>NC_090450.1:703208228-704412228 GCF_031143425.1 Pleurodeles waltl
TTTGGTGCGAGTGCTGAGGAACAGGCTACTATGATCCGGAATTCATGGGAAACACAAGAGTAGGACTTCTCTGACGTGTACCATTGGGCTACTGATGATGATGATGGATCTCGAAGGAGTACTGGGGTTATCTTGGTGCATTATCTTCTACATGATTGGTTTCTTTATGTTCTGAAGATAGTGTTTCTCAGATCTCTTCATCTGAAAGGTTACGCAGACTTTGGCCCGCGTTGTTTATGACAACGGACATTTCACTGCCTGAGCTGCAGCACCTACTTAAAATGTGCTGCATTGATAGGTGGGGAAATGCTTGCCAGGAGGTTGGGAAGGGGAGCAGGGGTAAGGGAGGCAAACCCCATTAAAAAAAAAGAAAGCAGCAATCACCAAAGGGGGACATCAGAAGTGAGAGTGAGCCTGTGTTTGCCACGCAGTGAAATGACCGTGAATCATCTGAAATTACACAAATGTGTGTGTGTAAAACCCACAGGTCTATTTCATTATCATCTAATAGGGTACCTCATCACAAACCAGAAGCTGACCCTCACCACAAACTAGAACGTGAAGTAGTCGCTTTGTTAATATTCCTTTGAATCGAGCTTTACCAATTTTGTTGCAATGTTGATTTTTTAATTTTGTTTTTCTATCAGGGGAAAGGTGTTTTAGTAAGAGAATCATGGAGTTTTTGTATAATGTTCATAAATGCTCATTGCAGTCTGCCTCTCTCACCTGCACTGTTGCTTGGTTATGTGTTCCATGTTCTGGAAGGGGGTAACATATAGTTTCTGGATTCATGTGGTATTGTTCGGTGGCAGTTGCTGCTGGGCTCCGGTTGCTACTTGTACCCCTGTCCTCGTTGTGGGCTTGTCAATCTCACTTAACTCTTCTTCTCATTTACGTCATTTCCTGTCCCCTTATTCTGGCCACACCTTCACCACACTGATGTACAGCTCACCAGTGAACAACCCCAGATTCGCAGATACTTTAGGACTGAGTAACCAGCGCCAGCCTTGGACCCCGTCCTGTCATAAACCTGACAGACGTCCATAGATGGATGGTCTTACATTTTCCACAACCCTCCACGCCGTCTTCAGCTACCAAACTGTACGCCTTCCACCTGTAACAGCTGTTAATGACCCCATCACGCTGCAGGCCATACGTAAGACTCTATTGTGGAACTTCAAACAGTCACTGCCCCACTTGCACTCTACAGGAGACCACTGCACAGAACCCAATGCAGTTACACTGACAGGAACATCACACACCTTTGAAAAACCGAAAAGTCAAAAAATGGAAGCACATTATCCTTAACACCTTTAGGTGGCCACCCAGTGAACAGAAATAACAGTTCTCCTTACTCTGACCAGCGCCACTAACAATCACCGCCAATAACAGTTCCAAAATGTTTCATTGTTTGATGAAGTCTGCTTGGATTCTTAGACATACTGTGACTTTGTTCACCAAATGGTTCCTTTAATGATCACTTAACAGCTCCACCCTCAACACAAAAACTCAATAATTTAAATTTACACCTGTGTCCTCAAAGCCTTCCGTACAGCTAAGTGCTCGGTTACTTGTTGGATTCCATGCACTGTGAAATCTTGCTGTTAAGAGCTTACACTTTTCCATACAACAAAGCCATTGTAGGGCATTTGTTGCAACCTGGAGCCCTCTCGTGTGGGTGCATGGCGAAGGCCCCTGTAGCACAGGGGGGCCTAACCCTCCAGGGGGCCTTAAGCCTTCAAGGTGTGGGGGAGCTGTTCACTCGAAGGACAATGAATAGCTCTAAGATATAGGAGACTCAGAGGCCCCGCATCAATGTTTGCAAGGAGGCCCTGTCATCTTGTGTTACGCCACTGTTCTTGTGGTGACACCAGATATCACGTGTCCACAATGGCCTTAATGTAGCACCGGCATTGTCTAGAGGTAATCAATGTCATAAAAACCTCTGCCACCCCACAATAACAGAGCGACTTCAAAATTCATTAGGGATATCACAACTATTTGTTTTTCAAAAGCATTCTTTTTTTGCAGTCAGTACAAAATATCAAACTTGTTTTTTGCTTTTCTTTTTTCTCTTAAACTAACAATGATAAAAGAGAAAACGGGGGTAATTACCAGAAACAAGATAAATATTACACATGCACTAAGTTAATGTATTTTACAGTGCAAAACAGAACACCACAAAAACAGAACCAAATTGACGATATCAAGGACATTCTCAGATCTGAATTTCTGATTAACCCCATTGTCCCCTCATAGGAACACGCCGAAAAATGCAGTACAGTTCAATATGAAAATAACCTTTTGTCCACCACAGAAGTACCTAGTGACCACCACACCTACATCCAAGATGCCCTCACAACTCATTTCGAAACCATCATTACACAAGTTGAATCCCATACCCAAACGCAGGCTACAAAATCTTGAGTCTAAAAGAGTGGAAGGATCGCTCTGGATCCCTCCCAGAATCCTTTGAAGATATCGACCCACAAATCTACTACCAATCCACAGCAACTACAGTGGAGGAGACAGATGCTGTGCAAAACCGAGGAGCCACCACATTTCTTCCACTGATCCCTGAATCTGGAATAACCTTCTGCAGGTCAGCCACAGTTCCACCAACCTCACACCAATCAAGAGCACACGGTAGGTTTATTCATTTAGTTATCAGCTCAATAAAGAAAAGAAAGGTAGGGTCAATGTAACCGCACATCATGAAAATGTGAAGACAGCCACGTTTAATTGCCAACTCTTTGCCCACAAGTGAATCGTTCATCTCTTTCAAGAGCATCTAGAAGAAATTAGGATGTGCACTGTGCGCTGTGAAAAAGATAAACCACCCATTGCAATAAGACATAAACATGAGCTAGAGCACAAATACACATTACACTATCCCAACAATATAACACCACACCATAGCAAACTACAATACACAGCATAGCACATTACAGAATAGCACCCTCACTGCTCAGACCGCAAAACACCACACCATTTAACAATACAGCAATGGGCCTATCAAAACCACATCACATCAGACCATACCACATTAGCCCACCATACCTCAGCACACCATCCCATATGCATAACGTTACATCGCACTGCAGAACACACCACACTATCCGACATAATTTAAGATCACACCACTCTATACTAGGCATCATATCACAGCACAGACTATCACCCATCCCTCCACACAACAGCATGTCACACAGCAACAGAACGTCCACACCCACTACACTAAGAAAATAAATCCACCCCATGCCACCCAAACAGAATAAGATAACACAGCACCATTCCACGCAGTGTTTAGTCAGGCTTCACATGTAAAACATGTATTCCAAAATACCATACAGCATCCTATCACATAATACCACCCCACATAGCACTTGTCAACATAAAACACCACCATACCACACGCTACCATACTGTTCCACAGTGTACAACACAGTGCATCAACAGTTACAGGCCAACTCCCTATCATGTAACACATCACACCAGTCCACTTCACTCCACAACACTCCAGCACTATTCCTGCCAACCCTGCTCCCCACCCTACTTTAGGAAGCTTCGGCTTAAGACAGTCCAAGCATTAGCCTACATATGGACTGATAAGGCATGCGCACTTTGGCATAATAGCTTCATACTTGCTTGCCTTCCTGGTAGCAGGGAATTCATTTTCTTTGTGATTTGATTAATGATAATTGCCTCACATCCCTCAAGGACTTAGAACCTGATGTAACCTTTCTGCGGCTGATGTTTTCAAGTATGTACACTTACATGCTATTGTGAAGCCACTTAGCAGTAGTTGTATGTTATATAAGAATGTTTAGTGGTTGGATAATCTTTCACGCACATGGTGCTTGGGGGTTGTTATTCCTTTTTCAAGAGGTCCTGTATGAGTGACTTGACTAGTGCTGCAGGTAAATGGAGCAGTGAAGTATATCTATCTATTATATCTTTGAGGTTGCTTGATGAATCTTCATGAAATTTTCCAAATAAATTTGATGCTCACGTCAGCTACTGTCTGGAAAGTTTCGGGGTGATCCGTCATGCGGGAGCCAAGAAAAAGGGGGAGGGTAAAAATAGGTGTGTTTCCAATGTTAATTCCCATAGGGATTTTGAACAGATGTACAGCCCGAACCACAGGACGGAATTACACCAAATTTGTCAGAAAGGTAGCTCTTGGTCCAGAAAGTGCCTTTTTTGTTATTTGCTGTAAATCCATTCAGTAGTTTCCGAAATATTAAAGAAAAAACAAATTTGTATATAAAGGGACACAAAGGCCCTCATTCTGACCCTGGCGGTTTGTAACCGCCAGGGCAGAGGGCAGCGGAAGCACCGCCAACAGGCTGGCGGTGCTTCCGGGGCAATTCTGACCGCGGCGGTAAAGCCGCGGTCAGAAAAGGGGAACCAGCGGTTTCCTGCCGGTTTTCCCCTGCCCCAGGGAATCCTCCATGGCGGCGCTGCAAGCAGCGCCGCCATGGGGATTCCGACCCCCTTCCCGCCAGCCTGGTTCTGGCGGTTTACACCGCCAGAACCAGGATGGCGGGAACGGGTGTCGTGGGGCCCCTGGGGGCCCCTGCACTGCCCATGCCACTGGCATGGGCAGTGCAGGGGCCCCCTAACAGGGCCCCATGAAGATTTTCAGTGTCTGCATAGCAGACACTGAAAATCGCGACGGGTGCCACTGCACCCGTCGCACACCAGCAACTCCGCCGGCTCCATTCGGAGCCGGCTTCATCGTTGCTGGGGCTTTCCCGCTGGGCGGGCGGGCGGCCTTTTGGCAGTCACCCGCCCGCCCAGCGGGAAAGTCAGAATGACTGCAGCGGTCATTTGACCGCGGTGTGGTCTTCTGGCGGTCTCCGCCCGGCGGGCGGCGCCCGCCACCCGCCAGGGTCGGAATGACCCCCAAAGTCTCCACAAACCCTCCTGATCACATGTTGAGATCTGATTGGCTGTCAACACTTTAACAAAGAAGTGTTGGCAGCCATGTTGGGATTCAGCCGAGTCCCAGAAAAAAGATTGAAAAAAAGAAAGGGGGCTAGGGTAGGGACACTGTGACTCCTTAGCTCTGGTGCTAGAGCAAAAAAGCATTTTTTAAAATTTTCGGCAGGAGATGCGGCTGATCTGCCAAAATGTTTTCAATAAAAGAACAAGCACAGGTTCTCACGCTGGTCCTAGGGGCATTTACATTTTGAATGTGAGGTGGGTACCCCCCACCCCTGCAGCCCCAGGGACCACCACCTCCTCAGGGCTTTACACTAAATCAGTGCGGGGGAGGGCACTGGGCAACCTCGCAGCCCCTGGGGCTGCCAGCTCCCTGGGGCTTTAAAGTAAATGGATATGGGAGGGCCACCCAGCCCCCCACAGCCCTGGAGACCGCCACCTCCACAGGGCTACACGGTAAAAAAATGCAGGGGGGCTGCTCGCCCCCCGCAGCTCTGGGGACTGCCAACTCTCCAAGGCTTCAAAGTAAATGCATGGAGCTGCCCAGTCCCCCGCAGCAACAGGGACCGGCACCTCCCCAGGGCTATTTTACGTGGAGCCAATGATGGCCCTGGGGACGGCCACTCCCCAGTGCTGAGTTCAGCTATGTCCTGGGATGCCCACCCCCAGGGCACAGCTGTTTGCTCAGACTTAAAGGGAGCTTTGACAGCTCCCTCCATGTCAGAGCAAACACTCCGGTTCCAGCAAGCAAGAGCTGTCAAACAGTTCTCGCTTGGTGGAAATGGAGGTTTCCTCTTTTTCCTTGCTCGCACACATGCGGGCAGGGAAACAGAGGAAACAACTGCTCTCACAGAGTCTGTGGCAGCAATGCCAGCTCCTTCAGAACGCGGGGAGCAGGCTGGGACCACGTGGACCTAAAGGCTCCGACCTTGTTCCCATTGCTCCCTGGGTGCCCTAAGGGGCACCCAGAACAGATGGCCGGGCCCTTGGGATGGGGTCCCGAGGGCTGATATTTTCCTGGGGAAGGAGGCCGTGCAGCCCCCCTCTCCAAAAAAGTATATTAAGGCCGGGGCCTGGGGGATGAGGTCCCCAGGGCTGAGATTGGCCAAGGGAGAGGGGCTGCACAGCCCCCATCCCCACACTGGACATTTACTCAATGAGGTAGCACTTACTACCAAGCCAGTAGAAAGTGCTCCAGTTGGCTAGACATTTTGTGCAAACTGTGGACTCTTGTTGGCTAAGCAAGCAGGTAATCTTCCGTTCTGGCTATGATGTTCATTTCACAGAAATCAAACCTCAACTGAAGCACTTACAAAATTAAACGTAGCAGGTGCTAATTGTTAGTTTAGCCCTGGGAAGGTGGCAGTCCCCTTGGCTGTGGGGGTCCTCGTAGCCCCCACATTGATAGTTTGGCCATGGGGCCGCATGGCTCCCCATCAGCCCTGGGGATCACCACCTCCCAAGGGCTGCGGGGGGGCCATGCGGTCCCTGTATTAATTGACTGTTAGTCCTGGGAAGGTGGGGGGGCTCCAGACCCCCACATATAATTAAATATAATCCCTGGAGAGCTTGCAGTCTCTGTGGCATAAATAAGCCCAAGTGGGGGGCCTGTGAGCCCCCCTCTTTTATTTTTAACATTCCCCTTGGACCTGGCATACCTAGAGGCTTTCTTAAAACAAGGGCAGGAGACCACACTTCGCAACCCAATCACGAATTCGCAACAACAATTTCTTTTTTTTTTAAAGTACTTTTTTTCCCTAGGGGAGGTCCCTCTGGACTCCAGCACCAGAGCTAAGGGGTCAGGGTGTCCCTACCCTGGCCCCATTTCTTATTTTGCATCTTTTTCTTTGGGACTTGGCTGAAGCCAAGTCCATAGATGGCTGCCAGCACTTCCTTGTTAAAGTGTTGGCAGCCAATCAGATCTCAGCACGAGATCAGGAGGGATTGGGAGCCTTTGCATCCCTATATATACAAATTCGTTTTTTCTTTAATACTTCAAAAACTTCTGAATGGATTTACACCTCATAACAGAAATGGCTCGTTCTGGACCAAGAGCTAGTTTTTTTTCCAAATTTGGTGTAATTTCGTCAAGCAGTTCACCCTCTATTCCTGTTCAAAATCCATATGGAAATTAACATGGAGAAAACACGTTTTGGGCCCCTAATTTTTCTCAGCCTCCACCTAATGGATCACCACAAAACTTTTCAGACAGCAGCTGATGTGAACGTCATATTTTTCTGGAAAAATTTGTGAAGATTCATCAACCAGTGCCAAAGATATAGACAAGTAAAAAATACTCTTTCTATAGAAACTGCGTCCTAACTATAACTACCTAGTGGAAATTGCTACTAGGTGTTATAATGTGTGTATATATATATATATATATATATATATATATATATATATACATAATTATCAGAATGGGCTGTGATTCTCTTGATTTTATACATTACACAACTTCATTGCACACTGAGAGTTTGTTTGAAGGAGGTATCCACCAATGAAGTTGTGTAATGTTCATATAAAATCAAGTGAATCACAGCCCATTCTGATAATTGGCATTGAGAAAGGCATGAGTAATGCCGAAACGCACCTGCCTGAATAAAAGTATCTAATGGGAACCTATGAGTGCTCCTATCTTGTTTGTCAAAATGTTGCCATGCTGTCATTAACGCGGAAGGAGGCACCCACTCTTAAATTGTTGTTCAGCGATAAAGAGTGACCTTTGGAGAAAACAATAATAATATATATATATATAAAACGTTTTTTTTTTTTTTATATATATATATATATATAAATATATACATATACAGGAATATACTTTCATGTTTTCGTCTCTGGAAGTAGAATATTATTACCTGTCAGTTCTCAGATGCAGCACTTCTGTACAGTATGTTGGTTGTTTCAACTCTCGAAAAGCTGTGTGAGTGACAGCTATGAGTAATTTAGACTGCTCATATGCACTCGGGATCGGGGCAGCATCACCGATTCATGAGAAATGCTCCCAGTCCACTCTGCTGCCTTTGACAAGATTTGTGCTAAACAACTACTACGTAGGTACACGTCTCAATGCAGTGGTACATGAATGCTATTTATTCAGATCTTTTGTCAGTCTGTTTTTACGACATTATAAAATTAACCCCACTAATCATGAATGGCCCTCATGGAAAAATACCTCAAATTACAGTTTATTTTGTATTGAACTGTGTTGTGATGATCAGGCTTATTCTAGCACGACATTGGAAAGGCCCAAAGCTCTAAAGTTCAAGGAGAGGTGGAATTACACATTGGAAAGTATTTTCGAAACGTGAGGCGGTACCAAGGTTCAAGGTGGGAAAATTGGTGATATTGGACTCATAAGTGTTGGAAGTAGGGAGGAGTATGTTCCCGGGTAAGGAGTCCTGAAGGAACCTGGTATCACTCTGCTAACTTAGTACTTCCAGTTATTCCTATATCGAAGGATTTTTATTGTGTTTTCTCCCATAATTTGTCTTTGCATGTTATAACTTCAGCGGTACCAATAGAAATTGTGAAAAGAAAAGCCTACCAAGGGTTTTGCTTTATGGTGTTTCCTCCCATAATTTGTCTTTGTATGTTATATTTTTAGTTGCACAAATTTCAGTTGCGCAAAAAACCCCACCAAGGCCCTGATTATAAATTATTTAGAATGGGGTGCGGCATTTATTATGCCCCGTAAAACCTGTTACAAAACACTGAAATATTTGCCGGGTATGGTAAATATTTCCTATTCAGACAGTGAATCTGCTTTCCAGGCACTGAATTCTGCATGTATGGCCCGTGTTTTTTAAGTCTTTCCTCCTGATAAATATTTTATAGATTAAAGCTCCCAAAATATGCCAGGAGAAAAAACAGTGAGGGGTGATAATTATCACACTTCTGTTTATGCACGGATTGAAATTTCAATCCTAGGTTGTAATCATGGCCCAAAAATTATACCACTACATACTATGAAACACAAAAAAATCCCATCACTCCATGCCCTATAACAACAAAGTGCGATTAACACATTCAGAACACTACACAATGCACACCATTCACCTGATGCAACAACATAGTGACCATAACACCCTAAGCATCCATGTGCAAATCACACAAACCATAACAACTTCACGTTATTACATAAAAGCAGGGAACACACTACTAGCACAATACTAAATCACACTGCTGCACACTACATCACACATGGCATACAGTATGTAATAAATTTGATTATTATTTTGGGGGTGACTACCCACCTCCAGGAACAATCACAACCCTTGGCAGAGTAATCCCTCAAAGTCACTAAATTAACCTGCGCTCAACACCCGGTAGCTATGGCACAGAGTAAACAGGCTTAACTGAGGGCAATGTGTAAAGTATTTATGTAGTACTACAACAGCAATACAGTTGAAATGCAAAAAATGAACAATCTCAAAACAAATTAGAAAAATAGAGTAACATTTCATAAACATAATAACACCAAAATACTAATCAGAGATATGAATTTTTAAAGCTTAAAGCCAAGAAGCACGAAAGGTCAATGGTCATGGTACACCAGGACCTAGGGGCACTTTGACTTTGACTGCGATGAACCTGGGAAACACCAACCAGATTTGTTGTGGTTAAAGATTTTACATTCCGACTTTAGTCCTTTAAGTCACAATACGCCACAGTAGTACATTTCTAAAGCCCCTAAGGACAACCAGGATTTGATACTGTAATATCAAATAGGTTACTCACAGTCCCAACCTGCAAATTCTGTGTAATTCAGAGGAGTCATCTCTAGCCGTTTTGGTCAGCCTATTGTTTGCTTCTGGGAGGCATTTAACACTCTTTTACACCTATTCATATGCTAATTACTGGATAGCAGAAGTGAGAGAGGAAATGCAAATAGGTCTCCAGAGGCCTTAGACAGGGAAAAGGTACATTTCTAACAGTGCATTTTCCTTAATATTTATAAAAAGTCCGACTTTACCATTGAATTTGATTTTTAATAACTATTTATATGGTTGTTTTATTCTTTTTCTAGCTGTTTGCTAACGAAAAATCGCATTACAGCCTAGCTAAAGTGAAAATAACTTTTGAGAGTTTTTCACTTTAAGGAAATGTTTAGCATTAGGTTTATACATGTCCAACATTGAAATACTGTGCACCCTGCCTTACAGGCAATAAGACCCACAATAAGGTTGACTTATAAATATTTAAAAGTAAGGTTTCGACCTGTTAAAAGGGGTTTTCGTGACAGGTTGAATTTTCAGTTTAAAACTGCAACCACCAGACTACAAATAGTAGGCCTGCAGTCAAGTTTAAACTATCACTGTAGGGGATGCCACAATAGGTAATGCAGTTTACTAGTGACATTGAACTTCCAGGCCCTGAGTATAATTTGTACCACAGACTAGGGACTCATTGGTAAGTTAAATATGCCCATTATGAATATACCAATTTCACCATGTTCAAAGGCAGAGTACAGGCACTTTGTCACTTGTTAGCAGGGGTAGAATGTAGAGTTCTACAGTCAGTGAAAATACAGGGTCCTGCAATATGCACAATAAAGATTTAGGCCCAGATCTGTGACTGGGGGTGAATGTTTGACATTGTTCAGCATTCCATCCATAATGTGTTCTATTTGCACTTGTTTTCCTAAGTGTGTTGGTAAAGCCCAGACGTGGGTCCCTTGCTCACTGTGCCACTGGATTCAAGCTAGCCTGGCTGATGAGGGGTGATACCCTGAAACAAGTCCCAGGATGCTTGTTTCCAATCCAGGGGTGTAGGAAGTTGGCTCTGTATGCACTATTTCAAAGTAAGGAATAGTATGCACAGAGTCCAAGGGTTCCCCTTAGAGGTAAGATAGTGGCAAAAAAAGATAATACTAATGCTCTATTTTGTGGTAGTGTGGTCGAGCAGTAGGCTTATCAAAGGAGTAGTGTTAAGCATTTGTTGTACATACACAAGCAATAAATAAGGAACACACACTCAGAGACAATTCCAGGCCAATAGGTTTTTGTATAGAAAAATATATTTTCTTAGTTTATTTTAAGAACCACAGGTTAAAATTTTACATGTAATACTTCAAATGAAAGGTATTGCAGGTAGGTACTTTAGGAACTTTGAATAATCAAAATAGCATATATACTTTTCACATAAATCACATATAGCTATTTTAAAACTAGACACTGCAATTTTCACAGTTCCTAGGGGGAGTAAGAGTTTGTTAGTTTTTGCAGGTAAATAAACCACCTACAGGGTTCAAGTTTGGGTCCAAGGTAGCCCACCGTTGGGGGTTCAGAGCAACCCCAAAGTTACCACACCAGCAGCTCAGGGCCGGTCAGGTGCAGAGGTCAAAGTGGTGCCCAAAACGCATAGGCTTCAATGGAGAAGGGGGTGCCCCGGTTCCAGTCTGCCAGCAGGTAAGTACCTGCGTCTTCGAAGGGCAGACCAGGGGGGTTTTGTAGGGCACCGGGTGGGACACAAGTCCACACAGAAAGTACACCCTCAGCAGCACGGGGCGGCCGGGTGCAGTGTGCAAACACACGTCGGGTTTTCAGTAGAAAGCAATGGGAGACCAAGGGGTCTCTTCAGCGATGCAGGCAGGCAAGGGGGGGGGGGCTCCTCGGGGTAGCCACCACCTGGGCAAGGGAGGGGGCCTCCTGGGGGTCACTCCTGCACTGGAGTTCGGATCCTTCAGGTCCTGGGGCTGCGGGTGCAGAGTCTTTACCAGGCGTCGGGATCTGAGGAGCAGGCAGTCGTGGTCAGGGGGAGCCTCGGGATTCCCTCTGCAGGCGTCGCTGTGGGGGCTCAGGGGGGACAACTCTGGCTACTCACGGTCTCGCAGTCGCCGGGGAGTCCTCCCTGAAGTGATTGTTCTCCACAAGTCGAGCCGGGGGCGTCAGTTGCAGAGTAGCAAGTATCACGCTTCCGGCGGGAAACACAAGTTGTTTCAAAGTTGCTGCTTTGTTTCAAAGTTGCAGTCTTTGGTGAACAGGGCCGCTGTTCTCGGGAGTTCTTGGTCCTTCTAGAGCAGGGCAGTCCTCTGAGGATTCAGAGGTCGCTGGTCCCTGGGGAAAGCGTCGCTGGAGCAGTGTCTTTAGAAGTGGGGAGACAGGCCGGTAGAGCTGGGGCCAAAGCAGTTGGTGTCTCCGTCTTCTCTGCAGGGTTTTTCAGCTTAGCAGTCCTCTTCTTCTTAGGTTGCAGGAATCTGAGTTCCTAGGTTCTGGGGAGCCCCTAAATACAGAATTTTGGGGGGTGTTTAGGTCTGGGAGGGCAGTAGCCAATGGCTACTAGCCCTGAGGGTGGCTACACCCTCTTTGTGCCTCCTCCCAAGGGGAGGGGGTCACATTCCTATCCCTATTGAGGGAATCCTCCATCTGCAAGATGGAGGATTTCTAAAAGTCAGAGTCACCTCAGCTCAGGTTGCCTTAGGGACTGTCCTGACTGGCCAGTGACTCCTCCTTGTTTTTCTCATTATCTCCTCCGGCCTTGCCGCCAAAAGTGGGGCCGTGGCCGGAGGCGGCGGGCAACTCCACTAGCTGGAATGCCCTGGGGTGCTGTAACAAAGGGGGTGAGCCTTTGAGGCTCACCGCCAGGTGTTACAGTTCCTACAAGGGGGAGGTGATAAGCATCTCCACCCAGTACAGGCTTTGTTACTAGCCACAGAGTGACAAAGGCACTCTCCCCATGTGGCCAGCAACATGTCTCGAGTGTGGCAGGCTGCTAAAACCAGTCAGCCTACACGGGTAGTTGGTTAAGGTTTCAGGGGGCACCTCTAAGGTGCCCTCTGGGGTGTATGTTACAATAAAATGTACACTGGCATCAGTGTGCATTTATTGTGCTGAGAAGTTTGATACCAAACTTCCCAGTTTTCAGTGTAGCCATTATGGTGCTGTGGAGTTCGTGTTTGACAGACTCCCAGACCATATACTCTTATGGCTACCCTGCACTTACAATGTCTAAGGTTTTGCTTAGACACTGTAGGGGCACAGTGCTCATGCACTGGTGTCCTCACCTATGGTATAGTGCACCCTGCCTTAGGGCTGTAAGGCCTGCTAGAGGGGTGACTTATCTATACTGCATAGGCAGTGTGAGGTTGGCATGGCACCCTGAGGGGAGTGCCATGTCGACTTACTCGTTTTGTCCTCACCAGCACACACAAGCTGGCAAGCAGTGTGTCTGTGCTGAGTGAGGGGTCCCCAGGGTGGCATAAGATATGCTGCAGCCCTTAGAGACCTTCCCTGGCATCAGGGCCCTTGGTACCAGGGGTACCAGTTACAAGGGACTTACCTGGATGCCAGGGTGTGCCAATTGTGGAAACAAAAGTACAGGTTAGGGAAAGAACACTGGTGCTGGGGCCTGGTTAGCAGGCCTCAGCACACTTTCAAATCAAAACTTAGCATCAGCAAAGGCAAAAAGTCAGGGGGTAACCATGCCAAGGAGGCATTTCCTTACAAGGGGGAACCTGGCTTGGTAGTTCAGGCTGGACTGTTTCCATGGGGGGCAGGGTCAAGACTGCTGTGCACATGGCTGAGTCCAAACTGGGGTGGTGTGTGAGCAAACAAATTATTGATTAAACCCAGATCTGTGACTGGGGGGAATGCTTGAATTGTTGAGCATTCAGTCCATCGTCTGTTCATTTTGCCCTAAGTGGGAAGGGTATGCCCAGATCTAGAACCTGTGCTCACTGTGTTTCCCAGGTTCAATGTATGGCCATAGCCATACCAGAAAACTACAAGATCACCAGAAGAGACCGCAGCAACAAACCAGGAGGAGGAATTGCCATAGTCCACAAAAACACCATAAGAGTCTCCACCAGCTCCCACAACACCATCAAATCCGCCGAGCACCTCCATTTCAAAATCCACATCAATGCCAACACCACCCTCAGAGGAACTCTGGTCTATAGGCCCCCAGGCCCCAGACCGCAATGCTGCGACAACATCGCCAACACCGTCAGCTCCCAAGCCCTCGACGCAACGGACTACATCCTCCTCGGCGACCTTAACTTCCACCTAGAAAACAACAACCACCAGCCTAAACGACAACCTCACCAACCTCGGCCTCAAGCAACTCGTCACCTCACCCACCCACACCGCAGGACACACACTCGACCCCATGTTCTCAGCCAGCAACCACGTCTCCTTCAGCCACACCACCGAACTCCTATGGACCGACCATCGCTACATCCATTTCTCCTTTCAGAAGCCAGTCACTCACCACCTCATCACCAACCCCTCCGCCGCTACTGGAACAGAATCTTTACAGAACAGCTGATCTTCACCCTCACCCAGGTACCCCCCTCAATGACCTGGTACCCCAGCACAGCCGCCACCTACCTGCACAAATGGCTAGAAGACTGCGCCAACACCCTCGCTCCACTCAAACAACCCTCAGACTCCCACCACAGACCCAAGGCAAGCTGGTTCACCCCCGACCTGCAGGCCTCCAAACGGGAATGTCGAAGAATGGAGAAGACCTGGCGTCCTGCACCCACCGAATCCAACCACACCACCCTCAAAACTGCCATCCGCAAACATCACCAGCTGATCTGCACGACCAAAAGAACCAACTACAAAAGCCGAATAGACACCAATGCCCACAACAACAAAGAGCTCTTCGGCATCATCAAAGAACTCTCCAACCCCAGGATCTGTGCCCACGAACCCTCGCCATCACAGGAACTCTGCAACTCCCTCGCCACTCACTTCCGTTGAAAGATCGAAGACATCCACAACAGCTTCGAACCCCAGACCCATCAGCCAACCACAGACAACCAAGAACCCTACGCATCTAACAGCACTAACCCTCTATGCTCCTGGACCCACGTCAACAATGAAGACACTATCAACACCATGGCCTCCATCCACTCTGGCTCCCCCTTGGCCCCTGCCCGCACCAGATCTTCAAGAAAGCCAGCAACATCATCGCACCCCACCTCTGCGCAATCATCAACAGCTCCTTCGAGACAGCCACCTTCCCGGAGAAATGGAAACACGCCGACGTCAACGCCCTGTTGAAGAAACCCAAAGCAGATCCAGATAACCCCATTAACTACCGACCTATCTCCCTCCTCCCCTTCCCGGCGAAGGTCATCGAAAAAATCGTGAACAGCCAACTTTCCTGCTACCTGGAAGACAGCAAAGTGCTCAATGCCTCCCAATCAGGATTTTGCATAAACTACAGCACGGAGACCGCACTCATTGCTGCCACAGATGATATCAGGACCATGCTCGACAAAGGCAAAACCGCAGCTCTAATCCTCTTGGACCTTTCCGCAGCTTTCGACACCGTCTGTCACCACACCCTTCGAACACGCCTCCACAACACCGAGATCCATGGCAAGGCCCTCGACTGAATCTCCTCTTTCCTCTCCGGCAGAACCCAGAGCGTCCGCCTTCCGCCCTACCTGTCCGAATCCTCCAAAATCATCTGTGGCGTCCCTCAAGGATCCTCCCTCAGCCCAACTCTTTTCAACGTTTACCTGGCTCCCATTGCCAACATCGCACGATCCCACAACATCAACATAGTATCCTACGCAGATGACACCCAGCTGATCATCTCCCTCACGAAAGACCCCACAACAGCAAGAAACAACCTACACAAGGGACTTCACGCTATCGCCAACTGGATGAATTCAAGCCGCCTCAAGCTAAACACAGACAAAACAGAGGTTCTCATCCTCGGCAGCAACCTCTCTGCCTGGAACGACTCCTGGTGGCCTACATCCCTCAGAGCCGCCCCCACCCCCACCACCCAAGTACGGAACCTGGGCATCATCCTTGACTCAGCACTCAGCATGACTCAACAGGTCAACACAGTCTTCTCTTCCTGCTACAACACCCTCTGCATGCTCCGCAAGATTTTTAAGTGGATTCCAGTCGAAACCAGAAAAACAGTCACCCACGCCCTGGTCAGCAGCCGACTGGACTTCGGAAACATGCTCTATGCAGGAACCACGGCCAAACTACAAAAGAAATTGCAACGCATCCAAAACGCCTCCGTCCGACTCATCTTTGACGCCCCACGCCGCAACCACATCTCAGCCCATCTCAGAGAACTACACTGGCTACCCATATCGAAGAGGATCACCTTCAAACTACTCACCCACGCACACAAAGCCCTCCACAAGACAGGACCGGCCATTCTCAATGACAGACTCACCTTTCACACCCCCGCCCGCCAGCTCCACTCCGCCAGCCTCGCCCTCGCCTCCATCCCCCGCATTCACCGCTCCACCACCGGAGGAAGATCCTTCTCCTACCTCACCGCCAAGACCTGGAACTCCCTACCGCTCCAACTACGCCAGACCCAAAACCTCCTGGCCTTCAGAAAACGCCTCAAGACATGGCTTTTCGACCATTAGCTCACCCCCCCAGCGCCTTGAGACCCTAACGGGTGAGTAGCGCACTTTATAAATGGTTTGATTGATTGATTGATTGACTGTGCCACTGGATTCAAGCAAGCC
Organism: Pleurodeles waltl; assembly: GCF_031143425.1. Taxonomy (NCBI): domain Eukaryota; kingdom Metazoa; phylum Chordata; class Amphibia; order Caudata; family Salamandridae; genus Pleurodeles; species Pleurodeles waltl. The sequence continues at coordinate 703,224,634 of NC_090450.1, forward strand.
TGGCTGGTGAGGAGTGATACTCCGAAACTGGCGCCAGGGTTCTTGTTTACGGTCCAGGGAGGACCTGGCCTGGCAGTTCAGGCCAGGCTGTTCCAAAGGGGAGCAGGGCCAAGACCGATTTGCATATGGCTTGGTCCAAACTGGGGTGGTGTGGAGAGCAAACAAATGATGGATTAAGCCCAGATCTGTAACTGGGGGTGAATGTTTTCACTGTTCAGCATTTCGTCCATCATTTATTCTCTTTTTCTTTTATCATAACTAAAGCACAACCTTCCTTGTGTGCTATAGAAATGCTAGCACAGAGCTCACCAAGTGCTATGGAGACTGTGGCGATACCTTCTGTATATGTTTTAGTAACAATAAAAGAGCATTTATTGCATGATATCAACATTATAGAGTCGTATTCAGAGCAAGCAATCTAAATTATTGAACACATTGTGTTATATGTGAACTATAACACAATCTTCAGCACGTAATATGGAAACTATAGCACAACCTTCCTTGCTTGATAAGAAAATGATAACAGCATTTTTATGTGTCACTGAAACTAAAGCCAAATATTCTAAACAAGATAGGCAACAGAAAGTAATTTTGTTATGTGATATTGAAATTATAGACTAGCATTCATGAAGCAATATGTCATCCATATTTTACACCGATGATGGACCTGGACATAGCACATGGTGAGAGGTTTTCCCAAAAAGGAGAGCACTCCTACTGGAGATTTATGGCTTGTTACTATCTTCAACATGTGTTAATCTGTGGGTACCCACAATGCAACTTGGAGGGTTTTTATATTGGATCTTAAATAATAGGGTCCCAAACACTAGGGTCATGGACACTTAGATCGTAATGTGGTCAAAGACAAAGATATAACAACAGAGTTCACGGATAGTGTGCCATGGCATAGGCCAACTCCTCAACAGCTTATACAGAAATCATAGCTCAAATGCAAAGGCATCCATTTTTTACCGATAATGGCATTACTCCTAGCCCTACTCTCTCACCTTACTTCTTAACCAATGAGGCTCCCTTGCCTCCAATAGACCCCTCCCCTCCTAAATAGAACATCCCCTGGCCCCTCCTTGTCCTGTACGTAAACAAGCTAACCAGATACTCAGTTGTTCCTTACAGGAAGGGCGCGAGGAACCTGGAAGGAAGGGGTAGGACTAGGAGCAATGCCATTATCGATAAGTAATGTACCCATTACCTCCCATCCCTCCCTCGCCTCCCTTCTTAACCAATGAGACTTAGCAAGTAAAAATAGAAACGGACAACTGACTTGCGAACACCCAACTTTAATAGAGTGCCCAGAATGCCCACAGAAATACTTCTATTCCCTCATAGAGGACAAAACTCTGTGACCCAATCCATTAGCCAAACATTACAGCTCACCAATCCGATAGTGGTGAGCAAACTTGGAGGGAGTGGACCAAGTCGCTGCCCTACATATTTCCACCACTGAAGTCCCCTTCAATTCAGCCACGCTGCCGCCATATCATGTGTGGACCACCCCAGAACACCTACAGGAGAAATCACACCCTTCAACTCATTCACCAACAAGACCAGAGAACGGATCCACCTTCTCTGAGAAGTAGTAGAAGGCTTCCCCCTTTCTTAGCAGGACTAATATTAAAAAATAATGCATCCCCTTTACTGAATGACTTCACCACATCCAGGTACCACAGCAAAGACCACTGCATGTCCAAACAGCAGTCTGCACTCCTCATATGAGGATGGCTCAGGACAAAAAGCTGGCAGAATCACCTCCTGGCTCACATGAAAAGCTGAATTGACTTTAGGAACAAATGAGGGAACCAGAACTAGAACAATCCTGTCCTGAAACACCTTACAGAAAAGAAACCTACAGGACAAGGCCCTCTCCTCCCCCAAGTGCCTGGCAGACATAATGGCCACTAAAAAGTAAGTCTTAAATGTTAAACGTTTCAAATCAACACGCTCAAGGGGCTCAAATGGAGGCCCAGTCAAGACATCCAAAACCAGCTGCAGATTCCAGCCAGGGAAAGAGCGAACCGTTCTAGGAAATACGTTCAACAAACCCTGAAAAACCTAGGCATCAGCCCCCATCATCCTTTAGATTCTGCCAAGAATCATGAAATGAGTGAATCGCCGCTCACTGAACCCTCAAAGTGGCGACCTAAAAATCAGTTTGCATCATCTGATAAAAACTGCATAGCCAGAAATAGACTGTCCACCATAGGATACACCTGCTTCCTCAAACACCAAGCAGACAAGGCCCTCCAATGCCTGGCAGAACAATGCAGAGTGGACGATCTCCATGAAGCCCTCAAGGTTACTGCCAGGTGCACAGGAACCCCCAGATCAGTTAAGCCTCTCAATTCAACCTCCATGATGTCAAATGCACATTTCTCAAGTACCCCAGAGGAAGAGCCGGAAAGACAAGTGGAGACGGCACCACAGGAAGATCCCACTCCAGACAGCTCACCAACAACTGCAGGTAGAGGGTACTAATTTGCTTGAGGCCACCGTGGTGCCACCAGGAACTAAATTCTCACTTTCACATTCCCTGGTGAATAAAACAGGTTTATCACTGGAAGACCCCATCTCAGCACCATCAGATCAACAGAGGCGTGTGTAGGGAGAAACCCTTGGAGGAGAGAATTTCTCTGCTCAACAGATCTGCCCTGACATTGTCCTCCCCCGAATGTATAGAGACAGAAAAGAAACCTGTGCCCACAAGAAAATGTCCGTGCAGTCGAGTTCAGAGCCCTGGACCTGGTACCCCCCTGGCTGTTGACGTAACCCTTCACCATCAGATTGCCTGTTTGTGCCAGTAACACTTTCCCTTTCAGGAGCACCTGAAAATGCCCAAGAGACAGAAGAACAGTCTTCAACACCCTCCAATTCGATGGCCTCCGAGAGTCCTGAAGAGACCAGAACTCTTGAACCTGCTCTGACCCCAGCGAAGGCCTCCACCTCGAGAGACTTGTGTCTGTTGTAACAATCACCAGAGCTGGAGGAGACAGGGGGATTCCCTTGACCAGATGCTCCCTCTCCAGCCACCACCACAGTTCCCTGCGGATAGGAGCTGCCATCGGGATACGGTCCTGAAAACTGAGAGTCCCTGGAGACCAACAGGAGAGAATCCAGCTGACTACACTTTGCAGGTGAACCCTGGCCGACGGGACCAGGAACACAGCTGATTCCAAGTGACCCTGCACCTGCAACCACTCCAAAGCCCAGGGAGTATCCTGAGCCACCAAAACTGAACCTAATCATGCAGGCTGACCAACCTCCTCTCTGACAATGTCACCAACCCTCTGAGAGTCAGAAAATATGCCACAATTAAACTGTGACCTGGGAAGGATCCAAAGATGACTTTTCCCAGTTTATGAAAAATCTGTGCCTTTGTAGGACCTGCAACACTCTTGTCACATGAACCCCCAAGTGTGACTTGCTTGCAGCCTGAATCAAAAGATCGTCTAAATAAGGATGCACAAACACACCCTCTGCATGAAGAATAGCCATCATTGGTGCCAGAACCTTTGCAAAAATCTGGGGTGAGGACTTGAAGAAAAACAGGCTTAAACCCGTTCCTGCAGTTTCTCTCTGAAAAAATACCTCCAAAAACGCATCCTGCCAAGCAGAGGTGTTGACCTGCAATCTCAACCCCAGCTGCAGCTAGACCACTTGACTTCGTCGCGGCGTCCACCAACCACATTCCTACACCAACAACGCTGTCAAACACAGAGCGCCACCAAGCCGGAAGACCGCCACTTGGAACTCTTCAACAAGCCAAAATGTAACCACAAAGTCCCCCAGGCCCTGCCGTGAAGGAGAAAAGACAAAAAAGAACAGGATGAGAAGGGGGTGGGGGGGATTTTATTTAGGGAGTGAGGGGTCTATTGAAGGTAAGGGAGCCTCACTGGTTAAAAAAGAAGGCAAGGGAGAGACGGGAGGTAATGTGTAATATGTCAACTATAGTATATCATCAATATATAACCAGCAGTCCCTGACATAATAATGGTATTTCCAGACTTATTGCAGGCACCAATGTTACATCGGAGTCCGTGCTTGACAAAATATTTACATGTTCAGGGCACCCATGACACAATGATACCTACCTCTACAATAATGCTGACCCTGGTTTATGTTGGTAGTTCCTTACATGTTTAGAGCATCAATGGTGTGACTTTGCCCACACATGATATAATGCGGGTCCTGGCTTCTTAGTGTTAATTCCTGTGATATTGTGGGCATTGGTGGTAAGATTGTGCCAACCCTTGCATAATGCTGGCGGTGTAGAAAGTTGGCAATATACCTGGCATACTATTGGTATCTAAAACATGATGGTTCCCACTTCTCGTGTAATACTGGTATAGTACTGGTAACTCCTGGAATATTGTAAGGCACTTCGTCGTTATGGTGCCCATCCTTGTTATAATGCCGGCCCTAACATGGTATAAATAATTATTGGCATAGTGAAGGCACCCATGGTAGCAATGGTGATACATGGTTATGCAACGTGGCATCCAATATTGTGTGTAGTATTAATTGTAAGTAAATGACAAACTGATCCTTGGGCACAAAACATGTATTTATGAAAAAAAGAGAAAAATTAGTATGTCAGGACAAAAACAAAATGTAAAGAAAATGATAGTGTTTTTGTATGTGAGATAGGCATATATTTTTTCCAAACTATAAAGCTTGTATTTGAAAACAAATCCTGCATATTTTCATTAACAACAAAATAATATTTGGGAACATCATAATGCATTCACAAATATATATGTGAAGCTGATATCTGAGTGATAGCCGTGCAGGTGTTCGTATTCTGAGCAACAGTACTATTTAATGAACATGGAAAATCTGTCAAGCTGTGCTGCATTCACCCAGAGTTTGCTAGATTTGTATAATGAGTTTTTTGCTCCAACTTGAACTTCCAAGGAGATTCGCATTAACAACATATGACTGAACATCTACTTAGAAGGGGCAGGATGAGAAAATGAAAGGATCTCAAATGTAGATGCATATTATGACAAATGATAAACTATGAGAAGAAGAATTATCGGAACTACGTATTCACTCTTTGGTATTTTGCCCATTTGGGAAATTGTGAGTACAAATGCACAATTTTCGTACCATTGTCTTTCTTGGGTGAAGGAAACTGTTCACTAGGCAACCTGAAAACCAGGGAATAGCTTTCACTGCGGTAAGGAGATTCGAGCACAGTGCTCCCCTGTTATCTGTGAGCTATAGCACAGCCTTCTAAGTGTGATTTGCAAATTATGGGAAACACAGTAACATATATTACTCAAAATAATAATTTGATTCCTATAGCGGTGATGTTAATTCAATTCCCCACATTCAAAACTCTAATAAACAGTAGCGGCTGCTGCCAGGAAGTGGTGGATTGGCAGATCGCTGAGCAGGGGGACGGAGGGCAATAAAAAATAAACTTACCTGCTGCCTCCGTGTTTCTCTGCTCCAGCCACTTCTTGTCTTCTTCCTCCCTCCACACCAAATGCAGATGCTTCTTTTATGTTGTTATACAGCATGAAAAAGCATCGGAATTGGCCTGAGTGGGCAGAAATGCTGCACAGGGAGGGAGTGGGACACTGTGCTTGGTCTCCACCCAGCTGTGCAACACAGCCAGGTGGAGAGTTCTAACTGCGCATGTCAGTTTGGCCAACCTCCAATGGCCGGCCAAACTGGCATGCGCACTTAGAAGAGCACCATCAGTCCTCCTCCACTTGTTGATGTGCAGGATGCTGGCCCGCCTTAACTTAGTGGAAAAATAAAGGGATAATAACATATTTTTATTATCCCTTTATTTTATCTGCTTTCAGCAGCAGGGTGACACTCCTCCACCGTAGCGGATGCGCTACCCTGCTAATAAACTCAGGAGCTTATTTACAAGCCCCTTTACACCTTCGGAACGTCACTTTTAGTGACTTTTTTTTAAGAGAACACACACTGAGATATATACAGACTTGCTTTTTAGAGTTATAGGTGAATAAGGACGTAAGTATTACTGTAACAATACGTTCATGGCTTAGGCAGATATGGGTGTGATAGGTTGCCAATAAGAACACTCTTTTAGCCCAATTGAGTGAGCAATGTGAACTTTTGGGAGTAATGATGTGGCACCACTCACTGCTTCTTCAATAAAATGTTAAGATTCAATTCAGTGTGAGAAATATTTACTTTTTTTGTGGAGATTCTTACTGACAACATGTGTTTTGCTCTGGTGAATTAGCAGGTGAGCTTTTAAATTCAATAATAAGTAGCAGCCATCAACATCTCATACGGATATCAATGTCTAAAGAAAGTAAATCTTCTTTGTTGTACGAGTATGGTCTCATCAATTAAACTTCACCTTGTTTCCAGATATTTTATTGAAGGCGCAACGAGCGGTGATGTGTCAGGATTTCTAAAACTTCACATATATAAAATTGAATGTTGATACAGTTTGGACATGTTTTGGGCAATCTAGAAAACGAGTAACATCAGCCATGAACGATTCTAAAAGATAGTGTGTTGTGCAGAGAATCTTTTTTTTAATGAATGAAGACAGAGCAGAAAATCCCTACTATCTATCTATCTATCTATCTATCTATCTATCTATCTATCTATCTATCTATCTAGCTATCTATCTAGCTATCTATCTAGCTATCTATCTATCTATCTTCACTGAAAACACCAAAGAGTACAGGGACGTTATAGTTAGGTACAAAATCATGGAATTCAGCAGTTATAGTTAGATTTAAAGTTAAACTTATGTTAAGAAACTATAACATGTTGTCTAAAGTTACTTTCTGGCACAAGTTACAGTTTCTTCAGATAAGTATAACTATGGGTATAACTATAACTGCTGAATTTCTATGGTTTTGTACCAGTAAAGCGTCAATCTAACTATAACATCCCTGTAAACTTTTTTTTTTTCCGTGAATTTCTATTTTTTTGTAACACACACATTAATAAAACCACCACCGTGCACGGCCAATCCTCCTGCATGCACACAAACCCAAGCTGTGCATGGCTGAATCCTTTGCATGTTTACACAAGTGGGCCGAGCTGAGCCCGTGGTAGATCCACGAATCAGGCAAAAAAAGGCCAATTTTTGGCCCATGTGGGATTCCTAAGGTACCCATCCATCTGTCCTATGGAGTTAGGATACCTGTATCCTGACCCTTTGTATATTTTTACTCTATATTTTTACACCCCTTCTCCGGGCTGATGCGAGAAACAAAATGGTGGCTGCAACTTTCCTTTCAGGTTGCGGCCAGCCAATCAGGGCCTTGCTTTTACCCCAGATCTGCAAATCTTCCACGGGTGGATCTGAGGAGGATTCACGTTTCAAAGATATCTATAACTTTAAATAACCCAAAACCTACTGAACAGATTTACTCCAAATAAAAAAAAATCACACTTTCTGGACCAAGATCTAGCTTTTTGCCATGTACATCTGTTCAGCGGTTCGGGCTGTAGTCATGTTCAAAAATACAAACAAATCCCATAGGCATAGAATAGGGAAAAGTGTTTTGGGACCTCACTTTTTTCTTAGCCCCTGCTTGACGAATCCCCGTGAAATGTTCAACACAGCAGCTGAACTGACTGTTGAATTAGTTTTGATAATTTTGTGAAGATTCGCCAAATGGCACCAAAGTTATTGGCAAAACAAAAAGCACTTCTTCTATGGAAAAAGTTGGTCCTACCTACCTAACTATTCCTACCTACTGGCTATGGCCAGTAGGTTTTATATATATATATTTATATATATATATATATGTGTGTGTATGTATATATATATTTATATATATATATAGAGAGAGATTTTACCTACCTACTGGCGGTCGCAAGTGGGTAGTTATATTTAAGACCTTGTTTCCATTAAAAAAGCATTTTTGGACTTGCCTATATCTTTGGCACCGTTTGATGAGTCTTCACAAAATTTTCCAATAAAAGTATGCCGGTAATTCTTGGTGCCCATGTGAAGTTTTGCAGTGATCTGTCAAGAGGGGGCTGAGAAAAAGGGGGAGAGGGGTGTCAATAAAAGTGCAGTTCTCATTTTAATTCCCATAGGGTTTTTTGACACAACTACAGCCCGAACCGCTGGAAGGAATTACACCAAATTTGTCAGAAAGGTACCTCTTGGTCCAGAAAGACTGTTTTTTGTTATTTGGATGTAAATCCATTCAGTACTTTTTGAGATATTATAAGAAAAAGAAGTATAGATATCTAGAGGCTCAAAGGCTTCGTGAATACTCCCGATCTCATGCAGCGATCTGATTGGCTGCCAACACTTCAACCAGGAAGTGTTGGCAGCCATCTTGTGACTCGGCATCAGCCGATTCCCAGAAAAGAAAGATGAAAAAAGAAGAGGGTAGGTAAGGGACACCCTGACCCCTTGGCTCTGGTTCTGGGGTCCCAGAGGGACTAGAAAGTGCAACAAATTTGTAATGACGTAAAAAGAAAAAAAATAAGTGCGGTCTCCTGCGCTTGTTTTACTAAAGCCCTCTGGGGAGCCAGGGCCTGGGGGCACATAACAAATAAAGGAAGGGGCAAACAGGGCCCCACTTTTGGGCTTATTTATGTCCCGGGGACCACCACCTTCCTGAGGCAAAATCTTTTAATTATAGCGTGGGGGGTCTTGTAGATGCCCCTGGGCCCCGGAGACTGCCATCTATCCAGGGCTAACATTGTATTATATGTGGGCGGGCCGTTCACACCCCTTGCAGCTGAAATAAAGTATGATCGGTGTCTGTTGCGGACCACTGGCCCCAGGGACCACCACCTCCCTAGGGGTACCTTAAATGTTGGAAGGGGAGCTGTGTGCCCCCCTCGTGGAGCCAATAATGGTCCTGAGGACCGCCATCCCCCAGGGCCAGCTCCTGCTATGTCCCGGGGTGACCACCCCAGGACATAGCTGTTTGCTCTGACTCAGTGGGCGCTTTGACAGCTCCTGCCAAGTCAGGGCAAACATTCTGCTTCCAGTGAGTGAGAGCTTTCACAGTGCTCTCGCCTGCTGAAAGCAGAGGTTTCCTCTGTTTCCCTGCCTGAAGGGTAGCAGACAGGGTAACAGAGGAAATTATTGCTTTTGCAGACCGGAATCTTTACCAGCTCCCGGTATGCAAAAGCAATGCCACCTCCTGCAGGAGGAGGGGAGCAGGCTAGGGCTGTGGGCCCTAGAGGCTCCCCGCGGTCCCATTGCACACAGCATACATGGTTAGGCCCCAGGGGACGGGGTCCCTGGGGCTGAGATTGGCCAGGGGAGGGGGGTGCGCAGCCCCCATCCTGCACACTGGTCATTTACCCAACGAGGTAACACTTACCAACTAACCAGTATAAAGTATTTCAGTTGGGAAGACAATTTCTGCAAAACTGTGGTCTCTTGTTGGAGAAACAAGCAGGTGAGCTTCCGTTTTGGCCATGATGCTCATTTCACAGAAATTAAACCTCAACAGGAAGCACTTACAAATAGAAACACAGCAGGTGACTCAGTTGAAGCTTCACTTTTGGAAAGCACAAATGATCCTAACTCCTGAGCTTGGCGAAAGGCAAAGCAAGTGTGTTTACTCTGCGATTCCATATTGAAAAACGATCTGAAATTGTTCATGGAAGTAAATGGCATCTTTCATCTACTGGAGCTCAATTAGACACTCTCACACCCACTCTCTCAGCCAGAGAGACACTTTCATAGCTACTTTCACACCCAGAGACACCCTCTCACACCTATCCTCACAACCTTTGCCATGCACTGCTAATTATCCCAGATATTACAGCACTCAGCACAACTTGTATAACATTCTTAAAATAATAATGAAACATTAGCAGTCAAAATATTGTACTGTGCATGGCGGGTGCGCAAGTTACTTGAAATTACTATCACTGAATTTCTCTGGTTTTGTGCAAGTAAATTTAGAACATAACTATAACAACCCTGAAACCTTTTTTAAAAAAAAAATATTATTATATATATATATATATATATATGTATACAGATATCAGGGTGATATGATGAAATATTTTATTTGTCAAAGGGCCTACATATGCAGTATTATTCATCAGAACTACACATCTCAGTTGATACCTGTCTAAAATCCAACAAGCCTCAACAAGGGTAAAAAGCAAAATATAACAAAATATAAATAAACAAACCCTTTCTATGTACTTTATTTATTCCACCCATGAATTTGCTGTCAAGAGTCAGTTTGTCCTAAAGAATCAGTGCTTTTACTGCCCCCTTTGAGACTACCTTTGACTTCGTAGGTTCACATTTTTATACAGATCGGAAACCAAAAGCAACCAGAGTTGTTAGATGCTTCCCGGTACTGCTACAAGGCACAGAGACAGACAGCATCCATTCACATACCTCAAAAAAAACTTATAGAAAAAGCATAAAAGAGCTCATGGAGAGCAGACAGTTCTATGAAGATGCTCTTAAGTCCACTGCCATTTAAAGGCCTGAAGCCCTCTGGTCCTCAGCTTGTTCAACGCCTAAAAAAATCAGTTGTATATTACAAGCTTCTTACCCCAATCAAGTCTCACATTAGGGATAGAAGTTTTGGATTCAAAAAAGCTTTTGGGGGTGTGGCCAACCATCATGGCCCCACGGACATGATCCATTTGAGCTTCACCATTCATTCGCAATGGCGAGTTTAACAAGAGCTTGACTCTACTATAAGTACTTTTATTGAAGACAAGTGACCCCTGAACCGTCCGCACTGATTGAAACCGTGAAATGTGTGTCCCTGGAGTAAGTAAAACGGAGAAGATCTCAGAGCGCACAACGATGCAGCGGTCGAAGGCTGTGCGGCACCCATGGAGCTCTCATCCACTCCCACCGTCAGGGACTGCAGAGATGTTTTGCTGCTAACCTGCACTGCTATATACCGCAAGTAAAACTTACATTCCCTTGCCCTCTATGCCCTGGGAACCCGCTGAAGCCATATTAAAGGACATTTAAAAGCAATTTAAAAAACTTGCAGTCCACACGCACTGGGGCCTAACAGTGGTCACCTTCATTACTCGATTCCACTCCGGGAGCTGACAGGCTGTGGATGCCCCACATCCCCGCTCCCAAAATTGACTCTCACCTAACCTCTACAAGTATGTCTATGGGGTGGGATGCAGGGAGCCTCTCCTGGCAGCAAAGACGCCATGCTTACAGCTACGCAGGTGGTATTACAACATAGAGACCCCATGTTGCAACCGTAAGGATGCCAGCAATCTGCCTCATGAACACCCTTAAAACACCCGATGCTCCCTTCTGACAACTGCAACACTTACCGGGGACTCGCAGAGGATACCCAAAGTATCTATATTGGCAATGGAGCAGACAAGGCAACACAATCTTTTATTAAGATTGGCTGGGGTGCCGCAGGCTACAAATTGGACACAATGAAAAGCGTCAATGAAGCGCTGCATGAATTATCTGTTGAATTGGGTGAAAGGGCCTTCAAATTTAACCCATTTGTTATATGTGCAAGGTCAGATTTGGTTTCTGATGTACCTAAGGCCCATGCCGTGCTCACTAGCACTGCCACCCCAACTGTGCTATGCAAGCCCCATAGTGTCTGATGCCAAGCTGGAACATTGACTGAATACACATGGGCACATTGTATGACTAGTGGAATATATATTGCATGAAGATTCACTGCTCCGGGTCTATTAAAGTGCTTCGTAGCAACCCTCCACACTTAAACGGCTGGCGGAGCTTTAGCCGTACAGGCTGCTATTTTTTTACATATTGCTATTAGCTACCAAGCGACTGTCACATTTAACCTACATGCCTCCCAAGAAGGCTCAATCAAACAGAGTATTGCACTATTTTTGGCCCTCAGAAACTCAAACCGGGCACATATGTGCAGAAGCTGGAAACTTTATGGCACTAACTAAATAGTATTTTTTTGTCCTCCCTTATGGACTTCAAGAAGGAGTTAGGAGAGGAACTTAAGACTGATCTTGCTGCTTCCTTAGAGACACTTCATGCTGACCTTTCCTCCAGATTATCCACCCTCTAACAAGATGTTGACTCCATCGCAACCCAAACAATAGTTTTAGAGAATCTCAAGTGAAAGCTAACACAGCAAGTGGATACCTTAGCTAACTCCTCCACCCACCTCAAAGAACAACTACAAGCCACAATTATAAAATGCAGAGACTTGGAAAACCGATCACGTAGAGACAACATCTGTCTCCACAACCTAGAGGACCAGACCTTGAAGCCTTCATCATAGGGCTTTTCTCAAAACAACTTGGAGGTTCAGATGCTCAAATCAAATTAGAACGCATTGATAGGGTCAGCTCTCCTCCTCAGGGTGAAGGGAAATGCCCAAGAGATGTCTGAGCGAAGCTGCACTTGTTCAAAATAAAAGAAGCTATCCTACAAGCGGCATGTAAAGCTGGAGAAGAGTCATTCCAAGGATCATCCTGTTCACTGTTCCAGGACATTGCTTAGCAACTCTTGCTAGGGAACATCAATTCAAAACAATTACCGACAAGCTTCAACAAGACAATATTAAATACTGGTGGACATACCCGTTCGGTTTGGCCTTCACATTCAGGAATAAACCATACCTCTGCACCGAACTCGTGGATGCTGAGGCCTTGCTGGGAATTCAGATCTTGGACCCCAACCATATGATGAATCAAGAGAGATCTCCCGCCACTAGCCCCAATACCGCTGCCACTAGCATACAATGGCTTCCACAGCGGTGACCCAGACAGAAAGGACGATGGGGAACCCCTGATTGACCTAATCTACCTTACTTATGCTATAACTGCTTTTGGGGCCTGTTGAAGTAATAGCTCTATTTCTACAAACCCTTGGAGCATATTGAATGTTTGTACGGTAGGCCCGATGGGGATTTCACATATCTACTCATACTCTGCTATTATTACTGACACTATTGACATGACATCTATTACCTTGAAAGAATAGAGGACATCATGTGGCTGCCTTTATTTTCTCTCATATGTTTGCTACTTATAGCGCAAATGTATTGAGTGGTTCCTTACCATGTTCACACATTTCTCTGTAATTTACCAAAAGGTTCCTCGGGAATTTGGAAAATATGTTCCCCTTTGATATTGTTACATTTACTATTTTCTTTATCACCCTTTCCTTTTTTGTTTCATGTGTGGTTATTTGACACCTTTTACTTCACTGCAAGTACAATAGGCAGGACTTCTCCTTGTCCTCTCTTGCACAAACAAAAATTGCAAAGCTTAAGACTCCATCTTACCTACCAGACAGGTTCAGACAGGCACCAGAGTAAAGGACATGCCAAGGAGAATGGAGATGCATCACCCAATTTAGCAATACAGTATAATTTTTCTTTTAACAATCAAGTTATAGAACTGGGTGGATTACATTCAATCTTCCATATTTCAAAACCAGAAGAAATAACACTATGGATATACCATCAGGGGTCTCTCTGGGGCAGAAGGACTGCTTTTCCTTCCACAACAGATTGATGATGGTGTGCTACTCAGTGGCCCATCGAATATTGTCGTGGTTTCTTTTGTGTAGTGTTTCTTTGTCACACCTTTCCCCAAATCCCTCTTCCCATCTATTCATTGAGCCCCTAACCCTCTTCCCCCCGGATGTGTGCTTTGTTGAGGTGTGAACTAATCTTACACTATAAATGAATCACACATTTGCTGGGGCAGATGTGGTAAAAGCAAGTAAGCAACACAAACTAACTGCATGACCTTCTACCTTCTATTTCCTGAGTAATATCCCACACTTGCCCCATCAACATCTTCATTCATGCCTTGTGTGTGTGTTCAGTAAACATTTAACCTGGACCAAACACTCTTGAGTCTGAGCCCGCTTCTGGGTCCAGTACCCTCATTTCCTAAGTTTAGTTTTATTATACTATAGCTCCCCATCATTGCTCAGAAGAAATTGATATTCCTATATTTTATTATCATATCAGGTCTTTTTCTTTCCTGTGTGTCAATACTGTCATTGTGGTAGTCTGGTCTCAGTCTTGCTATAGTTATGCCAAAGGATGATGACCCACTAACTCTCTATTTTCTTTCAATCAAATTGACAGTGATGGATAACCCAATTGATTAATCCTGTAGTTGGAGTTTGTATAGGTGGGAGTGGCACTTCCTGTCAAGTTCTGTCTTCCCTGTTAGTGTGCTAGCCTGCTGCTACTACTACCTACCACCCCCTTAAGGTGCCATCTTGGGAAAACCCTGCAGTAAGAAGAAGATTCCCTCACTTCTATTCAGGTAGAAGAAGTACTGTGGATTTAAGTGAGCTTGTTTAGTTTGTATTTAAATCCTACCGAAGAAGACGTCTGTGTTTACTGGGTTTTTGTATACAAAATAGGCAAGGGCAATCATCCCCTAGTGGTCAATAATAGTTGCAGAGGGCAAAAGAGCAAAGGTCTAAGTAAATGACATACACTTTTTTTAGATGATTAAAAATAACAGGCTACACTAAAAGACAGCTGTAAGGAAATGCCTCCTTGGCATGGTTGCCCCCTGACTTTTTGCCTTTGCTGATGCTATGTTTACAATTGAAAGTGTGCTGAGGCCTGCTAACCAGGCCCCAGCACCAGTGTTCTTTCCCTAACCTGTACTTTTGTATCCACAATTGGCAGACCCTGGCATCCAGATAAGTCCCTTGTAACTGGTACTTCTAGTACCAAGGGCCCTGATGCCAAGGAAGGTCTCTAAGGGATGCAGCATGTCTTATGCCACCCTGGAGACCTCTCACTCAGCACAGACACACTGCTTGCCAGCTTGTGTGTGCTAGTGAGGACAACACGAGTAAGTCGACATGGCACTCCCCTCAGGGTGCCATGCCAGCCTCTCACTGCCTATGCAGTATAGGTAAGACACCCCTCTAGCAGGCCTTACAGCCCTAAGGCAGGGTGCACTATACCATAGGTGAGGGTACCAGTGCATGAGCATGGTACCCCTACAGTGTCTAAACAAAACCTTAGACATTGTAAGTGCAGGGTAGCCATAAGAGTATATGGTCTGGGAGTCTGTCAAACACGAACTCCACAGCACCATAATGGCTACACTGAAAACTGGGAAGTTTGGTATCAAACTTCTCAGCACAATAAATGCACACTGATGCCAGTGTACATTTTATTGTAAAATACACCACAGAGGGCACCTTAGAGGTGCCCCCTGAAACTTAACCGACTATCTGTGTAGGCTGACTAGTTCTAGCAGCCTGCCACAAACCGAGACATGTTGCTGGCCCCATGGGGAGAGTGCCTTTGTCACTCTGAGGCCAGTAACAAAGCCTGCACTGGGTGGAGATGCTAACACCTCTCCCAGGCAGGAATTGTCACACCTGGCGGTGAGCCTCAAAGGCTCACCTCCTTTGTGCCAACCCAGCAGGACACTCCAGCTAGTGGAGTTGCCCGCCCCCTCCGGCCAGGCCCCACTTTTGGCGGCAAGGCCGGAGAAAATAATGAGAATAACAAGGAGGAGTCACTGGCCAGTCAGGACAGCCCCTAAGGTGTCCTGAGCTGAGGTGACTCTAACTTTTAGAAATCCTCCATCTTGCAGATGGAGGATTCCCCCAATAGGGTTAGGATTGTGACCCCCTCCCCTTGGGAGGAGGCACAAAGAGGGTGTACCCACCCTCAGGGCTAGTAGCCATTGGCTACTAACCCCCCAGACCTAAACACGCCCTTAAATTTAGTATTTAAGGGCTACCCTGAACCCTAGAAGATTAGATTCCTGCAACAAGAAGAAGGACTGCCCAGCTGAAAACCCCTGCAGCGGAAGACCAGAAGACGACAACTGCCTTGGCTCCAGAAACTCACCGGCCTGTCTCCTGCCTTCCAAAGATCCTGCTCCAGCGACGCCTTCCGAAGGGACCAGCGACCTCGACATCCTCTGAGGACTGCCCCTGCTTCGAAAAGACAAGAAACTCCCGAGGACAGCGGACCTGCTCCAAGAAAAGCTGCAACTTTGTTTCCAGCAACTTTAAAGAACCCTGCAAGCTCCCCGCAAGAAGCGTGAGACTTGCAACACTGCACCCGGCGACCCCGACTCGGCTGGTGGCGATCCGACACCTCAGGAGGGACCCCAGGACTACTCTGATTCTGTGAGTACTAAAACCTGTCCCCCCTGAGCCCCCACAGCGCCGCCTGCAGAGGGAATCCCGAGGCTTCCCCTGACCGCGACTCTTTGAACCTAAAGTCCCGACGCCTGGGAGAGACCCTGCACCCGCAGCCCCCAGGACCTGAAGGACCGGACTTTCACTGGAGAAGTGACCCCCAGGAGTCCCTCTCCCTTGCCCAAGTGGAGGTTTCCCCGAGGAACCCCCCCCTTGCCTGCCTGCAGCGCTGAAGAGATCCCGAGATCTCTCGTAGACTAACATTGCGAACCCGACGCTTGTTTCTACACTGCACCCGGCCGCCCCCGCGCCGCTGAGGGTGAAATTTCTGTGTGGACTCGTGTCCCCCCCGGTGCCCTACAAAACCCCCCTGGTCTGCCCTCCGAAGACGCGGGTACTTACCTGCAAGCAGACCGGAACCGGGGCACCCCCTTCTCTCCATTCTAGCCTATGTGTTTTGGGCACCACTTTGAACTCTGCACCTGACCGGCCCTGAGCTGCTGGTGTGGTGACTTTGGGGTTGCTCTGAACCCCCAACGGTGGGCTACCTTGGACCAAGAACTGAACCCTGTAAGTGTCTTACTTACCTGGTAAAACTAATCAAAACTTACCTCCCCTAGGAACTGTGAAAATTGCACTAAGTGTCCACTTTTAAAACAGCTATTTGTCAATAACTTGAAAAGTATACATGCAATTTTGATGATTTGAAGTTCCTAAAGTACTTACCTGCAATACCTTTCGAATGAGATATTACATGTAGAAGTTGAACCTGTGGTTCTTAAAATAAACTAAGAAAAGATATTTTTCTATATAAAAACCTATTGGCTGGATTTGTCTCTGAGTGTGTGTACCTCATTTATTGTCTATGTGTATGTACAACAAATGCTTAACACTACTCCTTGGATAAGCCTACTGCTCGACCACACTACCACAAAATAGAGCATTAGTATTATCTATTTTTACCACTATTTTACCTCTAAGGGGAACCCTTGGACTCTGTGCATGCTATTCCTTACTTTGAAATAGCACATACAGAGCCAACTTCCTACATTGGTGGATCAGCGGTGGGGTACAAGACTTTGCATTTGCTGGACTACTCAGCCAATACCTGATCACACGACAAATTCCAAAATTGTCATTAGAAATTGATTTTTGCAATTTGAAAAGTTTTCTAAATTCTTAAAAGACCTGCTAGGGC
Source organism: Pleurodeles waltl (assembly GCF_031143425.1). Taxonomy (NCBI): domain Eukaryota; kingdom Metazoa; phylum Chordata; class Amphibia; order Caudata; family Salamandridae; genus Pleurodeles; species Pleurodeles waltl. The sequence continues at coordinate 703,241,919 of NC_090450.1, forward strand.
CTTGTGTTAGATCCTGTTTAGCATTTCTTTTAGAGTTTAAAAGTTTGTAAAAGTTTGAATTAGATTCTAGAACCAGTTTTAGTTTCTTAAAAAGTATTCCAACTTTTAGAAGCATAATGTCTAGCACAGATGTGAATGTGGTGGAACTCGACACCACACCTTACCTCCATCTACAGATGAGAGAGCTAAGGTCACTCTGTAAACTAAAGAAAATAGCAATGGGCCCCAAACCTACCAAAGTACAGCTCCAGGAGCTTTTGGCAGAGTTTGAAAAGGCCAACCCCTCTGAGGATGGCAACTCAGAGGATGAAGATAGTGACTTGGAGGGAAATTCCCCCCCTCCAGTCCTACTTAGGGAGAGCAGGGCTTCTCAAGCCCTGACTCCACAAATAATAGTCAGAGATGCTGGTTCCCTCACAGGAGGGACCAACAACTCTGAAATCACTGAGGATAACTCCAGTGAAGAGGACATCCAGTTAGCCAGGATGGCCAAAAGATTGGCTTTGGAAAGACAGATCCTAGCCATAGAGAGGGAAAGACAAGAGATGGGCCTAGGACCCATCAATGGTGGCAGCAACATAAATAGGGTCAGAGATTCTCCTGACATGTTGAAAATCCCTAAAGGGATTGTAACTAAATATGAAGATGGTGATGACATCACCAAATGGTTCACAGCTTTTGAGAGGGCTTGTGTAACCAGAAAAGTGAACAGATCTCACTGGGGTGCTCTCCTTTGGGAAATGTTCACAGGAAAGTGTAGGGATAGACTCCTCACACTCTCTGGACAAGATGCAGAATCTTATGACCTCATGAAGGGTACCCTGATTGAGGGCTTTGGATTCTCCACTGAGGAGTACAGGATTAGGTTCAGGGGGGCTCAAAAATCCTCGAGCCAGACCTGGGTTGACTTTGTTGACTACTCAGTGAAAACACTAGATGGTTGGATTCAAGGCAGTGGTGTAAGTAATTATGATGGGCTGTACAATTTATTTGTGAAAGAACACCTGTTAAGTAATTGTTTCAATGATAAACTGCATCAGCATCTGGTAGACCTAGGACCAATTTCTCCCCAAGAATTGGGAAAGAAGGCGGACCATTGGGTCAAGACAAGGGTGTCCAAGACTTCAACAGGGGGTGACCAAAAGAAAGGGGTCACAAAGACTCCCCAGCAGAAGGGTGATGAGACAACCAAAACTAAAAATAGTAAAGAGTCTTCTACAGGCCCCCAAAAACCTGCACAGGAGGGTGGGCCCAGAGCCTCTTCACAAAACAATGGGTACAAGGGTAAAAACTTTGATCCCAAAAAGGCCTGGTGTCATAGCTGTAAACAGCATGGACACCAAACTGGAGACAAGGCCTGTCCCAAGAAAGGTTCCACTCCAAACTCCCATCCAGGTAACACTGGTATGGCTAGTCTCCAAGTGGGATCAACAGTGTGCCCAGAGCAAATCAGGGTCCACACTGAAGCTACTCTAGTTTCTGAGGGTGGGGTGGATTTAGCCACACTAGCTGTCTGGCCGCCTAACATGCAAAAATACAGACAGCAACTCTTAATTAATGGGACTAGAATAGAGGGCCTGAGGGATACAGGTGCCAGTGTCACCATGGTGACAGAGAAACTGGTTTCCCCTGGCCAATACCTGACTGGAAAAACTTACACAGTCACCAACGCTGACAATCAGAGAAAAGTACATCCCATGGCAATGGTTACTTTAGAATGGGGAGGGGTCAATGGCCTGAAACAGGTGGTGGTCTCCTCAAATATCCCAGTGGACTGTCTGCTTGGAAATGACCTGGAGTCCTCAGCATGGGCTGAGGTAGAGCTAAAAACCCATGCAGCAATGCTGGGTATCCCTGAACTGGTGTGTGTGAAAACAAGAGCACAATGCAAGGCACAGGGTGAAAAAGTAGAGCTGGAGTCTGGAAAAATGGCCCAGCCTACCAAGAGAACAGGAAAGTCAGTTGGGAAACCAACTGCAACACAGCAAAAGAAAGGGAACCTCTCTTCTCAGGAAGAAGTTCTGCCCTCTGAGGGAACTGAGCCTTTGGAGCTTGAACCTTATCAGGTTGAGCTCTTAGGCCCAGGGGGACCCTCAAGGGAAGAGCTGTGTAAGGGACAAGAAACCTGTCCCTCTCTTGAAGGCCTTAGGCAGCAAGCTGCTGAAGAGTCCAAAGGCAAGAAAAATGGAACCCATAGGGTCTATTGGGAAGATGGGCTCCTGTACACTGAGGCCAGAGACCCCAAACCTGGTGCCACTAGGAGAGTGGTAGTGCCTCAGCTGTTCAGAGAGTTCATCCTAACATTGGCCCATGACATTCCCCTTGCTGGACATTTGGGACAAACCAAGACGTGGGAGAGGTTAGTCAACCACTTCTACTGGCCCAATATGTCCAACATGGTTAAGGAGTTTTGCCTCTCCTGCCCCACCTGTCAAGCCAGTGGTAAGACAGGTGGGCATCCAAAGGCCCCCCTCATTCCACTCCCAGTGGTGGGGGTGCCCTTTGAAAGAGTGGGTGTGGACATAGTTGGTCCACTGGAACCTCCCACAGCCTCAGGAAATATGTATATCCTGGTAGTAGTGGATCATGCTACCAGGTATCCTGAAGCTATTCCCCTTAGGTCGACTACTGCCCCTGCAGTAGCCAAGGCCCTCATTGGTATCTTTACCAGAGTGGGTTTCCCTAAGGAGGTGGTGTCTGACAGAGGTACCAACTTCATGTCAGCATACCTAAAGCACATGTGGAATGAGTGTGGAGTGACTTATAAATTCACTACACCATACCATCCACAAACTAATGGCTTAGTTGAGAGATTCAACAAGACATTAAAAGGCATGATCATGGGGCTCCCAGAAAAACTCAAAAGGAGATGGGATGTCCTCCTGCCATGTCTGCTTTTCGCTTACAGGGAGGTACCACAGAAGGGAGTAGGGTTCTCACCCTTTGTACTTCTGTTTGGTCATCCTGTAAGGGGACCACTTGCCCTTGTTAAAGAAGGCTGGGAGAGACCTCTCCATGAGCCTAAACAGGACATAGTGGACTATGTACTTGGCCTTCGCTCTAGAATGGCAGAGTACATGGAAAAGGCAACCAAAAACCTTGAGGCCAGCCAACAGCTCCAGAAGTTTTGGTATGACCAAAAGGCTGCACTGGTTGAGTTCCAACCAGGGCAGAAAGTCTGGGTTCTGGAGCCTGTGGCTCCCAGGGCACTCCAGGACAAATGGAGTGGCCCTTACCCAGTACTAGAGAGGAAGAGTCAGGTCACCTACTTGGTGGACCTGGGCACAAGCAGGAGCCCCAAAAGGGTGATCCATGTAAACCGCCTTAAGCTCTTCCACGACAGGGCTGATGTCAATCTGTTGATGGTAACAGATGAGGATCAGGAGGCAGAGAGTGAACCTCTCCCTGATCTTCTGTCATCAGACCCAAAAGATGGTACAGTAGATGGAGTGATCTACTCAGACACCCTCTCTGGCCAACAGCAAGCTGATTGTAGGAGAGTCCTACAACAGTTTCCTGAACTCTTCTCCTTAACCCCTGGTCAGACACACCTGTGTACCCATGATGTGGACACAGGAGACAGCATGCCTGTCAAGAACAAAATCTTTAGACAGTCTGACCATGTTAAGGAAAGCATCAAGGTGGAAGTCCACAAGATGCTGGAATTGGGAGTCATTGAGCGCTCTGACAGCCCCTGGGCTAGCCCAGTGGTCTTAGTCCCCAAACCTCACACCACAGATGGAAAGAAAGAGATGAGGTTTTGTGTGGACTACAGAGGGCTCAATTCTGTCACCAAGACAGATGCTCATCCAATTCCAAGAGCTGATGAGCTCATTGATAAATTAGGTGCTGCCAAATTTCTAAGTACCTTTGACTTGACAGCAGGGTACTGGCAAATAAAAATGGCACCTGGAGCAAAAGAAAAGACAGCATTCTCCACACCTGATGGGCATTATCAGTTTACTGTTATGCCCTTTGGTTTAAAGAATGCCCCTGCCACCTTCCAAAGGTTGGTGAATCAAGTCCTTGCTGGCTTGGAGTCCTTTAGCACAGCTTATCTTGATGATATTGCTGTCTTTAGCTCCACCTGGCAGGATCACCTGGTCCACCTGAGGAAGGTTTTGAAGGCTCTGCAATCTGCAGGCCTCTCTATCAAAGCATCCAAATGCCAGATAGGGCAGGGAACTGTGGTTTACTTGGGACACCTTGTAGGTGGAGGCCAAGTTCAGCCACTCCAACCCAAGATCCAGACTATTCTGGACTGGGTAGCTCCAAAAACCCAGACTCAAGTCAGGGCATTCCTTGGCTTGACTGGGTACTACAGGAGGTTTGTGAAGGGATATGGATCCATTGTGACAGCCCTCACTGAGCTCACCTCCAAGAAAATGCCCAAGAAAGTGAACTGGACTGTGGACTGCCAACAGGCCTTTGACACCCTGAAACAGGCAATGTGCTCAGCACCAGTTCTCAAAGCTCCAGATTATTCTAAGCAGTTCATTGTGCAGACTGATGCCTCTGAACATGGGATAGGGGCAGTTTTGTCCCAAACAAATGATGATGGCCTTGACCAGCCTGTTGCTTTCATTAGCAGGAGGTTACTCCCCAGGGAGCAGCGTTGGAGTGCCATTGAGAGGGAGGCCTTTGCTGTGGTTTGGTCCCTGAAGAAGCTGAGACCATACCTCTTTGGGACTCACTTCCTAGTTCAAACCGACCACAGACCTCTCAAATGGCTGATGCAAATGAAAGGTGAAAATCCTAAACTGTTGAGGTGGTCCATCTCCCTACAGGGAATGGACTTTATAGTGGAACACAGACCTGGGACTGCCCATGCCAATGCAGATGGCCTTTCCAGGTTCTTCCACTTAGAAAATGAAGACTCTCTTGGGAAAGGTTAGTCTCATCCTCTTTCGTTTGGGGGGGGGTTGTGTAAGGAAATGCCTCCTTGGCATGGTTGCCCCCTGACTTTTTGCCTTTGCTGATGCTATGTTTACAATTGAAAGTGTGCTGAGGCCTGCTAACCAGGCCCCAGCACCAGTGTTCTTTCCCTAACCTGTACTTTTGTATCCACAATTGGCAGACCCTGGCATCCAGATAAGTCCCTTGTAACTGGTACTTCTAGTACCAAGGGCCCTGATGCCAAGGAAGGTCTCTAAGGGATGCAGCATGTCTTATGCCACCCTGGAGACCTCTCACTCAGCACAGACACACTGCTTGCCAGCTTGTGTGTGCTAGTGAGGACAACACGAGTAAGTCGACATGGCACTCCCCTCAGGGTGCCATGCCAGCCTCTCACTGCCTATGCAGTATAGGTAAGACACCCCTCTAGCAGGCCTTACAGCCCTAAGGCAGGGTGCACTATACCATAGGTGAGGGTACCAGTGCATGAGCATGGTACCCCTACAGTGTCTAAACAAAACCTTAGACATTGTAAGTGCAGGGTAGCCATAAGAGTATATGGTCTGGGAGTCTGTCAAACACGAACTCCACAGCACCATAATGGCTACACTGAAAACTGGGAAGTTTGGTATCAAACTTCTCAGCACAATAAATGCACACTGATGCCAGTGTACATTTTATTGTAAAATACACCACAGAGGGCACCTTAGAGGTGCCCCCTGAAACTTAACCGACTATCTGTGTAGGCTGACTAGTTCTAGCAGCCTGCCACAAACCGAGACATGTTGCTGGCCCCATGGGGAGAGTGCCTTTGTCACTCTGAGGCCAGTAACAAAGCCTGCACTGGGTGGAGATGCTAACACCTCTCCCAGGCAGGAATTGTCACACCTGGCGGTGAGCCTCAAAGGCTCACCTCCTTTGTGCCAACCCAGCAGGACACTCCAGCTAGTGGAGTTGCCCGCCCCCTCCGGCCAGGCCCCACTTTTGGCGGCAAGGCCGGAGAAAATAATGAGAATAACAAGGAGGAGTCACTGGCCAGTCAGGACAGCCCCTAAGGTGTCCTGAGCTGAGGTGACTCTAACTTTTAGAAATCCTCCATCTTGCAGATGGAGGATTCCCCCAATAGGGTTAGGATTGTGACCCCCTCCCCTTGGGAGGAGGCACAAAGAGGGTGTACCCACCCTCAGGGCTAGTAGCCATTGGCTACTAACCCCCCAGACCTAAACACGCCCTTAAATTTAGTATTTAAGGGCTACCCTGAACCCTAGAAGATTAGATTCCTGCAACAAGAAGAAGGACTGCCCAGCTGAAAACCCCTGCAGCGGAAGACCAGAAGACGACAACTGCCTTGGCTCCAGAAACTCACCGGCCTGTCTCCTGCCTTCCAAAGATCCTGCTCCAGCGACGCCTTCCGAAGGGACCAGCGACCTCGACATCCTCTGAGGACTGCCCCTGCTTCGAAAAGACAAGAAACTCCCGAGGACAGCGGACCTGCTCCAAGAAAAGCTGCAACTTTGTTTCCAGCAACTTTAAAGAACCCTGCAAGCTCCCCGCAAGAAGCGTGAGACTTGCAACACTGCACCCGGCGACCCCGACTCGGCTGGTGGCGATCCGACACCTCAGGAGGGACCCCAGGACTACTCTGATTCTGTGAGTACTAAAACCTGTCCCCCCTGAGCCCCCACAGCGCCGCCTGCAGAGGGAATCCCGAGGCTTCCCCTGACCGCGACTCTTTGAACCTAAAGTCCCGACGCCTGGGAGAGACCCTGCACCCGCAGCCCCCAGGACCTGAAGGACCGGACTTTCACTGGAGAAGTGACCCCCAGGAGTCCCTCTCCCTTGCCCAAGTGGAGGTTTCCCCGAGGAACCCCCCCCTTGCCTGCCTGCAGCGCTGAAGAGATCCCGAGATCTCTCGTAGACTAACATTGCGAACCCGACGCTTGTTTCTACACTGCACCCGGCCGCCCCCGCGCCGCTGAGGGTGAAATTTCTGTGTGGACTCGTGTCCCCCCCGGTGCCCTACAAAACCCCCCTGGTCTGCCCTCCGAAGACGCGGGTACTTACCTGCAAGCAGACCGGAACCGGGGCACCCCCTTCTCTCCATTCTAGCCTATGTGTTTTGGGCACCACTTTGAACTCTGCACCTGACCGGCCCTGAGCTGCTGGTGTGGTGACTTTGGGGTTGCTCTGAACCCCCAACGGTGGGCTACCTTGGACCAAGAACTGAACCCTGTAAGTGTCTTACTTACCTGGTAAAACTAATCAAAACTTACCTCCCCTAGGAACTGTGAAAATTGCACTAAGTGTCCACTTTTAAAACAGCTATTTGTCAATAACTTGAAAAGTATACATGCAATTTTGATGATTTGAAGTTCCTAAAGTACTTACCTGCAATACCTTTCGAATGAGATATTACATGTAGAAGTTGAACCTGTGGTTCTTAAAATAAACTAAGAAAAGATATTTTTCTATATAAAAACCTATTGGCTGGATTTGTCTCTGAGTGTGTGTACCTCATTTATTGTCTATGTGTATGTACAACAAATGCTTAACACTACTCCTTGGATAAGCCTACTGCTCGACCACACTACCACAAAATAGAGCATTAGTATTATCTATTTTTACCACTATTTTACCTCTAAGGGGAACCCTTGGACTCTGTGCATGCTATTCCTTACTTTGAAATAGCACATACAGAGCCAACTTCCTACAACAGCAGTGCAAACTAAAAGTCTAAAACACCAAAATAAAGATTTGAGATGCAAATGAAGTAAAAGATAATTTCTCCTTTGTTCTTTACAAATGTAAAACACTTCCTCTCTACACACAACAGACTCACCCCTCTCCCTGAACAAATATAACCCCGTCCCCAAACAGTCCAATGAAAAGTCCAAACTTGAAGTCCATCCCAACTGCATCCCCACCCTCTCCACCCACAACAAGTGCCTCCCAACAAAACAAAAAATAAATAAAAAAGGGCAATGTCTATATGGGCCTGGAGCTGATTGATTTACTGCTGTAGCCTGGCGAGCCAGCTCTCCAAATGGTCTATCCATTGCAGGATGTGTCTTTGAAATACCCAAGTGGAGCGGGAGGGTGCAGCAGCAGGTGCAGTCAGGGACCCTGGCTGCTGGTGGCGATGCTGGTGATGTAATGGCTGGGAGCTCTTCTGCTGGGTCCTGGGTCGGAGACAGCTCTTTCAGCCTCTTCCTCCTTCAGGATCACCAGGCGCTGGTAATTGGCCCATATGTTCCCCAACCTCGGCTGCCGTAGATGTGCCATTATCTCCTGCCTAGTTGGCGGTGTTCATCGGGCAGGAGTAGCTATATTGAGAAAGAGAAGAATAACAAAAGACAAATTGTAAACAATGGTCTGAACAAACATTTGTTCAAATGATAGATAGTGGGTGATACAGTAGCCCCTAGGGACAATGGAATTTGATGTGATTATTAATTATGATTAGGAGAGTTACAGGGTCAATATTTTATGTGTGTACCTATATATGCATCACACAAAAAGCACTGTCTGGTAAAAAAGAATTAAGGCAGAATAAGACCATATTAAAAAGGTGATGATTTAATTTTTGTTCTTTTAAAGGCTTTTCTACTAACTAAATAGATACATTTAGTGGACAGATACAAAATAATTACTTCTCATTATGATGAATAAGGCAGTATGCATGATGGAGTACAAGTTGCTGTGCCAAATTATTGGAGGCATGCTAGCCAGCGCTTTAAGTACATTGCTACTGTCTGCAGCTTGGGCAGCTGTAGCTTCCAATTATCTATCTTTAATTCTAATTACCCTGCTCTTCCCCACATGCCTTTCACTTAGTTTAGGTTCTACCCTGACTCCAAAGAGGCAGATGAATAAATAAGATACATCACACTTGTTGTTTATAAAATGCAGATATTTTTTCCTGTCTTCCATAAGTAGATGGGGGCGATGCACTACAGGGAAAGGAATGGGCTATATAGATTGTATTTGGCACATTTGTCACAGAGTATTCCCTATGCCAAACTTGAAATCAACTCAGGCACTTACTAGTCCCACTTTACTCACTGGTATCGCCCACCATCACAAATTCTTTCCAACAAATTGATTCGCTGGGCAGTAAGAAAAATAAAGAAACTTGACGTACTGTACTGCAGACTAAGGCAGATGGATTAGGTAGGTAGGTAGAGCTTTTGATATAGAAGAATAGAGGAGCATCACAGATCCATCTCCAAAAGAAGAGCTCCCTTCTTTATTCATCCAAGCAATTATTCAATTGTCCTTTCATTCTTCCCCTATATACAGTATACACCCATAGCCACTATGATTTTGTCATCCAGTCTTCTACCCAAATTTGCAATCCTTTATCCATCCAGTCAGTACCCACAATATCCACCCTTTCTTTCAATCATCCTTTCACCCATCCACCTATTTACCCAATGCCAATACTCACCCATACATCCTTTTTCATTCACCCATGCATCCTTTCACTCTTTTCACCCATCCTATTCTGTTAACCTTTTGTTTTTTCCCGTTTCCATCAAGCCATCATTTTAAGCATACTTTATGTGTCCTTTGGCTGAGATGCAGATAGAAGAGGCCATAAGTAACCCAACCACCGCTATAGCTGTAATGCAGGGGGTTCATGAATCAGTAATTGTCAATAAGCAAGCAATTTGACTAACCAGAACCTGTCCCTGCCGCCGCTTCTCCCTCTGCTCCTGCAGTGGTGGAATTTGAGCCGGCTCCTCCTACTCCACTGGTGGTTGGTGCGGCTATAAAAAAAAGTATATAGTTTTTAGATGCCAGATCCCATTCTTAATCTTAAAATTTTAAAAATGCAACCCCAATCGTTACAGTTCGGTTAGCACTGCAGTATCTTCTGTCAAAAATATCACTCTGGGCATTTTGTTGGAATGTTAGAAAAGCCAGGTAGACAAGCCAATCAAAAGCTCAGCGCAATAGAGAGGCAAACAATCCAACCAAAAGCATCACATAATAGAGGGGCAGAGCTATAGCCTATGATTGACAATGACTCAGAATCAGAAGAGCAGCAAAGGGGTGACATATCAAATGTTCAATGAAAGACAGAAAAAAAAAAGATAATGCAGGGATAACAGGAGTTAATTAAATAAAACTTGGATAGAGGAGTAAGAAAAAAAGGGAGACAGTATAGAAAAAGTAAACAAGGTCAAATGAAAAGTAGTATAAAAGTGGGGAGAGGTAAAAGTTAGGGAAATAATAATGATATTATTAAATAATCAGACTTACTGGGATGAGCAGAGTCATCAGTATCGGCACTGGTGGTCGTCGCCTCCCCAGCTCCTGCCGGACCTGCCAGTACAGTGCCCTTCTTCTTGTCCTTGGGTGCTGATGTAAGATTAGAAAGAAGATTTAATTTAAAAAATGCATTAGTGGTACCCTTCATCTCCACAAAATTATTATATAACAGCCAAATTCAATAACATTGTACTTAAATCAGATCGCCTATGGTACTATACGATTAACTATTATTGAGTTGGATATATTCCTAAAATCCCTATTCCAAATTTCCTGAAAAAAATCTACATTTAGAACTAATGCATTGCATTCAATGATCTTTAATTCTTTTCTCATTTCTCAAGCCCCTTGAAGGACCAACTCAGTCTCCTTATTTTGCAATGCATGCATACTCGCATCAATGTGGAATTGCATGGGACTTACGTGCTACATAAAGTCACAGAGAACGCTAACTCATTCATATCATTAATTCACTATGTATTTAGGAGGAGGACAGTTGAGACTGCATTGCAGTGACTTCTTGAATAATCAGCCAAAGCGAGTGCCTACCTATGAGTTTACAAATCAATGATGTAGCACTGAGCACCTGGCTATCTCTAACTGGATCACATAATAAATAATAATTGAACGAAACATAACTTACCTCTGAGTGGAAGCCACATGCTATTCGGAAAAAAAGGTTAGCATTGTAGAACACAAAGACAATAAAAATATAATACTAACCAAGCCCCGGGATCTCCACGCGTGGCAGATCGAGCAGGTCCTGCTCAAAGTCGATGATATCCGCCCAGCAGTGTATCAGCTGCTGGGTGGTGCGCTGGACCTGGATGGCAGCCCTGACCAACTGACCCACCATAGCTCAGTGCTGCTGATGCTCCCGCAGGGGGTACCGGCTTCCAGGCCTGCTGCCAGCATGGAGAGAAGGTGGCGCTGCACATAAAAAACAAGTGCTGCCACCTCCTCCTCACTGAAGATCGGACGAGGCAACACCCCTTGATGGTGGCACCCTCACAAGGCAGATGGCCGCTGTTACCCCGCTGCTGCTCTGCCAGGGTGCTGGGTGGGTAGTGTAGGAGAAAAGAAAAAGAAACAGGAGAAAAGGGAAGGAAAAGAGAAAAAAACAAAAAATACAAAAAGTCACAAAAAACACACAATAAATTAAAACAACATAAAAAAAATGAGATGCAAAAAGAAACATCAATACAATAAATACAAAAATAGGGGTAGATGAAGTATGGGTTAGAGGATTGCAAAGATTGAGGGCAGGTAGAAGTCCTAGCACCATAAATGCAGTGAAAAACAAGATGGCCACACCCTTGTGAACCGTGGTACCGTTTGCGCAAAAGTTTGAATAGGAGTACGCACATCGCATTGCGTGTGACATCAAATGCAATACGAACGGGTGCAACAGAGAACTCCGCCCACTAGCGGACCTCCGCGTAGCACAGTAGAGTTTTTTTGCCACTTTGTGGAGTTTTGTGGAGCGCGACTCTGTGCACTCTGCCCAGGCCTAGTTCTGATTCAAAGGGGTGATGAATGGGGTGATGGCATCGCTGAGGTTGGTTTGTTGTCCTGGTGGTCTGTATGCGAGAGTACGTCTGATGGTGGTGTTGCCGTTGATGTGGAGCTGGAAGTTAATGTGTTCCATGATTGATGCGTTTTCGTTATTCATTATGGTGCAGATGATCGACTCTTTGTGTGCAATGGCGCCGGTGCCACCGGTTCTGTTGGTGTGGTCTCGGTGTTTCATTTTGTTGCCAAAGGGTGTTGCCGCGACAGTGTCAGGGGCCAGCGTAGGGGTGAGCCAAGTCTTTGTGATGGAGGTTATGTCAGGGGCGAGGGAGGTGATAGTGTCCCATACTTCAGTTGCGTGTCTGCAGAGCGACCTGGCATTCATCAGGAAGCAGCTGATTTGTTCCGGGGAGGTCCTGATTGGCAGGGATGTCAAAGTGTTGGTGATAGCAATGGTGGTTGGTATTGGGGGGGAGGAGTGGTGCATGATGATATGAGGCAGCAGTTGTTGTTGTGTCCGGGATCCAGAGCATGGAGGTCAGCGGAGAAGTATCTGTGGGTGTGCAAAGTGCCAGGGTTCCTGGCACTGGGGACGGTCCAGGCATGGACAGGTGCAGACAGGCTTGACTTTGTTGCACCGGCAGTGAGGTGTGTACAGCCGCTTCCGTAAGTAGTCCTGGGAGGTGGCAGGGGCTGTCAGGGTGGAAGGAAGTCAGTGAGCAGGAACAGCAGTGAGCAGGAACAGTAGGAGCAGAAAACGGCGGGAAAAGAAGAAACAACAGGAGGAATAAAAGTTGGACTAAAAATGACAGCACAAGGGGCACTTACTCAAATAAGTCAAGAAGTGCAAAAAGGGCCACAAAACGAGCAAGCAACACAAGTTAAACAATACAAAAGCCCAAAAGGGGTGCAAATAATTGGATAACTGGCAAGAAAATTGTACTAGGCTACTTGGCAGAAAACTGCAAGATTGAACTGGCGGCCTCTGGGACTGAGCGTGAGGCTTCCCTCAGGAGGAGCTGTGCAGTGGCAGCAGGGGGAGCAGCACAGAGACCGGGATCAGAAGCTACTCATTGGAGGTTGTGCAGCAGCCTCCATAAGCAGTCCTGGGAGGTGCCGTCAGGGAGGGGGGAAGGCGGTGAGTGAGAATGGCTGGAAACGGCAGGAATAGAAGAAACGGAGGGAGGAACAACAGTGGGACAAACAATGACAGGACAAGGGGCATTTACTCAAATAAGTCAAGAAGCGCAAAAACGGCCACAAAACCAGCAAGAAAAATGAGTTATAGCAACAAAAAAAGTACAAAAGAGGGGGGGAAAAAATTGGATAATGGGCAAGAAAATTATACCAGGCTACTTGGCAGGAAACTGTGGGATTGAACTGGTGGCCTCGGGGACTAAGGGCGAGGCTTCAGTCACAAAGAGCTGTGCAATGGCAGCAGAGGGAGCGATGCAGAGTATGAGGTCAGAGGGTACTCCTATGTTTCTTCCTGCGCACTTAAGATTCGCTATACCAACCTCTCATAATCACTCAAATTAAAGTCCCTTTCTGGTGGTACTATTGACAATGTTTCACAAACAGCACTGCTAAACAGTAGGCAAGGACAACAACAAGTGTCTTCTACACTTTCTCATATATCTATCCCGGGATCTTAGGCCACAACAGGCCTGAAAACCATCTCTTTGCAATAAGAGCCACATTCACAGAACAACTTCAGATGTCTCTGCAAAACACTTCACAATCACCACAAACACCGCAATCTAAGAATTAGCAATGTAAAGCGTAACCCTATTAATACTCGCACATCCGCTGCATTGTAACGACTGAAACTCCTTCAATCCTCCAAACGAGTCATGGGGTTCGAATTTTGGCTGGGTTTGGGCAATTTCAAGTGGGACACCTTAACTCCCTGTGTCACTGTTCCTGAGGACCAAGCCGTCCTTGGCTACCAGCTTTGATGTAGCATTTTGTATGCTCTAATTCTGACATCGATGATCTTTGGATCCGTGCAAAGTGTTTAACTAGGAAATCAGGTAACAATCAATAAACATTTAATTTACAGTGTTACCAATTTGGCCACACAGTAAGGACTTAAAATGGAAATTAAATTAACAAATTAGCATTCAGGTTAATGTAGACAAATCTCAAGAACAAACTGGAAAGATAAAGAATAGTAATTGGATAACCAAATCTTCTGAAGAAATGTAGGTAAATTAGCATAAGACAACCCAGAAATTCCGTCATTGCATTACAGAATATCAACAACAGGATTTGGTGCTCTGAAAACAGACGCTAGTCATTTCTCTTGCACATTAGTGCATGTAAAAATCATCTAGCTAAGTTGAACTATGGACAAATAAGTAAAAACTCTTAGAAGTCTAGACTACGTAAAAAAGAAAAAATCAAACTAAAAAGACATAAGGGTAAAAGGTGAGCAATAAAACAATACAAAAATGATTAGGAAAAATGAAGAGGAAGGTGTCAGCATTTTAGAACCTCAGTCAAGAGTCTTCTTAAGTGTAAGCTCAAGCCATACTCAGCTAAACACAGGGACAAGGTGAAAGTCAGAGGTCTGCATCTCTCAATGTCCAGGGGAAAATCTGCCTACAATCAATTAGTGAAAGCCCCAGTTAATACCACAAAATCAATCTGGTAACACCTTTCTTGGTCACGCCATTACGAGTTCTATAGTGATATCCTTTCCCATGGTGTTATTTGTAACATCACCTTCAGCTCCCAGGGCAGTCTTGAGAACACTGCTGTCCTTGATGCTCTGGACATCTTTCGCAACATGTATGTCATTTCACTCTCAAGCTTCTCACAGTGTACTGCTTTCAAGGTTTTTTTCTCAGACTCTCTATTAGTAAAACAATAACACATCTAGTTCTAAACTAATAATTAATGTGAATGCACCTGTAATGAAAATGACACGTTATCAGAAAATGAAAAACAGTTTCTCACGTTAAAGAAATTCAGGCCCAGTCAAACTAACATTAAGCTAATACACAGTTAATTTCACATTATACTGTGTACATTTTGTTCCTACATCAACATAAACATCAGCTATGTAAATTTGGTTAGGATTTCACAGTGAATTAGAATAAATGCAGGCTTTAGTAATACATGAACTTAAGTGTGTTGTAGAAGTACATTTTGACCAGTACGGTGCCTTGGACGAGGTGATCTCGTCCAAGGCACCGGTTCCCGGGTGCCTTGGACGAGATCACCTCGTCCTGCACCCGGGAACTGGGGGGAGCGCTAGCGCTCCCCCCATGGGCCCCCCACCCACACCCCCTGGTCGTGGATGGAAGGGGAATCCCTTCCCCTTCCACCCCCGACCCCCCCCTCAGCAATCCGATGATGTTGGCGCGCTTACAGCGCGCCGACGTCATCAAATATTGCCAAGGGACGCGCTGGAAGCCATTTGCTTCCAGCGCGTTGAGGAGAAAGGATCAAAAAGGTGTGTCCTTTCTTCTTTGGGGGGGAGAAAACAGACACGGGGGAAAGGAAAGGGTTTTTCCTTTCCCCCTGTGCCTGTTTTCAGTGGATTCCTGCTCCACGATCACGGGCGGGGCCCGCGATCATGGAGCAGGAATCCCCACTAGTCACCAGGGAGTTCTTTGGGCTGTTAGATTTCGGAGCGACCCCTTGGGCAAGGGTCGCTCCCATGGGGAGCAAATTTTTCCCGAATTTAGGCCCCCCATGGGGGCAGATCAGCCGATTTTTCGGCCGATCTGCCCCCAGGGGGGGCCAAAATCCACTAGACACCTGGGAGGTTATTTTTAAAATGTTTTTTAGGGAGCGACCCCTTGGGCCAGGGTTGCACCCATGGGGGGCTAATTTTTTGCCAAATTTCGCCCCCCCTGGGGGCAGATTGGCTGATTTTTCGACCAATCTGCCCCCGGGGGGGCCGAAATCCACTAGACACCAGGGAAATCATTTTTGGCATAAATTTTAGGGAGTGACCCCTTGGGCAAGGGTCGCTCCCATTGGGGGCTAATTTGTTCCATATTTTGGCCCACCTGGGGGCAGATCGGACGATATTTCGGCTGATCTGCCCCCAGGAGGGGGGGCGAAATCCACTAGACACCAGGGAAATTGTTTTTGGCATGTATTTTAGGGAGCGACCCCTTGGGCAAGGGTCGCTCCCATTGGGGGCTAATTTTTTTTCTTATTTCGGCCCCCCCTGGGGGCAGATCGGCCGGTTTTTCAGCCGATCTGCCCCCAGGGGGAGCCGAAAACCACTAGACACCAGGGAAATTATTTTTTTTGTTTTAGGGCAGCGACCCCTTAGGCAAGGCTCGCTGGGCCGGGGCAAATTTTTTTTTATATGCTTCGGCCCCCCCTGGGGCTAGATAGGCCATGTTTTTGGCCGATCTGGCCCCCAAGGGGGGATCGAAACCCACTAGGCGCCAGTGATTGTGAGGTGTGTGTGTGTTTTGTGTGTTTGGGGGCACCCCTTGGGCAAGGGTCGCTCCCCCAAAGGGGGGAAATTTCGTATTGGCCATCTCTGCCCACCTTGGGGGCAGATGGGCCTATTTTTGTAGGCCCATCTGCACCCAAGGAGGGCAGAAACCACCAATACAGCAGGGATTTTTTTTTTGGGTTCCCCTTTATTTGTTTAGAGCTGGGGGTGCCCCCCGTTTGCCCCTTTGGCAAGGGTCGCCCCCTAGAGGGGGCACAGAGCTGTTGGCCATTTCTGCCCTGCTGGCAATTTTTTTACAGAATCCACTTAGGCACCAGGGATCCTGTGTGTGTGTGTTTTGTGTGGGGGGCTGCACCTTTGGCAAGGGTCGTCCCCCAAAATGCGGCACGTTATTGATGGCCATTTCTGCCCACCTTGGAGGCAGATCAGCCTATTTTTTTTAGGCCCATCTGCCTCCTAGTGGGGCAGAAGCCACTTAGGCACCAGGGACAATTTCTAAGTTCTTGGTGGCAGGGTGTTTGTCAACTGGCGAAGTATTTGTATTTGTGATTATAACAGTTTATTTCTTCTTTTTGTTCTAGTTCAAAGCTTTTGCTTCCTTTGCTGTGGATCCTTGTGGTTTTGGCAGTAGTTGTCTTGCGGTTTGCATAGTTGCATGTTTTAGGTAAGTGAATGCAATTTACTCCAAAGGAGTATTGTTGACATGCATGAATGATATGATTGTAGGTGGTGTACTAAATGCAGTATTGTGTGTGAAATTGTCCTTAGATTTAAGCACAATGATATTTGTGTTGTCATATGTCTAATTTGCTCTTTACTTTTTAGTGGGATATCATTGGTGATTGCTGTGTCTGTGCAGAGTAGTTGCTGGTGAGTAGCTTTTTCAGGCAAGTGAGTGGTATAGTTTTTTATTACATAACTGTTTGTGATAACGCTACACTTTGTTTATTACTTATTTTAGTGCTAGTTGTTGTTGCCAATCCATTTGGTGTTAGTGAGGATCATGGCTAGCTGCAGAGTGACCACTCAGCAGGTTGTTGGCATGCTCTTTGAGTCGTCTTCAGACCATGATTACGAGACTGACTCTGCATCTGAGGCAGAGGAGGAAGTGAGAGATTCTGGCAGTGAGTTTTCGGTCCGAGAGTATTCTTCTGATGAGGAAGCTACTCTCAGTGCAGATGAAGGGCCTGTTTTAGAGGAGGACATTGATGTGCCAAGAGTGCAGCAGCCTGGGGCTTAAGGGTTTCCCATTAGAAGACCTGACACCTGGATTGCCCCAAACATGGAGCAGCCACAGTTACCTGCATTTACTGGTCTCCCAGGGTGTAGAGTCAATACGGAAAACTTTTTACTTGTCCATTTCTTTCACTTGTTTATGGACGATGTATTTTTGGAAGAGATTGTGGAGCAGACTAATTTGTATGCAGAGCAATATTTGAGAGACAACGCTGCCAGACTTAGGCCTCAGTCTAGAGCTACTCAGTAGGTTCCCACATATCTGGAAGAGATGAAAAAGTTTTTAGGTTTGACTTTTTTGATGGGGTTGATCAGGAAGCCGTCACTGGCTTCTTATTGGTCTACTAGTCCCTTGATGGCGACGGCTATATTTCCTGCAACTATGACACGTAATGGCTATTTGCTTGTTCTTCGTATGCTGCATTTTGTAGACAATGCTTTAGCCTTGCCACGAGATCACCCTGATTGTGACCGTCTTTTTAAGATTAGGCCTGTCCTTGATAATTTTGTAGATCGGTTTTCAGAGGTTTATGTTCCAGGCAAAGAGATAAGTGTGGATGAGTCTTTGGTCCTTTTCAAGGGGCGTTTAGTTTTTAAGCAGTACATTCCTAGTAAGAGGGCACGGTATGGGATTAAATTGTATATGCTGTCAGAAAGCAGTACAGGATATGCGTATAATTTCCGGGTCTACACTGGTAGGGATTCCTGTATTGACCCTCCTGGTTGCCTGGCCACTTTTGGAGTTAGCCAAAAAATTGTGTGGGAACTTGGTAGACGACTGTTTAACAAAGGTCACCATTTGTACGTAGATAATTTCTACACTGGAGTGCAGTTGTTCAAGGAGTTGTTTAGAGTGGACACAATCTGTTCTAACCGGAAAGGCTATCCAAGGGAGCTTGTCTGTAAAAAACTTGAGAGGGGACAGTGCAGTGCCTTGCGTAATAATGAGCTGCTAGCTGTGACATTTTCCAGACAGAAGGGATGTGTACATGCTATCTACCATCCATGATGAGAGTACTTCCCCTGTGACTGTTTGGGATCAGGTTGCGGAAGTGTGCAAACCTGCGTGCATTTTGGACTACAATAGGCACATGGGTGGTGTTGATAGAGTAGATCAGAGGTTGGAACCTTACACTGCTCTTCGTAAGTCTTACGTGTGGTATAAAAAGTTGGCCCTACATTTATTTCATTAGGCAACTTTTAATGCTTTTATTGTGTTCAGGGATTGTTCACCTGAGTCAAGGATGACATTTGTTAAATTTCAGGTGTCAGTGATAGAGAGCCTTATTGTGGTGGAATGGGCAACAGTTCCTAGAGTAGAAGTGGTGGAGGAAGTGGTTAGATTGAAAGATCGCCACTTTCCAGATCACATTCCTCCCACTCCCAAAAAAGACTTGCCCACAAAGAAATGTAGAGTATGTGTCCGGAGATCAATCCGGAGGGAGTGCCGGATGTACTGCCCCGAATGCCCTTCAAAGCCTGGGCTGTGTGTTAGAAGTTACCACACAAGGACATTTTTTTGGGAAATACTGTGCGTGTAACCTGCCTGTTTTATATTTTCATATGTTCAGTTTCACGGTTGGCATTACTGTCATGTATTTAGTTAGAGCTTTTGTGTTTGTAGTTTTGTACTTATTTTATAATTAGTTAGTGGTTTCTTTGTTGTTTATAAACAAAAAAAAAGTGATGGCAGTGTGCGTGGGGTGGCGCTTGGCTGGTGGTGTGCGTGGGGTGGCACTTGGCTGGCAGTATGGGTGGGGTGGCGCTTGGCTGGCGGTGTGCTTGGGGTGGTGCTTGGCTGGCGGTATGGGTGGGGTGGCGCTTGGCTGGCGGTGTGCTTGGGGTGGCGCTTGGCTGGCGATATGGGTGGGGTGGCGCTTGGCTGGCGGTGTGCTTGGGGTGGCGCTTGGCTGGTTGTATGGGTGGGGTGGCGCTTGGCTGGCGATGTGCTTGGGGTGGCGCTTGGCTGGCGGTATGGGTGGGGTGGTGCTTGCCAAACGCCGGTCCACACACTCATCAGCTGGTGTGATTGCTGTATCAGGCATGTGGGTGTATGAAAGTGATGGGCCCTTGACTGGCGCTGTCTGTCGATGCGAGTGTTGTAATGTGCTGGGCCTGTGGCTGGCGGCGTGAATGGTCTTGTGCATGTCATGTATGAAAGGTGTGTGAATGGACTGTAAGGCGGTTGGTGCCTTGCCGTGGCTTTACAGCTCACGAGCTGTGAGTCATTGGTTCACTTTTTTGGCCTTTCAGTTATTACCAGTGCATTTCACTTTTGTGAAATCTCTTGTTAATAAAATTTTTGATCTACTGAACCACCACTCACCCTCGTGCCAAATCCAACCAGTATGTGTGGTACAAATGACAAAACCTGCTCCGCTGTAATCAGGTGTCGCAGCACACTTGAGACACGTTAGGTGTCTCAGGTGGGACCCCGATGATGAAGCATGCCACCAACTTGGTTGGTGGGTGAGGGGTCTTTTTCACATAACCTAAGTGCATTTCTTTTCACAATTTTAGTGTTTGGCACATCACAGACGTACGTGGACACATCAAAATGATTTATTATAAAACTACCTGTGTTTGGGGGGGAGGGGTCATCTATGATTTTGGTCTTGGGTGCGGCCGTCATCTAGGCAAACCTACCAAACCCAGACATTTTTTAAAACTAGACACCCCAAGGAGTCCAGGGAGGTGTGGCTTGCATGGATCCCCCAACATTTTCTTACCCAGACTCCTCTGCAAACCTCAATATTTGCTTAAAAAAACATATTTTCCGGACTTTCGTTTGTATGATCACCACTCCAGCACAAAATTCCTACTCCCCAGCGTTCCCCTCAGTCTCCCAAGTAAAATGACACCTCACTTGTGTGGGTCTCCAAAGCAGAGTCAGCCTAAAGATGTATAAAAGAAGAATATGTCCTTATCAACTCGCTGTGCTATCCCCTCTATATCTACAAGTTTTTGGCCTTATTCTGTTGCAGGCACCTGGCCCACCCACACAAGTGAGGTATCATTTTTATCGGGAGACATGGGGGAATGCTGGGTGGAAGGAAATTTGTGGCTTCTCTCAGATTCCAGATCTTTCTGTCACCGAAATGTGAGGAAAGTGTGTTTTTTTAGCCAGATTTTGAGGTTTGCAAAGGATTGTGCGTAACAGAACCTGGTCAGAGCCCCACAAGTCACCCCATCTTGGATTCCCCTAGGTCTCTAGTTTTCAGGAATGCACAGGTTTGGTAGGTTTCCCTAGGTGCTAGCTGAGCTAGAGGCCAAAATCTACAGGTAGGCACTTTGCAAAAAACACCTCTGTTTTCTGTCAAAAAATGGGATGTGTCCAGCGTTGTGTTTTGGGGCATTTCCTGTCGCGGGCGCTAGGCCTACCCACACAAGTGAGGTATCACTTTTATCGGGAGACTTGGGGGAACGCTGGGTGGAAGGAAATTTGTGGCTCCTCTCAGATTCCAGAACTTTCTGTCACCGAAATGTGAGGAAAATGTGTTTTTTTAGCCAAATTTTGAGGTTTGCAAAGGATTCTGGGTAACAGAACCTGGTCAGAGCCCCACAAGTCACCCCATCTTGGATTCCCCTAGGTCTCTAGTTTTAAAAAATGCAGAGGTTTGGAAGGTTTCGCTAGGTGCCGGCTGTGCTGGAGGCCAACATCTACAGGTAGTCACTTCGCAAAAATCACCTCTGTTTTCTGTCAAAAAATGGGATGTGTCCACATTGTGTTTTGGGGCATTTCCTGTCGCGGGCGCTAGGCTAGGCCTACCCACACAAGTGAGGTATCATTTTTATCGGGAGACTTGGGGGAACATAGAATAGCAAAACAAGTGTTATTGCCCCTTGTCTTTCTCTACATTATTTCCTTCCAAATATAAGAGAGTGTGTAAAAAAGACGTCTATTTGAGAAATGCCCTGTAATTCACATGCTAGTATGGGCACCCCGGAATTCAGAGATTTGCAAATAACCACTGCTCCTCAACACCTTATCTTGTGCCCATTTTGGAAATACAAAGGTTTTCTTGATAGCTATTTTTCTCTCTTTATATTTCAGCAAATGAATTGCTGTATACCCGGTATAGAATGAAAACTCACTGCAGGATGCAGCTCATTTATTGGCTCTGGGTACCTAGGGTTCTTGATGAACCTTCAAGCCCTATATAGCCCCGCAACCAGAAGAGTCCAGCAGGCGTAACGGTATATTGCTTTAAAAAATCTGACATTGCAGGAAAAAGTTACAGAGTAAAACGTAGAGAAATATTGCTCTTTTCTTCACTTCGATTTCAATATTTATTTGTTTCAGTTGTTATTTTCTGCAGGAAACCCTTGTAGGATCTACACAAATTACCCCTTGCTGAATTCACAATTATGTCTACTGTTCAGAAATGTTTCGGTTTCTGGGATCCAGCATTGGTTTCATGCCCATTTCTGTCACTGACTGGAAGGAGGCTGAAAGCAAAACAAATCGTAAAAATGAGGTATGTCCCAGTAAAATGCCAAAATTGTGTTGAAACATTGGGTTTTCTGATTCAAGTCTGCCTGTTCCTGAAAGCTGGGAAGCTGGTGATTCTAGCACCGCAAACCTTTTGTTGATGCCATTTTCAGGGAAAAAACCACAAGCCGTCTTCTGCAGCCCCTTTTTCCCATTTTTTTAAACAAACAAAATGTTCACTGTATTTTGACTAATTTCTTGGCCTCCTTCTGGGGAACCCACAAAGTCTGGGTACCTTTAGAATCCCTGGGATGTTGGAAAAAAAGAACGCAAATTTGGCATGGGTAGCTTATGTGGACAAAAAGTTATGAGGGCCTAAGCGAGAACTATATAAATAGGCAAAAAAAGGCCTGGCACAGGAGGGGGAAAAGGCCTGGCAGCGAAGGGGTTAAACATTAAACTTCAAACCTTAGAGCACACATTAAATAAACTATTATTTTAAATGCAAATACATTCAAATAACATGAGTATGATTATAAAATTATACTCAATGATTATTTCTTATTTAATAAGGTAAATGCACATCATACATGATTTTCCTAACGCTACTGTGAATGCACTTAATTATCTACTTTGAGTGTACCACTTAACATCAGTGACATGTTAAAACTCACAATTTAATCTATGTAATGGGTATGTATAGATCAAGATAATGATATCAGGGGTGGCACAAATTATACAGTGTTCCAGTTGAGAGTCCAAGGAGACATGGCAGCATCCCTCTTAGTGGTACGTTGGGCCCAGAGGCATCTGTTACACTTAGTTTTCACATTGGAATTGACGTTTCCAGAATTACCACAACCCAGCTCTGATTTCGAAATCTGTCATCCAGAAGTTGAAGAGGTGGCTTAAGCCATCGCACCTCAGCAAAGGAGTATTGTTGGACTCTCCTCTACCTCTGACAATAAACACGGATCTCAGTTTCTGGGGTTGAGGATGTGTCAGCTCAGGAACTTTGGACAGCAGCGGAGTTCACCATGTCTTCAAACTAAAAGGAGCTAGCAGCAGTCTACACACACTTTGCACTTTTGCATTTGCTCCTGTCACCAAGGACATATCTGTGCAGATAAAGACAGACAATCTGATGTCTGGTGGCTATCTGAACCATTTAGGAGGCACCCAGTCTCCTCTTCTTGTTCTCCTGGCTGACGTAATTGGGCCTGGGCAGAGGAGAATCTTCTGGCTCTGACAGTGATGTATCTTTGGAGGAGGGAAAATGGGTACGTGGATAAGTTCAGTCACCTATTTCCCTCCTCGGTTACAATGTCTCTCTGTCCTCAGATCTTCATGAAATTGTTCAAAGATTCGGGATTCCATGGCTGGACTTTTTCACCGTTCCCCAGGATGCCACTCTTCCTGAGTCCTACTCTCTCATTCCACATCAACAAGCATAGAAGGTGGCTGTGATGAGGTTCAGTTGGCCTCGAGGTGTTCTTTTCTCGATTCCTTCCTTTCCAGATCATCAGAATCTGGCCAAGATCAGGACGGAACAGGTAGATGCATTGTTGGTGATCCCAGCCTGGACCGCCAGCCTTGGATTCTGTTGCTACGCCATCTTGTCATATCCCTTCCATGGATTTTTCCCTTGAGCCCATCTCTTCTCAGATTTTCTCTTCTCCCTTGGAAATCTCACTAAAGACTGTCCCTGGGAGTTTGGAGACTGAAAGGAGGAGGCTAAAGGCTGTAGGTTGTTCTTCGGAGATTGCCCTTTCTATTCAGAACTCCAGGAAGCACAGCACACTCAAGATTTATGAGAGACATTGGAAGACTTTTTCTTCTTGGTGTTCTTCTAGGGGATTTCTTCTTAGCTCTTGTGAGGTAGGAAAGATTTTGGAATTCCTTAGAGATGGTTTTTGTTTTGAGTTTATCTGTATCCATTTTCTGGAGTCAGTGGGCAGCAGTTAAATCCATTTGAGGGTTGTCCCTTCTTCAGTATGACCCATTACTTTCTAGTTTACTTAAGAATTTCTATTTGAAGAGACCAGGTGTTCATTTACCGGTCCCTCCTTGGGATTTGTCTCTGGTTTTGACTGCTTCATATTCTCCTCCCTTTGAGCCCCCTGCTCGGTCTCTCTAGCGTTCTTAACTCTTAATGTGTTTTTTCATTTAGAGATTGCCCCTGGCCAGGGGTTGGGAGAAACTGTGGTTTTACTTCATCATCCTTCCTTTCTGAGGTTGTTTTAATGATAAGTTTGTTCTACGGCCTGACCTTGAATTTTTGCCAAACATGTCCTCGGCCTCCCATCTATCCCAAGACTTGGTACTACCAGCTTTTTTTCCTTCTTTGTCTACGGATGAGAAACTATATGGCATTCACTTGATTTACCAAGAGCAATTTAGATTTTTCTTGAAAGAAGTGCTTCTTTCAGGTAGGTAGATTTTCTTTTTCTCGCTTTTGGGTTGGCAAATAGAGGCCATTGTCCTACTACTTCAAATGTATCCAGTTGGATTAGGACAGTTATTTCAGTTGCCTACCAGAAGTCTGGTGTATTTCTTTCTCCTGATATGCAAGGTAATTCAACTAGCAGTGTCTCCCATTCTCGGGTAGCCTTCAAAGGTGCTCAGTTAAAGGATAATTGTGCAGCACCACATGCTCTTACCCACATACCTTTAGTTCTCATTATAAATTAAGTTGGGAGAATTATTTTCAGATTTTGGGCCACAAGTACTGTCCACATTTCAATAAATGTTAGTTTTTTTGCTTTATTTTCAAGAGAATAAAGTGGTAATGCCGTTCCTGCTGTATTTTGATGTCACTCTTTTCATATTACCTTTGGCATACGCTCACTTGTTAGGACTATGACTAGGAAGATGGGCGAGGTAGGTACCAACTTGGTTACTTACCGGTAATCTTCATTAACTGCCTTATCTAAAAATATCACAAAACCAGAAAAATTTTTAGTAGCAGTGCAGAGCCATGAAAATAGCAGGGCCTTGGCCAAATAGTCCTGGCTTCTCTCCTCTTGTGATGGCCTAGAAGTTGAGAGGTTCCCACACTTGCTTAATTTGTATATAAAAACATGCCAGTGCCCAGAGTTCTCCACTGAAATACGTGGCTGCTGCAATTAAATGTGCGAGCACATACTACTGAGGCAGCGTAATGCTAAATCCATCTCGGGCCTCTTCAATCCATTTACAGCCACTTCCAGCCCCTTCAGCTCACTCTTTTGCAGCTTTATGCTTTCTCCCTTTCTGTCACTTTTTCGTTTTTCTCTTCCTCTGTCTTTCCCATATGTGTTTTGCTCAAAGTAAATCCATGAGGCAGAAAAAATAGTGCCGGCCCTCAAAAATGAGTGCTGGTTTCTCGCACTGGAAATCACCGGTTCAAATTAAGAACTGGTTCCCACTATTTAGGACAGGGATTCTAAAGAAATGACCAATTAAAGGAAAATGTTTGGACAACTTTTATCTCTAGCAGAGTTTTCACTATGTAATACGTTTTGTTAGGTCTAGCCTGGAGATATGCCTCATGTATTAACCCCTAGAGTGTGGCTGTCGACCACTGGACGTCGCCCACACTACCTCCCTGGTGCGAGTCACAACCAGTGGCCGACACCAGGGATTGGGTTAAAAAATCTGATTTTTTAAAATTTGAAAATGCCCCGGGAGACACAGAAGATATTCCAAGTGTCTCCCCCCACCCGCCACTTTGTGACGTCAGCGCGCCACGAGGTGCGCTGACGTCACTGTTTTGTTTTCCCCATCGGATCAGGAAGCGTCCTTGTGGCCACTTCCTGCTCCAACAGCCCAAAACAGCCTTCCCGAACTCGTTTGAAAGGGGAGACTCTCCCCTTTCAAACGAGGCCTTCCTGAACAGGTTTCCTGGCCCTCTCCCATCGAGGGCTAGGAAACCACACTAGACACCAGGGATTTCACCTGGGGGGGTCAGCCCCTTCGGCAAATGCCCCCCCACCGGTCATATATTTTTTTTAAAAGGTAGATGTCCCCTACATATATAGATCACTTTTGTCAATGCGTGTGTGGTTTCCCTGGGGGCATAACAGTGATCTATATATATGTATATATATATATATATATATATATATATTCGCCACCAGTTGTCTTGCAGTTGCAGCTTGCGTCTTCAAAGCAATGCACATACTTAAACTGACGCATTTCAACTGTAGCTTTTAAGCAGCAATAAAAAGTAAAATAAGTCTTGTGATTATGTTTCTGCTACAAAAGGATCAGGCTTTCGTCTAGTGGCAGTTTTGATGCCATAAAGTAGCACAGAAGGTTTATGGGGGTTATTCTAACTTTGGAGGAGGTGTTAATCCGTCCCAAAAGTGACGGAAAAGTGACGGATTTACCACCAGCCGTATTACGAGTCCATTATATCCTATGGAACTCGTAATACGGCTGGTGGTATATCCGTCACTTTACCGTCACTTTTGGGACGGATTAACACTCCTCCAAAGTTAGAATAACCCCCTATATGCCTACTGCAAAGACCAAATCTATACTTTATGTAAATAGCTGAATACATTAGTGAAGTCAGCCATTACCTGCGCTATAATACAAATGAAATGTATGTGCGGGGGAGCTATGGAGAGATGAAGGGCACTTTTGCTGGGTGGTAGTGGGGGAATCCGAGGAGGAGGCCATGGGAGTGGGAGCACCAATAATGATTGTTGGACTGGGCACTAGAGGTGCTAAAGACTGTGACGATTGGTAAGTGACAAGGTGAAGTAATAGTGTGTCTTTTTTTGAGTGTCTTGAAAGAACGTGCTGATTGAGGGAAGAAGTGAAGATAAGGTGACCTCTACTGTTGCATGTATCACACACACCCACCAGCAATTTTGTGACTGTCTACGTAGGCTAGTGTTGTATAGCAACAGTTTAGCCAGTAGAAGGGATGGCATCTCGTTGGATGACTGCTGCTCAAGCCCTCACTCGGGTTATAGAGGACAACTCTAACGTAAGGTCAGAGACTGAGACAGCAGATACTGAGACAGCATCTGAGGGATAGGACAATGACGCAGACTATGGGATTGATTTTTCAGTTGGAGGAGTCCCGCTCGATAACTCCTCTTCCAGTGATTATGAGGGAGGTGATGAGGACAGTCCTGCTGTCCCTTCGTAAGCACAGTCTGTGCAACGAGACAATAGCGGGTTAGCCCTGTCCAGAGAGCAAGTGCATGCGGGTGCAAGCACAGACAGTGTGCTCTCTTGGGAGCTCCCCAATTTAGTTCAGCCCCAAATTCCACCGCCCAAATTGTATTTTGGAGACATCAAAATGGTCTATCACAAAACAAACTGGTTTTGTGAGGCAGGCACCTATATTTTGGGTCCTGGGCTAGGCAACCATATATGGGAAACATACTAAACACAGACATTTCTGGGAACTAGACATCCAGGAAAGTCCACAGAGGTGTGCCTTGTGTGGATTCCCCAAGGTTTTCTTACCCAGAATACCCTGCAAACCTGAAATGTTGAATAAAAACTCTATTTTTTTTTTTGCATTTCTGTCACACAAACTACAGGAATATGCTGGGATCCACAAAATTCCTACCACCCAGTGTTTCCCCACCTGTCCTGATAAAAACACTACCCCACTTGGGTGCCTGTACCTAGTGCCTGCATCAGGAATGGGTCACCCCAGGGTCAACAGTTGCCATCATGTAAGGACCAACATTGACCGTTGTGTGATCTAATCCTGTCGCGGGCACTAGGCCTACCCACACAAGTGAGGTACCATTTTTATCGGGAGACCTGGAGGAATGCTGGGTGGAAGGAAATTTGTGTCTCCTCTCAGATTCCAGAACTTTCTATCACCAAAATTTGAGGAAAAAGTGATTTTGTTTTGCCAAATATGTGATGTGTCCCCGTTGTGTTTTGGCATTTCCTGTCACGGGCACTAGGCCTACCCACACAAGTAAGGTACCATTTTAATCGGGAGACTTGGGCGAACACTGAGTGGAAGGAAATTTGTGGCTCCTCTCAGATTCCAGAACTTTCTGTCACTGAAATGTGCGGAAAAAGTGGTTTTTGGCCAAATTTTGAGGTTTGCAAAGGATTCTGGGTAACAGAACCTGGTGAGAGCCCCACAAGTCACCCCATCTTGGATTTCCCTAGGCGTCTAGTTCTAAAAAATGCACAGGTTTGGTAGGTTTCCTTAGGTGCCGGCTGAGCTAGAGGCCAAAATCCACAGCTAGGCACTTTGCAAAAAACTGCTCTGTTTTCTTTGGGAAAATGTGATGTGTCCATGTTGTGTTTTGGAGCATTTCCTGTCGCAGGCACTAGGCATACCCACACAAGTGAGGTACTATTTTTATCGGGAGACTTGGGGGAACGCTGGGTGGAAGGAAATTTGTGGCGCCTCAAGTCACCCATCTTGGATTCCCCTAGGTGTCTAGTTTTCAAAAATACAAAGGTTTGGTAGCTTTCCTTAGGTGTCAGCTGAGCTAGAGGCCAAAATCCACAGCTAGGCACTTTCCAAAAAACACGTCAGTTTTCAATGTAAAAATGTGATGTGTCCATGTTGCATTTCCTGTCGCGGGCATTAGGCCTACTCATGCAAGTGAGGTACCATTTTTATCGGGAGACTTGGGGGAACACAGAATAGCAGAACAAGTGTTATTGACCCTTATCTTTCTCTACATTTTTTCCTTCCAAATGTAAGCCAATGTGGAAAAAAGATGTCTATTTGAGAAATGCCTTGTAATTCACATGCTATGGCCACCCCGGAATTCAGAGATGTGCAAATAACCAATGCTTCTCCACACCTTATCTTGTGCCCATTTTGGAAATACAAAGGTTTTCTTGATACCTATTTTTCACTCCTTATATTTTCTTTATATTTCAGCAAATGAATTGCTGTATACCCAGTATAGAATGGAAACCTATTGCAAGGTGCAGCTCATTTATTGGCCCTGGGTACCTAGGTATCTTGATGAACCTACAAACCCTATTTATCCCCGCAACCAGAAGAGTTCAGCAGATGTAACGGTATATTGCTTTCAAAATTCTGACATCGCAGGAAAAAGTTACAGAGTAAAACATGGAGAAAAATGGCTGCTTTTTTCAGCTCAATTTCAATATTTTTTATTTCAGCTGTTATTTTCTGTGGGAAAACCTTGTAGGATCTACACAAATGACCCCTTGGTGAATTCAGAATTTTGTCTACTTTTCAGAAATGTTTAGCTTTCTGGGATCCAGCATTGGTTTCACACCTATTCCTGTCACTAACTGGAAGGAGGCTGAAAGCACAAAAATAGTAAAAATGGGGTATGGCCCAGTAAAATGCCAAAATTGTGTAGAAAAATGTGGTTTTCTGATTCAAGTCTGCCTGTTCCTGAAAGAGAGGAAGATGGTGATTTTAGCATGGGAAAAAACCACAAGCCTTCTTCGGCAGCCTTTTTTTCCAATTTTTTTTAAAAAAATGAAATTTTTGCTGTATTTTGGCTAATTTCTTGGTTTCCTCCAGGGGATCCCACAAACCCTGGGTACCTTTAGAATCCCTAGGATGTTGGAAAAAAAGGACGCACATTTGGAGTGGATAGCTTATGTCTACAAAAAGTTATGAAGGCCTAAGCGCGAACTACCCGAAATAGACAAAAAAGGACTCAGCACTGTGGGGGGAAAAGGCCTAGCAGCTAAGGGGTTAAAAAAATCATAAATAAAAATACAAACATATACAAAAGGATAGAGGGGCTTTGAGGCAGCTCCTTTTATCTATCAGATAGGATGTTAAGTTGTCGTTCACATTTCGCTTCCACCCATAACAAAGCTTGGGGCAGGGGTCAGCCCGCTTCCACCATTGACTCTGTTGCACCGTGAGTGACTACATGTTTTCAGGTGTGCACATCCGAAATAAAAGTAGTGCACTTCAGTGCCGAGGCGGGTGGGCGGCCCTCTTCTTTCAGAGCTTTTTTTATTTACTATATTTTTTAGCATAATTTTGTACTTCTTTGATAACACGCACGTACTACCTTGAGAAGCTTTGTTTATTTGAACTTTTAGTTTTAACTTGAAATGGTTGCATAAATAAATGAAACCCGTTACAGGTTTGCTAAAGCTACACCAATTGGCTTTGCTAATGCCGGTACTTTAAATACATTATGTGGGCGTGCGAACAGCAATCTGTGAATAATCTGTTCAGCAATGGCATAGGTTTCCTTAGGTGTCTGGAAAACTGCAAAACGTCAGTTGCTGATATCACACCATTCCCTTCTTCGCAAAAAAGAAAGGCACTCCGCAGCGCTCTGACACTAACAAAAGACGAGAATACAAGTTCTCGTGAAAATGTAGTCAAGCGCAGCGATATGACAAAACATCTGATAAGGAATGATTGCTTTACCAAGAAACGGCGAGCAAAGGCTGTAGGTACCTGGAGCATCCATTTTTCAAGTCGATTGTTTACGTTTCTTACGGCACGAGCTACTGTCAACAGAATCAATTAAACGTAAATTAAAAAAAAAGATATTTAGCATTCCTGGGATTCGGTCAAGCAACTAGCACCCTATCAATAATTCCATTCAGTAGAAATGACATGCGTGTTTTTATATGTGCTGGGGTTGTGCCTTGTGCAGGCTTATGTATGTGCAGGTATTGTGCCTTCTGCTGTGATGTAGGTGTAACCTGCAGGACACAGGTAACAATCCAAACAGGGTAATCCCAGCCTTTCATCCTTCAGCAATTGATAAAATGGGTATCCCATCTTGACTGATTTTAGCACTTGTTGTTTACAGGGCTACAAAATAGCAAGGTTTGCTGAAGTGAGGCGTCCATAAAACACAAGGTATTCTACATTACTGTTAAGAATAAATGTTCAATTTAAGTTTAAGGTCCAACGTGCTAAGAAAATTTCCAATGAACTGAAATGTATCGGTTAAGGAGTTTTTCTTTTTAAACAAACATTCCAGCACTGTACACGTTTAGCACTTCCTATATAATATATTGCTGATTATTCAAAATTAGATTGGGTTTTGTAAATTACTAGTATGGGGGGTTTCAGAAGCTCCTTAACCTACCAACTTCTATACTGTAAGATCTACCTGCCTGCAGCGAAGGCAAAGTTTATTACTACCCCCACATCTACCACATAAAAAGCGACCTAACAAATTATTCATTGTAGACTATTTTCGTCCCAGAATGTTGTGCTTCCTCCAGCACCCTACACAATCTCCTTTGCATAACCTGAATTCCTCCTTTTCCAAGAAGATTATTAGCATTTATAAGGACATTAGAGTCTCAAGACTAGAAGACCATGGGGGTTCCTGCACTCATGCAGATATGCGGGAGGAGACAGTCTCTGAGGTTTGCATTGATGCCAAACTCAGAAGTTAGCAGCGCTGTATCCACGCTCAGATCAGGATCCCCCACTGACTCTTACCTGATAGCCGTGCGTCAGTCTCTGGCTCCTGCCCTCAGTCCAATGCTGTATGCTTCTCTTAATACCTTTCTGCCCATGGTTTCAATATTAGACTTTTGTAAGAAAGATATCCTCACTGTCCTACTGAAAAAGGTAGATCTAGATCCCGAAGACCTGACATATAGGGCACCTGCCTTGTGGACATCATTTACAAAAGTCAGTGTCTGGCCAAAAGGATCTACCAGATCTTGGAGACTTGGGAGGGTGCTTAAAGTGGATCCAGGCTGGTTTTGATTCTGGACACAGCATTGACGCTAGTCTGGTGCACTGTTGATGATTTGAGAAATGTCTGAGATCTAAATATCCTCGCAGTCCTGCCATCTCTAGATGTCAGCAGTCTTCGATGTAGTTGACCAGTCTATACTGATCAACAAACTAGCAGGAGTTGGGCTTGCAAGGTGGCCCTCCCCCTTTTCATGTGCAGTACATACTTGTGATGTGTGGAGAACCCAAGCATCTACACTCTTACTATTTTGTGCAACATCTATGTTCAGGTGTTTTGAAACTAATCAAGTCTTTTGGTTTTGAGGCCCTGTTGTATATAGATTACAGAGAGCACCTTCCGAGGTTTGATCATCTGACCTCAGACAGAATTGACATCTTGGTGTGTGTTTCGCCGGTTCAGTATTGGTTCTCATCTAATTTCCTGTAAGTGATAGAGATGCAGCAGACATGAAGTTGCCGTACAGTCTGGTTGGACTAATTGTGGGCATCCTCTTAAGCGAACCTTATAGTCCAACATCAAAAATCTTGAGGTTTGTTTTGACTAAGATCTGACTTTTTCTTTTTTATTCAATATCTTTTTTATTTTGCAATGTTCAGTGTAATCACATTAAAAAACAAACACTAAAAACAGTGGTGTGAAGGACACGTACATAGAGTGTAGTAAATCATAGTATAGGATATTAATTTGCAATAGGCAATCCTTGGGAATCATGGCGTTAAAATGCAGACAGACTTGATCTCTCATACGCCTCCCCAATGCCACAGTCTTATGAATTAGCCACTCAGGCCCAGGGCCCTCTATGATGTTCATACACTCACGGATCTGGTGTGCTATTCTGACTATCATCTACAGTATCAAGCCTATACTAGCTAATCCACTGACCCCATATTTTACTGAACTTTAGGCAGCAGGCCCTATTGGCATTGTTACCTTCTTTGCCGCCATATAGAGATCCATACCTCATCTCCATTCTTGAATGGTTGGAACTTCTGTCACTTCCGTGCTATATCATGTTTTGCAACCACAAGGCCCAGAGCGCTGAAGAGAAGGGGGGGGTTTGTGGAACATCTATATCTTTTTACATACATAGTATGACATTTGTGGGTTCAGCCGGAAGCGCCACCTCTAAGACTCTGTTGAGTTCCGCCAGGATCGCATTCCAGTATCCCTGGATAAGGGGACAGTGCCATAATGTGTGCCAGAAATCCCCTCTGTCAGCTTTGCACTGCAGGCATACCAGTGATGTTGCTCTTTTCATTGTGTGCAATTTAACCCTGTCATAGTACACCCTGTGCAGGATTATGTATTGAACTAGGTGTAACCGGGACTTAATAGCAACCTCCCTGGTATGCATGAGTGCCGCCTCTCAGTCAATGTCCCCCAAATCTCTCATCCAGTGGTCCCTATGGCTGCACAGATTATCAGGCATATTGTTATTCAATGTTTGATAAGTGAGACAGATAACCCCTTTGGTGAGTTCCTTTTGCAGTAATCTCCCCCATAGTGGGGCGTATTAAGGGATCTCAGTGTCAGATAGGCCTTCGGAGATCCATGCATGTTTTAGTTGCACATATTTAAAGAACTGAGACTTGTGCAATTTGTATTTGGAACAATAAGTCATCAAGGATTTACAATCCCCATCCTCCAGGATAGGAGGTTTGGAGATTCCAATTAGCTCCCATACCCCAAAACCTTGTAGCTAATCTCATAGCCATGACCCCTTCTAAAGTGGTGTTGCTTTTGTAATTTTCCGGGCCCAACCAATCGTTCTTGTCGTCCTTTCCCACACGCCCTAGGTCACCTGAATCACTGGGAGCAGGATTCGTGCACCTCTGCCATCATAAAGGTAGTGTAGGTGAGAATGGTGTGCTAGGATACAGGTCAAAACCTCCATTTTAAATATTAATAAGTCACATATATAAGCTTTGTAGTCCACAAGGCAAGGTGTATGGTATTTAAGAGTAGGGCATGCTTTGTTCTACCATACTTCTGTCTCTAAGTTTATTGTGGGTTCACTCGCTGTTGAAAATGGACTTTTGCCAGGCTTGAAATACCCACAGTGGATAGAGATGGCCTTGGCAACTCTTACCCTATTGGAAACCCATCAGCTCATATCAGGCATAAATCTGGCTTCTCCAGGCACCCACTTCAAAACATTTTCTGGTCCTGAGGAAGAACCATAGAGGAATGAATCTTCTGTGTATGACCTGAGAGGACCCAGAGGGGCCTGACTTGCTCCCTCTTTTACTCAGGACAAAAAATATTTCCTGAGAAATATTCACTGGCATCATGGAATAAATTCAATATCTAAAAACACGGAAATTGACAATTTTGGGTTGCTAAGAAGCCTTAACACTCTGATTGACTACTTGTACACTTTTGTAGCTCTGCCTATGGTATCTGCTTGGCATAGATCTGCCAAACAGACATCTTTATACACATGGTATGCACTGGCTTCAGTATCCCTGCCCACAGTACCTGCTGGAGACTACTAACAGCCTTTCCCAGTGGGCACTGTGAATGGAGTTTGGCGTGGACCTATGCCCTGTGCCCTGAATATCTCTTTGGTGCTACAACAGGCAAGGAAAAGTTCAAAGGTACTAACTGGTCTACAAGACTACTTCAAAGGCAAGAATTTTCAGTGGAAACAATGCCTCATACGGTTTGCGGGCAAGGTGTCAAATTGCCGGTGTGCATCTGCCACCCAGGACTTGGCAAGCCCTTCGATAGGTGGACACAGCTATGGCAGAAGCTGCTTCAAGGGGAAAAAAACTGTGATGTTGGTCTACACTGTAAGCTTCCAAGGCAGATATGTTATTACTTAAGGCAAAGACAAACTCCCAAAGCAGTGGTCCTTCTTTGGTAAAAAAAATATATACCACATCTCACACGCGCTCAAACTGTTCTTCCTGCATGTAGAAGACATTTCTGCCTTTTCCTTGTTTAGGACCATAGTGCTGTGCATAGCAGATCTCCATGCTTGAGAGCCTAAGAAGTTCAGCCATGAACTGAGTTTTTTTAACTGATTTGTTTCTGGGTTTTAAAAATAAAATCGGTCTTATGTAAATATGCTATCCCCTATTGCTCTGCAGCTCAGGAAGTCAGTTACAGAGAGCCTCAGGGGTCCTCTTTTTCGACCACTCTATTTACTAGATATATTCACCAGCTCCTTTGCGGACAACAAACAATTTTGAGGTTGAACCCAAATGCACCCTCATCTGAGAATCATTAAAAAAATGCCTTACTGCAGTACAGTCTTGGAAGCCTTTCAACTTTTTTCGAATCAACACAAACAAAATGGCACCTGACTAGTGGGAAATCAGACTACCAGATGGAAAGATTCCTTATGGCCTATCACCCCTGGGTCTGTTCATGTAAAGTCACCTGGTATCTATTTAGATGAGCATTGCTGATTGAACCAACACAGCCACGCATTGGCATCATCACGTTTTTATTTACATAAAATCATCTGAGCAAATCTGATGCTTTTACCAAAACATTTACAGAAGCACGAACTGTACATAGTACATTACCGATACATGATTATTGTAATTTCTTCTTGGTTTCTATTTAGATGAGCATTGATCTATGAATCAACAGATCAATTCCTCAGTATCATCATGTTTTTATTTACTTAAGATTATCAGAATAGTAGAATAAGTCTCTGCTTTTACCAAAACACTTACGCAATTAAGTACTGTCAGCAAGTATATTATCCACTACCGATTATTGTAATATCTACTTGGTATCTGTTTAGATGAGCATTGCTTATTCAAACAAGAGATCCACCTTCGGCATCATCATGTTTTTATTTACTTAAGAGAATCAGAACAATTCTCTGTTTTTATGAACACACTTACACAAGCAAGTACTGTCAGCAAGTATATTATCCAGAATTGACTATTGTAATATGCTGTACCTGGGACTCCCTTAAAAAGTTTTTGAATGCATTGAAGGCGATTTAAATTCTGGCTGTCGGAACGGTGCGTAGACTGCAGAAACATGAGCATGTTTCTTCTGCAAGAAGGAATCTGCACCGGCTTCCTGTCAGACAGAGGATTATCTTCAAAAGCCTCTGTCTGATGTTCAGGGTGTTTCACCGAACTGAAAAATCCGCTTTAGCAAATAGATTGAAATGTTACATATCCCACAGAGGACCTCGCTCCAACTGAACTATTATTTGTTGTACTGAAAGTCAAGAAAGGGAGGTGGAAAGCACATTTTTATTTTACCTGAGACCTGGTTTGCGGAACAAACTTCTGTTTCGGATTAAAGCCAGGAGACCCTACTGGCTCTCGAAAGGCCCTGGAGACCTTTTTCTTTTGTTAGCTCCCTGCCAAATGCTTGTACTGGTGAGTTAAGCTTGGTTTATGTATTTGATAGAGCTGTTCTTCTTATTCTTACAAAACGAAAGCCAGTGGACATGGCTTTGTAGGTGCTGCCCAAACATAGGGTCACCTTCCTATGAGTTTCCTGCCAACGCTTGGTCTGCCTCGGGTTTTCCTGAGGTTGAAGTTGCAAGTAGGTCCACTGACGCAATGAAGCCCCACCTCTCAATGAAGCAGGGGAACTGAGAGGCGGGCGAACAGGACATCCCTGGGTGATATCCAGTTGGAACCCTTCTCTAAGTGACACCCATGGTTTTCATTGTTAATTGTGTTACCAAATGCACATTACATTTTTTTCTTAAATAGGCTCTAAACTTGACAGAGGTCCTTAGTGTTTGAAACAGAAGAACCTCAAAACACTGATTTGAAAAATTAAGCACTGAACATGATATAACTATGAAACATTTATACAAGGAAAATGAGAATTGGCTTCTTATGCTTCTGTTCCGTTTTTCTAAAATGAACAGGATCAGCAGAAAAGAGCTAGTTATAGGAACGGTTTTTTGCACACTATGGATAATCACCTTCACCACCCTCACCACCACCACTACCACTCCCCTACAGACACCACCCTAATCACCACCCTAACAGCTTTAGCATCACCTCAACTATAACCACTTCCATCATCCTAATTGCCACCATCCACCCATCCCCAACACTGTATCACCACCACCTTGCCATCACCATCCTCTACCATTACCCTAAACACCACAACTTTGTGGCCACACTACCTTCCACCACCCTAACCACAACCATCACCACCTTAACCACAACCACCACCTATGCTAACCACCACCACTCTAACCACTACCCTCAACCTACCCTAGCTACCACTACCTTTCTCTAACCATCCTACCCTTACTACAGTACCCTAACACCAACTATATCCTAATCACCAACCTGCCCCAACCACCAAACCCACCCTAAATACTTTCACCTCCCTAATCAGCACCCTAACCACCACTGCGCCATCACCACCATAATCACCCCACCACCACTAACCTACCAGCACCATCCTTACCATCACCATAACCACCATCACACTAACTACTACCATCATCCTCACCACCCTAACCACCATCCTCATATAACCACCAGCTTAATCACAACCTTGCCACCACCTGCCATCTCCCTGACCCTACCCACCACCACCATACTGTATCCCCACCACCAACCTACCCTAACCACCATCACCGTACCCTAACCATCACCACCACCCTACTTTAATCACCACAACCCTAAACACCCTAAGCACACCCGACCCTAACCATCACCACCCTAACCACAGTAACCCAAACCACCACCTTTACCACCATCACCACTATCCTCATCATAACCACTACTCTAATCACCACTACCACCAACACACAACCCTAGCCACCGCTACCCGAAACAACACCCTAACCACCACTAGTCCCCCACCTCCACGCCGCTACCACCACTCTAACCAGTATCCTAAGCATCACCATAACCACTATCAGCCTAACTACCACCACCACCCTAACTAGCCTACCATCACTACCTTTTACCACCACCCAGTAACACCACTCTAAACAGCACCAGGCCACCATCACCCTAACCGCCTTCACCACCCTAGCCACAATCACCAGCATGCTAACAACAACCAAAACCCTACCCTAAGCACCACCACCCTACATAATTGCAACCCTACTATAACCAGCACACAAACCACCCTACCCTAACCACTGTACCCCAACTACCATCCTACGTTAATCACCAATCTACCGTAACTACAACCCCCATCACCTGCATTGCCCTAATCACCACCCTCACCAACACCCCCTACACCAACCTCAAAACCTACGCTCCACTATCCTACCTCCACCACCCTAACCACCACTCTACCACCACCACTCTAACTAGCAGTTCACCCTCAACACCACTACCCCCACACTACCTCCACCGCCCTCACTAAAACTCTCACCACCACCATCCTAACACCAGCACTCAACCCTAACCACCACCACCACCCTACCCACCACCCACATTCCACCATCATCGCCCCTGCCACCTCTGTACCACCAATCTATCCACCACCACCCTGCCCTAACCACCACCCAACCCTACTGTCCACCATCATCACCCTACCTTAACAACCACCACCAAACTACCACCAACCTAATTACCACCACCTACCCCTAACTACCACTGCCCTAAGCACAACCAACCTAACCATAACCCTACGGATCACCACCACCCTTCCACATCCTACCACCTCCTCCCTACCCACAGCCCTACTCCCCAACCTAACCACCACCCTACCTGAAATACTACTACTCTACTAACTATCCCCACCCTACTCTAACAACCACCACCCTACAATACAGACTGACATTGTCGCCATCACCAACCTAACCACCACACCCCTAACCACTACCTTTAACACCACCACCCTCCCATAACCACCAACACCTTAACTACCACTACTTTAGTCACCACCATAACCACACCCACTGCCAAGCTAAGTCATATGAAAGATTAAGCAACATTTTGACATTGTCTATATCTATGGAAATCAATATGTGTATATTGAGAAATAACTCTATAGTAGGATCTTGCTGTGAACCACAGGATGAGAGGTAGCTGGGCAGATTCACATTTGCATTACCTCATGTTTGATTGCCTTGTACTTTTTGATTGTTGTGTAGAAGGAATAAGAAAACATAGTGGTCATAGTCATACATGGCATGCTTTTAATAAAGCAACCCACAAATGGAATCAAACCTGCTTCGAAAACTGGCTCATGGGCTTTCCTTCCTCTTCTTGTATTTGTCCCTCCTATGGAGCAAGGCCTCGTTACTCGTGTCCTTAAACTGCTTACTTTTCAGACACTCCTTTTTGATTAAGCATTTCAAGAGCTTTAATAGGCTTTCCATCTGTCCCCTCTTGTGTACTTCTATTCACCCGCCCACTGTGATCCATGTTACTGTCGCCCATGTTCCCATGCCCCTCTGTGTTGTACTTGCTGTTGTGTGTTCCACCACCGCATTGCTTTCTCGCCTGTGTACTTCTCTCCTGTTCCATGTTGCACTCTTTCTTGCCCATGCACTTCTGTTCCACTGCACTCCACATTGCTCTCTCACCCCTTGTTGTGTACTTCTTCTGCTGCCCTACATGTTGTCTCCAACTTGCACCGTTCATGATGCTTCCTTCCACTTAAAAAAAAAACTTTGGCACTACCTTTTTTTTATTTATCAATCCAACTTCTGTGGTGCATGTGCTTACAAACTTTCAAGGCCGCTGCAGCTGCATCACAGCACCTTTTTTTGGTTTACTCTTTAGCCATGCTGCACAGCATCGCTACAATGAGCTGGCAAAGCCAATTTTTCCCAAAGGTGAGACCTATTGCTTTGCCAATGTTTTTTCCGATACCCAGTAGTTATGATTTTGGCTTGCTTTCACAAGACTAAGGGCCAGATGTAGGAAGAAAACATTTTGCGAGGTGCAAATTGCGAGTACCAGCGACTCGCAATTTGCACCTCGCAAAATGTTATGCAGAAAGGTGTCTCAGACACCTTCTGCGACTCGCAATGGGGTCTCAAAGACCCACCTCATAAATATTTATGAGGTGGGTCGCAGTTTGCGACCCCATAGCGAGTCTAGGCACTCACGGGGATGGTGGCCTGCTGGAGACAGCAGACCACCATGTCCATGACTGCTTTTGAATAAAGCAGTTTTTTTTCTTTTCTTTTTGCAGCCCGTTTTCCTTAAAGGAAAACGGGCTGCAAATAGAAAAAATACCGAAACCTTTTTGTTTCGGTTTTTTTCAGAGTAGGCAGTGGTCCATAGGACCACTGCCTGCTCTGAAAAAATATTTTTGTTTGCATTCACAAAGGGGAAGGGGTCCCATGGGGACCCCTTCCCATTTGCGAATGAGTTACCATCCACTTCAAGTGGATGGTAACTGCGAGTTGATTTGCGACCGCTTTCGCGGTCACAAATCAACTCTACATTGCGATATGGTCGCAAATAGGAAGGGCACACCCCTTCCTATTTGCGAGTCGGAA
The DNA here is from genome assembly GCF_031143425.1 of Pleurodeles waltl. Classification (NCBI taxonomy): domain Eukaryota; kingdom Metazoa; phylum Chordata; class Amphibia; order Caudata; family Salamandridae; genus Pleurodeles; species Pleurodeles waltl. The sequence goes on from NC_090450.1 coordinate 703,281,770, forward strand.
ACACATTTTGCGAGTCGGTACCGACTCGCAAAATGTGTTTCTGGTTTTTTTCAGAGTAGGCAGTGGTCCATAGGACCACTGCCTGCTCTGAAAAAATATTTTTGTTTGCATTCACAAAGGGGAAGGGGTCCCATGGGGACCCCTTCCCATTTGCGAATGAGTTACCATCCACTTCAAGTGGATGGTAACTGCGAGTTGATTTGCGACCGCTTTCGCGGTCACAAATCAACTCTACATTGCGATATGGTCGCAAATAGGAAGGGCACACCCCTTCCTATTTGCGAGTCGGAAACACATTTTGCGAGTCGGTAACGACTCGCAAAATGTGTTTCTGCATCGCGTGAGGCCTTTTGCGCCTCACAAACAGTGTTTTTCGCCGTTTGCGAGGCGCAAAAGGCTACCTACATCTGGCCCTAAATTATAAGTAATTCTTGAACACAAGTGCTGATTTCTGAAATGGTTGAGGCAATGCTCATACTTTGATCAACGAATGTGCATTACAAGTAGATTATGTGTGCATGACAAATTTATTGAACGTTGATTAGAACAGCTTTGAGAAAGGCGTGCTAAAGAGTGGGCTAAGAAAACAAATACGTTAGAATAGAGCTCAAAAAGTGACATCCAAAATCATCTTTTAAAACATGAAATCCTAGATCAGTATTCACTAAACTTCACAGCTGTAAGCAAAGCTGAACACCAATTATTCAAAGTTTGGTGACGTTTATTTAACATTTTCAGAAGAGCTAGACAAGAAATGATCTTCAAATTCAATTCGTAAAGTATAACAAAATTAATCATATGAGACTTTTGCGCCATTACATTTTATGAACATGCCAGAACGCTATACAGATTAAATAATTATGTGATAAACAATTCGTTAGTGGCGTCAAAACTCTGTAACGTTACCTGTGTATTTGTTTCATTATGTTTTTTGAATCGCGAAACGTGTATTGAATTTTTGAAATCAGTACTTTATATTGAAGATGTCATTATTTTATACAATATCAGTATGTGGGCCGTGTGCTGGCTGAAATACGTAATTCACAGGGGCGATGTTGTTTCCATGAGTTATGAGAAATGAATAGTTCATGTGTGTGATACCTTTTCTGGGTTTGAAAATAAGGGCTGCTTTAGCAAGGACAAAGCCAAACGTTAAATATTTCCCGAAAAACATCAATTGAAATGTCCTTACGAGAAAATCTCAAAATCTAAAAACATTCACGTTGACAATTTTGGTTTGCTAGGAAACCTTAACACCATGATTCACCACTTGTGCACTATTATAGCTCTGTATATGGTATTGGCAGGGCATGGATGTGACAGACACCTGTGCACAAGATGTCCATCAGCTGTGAGGGTTTGTGTTTCGGGGCACCAAGCAAGACGTGTTTTGGGGCCACTGTAGAGAGCATATTTTTTTATCCTATTTCCTTAACTTTCTTTTTGGAAAATCGGCCTTATGTAGTTATGCTACTCTCTATCGCTCAGCAGTTAGGAAGTCAAGTATGAGTACCTCAGGGGGTCCTCTTTGACACCCATTCTAATAAATATATATATATATATATACAACAGCCTCTTTTTTAAAGTTTTAAAATAAAGTTTATTAAATAGGGAAAAGGGAAATAAACAGTAGTTTCACAATATAATATAAAAACAATGTACTGATTATATTTGCATATTAATGAAATGGAACAAAAAAATATTTGCAATAATATGTAAAAAACAGGATAAGGGAAAAAGGAAAAGAAGAAAAAGAAAGATACAAAGTACAACAATAAAAGCATTTCACCTGTAACAAAACTAGCGTTCTTTTAAACAGTGGTAGAATTACAAAAATGATAAAGTATATGTTATCTGAGAAATTACTATTAGAATGGAAATTCAAATAAGAAAGATAATACAGTCAAAGAGGTTTAGGTACTTCATCAGCTAAAGTTTGATGTATAAACGTTTTTGAAACTGAGGAATTTGGAAAAATGGTTATTGGAGACCAAAGAGCATTTCGTTTGATAGTTAGAGACATTAGGACAGTTTATGGCCTATTTAGTCTATGTTTATAGCAAACACTATACCACTATGCTCGAAAGGAAATATGTAGAGCATTCTTCCAATTTTTAGCAATCTGTTGAAATGGCACAGCAATTAATAAGTCTACAACTTGTATATTAAAAGCACTGCAATGCTAATAATCAGAAAGTCTACCTAAAAATAAATTAATAAAGGAGAATGGTATTTGCGTGTGGAAAATAGAGTTAATTTGTTTCCATACTTGTGTCCAAAATTGATAGGTGGAGGGACACTCAAATAAAATATATTTAATATCCAGAAACGGATGCATAACAGGATCAACAAAACAATGAAATGGCATTGCCAAACTTATGTAAAGAGGTAGGAGTATTTAAAAGACAATTGATCATAAATAAAAAAGAGGGTTTGAGTTGTGTTGGTAGTACGTGATGCCTTGCAGATTTTAAGCCATAATTTGTTCCACAAGGGAACAGCGATGGTGGTGTGGAGATCTGCTTCCCTTTGTAATTAAAGGGTTGATTTTTGTCGGTCAACAAGGGGAGAGGTAAGGTGGGTATATACTGGAGAAGCGGTAGAGGCAGTTAGCAGCAGTGTTGGTATAGGTGAGATAGGAAGAGGGGAAATGGATAATGAATGAAGTGAAAGATATGTGGTAGAAATACAAGAGATAAATGACTGAAATATATTCAACAGCTTCTATACGGACGACAAACAACTTATTTTGAGGTTGAACAAAAATGCACCCGCATCTGCAGATAATTTAACAAAATGTCAGCTTTCTTCCACTCAACACAAACAATATGGTACTACTGCTGGTGGGAAATCGAACTACCACATGGCAGGATTCCTTATTGCCTATCACCCTTGGGTCTGCCCATGAAAAGTGACTTACTATCGGTTTAGATGAGCATTGGTCATTGAACCAACAGATCCACACCCTGGCATCATCATGTTTTAAGTTACTTTAGATAATCAGAACAATTTTGCTGCTTTTACCAACATGCTTTACAGAAGCTAATACTGTCAGCAAGTATATTATCCAGAATTGATTACTGTAATATCTTAATATCTAAGTAGGTGAGCATTGGACTTTGAACGAACAGATTCATGCCGTGGCACCATCATGTTTTTTTATTTACTAAATTCAGAATAATTCACTGCTTTTACCATAACACTTTCAAAAGCAAGTATTGTCAGCAAGCATATCATCCAGAATAGATTATCTCTACATCTTCCTGGTATCTATGTAGAGGAGCATTGGTCTATGAATGAACAAATACATGCCTTGGTATCATCACGTTTTTAGTTACTTAAAATAATCAGAAGAACTAACTGATTTTACCAAAACAATCATACAAGCACATATTGTCAGCAAGCATGTCATTCAAAATTGTTTATTGTAATATACTGTATCTAGGCCTCCTTTAAAAAGTCTTTGAATGCATTGAAGGGGTTCAAATTCCAGGTGTCGGAATGGTGTGTGGACTGTAAAACCGTGAGCATGTTTCTTCAGCAAGAAGGGATCTGCACTGTCTTCCTGTCAAACGGAGGATTATCTTCAAGAGCCTCCGTCTGATGTTCAGGGTATTTTGTCGAACGGAAAAATCCACTTTAGCAAATAGATTGAAATGTTACATATCCCACAGAGGCCCTCGCTCCAACTGAACTATTATTTGTTGTACTGAAAGTCAAGAAAGGGAGGGTGGAAGGCAGAGTCTTATCTTACCTGAGACCTCGGTTGTGAAATAAACTTCTGCTTCGGATTAAAGCTTTGGGATCCTGCATGGCTTTCCGAAGGTCCTGAAGGCTTTTTTTATTGAGTTAGCTCCCTGCCAAATGCTTGTACTGGTGATCTAAGCTTGACCTACCAATTTGTTAATGCAAGATGCCCATTGGAGTGATCCTTGCCCTTTACAAATTTTTGTTGTACTTGTTGTTCTAACAGAACGAAAGCCAGTGGACATGGCACTGGAAGGGTCGCCCTAATACAGGGTCACCTTCCTACAAGTTTCCTGCCAACTCTTGGTCTGCCTCAGGAGTTTTCCTCAGGTTAAAGTTGGAAATGGCTCCACTGTCTCAATGAAGACCCACCTCTCATTGAAGCAGAGGAACTGAGAGGAGGGCGAACAGGACATCCGTGGTTGATATCCGGTTGGAGGCCTAATCTAAATGAGGGCCATGGGTTTCATTGGTACCTTTGTTACCAAGTGTACACCACTTTTTCTTCTTAAATACGCTCAAAATGTAAGAGAGGCCCTTTCTGTTTGAAACAGAACTACCCCCAAAGTACTGCTTTAATTTGTCCCAGCCCGTTTGATATTCTTGGCCAAAGCATACTGCAAACCCCTTCACCTACAAAATTCTTTGGCAGGGCCTGCAGTATTCACTGTGGTATAGAAACTACAGCACAATTTTCAACATTTCATGTGAAACTGACACAGCATTTACCATGTAATAAGAAACGTGCACAGTGTTCACCACATGGTAGGGAACTGCAGCTGACAGTGTTCACCATGTGGTATGAAAGTGCAGGTCAGCATGTCCATGTAATATGTAACATTTAAGATGGAAGTTCACTTATCACGTGATATCAAACTATGGCACAGTGTTCATCACGTGATAAATAACTATAGAATAGACTTAAGTAGGTGACATATAACTTAAGTACATCGGAGCCTGCAATTCCTTCATAAAAGTCTATCTCTTATAATAACAAATTGGCATAGCTTCTTAAGTGTAACGAGTTATTACTTTACTGTTGTGACATCATAATGCCTGCTGCTATGGCCAGCAGCTAAGTTGAAAGGCAGCTCACAGAGCATAAAAAGCTGGATTTGGTACAATGGAACTGATAATTAGCTTCTCATGCTCCTGTTCTGTTTGTCTAAATCGAACTGTGATGATCAGAAAAGATCGATTTATAGCAACAGTTGTTTATACACAATGAATCATCACCTTCATCACCCTCACCACCACTACCCAACAACCACCGTAACCACCACTCTACCAGCCTAAACATCACTGCAGCCCTGCCACCACTACCTTTCCATCACCAGCCCTTACCACTACCCTAAACACCACCACCCTACCAGCACCCTACCAAATCACCACCGCTACCCTAACAGCAAGCACCACCACCCTAACCACTATCACCTCTCTCCCCTAACCAATATCACCACCCTGTCCTAACCACAGTCACTCTACCCTAACCACCACCACCCTTCAGTTAGAACTCTACCCTAACCATATTCAGGGTACTCTAACCACCACACTACCATACCCTAACCACCACCTACCCCAATTACCACACCCACCCTAACCACCACCCTAATCACTACCTCATCATGACCTTCACCCCACCACCCTACAACCACCATCACCATAACTTCCATGACACCACCACCACAACCCTCACTACCTCTACCATCACCTTAATACCCACCCTAAAACCACCACCATACCACCACCACCCCTACCACCTCTCTAGCACCACCTTACCGTAATCACCAATACCCTACCCTAACCATCACCACCACCCAACTACAACCACCATCACAACTCTAGCCACCACCCATCTCCAGCCACCACCATCACCACCCCAGACACAACCACCACCCAGGGATGTCATTTAGGGGTCACCATGGATCGCAACTGCAAACCCTATCTTGCCCTTTGCGACCCCTGGCACTTCCTTTGCCACCCCTGGCCTCAGAAGTAGGGGTGGGCGGTGAGCTCTCTCCACTGGCAGAGCTAACAGAGCGGAGCTTACTGCTTGTGCACTGCAACCCAGGTATGAGCCACACAGCTCAAGTGCAGACAGTCTGCACTTGCGCTTTGTGGCCCATAACTTGTCTACAGCGTGCAGTATCAGCCCGACGGCGATGGACTTGGCACCAGCAGCTCCAGATCCAGGAGGATCCAGGTCTCCCTCTGCCAGCATCCCAAGCCCGGGAGCAGGAGGCAGAGGGTGGCAGAGCACCAGGCCGCTGGCAACGAGGACCCAGGTGAGTCCTAGTTTTTTTCTTTTTTCCGTTTGTGCACACTGGTGCACAAAAGGCCTGAAATGGCAGCTTTCGCTGCCCACGGCCCTGGCCTGAATTCAGGCCAGGGCTGTAGGCAGCAAAAGCTGCCGTTTCAGGCCTCTTGTTCACAAGAGGCCTGAAGTGGCTGCTTTCACTGCCTACGGCCCTGTCCTGAGTGCCCCGATCTCGAAAGCGCTAAGCAGGGTCAGGCCTGGCTACCCCTGCATATTGCTTCTGAGATCTGGCGCATTCAGGACAGGGTGTCACTCTGCGTGCTCACGGAACACCGCCTCATTGGAATTCCACAGAGTTTTAAATCAACTCCACGTAATTCCGCAGAGTGGAACTCTGTGAGCTCCACCCAGGCCTACTCAGTCGTTGCAAAGGAAGCAGCAGAAATAGAGGAACAGTCATTTTCTATTTCTCACTCCGTTAATAGCAGCTTGTGTCGGCTGATGGACACACAGCGAAGTGGAACTTTTAAATGTTTCAGCTTGTCCCATTGCATTTTTCAATATGTTTGAGGAGCTAAGTTATTGTCTAGCAACACCTTTCCAGGTCCCAGTCTCCACCAAGCATGAGTATGCTTGTTCTGCAGGACCTGAATTTTAGTGTGTTTCTCGACTGGCCTGTCCAGCATGTTGTGGACCCTACCTTTCCTGTGCTATGTGACCTGCACCTTTTCAGAATTAAGCATTTTTTCCAATATGCCAGCCATTGCAGCACTGCAGCCCCCAGTAATTATTTTCATTTTTCTTTTTCGATTTAAACCATTGTGTACCTATTATGCTCCTGCAGCTGGTGATGGTTAGGTTAGTGGTAGCTGGATGGAGGTGGTTAAGGTAGGGTGGTGATGGTGGTGGTTAGTAGGGTTGGGTGTTTGTTTGGGTGGAGGTGGTTCTGATGGTGTTTAGGGTGGTGGTGGTTACAGTGGTCTTTAGAGTGGTGGTAGGGAGGTGGTAGGGTTGGTGGTGGTTAGGGTGGTGTGGGTGGTGGTGGAGTGGGTGGAGGTGTTTGGGTGTGATTAGGGCAGAGCAGTGGAGGTTGAGGTGGTGATGGTGAGTGTAATGGCTAAGGCAGTAGTGGTCATGGTATTGAGGGTGGTGGTTGTTAGGGTGGGTGTGGTAGTTAGGGTAGGATAAGGTGGTGGTTAGGGCAAAGTGTTTAGGGTGTGGTGGTTAGTGTGATGGTTAGGGTACGTTGGTGGTGGTTAGGATAGGGAGCTGGTTAGCATAACGGTGATTGTGGCTAGGGTGGTGCTAAGGGTGGTGATAGGCTGGTGGTTTTAGAGGTGGTGGAAGGTGGTGGTGGTGATGATAGAACATTGGGGGTGGTGATATATTGGTTAGAGTGGTGTTAGTTAGGGTTGTGGTGGTTAGGGTTGTGGTGATGTTCAGTGTGGTGGTTAAGGTGGTGATAGGGAAGTGGAGGTGGTGAGGCTGGTGGTGGTTATTAGGGTGGTGGTGGTTAGAGTGGGATGGTAAACAAGGTGATGGCAGTTAGGGTAGTTGTGACATGGATGTCTATTCACCAAAATGCCAGGGGTAGTCGACGTGACATCACATGCCCTTTTACCCCCCTCCCATTGACATTATAGAAAGTGACATCATGTGGTCTTTGATGTGTTTCACGGAAGTGATGCCACATGACCTATGACCCTTATGTTGTCACAGGAAATACATCACTAAATATATAAACGCTACAACGACTTCAAAATTAATCAAATAGATACCATGTATATCTTAATGATATCCTAACATTTCTCTTTCATTCATCTCACCTGTTACACCTCTGCGCCAGGATCCCTCTCATCTCCATAGCTATCTTCACATCGCTTTTCTTCCCCTTCTTCTTCTAACCTCTGCCATTTCATGTCATATAATAGTTTTTCCACATCATCCTGCGATGCGTTCTCTTCTTTCCCAGTTTATCGCTTAAACACATCTGTTATATCCGACCTCTTATTACCTTTGCTTGCAAATTTCCCAACACATCTACCTGAAATACACTCAAATTACCTATAAAGCTAGCCCTAATCCTGTTGTGCTAAGCGCTGAGATACTCCTTTGGGTGTAAGTTGTGCACTATACTAAAGACATGTAACATAAACATATAGCATAACATAACCTCTCATTGTCCTACTAATGTATCTGACGGGTTTGCTGTCCTTTTTCTGTGGGGTTTCTCTGCATGCTCTTCACTCTCATTTGGGTGCAGAATTTGCCACCGACCTTCAACTTCATCACTCTAATAGTTCACATTTCTTTCTCCTTGTCTCACATTCACCGGCAACTTTCTCAGTTTCCGTCCCTACTCTAGTTCTGCCATTATCACCTCCATCCCCATTTTCCTTCGAACAGCAAGTTTTCAGTTCTCTCAGCTTAGTCCCACACAATATTCCCCCCTATCTTTAACAACTAATTATCTCTACCTCTAGTTCCTTTCTCTAATTTTCTTACTGCCATAACTCTCCCACCATCCCGCCTACCTCACTTCTACATCAAACATTCTCAGACATCAATATTCCGGATTCCATCTCCCACAGGTAGGCTGCTTGTTCAGTAACTCCCAAGTTATCCCCACCTTTCCTAGTTTCATCTTAGCACACTCTCGATCCTGTTTTATCTCTTCTACTCTCCATTTTTATTTAGATGCTTCACATGTACCCCTGCATTATCCAGACACTCTTTTTCACCCCACCTCTCTACTAAGCCAACAACATCTTGGTTCAACTTCTCACTTCCTCATCCGTCTTGCACTAGATAGCTCCATGCCTCTTTTTCTGCTGCCTTCTCTATCCTGAGGTTTTCCTTGTCTCTCCCATATTTCCACCTGGCTCTCAATAAGTCTATCCCTTCTGCCCCCACTCAGATATATTAATGAACTGTTTTACATCTGCAGGAGGAACTTTGGTCTGGAAAAAGAGGTCAGCCAGGATGTCTCACGCTCTGTGCTGCATGATCTGGGTTAGTTTCACTTCATACACACCCAAACCCATGAGAGTCAAGCCATAGACTCAGAGCATTATGGTGATGTCTCTCCCCACCTCAGAATTACCATTGCCAGGGGTATGGGTAATACGATGGGGACGACGGGTTGGAATTACTGGACATTATGAGGTGTAGACTGAGGATACCTTCAGAAATGAGGAGTTACCCAGGACATCTCACTGCTGATCTTGCAGTCTTGATTAGACCCATAAACTGCTGTTACTGGCAATATCAGAATAACCATGGGGCACGTAATGAGGTCCTCTGAGACTTTGTCTTGCTGGCATTTCTTTTCTTCTCCAGACAGCAGAGAAAGTGAAACAGCCTCTGCTGTTGGCTTAGTCCTGAAATGCACTGTCCATACAGGTAGATTATTTGCCCAAGCTTAGAATGACTCTATACCTTCCATGTAAGGACAGGTACAGCATGGGGGTCTACCCAATACGCCTTGCCCCCTTCAGTAGGCTAGGCTAGAGCTGCTGAATCCTACTTCTTTTTAAAGTGTTCTTTGCTTTTGCAGCAATAAGGGCACTGATAAACAGCTGACCCCAGCAACTTGGAGGCTTCTTTGGAGATTTATGTTACACCTGTGCATGAAAACAACATTTTAATTCTTTAGTTTGTGCATCACTCTTCAAAGTGCCTATTTTGCAAAGAAAATGTTTTAGAAGTGTGTTCTACAGTCTAATAAATAAAAATGTACCAGCTTGAGGGTCATAACGGCAGTGCCAGAGGCTGCACAGTGCAAGCGAGGGGTAGAAGTTGCTTGTAGTCCAGAGCCGGCTGCGCTGTCCTCCTCTAACATGGTGTAGTGATATTTGTGTTTTGACCACTGACTCCATGTCGTGCCACTTTGCACTTGGCTTAGCTGTCCACAGTCTCGTTAGAGGTCGCAACGTGTTTTCTATTCTGCATGTCTTCATGTTCTTTCTCACCAAAGGGCTAGGACATAAGGTGGAGGAGTCAGTCAGTCAGCAAGATAAGGATGTACTAGAATCATGTTTATAGTACAGCAGGGAACGGTTTCGTTTTGAGAGAGACACCTTGGGAAACTGACCAGTTCCAACGTGCTTCTTTCAAAAATGACCTCAAGTAGCCAGCATTTTTTAACACCTTTTCGCAGAGCCGGAGGGGTTTTCTAGAAATCTTCTTCCTGGATTGTTTTATGTATATAAGAGACCCAGGTCGACAGTGGGAGATTCAGAGATGTCAATCAGGATTGAGACGTTGAATGCCTGATATGTTTCCCAGAGGGGTAGAATTCTCTTTCTCGTTGCAGTCGAACTGGGGTCAATGACTTGCTTGCATGAGGAGGATGGAGCACCAGATAGGTCCCATGGTGATTAATTTTTACTAATTATTTGCTTTGCATTGTGTATGAATATATATAGCAATATAGGTATTTGTATCTTTACATGTGTATAGTTGCTGTTTATAGATTGAAGATCCTTTGTACATGTTCTCACTTTATTATTGCACATTTTAAAGGTGCACTTTTGGTTGTACTAACCTTTCTTCACAAGCCTTGTGAAGTGAATTAATAAATGCCTTCTTTAGATCAAAAGCGCATTCCAGAGATTTTTGTCAGTGCATGAATGTTTCAGCTCATTCATTAGTGAAGCAAAACACATGGCCCCCATGAATATCCAGCCCGGCGATGTAAGAGGCTGACAAGACATCAATAACCACAGCACGACTTGAACTGACAACATAAAAGATGGACTACTCATAGTACAGTTGTCAGACGCCAGGAGTAAGGAGACCGTGGAGCAGCACGTGGGGTTAACCAGATGCCAGGAGGACACAGTGTGCAGGGATCCCTTAGAGCCGACCGGAAATAAGGAGAAGGACGAAGGCGAGGAAGCCGAGCGAGAGGCCGGTGAGTAGTGGAAGAAGGTGGAGACAAGTGAGACACAGACTGCGCCTGAGCCTGGTGATCCCAAAGGGCAGGTGGCCGCCACAGCTTCCTCAGCCACTGTCCTGGAGGGCTGTGGTCTCAGGCAAGTGCTTGCACCAGCAGGCTTTTATTTTAGACCATGGTGGGCAGCGATGCATGGGGAGAGAGACAGGAGCACAGGGGGAGGCTGTGAAAATGGGCACCAAACCAAAGCATAAAGCCCCTGAGCATTCGGTGATCACTACTGCACCCCAAAGCATCCCGGAGCACCAAGAAAACACACCAGCGTTTTGTTCAATTTTGGGTTTTTTTCTCTTTTTTTGACAAATACTGTTTTCTTTGTTCGTGGCACACCACCTACACCTGAGCCAAAAAGGCTGGAACCCAGACACCCAAGAGGCAAGCGAAAGAGAGCTCCAAGGAGGATACGCAAGACCAGCTTTCTCACTTTGCCCTAGTCACGAAATGAAGACACTGCACATTTGTAGACTGAAACCTAAAAGCATAGTGACTATCCAGACAGACCCTTAAACAAAAAGACTACCCTACCGTCTGCACGTGTCCTTCTAACTGAAGTACCACATTCCTATAACTGGTTACCCTTAATGACATCCATAAAATGTCTTCCTGACCTCAGTCTTCCATATTGCTTTGGCATCTCTGATTTGGGCTCTTAATTGAGCTTAAAAATTAAATGAAATCTTATGAGGGTGAAGGAAATCCTGCTCAGGAGTAGCTCAGTGGGTATTCTCGGACATCAAAAGTCTCGCATCTTGCGGTGAGATTTCCAACTGAAGGGAAATTGAGCATTTTGTTTTGCTCAATAAAGTATGGTTATTTTAATCACTCACAAGTACATGTCGGCTGAGGACTGCTGGCTGCCACAGAGGCCACAATAATGTCTCAGGTTTTGCAGAGATTCAGTTTTAATTCCATCGTTAATTAAAACAAAAAATCTTTACCTGATTTTTTAATTAACCACCACCACAATACCATTAAAACGACAATTTTACTAACTACCACCACCACCCTACCATACCCACAACCACCCAAACCACCACCATCACCCCAATCACCCCAATCACCAATCACCTATCCAACACCCTATCCAACCCCTAGCCACCACCTTTACCACCACCCTCCTATAGCCATCCACACCCTACCCACAACCATCACCCTAACCACCACCACCACAACCAAGCTGAGTCATATGAAAGATTAAGAAATATTTAAAGCATCTATATCTCTGGAAATCAATATCTAAATGTCAAGAATGGACTCTATGGTAGGAAGCTGCTGTGAACCCTAGGGCAAGTGGTCGCTGGGCAGAATCACATTTGCATTAACTTCATATTTTATTGCCGTTTACTTTTTGATTATTGTGTAGTAGGAATAAGAAAACATAGTGTTCATTGCTGAAGACCAGTTATGTGGGTTTTTCTTCTTCTGCAATTACCGCCCATATAACTTATTATTTTTGTCCTTCTGCAGTTTAATTTCCAGACGCTCCTCTTTGAGTAAGCATTCCATGAGAGTGGATGTTCTGTTCATCTGCCTCCCTCATGTACTTCTCTTTGCCCTCCCATGACGCTCCATGTTGTTGTTGCCCATGTCTTCATGCCCCTCCGTGTTGTGCTTGCTGTTGAGTGCTGTTGAGTGCTTCTCCACCGCATTGTTTCTTGCCTGTGTACTTCTCTCCTGTTTCACGTTGCGCTCTCTCTTGCCCGTGTGCTTCTGTTCTGCCACACTCCACATTGTTCTCTTGTACCTGTTGTGTACTTCTTCCACTGACCCACATGTTGCTTCCAACTCACGCCCTCCGTCTGTGTTGCTTTCACCCATTTATAAATAAAAAATGTTTTGGCATTACCTTTTTTATTTATCAATCCAACCTGCATGGTGCACATGACTACAAAATAACACGACAGCTGCAGCATCATTGCATATTTTTTTGGTTTCCTATTTAGTCATGCTGCAAAACATTGCTACAATCCAGTGGCAAAACCTATTGCTCCCAAGGGCGAGACCTATTGGCTTTGCCAAGAGTTGTACAAATACTTAGTAGTTATGATGTCGGCATTTTGGCACGAAACTAAGGCCCTCATTATGAACATGGCGGTCTGGGCCACCTTGCCAGCAGTGACGGTAATTACCGCCACAGGCATGGCGGCCCAGACCGCCATATAATATTTGTGGCAGAACTGCCACTGGAGTAACTCCACCACCGCCAGGCTTCTGCCAGGGAAAGGCTGGCGGAATGGGTGCCTCGGGCCTCCCTGGGGCCCCTGCACTGCCCATGCACTTGGCATGGGCAGTGCAGGGGCCACCGTGCACAGCCGATATTTGGGCAGTGATATGTGCGACGGGTGCTGCTGCACCCGCTGCTCTGCTACATTGCAGCCGGCTCCATGTGGAGCCGGCGTCAATGTACAGGCCCTGCATTCAGCTGGGCCAGCTGGTGGAAACACTGTTTCCACCCGCCGGCCCAGCTGAATGATCATAATGCAGCCGGCGGGGTCTTCTACGCGCTGGCGGTCTTTTGTTGACCGCCCGTGCTGCCGTCGAGTTCATAATGAGGGCCTAAATTATAGATAAATCCTGAATGCATTTAAAGTGCTGATTTCTAAAATGGTTGTGGCAATGTTCACATTTTATTCAAAGTACATGTATTCCAAGCAGATTATGTGTGCATGACAAATTTATTGAAAGTTGATTAGAACAGCTTTCAGAAAGGCGTGCTAAAGAGTGCTCTACGAAAACAAATACGTTAGAATAGAGCTCAAAAACTGACATCCAAAAATACTCTTTTAAAAGATGAAATCCTAGATCATTATTCACTAAACTTCACAGCTGTAAGCAAGGATGAAAATCAGGTTATTCGAAGTTTGGTGACGTTTAGTTAAAGATTTCAGAAGAGCTAGCCGAGAAATTATCTTTCGGAAAGTGGAACAAAATGAATTATAGGGAGCTTTTGCACCAATATATTGTATGTATATTCCTGTACATTTTATAAAATAAATAATTACGCTATCAACAGTTTGGTAGTATCGACAGCACTCTATAACAGTTTACGTATGTATTTTTTACATTATGTTTTTTGAAACAGGTAATGTGCATTGAACATCTGAAACCCGTACTATGTAGCGATAGTGTAATGATGCTATGCAATGTACATATGTAGGCCTTGTGCTGGTTGAAATACGTAATTCACGGGGGTGTAAGTGCTTTCTATAAGTTATGGAAAATGAATAATTCATGTGTGTGATAACTTTCCTGGGTTTTGAAATAACGTCTGTTTTAGCAATGACAAGCTAAACATGTAAAATATTTTTAGAAAAACATCAATTGAACTTGCATTATGTGAAAAACTCAAAATCTAAATACATTTCCGTTGACAATTTTGGTTTGCTAAGAAACCTTAACACCCCGATTCGCTCACTACTTGTGCGCTATTAAAGCTCTGTCCATGATATTGACTGGCCATGGATGTGACAAACAGACTAAATGTACCAAAAATGTCCATTATCCGTGCATTGGAACTACCAACCAAAGTTATCTTAAGGATTTTCGGGGCACCAAGCAAGGCATATTGTGGGGGCCTCTGTAGAGGACACATTTTATGTTCATTACCCATTTCTAGATAATTCAAGCCCACATGATGCCAAACAATACTAAATTATGGCCCATATTTATACTTTTTTAGTGCTGCATTTGCGTCGTTTTTTTACGCGAAATCGGCGCAAACTTCCAAAATACAATTGTATTTTGGAAGTTTGCGCTGCTTTTGCGTCAATAAATGACGCAAATACAGCGCTAAAAAGTATAAATATGGGTCTATATGTTAAACTTTTTTTTAACAAGGTAAAACAAAAACAGCTGAAGTATGCAGGGGCGTAGGAGACAATAAATGTCTGGGGGGGGGGCAGGGACAGCCTTGGGGACTTTCAATCAACCCTATACAAATCGCTCGTTGTTTACGAACTGCAGGCTCCGATAAATAGACACAATCATATATATTGGAAGTGAATTGGGAGAAAGGAAGGCATGTTTTCACAGTCTGAAAGTATCTTTTATTGTTATTTACATTCACAAAGTAATTAGCTCAAATGTGAAAATAACATGGTGATTAACCTTGCATCTTCATGCACTAAGCAAATCAAGGTAGGAGGGTAAAAAGGAAGAACATACCCTTTGCGCCCCACACCCATCATGCCCCTCGCCTCATGACAATTGGAACCGCACTGGAGATATCAAAAACGGTTAGGTACAACAGCTGTAAACTGTGCTCGGAAACCATAGTTCTAATAACACTTCTACTCCTGTGTGTGATCTTGGGAAGCTCAGCTCCACATCAGTCATAACTAGAAGCATTTCAACTGAAGACCCTCTTGGAGCTACTGGCTATATAGGAAAATAAACGGAGAGGGGGGACCGGGAGATTAATGGTCCAGTGTACAGCCTCCCAATATAGATGTATAACAAAACAAAAGTACACTGTTCCAAAGCTAAAGAATGAGCCTTATTATACAGGAGCGAGAACCCTCATGCATCTCATTGGATGACTGGCTTCATCATTGGGAAAAGCTCCTCGTCAAGCCGGAGCTGCAATGCCTGACGGGCTCCCCAACGGGGGGCTCTTAACCGTGTTTTGCTCAAATAGTAGCAATTGAGATAAGGGTAATCGAGAAAAGGTACCTCAATGCAAGTACCCAAGCAAAAGATGGAGAGAAACAATAGTGCTAAAATTGGTTATCCATCGGATCAAAGAAATCATACGTTTAATCAGTGTGGGACCGATGGAGACCAAGGCTAAAAACAGAAATTGGAGTAAGGGTGATTAATTATAGGTCACCTACTCTCAAAAAAGTACTAGAGAATAACTCCTTTGTGGCATCTCTAGGGTGTGGGTCTACATGTTTCGCGTCTGAGTGGTCCAGCCGGATCCAATGACGCTTCATCAGGACCAAAGGAAAAAACTTCTCCAAACTATAAGCTAATGTGAACCCTATTAGGCGTAAGTAAAAAACAGTCACTTACTTATATTTAGTCATACTACGTCAAAAAGGTCGCCCTGAATAGATAAGGAGATTAACCAATAGTTAACAGATATAATAATGCAATCCCAAACATAGTGCAAATGTGACCAAAAAGTGCTTAAAGTGCAACACTCATGTGGAAAAAAACAAAACATTTTGCTTACCATCCCCAATGTTAGGATAGCGCTCAGAGGGATCGCATGTCAGGCAAAGGAACTGACATTCTAAGAGATAGTAATTGTAAAATAATAAAAACAATTTAGTTAGTACTAGGTGATAATCATTTTAGATAGCTCACTGGCCTTTATCAACATCAACTCATTCCGGCTGAAATTAAAATAGTTATGATAAATTATGACATGGTAGAGTCAGGAAACAGAACTGTAAGAAAAATAAGTACACATCGTCTCAAATTGAAACAGCGGTATAGTCCATAGCAAGGAACTCGCCCTACCCTCCACATAACTCAAGACAGCTAGGAGAAATGTCAAACGTGGTAAGCAAAGTTTAAGGGATATCGAAGGGATCCCGTCAGTAAATGGACCTGAGAACCATCAAGTATGGCTCGATATCACTCGCAAGTAACTCGGTCCGCCCAAAACCACCCATCCTCGGGAGTGTGTGGAGCATCCAAAAAGTGAGCGCAAAGTTGTGTGGTCACACGATTACACCTAATGTTACTTCTGTGTTCATTTATTGTTCTGGAGGCCCCCAAGACCCTTCCTAATGGCCCTAACTCTCTTTTTAGAATAGAACAATGTTGGATTTTCAAATTAGGGACCTCCATAAGGGGCCTGAATGATGACATTCCGTGGGTTTCACTTTCATTTTAATCACTGATCCCTTTAGCTATTTTGGCAAAATGTTTTCCGTTTGAGAAGTGGTTTTTCTCTGTGTATACAGTGTCATACATATTTAAAGAGACCTGATATTTCACATTTTCCTCAATGTTCAGGAATTTGTAGCTTTGCATAATTCTCGTTTTTCACAAATCTTTCATATTGGTTCTTTCTGTGCACATAGTGTTATACATAACTAAAGAAACCTGATATTTCAGCTCCACTCAGTACTTTTTATTAATTTTTACACTTTTGAGAAATACGGAGCTTTGAGATTTTTGTTACACAATTGTAGAATAAGACTCGTCACGCCTTCGGTTTGAATTTACCGGCGCTCCAGATAGACAGCGACCCTTTCACTAGGGTCGAGTCTGTCTTCACTGTCTACTCACGCGCGCACCGGCAGTTCTTCCGGGTCTCGCATTTAATACCCAAGTGAACGCCCAGTTGCCGCTTAATGGGGACGCGCGTCGGCAGGGTAGGTTCATTGGCCTACACCGGGACTACTGAAGTAAGTTTTTACCTCGGTCATGGGCGGACCGAGTTACTTGCGAGTGATATCGAGCCATACTTGATGGTTCTCAGGTCCATTTACTGACGGGATCCCTTCGATATCCCTTAAACTTTGCTTGCCACGTTTGACATTTCTCCTAGCTGTCTTGAGTTATGTGGGGACAGGGCGAGTTCCTTGCTATGGACTATACCGCTGTTTCAATTTGAGACGATGTGTACTTATTTTTCTTACAGTTCTGTTTCCTGACTCTACCATGTCATAATTTATCATAACTATTTTAATTTCAGCCGGAATGAGTTGATGTTGATAAAGGCCAGTGAGCTATCTAAAATGATTATCACCTAGTACTAACTAAATTGTTTTTATTATTTTACAATTACTATCTCTTAGAATGTCAGTTCCTTTGCCTGACATGCGATCCCTCTGAGCGCTATCCTAACATTGGGGATGGTAAGCAAAATGTTTGTTTTGTTTCCACATGAGTGTTGCACTTTAAGCACTTTTTGGTCACATTTGCACTATGTTTGGGATTGCATTATTATATCTGTTAACTATTGGTTAATCTCCTTATCTATTCAGGGCGACCTTTTTGACGTAGTATGACTAAATATAAGTAAGTGACTGTTTTTTACTTACGCCTAATAGGGTTCACATTAGCTTATAGTTTGGAGAAGTTTTTTCCTTTGGTCCTGATGAAGCGTCATTGGATCCGGCTGGACCACTCAGACGCGAAACATGTAGACCCACACCCTAGAGATGCCACAAAGGAGTTATTCTCTAGTACTTTTTTGAGAGTAGGTGACCTATAATTAATCACCCTTACTCCAATTTCTGTTTTTAGCCTTGGTCTCCATCGGTCCCACACTGATTAAACGTATGATTTCTTTGATCCGATGGATAACCAATTTTAGCACTATTGTTTCTCTCCATCTTTTGCTTGGGTTCTTGCATTGAGGTACCTTTTCTCGATTACCCTTATCTCAATTGCTACTATTTGAGCAAAACACGGTTAAGAGCCCCCCGTTGGGGAGCCCGTCAGGCATTGCAGCACCGGCTTGACGAGGAGCTTTTCCCAATGATGAAGCCAGTCATCCAATGAGATGCATGAGGGTTCTCGCTCCTGTATAATAAGGCTCATTCTTTAGCTTTGGAACAGTGTACTTTTGTTTTGTTACGGGCTATATAAACATGGATTCTCTAATCTCTGTATAAACTGCAGTCACTAATTTCTTTAGAAACGGCTGTTTGTGATGCACCAAGTCACAGTGTGTAAAGAAAAGACATTCACTGATTATAAAGAAAAGACATCAGAAAATGACTATGATAGGGTTATTACAGTTGAGTTCTGACATTACAATGCCTTCTGCCAAAGCTAGCAGCCAAGGTAAAAGGCAGATCATGTCATAGAGCATAATTAATGCAGCTATTTAAAGCAAAAAATGGAATGTTGTTTTTCTTTCTTCTGCTCTACTTTAGTAGCTTGGAATGACAGAAGCTATGCACTAAGGTTTTAAGTGGTTTGTGGTAGAGCTGGTGGTGTGACCATGTATTATATGGGGTAAAATACCCCCTTTGTACATAAGGATATTGCAAGTCACCTTAAAGTTCATACCTTATGAACAAGCATTGGCAAAGCCAATAGGTCTCGCCCATGCAAGTTCTATTGCCTTTGCCAATGTGTTTTAGCCATGCTGTACACTAGTGAGACTACTATTCAGCATGGCTCAAAGTTAATGGCATAAAGGAGAATGATGTGTCATTGACTGGTGTGGCGTAGTATCATGGAGTAAGTAGAGTGTCCTAGAAGGGAGCAGTAAACTAACTTTAAAGGAACAGGGGTCCGTTGAACAAAAATGCAACACCACTCCCATAAACAATGATATTAAAGTAGTATGCAAATGGAATGTTTTATGCATTGATTCAATCAAAATATAAAAGATCAAATGTAGTGGGAAAACATCAACAGGGGAAATCGAGAAAGACTGGTATTCTGGCATTACACAAGTTATCTGGATGACCCAATGTCGCCAATTACAAGAAAAATGTCAAAAGTAACCTATATAGTACAGTGGTTTGGAGGAGGCTGGCCTGGTTTGTAGTGGGTACCTATGTTACTTACACCTTATACCACGTCCAGTTATCCCTTATTAGTGAAATGTAGGCAGTGTCTAGACGCCAGGCTCTCTAGTGGTGGCTGTAGCCAAGGCTTATCTAGGAGACATGCAAAGCCCATGCAATAACAGTGAAGTCACACAGTACTCACACGCATGAAAGAAAATACTCAGTGTTACAGAAATAAAGGTACTTTATTTTAGTGACACAAATGCCAAAAATACCATAGAGACTATACTCCCTTAGGAGGTAAGTAATACACCAATTATATACACTAGTATGCAGCAATAGCAATAAAAACAGTTAGAAAACAGTGCAATTTGTGAAAATCACAATGGTTAGAAATGGGCCTAGAGGAAACACAAACCATGTACTAAGAAAGTGGAATGCGAATGTCGGTTTCCCACCTAGGCAAGTGTGGTGTGTAGAGGGGCGCTGGGAGTATTAGAAAACACCAAAGGTAAGTAATAGAACCCACCTCAGAGCCCGGGAAAGCAGGAGTAAATCACAGTAACTTTCCTAGAACACACAAGAACACGAGAAAGAAGATAATGCAAGAACCAGAAGAGACTTCAAGACACAAAGGGTGGATTCCTGGACCTAAAGATCTGTGGAAGAATGGGACTGAGTCCAAGAAGCACAGAAGAGTCCAGGGAGGACAGGAACCCATGCTAACCCGACTCAAGGTGCAAAAGAAGAACCACTGGTGAAGTACAACAGTCAGTACTGCACCCAAGAAGATTGATGCGGATTTGTGGTTGGTGCAGATGATATACCACACTGGATGGATGATTGCAGTCTGGTTTGCATCGCTGGATTCTACCAACAAACCTTGGCACAGGCAAAGCTCATGGATAGTGGAAAATGGCACTGCCCAGGACCAGGAGGGACCTGGTGGACTCTACACAGGAGGAGGAGTCAGAGGGGGCTCTCAGCAACTCAGAGAGCCCACAGAATACCAGCCAGTGCACACAGGAGTCCCCCAGCATGGGGACAAAGGAATTGCAAAAGGAGGCTCACGCAGCACAAAAACAAAGGATCCCATGCCGCCAGAGATCCACTCAGGAAGCTGTGCATCTCAGGAAGGAGTGCTGGGGGCCAGAGCTACATTGTGCACAAAGAATTTCATAGAAGGATGCCACACGTCTTGGCAACTGAAAAACACGTGGTACACGGGGTACTGTCTTGAGTGAGAAGGAAAGCTCTTACCTCCACCAAAGTTGGACAGTAGGACATCAGGACCATCAGGACCACTTCAGTCTACCACCCGTGTTGCAGGATCTATGCAACTCATCAGGAGAGGGGACCCATGCAGATGGTAATTGTTGCAGAGAGGTGCCTGCTGAAGCAGGGGAGTGACTCCTTCACTCCAAGGGAGATTCGTTCATTCTTCTGGTGCAGACTGAAGACAGGCTGTCCTCTGAGGATGCACGACCGGGAAACAGTTGCATTTCCTGGCAAGAGCTGAAGATACACTGTTGCAGAAGTCGTCTTTGCTTCGTTGTTGCAGTTAGTGGAGTTCCTGGAGGGTCCAGATGCTGTTTCTTCGGTGAGAAGGTGAAGTAAAGGATGCAGAGGATTCCTGCTGGAGTCTTGCAATCTGAATCTGAAGAACCTCCCAAAGGAGAGACCCTAAATAGCCCTGAAAGGGGGATTGGTCAGCTAAACAGGTAAGCACCTATCAGGGGACGGCTCTGACCCCACCTGCTAGCACTGGCCACTCAGATGCTCCCAGAGTTCGCTGCCAACTTGGAATCCAAGATGGCAAAACCCAGGGACCCTCTGGAAGAGCTCTGAGCACCACACCTGGGGTGGTGATGGACAGGGGAGTGGTCCCTCCCCCTTCCTTTGTCTAGTTTCGTGCCAGAGCAGGGACTGGGGGTACCTGAACTGGTGTAGACTGGATTATGTAAGGAGGGCACCAAATGTGCCCTTCAAAGCATTTCCAGTGGCCTGGGGAAGAAAGCTACCCCTTCCAAACCTATTTCCAAAGGGAGAGGGTGTAACACCCCTCTCCCAAAGGAAATCCTTTGTTCTGCCTTCCTGGGCTTAAGCTTCTCAAGCAACAGGAAGGCAGAAACCTGTCTGAGAGGTGGCAACACCTGGGGCTGCCTAGAAAACCTCAGAAGGCTGGAATGGCAATACTGGGGGTCCTCTAATGAGCCCCCAGAGTGCATGAAATCTTACAGCCAATGCTTGCAAAAGCCTTGGGGTATGATTCCAACATGTTTGATACCAAACATATCTATGTTCGGAGTTACCATTTTGTAGCTGGGAATAGGGCGTGACCTATTTCCAGTACACGTGTAAAATGGTGTCCCCGCACTCCTGAAGTCTGGAAAAATGGTCCTGGAGGTCGTGGGGGCACCTCTGCTAGTGCAGGGGTGCCCTCACACACAGGTACTCTGCACCTTGCCCTCAGGGCTGGAGGGCCTGCTATAGGGGTGACTTATAAGTGACCTGGTGCAGTGTAACTGGCAGTGAAAGGGTGCATGCACCTTTTCACGCAGGCTGCAATGGCAGTCCTGCAGAAGCCTTTGCATGGGCTCCCTATGGGTGGCAAAACAAATGCTGCAGCCCATAGGGATCTCCTGGAACCCCAATGCTCTGGGTATCTAAGTACCATATACTAGGGACTTATAAGGCGGCACCAGTATGCCAATCTTGGGTGAAATACTGGGTTACCAGTATGCAACAACCATAATTTAAGGGAGAGAGCATAACTACTGGGGTCCTGATTAGCAGGATCCCAGTAGACACACTCAAACACACTGGCAAACAGGCCAAATGTGGGGGTAACCAAGCTAGAAAGAGGCTACTTTCCTACAAGGTGAGCATCCACAATAATGATTTACAAGCTTTTATACACCCACTTTTACATGAATGACTCAAATAGTGAATCAAGAAGTCATTAGCTCATAGTACCTATGGTTATGCCAACTTATGTACAATATCACAAATTCAAGTCAAGGTACTTTGGCCGACGATATTTCGATCCCCTAGACCGGTATCAGGATCATCCTAAGCCTTCGTTAAGCTTGAGTTAAAAGGGTTACAGAGTGCTTGTAACCAAAACGGCAAAGATAAATCTGACTCACGTCTCATATGAGTGACAAGGCAATCAATGGAGATCTGAATCTCTAATCAAGTGCCAATGCCATAAAGTAGTAGTAGAGTGGAGTAGTGTCACAGTGCAATAGAGTGTCAGAGAGTGGAGTGGCAGAGTGTCGTAGAGTGCAGAGGCATAAATAAGATTGAACTGGAGTAGAGTGAAGTAAAGTAACGTGAGCTAGCATAGAGAAAGTTGGGTAGAGTGTTGTTGAGCATAGTACATTGTTGTATAGTGGAGTGGCATAGAGGGTTGTGCAGTGGCGTTGAGTAGAGTATCGTAGATTGAAGTGGCATAGAGTGGTGTGGAGTGGCATAGAGTGGAGTAAAGTAAAATGGAGTGGCGTATAGGGAGTTGTGTAGCGAGTTACAGAGTGAAGAAAGTGTTACAGTTTAATGGAATAGAGTGTCAGAGTCTAGTATCATGGAGTATAATGTCAGAGTGAAGTGTCATAGAGTGGAGTTGGGTGGTCTAGAGTGAAGTGGCATAGAGTAAAGTAGATTGGTGTAGAGTGTAGTGGTGTAGAGTGCATTGACGAAGATTGCACTGATTTAGCGTACAGTGCAGTAGCGTAGAGAGGTGAAGAGTCGAGGGGCGCAGAGTGGAGTGGCACAGCATAGATTTCAGTGGTTCAGAGTGATGTGTCAGAGTGATGCAGTGCATGGTAGAGTGGAGTGGTGCAAGGTAGAGTAGACTGGTGTAGAGTGTAGTGGTGAAGTGCAGTGATGCAGAGTAGAGTGGCATAGAGTGTAGTGTCATATAGTACATTGGTGTAGAGTGCAGTAGAGTGGCATATAGTTGAGTGGTGCAGAGTAGAGTGCCGTGGTGCAGAGTAGAGAGGAGTATAGTTCAGTGGCAGAGTGCAGTGTTGCAGAGTAGAGTGTCATAAAGGACAGTGGTGTAGAGTAGAGTGGCATAGAATGCACTGGTGTAGAGTGCAGTGACGTAGAGTGATGCAGAATAGAGAAGAGTGGCTTAGAATACAGTGGTGCATAGTAGAATAGAGTTGCATAGAGTGCCTTGGCATGGAGTAGATTGCTGCAGAGTACAGTATAGTGGTGAAGAGTAGATTGTTGGAGAGTGGAGCATAGTGATGTAGAGTGCAGTAGCATAGAGTGGTGCAGAGCAGATTGGAGTGGTGCAGGGTACATTGGAGTGGTGCAGGGTAGATTAGACTGGCATAGCATAGAGTGGAGTTGCGCAGATTGCAGTGGCGTAGAGGAGATGATTTCAAAGTAGAGTGAAGTGCCTACAATGGAGTGGTGTAGAGTAGATTAGAGTGCTGTGGTGCAGAAAAGATTGCAGTGGGACAGAGTACAGTGGCATTGAATGCAGTGGTGCAGAGTAGAATGGCGTGGAGTTCAGTGGCAGAAAGTGCAATGTTGCAGATTAGAGGGTCACAGAGTACAGTGGTGTATTGTAGAGTGGCATAGATAGCAGTCGCCTAGAGTGCTGTGGCGCAGAGTACAGTGGCATTGAAAGCAGTGGAATAGAGTGCTGTGGTGCAGAGTAGATTGGCATAGAGTGCATTGGTTTTGAGTAAAGTGGTGAAGAGTGCACTGGCAGAGTGCAGGGGTGTAGTGTACAATGGTTAGAGTAGAATAGCATAGTTTGCAGTGGCGTAGTGTAGAGTGCTGCAGAGTAGAGTGGTGTAGAGTGGAGTGGTACAGCATAGATTGCAGTGGCGTAGAGTAGCACAGAATGGAGAAAAGTGGTGTAGGGTACAGTGAAGAAAAGATAGAGAAAAGATAATATACTTCAAAATGCTGAAGTATGTAACGATAACAACAACATAAATAATAACGATAGGCATAAGGGCCCAAAATGAAATATGTCTTGTCCCTGTTAGCCACGCTATAATCAAGCCCTTCATTACCTAGATAACAAAACACTAAACATAAATCTTAGAAAAATATACCCTTCTAATAGCTAAATTGTTGTGTGAAAAGGTAAAATCTGGGCCCAATCTCGACTTCACTGTTTCACCAACTGGTGTGATCTTAGGCAAATACAAATATTGTGTTTCACAGAGTCTCCTTTCTAGCCTGCGGGCACCAGGCTGAGTGGGACTCTGTTTCCTCTATAGATCTTCTTCATTGTCCTGCAGCTCCTCTTGAAGGCATCCTGCAGTGCTCCTCTTCAAGGCGGCAGATGATGCAGACAGTAATCATCCAAAACTCTTCTCCTCCTCGTGCCCTTTGTTCTTATGAGCACCCTTAATGCCCACAGCTGTAAACAGGACAAACAAAAGGGCAGAGGGCGCAGGGGGCCTCCTGACTCGCCTTCATTCTGTTACCATCAGATTGGAGGATGGTCGGTACAGAGCTATTATAAGTATCCCTTAGGTGCGCTAATGGCCCTCTCAATAATAAATGTAAAAGGGGAAATTATTTTGTCCCCTTGTCCACCCCACCTTCGTCCCCCGTGTCCCCCACCCTCCAAAATCTGGGGGGATACATCCCCCGCGTCCCCCACACTTCCTACGCCCATGGAAGTATGCCTTGCACGGGACACCAAAAATCCTTCAGGCAGCACTGGCTAGACAGAGGTAGAGGTACTCAGAGAGGGAAAGAGGTTTAACTAAAGTAATAGAATAGACAGCGGTCAAACAGAAAAAGTTATCTTTCTTGGGTAGTCCCTTGGAAGGTGGGGGCCTGTGTAATTGCCCATTTTGCAGATGTTTTAAAACGTCTCTGCTACCAACAGCCTTGTCCAGTGTGCACTGTGGACAGAGCTTGGTCCCTCCTTGGTGCTGTGACAGGTAAAAAAAGTTCAAAGGTAAAAGCTGGCGGGAGGGCTACTTCAAAGGTAAAGAATGTGCACAGAAAACGGGGCCTCCTATGGTTTGCAGGCCAGTCGCCACATGGCTGGTGGGCTTCTGCCACCCGGGACATGGCAGGCCCTTCTGTAGGTGTACATGTTTGACCTTAAGTGGCTTCCACAACTATGGCAGAAGCCGCTTCGAGTTAAAAAAAACCAACAGTGGTGGCTGGTCCACAATGCTCTGCTGCCCCGGCTGATATGCTTTCACTTAAGTTTTTTCCAAACACAGACTCCCACAACAGTGGTCCTTATTTGGTAAACATTCACCACCACATGTCCCTCACCTGTTCGAAAATCTCTTCCAGCATGTAGAAGATATTTCTGCTTTTTTCCTGTGCAGTACCACCGTGCTAGACATAGCAGACACTCGTGATCCAATGCCTCAGAAGTTTAGGCCTAAATTAACCTGTATTGAACTGGGTAATTTCCTTTTTTGGAAAATCGGTCTTATGTAGTTATACTGCCCACCTAACGCTCGTCAGTTAGGAAGTCAAGTACGAGTACCTCAGGGGTCCTCTTTGCCACCCACTCTATTTAATTGGTATATTCAACAGCTTCTATAAAGACAACAAGCAACTTATTTTGAGGCTGAACAAAAATGCATCTATTTAACAAAATGCCTACAATCTTGGATGGCTGTCAACTTTTTTCCATCCAACACAAACAAAATGGTACTGGGCTGGTGAGAAATCATACTACCTGAAGGCGGGATTTCTAATGCCCTATCACCCCTGGGTCTGCATTTGTAAAGTCACTTAGGTCCTGATTTATACTTTTTGGGGCAAAACTGCACTAAGGCAGTTTTGCACCATAACGTTTAGCACCGGCTTGCACCATTTCTGTGCACCAGCCGGGCACCATATTTATGGAAAAGTGCAAGCCGGTGCAAAAGGTAGGCTAGTATAAAAAAAAATGACTTTAGTCGGATGGGGCTGGCGGTATGGAAGAAGAGGGTTTTGCACCAAAAAATGACGTTAGGCAGGTAGAGTCAGAAAAATTACTCTAACCTGCCTAGAGTCATTTTCTGACACAAAACCATCCATACCACATGAGTCCTGTATTAGAAAAGACAAGAGTCATGCCCACCATCCCAATGGCCAGCACAGGGGACCAGGGTCCCCTGGGCATGGCCATTGCACCCTGTGCCATATATGGCGGCCCATTTCAGGCCCCCCTATGGCACTTTACAAAATGAAATAAAATAGTTACCTGTACTTACCTGGGATGGGGTCCCCCATCCTCCGACGGTCCCTCTAGTGTGGGTGGGGGTGTCCCTGGGGCCTGGGGAGGGCACCTCTGGGCTTATCCCATGGTGTTCCACCATGGAAATAGGCCCACAGGTTCCCTAACGCCTGCCTTGACCTAGGTGTTAAAAAATGGGGCAAAGCAAGCTTTGCACCATTTTTTGATCCCTCCTCCCCCCTGTTCACCATTTTTGCACGGAAGTATAAATATGGCGTTAAGGCCATAGTCATTTTTTGCACAGGAACGCCTACCTTGCATCTCATTAAGGCAAGGTAGGTTTCCACGTCCAAAAAATGACTTTAACTCCATAAATTTGGCACTAGATGGGCCTAGCGCCAAAGTATAAATATGGAGTTCGTTTTGCACTTAATTAGAGTTAAAAAAATGACGCTAATTCGGTGCAGAGTATAAATATGCCCCTTAGTATCTGCTTAGGTGAGCATTGGTCATTGAACCAGCAGATCCGCGCCTCGGCATCATCATGTTTTTATTTACTTAAGATAATTAGAACAAGTCTGCTGCTTTTACCAAAACGCTTATACAAGCAAGTACTGTCAGCAAGTATATTATCCAGAACTGATTACTGTAATATCTTCTTGCTATCTATGTAGACGAGCATTGGTCTATTATTTACGCCTCAGCATCCTCATGTTTTTATTTACTTAAGATAATCAGAATTCTCTGCTTTTATTAAAACAGTTACACAAGTAAGTATTGTCAGTAAGCATATTATCCAGAATTGATTATTGTAATTTACTGTATTTAGGCCTTCCTAAAAAAAGTATTTGAATGCATTGAAGAAGATTCGAATTCTGTCTGTCGGAACGGCGCGTGGACTGTAGAAACATGAGCATGTTTCCTCAGCAAGGAGTCTGCACCGGGTTCCTGTCAGACAGAGGATTAGCTTCAAAAGCCTCTGTCATATGTTTAGGGTATTTTGCCGAACTAAAAAATCAGTGTAAGCATATAGATTGAAATGTTACATATCCCATAGAGGCCCTCGCTGTAACTCAACTATTATTTGTTGTACCGAAAGTCAAGAAAAGGAGGGTAGAAGGCAGAGGCTTATCTTACCTGAGACATCGTTTGTGGAACAAACTTCTGCTTCATATTAAAGCCACGAGACCCTACATGGCTTTCAGAAGGCCCTGAAGACCTTTGTATTTTGTTAGCTCCTTTCCAAAAGTGTGTGCTGCTTCTTATTCTTACAGAACGAAAGCAGGTGGGCATGGCACTCGAGGGACCACCCAAATTTAGGGTCCCCTTCCTACGACTTTCTGCCAACACTTGGTCTGCCTCAGGTTTTCCTGAGATAAAGGAGGAAGTAGCTCCACTGTCTCACTGAAGACCCACCTATCAATGAAGCAGGCAGGAGCGCCTCCTCTATGAGAGCAGAGGAGCGTCGCCCGCTGAAAAAAATGCCCCACAGCAGCTGAAAACTAAAATGGTAATAAAGTTTATTTATTACCATTTCATTTTTCAGCAACCCATCCTGAACTGTGTCAGGACACGGCGGGGCAATTGCTGTTGAGTGGCAGCAGGGAGCTGTGCACTTATGTTTAAAGTGCGCTTGTCCGTTTGTCTGGCCGTCGTGCGATGGCTAGCCAGACATGCACATCTTAAACTTCTCTAACCTTGAGACAGCTGGATTAGCGAAAGCACAGGCCTCCAGCGCTCTTAAGAGTGCTGAAAGAGGCAGCGTCCTCCAATCCTGACACTTCTCTCACAGCATGAGTACAGCGCCAAGATTGGGTAGTGCAGTTTCCTGAGTCCAAGCTTCAAGGAGAGACTGCACCCAAGAGAGGAGGACGTCATGCGGCAAGTCAGAAAGGTAAGTGGCATTTTTTTATTATTTTAATATCACCCGTATTTTTTCCACCACTCTAAATACATGCCCGCCGCCACTGGAAGTAGGTAAACTGAGATGAGGGTGGACAGGACATCCGTAGTTGATATCGGGTTGGTGCCCTATTCTAAATGAGAACCATGGTTTTCATGGGTACCTTTGTTACCAAGGGTACACCACTTTCTCTTCTTAAATGGCACAAACTCAGAGAGAGAAACAGAAGAACTCCCAAAATACCTCTTTGATTTTTGCCCACCCTTATGATATTCACGGCCCAAACATACTAAATGTGCTCTACCCACAGCTAACAAAATTCTTGGGCCGGCCTGCCGTAATCACTGTGGTAAAAAACTACCGCACAGCTTTCACCATGTGATATGAAACTGGTAGAGCATTTACCATTTAATTTGATACTTGCACAGTGTTCACATGAGCAAATGTAGCACACCGTTCGCCATGTGTTTTGAAAGTAGAGGCCAGCATTTTCCATGTAATATATAATATTGAAGATTGAAGTTGATAAGAAACTATGGCACAGTGCACATCATGTGGTATATAACTTTAGATTAGCCTTTACCAGGTAATATGTAACTGAATACATGAGAGCCTGCAGTCCTTGCATTAGAGTCTGTCTCCTGCAATAACAAACCGTGATAGCTGCTCAACTGTAATAAGTTACAACTTTTGATTTGTGACGTCGAAATACCCGCTGTTATGACCAACAGTAATGTTGAAAGACAGATCTCAGAACATAATTAAGATGAATTTTATACAAGGAAAACAAGAATTGGTTTTTCATGCATCTGGTCTATTTTTCTACAATGAATAGTGGTCAGCAAAAAAATAGCTATTTATGGTAACAGGTGTACTCTTGCACAGTGGCTCATTACAGGAAATATAGAATCCCTGCATGTTTTCTGAGCTACTCCATTTTTTTATCAGATTTCCATCAAAATGAATCTAATAACTTAATAATTGCTTCTTGGTATGTTTAATTTCACACTGCAGATTTTGCTTGTATACTTCATATCTGCAACCATTCTAGCTGGTCCATATGAAAGAGCAAGACATTTATGTAAGTAGTTTGCGGAACTAGAGATGTTTTAACCATGTATTATAAAGCAACTCAGCCTTCTGACTCGTTCCTCTAAAGTTACAGAACTCTCCAGTGACTTGCAATATCCTTATAATGTGTGGCAGGGGATACTTTATCTCATATATGGGATAGCATTAACTATGCAATATGAAACTCCAGTATGGTCTTTGCTGTCTACTTTGATGATATGAAACCATAGCCCAGCACTTTCCTTGTGATGCGAAACTACAACACAACATTGATAATTTGATATGAAACTATTGCATCGTTCTACATATAGTATGAAGCTAAAGCAGAATCTTTACCTTGATGAATAAATTATATCAAACGGGAAGCATCCTTTACTTGGTCAAATGAAACTAATTCACATTTTACATTGTTATATAGGACTATAACACAGTGTTTGCCATGTGACAGTAATACTTGGAAACTATAGCACAGGGTCACCTTTAGCAGTGCACGAAATGAGGGGAATTCATCTGGATCCAGCAGCTATTTCGGAGCTGGATCCAGGGTAGCCTGCATGAAATATACTTAATTTGTCTCAGTGTAATGTGCCGACACACGGAGGCTTGCAGCATCTTTCTTCACTTTGCCTGCAATTTGCTGGGAGCAGTAACTGCAGCAGGTGAGGAGAGAGCTCTT
This sequence comes from Pleurodeles waltl, assembly GCF_031143425.1. Taxonomy (NCBI): domain Eukaryota; kingdom Metazoa; phylum Chordata; class Amphibia; order Caudata; family Salamandridae; genus Pleurodeles; species Pleurodeles waltl. The sequence continues at coordinate 703,311,972 of NC_090450.1, forward strand.
ATTTTCACTTCCAGCTGATACTGACACAAAGGCCTCACTTAAAAGGCCATCAGCCCTCTTTTGCTGGAGCGTCATCATGGCTGGGAGTTACGTGGAGACCATCATCTAGACGCCAATACAAAGAAGAGAAACAAAGACACTCGTCTTGGTGTTTTTTTGAGTGCTTCAGAGAAACTATGATTTGGAGGCAGTTACTTGACTTTATTCAATCCCTGCATGCATTGTAACAATGTCAGATGTATCAGTATTAGTAATTACACTAATTACAGTTTAAAAAACACTTACTAATTGTTAGACTTGACAGTCTTAGGGTGGTCATCCCCCAACTTTTGGCCTGCTTACCTCCACTTTTCTGACACTGTTTTTGATGGTTTTCGGACTCTGCACACTTTACCTCAGCTAACCAGTGCTAAAGTGCATCTGCTCTCTCCCTTAAACATGGTAACATTGGTTCATTCCCAAATGACATATTGGATTTACTTGTAAGTCCCTAGTAAAGTGCATTACATGTGCCCAGGGCCTGAATATCGAATGCTACTAGTGGCCTACAGCACTGGTTGTGCCCCCCACATAAGTAGTCCCTTAACCAAGTGTCAGGCCTGCCACTGCAAGGCCTGTGTGTGCAGTTTCACTGCCACTTCAACTTGGCATTTAAAAGTCCTTGCCAAGCCTTAAACTCCCCTTTTTTTACATATGTCACCCCTAAGGTAGAACCTAGGTTACCCATAGGGCTGGGTGCTATGTAGGTAAAAGGCAGGACAGGTACATGTGTTTTATATGTCCTAGTAGCAAAAAACTCCTAAATTCATCTTCCACTACTATGAGGACTGCTCCTTCCATAGGATAGCATTAGGGCTACCCTCATATATTGTTTGAGTGGTAGATTCTGATCAGAAAGGGGTAACCAGGTCATATTTAGTATTGCTAGAATGATAATAGAAAATCCTGCTTATTGGTGAGGTTGGATTTTATATTACCATTTTAGAAATGCCACTTTTAGTAAGTGAGCATTTCCCTGCACTTAAAATCCATCTGTGCCTTACAGCCTATCTCCAATCAACGTCTGGGCTGGGCTGGTTGACAGCTTCCTTGTGCATTTCAGTCAGACAACCACAAACACAGGATACTCAGTCACATCCGCACTCCTCTGCATATTGAAGGGTCTTCCTCGGCTGGAAGGGTGGAGGGCCTGACACTTACATCTCAAAGATTAGTAACTTGCCCTCACACAATGGACTGCCAAACCCCCCACTGGGACCCTGGCAGACAAACCTGTACTGAAAGTGGACCTGTGCCCTTCAAAACCACTCTTTGAAGTATCCCCCACTTCAAAGGCATGTTGGCGTATATGAACTGTGTCCCTGACCCCACCAAATCAGACGTTTCTGGACCTGAACCTGCAACCTGTCAAGAGGAGCTGCCTGGCTGCCCAAAGGACTCCTCTGGACTGCTTTGCTGAGAAGGACTGCTGCCCTGCTGTTGCATTGATGTCCTCTGGCGTTGCTGAGAAGTGCTCTCCAAGGGCTTGGATTGAGCTTGCCTCCTGTTTTCTGAAGTCTCCGGGACAAAAAGACTTCATCTCTTCAGGAAACTCCTTGTGCACTGAAAATCGACGCACAGCATGCCGGAAACGTCGCACAGCCTGCCTTGTGTCTCGAAATTCGATGCACAGTCTACTGGATCGATGCACAGCCAAACCGGAACGACACAGTCCGACTTCCCGAGTGAAGAATTGACACAGTGCCTGCTGTGCGACAGAAGATTTGACGGAACACCTACCGGATTGACGCAATGCCTGTGACTTCCTTCCGCACGTCCAGGATTTTTCCTGCATCATCGCTGGGCGTCAAAAAGATCCCCGCATCACAGTGAGGAACCATGACTGCGCACTGCAAATCGACACAAAGCCTATTTTTCCACACATTTCCTCCTCAGCGGTCTCCATGTGTGTTATTTTTTACGCAAACCAGGTACTTTGTGCAAACAAGAGACAACTGTTGATTTCTAAGATTTAAGACTCTTTTTAATCTTGCAAAAGTGATCTCTCAACTTGTGCTTATTGAATCTTTATCGTTTTGACCTTAATTTAACCAGATAAATATCATATATTTTTCTAAACCTGTGTGGTGTATTTTTGTGGTGTTTTCACAGTGTTACTGCATGATTTATTGCACAAATACTTTACACATTGCCTTCTGAGTTAAGCTTGACTGCTCAGTGCCAAGCTACCAGAGGGTGGGCACAGGATAGTTTGGATTGTGTGTGACTTACCCTGACTAGGATTGTGGTCCCTACTTGGACAAGGGTGTATACCTCTGCCAACTAGAGACAGCTTTTCTAACATTGGTGATCAGCGGTGAGGATGGGACTTGTGTTTGTGCATTAACATACAATAGATACGTGTACTCTACCTACCCACAGTTTAAGGTTAATTTGATTTGTTCTCTTTTTTGCTGCAATTCTTTCTGCTTGACATTTTAACCAGCTAAACAAAATGTCTCTGGCTGGGTCTCAAGGAGGAGCTGGAGTGTTTGACCTAGCTAAGCTGGAGACATACTATGTCAGCCAGCTGAAAAGGTTCTGCAAGGGGATGGGAGTACCTACCCAGGGTGCTTCCAGGACCTTGGCAGAAGCCTGTTCATAAGAGGATGTTGAGATGGAGGAGTCATAGGATGGCTCTCCAGTGGACTTGCCAATAGCAGTGGGGCGGTGACACCCCTGGATTTGTGCCCCCTGCTAAATCAGGGAGCAGTGTCTCAAGTCACGGCCTGAATGCAGAGGAAATGAGGGAGGAGAGAGAGTTTCAACTGCAACTGGCAAGGTTAAACATGGAGGCAGAGGAGAGGAAGGCTGAGTGGGCCTTGGATGAAAAAAAGCTACTTCTGGTTCATGAACTGAGTCTAAAAGAGCTGGACCTCAAGTCTAAGCAGTCTGAGTCTAGCAGTGATGGTGGCAGCATACATACAGGACCTGCTGGAGACAAAAAGGTTTGTATACCCAGAGATGTGGTGCCAAGTTATGTGGTGGTAGATGACATTGACAAATGGTTTGACACCTATGAAGTTGCACTAAGGGCTTACGGGGTTCCTGAAGAGCAATTGGGGGCAGGCTTGTGGAAATATGTACCACCAATTGGGAGGGACACACTCTTCACATTAGAACCAGAGGACCATAACACAAACCCGCTCATGAAAGCCATTTTAATTGCCAAGTTTGGACTGACCCCTGAACAGTATCGCCAGAAATTCAGGGATAGTACTAAACTTTCGCACAAAGTATGGGTAGACTCTTATGATTCTTCTAGCAAGGCACTAAATAGATAGGTGCAGGGCAGTAAGGTAAATGATTATGTGGGGTTATATAATTTGATCCTCAGAGAGCATATGCTCATAACTTGCTTTACAGAGTTGTGACAGCACCTGATTGACAGTAAGCGGACTGATCCCAGGAAGCTTGCTGAGGAGGCAGACCTCTGGGCTAGCACCAGTGTCCAAAAAGGCATCTGGGGGGCGCCCACAAAGGTGGTCAAGGTTCCCACCAGAAGAGAGAGGGGGGAGAAAATTTCAAAATAAGGAGTTCTCAAAAGGCCCCCAAAATAATCCCCAAGGGAATAGTGGTAACCAGTCCAAGTCTGATTCTAAAAAGAAAGGGTTTGCTGACCATAAGACAGGGAGGTTTGTACCCCTTTGTGCAGAGTGCTCCAAGTATGGTCACTCTAAGGGCGACTCCAAGTGTCCCAAGAGGGCACAGCTCCCCACTAGAGGGCAGACACCTGGGTTGGCTAGCGTAGCACTCGTGGAGGAGGTAGTCTCAGTCAGTTTTGGGGAACAGACAGAGGTAACCCTAGTGTCCTTGGGGGATGCAGAGATGGTGGGAAAAGCCTACATGCCTGCAAATACTTCTAAGTATAGGCAGTGGGTCACCATCAATGGGCAACAGGTGGAGGCTCTGCGTGACCCAGGAGCAAGCATGACTACTGTCAGGGGTCAGCTGGTGTCAGAAGAGCAGGTCCTCCCGAACACATTCCTTCAAGTCATAGTCGCTGACGATCACGAGAGCCACTTACCGGTAGATCTGGTTCACTTTGAGTGGGGGGGTCTCTGGTACTCTAAAAGGAGCTGTGAATCCTGCCATGCCTAAAGATTGTCTGTTAGGCAATGACCTTGAGCACACTACCTGGAAGGAGGTAGAACTAAAGTCTCACTTGGAAATGTTGAGATTGCCTGAGTGGGTCTGCATGACGAACAAGGTCCATGGTGCCCGGGAGGGGAGTCAAGAGTGTCTGGAGTCTGGAAGAATGGCCCAGACTGCTGCCAAGGAGAGAGTCAAGGGGTGTGGGAAACCAGTCCCAGAAGTTCCCGCGGTGGTTGACTGGGTCCCTGAGGAGGAGGCCTCTGAGCCAACTGGGCAGGACATTGTTGCCCTAGGTGACCTGCCTGAGCTTGCTGGCTGGCAGGTTGAGGGTGGGCCCACCAGGGAAGAATTCTGGAAGGCGCAGAAAGAGAGCCCCGCTCTTGAGGGTTTGAGGCAACAGGCCTCAGCTCAAGCAGCAGGTGAAGCCTCTGGTGACCACCTTGCTGTTATTTTTGACGCAAACCAGGTACTTTGTGCAAACAAAAGACAACTGTTGATTTGTAAGATTTAAGACTCTTTTTAATCTCGCAAACGTGATATCTCAATTTGTGCTTATTGAATCTTTTTCTTTTTGACTGTAATTTAACCAGATAAATATTTTTCTAAACCTGTGCAGTGTATTTTTGTGGTGTTTTCACTGTGTTACTGTATTATTTATTACACAAATACTTTACAAATTGACTTCTAAATTAAACCTGACTGCTCTGTGCCAAGTTACCACAGAGTGGGCACAGGATAATTTGGATTATGTGTGATTTACTGTTGGAAGGTGGGTCATTGGTTGTGTGGCCTGCACAAATAATGAGTCCACACACGACTGCCACCCGGAACCAAACACCCCATTGTAGCGCTTGACTCTCATAGGGTAGTGTTGCAGAGCAGTCTAAGGCTTACTCAAGGGAGGGAGTGTGCGCAAGTAATTCTCATTCAAGAGCACATAAGCATGACTCTCAATAAATGATTGTCCAGTCTGTGCCTTTCTTTTGATAAAGTAAAAGTACATTTATTACTCACACACACTACTCAATACTATGCAACAATCTACAAATATACACAATGTGATGGAAACACTCTGGGAGGACATTGTATAATCTCTGATGTCTCCTCTAATGGAGAATATAATCCAACAACCCACATGGCAAAACAATCCTCGGTGTCCCCCTGCAACATTTGAACATTTGACAGTAATGTGGAATGTGGAATGAACACACCTACGTCTGCAATTAAATACATCTATCTTGCCAAGAGTTGGCTGCCAGTCTCATTATTCAAATTAGCATCATCAGGGAACATAGAAGACCATATTCAAGCAATTTAACCATTAGGATTACTTTTGGATTATTTTCTAATTACTCTTTGTTGATCATCAAATAACAGTTGAATACATTGGGTAATACCAGCCTACACCTCTAGTAGGCACAGTCCGACAAGCCAAAACAAAAGTCCACTTAAGCTTTTGCTCTACCAACATGTAGAACCCTGGGGGGTTATCACTCTTTTGTCCCATTACTCACACACACACTACTCAATACTATGCAACAATCTACAAATATACACAATGTGATGGAATCACTCTGGGAGGACATTGTATAATCTCTGATGTCTCCTCCAAGGAAGGATATAATCCAACAACCCACATGGCAAAACAATCCTCGGTGTCCCCCTGCAACATTTGAACATTTGACAGTAATGTGGAATGAACACACCTGCATCTGCAATTAAATACATATATCTTGCCAAGAGTTGGCTGTCAGTCTCATTATTCAAATTAGCATCAACAGGGAACATAGAGGACCATATTCAAGCAACTTAACCATTAGGATTACTTTTGGATTATTTTCAAATTACTCTTTGTTGATCATCAAATAACAGTTGAATACATTGGGTAATACCAGCCTACAACTCTAGTAGGCACAGTCCCACAAGCCAAAACAAAAGTCCACTTAAGCTTGTGCTCTACCAACATATAGAACCCTGGGGGGTTATCACTCTTTTGTCCCACTCTACCTAGGGTGGGGACACAAACTGTGTTGGGGGGGAGGCTGCGCTAATCCTGCAGCTCCCCCGTCGATGGGTATGGGTTTGGTGGTGGCCCCATCTCCCTGGGACCACCACAAGCTGGTTTAGGGGACTAAACCCCTGCTCATGCCCCACAAAGCATGCTGGGGCAGCCGCATATGAAATGAGCGGCTCTCCTGCTGTGCCGGCGAGAGCCGTTGTGCCGCCAAAACTGATGCCCATTCCTGGGGGGTGCCCGGTCCCACCCGGACACCCCCACACGAGGTAAGTGCTCCCTCGAAGGAGAGCGGCGCAGGGAGCCCACCCCTGGCCGACCCCCCGCCGGCTCCCCGCACGGCCAGCACCTCTGTGTGCTGCCATGGGAGCCGGCCTTCTCTGTGGTGTCTGCCCACTCCCCCCCCCCAATCAAATCAAACAGACCAGGCTTCATGGGGCATCGGGATGGGGTCCGGGCCCCTTCCTCTTCCGGAGGGGAAGTGCGACAGCACTCCCCTTGCTCCTCTTCCTCCGGGGGCACAGTCTGGAGCAGCTGCAGAGCCCCACGTGCTTCTTTGCTGCTTCTCCAGAGGTCAAAGGTCACAATCCTTCTTCCCTGGATATCTTGGGCCCCCAAGGGCCGATTTTCATCATTCCGGCGTCGTTGTGCTCCTGGTGACAAGCCCTTGCCACCAGGAGCACTCTCCTTAGGCCTCCTGGCCTCGAAGGGTCCCAGATCATAGGGAACCAGTCCCACTTACTCCCTGTGCCAGCCTTTCCTCTGGGTGCCCTCTTTTCCTTCTGGGCAGCGTGCTCTCCTTGTGCTAGGCCAGTCCTTCCCCCAACTAGTCCTCCGGGGGGATAAGGGGCCAGCTTGCCTGGCCCTGGCATTCGCCATGCTGGCCTGGAGTCCTTCAGGGGCAGAGTCCCTGCCCCAGGGGTAGTCAAGGGGTTCTTCCTTCCAGTTGTCCATGACACCCGTCTGCAGTCCCAGTGGCCAGCAGTGAAGCACAGCCAAGAGAGAGAGCTCTCCCCTGTGCAGGACCTTTTAAGTGGGGGCGGAAGTGTCCAGCAGGTCTGCACCTCTGGCCTATCCAGATGTGCCACATCACTTCCTTGCCCCCATCCTGTCCTTCTTGCAAAGTCTTCTGTGATAGGTCAAAATGGCATCATCCAGGAGTTAGTTGCCACATGTGCTCTTAAAGTCTCAGCCCCTCCTCACTGACATTCCTCGCAGGGCCTCTCCAGCCTGCTCCTGGCACGGAATGACAGCTGGCTGATTGATGCAAGGCCCTGCTCAAGCAACTGGACAGAGCAGTAATTGGCCCTAATCCTGAGCTTAGTCAGAGAAAGATGACATCCATGGATGACCCATAAGTTGCACCACTATATTCTTGTAGTTTACTGTATCATTCTTTTCTTACAGGTTACAGTGTACTTTGGTGTGACTCTGGTCTCTGTGGACCCCAGGGAACTGGAGTTGCACCCTAGGCCATCCCTTCCCATTGACATTTAAGTGTCCATGCTGCGGTGCTCCAACATTTAATGGAGTATCCCCACAATGCAAATACCTTAAGCACACTGACATTGGCATTTAAATGAGTGTTGCTACAGTGAAAAGACAGTAAGCACACTGACTCTCCCTCACATGTGTACACTCCTCTCATGTGTACTCCAGGTCACCACCCACTCTGCATAGTTCCTCCAGCACCAGGCTTACCTAAGCGCAGTTCTTGGGCTGCGCACACCAGGAATCTTCGCCCCACAGGCCTCACATGGGTGCACATCCATGTGCACACATGATCACATGTAACCCGCCCAGGGCCTCCTGCCCTTGCTGCGTCACAGCAGCCTTTCCTTAGCACGGCGGCACCGGCAGTAAACATGCGCAGTCCATTTTACCATGTGTTTACTGTGCTTGAGTCCCCTCATAGGAGGCTCCCTCACAGTAAAAAAGTCAAAAACCAGGTGGTCAAAAAGCAAAAAATCAGGACAGACCTGATGGTCAGAACCATCCTCTAACACTTACCTGGACTAGGATTGTGGTCCCAACTTGGGCAATGGTGTATACCTCTGTCAACTAGAGACCCCTGTTCTAACACTAATTTATTTTATTTCATTTCTTTTATAGCTCCACCTATCCCAATGCAGGGCTTCAAAACACATATCATACAAAGACAATAAAGCATACAAGTATATAATCATCATACTCAAAATATTACTTAAAAACTTAATAATGAGGGTTACAAGATGTAGGAGTCACTTATCATACTTACTCAAGAGTGCTTGGTCTCAAGAAACTCTAAGTCGGGATTTAAAATCTAATGCAGTTGGGATTATCCATTTGAATAAGAAATTATTACTACACAAAGCTCCCTTTTTAGCAAGCATAGAATAACGAAAGATTGAGAAAAAAAAAACAGGTTTCTAATCCTATCTCTTGCCGCTTGCATGAAGCTCCTCGATGTGGGTTGATAGTTCACTGTGCTGCACTGGAAGTATCATAATTTATGAACCTCAAGTCATGAAAGATGCTCTGACAAAATACCTCTGCAACAAAAGCAGAAAGCAATGTCCTTCTGAGCTATGTAAAATACAAATCTGTGGTCCCATGTTAGGCATTGTGCTTTGCAGTAACTCTCTTTGTTACTTTATGATAAGTTAATACCGTGATTAGACAAAACAAAGATCTCCTCGGAAAGTGCAGTAACCAAACACATATAGATCTCTGCCGCAAGTGGCTTAACCCCATATGTGATTTTAAAATGAGGCATGTTACCAGTTAAGCAAACCAGAACAGATTTACTGGTACAATTTTCCTTGTTGCCAATTTCTTTGCAGCAGCGCTTTTAATAAACAAATGTGTAGGTTTACTGTCAGAATTCCATTTTCATAGCTTCGCCCCTCGTGAACCCCAGTTTACATTATCCGGGAGTAATTTTTGGCCATTTCCAGCAGGCATGAGACGATCACAGCGTTCACGCTGCCACTTAGGCTGCTCCTATAGCGCTTCCCCCGCTAAGGTTGCCTCCAAAGCTGAGGAGCGGTGGTTGAGGGGTATTTGAGACTCGGCACATTGTGGCCGTGTGTCCTCCTTTTTACCCGAGTTCGCGTTTCATGAGTCCACTTTTTATTCCTCCTTTCTGATGTTTTCTATCCCCCTTTTACCTTCCCGTAAACCAATCCCTTCCATCCCATTCAACCACGTCTTCCTTTACCTTTAACGTCCATCTCATCTCTTCTCTCTCCTTTCACTGATCACCTTTCCTTCCCTCTCTGACCCTTCCTCTCATCTCTCCCTCACTCCACTTCTATCTGCTGTCCCTCGTTTTTCCTTCCTTTCCACTCCCCTTCTCTGCTCTGGTCGCGTTTCCTATTTCTTCGCTCGCTTCTCTTCCTCCCCTTTCCCCTTTCCCCTATCCCTTACTTTTGCTCGCCTCTCTCCTTCTCTTCCGCGTCCACTCTCCTTTCAGTCCGCTTCTCCCCATTCCAGCCCCTCCTCTGTTTTCATTTCCTCATTTAATTTCTCCCTCTCGCTCCACTTCCCTCCTTTTCCCTCTTCTGCACCCTCATTCTGGTTCATAAATCCCGCTTTCCCTCGCCCTCATCTCTTCTAGCCTTCCTTTCCCTCGGTTCCTTATCCCATCTCCCTCCTTCCTTTCCCCGCCCCTCCTCAGTCTCCTTCTCCCCCTCTCTCCTTCCTTCTCTTCTCCTCTCCCTCTCCCCGCTGTCCTCTCCACTCCCTCTCCCGTCTTCTCGCCCGCCGCCGCGCCACAGTGATTATGAGCTGGAGGCTCTGAGCCCAGCAGCCCCTGCTCCTCTGCCTGCACCGGAGAGAGGGGCTGAGGAGAGCGGCTGAGGACAGGCGGAAACCAGGGCTGCTGCACATGCAGGGGAGCCACGGAAGCAACAGGTACACCCTCCCCCCTCACACTCTCTCCCCCGGGTGGTGCCTGCGACCCTATCCCAGCAGGAGAACACCCCCTCCCCCCACGCGGCAGCACCACACCTGGAATCACGAGACCTCCACACCCTCAAATCTCCAGTAGAGATTGACCACTCACCAAACCCCCCGACATGCGCCAGCACAGACCCCACAACAGGAGCCGGGCCCTCTCCTGCGGGAGACGGCAGCGGAATCTATCATCCCAGCAGGGGACCCGGCACCCAGCCCTGCAGCAGATCCCAGCAGCTGCCCGCACCCACCCCCGCAGGACCCCGAGAGGTACCCGCGCACTGCTCCCAGACATAGATGCCCAGCGCGTACCAACTCCCCACACCGCCATGTGACCCTCAACAAGTAGCCTCACTCCCATTCGTGGCGAGTCACATACCCCTCCCCCCCGCCCCCACACACACAACAATTAACTGCACCCCGCCTTAGCATGAAACCTGTACCAAAAGCCAGCACCACTGGTCCTCGTCCTACCAGAAGACCCCTCAACAGGTGCCAGTATCACACCCAAGAGGCAGCATCACCACCAGCTACCAGTACCCAACTGCAGCTAATGGAAGCATCCACTTAGAGGTACAGCCTCCCACCGAGCAGATTCATACCTCAAAGTGCCCCCTCAATAGGGAAAGAACACCCGAATGCCCTCCAGGGTGCTGTTCGTACTTACCCAGTGATAGCACGCCGACAAGTACACCCTAACAAGAACAGGTATAAATCTGACCACGGTACAGGAGCAGCCCAAGAGGAGTACCTCTCTACCTATACAGGAGCCCCCAGAGGAATAGCTCGGTATCCTTACAAGAGCCGCCCAGCTGGAGTACCTCAGTATTCCTACAGGAACCGCCAGAGGGAGTACCTCGTTACCACTACAGGAGGAACTCAGCAGGAGTACCTTGCTACCCCTCCAGGAGCAGCCCAGCAGGAGTACTTCAGTACCCCTACAGGAACAGCCGTGCAGTAGACCCTCGCTACTCCTACAGGAGCAGCCCGGAGGGAGTACCTTGATACCCCTACAGGAGCAGCCCAGCAGGAGCACCTTGATATCCCTGGAGGACCAACCCAGCAGGAGTACTTCGATATCCCTAGAGGAGCAGTCCAGCGGTATTATCTTGTTTCCAATACTGGATGAGCCCAGGAAGAGTACCTAACTACCCCTACAGGTGCAGCCAGCAGAGGTACCATTGTGGCCCTATAGGAGCAGCCCAGGGGGAGAATCTCAGTACCCCTACAGAAGCCACGCAGCCTACCTCACATGAGCCGCGCAGGAGAAATACCTCTCTCTCATTCCATTTAATACCTACGAGAGCCACCCAGCTAGAGTCCCTCGGCATGCCTACAGGAGGCATCCTGCGGGCGTACCACATTACCACTACACGGGCAGATCAGCAGGAGTACCTTGCTACCCCTACAGGTGCAGCCAGCAGAGGTACCATTGTGGCCCTATAGGAGCAGCCCAGGGGGAGAATCTCAGTACCCCTACAGAAGCCTAGCCACACATAGGCCACGCAGCCTACCCCACATGAGCCACGCAGGAGAACTACCTCTCGCTGTCTCTCATTCCATTTAATACCTACGAGAGCCACCCAGCTAGAGTCCCTCGGCATCCCTACAGGAGGCGCCCTGCGGGCGTACCACATTACCACTACACGAGCAGCTCAGCAGGAGTACCTTGCTACCCCTATAAGAGTAGCCCAGGAACAGCCCTTCAGTAGAACCTCGCCACTCCCACAGTAGCAGCCAAGCCGGGGTACCTTGGTACCTCAACAGGAGCAGCCAAGCCGGAGTACATCTCTCCTCCTAGAGGAGCAGTCCAGGAGTACCTAGCTACCCCATAGGAAAAGCCTATCGGAAGTAATTGGCTACAGCTACATTGGCAGCCCAGCGGAAGTAACTCACTACCCTTACAGGAGCAGTCCAGAAGCAGTACCTCGCTATTCATATAGGAGAAGCCCAGCGCGAGTACCTTGCTACCCCTACAGGAGCAGCCCAGCAGGAGAACCTTGATACCTTTACAGGAGCAGCCCCGACGGAATACATCAGTATCCATCCCTATAGGAGCCGTCCAGCTGGAGTACTTAGCGATCCCTACAGGAGCCACCCAGCGGAAGTACCCCATTTCCACTATAGGCGCAGCCCAGGAGGAGTACCTCATACCCCTACAGGCGCAGCACAGCGGTAGAACCTCGCGACTCCCACAGGAGCAGCCCAGTCGGAGTACCTTGGTACCCCTACAGGAGCAGCCCAGAAGGGGTTCATCGCTACAGCAGCAGCAACCCAGCAGGAGCACTAGGTACCTCTACAGGAGCAACCAGCGGGAGTCACTCGTTTCCGCTACAAGAGCAGCCCAGGGTGAGAACTATCGCTTGCACCAGCAGTGGCCTTCCCCTTACTCAGGTAGGAGCACCGCAGCATGGACACCGCCTGTATCCCAAATCTGACCCTTCATCAACGCCCCAACTCGGGCTTCCTCAGCCCAGTGGGACTCCCCTGGCTTTTACAACATCATCGTTTGCTCCGCACTAGTAGGACCCCCTCCCTGCGCCAATACGAGCATCCCTTTCAAGTGAGCCCCCTTACTGCAGTGGGGGGGGGGGGGGGGTGCAGCACCTTTACTTTAACAACAGCCCCCAAAATGCGGCGCACCGACCCCTCGCTCACCCTCACTCTGCGCTGCCATTTTACCCATAATGTGCTCGGAATCACCTTCTGTACCCCAACAGGAGCTCGTCTCCATGTAAGAGAACATAACTATTCCGGTACGAGCCCCCCCTACGCATAAGCTTTACCCCTATTACAAACAAGACCACCCCCCCCCTCCCCCCCCCCCGCCCCCCCGTCCACCAAGGCAGGTGCAGCCATCTCATTCCTGTAGGGGCATCCTCTGTAAATACAGATCTCCCTATAACTGTGGATGGGGTGACACATCCCTGTCTATGGAGGACTCGGAGCACTGGTCTCACAAGCGCCTCACCTCTACTGACACAGGAGCCTACCGCGGCACTAGCCCTATTCACCCTATCTGACTCTCTGCTACCCATGAAGCAATACACCCCACCTTCGGCAAAAAAAGAGAGCGCGCACACCATGCTCCGACAGCGACATCTCCCTAGCCTGGCACGAGCCTCCAAAATCCTGACTCGGTTGCGCTCTCCCGTCATAGCAGCACTATCCCAGCGGGGAACACCACAACGTGCTTTGGTTTACTTTCGTATAGCGCCTCGCAATACTATGAGGTCACAGCAAAGCCTGGAGGTGAAGTAGAGGGTGGAGTTATAGGTGAGGGAGCTAGCCCAACGAGTGGGAAAAGAAGGGGACAAAATAGTGAAAGAACAGAGGGTGCCGGGGCTGGACTGGGAATCTAAAGCCGCCCTGGCAAACTTTGTCAGACCAGCCCCCATAAGGTGCATAGCAAGCTACCCTGACCACTACAGTGGGGCTTAGGGGGTTCTTCAGCCCATGAACATTTCAGAAAAAATTGTAAAAGCAATGCATTCTACAGCACATTTTTCTTGATATATTCAGTTGTATTCGTTTTTAAAGCTTAGTAAAATATGGCCTTACAGTGCACCAGGATACGGCAATATTTATTGGGGCTCCTCAGTGATTCCCTTACCATCACCCTCTAACAGTCCCTTTCATCTATCCATCGCCCCTCTCTCACATGTAGTTCATTTGTTTTATAGCGCCTCTCTTACCAGCACAGGGCTTTGGACCTCTTTACATCACATACACACAGATGCAATGAATCATAGGTGTGTAAATCAGTGTATAAAAATGTTACATAAGAGAAAGGGGACTACAAGGTGTAGGATTCACATGTCATCTATACTGATAGGCATTTTTTTAAGAGTGCTTGGTCGGGGGATTCATAAACTCAGGGTTCGGAGCGTAACGCAGTGGTTGGGGTTGACTTTACTAACAGTTTATTTCTACCCAAACAAACCTTTTTTCGCAAAATTAGGATAAACAAAGACTGGGAAAAGAAATATAATTTTTAACCTATGCCATGCTGTTTGCATGCAGCTCTTTGATGGCAGTTCATAGCTCACTGGGCTAGATTATTATTGTAATTTATGAACTTCACAGTAACAAAAGGATCTCCGGGACAAAAGCACTATCCCACTGATCACTGCACATAAAATACTGTCCTGTGATCTGCATAGAAAATGTTTTTTTGCAGCAGGCGTATTAACCCTCTGCACTAGATTAAGTAAGTCAAAACTGCCACTAGACAAAACTCCATGTCTTTCCAGCGGGGCATTAATCACCAGAGTGATCTTGGCACTTTTATTATTGTCAGAAAACACTTGGATATACAAAGAACTCTGCAGTGCTTTTAAAACTGCTGCACTGCTACAAAACTGGCCCCCAGTAACAGAAGCGGCCCTCAACCATTCCAAGCTCCCGGGAAACGCCCGATGCCCAGTACGGCCAGTCTGACCTTGTGGGGTGATTATTGTGAATTGAGTGGCATTCCGCTAACACCGAAAATAGGGTAGGCACCCACCCCCCTACTACCCCAACCGAAAGATCATCTCTATACCGACCTCCTCCAAAAGAGCAGACCCCTAACATCCAGGTGTGTAATGCAGGCCCCTGTAGTCCTTCAGCACAGGAGGGTCCCAAACCCTACCCCCCCCCCCAAATAAAAGGTGGCTCCCATTCAGCACAAAGCTAACAAATACTGAGATCTATAGGAGACTCAGGGGCCCCACATTACATGCAGGGGCATCATTTTACTTTACACCACTGCTACCACCACCACCCAAGCATGTACATTCCCTACCCCAGTTTACCCAACACTTCAAGACTCTCCTCCTACCCCGGGATGGGAGGGTCCATTCATTTGCCTAACTGAATGACCATTCCTTCAGCTTCCTAGCCCCTAGGAAGAGAACCACCCCACCCCCACTCTAAAGGAGCCCCTTACCCAGTGGAAGAACAGCACCCTTCCTACAGCACACTTCACCCATACCTCATCAGAGACACCACCCACCACAGCAGCAGAAATGTTTCAAGGCATGGGCAAAACGGGCAATGGTCCAAGGCCCCCGCCTTCCAAAGGGCCCTAGTGAAAATGAACTTTTTTGCTCTATCTTACTTTCATGTATTGTTTCTTTTGCAACCGTTAATGTATAAGTCAATATTGTTTGGCATCATGGGGTCTGAATATATAATGGGTAATAAAACTCAAAGTTATTCTGAACAGGGACCCCAACATATTTCTTGCCTGGGGCCCCCAAAATCCTTAAGGTGACACTGCACACCAGGTGCATCAGCCCAAGAGAACAAGTCTCCGTCCCAGGAAAAGGCACACCACAGGAGGCACACCTGCCCTGAGGAGTTCCATTGCACCCCCTATCCTTGGAGCAGGTGAATGGCCTGTCTGCTCCCAGGGGTGGCTCATCCATAAGGGCAGAGGAGCGTCACTTCTCTGACAGCAGCAGCAGCTGCAAACCTTTTCCCCCAAAACAATAATAAGCTGTGTGTATTATCATTTTTGGTAAAAGGGGTGGGGCCATAAGGGGTGGTGAGCAATGAGGGCGGGTGCTCAGCACCCCACCTCACTGTGCATGTATGTTTGGTCGGCCATCTCGGGCCGGCCAAACACACATGCGCAAAAGGGTCTCTCCAGCCCAGCAACACAGTTGCCGGGCTGGAGAGAGCCTGCACAGGCTCCCAGTTTGCCTGGGAGCACCCAGCCAGGGTAGAGTACAATGAGGGAGCATTGAGTATGGTAGGGTAGAACGCTATAGAGTAGACTCATTAAAATATTACAGTGCAAAGTGAGACTGGTGCATATGATGCAAGGGGCCACTAGAATTATGTGGCAGGGGAAGCACCAAAATATGTGGCAGTGCTAACTCAATTAGGCTGCAAGAAAACATAAATTAGGTAGCATAATGCAGCACTTTTTGATTCTATTACTTTATTATTTTATGATGTTTACATATGATGATTCTGCATAGGGAAATATTTCATATCACTAGTGCCAGTTTAACAAACAAATACAGAAATAAGCAACTGAAAGATGACCAGTTAATCTTTGCAAAGGGCCTTCCACCGAGCAGAAACAAATTTTGCCACATTTTTAGTTACTTTTGACCCTGAGCCAGAAACATTTTTTTTGTTAACATCTGCAAACTATGCAGCAGGTAATGGATAATATGGCAAATGTGACAAATCCATAATTATGCGAAAAAAGCAGCAGCTGCATAATTGCATAATTCCAGTAGCCCTGAATTTAAGTTTAGCAGGGCCACTTTATACCTCAGGAGGGCTCCCACATCCGGGAAACAGATGGATTGCTTTTGCTTTCAAATATATGACATGGACAATGCAGAGAGACGAGAGTCTATTTCTTATTACGGTAGGACCCCTAAGCCAAAGAGAGAGATGCTGTTTCTTATCAGAGGTATGGGTGGGCAAAATATTACATTCTGCCTGCGGATTGGTGGAATTTTGCCACTCTGTGTAATGCTTGTAACGTGGAGTTCTGGGAAAATTCCAAAACAGAACTTTTTCTGTCAAGCGGCACCAAAACGTTAAGTTGGTGAACGACGTTTGGCATCCCTTAGCGCGATTTTCATTTGCTAGGAGGAATTCCAGCAAGATTTTTCCAACGAGAGGCGGTTGTGACCATCCACGGGCAGCAGGCCGCTGCTCGAGTAGAAAATCTACTTGAGTGGCAGAAAAATCAACTTCAATAGTTCACCCTCTGGTGCGTCGCATTGTGCCGTTCACACTGATTTGTCCGTGTGGAATGCACTCCAGTGCCAAATCATAGCACAAGTGGCATGACATGCCTATTTCCACCCATTGGAGGAACTCCACAAAATCTCAGTTTTTATGTAACTTCACAGAATTCCGCAGAATCAATTTCCACGAGTTCCATCCACCCTTCATCACAGGAGAAGTCCGAACCCACTTCCTTTCATAGAGGTTACCCAAGAATGAGGTAGAGGAAATCTGCTTTCTGTCACACGAACACTGAAATCTGACACAGCAACTGACACAGCAAGACTGCTTCCTGACACTAGAGAACCCCAAATCTAAGAAAGGAGAGCAATGCTGCTCCCTATCACAGGGAACACAACCCATTTGAAAATAGATTTGACGCATTTCCAGTGCTTTAAATGGGGAAAAATAAGTGCATTCAAATTGAGCTGTAGGATTGTGAGCGGGGATAAGAGAGAACATTTATTGGGATCAATACTTTCTTGGTGTGCATGCTGATAGAGACATTTATGCAATCTGTGGAGTGTTGTTGTTGCTCTGACACATATATAACATGGCACACTTACTCTTCTCTCTTTGAAAAATGCAGATTGACTCTGCACATATCGGACATGAAAGGCACCACATGGAGATGGGGGCCTGGCGTACTCAACAGTACACGAGTACTGCATTCAAGTGAAGCCACAGGTAATGTCAGGCCCTACATCACCTTACAGTGTGTCTGGTCATAATAACCAAAAACACACCGCCATGTCAAGGGACAGATTAACACTGTCATTTACAATTCGACCCATGCACACTACTGCTCTCAAAAAACCCACCAATCATCCCAGCATGACTTGGAGTTCAGTCACAAAACAGGACCCCGTGTGAAGACATGCATGGAGACAAACTACGACCGGCAAACAGTAGCCAAGGGGTTAGGGAGCACAGAGAGAATGACTGTGGCAAGGCATGGCCCCTGAAATAATGTGGAGGAAGAAAGCAACTAAACACTTTCGGGGTTTCTCAACATTTGCAGTGTGCCTGACACCCAGGCGCAACTATAATTGTTACAAAATCGAGCACTTATCAGAAATTAGACAGGTGTTCGAGCAAGGGAGATATCCTGTTACAGACTGGACATTGAGTTGACTAATAGCATGCAATGGGAGTTAGACAAAGGTATCAGGGTCGAACACCATGTGAGGTAAAACAGGCAGAATATAGGAACATGGTTGAAGAGGGAGTGTAGTTATGATGTTGAGAGATGCCCTGGTAAAAGTGGAGTGTGAACTAGTGAGCTCTCTGGTATGATGTGATGGTTTGAACATATGCAGGAGCTGATCGTGAGTGACAATGTGCCCATTAGTGCTAGAGACCCACGGCTAGCTAAGTAAGGAACAGAGCAAGCCTGGAGGAGAACAATGGTGTCATCATTATTGCATTTTCCCTTCTAGGTGTTCCCTTCTTGAATTATATATGTTGTTTATCTAGGCTTGAGGGTCAAATGTAAAAGAAAATGTTTTTATGTCATTATTCATTGCAACATAATAATTAAGGGCCTGATTACGAGTTCGGCGGAGGGGATTACTCTGTCACAAACAGGACAGATATCCCATCCGCTGTACTACAAGTTCATAGGATATAATGGAATGTGCAATATGGTGGACAGGATATCCGCCACGTTTGTGACAGAGTAATCCCCTCCGCCAAGACCGTAATCAGGCCCTAAGTCTGCTTGAATATATTCATGTTTTCTTCATGGATTGAATTCTCTTTTGCAGTGATAGTTTTTAAATAATGAACAAGGTTCCATAGAAGTCTATAACTTCAATTCTCATTTATTATTTTTAAATAATAGGCAAGGTTTCACAGAATGTTAGTGAAAGGGTTCCAGGGTCTTTCTGTTCACCTCCTGCTCTTCAGAAAGAACCTCAAGACATGGTTGTTCGAACAGTGACCCTCCCTGCCCCCCCTTGACCCCCCCTCCCAGCACCTTGAGACCCTCACGGGTGAGTAGCGCGCTCTATACATTTTTTTTATTGATTGATTGAGTGTTAAGATAAAATATGTATTATAAACTAAGAACAGAGTGTGATAGAGTAGAGAGGATCTTCGTACCAGCAACTTGAGACAGCAGGGTCGATACAGAGTCACAATCACCTTCCTTCATTGAATGCTACAGGGAGGCATATCGAGCCCTTGCTCGGAGGGCTTATTTGCCTACCAGCTGATACAGTTAAGAATAAGGGACACTCTTACTTTTCTAAACATTGGTTCTTTTGTCCAGAAGAGGTGTGCAGGTGTGAAGAATCTCTGAAACTTGAAGTTGGCCATTTTAGTACTAGGTTTAGCATAGTTAGCTAAAAGTGAGGTGAGGTGGAAAATATCAATGTTAATAAGTCTTATGACAGAACCACAATATTACAATATTTTTATTGTTCACCCCATTGCCACAATTTTTTTGTTTATATACTAGTTATGAGTCACATTGTGCGCACTAAGACAGGGTTTTGATTTTCAATAAATATAAAAAATATATTCCTGTATTCCTAGTGCTTTGAGTGTGCCTTTCCAAAGAGAAAGAGGTTTTAGGTTCCACTAATTATCCCTATGGTATCTCACAAGATCTTTACCTAAAGCACATCTTACTCAAGTAATGCATAGTGGGTTGCGGGGTGGTTCAGTTTATCTGGCTTTCTGTCTCAGGGTGGCCATTGACAAAGGTCTCGGTGCAGGGGGTCTAGAAAGCCTATTATTAGGCCGTGTTCTGGATAGAAATCCACAAAATGTATCTGAGAAAGCATAAAGGGACAGCTTAGGAAAAAGTGTGACAGTTGGAAAGGATGTCCAGATGGTACACCCATACCCTTGGTGAGACACAGTCAGCGGGATGAAGGATAGGCAGTCAAGGATCTGGGATGAGAGACAGGAAGATGTGGGATAGGTGCACAGTATTTAAGTGAGTGAAAACTCTAAGGTCATGGTAAGCTCCAGTGTATTTTCAGGACACTACCCTTCTAGGGTTCCCTAACATGACTTTCCCTCTATACATAAATGCACATGGAATATGTCCTATTGCCCTTTAAACCTGTTTCCTTGAGCTCCTGCCATTTATACTGTTAAAGTCCCCAGGTTCTGTGCTTTGGCCTCCCAACAGCAATCTGCAAAATTGGCTTTCACCAGTAGCACCTCATCTGAACAAGTTGACCTCCTTGCTTCTCTTGACATTTAGGCTCAGATTTAAGAGGGCCTAGCACCTCCTTTTGCGCCACAATAGCGTAATCTTTTACGCCCCACTCCTCGGCACCTCAGTTACTGATCTCCCTGAAGCAACCAGTTGTGTGCTCTGAGGTCTCACATTAATAACTTCATCATCTTGGACTTTAATAGAGGATCGAGAGGCAGGTATTTTATCAAGAATTCTTAGTTTCTTCCAAAGGCTTTGGCAAACTGTCCTAAAAAAGTGATCTTCTCCCTAGTAATCCCAGGTCATTCCGGCTTTATGCAAAAACCTACAACCAAACACAATACAAAACTCCTACATGATGCTCTGGCACTGACAGAGAGACTGGATGGGCTGGCGGCTGTCCTCCTCGCCAATATTGAGAACACTTTGGATTCAATGAGGTGGAACTATCCGTTTGCCCTACTGCAAAGACTTAGGGCCTGATTTAGAGTTTGGCGGAGGGGATACTCCATCACAAATGTGACGGATATCCCATCCGCCATACTACAATTCCATTATAGCTTATAGAACTTGTAATACAGCAGACAGGATATCTGTCTTGTTTGTGATGGAGTAATCGCTCCACCAAACTCTAATTCACGCCCTAAATTTTGGACCTAAATTTGTTAAGTATGTAAAGCTATTAAAAACTGGTTTATCTGCCTGGGTGAGACTGGGAGGGAAAACATCAGACAACTTTCTGATACAAAAGGACACCAGACATGGTTGTCCTTTATCGTCTTTGCTCTTCGTCATTATGATTGAGGCACTGGCAGAATAGTTCAGAGTAGATACTCATGCAGTTGGGTTCATATGGTCACAGAGGGGTGCTGGACAGAATAGCGCTATGCGCCGACAATGGTTTGGTCTCCTTAACTCACACAAAACACTAAAAGAGCATAGGATAAAAATATCTAATCAACCATGGATCACATAGAGGGAGAAATGAAGTTCTGGGAAGGACTTTTGCTATTGTTTATTGGGTAGCTCTGCAATATTTAAGGAGGTGACTTTGCCGTGGCACCTATAAAAGTTTCTTTCAAGATACCGTGTTCCTTTTTTGGCAGAGTTGATGATATTCTGCAAAGTTTTCTGAAAATCAGGGAATCCCAGATAGCCCTCAATCAATACTCATAGAGCGTGACTTACCAACCCTACGGTCTCAAAGCACCGTGATGGGCATGCTGATCATTCGAAGAGCCAGGTCTTAAGATCCTTCCTGAATTGCTTCAGTGATGTGGCCTGTCTTTAGAGGGAGTAGGTTCCATGTCCACGCTACGAGGTAGGAGAAGGATCTGCCTCCAGCTGTGCTTTTCTTGATTCTGGGGATAGCGGCGCCCCTCAAAAGATGTTTCAAATCTACCTACATTGGGGGGTCGCTGTGGTTGGTATAAAATCCCATTACAAAGCAGCCCGTTCATTAATTGTCGATGAATGATGGTATGACATACAAGGAGATTCTGCATTTGCATCCTAGAAGAGGGTGAGGCAGGGACTGTCACCCTTGCATTTCCCGTCTGGTGGGTCTCTGGGCCCTGCACTTCCTCTGGCTACTAATAAGGTTTCCGAACTTCAGAAAATTACAATAAGAGAAATAGGTTGGGGGCAAGAGCTCACCAGAAAACATCGCTGTGGGTCAGAACAAGATTGACACAGGTGGCAGCATTGGGGAGATTCAAACAGAAGGATAGCACTGGCATCTCCCACCTAGGGTTTGTGATGTCAGGCCCGGTACTCAAATACTTCCAAGAGAGGCAACAGGACTATGAGCCACATCATACCCAATTCTTTCATTATTTACAACTGAGACACTCCTCACCACATGCATTGCAGGGCTGCGGACCTGTCTGACCTTAATTCTTTGCAAGCAAAGCTACTGCTAGAAGATTAGATAATCACATAATTGCAATATTTTTAGGTCCCTACTAATTTATATTTCTGACTCCTTTGGGGCATTGAGGCAGGCATAGAAGCAGTACCTAGGTTTCTCTATGACAAATAATGGGTAGAGGCTCTTCCATTCAGTTACATTCTGCCATGATATCTAGATACCACCTGATAGAGTCGAAGATCCTACATAGGGCTTACTTTACCATCACAACTTATGGAAATGTGTGCAATTGTTTCCCCTACCTGTCTTAGAAGTAACTATCAAGTCACAAATTTAGTGCACACTATATGGCTAGATAGTGGAGTTTCTTCAATGCAGTTTCCGGACGAGAGTCCTCTCCATGTTAGGTTCAATACTGAATCCCAGAAGATTCTAAATTGATAATCCTATACATTAAAGTAGACTAAAGGCCTGGTTTAGATGTTGGCGGATGGTTACTCTGTCACCACTGTGACAGAGTAACCCATCTGTCAATATCTAAATCAGGCCCTTAGAGACTTAGGCCCTCATTCTGACCTTGGCGGTCGGCGGAGAGGCGGCGGTCGGACCGCGAACAGACCGGCGGTCAAAAAAATGGCATTCTGACCGCGGCGGTCACCGCCGCGATCGACAGCCACTTCCCCACTCCGACCGCCACGGCGGTCATGACCGACGGGCTGGAGTTTGCGCACTCCGGCCCGGCGGTCGACCCAAGACCGCCAACGGTATCATGACCCTGCTTACCGCCGCGGTTTCTGGCGGGCGGGAACTGCCATGCGAACCATGGCGGTAGGCACTATCGGGGCCAGGGAATTCCTTCCCTGGCACTGATAGGGGTCTCCCCCACCCCCCACTGCCCCCCCGAGTCCTCCCCCCACACCCTCCACCCCCCTGCCACCCCCCAGAGGTGGTACGAACCCCCTCCCCACCCCCACCCCGACATGCACATACACGCATCCCGACATGTGGGTCGTAATTCTGTGGGCGGTGTTCTGCTGGCGTGGCGGTGGAGGTTGACCAGTCTCCACTTTCCCGCCGACCGCCAGTGTGGCTGCTGGCGGTTTTCCGGCGGAACGCTCCCAGCGGTCGGAATGCGCACAGCGGCATACCGCCGCGGTCGGCGGTCTTCACCGCGGCGGTAACTCGGCGGTCTTGCGAAAAGACCGCCAAGGTCAGAATGAGGGCCTTAGACAATTATAGGCACAAACTGCGGCTCTTGAGGCGGGGTTTACTAGTTGCTAAAAGGGACATAGCACGAAAATGGCATGAGAGAGATACCCCTTAATAGAGAAAAGGAAAATAGAGGAAAAGAAAAGTTGTCTTGACATACGTGCGTATGGAAAAAACTATTTGTACCTCTAGAAGGTGTCTGCCAAAAACACTACATAATTTGGGCAGGTTGGTATCAATATCTGGGGACTGCCATAGATCCGACTGGGTCTGTTGCGATGAGGCAGGGGATAAAGATCTGCAGATATGAGACTCCTATATACCGAGGATGGCCATAGACAATTTCCCAAACAATTTGATGATCTTGATGGGTTGTGGTACTTTTTATCCAGGTATATTGTCACTGAAATAGGGAGGGGATGGACAGTGCTTCTTTTCTTTTGCTTAATTTGTTTGAGTGGGTTTGTCATGTTCCTTCTGTATTTTACAAATAAAACCAATAAAAATGTGTTATAAGGGTCGCAACATTGCACATTTGAAAGAATCTTGGGCCAGAAGTACTAACTGGACTCAAAATACTGGTCACAATAGGTGACCAGTATTTTTGTGACAATTGTGGTAATTTGCGAACAGACTTATGTACAAATAAGATCATTCGCAAATTACCGATTCCTAGTCTGTTGCAATTCGACCTACCTCATGAATATTATTGAAGTAGGTTGCAAATTGCTACCCACTAGGAATCTCAGACATCACAGGGACGGAGGCCTGCAGAGGTCAGCAGACTACCATGTCTGTGATTGCGTTTAAATAAAGCATTTTTCTAAAAATGTAACGTGTTTTCCTTAATAAGGATTTTTTAACCAAAAGAAGTGCAGGTTTCATTTTGTAGGAGGCTGCGGTGGTCCACGGGACCACTGCCTTCTCTTAAAAAAATATTTTTTCAATATTTGCAAAGAGAAGAGTTCCCTTGGGGATTCCTTCCCAAATGTGAGTGACGCACCACCTCCTTTGAGAAGGTGGTAAAAGATTCACCTTTTGCGTCTGGAATTCTGTTGGAAAACATTAATACACACCAATCTGATTCAGTATTTGGAAGGGACACCCTGAACATTCCCTTTCCAAATACAGAATCGGCATTTTGTTGCTAACCCAAATTATGATTCCGTGACTTGTTACTAATTCATAAGGCCACATGTACGTACCTTTTTTCTCATCGCAAACGGCCCAATTTGCAGAATCGGGTCGTTTGCCTCTAGGAAAAAGCATTTTGATATGAACAGACCCATTTTTGCGATTCGGTAATCTATTTACCTAATTGCAAAAAGGATTTGCGAGCCGCAATTAGGAAGGAGTGTCCCCTTCCTAATTGCGAGTCGCAGTGTGATTTAGGATTGTTTTGTGAATGTGAATGCGGTCACAAAACAATCGCATTTAGCATCAATTTCAAATTGGTGCTAACCCATTCGAAAACGGGAAGGGGTCCCCACGGGACCCCTTACCCTTTGTGTATGGTAGCAAAAGTAATTTTTGCCTGCTCTGAAATAATGAAAAGAAACTTTTCATTTTTTGTTTTTAAGTGCATCCTCTTTTCGTTTAAGAAAAACAGGCTGAATAAAAAAAAAAAAAAAACTGCTTTATTTAAAAGCAGTCACAGACATGGTGGTCTGCGGTCCCCAGCAAGCCACCATCCCTGTGAGTGCGGCCACTCCCAATGGATCGCAAACTGCGACCTACTTCATGAATATTAATGAGGTAGGTAATTTGTGACCCCACTGGGAATCACAAACAGTGTGAAGTACACTGTTGTACATACGGTTTTGCGACTTGCAATGTGCGACTCGCAAATGAGTCACAAACTGCAAGTCGCAAAACTCGGGGTCGTACATCTGTCCTATAGTCCTATAGTTTGTACATAACAAAATGAATTTTTGCAATCACAAATGACCCAGGTCTGTGAATTGGGCTATTTGCGACCATGAGCTCATGCCTGTGAACCACCACCACCCCCACCTTACAGGGTCATGTGTTATGCCTGTGACACTGAAGGACTAAGGCTCATTAGCAGAGCTTTGCATTTTCCCAAAGGTGAAGCAGCAGAGGTCCTGTTGCAGCTAGGAGGAGATGAGGTTCGCTGACAGCGTTGTGAGTTTATAGTAGTAGAATAGAAGAATTGATGTGCACTGGCAAAGCACTTTGTGTTCCCTGTCTTGGAGCTGAAGAGTCGCTGTTGGCATAGATAACAGATAAGGTGCGCTGGTAGAGCTGTGTACGTAACAGGAGAAGATCATTTTTTCTGCTGCTGTGAGTGATTGAGGTGCGTATGCAGAGTCGTGTGTTTTCTGATTGCGGATCAGCAGCACGGTGTGCTCTAGGGAGGGGTCAGACCCAGAACCTGATGCTTTAGAAGCTGAGCCAATGGGACCAGGCAGCACTGGAGGATCAAATTATGTGACAGCGCAGCCAAAATTTTGCATCAAGAAAAATTCACATTTTTTGTTGAAGAAAGGAAAAATATTTTCCAAATTATGCATTTATGGCAAATTAGGGAGCACAATATGTATAATTATTTTCTATTTTGGCATTCCTAAATCTCTTGATGCAAAGTGAATATCAATGCCACGGGTACTAAAGACAAATTAATATTCACATTAAAAAAGATACTGTTCATTTTTTATTTCCCAACATTTTGAGTTTGTGCCCTGCACAAATGCTCTAGAATGCTACTATTACAACGTTATTTCTTGCTCCAAGAGTAAAATATATTGAATAAAACATATACACCAGTGATTCCCAAACTGTAGCCCAGGGATCCCTGAGGGTCTGCGAAGCCTCCTCAGGGGGTTCGCGACCGCTTAGAGAATTTGATAATTTGAACAGATTAGGTCCCCAGCTTTCAGTAATGCCTTAGTGGGGGGGTCCCCAGATTCCATTTATGATTCACTGGGGGTCCCCAGGTTCCAGTGTCGATAAAATGGGGGTCCACAGAGGTTAAAAGGTTGGGAACCACTGATATAGACTATTACACTCTGCCGAAAAGGAACCTGCTTGTTCGCTCTTACTACAATAACATTATGATGTATTGCGGTTATTCCAGTCAAGTTCTACATCTTGCCTACATTTTCAAGATCACATTCTGAGACGTGTTGAAACACCATTTTTCATTAGGGAACAGATGGTAGAACAACATAGTATTATCTATGATTCTCATTGTCAGACACTTTAGGATTCAAGACAATGGACATTGACAAAAAGATGCAAACTGTTTGGGATTCTTCTCAATGGTGAATAATGCAGCCTCTCCCTGTTACTTTGTAGGAATGAATGCAGCAGAAGCACTCTCTGGAAGAATTTTGCATTCAGTGAACACATTTATGACTGTAATAAGTTTGTTAAGCATTTAATAACTATGCTCCATTAACTAGCTGGTAGTTGGAGGAACTGGACATACTACTACAAACTATAACTCAATTTATGTACAGAACTTCTGCATATGTGGAAATAACTGAGCTGGACACAGTGCAGAAAAGTAATTTTGCCCTAAATAAGAATATATATTTTACAACTGGATCACTGTTAGAAATAGCAGAAAACATGCTTATTTTCTTGACAGTTGTTTACATTCATCATGGCTTGGCCCTTCTAGCCTTTTATTTGCAAGACCATCCTATCACTGCCAACGTCCCATAAGTGTGGTAGCTCGCTAACAACTACAACTCACGTAGTGACCCATCACTACTCTTAATTCCACGCACATTCAAGAAAAGCATACCGTTGCCACACACAGAGGAAAACAATTAAAAGGACCGTTGCTCTGTACTCCTGATTGGCTGCTTGTCCCGGCTGTTGCTGGTAGGCTGCTTTGGGGTTCTCATCTCAGAACTGAGAGAACCTGTTGCTCGGTCTTCCTGGCTGGCTGGAGGAGGGCTGCACTGAAGACTGGAGCATGGATGCTGCCTTGACATCATTTAACCCCTTCCTTCCTGACACACAGTGCTCTTACTGGTCAAGTCACTTTTCATGCTCACACCATAGCTCATCACCACCGGAGTGAGACTGAGGATCCATTGCATTTTTAGACTGCCGTAAATGCCTACATGAGTACATGATGGTTGTTTAGTGCTTACCTTGAGGCAGTGGTTTCCAGTGGAGCCCATCGGCACTCATCTTTGGTGACCGGTACTTATGTTTCCTCATCAGACTTTCACCCAGAGCAAGGGAGCGAAAAACACAATGGGGTAAGAAGGAAGAAGATATTATTACCCCCGGTCCCCCTTGTCCTCGTCCCTTCACTAATAAGATAATCTATCTCACTGTACAGGCTGCATAAGCATTACTTACCCAGCATTTCTCCTGTTCTTTTTTCTGTCGGCTGACAGGGTGATGAGGATGAGGACTGAGGGGTGCTCCTGCGGGGCTCAGGCACTCCATCAGCGTTGTTTATCACTGGCCAGCATTTCAGCAGGGTGGGGTGTCGGCCGGCTGGAGTGTGCATATCCCTGCCTACAGGGCTTGCAGGGAGACGCGTAGGTGACCTGGTCGTTTGGTGCATTTACTTTATGGCATACAGCCTACAATGATGGTTCCCAGTTTGGTGCCTGGCTACTGGGCCGCAGTCTGCGCATGCACACAGGAGGGGGCGTGCCTATGCACGGGCTGGTCTCGGCTCCAGCAAGTCATTACGAGGATAATGGGAGACCTGAAATACCAGCACTTTGGTGAGTACTGAATAGCGTTTTTTGGATTACTTAGCAGTTGATTGCTTTTGGGCATTTGCTGATAGTCTTTCTGGCAATTCTGAGACGGGCAACCATTACAAAAAAGGGGAGGCATGTGGAGACATTCTTTTCTTCTGACTCATCTTCCTCTTCGCCCTACCAAAGAGACACAGGGAAAGTGATGATGTCAGGATAAAAAGGCTCATTAAGGATACATTGTTAGAGATAATGTGAAACAGAAGGAGGTGTTACTGACTCAATTCTCTCAGTCTTCTGGGTCTGAGGGAGAGGCAACCAGTGCAGAAGAGCTTAAGGGAATGTACATTGCAAGAGAAATGTTGCCTGATTTGCTCAAGCATGTTAAGGCTAACAAGAGGGTTTCCGGAGGATGCAGTTCCAGAAACATCTGCAGGGTCGCTCCTTCATCAGTTTCAGAACACTGCTCCGATGGATATTCCTGTTCATACATTAATAAGGTCCTGGAAAGGGATTGTTAGGACCCAATCAAGATCATTCTCCCTAGGTTCATGGCAAAGTTATATCTGCTGCAGGATATGCAGCGGGATCTCCCTGATTCAATCCCTATTGACCCTTTTCTGGCCAGTCTGATGGAAGGGATGTCTCTGGCGGAGGATGCTGTCATCAAAGATTCTGTGGATAAAATGATTGATACTGCCTTGAGAAAAGTGTATTTTGGCTTGTATCTGTCCCTGCAGGCTACGATATATGGGACATATGTGGCCCAGTCCTTGATCACAGACATTAAGGCTCTCTACCAGTCCATGGTTGATGTATCTGATATTTCTGGTTTGCTGGAGCAAATCAAACATCAGGTTGAATACATGCCTGACATCTCCTTTGATGTGGTGAGGACCACAGCTCTGTCTGGGGGTGCTTGCATAGCCGCAAGGTGTAACCTGGTGTTGAAGGCCTGGAGTACTGATTCTGCTCAGAAGGCATCTACTCTCATGCTTCCTTTTCAGGGTAGCCACTTATTTGGAGCTGAACTCGAGGAGAAGCTTGACAAATTGTTTAAGGAGAAGAAGCATTCCTCCTCCCTGAAGCAGCCTTCTTCGGATAAACTGCCTGTGAATCCCAAATCTCCTTTTTGTCAGCCCTCCAAGAGATAACCTCAGCAGCGGAGACAAGACGGTCAAGTCTCCCCCTGAAATTTCATCTTGACTATATGGTGAAGGCTCAAGAGTGTGCAGTAGTAAGATGCCTTCAGTGCTTTCTCCAGGGGTGGGAGGCATCTACTTCCGACACTTGGGTGCTGGGAATTCTCTGTGAAGAGTACCAGATTGAGTTTTCAGCTCTGCTAGATTCCTCTGGAATAAGCACCACCCGTTAGCCCTCGAGAGTAAAAAGACTCATGGCCCTTTCTCAAGTCATAGACTCTCCCACAGAAGGTTGTGATTCTGGGAGTTCCTCAGGTGGAGGGGGGCAGGGATTTTCACTCCATAATCTTTCTGGTGGAGAAGTCCACAGGGGGTTTCTGAACTGTGGTGGACTTGAAAGCCCCCAACAAGTTTTTGCAGACCCTGCCTTTCAAGATGGAAATGCTGTAGAGAATCATACCTTTGGTGGTCAAGGGGCATCTGATGTCTACGCTGGATATGCAGGACACATATTTTCATGTCCCGATTCATTCCCTGCACCAGCAGCACCTCAGGGTTTGCGTGTAAGAGAAGCATTTTCAGTTTTGGGTGTTGCCTTTCAGGCTGAAGTCGGCACACCTGGTGTTCACGAAAGTGATAGCTCCATTGGTGGTCTCTCTTCATCTGCAGAGTATCCACCTATGTCCGCACCTGGACGGCTGGCATCATCATACTCCCACAAGGAATCAGCTGCTTCATGATCTGGTCTTGGTCTGTTTTCAGGTTCAGGCACCTGGATTTCTCATCAATCAGGGGAAGCACCAATTGACTCCTACCAGGGATCTGACATTCATAGAGGCAAGATTTTGGACAGATCTCAACAGAGTGTTCTTTCCAGAGCCCCAGGCAGTGGTCTTGAGGTCACTGCCCTTGCGAGTGATGGATGGAAGACAGTGGTTGAAGCTGCTGGAGCATATGGCGGCACGGTCTTCACAGTGCCTAGGGCTTGTTTTCATCTTAGTCCCCTGCGGTTGCATCTTCATTCTTTCTGGGGTCTGAAGTCCAGGGATTTTGAATGTATGGTTCCAGTGACTGTGGGAGTCATTGAGGTCTTGGGGAGGTGGTCCCTGCCGGACTCTCTTTCCAAGGGAATGGCTCTTCAGCGAGATCCTGTGTTGATTTTCTCATTGGCTGCTAGCTCCGTGGGGTGGGGAGCCATGCTGGAGGACAGGTCCCTTCAGGCAAGATTGACCCTTCAGGAGAGCAGGCGATTGTCCAATTGGAGGGAACTTATGGCTGCATACAGGGTAGTTATGTTGATTCCAAAGGATTCTAGTGAGTTGCAATCTAATGGTCAGGCTGGACAATCAGGTTACTGTGACTACCTGAACAACTGGGGAGGATCCGGTCCAGGTGTCTCAATGTTGTCTCTACCCTGATTTTTCGGATGGGGGAATGGTACTTGCAGTCTCTGGTGGCAGTGCTTGTCAGAGGGGTGGACAATGGTGTGGCAGATTCACTCAGCCAGTTATTTCTTTTTTCCCAAGAAATGTCTCTTACTTGAGCAGTTCTTCATCAGATGTACAAGAGGTTTGGTGTGCCTTTTCTAGACCTCTTTGCTTCCCAGCGCAATGCGCAAGTTCACGGGTTTTGCTCTCGCATTCAAAAGGAGGGACCTGAGGGTGGACGATTTGACTCCCAAGTCAACTGTTGTATGCAACTCTGCCAGTTCCTCTGATCTCCACTTACTGGCCTGGTTGCTGGGGAAAGTCAGAGTGATGGTGGTTGTGGTCTTGTTTTGGACCCAGCAGTCACAGTTTCCTAGGCTCAAATTCTTGGCAATCCAAGGTCCATAGATGAGTCCATGTTCTCCATCCCCTCTCAGGTCATCCCCCTTCCTGTCTCTTCAGAGGCTCCGTCTTTTGGTTTGGAAGTTGAGCGGATGGGGTTGTAGTGCAAGGGGCTGGTCAGGCATTTAGCTGAAGCCAATAAGCAGTCCTGAAGGCCATCTACTTTGCGATCTTATGAGAGGAATTGGGGTAGTTTTCAGCATTGGTGTACCCCTCTCCAGCTTTCTCCACTTGACTGTCAGCTGAATGACATTCTGCAGTGTTAGTGGGAAAGGTTTGCGAAGCGTCTCACAATTTCCACCTTGCGGGCCCAGTGGGCAACTATTAGAGCTTTCTGGTCTCCTTGGGGTAATTTGAAGGATGCAGAGGACTTGGTTTCACAGTTGTTGCACAGTTTTTCGCTGGACCGACCTCTGACTATACCTTTGTTTCCTTTGTGGGATCTCTTGCTGGTTCCTAAGGCACTGGTTTCTTCTCGTTTTGAGCCATTGGAGTTGGTGGACATTAAGTTTGTGACTTTAAGGGTATGTTTTTGGCAGCCATAACTTCCGCTTGTCTCATTGGTGAGTTGGGGGCCCTGATGGTTAAGGGACCTTATTTTTCCTTTTCTGGCAATGGGGTGGTTCTCTGACTAGATCCTTCTTTTGTTCCCAAGGTGGTGTCTCAGTTTCACAAGTCCTGGTGGTTATTCTTCCAGCCCTGGTTGCTGAGTCTTGTTCACCTTCAGAGACCTACTGGTCTCTTTTAGATGTGAGAAAGGCTCTGATGGTGTATTGGGATAGAACAGAACCCTTTCATAAGATGTATTCCTTATTCGTCTTGTTTGGGTCATCTTCTAGAGATGAGAAGGTTTCTCCTTTATTCATCAGTTCCTGGACCGTACAGTTGATTTCTCTGACCTATTCTCTGTGTGGTCCCCCTTTTTGGGCTAGGATTCAGGGGAGGTCCACCCGGGCAGAATTGAAGGGGGTGTCCATTTCTGAGATTTGTCAGGCACCTACGTGGGCTTCCCCGGATACCTTTGATAAACATTACAAGCAGCAGAATACTTTATGTGAGGATCCCAACTTTGGGTTGGGAGTTTTGCATTCTGTTGTGTCTTGATTTACCCATTTTCACCTGTTATGAATAAATCACCATGGGGTGCTGCATTCTTAGATGGTATCTTTGTGCATGGTTTCTTCTTTTACATATGAATGCTGGATTGCTTGGCTTGAGTATTCTCAATTGTGATGAAGAGGACGATAAAAGGGGGACCTGAGGATAATGTCTTAATACTTACCGGTAAACTTCATTAATCCTGGTCCTGTTGGCCTCGCCCCATTCATCACGCCCCTCCTTTCCTCCCGGACTGCCAGCCTTCATATGGTGGGGGATTGGTAGTTCAGGAGGAATGCTTGGTAAGTACTGCTTATTTAGCCTGCAGCAGGAGTGGGTGGGGCACTAGGTACAAGCATTCCTCTGTTATTTTTCTGTACAGTGAGATAGGTTATCTCACTTTTGATGAAAGAACAACAAACGCATGAGGTGGAATCAAACTACTCAGCCTTATCCTGACAAACAGTAGTACCAACTGCAGGCTTTTTAGTAGAAACTGGGTGCATGGCTCTTATTCTTTTACAAATTAAGCACTGTCATTGGTACTGACACCCCTGACAGGCCCTCATGAGTAACAGTACTCTCTGTCATGGAGAAATTTGGGTACTCACAGTGGAAAAAAAACACAAGTGCCAATACTCAGTACCTGCGAGTATCAGCCCGTTCAAAGCACTATGGGCAGATTAAAGAACAGTCGCGCTGTAACCAGTGCAGCGCCACTTTCTTGCTCCCCTTAGCGCCCGCCCTAGCTCCACCATGTGTGCACTGTATTTAAAATACGGCACACCGTGGCACAGGATAGGGGCAATAACATCAACATTTTTGATGCTATTGATGTACTGTTATGGGTTAGCACCAAACATTTGCGCTTGCAAAGCCTGAGTGTACACTGCTGAAACGCTAGGTGGTCTCATGCTATGATAAAGGAATAAAAAAAACTCGAGGCTCGCTATGAGAATGCAAATGTTGCTTCCCACTGAGCGACCTTTGTGATCTGACAGATTACACGTGTGAACTTAAAGGACGGCCAACCACAGGGCTTCCGTTTGCAGGAGAATGGGGCGCGTTCTGGTGTGGATACTGTGCAACCTGCTTGCATGGTTTGGTTCGGAAGTCAAATCAGAAGGTGGAGACTCGATCAAAAGTGATGCTGCTTTAGTGGCCTAGAGGTGCGATCAGGGGAGTAGCTTCAAGGGTGGTGTTTGGGGTTTGTCACCCTTCCACCCCCAATAAACACATTCTTGATTTAGTAACAAGAATGAAAGACAAAAAGCAGTGACCTTAGATTGAAACAGGAGAAAGAGAAAGACAGAATAGACCCATCAGGTGGCTGAATTTCAAAATGTGAAACCAGATAACCAGGGAATTGCTTCCAGTTGCAGCTTAAAGCACGTGGAAGGGACGGGAAGGCACGCGAGGGAGGTGGGGGATAAAAATTAAATTTAAAAAAATGAACACTTACCTTGCTCGTCGCCGCACCACCACTCCATCTGCTCCTCCGTCCTCAAGTGCAGGCACAGGCTCCCAGCCTGCTCTGTGGCCAATCCTGACGCTGTCAAAAGCAGCGTCAGGATTGGCTGGGAGCCCTCCCAGGCAGACTGGGAGCCTGTGCAGGTTCATGGGCTGGAGGGAGCCTACTGCGCATGTGTGTTTGGCCAGCCCAAGACGGCCGGCCAAACACACATGCGCTCTGAGGGGAGTGCACTGCTCATCACCCCTGTGGCCCTGTCCCTTTACAAGGAAACAATAATAAACTCAGTTTATTATTGTTTCCTTGTAAAGGTTTTGTAACTTCCACTGCTGGCAAGGGTGGGGCGACGCTCCTCTGCCCTAATGGAGGCGCCACCCCTGCCTGCCTGCTTTCCCAAATTGTGTGATTCTAGGGTTAGGGTTTTCTACCAGCATCAATGGTATGTCCCGGCCGGAACAAAAATAGGCAAAATCACCTAGAACTATTTTTTTAACCCTTTGTCTGTGCACAATTCAAACCACAAATCTAAATAGAAACCACTTTTAAATGTGTTCTGGAGTTGAGTTCACAATCCCTAACTAATAATTAAGCAAAGGAAGAAAACGAATTTGACAAATGACTACTGCAGACTCCTAAAATGACAAACAATGGCCGGTACGTTTCTCTTGGAAAAGCGGTTACCCTATCCTAGGCACATATTTTATTTTGCAGAGTCTTCTTTTTCTTTATTATCACATATGAGAACACTGTCAAATAGTTCTGGATGTGCACTGTACAAGTACCTCTTATATTTGATTTACTAGGCTGTAATGTTGCTCCATCTATAATAAGAATTTCGGCCTCATTTAGGATTTGCATGACTACTGACTTGCCTCTTACTTCACTAAGGGCATTGTCATTGGGTGGTGAGCTATGAATGTTTTCAAAGACTATAATGTTTATATATACTATCAGTGAAACACACAAAAGGTGATGGGATGAATTCTTGCAAAAAGGCTAACAGTGTCAATCGTTCGGGCTAGTATTCCATCCCATTGTTTTCCACCCACTGTTCCACTCTATGCAGAAGTTCACCTAATGCAAGTCACAACTTAACATGTTCCTCATGGGAAACCTTCACCCTAAACCTTGCACATTTCATCCCCCCATCTTGCAGCCCACTGTTTCTTCAGTTGAGAAATTTGCCCTCCCCCAGTTTCACTGACTATGCTACGCCCCAGAGTGTGATAAAGTATCTGGCAAGACGGTAGAAAAAGGACAGGACAGCTAGGCCCTCCTAAAATTCGGCCCGGACGGAGTTCACAGAGATCTGTGAAATGTCCAAAAAACTCAGCCATGCTACACGGTGTTCCGCAAGCAGCAGAGTTTGTTAGGCCACACCGTTCGCACTGA
The DNA here is from genome assembly GCF_031143425.1 of Pleurodeles waltl. Classification (NCBI taxonomy): domain Eukaryota; kingdom Metazoa; phylum Chordata; class Amphibia; order Caudata; family Salamandridae; genus Pleurodeles; species Pleurodeles waltl. The sequence goes on from NC_090450.1 coordinate 703,346,671, forward strand.
CTTTTAGTACTGGGTGTTTGTCCTGCACTGTAAAATCAGCAAGAATGGCACCATGCGCAATGCTGATTCTTTTCTGCAGCTCGAGTAGATTTTCTACTCGAGCGGCAGCTTCATGGACGAGAACAGAAGGTTTCTTAACGTAAGCGGTAGCAACCATCCGTGACCACCACCGTGAGAAATCACGCCAGGATTTAGTATGGAGTAAGATTTTCCTTGCTCACCAACTTAACGTTGGCAGACGCGAACAAGGAAAAAACTCCACTCTGCTGAGTTTTTCGCAACTCCGCGTTCTAAGCGGAGTGCAGAGTGGGAAAACTCTGCAAACTCCACGAGCGGAGCTGAGTTCACCGCCCATAACCTGGCTCGTTCACAAGGAGCAAGACCTATTTTTTTTTATGTTTCAGGCATGTTGACCTGTACTCTCTGGGCAGTCACTCACTTGCAAGATAGCAACGCTGCAGCTGCATGTTTTCATTGTTCATATGTGTAACATTTCAAGGTCTTATGTGTGCCACTGAGTGACACTTTAGCTTCTAACTTGTGAGTGAACTATGTCATAACAAGACATTCATTAGACTGGGATAAACGGGAAACGTCCGGAACAACGACTCCGGAACAATGCTGTCGTTTACCACGCAAGACTTTATCACGCTTGCTGGAACAGCGACTCCCTTTTTCTCTGCCTTAACCCCACATATGCTGAACAACGCACATGCGTGGTTAAGACAGAAAAAAAGGGAGAGTGCACCGGAAGAGGACGCGGTCAGGTAAGTGGGTCTGGGGCAGGGTTGGAGGTAGTTTTTAAGGAGGGGTAGTTTTTAAGGTGGGGATGTAGAGTTATTTTTTTTTTCTTAAGGGGCAGGGGTGGGGGGTTGGAGTAGTTATGTTTTTAGGGCAGTGGTGAGGGTCTGGGTAGGTATTTTTTTAGGGCGGGTGGGGAGGTTGGGCTAGTTATGTTTTCAGGGCGGGTAGGGGGTTCGGGTAGTTATGTTTTTCAGGGTAGGTGGTGGGGGTCAGGGTAGTTACATTTTTAGGGCAGGTGGAGAGTGGGATAGTTATGTTTTTAGGGCGGGGGGGGTCGGGGTAGTTATGTTTTTAGGGCGGTTGGGTAGAAGTCAGGGTAGTAGTGTTTTTAGGATAGGTGGGGTAGTAGTACCTTTAGGCCAGGTGGGGGGTCGGAGTACTTGTATTTTTAGGGCAGGTGGGGGGTGGGGTAGTTATGTTTTTAGGGCGGGTGGGGAGGGGTCAGGTTAGTTATGTTTTTAGGGTGGGTGGAGGGCCCGGTACTTCTGTTTTTAGGGTGGGTGGGGGGGGCGGGGTAGTTATGTTTTTAGGGTGGGTGGGGAGTCGGGTAGTTATTTGTTTAGGGCAGGTGGGGAGGGGTCGGGTATTAGTGTTTTTAGGGCGGGTTGTGGGGGTTGGGGTAATTGTTTTTTTTGGGGGGGTGGGCTAGTTATGTTTTATGGGTGGGTGGAGGTGAGGTAGTAGTGTTTTTTAGGGCGGGTGGTGTGGGTCAGGGTACCTGTGTTTTTAGGGCAGATGAGGGGGTCGAGGAGGCAGGGTTGTTATGTATTTGGGGTGGGTGGAGGTTTCAGGGTAGTTATGTTTTTAGGGCAGGAGGGGAGGGGTAGGGGTAGTAGTGTTTTTAGGATGGGTGGGGAGGGATTGGATAGTAGTGTTTTTAGGACAGGTGGGGGATGGGTTAGTAATGTCTTTAGAGTGGGTGGGGGGCCGGAGTACTTGTGTTTTTAGGGTGGGTGGGGGCGAGTAGTTATTTTTTTAGGGCAGGCGGGTGGCAGGGTAGTTATGCTTTTAGGACGGGTGGGGGGTCATGCTAGTTATGTTTTTAGGGCGGGTGGGGAGGGGGTAGTTATGTTTTTAGGGCAGGTGGGGAGTCGGGTTGTTATGCTTTTAGGGCAGTTGGGGGGTCCGGGTTGTAGTGTCTTTAGGGCAGGTGGGGGGGTCAGGATAGTAGTGTTTTTAGGGCAGGTGGGGTTGGGGTAGTTATGTTTTTAGGGCGGTTGGGGGCAGGGTAGTTATGTTTTTAAGGCTGGTGGGGCGGAGTAGTTATATTTCTAGTGCAGCTGGCGGGGGTTGGGTAGTTAGGTTTTTAGGGTGGAAGGGGGCCGGGGTAGTTATGTTTCTAGTGCAAGTGGTGGGGGTTTGGGTAGTAGTGTTTTTAGGGCAGGTGATGGAGTGTCGGGTAGTTATGTTTTTAGGGTAGGTGGGTGGCATGATATATATGTTTTCAGGGTGGGTGATGGGGGCCAGTGTACTTGTGATTTTAGGGTGGGTGGGGGGGTCGGGCACTTGTAATTTTAAGGCGGTGAGGGGGTTGGGGTACTTGTGTTTTTAGGGCCGGTGGTGGGGGGTCAGGGTACGTGGGTTTTTAGTGGGAGTGGGTTGGTCAGGTTGGTTGTGTTTTTAGGGTGGGGTCGGGTAGTTATGTTTTTAGGGCGGGTGGGGGGTGGCAAGCTAGAACCACGCATGCCGTTCCACTCATGATTTTAATAGGCATGCTTTTACAACAAACAATCGTTGCAAAGGCATGCAACCGTGTACCAACCTCGTTGTTCAGGCATGCGTGGGTCACGCATGCATTGTTCCTTCATACATCTGGGAATCCCTGGCCAAATAAAGCCCATGCCCTATTTTTCAGCCGATACTGGCCTTTGTATGTAATAACACATTGTATTCTGGGATTTGACGTTACCTATTATATGGACTGTTAGCTGGAAAACCAACATTTCTTAGAAAATTGGAGAAAGCTGCACAAAAAGGTATCCAAATAGAAGGCGAGGGTAAAACACATGACCACTATGGACCCCACCCACAGTTCAGTGACACCATCGCCGACCTCATCAGCACCCATGCCCTCGCTTCCACGGACTACATCCTCCTCGGGGACCTGAACTTCCACCTCGAGAACAACAACAACGCCAACTCCACCTCCCTGATTGACAACCTCGCCAACCTCGGACTCAAACAGCTCGTAACGACACCCACTCACGCCGCTGGACACACGCTCGACCCCATCTTCTCCGCAAGCCCCCACGTCTCCTTCAACCACACCAACGAACCACACTGGACCGACCACAAATGCGTCCACTTCACCTTCAGAAAACCCACCACACACCACCGCACCCAACAGCTACCACGCCGCTGCTGGGGCAAGGTCACCGAGGACCAACTGACTACCGCCCTCACCCTGAGACCACCCACCGACCCCACCGACCCAGACACCGCCGCGACCAACCTCACACAGTGGATCAACGACTGCCCCAGCACCCTCGCCCCTCTCAAGACCTTTACAACCAACCACACCAACAAGAAAGCCGCCTGGTTCACCGAGGACCTCCGGATCACCAAGCACACCTGTCGGAAGCTGGAGAAGAAATGGCTCCACGACCGAACACCAGACAACCACACAGCCCTCAAGAGCGCCACCCGCAGTCATCACCAACTCATTAGGACCGCCAAGAAGACCGCCTTCAAGGACCGCCTAGACAACAACGCACACAACACCAAAGAGCTCTTCAGCATCGTGAAAGAACTCTCCAACCCCAGCTCCATCACCAACGACATCCCGCCATCTCAAGACCTGTGCGACTCCCTGGCCACCTTCTTCCACCGCAAGATCACCGACATCCACGACAGCTTCAACCCCGACCCCCCCGCACCCACCACCGAGTCCACCACTTCTGCGACTACCACTCGCACCAGTCGCCTGACCATCTGGTCCAGCGTCAGCAACGAAGACACCATCAAAACCATGAACTCCATCCACTCCGGATCCCCATCGGACCCCTGCCCTCACCACGTCTTCAACAAAGTCAGCGCAGCCATCGCGCCCCACCTCCGGAAAACAATCAACTGTTCCTTCGAGACAGCAACCTTCCGAGAAACCTGGAAGCACGCCGAGATCAACGCCCTTCTGAAGAAGCCCAAGGCGGACCCCATGGACCTCAAGAACTTCCGGCCCATCTCCCTGCTCCCTTTCCCGGCAAAAGTGACCGAGAAGATTGTCAACAAACAGCTGACCCGCTACCTCGAAGTCAACAACATCCTGGACCCTTCCCAATCCGGTTTCCGCAGCAACCACAGCACTGAGACCGCCCTCATCGCCGCCACTGACGACATCCGGACCCTGATGGACAAAGGAGAAACAGCCGCCCTCATCCTCCTGGACCTATCAGCAGCCTTTGACACGGTCTGCCACCGCACCCTATCAGCACGCCTCCATGACGCCGGTATCCAAGAGAAGGCCCTGGCCTGGACCACATCCTTCCTCTCCGGCAGAACCCAGAGCGTCCGCCTCCCACCCTTCCGCTCCGAAACCACCGAGATCATCTGCGGCGTACCACAGGGATCCACCCTCAGCCCGACACTGTTCAATATCTACATGGCCCCCCTCGCCCACGTCGCACGACAACACAACCTCAACATCATCTCCTACGCCAATGACACCCAGCTGATCATATCCCTCACCGAAGATCCCCACACCGCCAAAGCTAACCTCCACCGAGGAATGAAGGCCGTCGCGGACTGGATGAAGGACAGCAGACTGAAGCTGAACTCAGACAAGACAGAGGTCCTCATTCTCGGACCCACCCCATCAGCCTGGGACGACTCTTGGTGGCCCACGTCACTAGGCACAGCCCCGGAACCCACGGACCACGCACGCAACCTGGGGGTCATCCTCGACTCCACTCTCTCCATGACCAGGCAAGTCAACGCCGTCTCCGCGTCCTGCTTCAACACCCTCCATATGCTCCGCAGGATCTTCAAATGGATCCCCCTCGACACGAGAAAAAACGTTACCCAGGCCCTCATCACCAACAGACTCGACTACGGGAACGCCCTCTACTCAGGAATTACAAACAAGCTCCTGAGACGACTCCAACGCATCCAGAACACCTCGGCCCGACTCATCCTCGATGTCCCCCGCCGCAGCCACATCACACTCCACCTGAGAGGCCTGCACTGGCTCCCCGTCAACAAAAGGATCACCTTCAAGCTCCTGATCCACGCACACAAAACACTGCACAACACCGGACCCACCTACCTCAACAACCGACTCAGCTTCCACACCCCCACCCGAAGCCTCCGCTCAGCCAACCTCGCCCTCGCCACAGTCCCCCGCATCCGAAAAACCACCGCCGGCGGCAGATCCTTCTCCTACCTCGCCGCCAAGACCTGGAACACTCTCCCCACCATCCTACGACAGACCCAGGACCTGCTGGCCTTCAGAAGACTCCTCAAGACCTGGCTCTTCGACCAGTAGCACCCCCCCCTCCCCAGCGCCTTGAGACCCTCGCGGGTATGTAGCGCGCTTTACAAATGCAGTAATTGATTGATTGATTGATTGTCGGGGTATCTGCTCCCCAGCGCTCTTCTCGTAGAGAAAGGCAGCAAGTGAGTCTCTGCACAGCGTGTACCTTGCATGGACATTTCCCTCTTGCTGATCACATGGGATGGTGCCAGTCTACTGAGGATATGGGGGGGGCCTGCTGCCAAACTGAGGAGGGTACTCTTAGGGGCTGAGTAGGGCTTCAGTATTATTATTGTGGCTACCTGTAACGTAGTAACACCTGGGTATTTAGACCCAAAGGGGGTCTGACCCGTGACGTGGAGTAGCTTACATGTAATGTTGGAGGTTCGTTTCTGATTAGTAACAAATGATACTGTTAACCGTACTACAGGTCTCTTGTATTTATGAAGGAATCTCCAGGAGACAAGATGAACACATTGCTCTGTGGCCAGTCACAGTGAGGAGACTATGTACATGGTAACCAGGGAAGAGGACTTCCAATAGTTCCATGCAGGAGGCTATGCAGAGCCATATTTAGCTCTCTGGAGAACCAGTTTGGAGAATTATCAGGTCTGCACACCCTAAGGCACTGTGAGATTGAGCACAGTGTTAGCTCTAATTTCATGACAATCTCAGATCCTTGCAGTGATGAGAGGAAATCCACCAAATGTGTTATGGTAACCTGCGATGCCGCTGGACTAAGATAGCAGTACCTTGGGTTACTGATGTGTCTGTTCGGCAGGGCATTTTCCCTCATGTAGCCCTCCTCATCCCAGTCCTAAAATCATAAGGCGTCCCACCCTTCCGACAGCCCACTCACCTGCCCACAATACTAAAACTAAAAATCTTAAGGAGACATAGAGCCACAAACACCTTGTTTCTTGCCCATTCCCTGAAGGCATAAGTAGTCCCTCCCTCCAACCCTCCTCCTGTTGATGTTTTTATGACCTCTGAGATGCTCGTCACACAGATATGTCATGCATTTCTTAAATACTTTTTTTTAATAACTTTGTTCTTTTTTTAATTTCTATACTTATGCACTGTTACATTGGTGAATAAACAGCATTCACTGCTTCGCACAGTGAGTGGTTGATTGTTGTCCCCCATACCTCTTGCTATTGTCTCCCTGCCCATGTACTCACCTGGGGTGAGGAGGATATTTACAGTGCGGGTAAGCGGGTGCTCAATGAAAAGCTTTCCTGGGCCCACACCGGTGTGAATCATAGAGCATCACTAGGGTAACGAAACTTAGGGGGTCCCCCTGCAAAGCAAATGGAGCGCCCCCCTGCCCCTGGACCCAGAGAGGAAGCCAGTCAGCGTACTGTGTTGAGGGGGGGGCCTGGAGCTCAGGGCCCCTCAGCACTACAGGGACTGCGGGGGCTAAAGTTATGCCACTGGCAGCAGGTGGGGGCAAGGCAACTGGTCTTTTCCTTGGCATCTGAGTCGGGCAGGGAGAGATGTAGGTTCCACTTAAACTAATATAAATGATAAATGGGTGGAGCTGTAGCATGTTCAATTTCTTAAGTAGCAATGGCAGCTAGAAAAGCCACTGCTAAACTGCAGAATTTAAAGCCTGCTCCGGATGGGGAATCAGAGGAGATTCTGTAGAATCCTACAGTGGATCTTCAATTCTTCAATTCCTCATAGAGGAACCAGTGGATACTGCATTTGCAGAACCTCAGTCTAAGAGGATGAGGCTGGAGGATGGCGTTAGGCAGGATCACAAACCTAAGGCTAGATATATACAAACACCTCCGTTGGGAGACGTGCTAAGACATATACGGGATTACTAGGTTTCAAAGAAAAAGTTCAGAATCAAGAAGATATGTTTGCGCTGTATAACACTCCAGATAGCAAGAATCTTTCAATAACATATTGATGCTACCAAAATGGAAGAGCATTGATAAGCCTGCCACACCAAGATTTCTTAACAAAAGGTATCTACATGAGAATTTTGAAGAGAGTTTCCCTCAAACTCTGAAAGTAAATATGATTCTAGCTTCAGTGTCATGAGCCTCTTGACTGACTTCTGAAGATTCTACATTATCGGATACTACAGATAAGAATGTTATGCAGCAGCCACTGATGCAATCAAAGCCAATACTTATGCGGCGCACACCATGCAAGTGTTATTGAAAGATTTCCATGCACTTTCTGAATGTTTGCAGGCAAAGGATGATCTGACTTTCTTATTGGCCATTATGGAGATGCTCTGATATTACATTCAACCGTTTTTGTGCTTCTTCATCTGTGGCAGGGTCATCAATAGCCAGTAGAAGAGATTTGTGGCTGAAGTTCTGGAAATTGGAGTCCAGCCAACGGGCCTTGCTCTATGAGTTACCTTTTTTTGGTCAGAAGTCATTAAGCTCCAAACTTGACCATCTGGTTCAGAAAGCTGCTGATGAGAGTAAAATATGGTCACCGTTCAAGAGTTATCCACATAAGAAGTATTTTTCTCAGAAGAAGTCAGCATTTAATTCTCAAGTGAAGCAACCCTTCTGAAGAAGGGCCCGGGGGGGGGGGGGCTGCATTCTATAATAAATCCCAGGCTACTACCTTGCAAAACCAAGACAACATCCAACAAAAAATAATATATGATAGTATGGAGAAGGCTAAAGCAATTTATTCGCCAGTGGGCTCAGAAAATCACAGACACCAGGGTCCTTTCAGTAGTTCAACATGGTTATCAGATCAAGTTCAAAGAAAAGCCTGTGGCGAATGTCAGAAATCCTCCACTGCCAAGAGACAATGTAAGGCGCTTAGAACTACATCAGGAGTTCAAGCTCTACAGGACAAAGGTACGGCTGTACCATTCCCACTTGAACAAAAACAAATGGTGCCTAAGATGGACAGGATATATCGTCCAGTGTCAGCTCTCAAGGCTTTGAACAAGTTTATGTTAGTTGAACAATTCAAGATGGTGATGCTACAATCTGTCATCTCTTTGGTCACCAAAGGTGAGTATCTCATGACATTAGACCTGGAAGATGCCTACTTTCAAGCCTCGATTCATGTGGACAGTCAGCAGTTCTTGAGATTTGCTCCATACAATCAACACTTCCAGTTTCAGGCTCTCCCCTTTGGCATGGGGACATGACTGCATGTTTTCCCCTTGATATTTTGGACCATGTTGTGTCTTCTTTACAACCTAAAAGTGTATCTGTCTTTCCATACTTGGGTGACTGGTTACTTTCTGCTTCTTCTCTTTTAAAGGCAGAAGGAAATGTTGTCAAGGTGACCACGCTATTGAAAGAGCTGGGCCTGCTGTTAAACCATCGGAAATCACAACTAATTCCATTGCAAGTCCAACAGTTCATTGGAGCCTGTTTCAACACACACATGGGTGCAATGTTTCTGCCAGGCGACAGGAGTTTTTCGATCATGTGCAACATCCGGAATCTGTCACAGGATCTATTAGCAGCGTCCACAGCAGTGATTCCCTGGGTGCATTTTCACCTGAAGCCAGTGATCAATCACATTCTGGCACATTGGTCCCCACACTCAGTAAATGACAAGCAATGGATTCCAGTGACCCCCAGGGTAGTCCAAGATCTGTCATATTGACTAGAGGACAGGAACCTAGCGAGGGGGTGGGGTGCTTTTTCACTATCCATCTCCAGCTCCATTGACCACGGTTGCCAGTCTTAGGGCCTGGGTTTCAGTTCTGGATGGTCTGGAGCAGAAAGCCCCACGGTCTCCCTGGGAAAGGATTCAGTCTTCCAACTGGAAGGAAGCTTTTCGGGCACAGTTAGAAGGCAGAAATGTGTTAAGAAGAACCGACAACTTAGTAGCAAGGTGCTATTTGAACCATCAAGGGAGGACGAAGACGGAGGACTGATCCTCTCAAACACTTGACATCTAAGATATTTGTTTGAGCGGAAGCTCATCCACTGGCATTGAGTGCAGTGTACATCAAGGGAGTGTTTAATTTTTCGGCAGGCAGTCTGAGTTGCAACTTACTATCCTCAGTGATGTACCACTTTTCTACAATTTAATCAAGTATCAAACCCCGTGATTGGACCTGTTTTCCTCCCTGGACAATGAAATGTGTCCAAAATTGTGCACCCAGGAGTTGTCTCCTCAGGCCTTGACAGTCGATGCCATGTCAGTCCCATGGCCTCAGTGGTGGCTTTATGCTTTTTCTACCATTCCCCTCCTGCCAAGTGCTCTGCAGAAGATTGAAGTGGAGGGTGTCAAAGTGATCGTAGTAGCCCCGTACTGGCTTGGTTCCCTTTCCTTGACCATGTCCAAAAGGGGTTCTTTCACCTACAGGTCAGCCCACCCTGACTGCGATTCCCACAACAGCTGACTTTCTCTCAGTACCACCTTCTCAATCTAACAGCCTGGTTGTTCAGTGGTTAGGACCGAAAGGTTTAGGTTGTTCTGAAAAAGTGGTTCTCAAAATCCAGTCTTCAAGGAGAGGTTCTACCCTACTCTCGTACAAGAAACATTGGCTTTTTTTTTGCTAAATAGTGTGAGGATAAATCTGCAAGTCCTATTGATGTTGATCACCAGGAAATTCAGCATATGAAAATATTGGTTCTACTATAATCTCTTCAGCAATAAAGAAACTGTTGAATGAAGTAAATCTGGCCCACATTCAAATGGTGGTGCAACTTCTTACCTGGTAAATCCTCGTGATTTTAGAACTGGGACCAGGAGGACTCCATGTGGAGTATGAATCAATCACTTATTGGTTATCTTCATTAGCCAGATTAGGAATCCTCCTCGCCCCCGTCCATTTGCTCCCCTCCGTGCTGTTGTTGCATCTCCATTGTTTTATAAACTTTGTAAATTGATGGGGGAAGGTTTGGAGGGAAGGACTATTTATGCCTTTAGGGAATAGATATAGAAACAAGGTGTTTGTGACCCTATGTCTCTTTAAAAATATTCATTTTGGCATTGTGAGCATGTGAATGGACTGTCGAAGAGCCAGGATTCCTCCTTGAATTTAGGCCAAGGACAAGGATGATTCCTAATCTGGGTAATTAACATTACCGATACCTCATTGATTTTAGGCCTAGGAAAAGAGGGATTCCTATTCTGGGTAATTAAGATTAACGGTAAGTAAGTGGTTCATTATAGGGTGTTGTGTCGCTGGGCTGGATATCCATGGCTCCTGCTTCATAGGCTTCCTTTCTAAGGAAATCCAGACCTTTTCTGTTACCTGTGGAATCAGTGAACAGTTTCTGCTGTGGCCCTAGAAAGTTATACTTAGATCTGTCACCATCGGTTGACCTCTCCTGCATCTGGACGGGCACAGAGGTAAAAGCACATGTTTGCCCTTTGCTGAAACTTATTTCAGGCTTATTATCGTTGCTCACAGGATGGATCTCTGTAAGTGGCATCAAGGGGCATAGTATTATGTGCGCATATTTTACTTTGTACACTGAAGATGAATGGTTAGGTTTCATTATAGGTCGTGTCTCTGAAACAATGAAAGGATTGAGTCAGAAACAATCACCTGACAGGGAATACTCCAAGTATATTTTTTCCTTGCATCTGACTGAATCAATTCGAGCTCTTTCATCTTTTAATATACACCAAACTGTCATAAAAGCGCCCTATTTCTAAGCGCTTTGTATTTTTTCAAACACTAACAAGTTCTAATCACTGCTAGTGAAGAGTGCTTTTAAAAGTACCATTGCTACTTGTCGTCCGTCAAGTAATCATTGGAGAGAAGCTACAAGTCCTATGTAAAAGTGGGTTTAAATGTTATTGTGTTTTAGGAAATGCTGCTTGTCCGGTGTGCATTAAAATGCTCAAAATTCCTCTTTCTCCAAAAATTGTTGGAAAACACCCCGCCCGTGGATTAACTGAAAATTATCCTAAATCTTAATAAATACTAGGGGGCATGATTACAAGCCCCTAGCGCCACCTTGCGCCGCCCTAGCTTCATTTTCTTTTACACTAAGGCGGCATTAAGGAGGCCTTTCTCCAGCGCCTTATTTACAAAGTGGTGCGAAGCGTGCATTGCACAACTTTGTAAACCCTTACGCCACATTATGCCTGTGCCAGGCATAATGTATGCAAGGGGGGCGTTCCAACGCAGGGAGGCCCGAAAAAATGGGGCAGTGAAATTTACAACATTTCACTGCACCATTTTTTCCCGTCATTTTTAATGACTGCTCAGAGCAGGCGTTAAAATGATGCACCAATTTTAATCAATGGGCCTCCCTGTGCTTTGCTGCACTAGTGTCAAAATTTTTGACGTTAGTGCAGCAAAACGCCACAATAGCATCAAAAATTGTGACGCTGTTGTCCTAACGACCGCCATGGTGCACCCTATTGTAAATATGGCGCAACCATGGTGTCGTTAGGTGGGGCATGGGTGACGCAAGAAATGTGCTGCATTAGGACCGATGCGCCACTTTCCTGTAAATATGCCCCTAGGTGTCCAAAATGTTTCGCCAGGGAGTATTCTCAACCCAGTTTCACATTTTTCTTTAAATACTCTCCAAATTTGATCAGTGACTGTCACAGTATGCTTTAAAAATGCAACCTTTGTTATAAATGCTGGAAAGTGTTTTGGAAGGTTGCGAGGATAGGGCCAGCATTGGTTTGTTTTTTTACCCGGGTCCCACTAGTTGTGTGGTTAGGTGTAAAGTCAACAGGAAAGGAAGCGGATGTTATCACCTTTCCTCAATTGTAGAACCCCACAACAAAATACAGCAACTTTAAAGTCTAATTAGAAGGCAGCTAAGGATCAAATACAGTGAGATAACAGAAACAACCTGAAATAGTTTTGCCTTGATATGGAAAGTAAATAAAACATGTACTGCAATTATAGATATACACATCAGTTAAGGTGTTGTTTTTAAAATAAAAATACAGCACTATATTATTCCTGAAATATGCAAGACGTGATGGGTGGAATAATGGTAATAATTCTGATTTAGGAAGCTATTTTGTGTCACACTTATGTTTTTTTCCAAAGCAACTTAACATATATTTACCCTTGAGATATATTTACCGTTGCCTTCTGCACCCACTGTACTCTCAACCCTTACTGAAAGCTTTGCATAAAGCGAAGGACATTGACTCGAGTTATTTAGTGCCCAGAAAAGAGTTAGCAAGTCAAAGTATGTATTATTTCCAATTTTGTTTAGTAGTGTTACTCAGTTTTTCATTTAAAAAATAAATAAATCAGCAGCAAAAAGTGGACCTATGTGGCTGTTGCAGCGTTTCCACTACTACACAGTGCTTCAAGCATGCAACGAGTCAGTCACACTTTACTGGCTCTGATGAGTCCACATAGCTCCCTCTTCCCATGCTAGAAGTCCCATGGCAGACCTTCATGGAGCACGGAAAGGGAAGACATCAGAGCAGTCAGTGTTCTGCAGCCTGATGCCCCACCGGCTGCTGAAAGTAGGATGGGGGGTGCACAGGACAGGTTTAGAATTCATACGGCCTTAGATCCGTATTGCTTTATGAAGCTCTCATGACACCATAACCAACCACGAGGCAGTGTGTTTTATAAACCATAGCTTAAGAACATGCTATATATTATTCTTTTTTATACTGTATGAAACAGACAAACGCATAATGAAAACCGGATTGCATAATACTGGTATAATTAGTCACATACTATAATATTTTGCAACCTTCTCATTTGTTGAAATCTGTCATTTACAATAAAATGTAATTTCTGTGAATTATGGAAAGGAAATAATTCATAAATACTATGCTATTCCCCTGCAAGATGGGGTTTAAATTTATTTCTCAACGACCTTATAATTAGGATTCAAAACTATCAAGCAGTGGTTTCCACCCTTTGTGGTTAGCTGTGCTATCATAGCCCCTCAGACAGTTACATATCATGCACTTTAGACATACACTTCAGCCAAAACATCCCTGCCTGTGGAAATCTGACAGTGCTAACCAGCAAGCACAGAGGATAGCTGCCCTGCTGCTAATCCCCACTGGGCAAGGCCTGCAGCTGTTCCAGGATGGCCCTGGGCAGAGGGTATGTCCAATGGTATCATCAAATAAACCCTAATGGTATGTATTCTTTTGTTTCTCAGTCATGTCAACATTGTAGAAATGTTGTCTGTATCTAATACACTTTGTTGATTGTTGCCTGTTACCTGGTGCCTCTTCATTGCCCACTCCTCCTTCAATATCACTTTAGTCAGCAACTTTTCGCCATCAAAGGTCACAATAATACAAACATGTAACATTAAGTTTAAGAAAGAGAGAGTAAATACATTTTTAAAGCAATAAAATAACATTAGATGTGACCACAGATATGGTGGTCTGCTGACCCCAGCAGGTCGCCATCTCCGTGATGACATCTAATCGTAGTGAGTTGCAATTTGTAATCAACCTCTTAAACATTGATGAGGCAAGTCTGTTTATGACCAACTATCATTACGAATTTTGGAATTACCTTCCACCTTTAAGCACTAAAATTCAAATTCTGCTTTTGTGTAGAATTTTGTCTCTCACTGTTCTGGATATGTGTGATTAACAATTAAACAAAAAGTAGAGCATTGGTTAAAAAGCTCACTTGTGGTGATAACTTGAATAAGGTTAATGAACAGTGTACACACTGTGCGGATTGCCTGAGACACCTTTGTGAAAGGAGGGAGAAGTGATACTTGGATAAGGTAAAGGAGGGATGTTACTGGGGGTTATGGGAGCTAGATGTCCATAGCCAGTTGCAGATCTCATTCCCTTGCAATCTGTTCTCAGGAACTTGTGGGTATTTAGCCCCTTAGCCTAGTGAAGACCTCCTCCTGCCCAACTTTCCTCATTGTGACGATGTCTTTGGGAGCAATATCTTTCACTATTTTAAAGTTGAACGCCTTACTTGTTTTCAGGGTCTTCTCATATGTATTCTAAATCGATATAATAGTTTGTTTCTTGTGTTGTCTTTTAGATGCTTGTTGTTACATCACTAGGCCTGTTAGATACTTTTGTTGCCTTTTTTCTGCTCAGTTACTATAAAGGTCACTACTCACCTGGTGGCAACAGGAAAGTGATCCTCCGGATGAAAGATCAGTTTTATTGCGTTCATTATAACAAATGCTCTCATGATCTCTTTTATCAGCCTTGATCGGCTTTCTTTGTGACATGGCAAAGCATCCAACATTTGGTAGATTTAATTGTTTTCTAAATTTCACATACGTGTCCATTATCTGCTAGAACCATTTGTTTCTGCTTAAGTTTGTTTCTTGCACAAGGAAAGACACAGATTTTTGAACTTCTTTCTGACAGTGAAGAATTCCTCCATGCAATTCAATCAATCAATTAGAATGTGTAAAGCGCAACTACTCATCCATAAAGGTCTGAAGGCGCTAAGGGGGTTTGTCATCTGAGCTTCAGTCGAAGGTTTTAACATCCTTCCTGAAGTGGGGTAGCGATGGTGACTGCCAGAAGTGCAGGGGAAGGGTGTTCCAGTTCTTTGCTGCTAGGTAGGTGAAGGATCTCCGACCAGCCGAGGTCTTCCATATGTGGGGTATGGTGGCTAGTGCTTGTTGAGCAGAGTGGAGAGGTCTGGTGGGGGAGTAGAAGGTGATGCTGTGGTTGAGGTAGGCAGGTCCTAGGTTGTGGAGGGCCTTGTAACTGTGGACGAGGAGCTTGAAGTTAATTCTCTTCTCGATAGGGAGCCAGTGGAGGTCTCATAGGTGATTAGAGATATGTTCGCAGCGGGGAATGTCCAGGATGAGTCTGGCAAAGGCATTTTGGATGTGCTGTAATTTCTTGAGGCTCTTCTGGGTGGTACTGGCGTAGAAGGTGTAGCCATAGTCGAGTCTGCTGGTAACCAGGGCAAGGGTTACAGTTTTGTGCAGTCCATTGGGATCTATTTGTAGATCTTCCGGAGAAGTTGGAGTGTGTCAAAGCAGGAGGATGTGACTGAGTTGACTTGGCGGGTCATGGTGAGCGATGAGCCCAGGATGACTCTGAGCTTGTGTGTATGGTTTGTTGGGGTGGGGGTGGTCCCGAGAGTCATTGGCCACCAGGAGTTGTCCCAGACTGATGTGTATGGTCCCAGGATAAGGACCTCGGTTTTGTAAGAGTTGAGCTCAAGGCAGCTGTCCTTCATCCAGGCAGCAACGGCTTCCATCCCGTTGTGGAAGTTCTTCCTGGGAGTAGTGGGGTTTTCAGTCAGTGAGATGATTAGCTGGGTATTGTTGGTGTAGGAGATGATGTTCAGTCCGTGGTCTCTGGTGATGGATGCGAACGGGGCCGTGTAGACATTGAAGAGTGTGGGGCTCAAGGAGGACCCCTGTGGAACTCTGCAGCTGATCTCCGTAGGTTCTGACAGGTAAGGCAGTAGTCTCCACTCTTTGTTTTCGGCCAGACAGGAAGGAGCGTATCCATTGTAGGACCTTTCCGCGGATGCCAGCTGTGTGGAGCCTGGAGCAGAGGGTGTGGTGTGAGACCATGTCGAAGGCAGCCGATAGGTCCAGTAGTATGAGGGCTGCTGCATGGCAGTGGTTGAGTGGATGTCATCTGTGGTGGTGAGGAGGGCGGTCTCTGTGCTGTGATTGCTCCTGAAGCCTGATTGAGAAGTGTCCAGGATGTTGTTATCCTCAATGTGCTTACGGAGCTGAGCATTGATGGCCTTTTCAATGACCTCGGCTGGGAAAGGCAGTAGAGAGATGGGGTGGTAATTCTTGAGGTCCAGGGGGTCCGTTGTGGGTTTCTTCAAGAGCGGGCAGATCTCAGTGTGCTTGCAGTCCTCTTGGGAAGTGACGGCCTCTATGTAACAGTTTAGGGTGTATTGGAGCTTGGGTGCAATTGATGTGTTGGCCTTGTTAAAAATATGGTGAGGACAGGGGTCCATAGGGGCTCCGGAGTGGATGCTGCTCATGATGGTGCAGGTCTTGTCTGTGGTGAGGGTGGTCCAGCAGTGTAGAGTCTGTGGTGGTTCGATGGGATAGATCTGGCGGATTGTTGGAGGGCTCGGAGGGTCTTGGGATCCGAAGCTGTTGTGTTTGTCTTTGATTTTCCAGTGGAAGAAGTTGGCTAGCCTGTTGTAGAGGTCTTGAGATGGAGGGATGCTTGCTGTTTATGATTGGGTGGTGGCAAACTCTGACCACGGCGAAGGACTGTTGGTGTTGTGAGCAGTGGTGCTGATGCGGTCCTACAAGGTGGCTTTCCTGGTGACTCTGATGAGGTGGTGGAGGTATTTGGTGACCGCTTTGGAAGCCTCTAAATCTTCCAGGGACTTGCTGTTCCTTTATCTTTTCCCTAGCCGTCTGCCGGTGCACCTGGAGTCCTGGAGTGCGGGGGAGAACCAGCTGGCCTTCTTGCGTTGGTGTTTGGCTGAGATCTTACGGAGAGGTGCTAGGGTGTTGGCACATTCAGAGATCCATTGGTGGAAATTCTGTGCCGAGATGTTAGTATCTGTGGTGAGGGGCGGGGAAGACTTGCTGAGGGTGTCGGAGAGCTGTTCCTCTGTGATCTGGCTCCATTTTCTGCTTGGGGATCGGAGCGTGTGGAAGTGAATGGTCAATGGGGTGTTGGTGAAATGGTCGGTCCAGTGAAGTGTGGAGGTGTTGTCGACTGTGATGTTGTTGTTGGTGGAAAAAATGGAGCAGAGCGTGTGTCCTGCGATGTGTGTTGGCGTGGTAACCAGTTGCTTCAGTCCTATTGTGGTGAGGTTGTCCAGCAGGGAAGCGGTGTTGGTGTTGTTGCTGCTGTCAATATGGCAGTTGAGGTCACCGAGGAGGAAGTAGGTCAAGGAGGCGAGTGCATGAGGAGAAATTATGTCAGCGATAGAGTCGCTGAAGGCTGGACAGGGGCCGGGTGGCCTGTAGATGAGGGTGCCATGGAAGACTGACTTGGGTATGGTGTGTATCTGGAAGATTTCATTCAGCTTTCTCACTTGCTTCTAGCCAATCCATTTATCTTGTATTTTTTTTTCAAATTAATTATTTTGGTTGGATTTTCATAATGTGATTCAAGGGGTGTTTGTTCTTTGTGGATCAGAAAGTCTGTGTTGGGACATTCAGTCTGTTATTTTCTTTATCTGTGTATGCTGTTGTCCTACTGTCTGCCACAGCTGTGTAGACTAATTTTGTGATGCAGTCGTCAGTTAGGTATTTGGTAAAAAACAAAAAATGTATTTTGGGCAGCTTGTCTCTGATTTTGCAGCATTGTAGCTCTGTTTATTTTAAATCAGCCTCTTTCCTTTAAGGAAAATATCAGCATTTTAAAAAGAAGTTTACTTTATTTGAATGCTATCACAGATATGGTGGTCTGCTGACCCCAGCAGGTCGCCATCTCCATGATGTCATCTAATCACAGTGAGTCGCAATTTGCAAACAACCTCTTAGATATTAATGCGGTAAGTCTGTTTATTACCAACTATCATTTGGAATTTTGGAAGCCGACCTACCAGTACATAGGTCGATTCACAATATTTCTTTCCATTCACAAAATGTCAGTCCGCAATATTTGACCACTTTTTGCAAATGAAAATGTCATACCTTTAGTCCTAAATTCTTTATTTCATAGATGCCTTGCACGCAGAAATCAATTGGTTTTTTGGCTTGTGTTTTTCACAACAGCAGGCTTTTTAAAAGATGTTAGTCCAGACTCAAAATGGCAGAGCTATTGGCTTTGCCAGTGCTCTGTGGCTATGATACTGCTCCATAGATTAACCGACGTAAAGTTCTCCCCAGCTCTTCCACCTGTGACTTCTGTGAGGCCACTGATCAACACTTATTGGCTGTACAGCCTGAATTTGCCCCTCATATATGTATGCAGTCACTCTGAATTAGGCAATTGGCCGGACTAGCTCCCCACCCCTAGGTCTTTTTGTTGGGAGATCCTTTAGTATAGTGTGCATGCATCTCACTCAACCTTCTAGAGAGAGTGCTTCAGTCCCCATGCTTGGCAGGATCTAACTTCCCTGATGTGCCTTCAGGTCACAGACACAACTTGCTCGGTATAATTAAAAGGTACCTTAGGGCACCAAGCATGCCATACCACAGCGTGCTTGGCGTTCTGTCAAGGACTGTTAAGGGCTTTGCCCTATAGTTCAAAGCTTCCTCGAGGATGTAGCGGAAAGAAGTGAGACACAGAGAATGCTGTGTCAAAGGTTGCTTAGGGTGAGTCAAAAAGCTTCGAGGTCGCTATAATCTCTGTTTCACACTTTAATTGCTAGTATAGAAGAAACAATTGCCTTGCCTGGCACACTGTGCCGCAGTATGCTTAGCATCTTAAAATAGTGCACTTAGGCCATTGTACCTGCTATGTCGTAGCTTCCTTAGCCTTGAAAAAGAACTATTAAGTTTCCGTGACTGCTATGTCTAAGGTCGCATAGCAATAAGCAAAGGTCAAAAATCCATTTGGAGGTGTGCATATTGTCACAGAATCTCATTGCCAAAATGTAGCGCTGGTTAGCTCTGTAAATGTATTAGCTGTGTACACAGGCAGACTGCTCCGTCCTAAAGCATGGAGTTTTCTGGCAGTGTAGTGACTCCAGAAACTATCTTTTTAGGGAATCTTCCAGCTGTCCGACGGCCCAGCCCCATTCTTACTTGCGCAGCCGTGGAACACCCAGACTACGGCCTCCACACACGGCTTTAGGTGGGCCTGGGCCCTCCGGGTCTTAGACCTGGTGGTAATCAAATACGGACATTGAGACGAGTCTCTACCGGACCCTGTATTCATGCCCTTAACCTTTGTGGCAAACCCACTGATCTAATTCTGAAAAATGAATATAAAAAACGTTACAGTAATCCACTTCAGCAGTTTTCCTCCTCTTTATATTTCACATGTTTTATTTAGTCGTGCATTCCCGGAGTGCTAACTATATCCAGGATGTTGTGTCTCACACAATGTAGTTTTTTTCATTTTTTTTAATTGAATGTGTACTTTATTTGCACAATTAACAGAAATCATTGCAATCACCACATAAAAAACGTTAGAGCGCTGTAAAACATCCGAATAAAAGTCCTATTTGTCTCTTATTATTGATAGAGCAAATAAACCGTACTGTCCTATTGAGCACCTAGTGGCATACTGTAATACATACGAGATGAACATGGAGGCACCTGCAGGTGCATTATACCAGCTCAGGGGGACCATGTGACAAACAAACATCCAGAAAGACGCTGAGTTGATTATCCGTATAAAAAGGGCTGTTAAAATATAATGTGTCCAGTCCAGGCACTGGGAAATAGAAGTTCAGTTGGAAGAAAGGCTGTGTCCATTACTCGTGTGACAGGAGCTGACAGTGTTTAAGTTTTTTTCATGTTTAAGTCATGCCCCTAATTGCAGAGAGCCTCCCTTTTTTTAGATCCCCCCACTTTTTTCATCCAGCTTAAAGCCCTGAGGCGCCACACAAAAAGTGAGGTGGGGTTTTACTCCAATATGTACTTCACTCTCTCCTGCTCTATTTTTCCCAATCTCACTTCTTTTTTTGCTTCTCTATTTCAGTGACAGACAAAAAGAGCGTGTTGCCCAATTTCTGACAGCAGAACACTTTGGCGGTGAAGACCCCTGGGGGCCGACCTCTTTCTTTGGCCTGGGATACAGTTCTTCAAGGATCCCGTGTTCTACTCTCTGGAGTCTTGGATACGACAGAAGGACATTATTGGCAAAGTTAGTTTCATATAAAGTAGTCGTGATCAGTAAATGGCTGGAAAAGATCTACAAATGAAACAACTCATGGCCACAACAGGATGTAAAAGGCCCAGAACAACAATGGTATAAAACAAAGTTACTGTGTAGTAGATATCAGCGCCTTCCTTAATGGTGAGGTATTTGCCCAGTACACAGGAAGACGCTACAACTCTTAATCAACAAACCTGACTAGAATTGTTTATGCTCCAAACAGTGATATTATTATGGGAGACAATAACAAAAAGGGACTCTTATGTTGTTGCCAGACCGAAGGCATATTGGATGCCTAGTATTGCTAAGTTCCATATCTTGGGAGGGCCTTGCAAGAAGGCACATTCTCTCCTGTTGCACAGTGGTGACAAAAGGACAGGCACATTGTGCAAACATTTACAAGCACAATTTCAGCTGGATCCAGGAACAGCCACAATGAAACAGATCCTGTCCATTTAGGCTACGAACTGGTCTCTCAAGTTCAAGACCACTGTTACTTCTGGCTGCAATTCAGAACTTCAGGAAGTGACAGCAGGTTCTGCTGAGTGGGGCTAGGCTTATTACTTGACAGCCTAACATGCATCTAAAACCTGGAGCACTCCAGGAGTAAATTATAAACAGGACTTCGGAGGACAGTATGTTGTTTTGAACTGTTGTGAGTCTTGGAGCATAAAACCTGTCAAAGTAATTACTATCGTGGTGACCCAGTTAAACCTCATTCGCATTTTATAGCTTTCAACAAAAATATGTCTTTAGGCTTCTGAGGACCACACAGGCCAGTGTCTGGAGGAGCACTGTTCCAACCTATTGCTGCTCAAAATACTAGTGCATCCAACAAATATGTCATGGGACACACTCACCATGACTTGGTTTGGTCAGTGGAATATAACAACATCTTTTTACTAGTCAGATATTGGCTGGAGAAACCTGCCACTCTTTTTTCTTAAATATTATGGTAGCTAAGGTTCAACATTTATGAAACATTCTTGATTACGTTCACCCTCAAAAATAGTGCCTTGCAAAGTGTACATTTTCAAAAACTATGTTCGGCAACCAAAAAATGATATTGGAGTGGAATGATTTATATGAGTCTTGATGACGCACCCTACAATCCCCTGCTGGTGGGGGAGATGGTGGAACCCAGCACCTCCGGATGATGGAAAAGTCTTCAGCTATTGGTCTCCACGGCTTGTGAAAAGAATGGCCATGCTCCACTTCTCCAGCTACCCCGGGCCATTGGCAGATCTACGTCCCACCTCGCCTCATCCAGTGGAGCTGGTGGCTACTTTGCTGGACAGAAAGAAGGACTACAGCATAGGGTTTAACCTTTCTGCCAGGGTCCCAGAGCACAATCTCTCCAACTTGCCAATGATGTTCTGTGATTTTGACATGGATCCCCAGGCTACCACGGTGATGGACTTGGACAAAGACTTTGTGGATGAAGACTACCTGGGTAATACCATCTCATTAGTTCTTCCGGTGGTGTACGCCCTTATCTGTGGCTGTGGCGTGCTGGCAAATGGCCTAGTCATCTCCATTCTGCTCACCTGCAAGCAGAAGCTGATCTCCGATGTGTACATCTTGAACTTGGCTGTGGCAGACCTCCTCTTCCTGGTCGGCATGCCATTCATCATCCATCAGCTGATCCAGGAGAAAGGCTGGATCTTTGGTGAATTCCTCTGCCGTGCAGTCACAGCCATTGACCTCAACAACCAGTTCACCAGTGTGGCCATCATCACAGTCCTGTGCATTGATAGGTAAGCTCATTGTGACCAGGTTACCGTAAACCATAAAATGTAAGACAATGCTTACACCGTTCTTAAAGCTTATGTCTTAGAAGCAATTGTCTTCCTGTAAGGGCTATGAAAGTTACATAGATCCAGCTTGTCTTATCCTCTAGATGTGCATGATTATCCGGGATAGCATGGGGTAACAGTTGCTGGGTCTCACTTCAGTAGGCCACGGGCTGTTTATGATGGGCCAAGTGCCTGATTTTTTTGCCTGTGAGAGAACATGTAAGCAGAATTTCTCCCAATTAATGCATGAACTTTAAATGGGATAGGTCGGAAACAGTGAGCAGGGGTTGCTTCTGTGTGTTTATTTCTTGTTCTGTCTTAAGTTTCATTAACTCGGAAAAATCCCAAGTTATAGGTTGAACTTTAGTCATGTCTCATCCAAAAAACAGACGCTCTGCAGATTTGACAGGATGTTCATAGATTAACTCATCCAAGGACAACATCGCACCAGTGGCGACCCGTCCTTTAGCGTGGAGGGGCCACGCCCCCCCACCTTTTGCCCCTCATGAAGAGTGTCTGTCAGGCTGAACAAAGGTCAGCCTGACAGATACTCTCCATGTTCAGCTCAGGCAGCCAGGAGCAGACATGCGTGATTTGCGCACACTCCTGGCTGCCTGAGCTGAACTTTGCCGTGCTGAGGAGGTCACAGCTCCTATGGGTGTGACCTCCTCGGCTCAGCAAAGATGCCTCAAGGCCCTCCCCTGGGTGACGATGAAAGCGTCACCAATTGACACTCTCCCTGGGCGCTTCAGTTTAAGCCCTGAAGTGTCCAGGGCGAGTGTCCATCAGTGACACTTCGTCACAGAGTGGGGTGGGGTCAGCAGTCTCACTGACCCCATCCCACTCTGTGACGAGGCTGGGACTGCTGCCTTCCCTCAGCCAATGAGGGAAGGCAGCAGTCCCAACCCTCTTGGGACCTGGAGGCTAAAGGTAAGTGTGTGTGTGTGTGTTTGTGTGTGATGTTTTAAATTGAATGTTTGGTGTGCGCGTGCATGTTTGAGTGTTATGAGTGTTGTTAATGGATGTGCGTGGGTGCATGTGTGTGTGAAAGAATGAGTGTGTGCGATCTTTTAAAATGAATGTTTGGTGCGTGCGTGCATGTTTGAATGGTATGAGTGTTGTTAATGGATGTGCGTGCGTGCATGTCTGTGTGTGAAAGAATGAGTGTGTATCTCGCCCGCCCCCCTCCCTCCTAAAGCTGCCGGCCGCCACTGCATCGCACCCAGGAACACTGAAATTAGCGGCATTGAGATCCGGATTATATTGCGTGGAGATCCATATTCTACTACATAGTTGACTTTGAGCCTGGTTTAGAGTTTGATAGATGGGGCTACTCCGCCACAAACGTGACAGATATCCCGTACGGCGTATTACCACTACAATATATCCTATGAACTTCGTAATACATCAGAAGGGATATCCGTGACGTTTATGATAGAGCAACCTGTCTGCCAAACTCTAAATCAGGCTCTTCATGTTTCAAATGAAAGGGTTATTAGGAAACTGATTATGATGGATATGTATGTGAGATAAGATCAGTATTGCAGCAATTTCATGTGCATTGTTACCTAGTTAAATGTGATAGATGAAAAGGGATATTCAAATATACAGCCAGCATATTAGGTTCTTTAAAAATATATATGCATGCAGCAGATGTTGTGGTATTGAACAACAATATTTTATAGGGTTAAATTAAGTTGGGTTGAGGTGCGGCTATCAAAAGCGTTGCAAAATAATAAACAGGAATAACTAATATAGAAATCATGTAAGATGTTTTTAAATTTTGGAAAATTAGATGTTTGCCAATATGTTCCAGGAGGACACTGGAAAGACACATGCCACAGTTTAGAGCCTCCCACACGAGAAAGTTGCAGTTTATTGGGTCAGGAGGCTGCATTCAACGAAGTATAGGCATTGAGGTAGTGTATATGGTTTTATTTTGAATTTAAAATACTATTGGAGCACACCTTTCAACTTCATCTGTAGGCAGATAAATTTAAATTTGACTTGGCCTTCGCTGGTAGACAATGAAGGGACATAGAAGCTGAGCCCCTCCTCTTGAGAGCTGCTGTCTGACAGCCTCCTGGGTTAGGACGCTTACTAAGAGATACTTCATCATATTGAAGTACAAACTATTCCCATAATCCATTCTCAAGTTAAATATTGGTCCATTGAGATAGGCATCAAGTTTATTTGCATACATATTCAGGGTTATTTGGGAACAAGAAGTGAAAGATAGATTCATGAATGTGTATCCCATTTGAGAATAGAAAGAAAGGTTGTCATCTATCAAACACCTTGTTTTGGGCAGAATAAATTGATCCAACAGCTTAAGATCTAATGGGAGGTGTCAGTACTCGGAACCGGGTCTTATTTCTGTTAAAATACTTTCAGTATTGCTACAGTTAATTTGAGAGAGGTGTGTTTCATCCAAAGCTTGATATCATAAGATATGAGGAAGGTGTTTGGGAGTGTGGCCTGTTGGTGGCCCTTAATAGATTATGAGATTAATTCGCATAAGGCTGAAACTTC
Organism: Pleurodeles waltl; assembly: GCF_031143425.1. Classification (NCBI taxonomy): domain Eukaryota; kingdom Metazoa; phylum Chordata; class Amphibia; order Caudata; family Salamandridae; genus Pleurodeles; species Pleurodeles waltl. Next base: position 703,370,884 of record NC_090450.1, read on the forward strand.
ATTTAGTCATTTTTTAATAAGGTTCATGAGTGGATTTAAATAGATATTAAATAAACAGAGCTAATATGGACCCTTGAGGACCCCACATGTGATTTATAAAGCAGGAGATTAAAATCCTCCATGATAAACCTGCTGACCTACTGATGATTGCACACACTGGCTGCCTCTTCTAGACATTGAACCATAATATTATAATCTAGAGCAGAGGTCTTCAAACTGGGGGGCGAGCCCCCCTTGAGGGGCCTCAAGTGATCCCAGGGGGGGGGCGCCAAACTCTGGCCAAAATAAATATTATGCAGATAACATGCCTTTGTTTAAAGCAGAAGCATGTTATTGCAGTTTTAAAAAGGTAACAGTACTTAACTGCAATGTTTAAATAGGTTTAGACCTATTTAAACATTGCCATCTTTCTAAAATAATTGTGAAAAATTCTGAGGGGGGGGCCAATGATTTTTATTTTTCAACTGGGGGGGCGCGGCATAAAAAAGTTTGAAGACCACTGATCTAGAGAGTTGAAAACCCCAAGGGGTCTGACAGCACCAGTAGGCCGATCCAGCTCTTATCAACTATTTCCAGCAGATTGTCTTCAATACCAAATAGTTAAATTTCAGTCCCATGCCTCGCATGAAAACCAGGTAGGTTGTTGACCAGAATGTTACAGGTATCCAGATGAGGTTCTAACTGCTAGGTAACTGCTTGCTGGAAATAGGAATGCCTTCAGCAGGCCAATAATTACTAGCATCTACAGTCAGTTTGTATTGAAAATATTATTTACCAGCATCAGTGGTGTAACAAAACTTGAGCCCCCTGCCCCCCCTGAAAAGTGCAAGGAGGGGGCCCTCTCCAAACTCATTCAGGAGCTCTCAGACCAGGGTACTGAGTTGAGGGGGCCCCTGGAGGTCGGCCCTACCCCCGCACCACGGGGTCTGCGGGTTCCTTTGTTACACCACTGACCACCATATAGTTTATCCTGCCTGGATACACATGAACACTATTATAATAAAATGTCCTATCAACCTCCGGGAGGAAAATGGTTTGTGTAAAAGATATACATGTTGCACTTTGGAGAAAACTAGCCTGCTTGTTCACAGTTTTTGTAGTGAAAGCTGTGTTTATTTTATTCTCTGCTTCCCAGTTTTGGTTTACAACTTGTCTTCAGTAGAGCTTCTCTAACCACTCTTTTCCATTGAGAAAATGCGCGGTAGAACCACAGTGCACAGTATGTATTTAATATGGACCTGCCGCACTGGGGAAAAGTTTAACGTTCAAGAAATCATCCCTTAAAGAGAGTGGGTTAATGGTTTTCTATTCTTCTAAACTCTGAGCGCCATCTTGAAATGACTGCTTCTTTGAGAATCGTGTCTGTGAAAAGACAGCTTTATTCCTACAACCACTTCCTGAGTGTTTACTGATGGTCACCACCACTACACTCTGCAAGTATTTGCCACTGTCAGGTAGTTTTATTTTTCACTGTGATCCAAATAAGAAGGAGAATGGTCCCTTTGGAGAGTTTTGTTAAGCACAAATTGGATGGCTAGCTGTTAGTTGAACTGAGACTTTTTTGTGTTTTCTGTTTTTCATGGAATTGTGGGTCCAGGTTGTGTTGTCCCAATAACATTTGTGTACCTCAGGTATGACCACTTCATTGTTTTTCACAAGCTCATGATTTTTTTCGACAGATCTCACAAGCTCAGGGGCAGAACTATTTTTGAACAGATTCCATCTGATGCAGATGCTAACTTGTGTCATGAAGATGCCTAGAAGTTCCTAAATACCTTGCAAACTGCAATGCCTATTGGGTCTGTGATGGATCTATTTGAATCAGCTCATATAGCTCCAGGAACACATTTGTTGCTTACTGCTGTTTATAAGGGAGCTGAAGGATAGGAGCCTACAGGTTTTGTGGCTCTGGTGTTAGTTCCTTTATCCCACATAGGGTAGGTTACATTTCATTTAACCAACAAGACCACTGGGCAATCCTAATGCTAGAAGCAAATGCACTCACACATCCAATTGGATGTCATGCTTCATCATTGGGCCTGCTCCTCGTCAGACCGACGCTGCAATGTCTGATGGGCACCCCATATAGGGGCTCTTTGCCAGAGATGTTTTCTCAATATTTCTGTGCGGTGGTAAGAGTTACAGAAAACAGTGCCAACCTAACGGCACATAAAGAATAGGAGAGCTAAAGACAAAAGTCTAAAATTTGCTCAAAACCTAGCACATCACCATCATTTTATTGATCAAGGAAGGGTCTTGGCCAAGGTTAAAACTTAGAGGAGAGTGGGGAATGAGATAATGCTCATTCACTCTCTAAATCACACTAAAGAAGGAGGGGAGGGAACTTCCCTACATCCCTGTTGAATGGGTCAACATGTTTCGCGTCTCAGTGGTCCATACAGGTCCAGGGACGCTTCATCAGGACCATATCACTCGATACTTCTCCTTAACTACATGCATAGATCACAATACGACTTGAACTGTCAATCTACAAGTCTATGGTCACTTACTCATATAAACTGCACATCAGGCTAGTCATATATAAAAAGTCAACCGCCCCACATTTATGGATCCGGCTCCATAGGAATCCACGTGCTGGGAGATTGGCGTAGTCAATGAGAGCAGCCAGATCTCCGCTAGAGGCGTGCCCCAGGGCCGTGTTCCTGCAATTTCATTGTACACAAAACCTATGTAGGGAAGGGTCCTTTGCATTGTACAATGACTTTAATGCGGCAGTGGTTCTTGGCACTGTACATAAAGCTTCTGGGCAATGGGCCAGGATACTGTGCCTACAGAAAGTAGCCCCCTGCTATGAAATGATTAGGGCCATATGCTCAGTGACTGCACAGCTGATCGTCCAAAGAATATTCAAACATGGAGGGAAGTCTCTGAAAGCCCAGAGTGCCAGGTTGGGAGCGCCCTGAATCCAATCTTGCAGCATGGTTAGACTGAAACAGAAAATAGGCCAAAATAAAAGTGTCTCTCTTTAGCAAATCAGACAGTTAAACAAAAGCTTCACATTTCCAAATTATGGCACTTTTTAACTTGTGAATACAGGCTATGAGGGTATTTTGCAAGGTATGGGAGACGATACACATTTGTGCAATGTCTGTGGTAATATCAGGGAATGACTAGTAATAACTGGCATACAAGACCTTAAACCAGGCCCAGAAACAGCCACAAAACCGACCCACATGCTGAACTTTCTGACTAGCCCTACTCACAGTTCCAGATTGCCCTACAATCTAGTCCAACCCGTGTGTTTGAAGACAGAACCAAACTCAAACAACAATTACTTTAGGAATGTCTGAACAGTCTGACTAACAGTTTTGGCTCACGAATGATTGCTCTCCAACCAAATAGTGGCTGTGATGGAAGAATATCACACTGGTGGTCTCCCATTCACTGTGTTGACAGTAAGGGTTCCTCTTTCTGAGTCCAGCTGCCATTAGAAGTCAAGAGCCCTATCGTTTTTATGTCTCCATTATAGTTTCTTGATGACAGCGCTATGTCCACCTGTTGTTTTTGCCTACACATGGATTCTCAAATTATCATTCTTCTTAACAATGCTTCTAAAGTGTTCCAGAGTATTGTGGCTTTTCTCTCTCCCTTTCTTTGATTTCCAGAAATTCCTCATTTGTTTTAAGTCACTTTTCAGCTTAACAGATGAATCATTGATCAGAAAGTATTAGTTTTTCTCTGTGCACCTCCTTGTATCTTAAATATGATGATGATCATGACACGATCAGACGATAACCCATTCTGAGGTGTGCAACCTTATAATGAGTAGTGTACACCTGATTTTACCTGGTAAAATTGTATGGACAAAAATCTGTGGGGTGTGTTATTCCTGCAGGAATTATTATCTTGGTTTGGGTCAAGCTTTGGATGGTGAATCGAGTTGTGCAAGCAGTGAGAATGAAGGACAAAGTCTCTTTAAATTCTAGTTCCTTTTACTTGATCGATCAACCCATGATGCACGTTTCTGGATGTGTTAGCAGTTGCAGCTCCTCCGCTATGGCGGAGAAGCATCACCCTCTTCCTCCCCCCCCCAGCAGCAGCAGCTGCAAAGCTTTCACAACAAAAGGATAATAAACTAGGGCCCATATTTATACTTTTTTAGAGCCGCATTTGCGTCATTTTATGATGCAGAAACGGCACAAACTTGCAAAATACAATTGTATTTTGTGAGTTTGCGCCGGTTTTGTGTCAAAAAGCGGCGCAAATGCGGCACTCAAAAGGTATATATATGGGCAAAGGTTTATTATCCTGTGTTGTGAAAGGGGCGGGGCCATGGTACGACAAGCACCGAGGGGAGTGCACTGTGCACTCCCCTCAGAGCGCATGGGTGTTTGGCCAGCCATCTGGGGCTGGCCAAACATACATGCACAGTAGGCTCTCTCCAGCCTGGCACTGTGTTGTTGGGCTGGAGAGAGCCTGCACAGGCTCCCAGTCTGCCTGGGAACGTCCAGTCAGGGCGCTCCCAGCCAACCCTGATGCTGCCCTGAGCAGCGTCAGGAATGGCTGGGAGCCTGTGCTTGCATTGCAAGACTGAGGAGCAGTGGCGCGGGAGAAGGACAGCGGAACAGAGAGAAGTTTTTAAAAAAGTTTATTAAAATCCCCCGGCGCGCGCTGCCCCTCCTCCTGTAAACTCGGCCATCCGCGACTGTGTGTTAGCTTCATCTAGCTTGCATGTTGCATGCCTCATGTACAGCAATGAAGGTCTATGTTCATGAAGGTCGATTAGATCCACTTTTGAATCTATAATGTTGTCTGGGAGCATCCCATACTTTTTGTGGTGCAAATGAACGTGTAAATATGAACTTTTTGCATCGTAAATAAAGTCTAACACATAGGCTAGAAATGTAGCTTTCACTGTGTTAATGCAGTGTAACAAAGAAAGTTTTTTTCTGGTTGTATTTAAGAGACATCAATATTTTCACCAAAGATTGGAACGCATTGTGGCCTGCACTACCAGTACTCCCTAGATAACCGTCCTGTAGCGAATTTTCAAAAGTGGGTAAGGGGTAGGGATTAAACCTGAGTTTAGGAGTACTAGGTGGATCGAATTAAAGTGATGTAGAAATGAAAATGGGGTGTTTGTGTGTGTTGTGATACGGTGATTAAGCATGATCGCCAGTCCAGGCTTTCACAACGTGGCTTTGTGAGCATACCCTGGACCTCGTTTCTTGTTTTCCAGTGGGTATTTACTGATATTGAGCAGAGTCTGCTCTTGTTTCATGTGCCAAGGCTTACATCTCCACCCAGATCTTCTGCTGCATACCAGTCTTCACCTTCTTCTTTGTAATGTGTCATGTGATGCACCAGTTGAGTTCATCATATTGGTGCAAAGTTGTGTCTAAACCATATTCCTTTTTGCATTGTTTGCTCTGTGTCTTGTCTACCTGCCTCATCAGGTGTTTCAGTCAAATTCCCTGCAAACCTGTTTGAATCTATTTTCTAGAATCATCACATTGAGGCACATTGAGTTCCTCCCCAGTCCTCCAGAGAGACAGAATCATGGATTTAAGACTGATAGGTCCTGCTTTCTCCTGCTCTTTTTCGTTAGTTTAGGTCAGGATATGTTGGCCTGTGTGCCAGTTGTTTAAGAACAGTGTATATTTTTGCTAGCTTTCCCTTGGTATAACTTTACTTTTTCTAGGACCTACCACTTTAGGGCAGTTTGACGGTTAGAGAGGCTTATCGCAGTTCTAGAGGATCCTCTGCAACGTCCTGATTCCTTACTTCCTTCCTGCTTTGGATGTCCTGGATGTTTAGTAGATGATTTAGAGTAAATGTCCAGTATGTTTAGTAGATGATTTAGCGTAAATGTGCAGTATTTGCCTTCTATTGGTCTTCACTCCTGGTGGGGGGAGTCTCCTGTTGGGTCTTCTTTCTTGGGTAAAGTCACCTTCCACATTTAAAATGTATTGGGTGAGCACCAGCACATGGTTTTGTCGTGCATGTATGCAACAAAGAAACTGGATTAGTTGTCTCCACCTGTGGAGAGACAAAACTTATTGCAACAGGTCAGTAAACTGTATATGGGTGTTCATGTTTTCAGTTGAAAAAAAATGTAAAACTAAACAGAACTTTTTATTGTCTGGCTGTAACCAGAAAGTAAGTTTTTTTTCCAGGAGTTAGGCGAGGTAACATGTTCTTGCCGGACTCTAAGATTGCCACCACCCATTTTAACTGTGACATGGGTGTCAATACGGATCGGTGGGACTGAAGAATCTGAGTGACTGTGACCTTGGACCCGAAGGTGGAGAGTCTGATATCAGACTGCTGACCTGAGCCATGTCATTGCACCACTAGCACCCTACCAATGAGAGACCTGGTCATAACACCCATTAGTGCAGGGTTTCAATTTACCAGTAAGGCTGAGATATACCACGGGCCATGCACCAACTAGCTGCTGTATATTATAGAAGTAGTGCTCTCCAGCTTGTCACTGTACGACACCCTGCGACTGTTCTGCCGAGAGGTGCCAATTAGGAGACCAAGACTAAACTAGCCTCTGGCACCTGTAATAGCTGAGTGATGTCGCAGCCCAGAGGCTGGCAGGTGTTGCAGACTGAGGAAGAACCTGCAAAAGTGACAATCACTGCCAGGTCTCTCTCTGGTGTGCTGTAAGTGGTGCTGTGCTGCGGATCAAGTCGCCTGACATTAGTCAAAGGTGACACTGACATGTGGGAAGTAAGAGTTGCTCCTGAGCAGAGGTACCGAAAATGGGCCGATCCTGTCAGCCTTAGTTAATGCTGCTTTCACAATGAGCATGTAGTGGGGCCATCTTGGAGTCAGGCAAGAATGCATTGATTCATCTGACTCTTTCTTATAACATGATTGTCTCTAATTTTCTCTTTACTTTGACATTACAATGACATTAAAGGTGTGCAAAATGTCTAAACTTGTGCTTTGTACACTATTTGCATCCACCACAATGGCCACCTTCCCCTCTCCATTGCACACCAAAATCACTCCAAAGAACAGCAAACTGCCGCTGCAGTAACCACCCCCCACAAGGTGAGAGAAGAGTGTAACAGTTGTTCACCTCACAGGGGAGGAGTGACTTGAACGGGGTTCATAAGGATGTCAGTCTAAGCACATACTGGCAGACAAAAGACAGGTATTGAACTGTATTGAAATTGCATTTACATAGTACTTACTACCCCTGACGAGGTGTTGAAGAGCTTTATGGCAGGTAGCACGCTACCCGGGAGCCCAAAGTTAATGGTTAATTCATTGGTTATTGGGATTAGTCTTGTGCATTCAAACATTTCATGCATTTACTCCTATTTCTGGAATAAATAGATACTGTTAGCCTGCAGGGAAATGGTTCCAAAGAAGTGAGATTAAGATAGGCATGCCATTTAGAGTAGTCTGTATTTGCAAGAAGCATGCAGAAGGTAGAGTGAAGGGGATCGGCATTCAAAATAAACATGGGAGGGAAAAACTGGAACTTTAAGTCGGGGTCCATTTTTCGTGCAGGATTTTAGGAATATAGGGCCAGATGTAGCAAGATATGCTTTTGCGATTCTGAAATTGCGAGTTGGTGCGACTCGCAATTTCAGAATCGCAAAAGCACATGCAGAATGGTGTCTCAGACACCTTCTGCGACTCGCTATGGGGTCGCAAAGACCCACCTCATCAATATTCATGAGGTGGGTCGCATTTTGCAACCCCATAGCGAGTCCCTGCACTCACAGGGATGGTGGCCTGCTGAAGTCCATGACCTCCATGTCTGTGACTGCTTTTTAAATAAAGCAGTTTTTTTTTTCATTTTGCAGCCCGTTTTCCTTAAAGGAAAACGAGTTGCAAAATGAAAAAAATACCGAAACCATTTGGTTTCGTTTTTTTCAGAGTAGGCAGTGGTCCAGAGGACCACTGCCTGCTCTGAAAAAATATTTTTGTCGACATTCACAAAGGGGAAGGGCCTTTCCCTTTTGCGAATGAGTTACCACCAGTGTGACACTGGTGGTAACTGCGAGTCTCAAAGCAATTCTGAATTGCGATGCGAATCGCAAATAGGAAGGGAACACCCCTTCCTATTTGCGAGTCGCATTCACAAATTGTGAGTCGGTACCGACTCGCAATTTGTGAATGTGCATCGCGGGAGGCCGTTTGCGACATGCAAACGGCTTGCTACATCTGGCCCATAGTGATAACATGCAACCCGTGAATCTAAACCTGCAGAAAGGAATGTGGCTGCTGTCTTTCTGAAAACACTTTACCTTTCAAAAGGTGGCAGATACTTTCCTCGCTGCAAAAAGCAACCTTTTGCTTTACTGGATGCTGTCAAACAGAGGCATTTAAGTACCTGTAATTTCCATTTGAGTTTGACACCATTGAGAAAGTTCTTGTGCGTGCCATCCCACTGCAGGTACAATATGAATACCTGCAAATCCTGAAAGGACAGCTATCAGTACATATTACAGCAGAGCAAAAAATACTAGGAAATACTGTTACAGTTTATGCATGTAAATCATTTTTACAGCATACAAACTACACATATAAAGATGTCATGTAAACACTCGTCAACTGAATATATTACAAGGCAGTTGATAAACATTTTGCAGCAGTGATCATTGGTAAATTCAGTCCATCGTTTATATGACCCATTCATTACCTGGTTCTGAAGGGTGTGGGAATGTGCTGCCTCCTGACCCACACCCTGAAGTGCAGTGCCCCCCCCCCCCAGACCAGAAGCCATAGTCCACTGAATGTGTCTTGCGGTCATGCCATGGCTCTCCAGCATTCACCTTGCCTATCATTTCCAGTACTTACAGGGAGGGAGAAAGGGGCGGAGAGTTAAAAAATGAAGGGTGGTAATTCCCACTCCTATACGAGACGGAAGGGGGCTATGGGCATAACGTAATATCCCGCAGCCTCTATAACGCAGCGTGGCCCCCACCCCTTCAGGGGTACCCAACCCTTTAAGGGGCCCTCCACTCAGCCACATGCCAATGAATATCTGTTATATATGGATAATTCAGGGGCCCCTGATCCCATTCTGCAGGAGGAACCGCCCCTTTGTGTTACCCAACTGAAGAGACAGAAATGATGGCGTCCCGATTGCTCAAAAGAAGAAAGAAGGTTGACTAAATATCAGTTTTAGCCATTAAATAAGTAAGAGTGAGTTGATGAAGGGGTCTGACCCATTCCCTCTAGTGGATAGAAGCTGATATGAATGAAATAAGGAATCAATTACATTTAAAGAGCACACTGTGGTTCTACTCCATTGCTGGCTGCGGCAGAGAAGGTGCTGCCAGTTCAAGGATCAATCATTCAATCAATCAATCAGTGTTTTTAAAGCGCAGCTACTCACCCGTTAGCGTCTCAAGTCGCTGGGGGGGGGGAGGGGTGTAGCGTATACCGGTGAGGTGGTTTAGAAAAGCCATGTCTTCAGTTCCTTCGTGAAGCTGAGGAGGATGTAGTTATCATTAGTGCGGCAGGTGCACGTGGGAGTGTGTCCTATCAGTGGGAAGGGACCAGGATCTAGCTGGCCCATAGGGCAATCCAGCAGTTCCCAAGGAGCTAGTCTCTCAGATCAGTGTATGGGCTGTGTTTTTTGGTTGTTTGTAGGCCTGCTTTACAGTCTGGTAGGTCGGTTTTCATACAAACACTGCCTGCAGCAAGCTTAAATCCATGCAGTGTTCCATACCTTGCAAAATGTGTAAACAGGTTGTCTTTACACATTTAATACTGCTCTAGTTTGAAAATATGGGCTATTTGTTAGCTTTATGATACGCTAATTGTGGCCACTTTTAATTTGATACCCAGGCATATTTTCTGTCCCAGTATGACTCCTTATGGGTGTTTTGCATCTCAATTATAGGTATCCTTTACTACCCAAATGGAGTTGAGAGGGACAGTTTCCATGCTTGCATTAGGATCTGTGGCACCCTTGCTATGTTAATATGCCATCTTCAAGCCTTGCAAGGGGAGATGATCAGCGCTTAATTTGTAAATAAAAAGGTGCCAGTGCTCAAAGCTCTCCTCTGAAACACGCAGCTGCTGCAATTAAATGTGCAAGCAGGAAATACTGACGCAGTTAGTCCTGAAGCCATCTCGGGCCTCTTTAACCCATTTACAGCCATTCCCTGCCCCTTCAGCTCACACTCGCAGCTTTCTGCTTTCCCCATTTTTGACGATTTTTCATTTTTCTCTTTCTCCGTCAATCCCATATGTGTCTTTTACTTGCAGCAAATGCTTGAGGCAGAAAAATAAGTGCCAGCCCTCAAAAACCACGGGCTCAAATTAAGCACTAGAGAAGATCGAGTTGGAAGGCCTAGCTCTCGCAGACTGGAGAATGGGGTGCCACTACACTCCTATAATGAGAGGAAAAATTTGTGAATTAAGACCCAGATTGCACGGGAAAGGGGTGCGGGGCAGCCGCGGTACCTGAGAGAGGAGAGAAAGGATAGCTGAACCACAGCCCGGTGAGAGATGGCGCATGCCAGCCTCAGCCCTCGCTGGGGAAAGAAAAAGGTGTGTAAGCATTATTAACAACAGAGGACGAACAAGCATTGGTATTCCAAGCATGTGCAGAAAAGGAAGAAACATCCTACCACCATAACGTGATGGCCATTTGCTTGCAATTATAATTTTAACCTACGTAAAAAAAATATCTATTTTAAAAGAACTATGCATGTGCTTCCTAGCAGGCAGGTGAGCAGGTACTGCACCCATTTTTTGCTTTAAAGCACATTACATGACAATCTGATTTTCCGTGACCCAAAGAAAATGTACTTGTGGTTTGGAATTGCTGTAATCCCAAAACAAAGTACAGAGAAACGGTGAATAAAAACTATAAAAACAGATGAAGAGCAGAAACAAATTGGCAAAATAAAGCATGGCCCCAACAGCCCTGCGCTCGAAGAGGAAGTGCCCTTCTGGAGAGTGAAGCGCAAATATACTCAGGCAAAATGCCATCACTCACAGTGAAGGAGAGAGCCAGTGGCTGAGGTGGGCTGGCCCATTGCCACGTGCATTGAGGCGAATGGAAACAAAATGTGAATGACAATGATAACAGATAAATAGGGCTGATCCAAATCCACTCTACATATGTGTATATGTATGTATTTTTTTTCTTTGTTATGTTTTTCTTACATGAGGCTAGGGCTAACTTAACTTGTCTCTGGACCAGACCTAAAGGCTATGAATCTCATGCCCTGATTTCACCAACGCCTTGTCAGGTGTAGTAAGTGCCATATAAATGAAATGTAATTTTTAGGAGCCCCTAGCGCAAACAGGGCATCACTTCTAGTGACGCTCCAGTGGCACTACGCACTGCACCGTATTTACAAGGTGGCACTAAGCCACGTTTTGTGGCTTAACACCACCTTGTAAATACTGCCCCTTCACATGCAGCACTTTGCGTGGAAGGGGCGCGCAATGGGTGTTGCTGTGGGCATTCCACAGCAACACCCATTGCATTTAGATGTTGCCCCAGATTTACGAGTTTTCATAAACCTGAGGCAGTGCCAAAATCTAATGCGACCCCAGGGGCGGCATTAGCCGGGCGCATCGAGGACAAATGCTTTAATTTCTCCTCGTTTTTGCTCTTTCTATGTGTGCTGCACTCTGCAGCACACATAGAAAGAGCAAATCGCCAGTAAGATTGTTTTTGTGCAGGAAGGTGTTCCTTTGTGCACAAAAACAATCTCCCCCTCGACGCAGCCATCCTTTCACAATGGTGCAAGGGTCGCTGCGCTAGCGTACGGCAGCAAATTTAGCACCTGCACAGGGGGAAACAAAGGGGCGCGCCGTATACTACTAAATACAGCGCATCCCTGCGTTGTGAAAATGACGGTGCACAACACTGTCAAATTTGGCGCAGTGACATGCACCGTCATTTTTCCTTAAATCTGGCCCTATGTCTGTATCACCCTTCTTCGTTTCACAGCACCCTTAACTCAGGCCTTCTCCCCGCTGCGCGGCAAGGTGAATTGAGGGGGGGTAGTTGTCACAAGGATCCCATGGCAGTGTTTGAACCCTTGGACTGTCGCTAGGATTTGGGTCGGTGCACTTCTCATCATAGCTTTAGTGGGATAAAACTGACGCATCTATTCTCAAGGCGCACCGGCGCGAGCCAGAAAGAGAAAAACTGTGCTTCTATCTTTAATGTAAGTGCCCTGAAAAATAGTTAAGGTTCAGCACTTGATCCCCAGCATGGTAGTAAAACATAAAAGCCAAATAAAACTTTCCCAAGATCACACAGCTTCCATGGCATGCGCAAGGAGTAGTGAGCCTCCAATGTTGTGCTTTGGCGGGACACGTGAAGGCAGCTCACCTTCTTTTGGGATTCCAACACTCCTACCTTTTAGACCCTTCTGACCAAGTGCAGCAAAAATTGTATGACTCTGGCACAATCTCTCTTGAGCGGACAAAATCGCTGAAATATTATTTCATGCACAGGTATTCTCTTCTAAATAATAGCTCAGCATCCCTCCCTTTTATGGAGTAAGGGCCAGATGTAGCAAGGTTTTTACCCATTCTGTGTCTATGGGAAAAAGTGTTCGTACATATGGCCCATAGTTCCGTGCACGGAGAGAATGCATGCTTCTGTGGCAGAAAGACGGGCCTGTCCTAGTGTCCACAACCACACAATCAGGAAAGTGGGGAGAGGTAGACATTAGACACACAGGCTACTCAGGTCAAATAACAGCCAGAAACGTGCACGTGCCACGCACAGCTGTCAGGCGGCCCTTAACTACTGCTTTCTGACTCAATCTTAAAGCTTTTTAAAGCATGTTTAAATTAGACTCCATTTTAAAGCATTTTAAATTCAAGAAGAATTGTGTTAGTTAGAGACGCATGTTTTCTTTTTATTCTTGGATGCGGTCCATCTCTTTCTGTCAGTGTCTGCCTCAGCACGATTTGCTGTGATGCTAACTACCTCAGTAGAGTAAGAGGTGGTTTTGGCTGTTGCAGGTGGTGGGACCTGGCCTGGCACGGCAGACACTGCAGCATCAGCATCACCAGCTGCCTTCCTGTATCCCTCCAGGTGCACGGCAGGAAATGAGAGACCGATCTTGGCAGAGGCTCCTCATACAACCCCCTGTGCCTGGATATGACAGTCAATTGGAACAGCCAGGCATGTTTTCAATCCAGATGCGGCATCAGCACCATGCACCGCTGCCGTCTTCCTTTCATAATGCCACCTGGAGGCCTGCAGGGCACCTGATGCCAGGGAGAGCTCAAAGGCTGCAAGCTGTGCTTAGAGTCTGTGCTATTGTATGTGGCAATGCCTATATGGGCTCAATCATGACTCCTTATTCCCTGTTAGCAAGCACACACACACACACGCGCGCAAATCAGCAAGTTAAAAAAAAAAATGCATATTTCAGAGTTAAATAGGGTCATTAGCAAAAACTCAATCTGAATGGTACAAGCAGACTTTCAAAGTCCTTTACAGGAAAACCTTGCTAGACAAGACAACAGTCAGCACTATGGTTACACCACGCCAACAGTACCACAGAAGTCCAACATACAATGACCATGCCACCAGACACATAGCTCTCAATATTTCAGAATTCTGCTCGGCATCCTCTGATCCAATAATTAAGTTCGTGCAATACTTGAACTTTCAATTTGAAATGTACTCGACTAAATGGGAAAATCTGGAGGGTCACAGCAAGAAATCATCAAAGCAAAGGTACAGCTTTTGTGGATTCATATATACATATATACATATTTATATCTTACCCATTAGTGGTCGCCACTGGGTAGTTATAGTTAGGACCACGTTTCCATAGGAAAAGTATTTTTTGTTTTGCTTATGTTATGTTATGTTATAATAGCTGATATAGCGCGTAAAACTGACCGAATGCCTCGTAGCGCTCGGAGTGCAACGCAGAATCGCAGTAGTACACAACAGTCCCTAATTCAAGCTCTGAATAGCCAGGTCTTTAAGGCTTTCCGAAAAGAGATTTCTTGAGACTTTTGTGTGGTTTGTCGAATCTTCACGAAAATTTCCCAAAAAACGTTAATTCATCTCTACTCCTTCCTTGAATGTTTTTGAGAGATCCTTCAAATGGCTGCAAAGAAAAAGGTGGGTCCCAAAATACGCTTTCCACATGCAGTTTTCATTAGGAAAGTTGAAGAGCGAAACTGTGAAAATGGCTGAAAGGAATTAGACTAAATTTGTCAAAAAGCTAGATTTGGTGTAAATCCTTCAGTAGTTTTTGAGAAACTAAGGTTCAAAAACTTTGTATATTTCATGCAGTGGAGGATCCCCACAGCTGACAGATCTTAAGATAAGTTCTGATTTTAGGACTCAGTCCCCTGTCCTACAAAAAAGTTTCTAAGAAAAACATGAAGGGAGCAGGGTATCGATGACCCTCACAGGCCTCCAACCCCGGGGGGGAATATTTTTATCAGTGCAGCAGATCTGTGGAGGATACATAAACACACACCACTTATTCATGTCTAGGGTACTTTCTCGTCTTAAGAAGTACTTTGCTTAGCTACAAGTAATGAACGCATGTATGTCTGCCATACAATGATGAAACAAATGAAAAAATGAAGAAGTTGCTTTAAAAAGAATGTTGAGTTGCTTCAATTTATGTTTCATACTCATAAATGTGATGTTGGAGATACATTAAAAATATGTGTCCCACAGTATGAGATCTATGGCGATGTCATGTTTTTACTGGTACTCTGAAGCAATACCCTGACTTCTAGAGCGTTTATAAAATAATAAATACAATAAACGTTAACACTTGTGGGGATTTAGGAAAGTACAAGTTGTTGTTATTTTCAGTAATTCCAAATCAAACGTTTCTTTTATGTCTAAAGTGATGATTTAGCTAGAAGTTACTTTTTGATGACATTCGGAAAGGGGGAGTTACCTGATTAGCACATTTGAAATGTGCACTGACACAGAGAACATAAAATACTCTCTTTGGATTTGTGTACGAAGCTAATATTTTGGGTTACCACTTAGGTAAGAACGAGGTATGAATATGTATCACCGTCATTTTGATTTTCAGTTCTGGCGATCGTTCCCTGATAGTTTACCTCAGAAACAGGTATCTTAGTACTAGTGCACAGCGGCAAGGATTTAAGGTTTTAGCTCCTCCTTTACCTCCTGCCACCCCAGGCTGATGTCTGCATTTGCTGGATTAAAGTTCGGGTTCCGAATGAGGGGCTTCTCCCCTGTTCTGAAAGAATTTCATGTGGTCACTGGGCCACCTGACTACAGAAACAAATCCAGAACCCACCGCCTTCCCTCCTTTACTGTGGTTAGTACTCATTATTTTGCACTATTTGTTGATTTTATTTATGGGGCACACCATAACAGAAGAAGCTCTTGGCTCTAATCTGTGAACAGTAACTTAAGTCAAAGACATGGCGAGGATAAAGCATGTATGCCATCAATCGTCAAGGGTTCAGATGCTTACAGAATTCCAGATCATCCAGTTTCGTCCAAAGGCACCAAGTGCAAGGAGTTCTGGATTGGGCAACCTGGAAATTATGTGCTCCGGTTTTAGTGCAAACTCTCCAGCACAGTTGAATTTGTAAGACTGCAAGACTAAATGAGTTGACGTGTCATGCTAGGACATAGGGTTTGTAGGAGGCTGGCCTGGTTTGTTGTGAGTACCACAGGTACTTACACCTAATACCAGGTCCAGTTATCCCTTATTAGTGAAATGTAGTCAGTGTCTAGAAGCCAGTCTGTCTAGAGGTAGCTGTAGGCAGAGCAGCCAAGACTGAACTAGGAGACATAAAAAGCTCTTGCAATACCACTGTAGTCACACAGTACTCACACACATGAAAAACAATATTCAGTGTTACCAAAAATAAAGGTACTTTATTTTAGTGACACAATGCCAAAAATACTTAGGAGACTATACTCCCATAGGAGGTAAGTAAATTACACAATATATACACTAGTAACCAAAAACTGGTAAGTAAATAGTCAGAAAATAGTGCAAACAGTGAAAAGCACAATAGGTTGCAATTGGTCTAGGGGAACACAAACCATATACTAAAATAGTGGAATGCGAAAGTTGGTTTCTCACCTAGGCAAGTGTAGTGTGTAGAGGGGCACGGGGAGTGTAAGAAAACACCAAAGGTAAGTAAAATACCCCACCCCAGAGCCCAGGAAAGCAGGAATAAAATACAGCAGATTTCCTAAAACACACTAGAAGTTGTGATAAACAATAATGCAAGAACCAGAAGAGACTGCAAGACACCAACGTTGGATTCATGGACCTGAAAACCTGTGGAAGAAGGGGACTAAGTCCAAGAAGCACTGAAGAGTCCGGGGAGAACAGGATCCCCTGCTAATCCGGATGAAGGTGCAAAAGAAGAACCACCGGTGAGAAGACAAAGTCAGTATTGCACCAAAGAAGACAGATGTGGGTTCCTGGTTGGTGCAGAAGATGTCCCACGCTGGATGGATGAATGCAGTCTGGTTGCATCACTGGATTCTGCCAACAAGCCGTGGCTCGCGCAAAACATGCGGTTGGTCTAAAATGGTACTGCCCGTGACCAGGGGGGACCTGGTGGCCTCTATCCAGGATAGGGAGACAAAAGGGGCTCTCAGCAACTCAGAGAGCCCTCAGAATACCAGGCAGCGTGCACAGGAGTCCCACAGCACGGGGACAAAGGAGGTGGAAATGGAGGCCCATGCAGCAAGACAAAGGATTCCCTCGCCACCAGAGACCCACTCAGAAAGCTGTGCATGGCAGGATGGAGTGCTGGGGACCTAAGCTGTGTTGTGCATGAAGAACTTCTTGGAAGGTCGCACAAAAGCCTTGGCAACTCCAAGTCACGTGGGGCATGGGGGAACTGTCTTGCATGGGGAGGCAAGCTCTGACCTCCACCAAAGTTGGACAGCTGGACATTGGGACTGTCAGAGTCACTGTAGTCCACCACCTGTGTTGCTGGATCCATGCCTGTTGTCTGGAGAGGGGACCCACTCCACCGGTCGTCGCTGCAGAGAGGTGCCTGCTGAAGCAGGGAAGTGACTCCGTCACTCTACGGGAAATTCCTTCAGTTCTTCTGGTGCAGGCTGAAGACAGGCAGTCCTCAGAGGATGCATGACCTGGAAACTGTTGCTGTTGTTGGCTGGAGCTGAAGGTACAATGTTGCAGAAGTCATCTTAGCCTCTTTGTTGCAGTTTTGTAGAGTTCCTCGAGCAGTCAGCGGTTGATCCGTTGGTAGAAGATGAAGTAAAGTATGCAGAGTATTCCTGCTGGATTCTTGCAATCCGAATCTGAAGAAACACCCAGAGAGACCCTAAATAGCCCTGAGAAGGGGATTGGTCTCCTAACCAGGTAAGCACCTATCAGGAGGGGTCTCTGACGTCACCTGCTGGCACTGGCCACTCAGATGCTCCCAGAGTTACCTGACCATCCTGAAAACAAGATGGCAGAACCCAGGGACACTCTACTCTGGAGGAGCTCTGGGCTTCACCCCTGGGGTGGCGATAGACACAGTTTCGTGCTAGAGCAGGGACTGGGGGTCCCTGAACCGGTGTAGACTGGATTATGCAAGGAGGGCATCATCTGTGCCCTTCAAAGCATTTCCAAAGGCTCCGGGAGGATACCCCTCCCATGCCTGTAACACCTATTTCCAAAGGGAGAGGGTGTAACACCCCTCTCCTAAAGGCAATGCATTGCTCTGCCTTCCTGGGATTGAGCTGCTCAACCCCCAGGAGGGCAGGAGCCTGTCTGTGAGGTGGCAGCAGCTGGGGCTGCCTGGAAAACCTCAGATGGCTGGTATGGCAGTACTGGGGGTCCACCGTGGAGCCCACAGAGTGCATGGAATTGTGCCACTAATACTGTAATTAGTATTGGGGTACAATTCCCAGTTGTTAGACACCTTACATGGCCATATTCAGAGATACCATTGTGAAGCTGTACATAGGTATTGACCTATGTGCAGTGCTCACTTAAAATGGTGTCCCCGCACTCATGAAGTCTGGGAAAATGGGCCTCGACAAAGTGGGGGCACCTGTGTTAGTGCAGGGGTGCCCTCACACACAGGTACTTTGCACCCAGCCTTCAGGGTCTGAAGGCCTGACATATAGGGACTTATAAGTGACCTGGTGCAGTGAAAATGGCTGTGAAAAAGTGCATGCACTATTTCACACAGGCTGCAATGGCAGTCCTGTAGAAGCCTTTGTATGGGCTCCTTATGGGTGGCAAAATAAATGCTGCAGCCCATAAGGATCCCCTGGAACCCCAATGCCCTGGGTACCTATGTACCATATACTAGGGACTTATAAGAGGGGGTCTAGTATGCCAGTTTGGAGTGAAATACTGGGTTACCAGTATGTAAGTACAAATTTGGAACCAACGAGAGCATAAGCACTGGAGTTCTGGTTAGCAGGACTCCAGTGACACAGTTAGGCATACTGACAAAAACAGTGAAACAGACTGACAGTAGGCCACAAACCATGAGCACTGGGGTCCTCGCTAGCAGGATCCCAGTGGCACAGTTAAAACATACTGACAAACACTGACAAACAGGCCAAAAATGGGAGTAGCCATGCTAGAAAGAGGCTATTTTCTCACAGGGTTCAGTGAAGATGTGGCCTTTTCTAGAGTCTGCGATCTCTCCTCTAGATGTGTGTGCTCTGTTCTCTGTGGATTGGGTTTCTGTGGATTGGGTCTAGAGGAATACTGGAGTATGTGAGCCCTGGTCTAGCACAGTGGATATATTCCTGATACCTACTTTGGCTGGCAGGAAAGGAACCAATCAAATATCCATGGTAGGACCAGCAGCTCCAGCGTAACCATCTAGCCAGAATCTAGGGCTCTTATGACAGTCTAGTCTTTGCAAAGAGGTGTAATGCTCAAATGCCATGGGTAAGTGAGTCCCTTCATGGCCTCTTTAGGTCCGCACACCCGGGGCTACTCTTTTAATCCTCTCATATTGCTGACAGAAGTGGTCTTCAGTACAGTGCTCCCATTATCATCTCCAGGGTGGGACTCTGAAATCCAACTGTGTGGGAAGCTCTTTCCTCCATGTGGGATTGTGATTCCTGGTTCTCTGGTTTTGCTCCATGTAGAATGATCTGATACCTTCTCTCCTCCATAAAATGAACACCATGTTGTTTGAGTTGATAAGGTCATTTCCCGTGCCCCTAGTCCCATGTGATTCTGGAATGGTCGATTTGTAGTGTCTCAGGGTATTTCCTCAGCTTTGGTTTCTTGTGGCCCTTCTAAATCTTTATAGGTGTGTTCTTCACCCTCACTATTGCATTTTATTATTTTTTCCAACAAACTGTGTGTTGCAGATTCTACTTCAGTCCATCTTGAAAGGGGGGACAGTCCCCCACCATTGTCGTCCTTACCTTGTGGGTGTGTAGTGAGATCCTCGCTTGGCTACCTTTCCTAGAGGACTTCCTGTTTACCTCCCAACTTGCAAGTGCTACCTGCTGTCCTCACCTAGAAGGATCTACATTTTCTGTCCTGATGCTACATACAAAGCAGGGCAGGGCCACTATGGAGGAGTTGTGGTGGGAGAAGCAAGTAACCTGTTAACCTGGCGCCAATGTGTATCTATCTCCTGGATCCCATCCTGTTCTTCTACCAAGGCTCTGTCTTGATCACCATTTGTCCTTTTCTGACAACTGTAGCAAGCACCAACCTTTACCTCGCGCCTGAGCTTTTTATCACTTTTATGTAGCAGTAGGGCCATTTTCTTCATTTGGGCTTCCCAATAAATCCCCACACATTCAGGCCCATACTTATACCTATTTGCACTGTATTTGCACAATTTTTTTATGCAAAATCAGTGCAAACTTACAAAATATGATTGTATGTTTGAGCCGCTTTTGCGTAAAAAAATAATGCAAATGCAGCACAAAAAAGTACAAATATGGGCCTCAGTCTTTATTTGAGAGTATTGAGGCGGCCTCTGCTTAGTGCTATCAGGTGATTTTGTGGTTAAGCGTATCTTGATGCTTTATTCTTTAATTTCTTTGCTAAGCTCTGGATCTTATCTGCTCAGCTGGTAGCTCCTGGTCCATAGTGGAGCAAGTTCTACAAATTGAGGCCAAGTGTGTTTTTTGCAGATGTTTCCAACAAAGGTGTTTTCATTGTCATTATTGCAACTTTTTCTTGGCAAAAAGGCCTTTTAAGAAAACGTGTTGCTCTGTTGCTAGAAGCAGTGAGGGTTTCTTAAGCATACTTCATGAGGAAAGGGATGACTCCTGGTGCCAATCACTAATCCTCATGTTAAGGAAAGAATGACATGCACACTTCTTTTTCTTGTGTTGTTGCTCTTGAACTGCAGCCACATTGCTGCTATTTCATACTTTGGGTCCGATTTAAGTTTACTTAGGGCCCTCTAATTTCATTTCATGTCTTCTCCCACCTAGTGATACTAAGATTTCTAAAGTAAAGATATTTGATTGGCCACTGAAGTCAATGGCAACCAAAGTCAATTAACTCCACATAAACCCTTATCCACATCCACGTCCTGCACGCAGCTGTACAATGTTAGCTCAGATACAACAGATATTTCTGGTTATTTCCTTTGGACCCAGGCATCACTTTCCATTCTGGCACTGTAGGTTTTTATTTATACCATTATAAAAGCAGGACTTGAGGCCTAGACGGTGAAATCCATCAGCTGAAGCCCTCCGCTACACAAAATTTGGATCGATTAATTCACAGTCACTCTTTAACTGTTCTACAACTTTCAAGCTCACCAGGGCCAACCGAGGATGATAAGAGTAAGTGAAACCTTGGAGAACATCCTGCAAAATGCTTGATAACATTACACAATAGCCATGGTGGCTTCATCTGACTCCAGCACAAGCATCAGGACCCTGCTGTGGAATTTCGGCAGCCCAGCACTCTCCAGATTACAGAAGATGCACACATCCCGACAAAACCTTGGTCAATCAAAGCCAAATGTTCAAATCCTTGGTACAGTCTGGAGCTCATCAACAGGAAATATGTTATTTGATGCCAAGAAAAGAAGTGGTGGTGCATTGAACTGGAAGGTAACTTAACTGCCCTCAAACAACCCAGCTTCTGCTACAGGCTACCTCTTACTCGAATGCCACCTGAGATGCCTCCAGTACAAACTGGGTGCTTTTCTAGGACTTGAGGCACTCCATGAACACTGCAACAGACCTCTTATTCATCTATACCAAGGAAAAATTCACAGCCATCATCTAGCCTTCAAGGATAAGATAGCAAAGCAGCCACACATTATCTGTGTATTAACTATCAGCATTTCCAAGATTTAGCTTCACAATACATTCAGTTAGTCTGAAGACCTGTCAAAACTCCCTGGATCCCTGAAGCACACAAATCATTGTCAGTCATGAAGGAGATCTCCACTGAAGCAACTACATCGCTACTGAACATCAGTGCATACCTTTTGCAGTGCTCCTTACTAGTTGCACTCATGATTAGACAGATCCTGCCTCTCCGCGAGAAGTAAATTCTGGATCTTCATGAGTTTATGAGCTGCTGCCCTAATACGAACATGCCGTTATAGGGGAGGAGCATCAAGAAGGCAGTTGTTAATCAACTCCCATGATAACGGCAAGTATAATGCAATCCACCAGGACCACAAGCCTATTTTTAGGCTGGAGGGCGAGCTCCAGCGTGGAGAGAGGGACTATCCAAATGGTGAGAACACTCTTTAGCTAGTAGACTATGGCAACCT
Organism: Pleurodeles waltl; assembly: GCF_031143425.1. Classification (NCBI taxonomy): domain Eukaryota; kingdom Metazoa; phylum Chordata; class Amphibia; order Caudata; family Salamandridae; genus Pleurodeles; species Pleurodeles waltl. The sequence continues at coordinate 703,392,529 of NC_090450.1, forward strand.
CTACCTACTCATCCAGCGTGGACGCCCAATGGCATCTGATGCTGTTCAAATGGGCGTTGGCTCCGTAGTCCTGTGGTAGATTGAGTTCTATCTGGAGAGCAATGCCCATCTGTTTCAGATGATTTCCACCTTTCGGGGGCCCCTCCACATAAGGTGCTGCAGACCTAAGGCTGCATCCTGCAGCTAGTGATTTCCAGCTCTTAGACAGTGCTCCTGAGAAAACCACTGACTCATCAGAGGAACATTACCAAGCAGTGTGTTAACCTACCAAAGCCAGGAGACAACCAGAGTTTCAGGATTAGCTCAATGAAATGAATCTATATGGATTGTACTCAAACTCAATAAAACGCTCCAAATCCCTGGGCTTTTGTGTTGATACAAACCTGGGCTTCAGGGCTTTAGGACAAAAACTGCCCACAAAACCAAGACAGCATTGCATTAGCTGATCCTGATCTACAAAGTGAGACATTTCCTCCTAGAAAATTAACAGAAGCGTGGGCACTGATCTGCTCTCATCTCGATGGTTGTAATGCTTTACTGACCATCATCTCCTCAACCCACCTGACATCACTAAAGAGCTTTATTTGCCAGACACGATCAAACATATGCTTCAAAAAAGAGCTTAACACCATACTCCAGCATCATCTCGGTGTAGTGTAGCTTCCCAGTTACCGAATGCGTCTGAAGTGTCCCTACACAAGCCAATGCTACAGTGAACCCCTCTGCACCCTCAACCCATAGATGCTACTACTGCTTCTTAATGCATTCTGGTGCTCAAACCTGTAACATGTCTCCTCTGCATCCTCACTGCCCCCTCCTCCATTGCTGTACTGCTTCCAACAGGGCCATCATGAACCCCACCCCCTCTACTTTAACAGCCCGAGCTAGGGGTGTCAATGGGCAGTTCTGTTTTGTAAAGCATTTAAAGTGATGTTGAGACATCTCATTTGATTCAAATGAAGATGCAGGTCTCCAAATAGAAGCTCATAAGTGGCATTTCAAAAGAATAGTGTCATGGAGTTCTGGGGTTGGGGAAGAAATGGAACAAGAGAGCAGATGGGGATGCATGGATAGATGGATGCATAGATGAGTGGATAGATGGAGAGAAGGATGGCTGGATGAAAAGAGATAGGATAGGTAGATCAATTAAGGACGGAGAGAAAGATGGATGAGGAAGAGAAAGATGATAATGGAGAAATTTGAGAGTAGATTGGATAGGGAAGCAAGGCTGGAGAGATGATGAAGAAAAGTAAGAAAGGAAGGATGGTGGTTGAATGGAAGTAGGGCAGGATATATTGATGGACCAATGCATAAGACACCAAAAAGAATTGAGAAACGGAAGAAAAACAATGGCACCCGCTCCCAAACTAGTGTCAGGCCCACTTGCATAACTTGCTCACTCGGTGCTATTTTGGATATGGTTGGAAGTGGGGAGTATTTCACTGTTTCAGGCCACTCCCTTGTCTTCCCACATCGAATCCCCCCACACCCTACTATCTCTTGATACATTATATTCCCTCCCGCTATACCACTGTTAAATATTCTTGCTAAATTTGCTCAAAAAAGATGTCCTTTACATTCACCCCTACACAGATAAATATTTCATAATATCCTCTAACTATTGGCTGTCCGTCCCATGTCGTTGCATACCTCCGGTATTTTAGATCAAATTATCAGTATCCATGTTGAAAGGAACATACTTTAGGTAACTATGAGCAGTGACTAAACCCATCAGCTGTATATACATGGGAAGGAAATGTATTGACATAAACGATACCTTTTATGTAATGTGGCGATGTTCCTGCTCGCAAGACCTTTCTGTGTCATTCAACATACACAGTCAACATGCCTGTGCATTGCAGGGAAGCCAGTCAGTAAAATAAACCTCGTGTTTCAGTTACTACACTGTTGGCAAGCACTTCTGCTCAGGGAACTGGGTTTCACCACTTAATAGATTCTTTCTACAGCTTTCCCATAAGCAGCAGGATGACTCAGAGAAACCCTTAGCTCTTAGTTTTGTCGAAAAATCAGTTTTTCACTTCTCATGTCAGCAGAGTTGCCAAATATCTATTGCACAGTAGCACAGTATGAAATATAATCAATGTGGAATAGCCAGAGGTGTCTAAAAACATACTTTAGTTACTTTCAGTGATAGCACTCGATGAAAATACAGAAAAGAAATTCAAATCCCAATAGACAGACTGTCTGTTTGCAATGCAGCCCAAAGTAAGATAGGCTCAAAGAAACAGATCTGAGAGCACAGAATGAAATAGGCTAGGGCCATTGAGAGAATTTACAGCTTTGGGGCCTTGTGGTATACCTGTCGAAGGATCGTGTTTTTGTGGATCACACACCCCTTCGAGGTGCTAGTGAGCCCAGGTGTACAAGGCACTAGACTGAGCACTGGAGCATCCTGCGAACTGAGTCCTTTGTGGTAGCCCTCACTCAGATGATAATGAGGGCAGGTGGTGCTGAGATTGAAGAGCCAGATCAATATGCTCTTCGACAGTTGAAAGTTAATGAGTTGTTGTGGCTTACTTAAGTTGGTCACAGACAACATGTTTTAGATAGCTTATGGACTTAAAGCACCTATTGTAGAGACGTGTGTATCCAGCTTATAATACTGTGAGATAGGATAGTCGGTTAATGCACTTACTGTGTACAGAAGAAAACAATCTCTGGTCATAAACTCAAATGATTATAAAATAGCTTAGATGGTTCATGTGCTTCCTGCAGAGCAGTGTGTGTGTGTGTGTGTGTGTGTGTAACATGTATATCACAAAATGTTTTTCCGTGTTAACTCAGCAGGTTCGTTTGTTGCAGAGCTAAATGTGTAAGATGCACACTACAAGGTATAGACATGGTAAAAGGTCTGAGAGCAATGATTCCCAAACTGTGGGTCACGACCCACAAGCTGATTTTTGATGGGTCGTGAAAGTCCAAGCAATAAATGAAAATGCCTCTATATTAAATTCTGTACTTAGTTTGTCACATTTACTGTGCTTCGAAGACAGCAGTCAAATGTCAGACTTTGTCTTCTGACAAATTGCTAATTATGTTTTTAACATGGGGATTGGTATTTGCAGACTCCTCTCACTTTGGAAACAGAGGAAATAAAGTGAATTATGTGAGAATCTTGCTGGGGCACAGAGAGTGTGTAAGGAAAGGCTATAGGATGTAATTGTTTGTAACACAGAACAGAAAGGAAAGTACCTGTAACTGAACTGTATGCATTCAGCAGTTAGGAAAGCAAAAATGAATCACATGTTTTGCAATTGTGAAGTGTAATAGACACAATAATTTGAATAGGATGCAAACAAATCAAAATGCTTTACTTGGTGATGCACTAATAATGCTATATGAGTGGCTTGGACAGCAGGTAGCAGTCATTTTAATGAATATGTAATTAAATAAACAGCAGTTGTTGTGTTCATCTCTAATGTAGACAAACAGCACCACCATGTGGAGACTGTCATGAGTTCCATTGTTGACAGTTAAGTGCAGGTGCTGAGCACTTGAAACCTCCAGCTCAAATTAAGCCCTGACCTGAATACAGCTGGTTTACAAGCACATATAAATGTAAAGCAATGTAAAAGAAGTAAAGCAACATAAACAAGGTTATCACAAGCAACAAAGAGCTATAACCACTGAAAATAATGCAGAAATGAACTAATACAATTGTTAAAATAAGGTACAATAGTGAAAACTGGAAGTTTCCAGCATAAATAGTTTATTTTGTTTACATAATTTGCAAGACCTCTAATGCATACTGTAACAGGCTTTAATGGACCACTGTCAGGGCCGGCTTTAGGGCTGTGTAACCTGTGCAACTGCACCTGACGCTGTCCTTGGGAAAGGTGCTGTATTCAGAAATAACATTTGTTTTTAAAAGCGCTTTCTGTTTCCTTGTCTAGCAGGTATCAGGCAACAATAAAAATGTCAACGCAGATTAGAGTGCTAAAAGTTTTGTTTAGTGGCAGGTTGGACTCATTATAAAGTAGTGCAGGGGGTTAATATGCCTACTGAAAAGAGAATGTACCAGGTAGATAGAGAACAACAATTCTCATTGTTTTGTGTAACATTTCCCATAGACTGATTTATACATGTAAGAATCATTCCTTCTGTATTACGTGTGTGTGATGTAAAGAAAAGGCTCTGACTGCCCTACACTGCTACAGCAGTGCTATAAAACAAAATAAATACATGTGAGAGAGGGTTTGTGGAGAGATGAGTGGCACTGATGGAAGGTGGTGGTCAGGGAATCTGTGGAGAAGGAGGTCCTTGAGGGGGGCACCAAAAACAATGTCAGGCTGGTTCCTTCAACTCTAAAGCCAACCCTGACCGTTGTTACCTGTGGTGATGATCATTACCATGAATATCTCCAGATATGTTCCTGCTGCTCAAGTTAGTTATAGCTAGAGTCTATGGGGAGGCAGTCGAGTGATGACAAATATGGTTCTGCTCGCTAACAAGCTGTTATAGTCCTCTGAGGTTTCTTACTTGCACCGCCTAACAGCAGGAGATATGACACAAGAAATGTCAGATTTTAATATGAACTTAATTCCTTGTTTCCCTGTTCTAGTTTTTCTCCCACCCATTGGGTCCCATTTTTCTGATATTAGTGTTATTGGACTTTGTATTGTAAAACTTCCCACATCTGAGTTTCTACAAGTCAGGCATAGTAGAGATTTTCTAATACCTTTGGTCGAGAGAGCCTCCCAACAAGATCGGATTAGGGTATGAGAATAATGGAAAATGAAAAGAGCCAGTATCACCATTTTGTCTGAAGATTGTAGACATGTTTTGTTCCACATAGATACCTAGAGCAGTTTGTTGTCAAAGGTCTCCAAAACACTACGGGGGTCATTCTGACCGCGGCGGACGGCGGTCGCCGCCCGCCACGCGGTTCCCGCCGAAAGACCGCGGCGGTCATTCTGGCTTTCCCACTGGGCTGGCGGGCGACCGCCGAAAGTCCGCCCGCCAGCCCAGCGGGAAACACCCTTCCCACGAGGACGCCGGCTCAGAATTGAGCCGGCGGTGTGGGAAGGTGCGACGGGTGCAGTTGCACCCGTCGCGAATTTCAGTGTCTGCTAGGCAGACACTGAAATTCTTTTTGGGGCCCTCTTACGGGGGCCCCTGCAGTGCCCATGCCATTGGCATGGGCACTGCAGGGGCCCCCAGGGGCCCCGCGGCACCCCCTACCACCATCCTGTTCCCGGCGGGAGAACCGCCAGGAACTGGATGGCGGTAGGGGGTGTCAGAATCCCCATGGCGGCGGAGCACGCTCCGCCGCCATGGAGGATTCTCAAGGGCAGCGGAAAGTCGGCGGGACACCGCCGACTTTCCGTTTCTGGCCGCGGCTGAACCGCCGCGGTCAGAATGCCCAGCGGTGCACCGCCAGCCTGTTGGCGGTGCTACCGCCGACCTCCGCCATGGCGGTAATTACCGCCAGGGTCAGAATGACCCCCCACATCTTTTTTTGGATGTTTGAGGTTGTAATTGTCTAAGACCTAGGGGTATCTCCAGTGTACGTGAAGTCCTACACCAGGGGCCGAGTAGGAGTAGATCTCCTTGATGAGTTCCCCACAAAGTGATTTGTTATCCACAAATACTTTGTAAATACTTTCTCCATGTGCAAAGGTTTCATTGAAGCTGGCAGAGTCAGAGGTTTTAGTGTGCCTCGGCTCTCATAGCACACATCCTGGGAATTCACTGGTCCTGGATCAGTGCTAGCCTAGGCATAGTATGTGTGCTGTGGAAGGGGGTCTAGTGATGCAGAGGATGTGGAGCATGCACTTTAGTAGATCCTAAGACGGGGTGCAGCAAAGGTTTGTATATGCTTGGGAGTGTGCCCACCAAGCTGAACCACCACTTGAGGCTTTCATCTGCACCTCCAGAAGATGTGGCTGCTCACTTCGACATTTCTCCACCATACCTCTGTTCAACCCATTTGCCTGGACCTCATCAGTGTCTGACGGGCTGGCAGGCTGAATCTGGGTTGGAATCTAGACTCATATTTCTCTACGAGGGTTTCACTGGCAGCGGGCACTTAAGGAAGGTTGGGGTGAAGGAGAGAACGTAGTACTGTTTGTTCCCAGCAGGAAGAGAATTATACCTAGTAGATTCCTGTACAAGGATGGTGGTTGTCTGGTCCTGGATGTACCAAGGACAGGATAATGCCAAGTACTCGAAGGACAACTCCAGCACTTATCCTATCTCAGGGAGATGGAGGTGGATTCAGCAGCCAATTACAAGAAGACATTGTTTGACATTGAGGAAGCTTCCAAAAGGTGAATGGTAACCAATTCTATGTTCATTAAATTTTGTCTCTTAATTTGAGTCTCCTGCAGCAGTATAATAGTTGGTCTAGGCGGCTCCAGCCACCTAAAGCTTGTTTTTCTTTTTTTAAATTATTGATTTCATTTTTATCTAAGAAGAGTATCTTAACTTCTCTCATAGGTAGATTTACTATTGAACTGATCTTTAAGCTAGTCAACTTAGTCAACAAATATTTTTGTCTTTACAAGTGCTCCCCATCCCTCAACCCTACGAATTCCCACACCTCCCACCCTACCACCCTCTCATTTTTCTTGCCCAATAAAACCCCACCTCTTCCCTTTGGTACTGCCTCCCTCCCTCTGGGCGCATGATAGTTTATACCCATCGTGAGCCAGGGGAACGAGCCACCCCCTAATAAGTACCTTCCTTATCTATGCACCTACATCCTTTTGCTTAAGTTCTACCCAATGTTGCCCTTAGCCTACCTTTTCACTCCTGCCTCTCCTCTTCCAGTCTACTTTTTTTCCTTTGACTCGTATCCTCCTACTCTCTTTCTTTTTTGTAAACCTCCCAAACACTTCTGCGCAGTGCCAATATTATGCAAGACATTGAATGCGCTATCAATACTCTTAGTCTAGCAGGTTGCATCAGCATTCTCTGAACTTCTTCGAACTTAAATAATGAAATTAATTACGTAAACTCCCTCCGTTGTTTCTTACATCATTCCCAAATAAATCTTGAAATTAAAGTAATTGGGAACCCAGAACTCTTTTTTGTCTTAGTGCTACTATTAGTATATTCTCTGTGGCACCACTAAAGCTCATCACGACTTTCTTTTTGGGTCTTCTTTAGACGGTATTCGGTGTGTCCTTGTGATAGTAAGATCTACTTTATTGTCAGACAGGATATGAGTGTGTATAAGTGCTTCAAGAATTTCGATAGATGATTCATTTTGCTCTTTTTTTCTGGTATTCGCTGAAATCTTATATTAGACCTCCCCATCTTCAGCCTGTGATAATAAGAGGTTTAGTTCCCTTGAATGTCCTAATAGCTGACTTTGAGGGGTTTTCACAATCTAAGACTTATTGTTGGAACTCTTCTAACTGGCTTTAGAAGCAGTTCATCTTTCTTAGTATTTCCTGCATCTGTTTGCTTAACGTAGACAACAGTTTGGCTTTTATCGCTTTTATTTTGCCAAAAATGCTTTTATTCTAAGGATTGGATGGCTGGCTCTTTAGAACCAATCAATATATTTTGCAATTGTTCGTGTGAGAACCCGTGGGCACTGGGGAGGGAGATCTTGACTTGCCAGGGATTTTGTTTCAAAAGTTGATTCATCCATAACTTGTGTTTTGCTTGCGAATTCTGAACATGGTGTCAATAGCTGTATGGGGTTCCCTGCTGTCTATTACACGTTTTTTCCTAAAGATCCGTAATGGCGATCTGTTTATCTGTGTCTTTAACATCATCTGTATCCTTATCCTTGTTAAAAAAAAAAAATCCTTGCCATTGGCTATTACATTTACATTCTTGCGGCAGAACTCTGAGCTCCTCTCTTTGAGACAAAGGCCTATATTTATAATTTTTTAGCACGCCACTTGCGCCGCTTTTTGACACAAAAACGGCGCAAACTTGCAAAATATAATACCCGAGCTAAGGTAACTTATTCTGCTCAAGAGCCGCCCCCTTATATAAACTTTTCCGGAAATTAATTTCCACATTGTCTGGGCTCAATCAACTCTTTTGGCTGCTCTCTGTTCGTTGCAATTCTTTTCTCCAAGCCTTCCAAGCAAGTTGTGTCGTCCTTCAGTGCATCTCTCATGCCGCACATCATGTTTATCCCTCTTGCCCAGGCTCTATCTTTCTTACGTTCAGTATTTCTCAGCAATTTGCTTTTAAAGGGATAGATTGGGCCCTTGCTGCACCCTGCAGGGATGATGTTTGATTTTGGCATCTGGCATACAACACTTTACCCATCCTGACCCATCTTCATCTGTCCTAGCTGGGGAATCTTGAAGCTGCTTCCAGATCCCTGATCTACGCTTAACGCTTGCTTCAGGCAGCACCACAGTGGAGGGAGGTTACCACTGGTGCCCAGTGGCGTAACAAAAGCTCACTTAGCCCCCCGCGGTGCAGGGGAGCCCAATCTCTAAGGGACCCCCTCATCAAAACTGGTAGGTGGTGGGCCGGGGAGAAGGGGACCCCCTTCATGAATTTTGCTTCTCAAGTTTCGTTACCCCACTGTTGGTGCTGTTGTGATTCTCTGGTCCTTAATGCACTTTGGGGACTGTTTTCCCCTCTGCAAGCTGAGGCACAGAGGTTAACAAATTTGGCGAAGCTCTGCCTGCATTCCACTTCAGAGAAATAACTTTGTTGTTGCCTGTAGTCTGCTAAAGATGGGGGCTCCGCGTCTCACCCTGTTCCGCGGTGCATCATCCACACTGCTCGGGGTGTGGTCTCCTCAGTGGATACATCAAGCGGAGACGGGCATCCCCGCTGATATGCCCACACCAAGCAGCTCATAGATGGGTAGCCATTTTGGTATCCAAGAATTTTCCAGACCTTTGCTCAAAATTAAGCAAGATGAAGCTGGAAGATGGGTTATACTGGCTTTCTCTTTAAAGCTTTCAATATTCACCACTATCTTACTTTTATGACTCTTTGTTAGATGATCAAAGTGCAACTTATGACGTATTAGATCATTTGCTAGATTATACAATCAATTCAATTAGATTACAATATGACACCTTAAAATCAAAGGAAACCTATAGTTGCTACGGCAATACAAGCACTTATTAAAGAGCGAGGGCTAATTGATCCTTGGAAGGCAAAAATAGTCAGGAAAGACACCATACGTTTTTGTTTTCGAAGAGATTTTCATCCACATTGTTTATTGATTATTTTCTACCAACAAAGAACATCCGGAATGTAGTAGTTACATATATCGCCAATGTTTTTCAGATCATATAGCAATACAATTGGATATTAAATTATCTTCAGCAACAATTCTACTTTAAGATGGCAAGAGGATGGCAGATGAAAGATTCCTGGAAAAAATTACAATTACATTTTTCTTTACAGAGAGTCTGAGTTCAGTTTCTTCGACTGCAGTCTGAAAAGCTTATAAGGCAACTTTGAGGAGGAAGTAATCACTTTCCAAGCATATCTTTAAAAGGAAGAAGAGACATTGATAAATTCACTTCAGGATGAAATTCAACTAACAGAAATGAGGCTTGATACACATAACGATAATCATCTGTGAAAAAGCAATGCAAATTTATTGGCCGGAGAAGAAGTTTATTAATTCACATACATTTGGATTACAAGTGTATTGAGAAGGGTGAATTAATAAGAAGAGTACTGGCATGTCATGATGATAATATGTAAAGTTCAAAACTTAATAACAAAGATTTGAGCACCAAATCCAGAACAGGTGATTCTTGCAAGTGGTGAGATAGAGAAAAAGATTGTATCACTTCAAAAAAAGATTTATATGGTGGAAAGATAGCCATACTAGATTTCCTTACTCAATTAAAACCAAGGGCCTGATTTACATGTTGGCAGTAAAGGTCCCACAATCAGCTTTTCAACTGAAAACCTGTCTGCTGCTGTGACTGGCTGCCCACCGTATTTAGATGTTGGGGGTCCCATAGCCGAAAGCCTGCATTGAAACTGCAGCCTGTTCCAAGAAACACTGCCAATGTCGACAGCAAGAGAGGGAAAAGTGGATGCCGGTGGGACCCCTTCCCACTGTGCAGATTTGGATGTGCCTTACTGCCAAGCAAAAAGTGGCAGTCCGACCTCCACTTCTGAGTTGACGGATTGGGATGGAAGGGTTGAAAACTCACCCTTTTTCCCCATTCCACTTCTATCTACGACTGGACAACACCTGCTGTCACTGCTGCCACGTCCCACAGAGACCACACAAACCCCCACCCCATTGTCAGGCTCACAGGTAGGGATGCCGCATTGCCAGGGTATGTTGGATGCACACTGCACAGGAGGTCGGGACCTCTGCAAGCTTATAAATGTCACAGTGTTTTTTTTAAATCGGGGAGACAATTGTGTCAGACATGGCTGAAGACACAATGGCACAACACGCACATCGCACACATTCACAACTGTCATTGTGATGTCATCATTAATTTCCAAATGAATGCAGGTACCACAATGATGGTACACTCACACTTGACAGTGGTATCCATGTCTGCGCATGGCAAGAGGACAGGTATGGCTGTCCTGGTATGTTTGTGCTATCTGTTGTGCATGTGAGTCAGTACGTGGTTGTGTGTGTGTGCGTGGACTGGCTGGTTGAGGTGGAGCTGGAGTGGGTGATGTGGGTAATGTGGTTGCGTCACTATGTGTGTTGATTGATGCTGTTGTGTATGTTGTGTTGCCATGTGACACATTCAGGTGAGTGTTGTTGTTGTGTGTCGGTCGTTGTCGTGATGTGTGTAGTTGTGCCTCTGTGTGAGTGTGGTTGTCTAGCTGAGTGTGTGGTTGTCTCAATTTTTGTGGTTGTGTCATGTGTGGGTGAAGTGTCTATGGTGTGCATGTTGTGTTATGGATGTATGTCAATGTGTGTTTTCAGCATGTACTGGTTGTGTTGTTTTGGATTGATAATGGATGATGGCGTGTATGTACTGTATTGTGTAGTATGTAGTGCAGGGCGACACCTATGGCTTAGGTACAGTGTTGTGTGTCACTTACCTCTATTCCATAGCTCTGCCATTGTACAAAGTACATTGGGTCCCTCCATCATCTCCCTCTGTCAGTAATCTGTCACCAGTCCTCCGCTTACAGAGCTGTAACAACTAAATATGGTGGGAGGAACACCCTAGGCTTGATGGTCTTCTCAGGTCCACCGCCGAAACGCCTTGGCGATAAAACCATCAAGATCTAAATCAGGCCATAACATCCTGTGAAGAGATGCCAATTTCAATAGTTGGCAGGGTCGTAGCTGTTAAAATGCATGTATTACCTCAGATGAATTTTCTTTTTACTACTCTGTCATGTATGTTGATACAACAATTCTTTCTTAAACTAGAGGCAAGAATCACTAGTTTTCTACATGATATATCCTGTCCACACTTGAGTATGAAAAAGTTAAATCTTGCAAGGGAACATGGAGGGATGGCACTCCCTGACTTTAGGAGATATTACTATGTATTGGACCTAGTACTCTCTACAGGGTCAACCCTGAACTTTTTGCTTTCCTCCTACTATTTTTTGTCTGAATTTGTTTTTATTTGCCTTAAGACTCTGTGCACTTTACCCCTGTTAATCAGTGCTGAACTGCTTCTGCTCACTACCCTCAAACATGGTTACATTGGCTTATCTCCAACTGGAATATTTAATTTACTTTTAAGTCCCTAGAAAAGTTGTATTACATGTACACAGGGCCTGTAAATGAAATGCTGCTAGTGGGCCTGAAGCACTGATTTTGTCACCCAATTAAGTAGCCCTCTAAACATGTCTTAAGCCTGCCATCGCAGAGCCTGTGTGTGCAGTTTGAAACTGCCATTTTGATCTGGCAAAATAAACCTTTTGCCAGGCCTAAACCTTCCTTTTTAATACATATGTCACTTCTAGGGTAGGCCCTGGACAGCCCTAAGGGCAGAGTGCAGTGTATTTGAAATTTGGGACATGTACATTTTACGTTTTAAATGTCCTGGTAGTGAAAAACTCTTAAATTCATTTTCCACGACGGAAATGCCTCCCTACCATAGGATAACATTGGAGTTGCCTTATTAAATTTATAAGTGTAATTACCAAATGGGAAGAGGTGAGCAAGTTCATGTTTGGTGTCTTTGGAATTGGAGTGAAAAGCCCTCTTCAGTGGTGAAGTTGGGTTTTTGATCACAATTTTAAAAATTTCACTTTTAGAAAGCTGGCCTTTTCTGCAAGTAGCCCTTCTGTGCCTTCAGCCTGGCCTCATTTTCAGGACTGGGTGTAACTGACAGTAAGACTTTGTGAATTCCTCCCAGACACACAATAGAGGGATTAGATGTGTCTGGGTGGGCCATCTGCTGGCAGAATGGGAGGTTGGAGCTGAGCACAGCCCCACTTACAGCTGAACAGCCTATGCTCTGCCTTCACTCAAAGGGCCTACCAAACCCCATTGTCACTTCATCCAGCTTGGAGCCAGGGCAGGAGAGGCAGGAAATTCCATGCACTTCAAACTCATTGTCTAGAACCTTCTTCCAACTTCTTAAAACAGGGCACCACTGTATAAAAAGAAGGACCTCAGACACCAACTCTTCAGTACACTTCTGGACTTGTGGATAATGTGCAAGGAAGAAGGGCTGTTGTGCTGTTACAAGGCTGCCACTCTGCTGGATTGCTATTCTACTGTGCTGACCTGCTGCACTCTTGCCTGGCGAGAAGAACTGGACCTTTAAGTTAATCTTGAACCCAGGACCCCAGAATGACTCGAAGGGCTAGTCTACTGGCCTCTTGATTTGAGCCTCTGGGACATAAAAGGCTCCCCAACACCTGCTGGACACGTCTTATGTGAGTTCCTAACCCACAAGTGGTATCTCTCAGGTCCCAGACCCTTGGTGTGTTTTTCGGGCTCCTCACAATAATGAACAGGCCGATTTCCACCAGAACCACACCACTCACATTGAAATCCAGTGCAAGCCACTGCCAGGTCATCTCTTCACACAGCAACAACGACAGCCCGCAGGAGGGTTGCCAGCACCAAGCTCCACAACATACCAACTGCCACCCGCGATGCTCTCCTTGCTCCTCACAGCCCTCTCCAAAGTGAATCAGACTCTTGGCACAAACCTTAAGAAGGCACACCTTCAGCTGGACTAATCTGGGACTGTATCCAACATGCGCTCCATCACGGTCTGCCTGAACGTTTGAGATTGACCTAGTCTAGTGTGACCAGAAACCAGTGGTTGGCGTTTTCTGCTTTTAGGTGCTATATTGCAGTTTATTCTTTAAAAAATCATAACTCTGGTTCTACTGATTGGGTTTTTGTCATTTTGTTCTTATTTTAGTTATTGCATTTTTCTCTATTTTTCTAATTCCATTTAGGATCTTTTACTGTTTTACTGTTTGGAGTGCTGCACAAATACTTTACACATTGCCTGAAAGTTAGGCCTGACTGCTCTGAGCCAAGCTAACAGGTGGTTGAGCATAGATTAATTTGGGGTTTGCTTCTGTCCTACCCTGACTAAAACTGTGGTTGCTGCTTGACCAGAGCTCACTCCCCAGACAACCAGAAATCGAATTTCTAATACTATACCTCTATCTTTGTAATGTATACTCAATTTAAAAAATAGGTGTGTTGAATTTTTTTGTTGACTACAAAGAAGTGCACAGAATGAAGGAGAAACTGTTTATTTACTTAACACCACAGTTGCTGTGGTCGAGAATTCCAAAGTAGTAGGATACTGCACAACCAATATTTATTGTAAGAAGCAACAGCAGCTATGGTGTGTTTTGAAAAATTCCAATACATCCCTCGACCACCCCATTACAAGTGATACATTCTCAATTCCCAACAAGAACTACTCAGATGAGAAGCAATTAAATTGTGGCAAATGAGGGATCGGTATGTAAATGAATAATTAATATCTTGGGACTATGTAAAAGTCAAGCTCAAACCAACAATGAAGGGATATGAATTTGCCTATCGCCAAAACTGCAGTATATTAAAAGCATTCCAGTCTCAACCAATTGAGCGTTTAGGGGTGCCGTGGACTACCGCGGCGTCCCTTTTGCAGGCCACGGTCAGGGCGGCAGTCTGTGTCTCGGGAAGCTAGAACCGCCAAGGCCTGTTTTTTGTTGTCGGCCTGGCTTTTCATGCCGTGATGCGGCCCAGGAGTCTCGTTTCGATTTTCAGGTCACGCAATGGCCCCTGGCAGCCTCCCTGACTTTTCCCCCCAGTTACTTACTCAGTTCTTTTTCCTTCTTTTTCTTCTTGTCTTCTTTCTACTTGTCTTTTTTCTTCTTCGGTCTCCATATTGTCTTCTTCTGTCGTGGTTGTCTTCCCAGCAGCATTGTGTCTTTCCTTTTCTACTAGGCTTTTCTTCCCATTCATTTCTATGTAGCCTTTCCCAATCCAAAATACTGTCATTCATTTTCCTGTTTTGTCACTTCCTGTTTAATGGTATATAAGCACTGCAGTACCTTCTTTCTTTGTGTTGCAAACACTTCTGTCTTGGTGGTGATCCTCGCTCCTGTTTCCAGTTTTTCTACTCACTCCTGCTTTTTCCCTGTTGGACTGACTTCTATTTTTTGCTGTTTTCATAGTTTTTTTCTCTTTTTCAGGACTTCCTGTGATAGAGGTTTTTGTCCTATTCTTTGGGTATTTCCGCCGGGACTCCTTCGGAATGGTACGGTCTGCCTTGGCATTTTTTCTAGTCAACAGCGCCGTGGATACTAGAAGAGGTTGCCCTTATCTTGGCCTGTCCAGAACCAGTAAGAAACGGATGTATGATGGAACAACAAATGTGTTTACTACGCATGCCTTCACAATGCAGTCTTTACAATGACCACGTCTTTACCATGCATGCCTTTACCACGCATTCCTTTACAACTAATTTAGTTGTAAAAGCATGTTTGGTAAAGTAACATGCATGGTAAATTCTTCCCTGCCCTGGCTCCTAAACCTGACATCATACTCCACCTGCCCAAGCCCTTAAACGGCCCCTTCCAACATAGCCCTAACCCCCCGGCCTACCCTGTCTTGTCCTAAAACCTGTCCCAACCTTTCCTAAAAACTACCCGACCCCCTACTCTGCCCTAAACTCGAAAACTTACCCTGGCCTAAAAATGACCCCACCTGTCCTAAAAACTATCCCGACCCCTGCCCTAAACTATAAAACCTACCCTGGTCTAAAACTTACCCTTCCCTGCCCTAAAAACGACTCCCACCCTCACCCCGAAACCTAAAACCTACCCCGCCCTCTCCTAAAAAGTACCTAGGCCCCCCTGCCATAAACCGTAAAATCTTCCCTGTCTTAAAACCAACCCCCCCTGTCCTAAAAACTACCTGACCCCCTGCCCTGAACCCTAAAACCTAACCAGCCCGGTCCTAAAAACTACACCTCCCCCGCCCCAAACCCTAAAAGCTACCCTGTCCTAAAGCCTACCCCACCCGGTCCTAAAAACTACCTGGCCCCCGCCACCCTTGCCCTAAAACCTACACTGTCCTAAAAACTACCCCATCCTTTCCTAAAAGCTACCCAAGCCCCCACCCTGAACCCTAAAACCTACCCTGCCCTAAAAACGACCCTAATCCCCTGCCTTCGCCCTAAACCCTAAGAGCTACCTTGCCCAATCCCAAAACCTACCCCAGCCTGTCCTAAAAACTACCCAACCCCCTGCCCTAAACCCCACAACCTACACTGTCCTGTCCTAAAAACTACCCCAACCCCCCACCCTAAACCCTACAACCTACCCTGCCCTGTCCTAAGACCTGCCCTGCTCTGTCCTAAAAACTACCCAACCCCTCTCTAAACCCTAAAACCTACCCTGTCCTTAAACCTACCCCACCCTGTCCTAAAAACTACCCCATTCCCCCACCCTGAATCCTAAAACCCACCCCCACCCTGTCCTAAAAATGACCCAACCCCCGCCTTCACCCTAAAACCTACCCTTCCCCTGTCCCCAAACCCACCCCACCCTGTCCTAAAAACTACCCCGACCCCTGCTTTCACCCTAAAACCTACCCTACTCCTGTACAAAAACCTACCCCGCACTGTCCTAAAAACTGCCCTGACCCCCCCCCACCCCAAACCCTAAAACCTACCCTGTCCTAGAAAACTACCCGGCCCCGTGCCCTAAACCTTACACTGTCCTGTCCTAAAAACTACCCGACCCCACGCCCCACCCTAAAACCTACCCTGTCGTAAAACCTACCCCACCCTGTCCTAAAAACTACCCCTTCCCACCGCCCCATCCTAAATCCTAAACTTCCCCATGTCCTAAAACCTACCCCGCTCTGTCCTAAAAACTACCCAACCCCCGCTCTAAACCCTAAAACCTACCCTGTCCTAAAACCAACCCCACCCTGTGCTAAAAACTACCCTGACCCCCGCCTTCACCCTAAAACCTACCCTAGTCCTGTCCTAAAACCTACTCCACCCTCTCCTAAAAACTACCCCGCCTTCACCCTAAACCCTAAAACCTACTCTGCCCTGTCCAAAAACCTACCCTGTTCTGTCCTAAAAACGACCCGGCCCCTGCTCTAAACACTAAAACCTACCCTGTCTTAAAACCTACCCCACCCTGACCTAAAAACTACCCGACCCCTATCTTCACCCTATATCCTAAAACCTACCCTGTCCTAAAACCTACCCCACCCTGGCCTAAAAACTACCCCATCCCGCCACACTACCCTAAACCCTAAACCTACCCTACCCCGATCCCCCACCCTGTCCTAAAAACTACCACAACCCTCCCTCCCTTCCCAACCCAGGCCCCACTTACCTCTCTCCTCTGGATGCTGCTCCTTCCTGCTTGCTTCCTTCGTTCCTCCCGACTGATCTCTCTACCATTACCACTCATATGCATGGTGAACGCATGTGTAGTAAACGCATATGCATGGCAACTGCATCGTTGCATTGACCACGTTATTAGTTCTGTTTCCCTAAAAAAACAGGCGTCCCTCCTAGCACTGCCGCCTACAGTGGTAAGAGACGTGCAGACCGTGACAGTGACACAGGGAGGTATTTGTTTTAGGGTACCAATCGCCTTGGAGGGTTTAGCCATTGGATGCAATATCTGGGGGGGAAAATGGAGGTCTGCAGTGCACATTATGCGCTAATTCAGAGTAAATGGCAAATGCAAGAAACAAGAGCAGTACTAAACCAGAAAAA
This sequence comes from Pleurodeles waltl, assembly GCF_031143425.1. NCBI lineage: Eukaryota > Metazoa > Chordata > Amphibia > Caudata > Salamandridae > Pleurodeles > Pleurodeles waltl. The sequence continues at coordinate 703,409,646 of NC_090450.1, forward strand.
CTGGAAAGAAGCTTCTATTTGCAATATGAAAACTTTACAAGGGGCATTATTAGACAAATATAGATATGCCCAATGGTCACTCAACTATAGCACACATTTGGAATAATATTATATCTATCAATTGCCCCTGATGTGAGGAGGAGGGAAGTTGGGTGCCTACGATTTGGAAGTGTCCAACTCTTCAGTCATTTTTGTATCTGATGATAGTATTTATAAATAATTAAGGGCCATATGTACGAACACTTTTTCCCATAGACACAGAATGGGTAAAAACCTTTGCTACATCTGGCCCTAAGAATCGAAAAAAAATCCAGATATGTTAGCAATATCACTAGAATGCTCTTAAAACTTGGGGGAGGATGTTGGACGGAGATCAATTATGGTGGGACATAGCTAAATTAATTGCGAGATCGGTAATAACCATTATTTGGAAAGCAACTGAACCACCAGATTTTGAAATATAAAAATAAGTGTATGAGAGATAAAATATTTGTGCCAGCCCACTGGTTTGATAAACAAATTCTGAAAAATATGGTACATATATCAATAATGATTTGATAAATGAATTATTGGATAAATGTCTTAATATATCAACCAATCAATCAAGCAGTCTTTTGTAGAATGCGTCGCTGTCACCCCTGAGGGTATCTTGGCGCTGGGGTGCTATGTCTCTGTCGAAGAACCAGGAGGAGCCAGAAGAGTCTCTTCCTGGAGTCTGCCACTGAGGTGCAGTCCGGAGGGGGATGGGTAGGCCATTCCAGGCCTTGACTGCGATGTAGGAAAAAGAGTGGCTGCCACCACGGCTGCGCCAAATTCTGTCTGTGTGTGCGAGGGCCAGAGAGATAGAGCGTAGGTGTATGGTGGGTTGGTGGAAGTGTAGACGTGGTTGATGTAGTCCAGTCCTTGATCGTTTAGGGCTCTGTAGGCATGCATGAAGAGCTTGAAAGGACATTTCTTCTGGAAGGGGAGCCAGTGGTGGTTTCTGAGGTGGGGGGGTGATGTGGATACACCTGGGAAGGGCCAGGATGAGTCTGGCGGCAGTGTTCTATATTGTCCGGAGTCTCTTTAGGAGCTGGGAGATTATGTTGGCATAGAGGGCTTTGCAGTAGTCGAGGTGGCTGGTGATGAGGGCCTGGGTGATGGTTTTACTGGTGTTGGCTGGGATCCATCTGGAGATTCTGCAGAGCATGCAGGGGGTGTGGAAGCAGGAGGAGGTGAATGCGTTGATCTGCCGCTTCATTTTCAGCTCACTGTGGGGGATGATGTCAATCTTGTGAGTGTGGTTTGTAGGTGTGGGAGAGTGGGTCCAAGTTCGGCTGGCCACCAACTATTGTTCCAAATGGAGGTATTTTTCCCAAAGATTAGGACTTCCGTGTTGTTGGAGTTGAGCATCAGGCAGTTGGTCTTATTCCAGTCGTCTACTGTGGACATGGCGTTGCTGAAGTTGTTTCTGGTGGTTGAAGGGTCTTCAGTGAGTAAGAGGATCAGTTGAGTATCGTCTGCATGGGAGATGATGTTGAGTCCATGGGATCTAACGATTTCAGCCGGGGGGGTCATGTAGATATTGAACAAAGTGGGGCTGAGGAATGAACCTTGGGGTATGCCGCAAAGGATGCTCTTGGGTGCAGAGTTGAAAGGGCGTAGTCGGACGCTTTGAGTGTGTACTGTTAAGACGAAGGCGATCCATTTGAGGGTGCCGTTTTGTATTCCGATGCTGTGGAGTCGGTTGGTGAGGGTGTGGTGGGAGACGGTGTTGAACGCGGCTGATAGGTCGAGAAGATCAGGGCAGCAGTTTCCCCATGGTTCAGGAGTGCTCTGATGTCTTCAGTGGCGGCTATGAGTGTGGCCTCTGTGCTGTGGTTGGAACAAAAACCTGATTGGGAGGTGTCCAGTAGGTTGTTTTATTCCAGGTAGTTGGTGTGCTGCTGATTGATGGCCTTCTCAAGTACTTTGGCCAGGTAGGGGAGTAGAGAGATGGATTGGGAATTCTTGAGTTTGTTGGGGTTGGCAGAGAGTTTTTTCAGAAGGGGTTTGATTTCCACATGTTTCCACTTGTCCGGAAAAACTGCTGAGGTGATGGAGGTGTTGAGGATGCTGGTGAGTTCCGTGTTAGTGAGGTTGGTTCGTAGGTTGAACAGGTGATCTTAGATGCTGTTGGTTTCAACTATAATTGTCAATTTCGATTAATGAGGAAATCAGAAAATAAACGAATAAAAAAGCAGGCATTGTTTGAAAATTGAAAGTTGGAATTCACTCAGGAAGAAGCATTGTAACTGACATCTTTCAGGGGAAATTTGTAGGGAGAGGGCTTTTTAGAAATTTTGTGAAACCCAGTCTGTTCCAGATGGAGAAGGCAACCTTTTATATTGGCATGGAGCCTTTTGACAGTAACTCACATACAGAGCGCAAGAGACCTAGGAATAACTTGGAATAACTAATGGCGCCTCATACCAAGCTTCTGCCATTTCTAAGCACTATAAATAACTGGTGTTGCTATTACCCAATGCATTAGTTCTCAATTTACTGATCTTTAGTAGGAAGCAAGGCCGAGTTGGTCTTACCATGATTCAAACTCATACCTAGTGACTGTTTTTAGTGACAAGCAATTCAGTAGAGCAATATCTATCCTCCTGTCTAGTGACAATTAGCGATTAGCTATATAAAATGCAGATGCTCACCCCTCTGGGGGCACATTCAGATAGTAAAGGGATTTACCACACTCTCATGGAGGGGTGCAGATGCTTTGTTAATGTAGAACTGCATAGACTTTGGTTTTGGAGCCAATAGACCCACCTTGGAGTACACTAAATAGGGTGTTCCCCCAAAGATTTAATAGGCACCAACAAGGCAGTCCTTCCATATTCAATCAAGGAAAGCTCCTCTTTTGAGCACGAATGAGCCGTTTGTAGGTGTTTCTTCAATCAAGGGAAACCTATGGCTCAGCTGGGATCAGTAGAGGGCTATTCCACTTGTCTCCAAGGGTCAGAGACCACAAGCTTAAAAAACTGAGCAGGGCAACTTTGAGAAAAAGCAAAGATGGCGTACACAGCACCATCTGGTACATCATCTTAGTACTATGGCCCTTGTAGCTGGATTTTTCCGAATTCCTCTGTATGAGCTTGGCCTAATAGAATTGGCCTAATGGAATGATGAGCAAATGCTGCATTGGGCATTTGGTGTTCATTGGGTGGTGCAATGATGACGGGTTCTCTAGTAATTGTGTGTGTTTACACCACAGACTAGGGGGGTATTTTGTTGAATGTTAATCTCTGAAAGCAAGCAGGTCTTGAGGTTCTACACATACTTAGGTCTTTGGAATATGGGAAAGGGAAATTCTCTAGTCCTCATACATTTGGAAATAGTTTAAGCAGTTCCTGCGTAGATGTTGAAATGGTGCAACTTCCATATAAGATAATATCCTTAAAGGGCGGCCACATTTAAAGTTACAGAAGTCCATCAAATACAATTTCAAGTTTATATCTTTCAACTTGCACAGTTTATAGAAAAAACTCACAGCTGATTTAAGTGTTGGCAGAGGGGAATACTCGGTCACAAACGTGATGGATATCCCATCCACTGAATTACGATCCCATTATCTCTTATGGGGATCGTAATACGGCAGACGGGATAGCCATCATGTTTGTGATGGAGTATTCCCTCCACCAAGACCTAAATCAGGCCCTCAGTCTGTCACAGCTTAAAGGTGCATAACCTTTTTAGCATTTATTCAACTATAGAGAAAATTATAGCCACCAAATTTTTCAGAGGGCTCAGCCCACTTGGACAAATACTGCACTAAAGTATTTGACTAGATCGATGAAGGAAAATAAAGAAGGCACAGGTATAGCATTATTAAATTTAATAGCAACTGAGAATATTCTGAGTACCTTTCACTGAACTACACCAGTAGGTAGTGGGTTGCAATTTGAAATACCATCAAGAGGTAGCTGACAGACGTGTCAAGACAGATTACAGACTGAGGTCTATGACAGAAGGAGAAGGGACAGATTGATACACAGCAGTAAGCAGGGCCGGCTTTAGAGCGGTGCGGCCGCACCAGGTGCTGACCTGGATTAGGGGGCGCTGACCTCAGAAGGGTCGCTGTGTTAAGGAATAATTGACGAATCTTGCGATTTGAAAGCACCTGCTGAAAAATTCCTTGGGCGTCCAGTCTTCAGGAAGCAATTAAAATGTCAAGATAACTCTTGTGATTAATGTTACTGCTAGGGAGAGAGAAATTGGATTTTGTCTAGCGCAACTTTCACTCTCCATAAAGTAGCACAGAGGGTTGATATGCCTGCTGCAAAGAACAGATCTTTATTCTGTGTGGACAGCTGAGTGGATTAGTAAAACCAGCATTTACAAACGCTTTAAAACAAATGAATTTATATGAAAGGGGGGCTATGGAGATATGAGGGGCACATTTGCCAGGTGGTAGTGAGTGAATCCAAGGAGCTGGTCATGGGGTGGCGGGGCGCCAACAAAACCTGTCGCACAGGGCGCCACTGGCGGCCCTGGGAGTAAGACCAGGTCTTTGTTATTTCCTCACTGCTACCCTGTGTATGTTTGCAGTGTGCTCATATTACAATACTACAATGACGTGTCAAGGTCATCTGAAGTCCACCTCCACACAACTTGGCTTGTATTTTTATACCTTCATGGTGGCGACTTGTAGCCACATAATTGTTGCATAAATGTAACCTTAAAACTCGTAAATCTGAATTGCATGAGGCTGTATTGATAGCGCAGAGGTGTGTTATTCTCAGCTTCACACCTGTAGCCAAGTGAAGAAGCTGTCTGAAGGAAGCAATCTTAGCACAGGCTTGCCTCTTGAGACGTTCCAGAGCAGACTGTTCTTTGCAATAGAAGCTAATTACATGTTTTAGTAGCAGCAGTAAGAAGTTATATGAGAAGCCTATAAAATTACAACTATAAAAGAAGATCACAAGTAAAATATAATAAAATCAAATGGAAGGGTGACTCATATGTCTAGAAATTAAATGTAATCAACCACTCACTCAAATTAAAGAAACATATTTATTTCTGTCTCGTTTATTTGCTGTTGAGCACAACCATATAAACGTTATCTGAGATAATAATTACTAATTTAAAAATGTTAATTAATTGTCTAAAGATGTATCGAAATAGAAACTCAGAGCATTAATTATTTATCAATACAGTTCATAAATATGTACAATGCTTTTTTTCCTTAAAACAATAAAATTCATATTTCAATCAAGATGTTTCTACAGAGTGCTTCGTAATAAAATGTGCAATGCATACTCCATGCCAAAGCCGCAGGAGCACCACTATTTGTTTTTCAAAACAATATTGGTCCTGTTGCTAATTACTTCAAGAACCGGCACATGTCCAAATTCTATACATTTAATATAGGATGTTTTTTAGGGTGGTAATAGGTCAGATAAAAATTACTGCTATAGTAATCACAGACGATCTACGTGTAATTTATGTTTTTTCGTATAAGAATGTAAAATAAATAGATGTAAATCCATTTTATTCTCTGAAAGTCCTATGCTTGGCTGTTGGATTCTCTGTCACCCTGCCCTTGTACATATTCCAGAGAGTCCGCTCCATTGTCTTTCATTGAGCTCTGCAGTCATTCAAGCCCACTGAGGTACTCATGCTTCACTGACTTGAGGCATCAGAGCTGGGCTGTGATTTCATAGAGGGCACCATGTTTGGTGGTGGAGTGCTTTTCTTCGTGCTAGCTTGGGGCCTGTAGAGCAATATCTGGTGACTCGAGTTCCACCACTGAGGCTAATCATCAAATCAATACATTTAAATAACGTGAAGCATATTGGACTCCACAAGGAAGACACTGAGGCGGTCATTCCGACCCTGGCGGTCATGGACCGCCAGGGCCGGGGACCGCGGGAGCACCGCCAACAGGCTGGCGGTGCTCCCAAGGGCATTCTGACCGCGGCAGTACAGCCGCGGTCAGAAACGGACAACCAGCGGTGTACCGCTGGTTTTCCGCTGCCCTGGGGAATCCTCCATGGCGGCGCAGCTTGCTGCGCCGCCATGGGGATTCCGACCCCCATACCGCCATCCTGTTCCTGGCGGCTTTGGCCGCCAGGAACAGGATGGCGGTATGGGGTGTCGTGGGGCCCCTGGGGGCCCCTGCAGTGCCCATTCCAATGCAGTGGCCCCCGTAACAGGGCCCCACTGAGAATTTCAGTGTCTGCATAGCAGACACTGAAATTCGCGATGGGTGCAACTGCACCCGTCGCACCCTTTGCACTCCGCCGGCTCCATTCGGAGCCGGCATCCTCGTGGAAAGGGGTTTCCCGCTGGGCGGGCGGGCGGTCTTCTGACCGCGCAGCGGTATTCTGGCGGCTCCCGCCGGCACCGCGGTTACCGCGGCCGGCGGGAGTCAGAATGACCCCCTGAGTGATTTCGTTTCCAAACCATAAAGAATTATTAAAATCGTTTAACAGTTCAAAATCATCAAATCAGTATCACTCGGTAAATGAGTGCATTTAGTAAATATGAAGTTCAAATCGATCAAAGTCAGATTAATGAAAGACAAATCAGTACACAGTTGTTTCTAGGGGAAAGGTTAAGTAAAATCAGTTCTCCCATAAAGAGAGCACGCTACCTGTTCTAAGTTGTCCTGAAGTGGACAAAAGCTTGTCTCTACTTGTTCTGTAAAAGCTTAAATCATACAAAATTAACATTGGCTACAACTACACTTAGTTCCCATAAAATGCACCAACTATGTTAAGGTACCCCGAGATAATCTTATTTTCTCAAGAGTGTTCAACACGAGGCTTCTGTAAACGCATTTCAAACTTACAGTAAGATGCATTGGACCAGCCTGTAGTATGCTGGGGCACTGTAACAACTAGTTCACATATTCTTCAGTTATCATTTAAAACAGCATGCCACATAAGAAAGTAATGTGACACGAGAAATAAACACAAAAAGTGCAAACAAGGGGGGTCATTCAAAACACTACACACAAACAACACAATTAGTTATGGATCACTCAGTCAGTTTTTGGTTGTAATTGGGAAAAAATTTAAGCGAAGTAACATCGCACTCGTTAGTTGGAACTTCAGCTTCTCCTAGACATAAAAAGATACATGTTCAAGTAACAAGAAGGCAATCAGACATTAGCCATTTTAAAATGCAGGCCTACATCAGCTATGGTCAATCTAAACATAAATAATACACACTTAATGTATTTGCATGTTTATATGTAAATGTTGATATGAATGTAAACCATTTAATATGAAAAATAGCCACTTCAATGGCTGTTGTCTTTTTTACCCAGGCTAGGAGAATTGACAGTGGTGGCAGCATAATCTGCAGTCAGGAGCACAGGCTCCCTATGGGCCACTGCATTCAGGCACCATGATGTAAAAGTCTGTTCGGGCTTCGATGATTGGAAGTCCTTGGCCTTCTTCATGTCTGGAACATACATTGAGACTCTGTGCTGTATTCTCCACTAGTAGTTGCTGTAGTCCATTGTAGTGCGTGTGTGTGTGAGAGAGAGAGAAAGATTGTGTGTTTCGGGGGGCGAGAGGGGAGCGTGTGTGTGTGTGCTGCAACTGATGGTGCTCTTCACTAGGCGGGCCTGGTACTGTCCTTTTAGACAAAAAAGCCTGCAGGCAAGTCTCCTTCTTCCTTACCTGAGGCCAGAAGAATCTGGTGGGGTCGGGGAAGTATCCTCCCCTCCCCTTTGAAGCACTTCTGTGCAGTCCCCTTCTTTAAGGTTCAGCTCTTTGAAGTAAACAAATTTCCCTTCAAGTGTGCAACCCATCCCTTCTCATCTCCTTTAATCATGGCCATTTGCCAACACAATGGCTGTCCAAACAGGAGACCAACAAACATCACGTCTGAATCTGTTCACGCTGGTCTCAATGTGCACAGTAGGGAAGGAAGTCCACAAAAAGTGCCCAACAAGTGAAAGAAAGTACTCCTTAAGGATTTGATGAGCATTTGTACTTTTTAAAATGGCATACTTCCAGTTTACGTAAAGGCATACACTTCTTGTCCACCCGAGGAATATAAGTACTTGAATCCTTAGCCAGTTGTTTTGTTCAGCTGCGCATCTTGCTGCTAAGGAGGTCTGGTTCACTATGGCAGGCAAGAAGAATTCAGAAGAAGTAGTAGTGGTACTTTTGCTAATTCGTCACTCTCAATATGAGCTGGGCCTAAGACCGGGTAACACCTGCGGAGTTCCCTTGCTGACTTGTGGATACACATAAGATCTTACCTACCTGCATGAGGAGCTCAGTGGCCCATGGCAGGTGAAAGTGTGTCATCTGTAGTCCACAGCAATGGACACAGCTCACTGGAATGTCCTGCGTGGAAACATCTCCAATGATGGATAATGCCCTGCACTATGAGGCCATAATGGGCTAGGATTTCTGAGAGTCAATAACTTACGCTATAAAAGGACTTCAAGTGTATCAATTGGAATAATATTGAATGGAAGCCCAAGGAACTATGACGACCCTGCTCAATATGGCCAAAAGCTTCAGTAAAGTCCACAACTACACAGTGGAAACAGCAATTTATTGGCCAGCAGTGCAAACTCCACTACAGTGTAAGTCATGAACATCCATTTGCAATAGCCTTTTTGCATAAGTGGCAGATTGTTCTCCACAACAACCCTGTCATTAAGTTAATCTAACAAAATTCTAGCAAACACGTCTTCGGGCAACACAACATATCTAGAATGAAATAGTTAAACAGCTTCATTGGTCTCATTTTATAAAATATTGATCAAATGTAAGATCTTTTTGAAGTGCACAGACATTCAGAAAAGGAGGAGCCAATATCATGGCCCACAAGAGCAGATTTTAAGGATATTAGAATAGGCTTAGATCAGTGAGGCTGCCAATGAAGGGTAAGGCTCTCAGAGCTTTTTGGCCTAGACAACATCTACAATATGAGATATTGAAGAATTAGCACAGTTTCCGGAAATCTCTTAGTAACTAATTTTTGGGGGGTTATTTTGCAACACACAATAAATACAATGTGTCTCAACTTTGGAAATTGTCATTACTATTCTTTCCATTTAATCAGGTTTTTAAAGCGCACTTTGGTTTTCGTAGGTCATCTAAGGCGAGATAGCAGACAAAGGCGACACTTTCCTCAGATGTCTAATTGGTTTATGAATATACATTTTTAAATTTATGCTAGGAGTGTTCTTAAACAATGTTCAAATTATTGTATGCTGTGGTCGATAGAGCGTAAACGAAAAGTATATTAAGTATTCTAAGAAGCTAAGCTGAACTAATTGGTACAACATCATGTCTCACAATGCTTCAATCGCATTATGCGAAAATGGCCTGACTTACAGCATGCTGCAGGGGCTGTCTTAGTAGCACAGGAAGAAAATGCACAATAATGAAGCTTCCGTTCAATCTTATCAAAAAAGCTTCAGATGTGTTAACATATATTTTGCCTCTGCTCTACCTAATTCACCTTTTCTATCTAAAAAAGAACCTTGCTATTCTTTAACAGCTGCTCCCACAGCTACCCTGGATGCAAACCAAACACCAAACACGCACTGACAAAGCCACTGTGTATGGACATTTTATAATTCAAAGTGAAGCTTCTTGAGGTGCGAAGTGCTGTAGTGGTAATGGGGGTGTGGGATGCTGATTATGTCTTGTGGTGGTGTTCTTGATGGTCTAGAGTCTGCGTAGGAGTTGTTTCGAGATTCCAGTGTAGAGAGTGCTGCAGTAGTCCAACCTACTGGTTATGAATGCTTGTGTATTGGTCCGTCTTGTGTTCTGAGGCAACCATTTGAAGATCTTTCATAGCATGTGTAGGATGTGGAACAGGAGGTGCACGCTGCTTGAGCCGTCATGTTCTGCTTGTCGTCTAAGATGATCCCTACATTTCTTGCGTGGTTTCTGTGTGTAGGTGTTGGTCCTAGCTCTGACAGCCATCAGGTGGAGTCCCATAAGGAGGTCTTGTTGCCAAAGGCAAGTACTTCAGTCTTGTCAGACTGGAGCTTCAGGCAGGTTGGTTTGCATCCAGTCTCCTATCATGGTCATGCAAAAGGTGAAGTTGGTTCTGGTGGTAGGAAGATGAGTTTGGTATCATTGTGTAGGAGATGATGGTGATGTCTTGTGATCGGATAGTGTTGGCGAGCGGTGTCATATATGTTGGAAAGGGCTAAGGACAATGGTGTCTTCCTGTGCGGAAGGAACAGATCCACTTGAGAGTCGATGCTAGTATTCCAATCTCATGGAGTCTTCTGATGAGAGTGTTGTTGGAGACAGTATCAAAAACCTCAAAGAGGTCAAGCAGGAAGCTATTTCTCCTTGATCCAGGATGATTCAAATGTTGTCAGTGGCCATGATGAGTGCCGTTTCAATGCTGTAGTTCTTTCTGAATCCTGATTGAGTGTTGTCTAGAAGATGGTGAAGATCAAGGTGGGTTGTGAGTTGCTTGTTGATGGCCTTCTCAATAACTGTGGCTTTATAGGGGAACAGGGAAATTGGTTGAAAGTTGCTCAGTTGATTTGGATTGGCTGTGGGCTTCTTGAGGAGGGCGTTGATTTCTGCAGGCTTCCTTTCATTTGGGAAAGTGGCAGATGTGATGGAGGTGTTGACGATGTGGGTCAGGGTAGTGCTGATTGGTAATGTTCCCAGGTTGTAGATGTGGATGGGGCATGGGTCCATTGGGGCCCCTGAGTGGAAGATTCACATCATTGCTTCTGTGTCATTTCTGGTGAGGGATGTCCATTGGGTGAGGTGGCAGTCTAGGTTGGTGGCAGGTAGCTTTGCAATGAGTTCTCTGGGGTTGAGTTGGTGTGCGAAGTTGCTGTAGATGTTTGTGATTTTGGTGCAGAAAAAGTTGAATAGGTTGCCGCAGAGTTGCTGGGAGGCAGCGATGTTGAGATAGTGGCTGAGGGCAAGATGCAATCCTTGGCAATCGAGAAGATTTCCTTGCAGCTGTTGGTGCTTCCTTGAATGCAGTCCACTAGTTTTTTTTTTCTTGGTGTCTCTTTTTTGCTGGCGATAGTGTCTGAGTACAACCTTGGAGGTAGTTCTGTTGTTGGTATTGTGGCTGGTTATACATTTTCTTTCTTGCTGTTTATAGTCCCTTTTGGTGTCTCTGAGGTCTTCTGTGTACAAGCTGGCCTGCTTGTTTGATCAACTATGCTTTTTGGGTTTGATGAGTGCAAGGGAGTCCAACCATATTGATCCAGTTGTTGGTGTCCTTATCAAGGTTGTCTGTGGGGCTAGGTTGATCCATGCTGAGTGCGCTGAGCCAGTCTCTTTCTGTGATTTTGCTCCAGCTGCAGCTTTGAATGCTGAACCTGGCATCGGTGTGGACTTGAGGTGTATTGATATGCAAGTAGATGATGGAATGGTCAGTCCATGTGAGTGGTGTGGTGGAGTTGTATTGGATGCTGTCGCTTGTGGTGAAGATAGGGTCCAGTGTGTGTCCTGTGGCATATGCTGGTTCAAAGATGAGCTGGGTGAGACCTATGTTGCTTAAGCCTTCGAGGAGTGCTGTTTAGCAGGGGTTGGTTTGGTTTTCCAGGTGAAAGTTGAGGTCACCAAGAAGAATATAGTTTCTGGAGTTAATGGTGAGCAGAGTGACAAAGTCAGTGATAAGGTTGGTAAAAGTGGCTTGTGGGCCGGGTGATCAGTAGGCATGGGTTTCGTTCAGGGTGAAGTTTTCGGAGATTTGCAGCTCAAAGTACTGGTGTTTCATGAATGGGGTGGAATTCCCTGTGGATGTTGTGCATTTGATGGATTCCCTGCAGATGATAGCAAATCCACTTCTTGGCTTGTGAAAGCGGTCCTGTTAAGTGATCTTGTAGCCGCCTGGGAATACCGTGCCGATGTCTAGAGCCATTGAGGGGTTGAGCAAGGTGTCTCTGATGAAGAGGATTTCAGGAGCGTTGCTGCTCAGTAGGCGACAGATTTCGATTCTGTGTTTGCTGAGTGATCATGTGTTAAGAAGAATGCATGTGGGTGGGCGTTGATGTGCGGGTTTGCTGTAGTATGTGGTGTAGGATGGGCTGTAGGCACTGCTGGTGCATGTGTGGCATGTGTGTTAGGAGGTGGTGTTGAGGGCATTGTTAATATTTGCATGGGGTTGTGGGTGGGTGGCTGCTGGAGAATATATAATAGATGCAGGTGACAGTTCCTAACATGGTGTGAGGCGCTGCAACAGTTGGGGGAACAACACCTGAGGTTTAGCAACATAAGGAATGCTGCAGAGTATCGCTGGGCGGTGATTGGACCAATACACCTCTCTAGGTGTGAAAGAGAAGCTAACTTATATTAATAATCCAGATCACTTTCCTTTAAAACAAAGCGGTAATAGCAAAGCATCTTCTCTTTCAGCAGATAATACTATAAGGGAGTTCTTAATAGCAGTCTCAAAAACAAACATTGGCAAACCCAATTGGTCTCACCTGTGCAAGAGCTATTGGGTTTGGCAATGTGCTGTAGTCATTTACAGCAGTGTGGCTACTGTTCGGCATCTCTAAAAGTTAGTGGCATGGAGTGGGATGGGGTATATTGGGGTAGAGTGGAATGGGGTCGATTGGGTTAGAGTGGAGTGGGAGTACAGTGGGATAGAATGGAATGAGGTGGAATCGGGTAGTTTGGGCTAGACTCAAGTGGAGTGTGGTAGATTGGAGTGCGGGAGTTGGGTCAATTAGCGTGTTAGATTTAAGTGGGATAGATGAATTGGGGTGCAGTGGGGTAGATAGGGTTAGAGTGGGGAAGACTGGAGTGGAGTAGTTTGGGCTAGATTACAGTGGGTAGATTGAAGTAGGGTAGATCGGGGTAGAGTGGAGTGAGATATATTGGGGTAGATTGTGGAAGAGTGGGGTGGATTGGGATAGATTGGAGTGGAGTGGGACAGACTGGAGTGGAGTCGGTTAGATTGGAGTGCAGTGGAGTGGGGCAGATTGGAGTGGGATAGGTTGGTGGATTATAGTAGAACGAAATGGAGGGGGGTTAGATTGGGGTAGGGTGGAGTGAGGTAGATTGGGGAGAGTGGAGTGGGGTAGATTGGGATGGAGTGGGGTAGATTAAAATGGGGTGGGGTGTGGCAGAGTGGGGTAGATTGGGGTGGAGTAGATTAGGTTAGATTGGAGTGGGGTATACTGAATTGAGGTAGATGGGGGTGAAGTGGGGTATTTGGAGTGGGGTAGATCAGGGTAGAGTGGAGTTGGATATATTGGAGTGAAGTGGGAAGAGTGGAATGTAGTATATTGGGGTAGATTGGAGTGGGGTAGATTGGCGGCGTGGGGTAGATTGGAGTGGAGTGGGGCAAATAGGAGTGGAGAGTAGATAGGAGTGGAGTGAGGTAAATTAGGATAGAGTGGGTTAGAGCGGAATGGAGTATCATGGAGTCGGATAGATTGGGTGGATTATGGTAGGGTAGATTGGAGTGAGATGGAGTAGATTGGAGTGAAGTGGGATAGAGTTCAGTGAGATAGGAGGGGTAGTTTGGACTGGATTACACTGGAGTGGAGTAGATTGGAGTTGAGTTGGACAGAGTGATATGGTTGAATGGGATGCGGTGGGTTAGACTCGAGTGGGGAATATTGGGTTAGAGTGGGGTAGTTTGGAGAAGAGTAGATTGGGGTAGACTGGAATGGGGTAGATTGGAGTGGGGCGTATTGGATGGGGTAGTTTGGAGTACGGTAGTTTGGGGTGGAGTGGGGTACAGTAGACTGAGGTGGGGCGGAGTGGGGTGGATTGAGGTGGCATGGGGTAGATTGGACTGGAGTGGGGTTAATTGGGTGGCATGTGGTAGACTGGAGTGAAGTAGATTGGTAGAGAAGAACGGAGTGTAGTAGATTGGTGTTGAGAAGTAGGGGAGATTGGCTTGATTTGGAGTGGGTAGACTGGAGTGGGGTAGATTGGGATAGAGAGGAGTGGGGTAGACTGTGGTGGAATGGAGTTGGATAGATTGATAGATTGAAGTGGAGTTGAGATTGGAGTGGTTGTGAGATAGAACAGAGAAGACTGGAGTGGGGTAGATTAGGGTGGAGTGAGTGGATCTGAGTAGGGTAGACTGGATTGGAGTTGGTACAATTGGTAGGTTCGGTGGGTGGGGTGGAGTGGGGTATTTTAGTGAAGATTGCAGTAGAGTGGATTAGACTATTGTAGAGTGGGGTAGATTGTAGTGGAGTAGATTGGAGTGGAGCAAATGGGGTAAATTGGAGTGGGGTAGATTGGGAAGGGTTAGGTTGGGTAGGGGTAGATTAGAGTGGAGTGAAATAAATTGGAATGGAGTGGAGTAGATTGAAGTGGGTAGATTGGAGTGCGTTGGCTACACTGGGGTGGGTAGATTGGAGTGGAGTGGAGTAGATTGGAGTGGTGTGGGGTAGATTGTGTGAAGTAGGGTAGATTGGAGTGGAATAGGTTGTGACAAAGTGGGGTTGAGGTGGGGTAGACTAGGGTACATTGGAACAAAGTGGAATGTGACTGATTGGAGTGGAGTGGGGTAGACTGGAGTGGGGTAGGGTGGAGTGGGGTAAGTGGTGTGGAGGGGCATAGAGTGACGTGGCGTGTTATGTCGTTGATTGAGTGGCGTAGATTAAAGTGGAGTATAGTCGAGTGATGTGGCATGTCTTGGAGTTGAGGGGCATAGAGTGGAGTAGAGTGGCGTAGTGTGGAGTATACATGTGGTAGTGCACTGCCATTACACATGACACATTCTCAATTGAAATGACTGTTACATTTCTATTGGAATACAGTTTGACAGCAAACAAACAGCAATGTCTGCAAATGTCATTACCTAGTGTATTGATTTGTTTTTATCGTATTCAAATATTTATTTCCACCACACTTGAGTATTACAAAAAATTTCCTTCATTTGTACTAATTCTAATATATTCTGAAACATCAGCATAGTTCTTTTTTTGTTGTGTGCTAGAAAAAGAAACATCCTATACCCACTCCTTTTAGATGGATACTCAGCATGATTTTCTCATAAATTCTCTCACTTTGAAGTCAAAGAAAGCAAAGTAAACACCAAGCTGCCTTTAAAGAGAGGGATTGACATTTGACCTCTATCTTTGAATGCACAGCAAATGTGACAAGATAAGAAAGAGATTTGAAGGCCTGTTTACAGAAAGCAAATTTGTGGAAGAATACAGTAAACAAAGTTTGGGCATCAGAAGGGACAAACTCAAGCTGGACAGCCCAAAGCAAATAAAGCCACCAAATAGAAAGCTAGAAAATGTGAGTTACAAACCACAAAGCCAATTGCAAGCAATGGGCAGAATGTGTCCCTAGGTCAGTGTTAAAAATTGGGTCTTTAGTTGGCAGAGGTTTGCACTCTTTCCAAGAAGGGACCTCAATCCTAGTCAGGGCAAGTAAGATACACACTAAAAGGTTACCTGTGCTCACCCTCTGTAGCTTGGCACAGAGCAGTCAGGCTAAACTAATGAGACAATGTGTAAAGTGTTTATGCACATACACAGTAACACAGTGAAAACACCACAAAAGGACTCCACACCAGTTTGGCAAAATAGCCAACATTTATCGGAGTCAAACAAGACCAAAACGACAAAAATCCAACATACACAAGTCAAGTTATGAACTTTTAAAGGTTAAATCAAAATGCAGTGCTTAGAAGACAATAGCTCCATCTGGAACTATCTGGTCTCGCTGGACCGGGGCAAATCCAAAAGTGCAGTCTGACTACGATGGAGTGCAGGGCGGGTTCAGGAGTCATATAAACCCGCTGACAGTACTTTTGTTGCATCAATGCTCAGTGACGATGCGTTGATCTAGAGGAGGGGATGCATCACGCTTGCAGGTGATGCGTCGTTTCCTGATCGGGCAAAGTGGTTGATGCGTCAATGTCCAGAAGTGATGAGTACTAGTTCTGATGCATCAGAGGTGCATCAGCTAAGCCAGAGCTGTGTTGTAAGTGAGGTCGTAACGTTGCACAGTCGGTGAGCGGAGTCCACGGCTTTGGTACAGGCTCCGGCAAAGCAGTGTTTCTGCAGCGGGATATGTCTTTTCCAAGTGACGCACCAGTGACATTGCGTCAGTTCTTGTGTTCGAGCACCAAACTCCCCTCCAAGGGCCCGGGACTGGATTGGGCACCAGTTGGCAGAGCAGGATTCACAGCAGAGGAGCGCAAGCTCTGGAAGCAAGATGCAGGTGAAGTCTTCTATATCCCTGAGACTTCAGAAACCGGGAGGCAAGCTCAGTCAGTCCTTTGGAGAAACTTCAGATTGCAGGATGTAGATAATAAGATGCAGTCCTCTCACTCCCAGGCAAGAAGTAGCAGGCAGCAGACCAACACAGCAGAGCAAACAGCAAAGTGGCAGTCCCTCCTGACAGCACAGCAGTCCTTCTTTCAGAATACCCTCAGTCCAGAAGTGCTCAGAGTATATGGTGTCAGAGGCTCAGTACTTATACTCAAAAAGGCCTTTGATGTTGGGCTAACTTCAAAAGAACGCTCTCAAGTTCACAAGTATCCCTTTCAACCCAGCAGTGGGCAATCAGCCCTTTGTATGAGGGCAGGGCACAGACTATTCAGATGTAAGTGTGAACTGCCTATCCCTGCCCGGGACGACTATCAGTATGCAAATGAATGCAGATGTATCTCCTGCCACACCCAGCCCTTCCTGTTTGTGTCTAGCTGGAAAGAATGCACAAATGTAGCTGTCACCTAAACCCAGACATGTATTCAGAGACAGACTCAGGCACAGAATGACTAAAGTAGGAAAATGCTATCTTTCTAAAAGTGGCACTGTAAGACCTGCAATTTAAAAACCAACTTTACCAAGAGATGTATTTTTAAATTGCGAGTCCAGAGACACTGAATTCCATTTTTATCATCTTTTTTCCACTGGAAATTACACTTAGAAAATGTTTCAAGGTAACCCCAACATTTGCCTATGGAAGAGATAGTCCTTGCAATAGTGAAAAACTAATTTAAGAGTTTTTCAGTACCTCAACATGTTAAACTAAAAAGTAAATGTCCAACTTTTTTAACACACTGCAGCCTCCCTTGGGCCTAACCAGGGCCTACCTTAGGAGTGACATACATGTAATAAAAGGAAGGGTTGGGCCTGGCAAGTGGGCACACATCCCAGGTCGAAATGGCAGTTTAAAAAGCACATACAGGCTCTGCAATGGCAGCCCTGAGACAGGTTCGAAAGATGTCTGTAGTGGGTGGCATAATCTGTGCTGCAGGCCCACTGGTAGCATTTGAATTACAGGCCTTCACATGGTGCACTCTACTAGGGACTTACCAGTAAATCAAATATGCCAGTCATGGAGATGCCGATGTCACCGTGTTTTAGATACAGAGCACATGCACTTTAGCACTGGATAGCAGTGGTAAAGTGCCCAGAGTCCTAAAGCCAACAAAAACAGGGTGAGAAAAAGAGGAGGAGAAAGGCAAAAAGGGATAGCCCTGCAGAAAGGGCCATTTCCAAAAGTCAGCTTTCTGAATATCCCTAAGATTTCTTTAGGAAACCAGACAGCTGCACTGTCTGGTAGGCTTCGATCTAATGAGTCGTGAATGGAGAGACAACACACGTCTTTCATATACACACACATACACAATTTTGGATTTGTTTTCTCTGTATGAGCAAAGCTTGCTATGCTGGTTTCCAGGCTGTGCTTTCTGGATGTGAGGCAAGCTAGTGTGACAGTTACATGTATTCTACCCTTACAATTAGATATCATATGATATTAACTTCATCAACACAAACAACAAAAGCTAGACTGTCCCCAAAGTGACATGTAGGAAATGAAAGCAAAAGACTCCTGTGTGCCACAGGTCACTAGATTTACTTTTCATCTATACCACCTATATTCTGAATGAGGCAGGGTGACCAAAGCACTAGTGACGAAAATGCAGCCCTGGCAAAAATGTTCGAACAACCTCCACTCCTCCCGTGTTCTTTACTACAAGCTCTCTTTTCCCATCCATCTATTTTCTTCCCCCCCTTTTCTCTCCTTCCTCTCTGGTCACTTTTTCTCTACTTTCCCTGCCCTTCCTCAATTTATCTCTCTCTTGAAGACTCCCCGTGCCTGCTGCAGTTATACCTGTAAAAACTCGGGGAGTTGAGGAAAGCGACAGAGGCACCCGGAGCGGCCCCAAGACATTAAAAAATGGCCTTCAAAGGCTTCAGCCCACCCATTGGTTAATTTGTAAATAAAAACGTGCGGTGCCCAAAGCTCCTCTCTGAAACACATTGCTGCTGCAATGAAATGTGCGAGCACAGAATACTGAGGCAGCATAACCCTAAACCACCTCGGGCCTATTTAATCCATTTACAACCACTCCCTGTCCCTTTAACTCACTCTTGCAGTTTTCTCCTTTTGACGTTTTTTCGCCTTTCTCTTCCTCCGTCTTTCCCATATGTGTCTTTTGCTCACAGTAAATGTTTGAGACAGAAAAATAAGTGCCAGCCCTCAAAAATAAGTGCTGGTGCTGACACCTGAAACCACTGGCTAAAATTAAGCACTGAGCCCACCAAGAAATGTCAGTGGAAATAAAAGGCGTGTCTGGCCCTGCAGTGAAAATACAGTCTGGAAATAATTGATTACCTATCAACTTGTTGACTGTCCAGTGAGGCTGAGTACAGGTGTTTAAGTGGGTGATCCCATTAAAGGCAATGAAGAAAGAACAGTTTTTATGGGTGGTATATGAGTGAAAACAGGGTGACCCCATTGAGGTCAAAGAAGATATTTTTTTCTATGAAGGTGAATACGACTGAAAATAGGTTGACCCCTGCCTAATAAGGGTACGCTTACGGGCATTAAAGTAATAACTGGCCATACCATGTGAAGACATAGAGTTGTTAAAGATTGAAATATAGTATACACCTGCCTGGGTTTCCTTCTCAAATAAAACATAAATATGGTGCTCTGTCTTTAATTATGGGTTGTCAAGCCATAACATACAAAAACAATGTTAACGCTGTAGAACTCAGCCAGGAAAGAAAAACTCTATGCAACCCAAATCTATGAAGCATTTACTTAAAACTGTAGAAGAGCCGCTCTAATTTATTTTATTATTGGGTTCACGACCTAGTAAGAAAATCATAGTGTCTCGGATGTTAACTGCACCTGACAAGTGCAAAGCATCATGTAGGCTTCAAGAAGGCTGCAAGGTTGTTGAGCGCAGTGGGAGAGGTAACCTTAATTTGTAGTACCTAATTTTGGAGAGCAAGCAATAAAATTACTAGCTGCTGCGTCAATATCATTGTGAACGCCAACCGAACACATTGCTATCCATCAGGCATCTGATGTGTCCCAAGTTTGTCATCAGTAAAGTTAGAGGTATATATGGGTGTGTGTGTGTGTTTATATATATGTGCGTGTATGTATACATATATATATATATATATATATATATATATATATATATATATATATATATGCAAAAAACAAAGGGGAACTCTGGGAAGTTCCCAATTTTAGGTGGAGAGCTGCTCTAGTAAGGAGCACCCTGCAACACCAGCGACACTCTAGATTTGCTCACCTCAAATGTCTGCTTATCTAGCAAAGTTTTTAAGCATAGGATCAGCACAGTGCTATCCTCGCCGAGCTAGATAGTGACAAAGGGGGTGATTCTGACCCCGGCGGTTCACTACCGCCGGGGCCAGGGTCGGCGGGAGCACCGCCAACAGGCTGGCGGTGCCCCGCAGGGCATTCTGACCGCAGCGGTTTGGCCGCGGTCAGAAAGGGAAAACCGGCGGTCTCCCGCCGGTTTTCCGCTGCCCTGGATTCTGACAACCCATGCCGCCATCCTGTTCCTGGCGGTTCTCCCGCCAGGAACAGGATGGCGGTATGGGTTGTCGTGGGGCCCCTGGGGGCCCCTGCAGTGCCCATGCCAATGGCATGGGCACTGCAGGGGCCCCCGTAAGAGGGCCCCACATTGTATTTCAGTGTCTGCATTGCAAACACTGAAATACGCGACGGGTGCCACTGCACCCGTCGCACCTTCCACTCCGCCGGCTCAATTCTGAGCCGGCGTCCTCGTGGGAAGGCCCTTTTGCACTGGGCTGGCGGGCAGCCGCCCGCCAGCCCAGTGCAAAAGCCAGAATCACCGCAGCGGTCTTATGACCGCGGAGCGGTGTTCTGGAGGGGGAACTCTGGCGGGCGGGCTCCGCCGCCCGTCAGGGTCAGAATGACCCCCAAAGTCTTTTGCCATTTGTACAGCAAAATCTTTAAGCATAGGATTGACACAGTGTCATCCTCGCCGAACTGTAAAATGACAAAAGCCATTTACCACTCCAGGCACAGTATTACAGCTTTGGACTGGTCAAATACCATCCAAGCCAACCTGGAATGAGTAAAGCAACCCCTGACACGTGTTTCATTCTCATTAGAGCTCTTCAGAGGGGTATAGCTTTGTCCAGACACAAGGGAGCACCCAGTATAAGTCAAACCAAGGCCCTTTCAGGGTTAGAGTGACGCATAAATTATGCAAAAAACAAAGGAGAACTCTGGGAAGTTCTCAATTTTAGGTGGAGAGCTGCTCTAGTAAGAAGCACCCTGCAACACCAGCGACACTCTAGATTTGCTCACCTCAAATGTCTGCTTACCTTGCAACGTTTTTAAGCATAGGATCAGCACAGTGCTATCCTCGCCGAGCTAGATAGTGACAAAGTCTTTTGTCATTTGTACAGCAAAATCTTTAAGCATAGGATTGACACAGTGTCATCCTCGCTAAACTGTAAAATGACAAAAGCCATTTACCACTCCAGGCACAGTTTTACAGCTTTGGACTGGTCAAATACCATCCAAACCAACCTGGAATGAGTAAAGCAACCCCTGACACGTGTTTCGCTCTCATTAGAGCTCTTCAGAGGGGGCATAATTTATGCATCACTCTAACCCTGAAAGGGCCTTGGTTTGACTTATACTGCGTGCTCACTTGTGTCTGGACAAAGCTATACCCCTCTGAAGAGCGCTAATGAGAGCGAAACACGTGTCAGGGGTTGCTTTACTCATTCCAGGTTGGCTTGGACGGTATTTGACCAGTCCAAAGCTGTAATACTGTGCCTTGAGTGGTAAATGGCTTTTGTCATTTTACAGCTCGGCGAGGATGACACTGTGTCAATCCTATGCTTAAAGATTTTGCTGTACAAATGGCAAAAGACTTTGTCACTATTGGGAACTATTGGTGTACGGCATTGGCTTCTCGTTCAATCTGGAAAAATCTCTGCTCTGTCTGTGTTAGGGCTCATTTTGCGTAAGCCACTGGAGCCTATTCCGTACACAGTTGCAGTTGAGAAAGCATACCCCTAGACTCGTGGGGTTAGCATCACTTGTGAGGGCAGTGGCTTTGGCAGGGCCAAAGTCAGTGAGAATGGTGTCAGCCGATAGCACTTCTTGGGTGTGTCGGAAGGCCTCTTCATGGACAACATCCTAAACCCACGGGACAGTCATCTTCATCAGTTCCTGTAGTGTATGTGTCTGGGAGGTCAAACATTTATGAACTGACTACTATATTTCACCATGCTGGGGAGGTTCCTAACCTGTTAATATGTTGGATGGAGCAGGTGCTGTCTTGACATCCCTTACCTTGATTGGGTCAGGGGCTCCCACCTCCGAAAACTAGTAGCCGAAGGAGCTGATGCTATTTTGCATGAAGGCACACTTTCATGGGGCAGCATTAGGCCCGTCTCTTTGAGCCACTGTAGGATATTATTCAATCTGGTATGATGGTCTTCCAGTGTTGTGGTGTACACCAGGATGCCATCACTGACATTCATGAGTCCGTCAATGCCTGACAACACCTCTCTGATTGTTTTCTGAAATACTTCTACTGCACTTGAAATGCCAAAGTATAGCCTTTTATAGATGTGTAGGCCCATGTGAGTGTAGAAGGTGGTGACATACCTCAAGTCATGGTGCAGCATGAACTGGTGATAGAGCGGAGCTGCACATTTGAGAACCAGCCAGCCATGCTTAAGTCCCCAATAATGTCATCTACCATGGGAGTTTGGTGCCATTTACGTTTGAGGGTGACATTTGAAAGGTGCATGTGAACACACAATTTTGCCTCCCTGTCTGCTTGGGCTTTTTGGTAACCCCAACAGGGGATACCCATGGCACAGGGCCCTCCACCCTTTCTATAAAATCAGCTCATTCTAACTTGAGTAGCTCTGCTTCGACCTTCCGCCTTAAGTTGACTGCAATGCGCCAATGTCTCAGTGACAATGCCCGGACTGAGCAATGAATATGAAGAGAGTCTTTCTTATATTTCAGATATCCAATACTTTCAAAGAGTTCATGTAACTCAGTTAGAATGTCATCTATGGCTACCTTATGTACTTGAAATGCAAAGTGTACCAGGCCCAGTTGTGCAGCCGTGCGGCAACTCAATAGCATGCCTCTCCCCTTGTGCATGACGTATAACACAGCTGACACCATTTGTTGTCCATGCATTATGGTGGTTGTGAACTGCCCAAACATGGAGAGAGTCTACTTCTGTCCATATGCATACACTTTGTCTTTTGCCAGGCAAGTGTTGGCAGGGGTTTCAGAGCGCATGAATGGCGCTGCCCACAATGTTAATCAGTGCTCTCTGTCTATGATCGCCATCACTTCGGCAAACCTGATTGTGACCCAGCACTTCATGGCTGACTAACAGCATGTGGTGGGGGTCCTACTGCTAGCCCTGTGTGGACTGAGGGGTAGAGAGCATTGTTGTCAATGTCTAATTCTTTAATGTCTCTCTTGCCCAAGTCCACCATATTCACAAGGCCTGCGGTTTTGCTTGACCTGTGTGGCTCAACCTGCAAACCTTGGCAAAGTGGTTTTCATGCTGTTCATTTCTTTCTTCAAGCTTAGCAATCTGAATGGCAGTGGGCTGATCCCTAAAGTGGGCCGGTCTCTTACAGTAACTGCGCAGGTTCTATGGTGGTTACATGCCTTGGGCTTGTCGGCAATTCGGTTCAGTGTGACCACACTGACTGGCTCCACTTTAATGGGTTTCTGTAGTGCTGATTCCATATTGGAAACTCTCGTCTACAACAATTCTTTTGACCTTCCTAGGGACAAAATGTAAGGGCGCAGCTTCCCCAGCTCCTGGAGGAGCTGTTCTCTCTGTTTACTGGACACACACTCCCGGATCAAATGAGCCCGGATTTTCTCCATTTCATTGGTGAATGCACACATGCTTAATAGCTCTTTCAATTGTGAGTGAAATGCTTCACGAAACTCTTCTGGTTTCTGGCAAGCCCGTAATTGGGGTTTGCCATGGGCTCAAAGTGGGTTTTCAGTGCCATTGCAATTTATACATTTCTGCCCCGGCCAGGTGAAACACCAGCGCCCTTTTAAATGCATGTTCAGGCTCTCCACCTACACATTTCATTTGGGGGCTAATGCAGATTGGAGTCTTTCTACAACAAAGGGTTCAATGGCTGGTATGTAAACCATGGAATACTGCCAGGGGCTGCAGCAGAATGGACACTTTGAGGCACCGTGTCTGCAAACATACAATGTATACCTTGAGGGGTAAGCTACATTTGGTGTAATTAGTTAAACTGGATATAATTGAATCTGGAATTACTCCACATATTTTTAACTTGGAGACTTTCCACTGGCTATCCGTCAGTTTCCAGCCTATCATTGTTGCACCATCTATCTTATAGTAACACAGAACTTGATGGGTACACAAAGGTCTCTGTAACATATGCTGTAACCCCACATGCCATGTTAGAATGCAGCCTGCTTGTGACACTTAAGTAAGCCAGAGCAGATTAACTATCACATACAGCCTTGTTGTTGATTTCTTTGTGGGGTGCTTTAAAAAAAAGTTATAAATAAGATGTCAGATGCTACTACTTGTTACTCTGCTCCCTCTCTGACACCAGTCCTTAGACCCCAATTTGTGGGTTCCCGTAGTAGATTTGATCCATTTCCAGCCCAGCCTGGCACTGAAATAAACTACAATTGAAGCAAATGCACACTTGTGCACAAGCAAAATGCTGTCACTTAGAGTGAGCCAATGGCTTCAGTAGACTCAACCAGGGCCGGCTTTAGGGCGGTGCGAGCTGTGCCATCACACCAGGTGCTGACTTGGAATGGGGGGCGCTGACCTCAGGGGGTCGTTGTGTTTAGCAATGATTTACGAATCTTGCCATTTAAAAGCAGGTACTGAAAAGTTCCTTGAGCGTCCAGCCTTCAGTAAACAATTAAAATGTCAAGATACCTCTTGTGATCAATGTTACTGATAGGGCGAGAGGTGGGAGTTTTGTCTAGCAGCAGATGTGACTCACCTTAAAGTAGTGTAGATGGTTAATATGCCTGCTGCAAAAAAACAGAACTATGTTTTATGTAGATAGCTGAGTGGATTAGTAAAGCCAGCCTTTGCAAGCGCTTAAAAACAAAAGAATGTATGTGAGGGGGGGCTACGGAGAGATGAGGGGCACATTTGCCAGGTGGTAGAGAGTGAATCCGAGGAGTAGGTTATGGCGTGATTGCCGCCAAAAAAGACTGTCGCACAGGACGCCACCAGTACTAAAGCCGGCCCTGGACTCAGCCTTGGCCTATGGCATACACTGTGGAGGGTGGAAGCAAAATGTGAATGACAGCTGAACAGACCAGTGGATTAAGAGTACTGACTGAAAGTCCCTCTGTGTATTTATATTTTTATTTTATTTTTTGGTAAACAGGAGGCTGACAAGACAACAAAAGCTGGCTCTAGGCCGCACTTTAAAAGGGAATCTTGCAATGTTCTGTTATTTTCTGAAACAAACAGTCTGAGGCACCACATTTTTCCATAAAAAGTCAACAGATCAGTAAAACATGTTTACTGATTTCAGCTTCTGCACCGCACAGCTTGAACTCCCAGTCTCCTAGATAGACCTTTTGAAGCACCTGTTGCAACCAGAACAGGTGTTTAATATCAATGGAATAATCAAATTGTTCATGCAAATCTTTGGATGCGACGGTTCGCATCAATATCTTAGTGGCACAGTAATTAAATAATTACCCCTTTGATTTAAACCGTCTTGTAATTTATTGAGCATCGGCAAGTTGTCAGCAACACTAAAACGAAATGTTAATTTGCACTGTAGATCACCCATCCATCCAAAAGTGTTCTATATAAATTCTCAAACAGGAATTATTCTTTAATCTTCCATGTCTCCTAGATCAGACCTGTCAGTGGATAATCTGAATAGCTAACTTGGTTTTCTGTGACTCTGCACGTTAAGAGTGTTCACTGGTAAGGTGCGAATGCAAATGGGAGTGTAACTTCATTCGAGCTGTGATGCATGAAGTTCGCCAATCTTCTATTTTTAGAAAATTACATATCTGATTCTTAAGACTGCATTACGTGGTCAATTTGTGCCACAAATTGTCCTGTCAATTTGCTGATTCATTTATTACTGCTTAACACAGGTTATTTAACAGGCCTATGAGCAGCAACCTGTTTATTAGCAGCAATTATGCATATGATTTTCTACTTTTGTCCATTACACACATGATCGCTGGGGGGATAATCTTGGGTACCTACTCTTGAGGAATTCAGCCAGCCACATTAGCTAAAGTATTTTGGTAGAAACATGTCAACTAATTTTATAAAGAATTGAGAGCCCTAATAGTCCCCCCTTTCTATTTTATTGTTGCAGTAGGGTGGAGTCGATAAAGATGTTAGCCCTTCCATTATGGAGGTTTTTGCTCTTGGTCTTAAAAAACAACAAATTGCACCACATGATAGTAAATGACGCCATCAAGTACATTTTCCGACATCCAGTAGTTAGGATGCTCACTTTGACTCCACCTGTGAGATAAACCACAGGTGAGAAGTAGGCCCAATAATGCCACTTTAAGCGGGTGAGGGTTCAGTGTCCTTTTGTTATCCTAATCTAACAATGAAGGACATTTAATCAGTCACAGAAAATACACAGTATTTTGACCAGGCAAAGACCAAGTCATCAAAAGAGACTGCAGTACAGTTTTCTTGAAACACCGCCTGGGGAGGATGTACTGTTCTGGTGGACCTACAATTTCTTCATACTTGCCCTTTTTCAGTTTGTGAATAGATACATTCAAGCCAGTTGAGTAAGAGGCCTTGAAAACCCAGACTATGCTCTGCATCATTCCTGCCTAAGGTATCCATAGGCCTGCCGGAGGGCTGTCAGAGCCTGCCTGTGCACAGCTCAGGATGTCAATATATATATATATTATTAGTAGTACTTAGGATCTAGTTTCCATAGGAAAAGTGTTTTTTGTTTTGCCAATAACTTTGATGCCATTTGACGAATCGTGACAAAATTTACCACTCACTTCTGCTGCAGTTTGGAAAGTGTCAGGGTGATTTTGTCAGGTGGGAGCGGAGAAAAAGGGGGGTCCCGAAACACATTTTCCCCTATGCGATTTCCCATAGAGATTTTAGACACAACTACAGCATGAACCGATGGACGGAATTACACTAAATTTGGCAGACAGGTAGATCTTAATCCAGAAAGCACCCTTTTTATGATTTGGTGTAAATCTGTTTAGAAATTTTAGAGCTATTAAAGGAAAACCAAATTTGTATATCTAGGGATGCAGATTCTCCAGGGACCCGAAAGTCTCCGTGCTGAAATCTGATTGGTTGCCAAAACTTCAGCCAGAAAGTGTTGGCAGCCATTTTGGGATTCAGACGCGTCCCCCCAAAAAATGTAAAAATAAAGAGAAGGGGCCAGGGTGGGATTACCATAACCCCCTAGCCCTGGTGACTGGGGTTCTACCGCCAGTGCAAAAAAGCATTTTTTTCCCATTTTTGCTGGAAATTCATGGGAAAATGATTTTTTTAAAGGCCCCCCTCTCCCTGTGCTGCTACATCACTCTTGCTTCTGTTTTCACCTTGCTTTTTCACCTGGGTTTTGAGTGCCTTCTCCCTGCTTCCCCCTTGTTCTCACTGCTTTATCCTTTCTTTTTCACCTGTTTTGTGTACCTTCTCCTTATTTTTCCCTCATTTTTCTTGCTTTTTTTAACCTGTATTTTGTGAGTCCTCTCCTTGCTTTTCCCTTGTTTTCACTGCTTTTTCCTTGCTTTTCACTCATATTTTGAGTGCCCTTTCTTTGCTTCTCCCTCGTTTTCACCGCTTCCTCCTTGCTGTTTCACCCGTATTTTGTGTGCCTGCTCTTTGCTTCTTTTCTTTTCCCTCATTCTCACTGCTTTCTCCTTGCTTTTTCACCTCTTTTTGTGTGCCCGCTCCTTTCTTTTTTCTACTTCCCACTGCTTTCTCATCGCTTTTTCCCCCATTGTTTGTGTGCCCTCTCCTTGCTTTTCCCTCATTTCACTGCTTTCTCCTTGCTTTTCCCTCATTTTCAGTGCTTTCTCTTTGCTTTTCCCCCTTTTTTGTGTGCCTCCTATTTGCTTTTTCTCTAGTTTCCACTGCTTTCTCCTGGCTTTTTCCCCCATTTTCTGAGTGCCTTTCCTTGCTTTTCCCTCGTGGCTTTGGGTTAGCTGCACATCAGGGGTTGGCCAACCCTCTTCTGCATTAAAAAAATCATAGAAATTCACTGGAAAAAATCAAAGGATACAGGGTTATTATAGTTAGAAATTAGCATTTAAAAAACCTTAGAAATTCACTAAAAAAACAAAGGTTATAGGGACGTTATAGTTAGGATCAGAATTCACACGCATTAAACCATAGAAATGCAACTGTTATACGTAGAGTTATTTCAAGTCACTATAACTCATGCCCTAAGATAACTATAACATGCGTCCCTGCTATGCACACTTTTCTCTTCAGTAATTTTATTCCAAATGTTTCAGTGATAATAGCAATGATGCCATAGAAGATGTCATCAATGATGTAATATGTGGGGTAATTAGCTTTGCATGGCGAGGGCGCGAGTCATAGTTACCTTAGGGCTCGAGTAAGAGACAAGACTAAGCAACCATCTGTTGGAAAGAGATTTAGGGGTTACAGTTTGTACCAGCCAGTGCTGAAAGAATTGAGCAGGGTCGTCTTCTTCTAGCCCTTCAGTCAATCCAACTATGCGGACATTGTTTCTTCAGGCTCTTCCCTCAACGTCTTCTGCTTACCACTCCAGGAAGCAGGCTCTGCAGCTAAGGTTTTTCATCTGTTTATGGAGGTCTGTGGTTTGGGGTTGGAGGTCTTGAAGTGTGGTTTCTGCTGTGTGTAGTCTGTCAGACACCTTACATTGATCCTCACAAAGGACACTAAGGTCTACGGCCACACCATCTAACTTCACCTCCAAGGTTGTTTTCATATTCATTACTGCTGGCAGAATATGTACAAGGGTGGCCAGTGGTGGATCTGTGGACTCAGGGCTGGTCAAGGTGGTCAGACCAGATTTAAGCAATAGAGCATTAGGTGACGTGGTGTCATTGGAACTGTAGAGGCTTGCATGAACTTTACAGTGCCCGCTGCAGAGCGCTGTCCGGCCCACCACCTCCCACCTGAAACCTTTGTTGTAGGAGACAAGCCCAAAATCCACCTGTTGGTAAAGCCTTGTGTAACCTTCCAAAGCAGTGTTTAGCTCCTCTGCTGTGCTCAAAAATGAATATAACATAACATTTTACCTACCTGCTTTAGAATCCATGGCATTCTTGCTAGATCCCTGAAATGACATTTTGATATGCTTGGAACTCTTTTCCCTTGACCAGTTCTGACAGTCTACAAGGGCTTGTGCATTACTGAATGCACATCAGCCCCATTTTGCATTTTATCCTGGGTTTGATGTTAGGAACTCTCCAAGTTTTAAGAATGGTGAAGTTTGTCAATGCTTTAATTTGTTTGCTCCGTTGACTAACACCTTGAACCTGCTTCAAGAGCCTTGTTGCTTGTCTGGCGTTTTGCTTTCTGCTATGTGCTAACACACAGCAATTAAAAGTAAATGCAGACTGCACATGCAAAGGAATTACAGTGCTTGAGATGGACATATACTGAATAAAACTGATACATGCTTAGAAATCAAGAGCTGTGTACTGAATATCTTCAGCCTCCATTAACAAAATCTATGAGACAAAATTTCCGATACGCTTCCTTAGATTGATTCTTTTAGAGAATAATGATGTTTTTAAAAGTGGTCGACATATTGAATAGCAGCGAACATATAACAGGGCGTACTTAAAAAACAAGGGTCAGATGTACAAAGCATTGTAATTGCTGCTCATGCTCAGATTCTGCAAATGTGACCATCAATGTGCTTTTTGCTATTTACAAATCCAATTTTAGGAATTGTAAAAGGATTTCTGATTGCCACAATGCGATTCTGAATAGATACCTATTTGGTATCTGGAAAAGGCGGGCGTGTTGTAGGCGTCCCTTCCAAATACCAAATCGGTATGACATGTGTCAATGTTTTGTGTCGGAAATCCCTTTAGAAACTATTCCCCTCTCTGAATTAAAAAAAAAAAGGTTGTTATGAAGTAGAGAGTGATCCAAGGGACCATTGCTCACTCTCAAACACAAAAAAAGAATAGTGTTCTTTTTAAATGCAGCCCCCTTTCGTTTAAGGAAAATCGGCTGCATTTAAAAGAAAGTTTAATTTACTGAAAGGCAATCACAGACATGTTGGGCTGCTGACCCCAGCAGGCCATCATCCCTGTGGTGCCCTGCAATCAGAGTGAGTCACAATTTGCGACTCATGAATAATAATGAGGTAGGTCCGATTATGACCCACTCTGAATGTTGTGAATCAACCTGCACATAGGTTGTTTCTGAAAATTATTTACTGAACACATAAACACTAGTTACAAATTTCGGCCAATATTTTGCAAGCATTTATAGAACATCTAGCCCTAAGTTCTTAAATCAGCTGTGTAAAAGTGACTCCCACCAAAATAATGTGTATTAACTACCCCAAAATGATGCTGCTTAAAAAAACGCAGTTTGTCCACTCAGCAGCCCCATCAAATGGTAATATGTTCTAGATCAGGGTTCTGCAAAGTCGGTCCTGGAGAGCCGGGTCCATGCCAGATTTTTAGCATATCCACATATAGAAAAAAAGATGTTTCAGAAATCTACATTTTTCTAAATGTGGATATGCTAAAAATCTGGCATGGACCCGGCTCTCCAGGACCGACTTTGCAGAACCCTGTTCTAGATAATTGTAGTGTCACTTGTAAAAAGCATTTGATGGCATGACTGGCACTAGCAGCTGCCATCCTGATATTGGCAGTTTAGCAATAAGAAAGAGCATCTTTCAGTTTAAGCATGTGCATGTCTATATCCTGTAAGAAGGAGAAGGTGTATCAGGGCCAACCATAAAAATAACACTAACAGCCCTTTGTTCGACACAGTTTTGCAGTCACAGTCTGAAATTCGCATAATCACAACCTTTACAACTACAGAACAGTGAGTCACAGTGTAATGAATGTATTTTAGGAGTCTGAAAAACTTTGCAACACATTCTGAAGGACAAAGAGGAGGGTGCATGAACGGGGTGCCCCCCTCCTTCAAAAGATCATCAATGAAAAGTATCAGTGATATGTGACTGCAGGATTGGTCGCATACCTTTGAAAAGTTACCGGCTCCACAGTGGTGTAACAAAACTTGAGGGGGGGGGGGGGGAGCCTGCACAGTACATGGAGGCAGTGGCGGCCGGCAGCTTTAGGAGGGAGGGGGGCGGGCGGGTCACACACACACACACACACTCATTCTTTCACACACAGACATGCACGCACGCACATCCTTTAACAACACTCATACCCTTCAAACATGCACGCACGCACCAAAAATTCATTTCAAAACATCACACACTCATTCTTTCACACAAGCACGCACGCACATCCATTAACAACATTCATACCATTCAAACATGCACGCATGCACCAAACATTCATTTTAAAAGATCGCACACTCATTCTTTCACACACACACGCGCATGCACGCACATCCATTAACAACACTCATACCCTTCAAACATGCACGTGCGCACCAAACATTCAATTTTAAAAATCACACACACACTTACCTTCAGCCTCCAGGTCCCCTGAGGGTTGGGACTGCTGCCTTCCCTCATTGGCTGACCTGAGGTCAGCCAATGAGGGAAGGCAGCAGTCCCAGCTTCGTCACAGAGTGGGATGGGGTCAGTGAGACTGCTGACCCCACCCCACTCTGTGACGAAGTGTCACTGATTGACACTCGCCCTGGGTGCTTCAGGGCTTAAACCTGAAGCTCCCAGGGCGAGTGTCAATGGGTGACGCTTTCCTCGTCACCCAGTGGAGGGCCTCGAGGCACCTTTGCTGAGCTGAGGAGGTCACGCCAATAGGAGCTGTGACCTCCTCAGCCCAGTAAAGTTCAGCTCAGGCAGCCAGGAGTCTGCGCAAATCGCGCATGGCTCACTCCTGGCTGTCTGAGCTGAAAATGAAGAGGGTCTGTCAGGCTGGCCTTTGTTCAGCCTGACAGACACTCTTCATGAGGGGCTAAAGGTGGGGGGGCGTGGCACCTCCGCCCTAAAGGACGGGCCGCCACTGCATGGAGGACCCCCTCAAAACTCACTCAGGAGCTCTAGGCCAGGGTACTGACCTGAGGGGGCCCCCTGGAGCTCAGGGGCCGTCTGCACCGCAGGGGTTGCGGGAGCCTTTGTTACATCTCAGCAGCTCCCAAGCTGCAGTAGGAACTGATTCGCGAAGGGCATGCTGTCCTTGGGACAGCCTTCCATTTGGTTTTCGAGCCTCAGGTGGGGTCAAGAAGGCAGTTCTAGCCTACTGCCCCACCTCCACCCTCCCCTGATATTTTCATAAATGGGAATCTTTGTATTCTAACTGCAGCATCTGCCTTTTTAATGGGCATGGGCTGCTTTACATAAATGTTTTCCCTTTGTGGATACCAATAAAACAACAGGGATGTGTGGTGCATTTGAAGCTTTAATTTGCAAACAGACACATGGGGGTGGCAAATTGCGACCTGCCTAATTAATGGGCATTAGGTGGGCCATTCTGCCATCCTCTGCAAAGGACAATTTGTGATGCGACGTGTTAGTACACAGGTCACATCACAAACTGCATCTCGATTTCCAAACTAGTCAATGTGCAATTTGCACATCATGCCATGCGATCAGAGATTTGTACATCATGCCCATATTCCTGTCTATTTAGAGAACCGAGATATGGGAATGGAAACCAAACTTGCCCTGTGTACAAAGGGAAAGTAAACTTCAAACTAATCTCCATGCACTCATTCACATTATTATAGTGAACTTCGCATATCTGGATTCATTTTGTCCCTCTTATGTTGAAAACCTTTCTTTTTTTAGAAAATATTAATACAAATACGAAAATCAATATTTAGAAATAGAAATACTTGCAGATAACTGAAAACTCAAAAATTACAAAGCCATGGCAGGAGAATTCAGACAAATAAAACAGAAAATTAACAAACACTCAACTCTCTCCATGAACACTCTGACATTGCATGTATTGACCATCTTCTCATTAAGAATTGTACAACTCCCTTCGCTCTGTCCAAATATTATCTTCAGAAAAATATTGCTTTCCAATTTATTATTTATATAGTTCAGTGTGTAAAGCAATCAAAATGGCTCTGTATTTCAGTGGTGCTGTTAAATCAAACCGCCTTCTTCAGGATTTGCGTCATCTTTAACAGTACTGCAGTTCAAAAATGATCCTTTCGGTTTCAGAAAAGTGATCCTTAGTTGCATGTTCCCTATAAAAGTACAGGAAGGTGGATACCCCTTGCTTTTCATGTTACAGTTGTGATCACATACCCATCGCACTCATACTTTGTGAGAGGTCGTGAATTACAACTTGTATAAAGAACTAGGTAAACCTTCAGCACAAAATTGACTAGAAAAATTGATTGTCCTAATGAGCCAAAACCTCATAAACTCCATAGGAGTGTATGGATGCATGCAAAGGAAGTTTAGAGATATTCACTAAATTCAGAGGCATACTTTTCACAAACTGTAAGCGCTGTTGCTAATTTCTGGGCATTGGTTTAATTTAAGTCTTTCTTGAGGCTCAGTCTCTTTCACTCTTTCGCTCCCTCTCGCTTTTTCTCTCTCTCTCTCTCTCTCTCACACAAACACACACACACTCATTCTCCCAAACTCTCTCTTTCCCTGCAACTCTTTTACCTTTACGCCTTCCTTAATTTCTGCTTACATCAGTCTCTGTGAGATGAATGCAGTCAGTTTGTTTAAACATTCATTTTTACATGCTTTCCTCATACTTTTATTAATCAGCTTTCAGAGGAGACTTGGGCCCTCATTACGAGCCTGGCGGTCTGTGACCGCCAGGCTCGCGGTTGGCGGGAGCACCGCCGACAGACTGGCGGTGCCCCTTAGGGCATTCTGACCGCGGCGCTTTGGCCGCGGTCAGTGCAGGAAAACCGGCGGTCTCCCGCCGGTTTTCCGCTGCCCGTCAGAATCCTCCAAGGCGGCGCAGCATGCTGCGCCGCCTTGGGGATTCTGACACCCCCTACCGCCATCCTGTTCCTGGCGGTTCGCCCGCCAGGAACAGGATGGCGGTAGGGGGTGTCACGGGGCCCCTGGGGGCCCCTGCAGTGCCCATGCCAATGGCATGGGCACTGCAGGGGCCCCCGTAAGAGGGCCCCGCTTGTATTTCACTGTCTGCATAGCAGACAGTGAAATACGCGACGGGTGCAGTAGCACCCGTCGCACCTTCCCACTCCGCCGGCTCGATTCCGAGCCGGCGTCCTCGTGGGAAGGTTGTTTCCCGCTGGGCTGGCGGGCGGCCGCCCGCCTGCCCAGCGGGAAACTCAGAATGCCGGCCGCGGTCTTCAGACCGCGGTGCGGTATTCCTGCGGCGCAACTTTGGCGGGCGGCCTCCGCCGCCCGTCAAAGTTGTAATGAGGGCCTTGATGTCTTTCAAGCATGTTTTAGACAAAATCACAGTACTGACTCAGGGCCTGATTCAGAGTTTGGCAGATGGCTTACTCCATCACAACGGTGATACATATCCCATCCGCCGAAATATAAACTCCATAGGATATGATGAAATTTCTTTTTCGGCAGATGAGATATCCATCACAGTTGTAATGGAGTAACCTCTCCGCAAAACTCTGAATCAGGCCCATAGTTAGTCTTTCTGTACAAGATGATATTTTAAGGTGGGTGGGCAGTGGTGGTGTTCAGTGTCCTCTTTAGGATTTTTGGGGCCCATGGCAAATCACATTTTGGGGCACCCTGTTAGCAATAACTTTGAATTTTATTTCCCATTTTCTGCTAGGTGAAGCCTTCATAGTGGCAAACAAACTTTCAGAAACAGAGTTCTGACAAAAACAGTTGCAATATTTCTTTACAGGGCCCTCAAAAATCCTTAAGATGCTACTAGGCAAAAAGAAACAGACAGGCGTAGAGGCAGGCTGAGAGAAGAAAGTTTGAGGTATGGAAATAGAGGTGGGCTAGATAGAATTAAAGTTTATTTTTCCAGGGGGTCACTGAAAGGTGGAGCCCCTAGGCAATATCCTACTTTACCTATGCTGTAATAAGGAATTTGGTTGGTGTTGGTGCAATGTTGATTTTCGATCATTCAGCTGCATTTAACATCATCAACCGCGCTACAATTATTAAGCCCATGAAGAGACGGGGTTCTCTGGTCTAATGGCGGAAAAGGCACAATCTGTGTCCCTTGTAATTTTCTCTTCTACTTCAAGATGCTGAACTGTGGGACCTCACAAGGATCCACTCTTTCATCTGTGCTGTTCAAGCTGTAGATGACCCCCCTAGCAAAACCACTCTATTGGCAGGGAATACAATTCTGCATCTACATAGAGGACACACAGACCATCTTTATATTTCTTGATTCCACAAATGTTGTTCTTTCTGTGCTAATGAAGCCACACAAAGATGCCAAGCAGTCACCTGGTGGTGGATGACAGCTCACGTTTTAAAATTAAACCATTAAAAAAAGAAACATATACGCTCCTGAGAAACTGGAACAGTGGAAGAGTGTCTGTTGGTCTAAAATTATTGGAACACACCATCCCACTGCCACAAGTGGGGGAAAACTTGATATCTTCCAAGATTATTGTCTTTGCTTTTATTATTGAAGGAGTATCCCATACATCAAACTCCAAATCACACGCTTGGTTATGAAGCTTAAAAATAAACTTAACAGAATATTTTACTTGCATTAGAATCCTTGGCATTTGTGCTATATCACCAGAATGAGACTCTGACATGATTTAAACTCTTTTCACTTTAGTAGTGGTGAAGGTCTGCGAGGGCTTGTAGAATACTGAATGCATGTCACTCCGAATTTACATGTTCATCTGGGTTGTTTATGCTTAGACCCCTTCCGGATCTAAGAATGGTCAAATTTGTAGAGGATTTTATGTGTGCCTTGAATGTACCATTCAGCGACATCTTTTATGTGTGTGTGTATATATATATATACACTAAGGAAGGATGGGCCACAATGACATCAACATATGCTATTTTTACCTGAGCCTGTGGAGCCCATGGAGATACTAAGATCCTGGAAGATCACAAGACACACTTTACACATAGATGTAAGGGCCCACCACGAGTGGAAGATGCAAGGTCCTCCAGGTACCCATTGTTAGTGATAAATCCAGTATTGGTTATTGTTGATTATTGGAATTAATCTTGTGCTGATGTGGAAACCATTTCATGCATTTACTTAATTTTCTTTGTGGTATATTAAGTTAATAGGAGTTAGGTGCGATCATTGTTAGTGGGTATGTGAATTCATGCAGATGGTTAATGGGATTAATAAATGAGCTAGGAGTATACAGGGGTATTATTTGTTATGATATTTGAAACCACACATATATTGGTCTGTGGAGACCATCTAAGAGCTCATGATGCAAGATCTTCGAAAACTAGGCTTTAAACATGTACATGGGACCAAATGGTCCATGTAGGAGCAGAAGATGCAAGGTCTGACAAACTCAGATACCATACATACATGAGTTTATGGATCCCTGTTGTCAGATTGACCAATAGGGTAATCTGGCAGAGCTAGAAGGTCTGGTCTGGCAGGTCAGTGTGTGGGCTGGTTTTTATGGTTGTTTTGGACCTGTTATATGGTGCTTTTGGGCCGTTTGTTACAGTTGATTTCTCTATTAGCACAAACAGTGTCTGCAGCAAGTACAATTACATGCAATCTCCAAAACCTTGCCAAACATCTAAACTGCCTTAATTTGCAAATGTGGGCCACTTCTTTTAGGTGTCTGAGTCACCAAGGAGGTCACTTTTATTTTGGGCCCGGGCCTATTTACTGTCGCAGTCCAACCCTAGGAAACTACTGGGGAGCAGAGATGCACTATCTCAATGGATTTATGGGGCCCAACCTGGCGCAGTGATGTTATGACCCTCAAAGTCATGGGACATAATTTTTGGGGTGATGCTGCATCCCAAAGAAGGTAGGCAACCTCTGCACTTAAAAGTCAATGGTTCTAACGTCGAAAGGGCAGGCAAAACAACATGATCAGGTGGCCGCTGGGAGCGGAAACACAGAGCCAAAGAAAGTTGGTGCTAGAATAGGTGTGATGCATAACAGATGCACAGTAAGAAGTATCGGCTAGGAGGGATTTTGTACAAACATATTGCACTCAAATTCTGCTAGGCGAAGCCAGCCAGTTCTTAGCTAGTTATGTTAACACTGGGGCAACCAGTGCTATGCAAGTTGGAGGGGTGGGCGAGTTTAAGCCTACTATGCAGGGTAGCAGGGTGTGGGGGCGTTTATAGGGGAATTTTGTTCTGAAACATGTTGTGGTGTTTCACGAGTTTACTCAGTTCTTGCTCAGCTACATTATTTCCCCCGGTACTGGGGCGCTAACACAAATCTGTAGGTAGGTGGGTCGACGGGTCATGACTGTGTGGAGGGGAGACTATGACACTACATGGCACACCATGGAGCTCAGGAGTAAATCAGAGGTAAAGGCTATGACCTGTAATGTCAATGACCTTGGTAATAAAATCAAATGCACTGTGGCCCTACAATACATTAGAGGGCATGCATCAGACTTTTTCTCCTATTACAGGAAACCTACTTGAAAGGGAACAGACATAAGACATTGGATTGGATGGGATATTACCTTGTCGCACATGCGGGCTATACGTTTAACTCCAGGGGTATCGGAATAAAGGTCAAATCGTCTGTGCCCTATACACCAGGCAACACATGGGCAGATCCGCTTGGTAGATTCGTAGCACAGACAGGTACCTGGGCCGGTCAAACACTCAACATATGCTCTGTGTATATGCGGCCACGGCTTCATATTGAAACCTCCCAGGCACTAGGGGAAGTACTGCTGGAACAGTCTAAGGGTACTCTGATTTTGCGAGGAGATATGAATGATATTATGAATCTGGGGAGAATTAGATTAACAGGAGCCAAGTTTGAGAGGGGGATGTTAGTTCACTGAAGACATTTAGTGATGCAATTGGACTAGTGGCCCTGTGGTGGGTGCATTCCCCGTTGGAGAACCAGTTCACATCATTTTCAACAGTACATAACAGTTTTTCATTAATAGATTATGGTGGTCATTATGACACTGGCGGTAAATCCCGCTTACCACTGCGGTGTCGGCCGCCAACATACCGTCACGGAAGCGAACATCCACCATATTATGACACACACACATTAAACCGACAGAATACTGCCACAAACACAAATCCGGCAGATCAAAGGTAAGTGTTAAACTGTCAGTACGAACATCCACACGGTCACACCACCAAAAAAAAACTCCACATTATGACTCACAAATCATCACAGCTGTGGTAAACCTTAGGCGGTACACACCAGCACACTCAGAATGGCCATCCAAATACAAAACAACACAACATTGGCCAATACCAAAAACACACACCTGACACTAATACACACACCACACACACCCACCAAGAGCACTATAAAACACACGCCCACATTACCCACAACCCTTTACGAACATGAAAAACAGCCACAAAACAGACACGCAAATCACAGACACAACTACACACACCAATAACTTCCAGCCATCCGTCACGCACCCCACACCCCACCAAATTATTCAACACGCACTGCACAACACTCACCCCACAACACCCATGTCCCCACAAAGGCGCCCGGTTCACAGATGAGGCGTTGAAGGTCATGGTGGAGGAAATAGTCAGGGTTGAGCCACAGCTGTTCAGAACACAGGTAGAGCAAATATCAATTGCAAGGAAGATGGCGCTATGGCGGAGAATTGTGGACCGGGTGAACACCGTGGGACAGCATCCAAGAACAAGGGACGACACCAGGAAGAGGAGGAATGGCCTACGGGGGAAGGTACGTTCCATGGCAGAAAGGCACCAGCTTGCCATCCAGAGAACTGGCGGTGGACCCCCCCTCCTCCCCTACAGCTGACAGCACTGGGAGAGCAAGTCTTGGCAATAATGCATCCTGAGGGACTCACTGGAGTAGCCAGAGGACTGGACACTGGTGAGTAAAAATGTATGACCTGTCACCCCCCTATACCTGCATGCCATCTCACCCCCTCACCCTGACTCCCATCACTCCACTCCATCCCACATTGTGCACCTACACATATGACTAACCCCAATGCCAAGCCCTGCATGCCATACCCACTGCATGTATAGCCCTCCCAGCTCAGCATGTACACCCACCACCTATGCATGCACAGCATGGAGAACTAACAATCCCACAATACATCACCATACACAAACAAAGGTGGCAGGGCAACAGCACTGATAAAGGGGATGAACTTCCTGCCCCATCAGGGACCACTGGTCAGTTGGCCACCCCGACCCACTCCCAGTCCACCACAGAGCCTCCCCTTTCAGTATCCATCACCACAGCACCCACCGAACATCCCCACACCTCTGTCCTCAGGACACGTCAATCAACAGTGTGACCACCTGTTCAGGAACCCCAGTCCACACCTCACAGCCATACACTCAGGGTCCTGGGGTCAGTGGCAGTGGACACACCGTTCAGGGGACACAGGCACAGGGGGACAGGGACACTGGGAGAAATCTGTGTGCCGGGGGAGGACAGGCTCAGGGAACCGACTGTCCTGGAGGCCCTCACTAATGTCCTGGGGGCTTATCAACAATCCCAGGGCAAGGTGGGCCAGATTCTTAACATCATGCAGGAGAACCAGTGGCTGCAGGAGGTACACCACCAGGAGATCAGGAAAGAATTATAGGCCACCAGCACCCCTCCCCTGCAGAAGGTAAACCACCCCGCAAATGGTCCCTCCGACCCAGTCAGATGCCAGAGGCACTTGCCAAGACCAAGGCCACCGCCAGGAAATGAAACTCTCCTGAATGTCCCCCTTGTGTCCCACTCTGTCACCTTGTGCACTCTGAACTGCCTTTTCTCCCCTTCCTATGGCCCCTTGAACACTGGACCTGTGCTACACATGACCTGGACCAATACCCTGGACTTACCTCTACCATCACCCCATTCCATTGCACTATTCCGTCTATAAATTTCACTATAATAAATACCCTTGAACACAACTTGAGTGATAGTGCTTTATGTGAAGGAAATGTGCAAATATGGTAACAGTTACATCTTGTGCAAATGACCTGCACTCTGTCATAGCACACACATAATTACCTGTAGCTGTCTGCAGTCATCACATCAGTACAAAGTTGTTATAACACCAACATCTGCAAAATGAGAAGGCATAGATGACAGTTAGTTGAGATGCAAAGGAATTGACTGCCACCATGCTACAGCCACACTGAAAGGATGAATAATCAGAGGAATGGTCAGTTCCACTGTCTCGCCTGTGCGTCATTGGAAGTATTGACGTATAACTGATGTTCTGTTGTCCACATCCTCATCCTCTGCCGCCTCATCCTCACTGTCCTCAGGGTCCACTGCTGCCACAGGGCCATTTCCAATCTCCTCCTCCTGCAGATAAGGCACATGTCATCTGAGGGCAAGGTTGTGCAATATGCAGCATGCTACAACTATCTGTCAAACCTTCTCAGGGGAGTATCACAGGGATACACCTGTCAGATGGTGGCATCTGAACCTGCCTTCAGGAGGCTGAAGGTACATTCTATGATCCACCTGGTTCACACATGTGCATCATTATACTGATTCTCAGCCTCTATCCTGGCATTCCTCACAGGGGTCAGGTGCCACGATAGGTTTGGGTAGCCAGAGTCACCTGCAAGTATTGAGGGACAGACAGCCTTAGACAATGGTATGGGGGATGACTCCTGAAAGCATACACTGACATACAGTAGGTGGGGACTCTGGCTCACCTATTAGCCACACCCTGTGCCTCTGTAGTTGTGCCATCACATTTTGGACGCTTCTAATCCTCAGGACGAAGGCGTCATGCACCAACCCAGGATACTTGGCAGTGACGTAGGAGATGTACTGGTCAGCCAGGCACACCATTTGCACATTCAGTGGGTGGGAACTCTTCCGATTCCTGAATACCTGTTCATTGTGCCGGGGGGGGGGACAAATGCAATATGTGTTCCGTCAATCGCCCCAATATTATTTGGTATATGTCCCATTGCATAGAATCCAGCCTTCACAATGGCCAAATCTTCCACTTGGGGGAAAGCGATTTAGCTGCACATGTGTTTGACCAAGGCAGACAAAACCTTTGCCAGTACTACTGAGAACATTGGCTGTGACATTCCTGCTGCCAAGCCCACTGTCACTTGGAAAGAACCAGTTGCCAGGAAATGGAGCACTGATATAACTTGCACGAGAGGGGGGATCCCAGTGGGATGACGGATGGCTATTAGATCAGGCTCCAATTGAGTACACAGCTCTGTGATTGTGGCCCTGTCCAGTCTATAGGTCAGTATTATGTGCTTGTCCTCCAGTGTAGCCAAGTCCACAAGAGGTCTGTACACCAGGTCTTGTCTCCTCCTCTTATTCCCCTGCAGTGGTAGGTATCTAAGGGACACAAGAGTGAGTATGGTGTCACAATCTGAGCAATGGAACCACCACCTCAGTGTACATAGAGCATATGTGTAATCTGACAATGTGAATAGCAATGTATGTGCAATTTATAGCAATGACCCAGTTTCCAATTTCTAAATATGGTCCACCACCATAAAATGGCGACCGCCTGTCCTGTAAGTATGGACAGGTGGAAGTGATGTAACTCCGCCAGCGTTGGGCGTCATGGCGGATGGCAGTCTTGCACCAGTGTGCTATTCCTCCTTGGCTATAATGGGGCTCTATAGAGTACAGTGTCCAATGAGGATCACCAGTGGTGGTGACGGTGTACACCACCGCGGACGTGACCGCCATTTTCTGTCTAAAACCTCACTTGATTCCTGACTTTCCACAGGACAACACCTACACTGCGTGTGCTGCTGTGACCAGTGTCTGGATCCTGCCATTGCCCATGTGACAGGGGAAAGGGACCCTGCCTTCACTTCGGAGGAGCTAGAGCACCTGTTGGATGGGGTCCTACCCCTGTGTGGACAGCAGTATGTGCCTCCAGACCAACAGGTGAGTACACAATGGGCATGATGCATGTGACAAGGTTGCATGGAAATGTGTGTGCTAACAGTGTGTAATTTGGGTGGGGGGTATGTCTGGTGGTAGTGAACATGCAGTGCTCCGGGTGATATGTGTGCCAATGGAGATGGAAATGGTATTTGTGGGCCATATGTATGACAGGCTGGATTGCATGGTTAATGGTGTCCTCCTTTCTGTATTACCCCTGCAGGTCAGCGCCCATCAGAAGAAGGGATTGTGGTGTGCCATCTCAAAGGACGTGCAGACCCTGTGGGTGTGATGGTAATGTGTATGTCAACTGTGGTGTTGTTGCTGTAAATGACCCAGTGTTCCCTTTCTCTCTCTCCCCCGCCCCCATTATCTTCTGTCATCCTGTCCATGTGTTGCATTACCATTATCTGGCGGAGGAGCTGTGGCACCGGCGACTGAGGGAGCTGCATCCCACAGGACCCAGGAAGCAGAGTCCACCTACGCCTGAGGAGTCCAGTGGGACAGAGGGTGAGGGGAGTACCACGACAGAGACAGGAGGTGACAAAACTGACTCTGATTCCTCTCCGATGGAAGCTCCCTGGTGGTGGCAGACACCTCTGGAACTATTGACCTCCTGAGATCCATCTATGTAGGGCAGTCAACCATTGTGAATACCACCCACGGGCTGGTATCCCAGATGCAGCAATGCAGTGCATACATGGAGGGCCTCCATGGTGGGTTGGCAGCCCTACAGAGATCACAGAGATCGTTTCAGGCTCTGGCCTCCTCTCTGATGGCAGCCAGTGTCCCTGTTTCTACCGTCCCCCCTCCAACTACCACATCCCAGTCCCAGTCTCCTCAATCCCAACCCATCCCAGGCACAGATACAGACAAGCATGCACACAAAACATCACACAAGAGTATCACAGTCAAACACAGGCAGCACACTTCAGGCCACAAGCACTCACACATACAACAGACACATGCACAAACAAACCACATCCACTGCTTCCATTGTCTCCCCCTCCTCCTCCTCCTTCTCTCTCACAGTCACATCCGCACTCACACCTGCATGCACTGCATCAACAGCCACCACCACCATTACCACATCAAGCAGCACACACACCTCACTTGCAGACACCTCCACAACATCCACCCAAGCGTCCCCTTTGTTCTCTCCCACCCTGTATGTCCCCCCTCCTAAGAGACCCAAATGCATGCACTCAGACACCCAACAGCCATCCACCTCACACACGCACACTGTCCATGCACCTGCACCCAAGTCCAGCAAACGTTCACCTCTGACAACCACTCGCTCAACCTCCCTCAACCTCCACTCCCATCCCTCCTCCAACATCCTGCCTCAACCCCCTTGGTCCCAATGACCTAGCCCATCACCTCAGCCAAACAGTCTGCCACTGTTTCCATCAAATCATCAGCTGCTGGCACAAAGGGGCCTCAGAATGTGATGGCTGCCACTCCTACTGAGAGCACACCTCTGGCTCAGAAAGGGAGGACTAGAGTGGTGAAAAGCAAGGGACAGGAGACGGGAACAGTGGAGGCACCTCCTAGTCCTGGAGGCAAGGACACAAGTGACATGTCAAAAGCCAAGAGGACCCGTCACAAGAGGGGACACATGGATCCCCCTCCATAAGCAAAGATTGCAGAGGATCACCCTCCACCAGCAAAGAAAGGGAAGGTTCTCACTCAACCACCAATGAAAATGAAGGTTCCCACTCAACCACCAATGAAAGTGAATGTTCCCACTCAACCACCAGTGAAAGGCAAGAGGCCCACTCAACCACCAATGAAAGGCAAGAGGCCCACTTAACCACCAATGAAAGGCAAGAGGCCCACTCCACCAGCAGAGGGCAAGGAGATCCCACCTCCAGCTGAGGCACAGCAGCCCTCACCTCCAGCAGGAACACAGCAGCCCTCACCTCCAGCAGACACACAATAGCCCTCACCTCCAGCAGAGGGCAGAGAGCCCCCACCTCCAGCAGAGGGCAAGGAGCCTCCACCTCCAGCACAGACACAGCAGCCCTCACCTCCAGCAGAGGGCATGTAGGCTACCCTCTAGGGACTGTTGTACAAGGAGTCCCCTCTAGAACCAGTGGGCAAGTTCCCCACTTCAGAGACTGTGGCCTTGCACTCCCCAGCAAAGACAAATGGGCATGGAGCCCCCTCCAGAACCAGAGGAAGTTCCCCACTTCAGAGACTGTGGGCTTGCACTCCCCAGCAAAGTCAAACGGGAATGGAGCCCCCTCCATAACCAGTGGGCAAGTTCCCCACTTCAGCTGAGGTGACCCCCACACCACTCCCCCCCTTGCCCCTGAGGTGCCTGCTCAATTCCAACATGATGCCCCTGAACAGTGGATTCCAGAAGTTGTCAGCAGTCAAGTTGGGCATTGGACTGTGCCCTGTGGCCATGTGGCCCTTTTGTACTTTGGTCTGGCTATTGGCCCATTCTGAACATTGTCACCTGCATTTGGAATCGAATGGACAATATGGTGGCTGTTGGCATCAAATTACAGTGTTTGCTGATTCTCATAGTTTTCCTTGTTTAATTTTAACGAGTGTCCTGTGACATTGGTTTAACTCTGCTACTGGTTCTGTGTATGGTGTGTGTGTGAATGGTGTGTGTTGTGAGTGTGTGTGTGTCACTCTCCTTTTACTCCCTCCCTCCCTTGTGTGCTAGGTGGCTGTACTCACGGTCGTCGTCTTCGTCGGCATTGGTGTTCCATGAGGGCCATGGCGTAGAATAGCAATGGGAAGACTTGAAGTTCCGGTTCCATGGCAGCGGCGGAGTCCTCTGTGTACCTGTTGGTGTGTCTTTCATTATTTGTGTTCTGTTGCCGCCAGGCTTTTGATGGCGTTGGTACAGCCCCAGAAATCATGGCAGTTTGCTATGTCATAATATGGTAGGGGGTACCTTGGTTTCTGCCTGGCTGTTGATAGCTACCGCCGTGGTCAGTGGTGTTAACGCCCTGGCGGTTGGTGTGGTACATTGGCTGTCTATGGGAAGTATCACTACCATGGTCATAATTTGGCGGTATTTACCGCCAGACTTCTGGCGGTATTACCACCACTTCATCACTTACCGTTAATGTCATAATGACCACCTATTTCTTCACATTGCATACCCAGGTGGGACAATTCCACAGGACTACACACCTTGTGCGGGGCGTATCCGATCACTCCCCAATGGCAGTGGCGCTCTCGGGCCCAAGCAGGGACTAGAAGTTACCCCTAAAGTTGGACCAGTGGTATTTTAAAGATACCACTTTCCACAACAAATTACGGGAACAGACCACTCAGTAATTCCAGGATAATGAGGGGTCTGTAACCTCACTATGTACCCTTTGGGAGGCTTTCAAAACAGGAATCTGGGGCCAGACCCAAGCCTTGATGGGAGGGTTAAGAAAAGAACAATCTCTCCAGTGGGAGGGGTTAGAAACAGAAATTGTAGCTGTGGAATCGGCAATATTGCAGGGAGGGCAGCCAAGCCCTGAGCAAAGTCATAGGCTCTCGC
Organism: Pleurodeles waltl; assembly: GCF_031143425.1. Lineage (NCBI taxonomy): Eukaryota > Metazoa > Chordata > Amphibia > Caudata > Salamandridae > Pleurodeles > Pleurodeles waltl. The sequence continues at coordinate 703,454,511 of NC_090450.1, forward strand.
TCCAACAACAGGAGCTCAGAGATATGGTGTCAAACAAGGCAAGAACATGCGTGCTTGCTACCCAGTGACACCTGTAGGATGTTGGGGACAAGACCAACAAACTAATAGCCTGGCTTGAGATGAGAGTCAGGAGGAGAGACTGGGTAGTAACACTCTAGCACGCAACAGGGGCAACACATACTACCAGTGAGGACATAGCCGAAACCTTCGCCAAGTATTATGAACAACTATATGCATCCAAGATTATGTATTCGGGCGGGGAGTGTGCTGATCTCCTGTGGGATGTCCCCTCTGGGTCCTCTCTAGAAAAGATAGGGAGGAAGTGAAACAAGATTTGTCAGAGGAAGAGGTGGGAAAAGCAGCTGGCCGAATGGAATACCGTTCGAGCTATACAAATGTGTGGTCAAAGACGCTGCAAAACATATGTTACACATGTTTCAAGCAGTTAGTAAAGAGAGGATCCTTCCAGTGGATCAGAAACTGGCCACTGTAGTAGTAGTTCCAAACAAGGGTAAAGAACCGGAGGCTTGTAGTTCTTACTGGCCCATATCTCTCCTGAATGCGGAGGTCAAGGTTCTGGCAAAGGTTTTAGCCAACAGACTGAAAATGTAATAACAACAGTGGTTCACCCGGACCAGTCTGGGTTTATGCCCCACAGGGGTACCAGACTCAATCTTAGACGTCTGTACAGAGTCTTGCACATGATGGGGTCTACCGGACACAAAGACACAGTTGTGCGCTCCCTCGATGCACGAATGGCCTTCAACAGTCTTGAATGGCCATACCTCTTTGCTGCCCTCGCCAGGTTGGGGTTTTGCCCCAAGTTTTGCGAATGGCTGTAACTACTCAATCAGGCCTCCTTAGCGCAAGTGAGGGTGAACGGGGCACTCTCTCACCCACTGGCTCTTCATAGGGGAATGGGACAGGGATGCCCTTTATCTCCAATGATTTTCACACTGACACTGGATCTCTTGGCCACTAGGATTTGCCAGGACCCTCTGGTATGGGGGATTGCGGGAGGTGGAGGGTAAGAAAAGCGTATCTCTCTCTACGTGGATGATATATTGCTCTATGCTACACAACTTCGCCCCACAGTGGACAGATTACTCCACATCTTTCAGATTTTTGGAAGCTACTCTGAATACCAGATTATTTGGGACAAGTCCCTTAATTTCCCCCTCACAGGAAACACCCGCCCCGGTGGCGATGGCTGGGTTCCGATACCTGGGTATATAGATCACATGTAATGTGAACAGATTCATGGAGGAAAATTTGCTTTCTCAGTTGGAGCACCTCCGTGGTGATGTTTCCCACTGGCGGGAACTCCTGGTGTCCCTGATGGGACGCGCCGTGCTCTTCAAGATGATGGCTCTCCCACATCTGCTATACACCCTCCAGAACACCCCATGCAGGGTGCCACCCGTGGTATTCCAAAGAATCAACAGTGAGCTGCGGAGTCTTCTGTGGGATGGAGGTAGTTTACCCATCTCCTTAATTAAGCTCCAAAGAGGTGTGTTTGAAGGGGGCTGGCAGTTCCAGATATGCGCACCTATTACAGGGCAACACAATTGTGCAAGATAAATGATTGGGTGTTTACAGAGGGAGACGACCTGGCATTCCGAGTCGACAGAGAGACCGTGGGTGCCCGAGGCTATCCGTCTATCTTATGTGGTAGACGGCGGGGGGCCAGCTGCCAGTTCATACTCAGTCCGTAGTGCGGGCATGGAGTGAGGCTAATAGATTCTTGGGATGGGAGGGTGAGCTTACAAACAGAACAGCTTCATGAGGTCAGGAATTTGCAACGCTTTAGGAAATGGGAGCTGATTGGTATAGAACACCTGGGGGACGTCTGGAGGTGAGGGTCGCTGCTGCCTTTTGAAAACCTAGAGAGGTATACGAGATGGGAAAGTCCGAATGCTTTAGATTTCTGCAACTGGGACATGTGTTAGCAGACACATACTAGAGGGGGAACAACTGCCGGAATCGTCTCCACTGGAAGGCAGATTATTGTTAGACCCCATGACGGATAAGGCCATCTCCCTGACATACAGGAAATTAATGAATAACTCCCCTAACAGTCCTTGAGAACAGCTTAGAGGGTGACTGAGGGTTAATCGAAGATAACGACTGGGAGGAGGCGGTCTAGAGCCCTAGAGAGCTTGCAATAAGGGCCGGCTTCTGGTAATACAACTAAGGGTTTTACATAGAACATATTACTCTAGGTCACTGCTTCATACACTGGGACATTGTGGATCCAATCTGTGTGCTCAGGGATGTGGTGAGGTGGGATCCTTCTTTTGCATCCTTTGGGAATGCCCTGTAATTTAGGGATATTGGGGGAAGGTGGTAGAAATGATGAACAAGGTTATGGGTCTGTTAAAGGCTAGGTGGCTTGTCTTGTGTATCACAGGAGTAGAGGTGTGGCCCAAATATGCAAAGACCTGGTTGCAGTTGGCAGCCGGAGTTGCCAAACGAAATATAGCAAGGAAGTGGGGAGCGAGCAGTCCCTCCGGGGTAACAGATTGGGAACATGACCTGGACTGTTGCCAGCAGGCAGAGCAAGTGATCTATCAATGCAGGGGTTGTCAGAAGAAGTACAAGAAAATATGGTCACAGTGGACTACCTACAGAGACACTGGGGGATAACTTAGGGCAGGGGGGCAGTGCTTCAGGGGGCCAGGGAAGGGTAGTAATACCAGTTTGGTCTGATGGAACCACATGACTACGCTGGTAATATTGTCAATCAATGCTGTCCAGTCCAATTATGCTGTCGTATACCTCACCTGCGATGTTTTCTACTTGGTCAGTGCCTGTGTCAAATATTGTATGCTGAGCAACTGTTGAAATAAAAAGATGTTTAAAAGAAACAGTCAGTGAGTCTACCTATCAGAAGGAGATGAGTGGAAAGAATGTTTTTAGTTTCAGAGAAGAAAGACAACAGCCGATATACGTCTGTTATGAGTATTCGTCACAGCAGTGGCGTAACAATAGCCCCCACAGCCCCCAAATTCGGGGGGTGAGCGAGCTCAATGGGGCCCCTCAGAACAGAACACTGTGCACGGGTGGCAGGCCCATGAGTGGGTCCAAGGACGAGGGGCCCCCTCCAGGTACTTTGAAGAGTGGCCCCTTAAGTTTTGTTATGCCTCTGCGTCTCAGTCCCCTTCCACAGTAACAGATCTATAAAGTCCATGAAGCCATAGGAGTAGCAATGGCATAACCTACGTGAATGGGTGCTACAAAGGACCCAGTGGCCCCTGTGAGGGTCCTCGAGGAATGACGTCATTAGCTTTCAGAGGCTGATGAGCGAGTGGCAAAGAGGTAAAAATACTAGGAGCAGCAGTGAAAAACAGGATTTTTCCCTCAATCAATATAAATCTAAAACAAGGACAGTAAGAAATCTCTTGAAATGTATGTGCGAGCTCCCTAAATAGTTTCCGAATGATTATCTGAGCAAACAGAGGGCTAGTTTCCATGCTACCAAAGAATCCAGACAATTTTGCAGTAATTCCTTTTCTCCTGGCAGCTCTTGGCTGGTCCAGAATAGCATAAACGTGAATAAGTGGCCAATATAATTTCCAATAAATATACCAACCCTTGTTAAAGCGCAATTATTTTACAGATAGGATAGCTCCAGCTATCTGTCACAGACAGCCTTGTGTGCGATACTCCCTCGCTCACGTGTAGATTGATTTCTTGCCAAATCTCGATTGCTTTGTTCTTATGGCTTTCCTCTCGATTCTGTGTTTGACCTGCTCACAGGGGCTTTTTGGCGTCACCATTGGTGGATTCGCCATTCTCTTAAGGACATCGCCATTCTGGATTCCGATAATGAAGACATTTATGTGCCAGTGTTTGTGAGGCTTAATGTCATGATTACCATTAAATATCTTTAAAAAATATTAAACACGTCGTACTATGCATTTGTTTGAAACGTAGGCTCAAAAATAGCTGAATTGTTTTGTAGGATTATTCTGCCCCCTTGTGGCCAATACTGCTGTGCTCGAAACCTAGTCACAAGAATTAGTTGCAGTCAGTGGTGTATTGTAATCACCAGTCCTCAAAGCATAGCATTGAAATTGCATTTATATGGCTCATACTACTCCTGATGAGGAGTTGAAGCGCTTTAGGATGGGCAGCACACTGCTCCAGGCACCCAAGGTTAGTGATTAGTCCAGAATTGATTAGTTATTATTGATTGTTGTAATTTATCTAGTACTGACATGAAACCCATTCCATGCATTTACTTAATTTTCTTTGCGGTAGATTAAATTAATAAGGAGTTAGATGTGATCGTTAGTAGTGGGATTGTGAAGATGGTTGGTGGGATTATTAAATGAGCTAGGGGCATACAGGCGTATTATTTATAAAGGGGTTTGTTATAGTATTTGAAATGAGGTGTGGGCAGTTTGCATAAATAAAATAGTGGAGAATAAGGCAAACACATATGACAAAGTAGGCTATGTTCGGAGAGAGGAAGCTTGTATGGATGCAAAGTAGGAAAGCAGCTTTTTAAGGAAAAAAAGAAAAGAAAGGCCATAATCAGAAGTATTAAGTCAATTTTCATGCAGTGTTTTGAGGATATAGAGTTTTTTTAGATAGCATGCAATCTGAGAATGCAGCACTGTATAAAGAAACATTATTTGCACATGATTTAGGGCTGTATTGAGTACTTTTGATAGGCAAATCAAGCCTTACTGTATCTACAGATGAACAGATCCTGACCGTGGACCACCACCGCCACAATGAAGTCTGTCCACTCTGGAGCCTCTTCAAACTCATGCCCGCACCACACCTTCAAAAAAGGAGTCACCCCCGTCAGCGAAGTACTAACGCAAATCCTCAATGCCTTGACAAAGCTAACTTCCTGGAAGCATGCTGTGCTACTGAAGAAACTCACAGTGGACTGAGTCAAGCTCACACCCTACCATCCTGAATCCCTCCAACCTTACCTAGCAAAGATTCTTGATTAAAAAAGTAACACCTCATTAACTACCAGCTCCTTGACCTAATTCAGTCCAGATTCAGACCTAATCACTGCACAGAAACAGTTCTTACTGTAGCAACTGACAACATCCTCAGGATCCTAGATAGAGGAGAAACTGCAGTCCTCATCCTACTGGAACTCTCTGCAACATTTGACATGGATTCACACCCACCAAATGACTACATGAGAATGGCATCCAAGGATCTGGCCTCTGCTGGATCTGTTCCTTCCTGACAGGAAGAACAAAGTCAAGCTGGGTCCATACTCATCAGAAGCCCAAGAATTCAGATGCAGAGTACCTCAAGGCTCATCACTCAGCCCCACCCTCTTAAACACCTACAAGACACTGATAGCCAATGTCATCCTCACCCACGGCATAAAGATCCTATCCTATGAAGATAACATGAAATTCATAATATCCCTCTTTGACAAGACACCTAACATGAGGAACACATTCACCACATGGATGCTTAAAGTAGCCAAATGATGAAGTTCAACTGCCTCAAATGTAAACCCGACAAGACTGAGGTACTATTCTTTTGGAAGAACACCTCCCTGTGGGACTCCACGTAGTGTGATCCAACCTCGGGCAAACTCCATGCCAGTGTCAAATGCCAGAATCCTCTGGAACATCATTGGCAACAAGACATGTATGCCCAGTTCATCACCGTCACATCATCCTGCTTCCTCACCTTGACAATGCAGTAGAAAATCTTCAGATGGCTGCCGAACAATATCTGACAAACCGCCATCCATGCCCTCATCACCAGCAATTTGGACTATGAAAACACTCTTTACATTGGGATCTCCAAACTTCTCACCAGATGATTACAAACCACCCATAATGCAGCAACCAGACTCATCCTCAACCTCCCACTCAGGACCCACATCACTCCTCTCCGGAGGGTGATCCACTGGCTCCCAATACACAAGCGCACAGTTCCTGCTCCTCACCAGAACTTCAAAGCACGACATAACATGTGCCCAATTTACCTGAACAGCCCTGTTTCCTTGCATCAACCACCCAGATACCTCTGCTCAGCTTCACTCCTACTTGCACACATTCCACACTTATATAAGAAAAAACCGGAGGTCAGGCCTTGTCTTTCATTGCTCCTAATGCTGGGAACAACGTCCCACTTCACATTTGAGCCTCATCCTCACTTCTTGAATTTAGAATGAAATTGAAGACCTTTCTCTTCCAGTAACCACGCTCTGACCTCAGGGCTAGACTCCCACATCTGCTCAGCCCTGGGAGCTCTTGGGTGATTGTTATGTTATGTGTATTTGTAAAGCACACTATCGCCTGCAAGGGTATCCTGGCACTGCCCTTCACAAATACACTTAACATAACATTGTGCACTTTGCTAATACACTTAACGTTACATAACACGCACTAGATTTAGATGAACAGTCTGAGCACTGTTCAGCTACCAGTACACCATTGCAAGGACAGCTGATCAGCTCTGGAGTTGAAAGTGCAAAGTAATGACTGCATGCATTTATTGGAACGTAGCATGAGATTTAGCCTGTGCTTGAAGGAAGCAGTCACCTTGTGATTACAATACCATGAGAAAATACACAAGGTAAATAATGCAAACATTAAAAAGGAGTATCAGCAAATGCTGGAGCAGATGTCTTCTGCTGTTCTTCCTTGAAGTGTTGATTACAAGATTAAAGTGGATTAATTTGGATGCTCCTGGTTTAGCATGGCACAAGATGAGGCAGAGGAGAGGCTTCCAGGACAAAGGACATTTAATGCATTCATTCCTCTGGGTGGAAAGTGAAGATTCAGGCACTGAAGTGGGGAGAGTGGAGACAGGACTACCTTTAGAAATTCCTTGAGGACTTTGTCAAAAAGAGACTGCAAATTAGTTCTTTCTGAGCACAGTGCTTTGGTAAATGGTGGGGATGAGGGCGGGGCTGTAGTTCTGTTGCTCAAGATAAGGGATTTTAGAGGCCAAGCCTGTCCTTTTGTCTGTCCCTTATTACTTTGTCAGGAAGATTGAGGTGCAGAGATTTAACACTTCATTATGCCTATATTACAGGTGCTCCTATTAGGGCCTATGCCCAGTGCTCCCTGCTGTGAGAAGCAATGCTTTACACAAAGGCTGGGTCTGGGGGAGGGTGGCGTCTAAGAAGGACACATGAAAGAGAACAACCTTAATCTGTTTCCGCAGCAGGAGATGATGGATTCACTTTCTGTGGAGCAATTTGGAAGATTGAACAAAGACAGAAAAAATGGACTCTTTAAATGAAAGACAGAGAAGGCGTTTTAACAGTATGATTAGATGTAGCTCTGTAATCTCTGTTCCTTGCAGGTCATTATACCCTCTCTAGAATTCTTAGTAAAATGTACTAATGCCTTGTAGGTGCTGCAGCAGAATAGTATAGGAAAACATCACATAAGTAAGCCAAGCCTCGAACAGAAACAAAAGTATCAGGAGAAAGAAAATGGACAGAGTTGAAAACACAAGAAGCGAAAAAGAAAGACAAATCAACATAGCCTTTTTGTGATAAAAGTAAAGCGAAGTATCCTGGAAAGAATATTTAAAAAATAACAAAAGGCAACCGGACACGTGACTCTTACAACAACGTTTCTTCATTCAGATTATAAAATGGCAATTTTAGAGTTGTAGTGCCTTGGTAAAAAGTAAGCTTGGTTTGTGATTATCCCATGAACCTTACCTCACAATTAAACTCACAAACATTATCTTTTTCCTTCTGACAGCTTCACGCTGACCCAAACAATAAAGAGGCAATGCATGTATTTTTTTTGTATGTGTATTTTGTGATTGCGAAGAAAGGTTCTCATTTTATGACGTATTTACCCCAAAGCAGTGTCATCCGAAGGATTTTAGGGGTTTTGGGCACAAGATGTTCTCGGGGTCCTGACATAGAGCCAATTTTAATTTCTATACCCATTCCATTCCCGCCTGATGTCAAACAATTTTAAATAACATGTTCAAGTTCAACAGGGTCACACAAAAACAGTTTAAATATATCTTGTCCATGAGAAGCGACCCCCAACCCTTGTTGCCTTAGAATGAGGTCTTTAGATCAGACTGTGTAGGGACACAAAGGCTGGGTCTGCATCTAGGTGACGTGTAGCATAGATAGCATTGATGGCATCTGATAGGAATCCCTCTGATAACCTTGTCTGAGTGAGATGTATTTATACAGATCTTGTATGACCCTTGACGCAAACATGTTCCCAAACAATAGATAAGAGGAATGCTTGGGGCGGCAATTACATAAACAATTCCGTCCAAAGGTACATTATGTTCCTGTCACACATTAGTGGGAAAGGGACATGATGTGAATACCTAGATATATCACTTGTCTTTGACACTGATAGTGATGCCTTCACAGAATGGCATTAATAATGTGAAATCAAAACATCTTCCTAACTATAAACATATCAGCCATCTTGGAAGAATTAATTTTGATAAATGCGCTAAAACAGAGATGGCTAAGAAGGTTAAAAGTCACCAGGTGATAGAAGCACAGGTCTGCAAGCCAGAAGGCAAAGCGAACTTCTGAGTCCCAATAAAAAAAATAGGATCCATCACACCCTCCCAATTTCCGAAACAAGTATGATGCCATAATGATGACGCCAGAGAAGGTGCTAAAATGCTCTGAACTAAAACAAGCTAAAATCTTACTAAAATATTATTAAAATCTAATTAAAAACTAGTTAAAATAGCTAAAACATCCAAATGAGAAAAATGTCGACTATGACAAGCACCACAGGCCAAAGTTAATTCAATCAAAAGGCAATTTGGCATAACTTTGAAATTTTAGTATAAAGCCAATGGTCAAATTCATCTAACAATAGTCATGATCTTGTAGAATGTCTCCAAAGTCATTGAAAGGAAGACAATTTAGGAATGAATCCACATTATCAGATCAATGACAGGATTGGCAGATGGGTCCACGGAACAGAAGTGTGCGGCATCCTCAAGTGCAGAATCACCCACGAGGGCAGCACCATTCAAAGGGCCTGAAGGAGCCAGATAGTTCACCAACGGTGGATCATAAGCGGCGTCTTGAATCAGCCCCAGTCTCCTGGGGCATGACTTCATATGAACCCTCATTAGGAACATTAGCAGTTCTTGGTCCACAGGAGGCACTGCCAGAACAGCAAGGCACACCAAAGGTAGATGCTCAAAGAGACACCAGGTGCATTGAAGACTGGTTGCATATACCATAAGAGTGGTCAGAATGACAGTGAGCAATCATGCTCAAATTCTTCCAGCAACGGAGCACCAAAAAACTGCACCATGTGATCACGGCACAGATGGGCTGGTGGTAGTAGCTCCATCACTCTGCTTAGCTGGAAAGGCACAACCACTGCGTACTAGGAACAGCAGCAGTAGTATTCTGCCAATCAATGCCAAAGTTACCGGAAAGCCGCCAAACACACTTGAAAAGAGTGAATGGCTACCCAATGGTATGAGTCTGGAAGACAGAAATGAATCCAGACCCAACAGCCTTAAAGAAGTGCACAGTCCCCGTAGTGCTTGAGGCATTGAATATTCTGGATACTAGCTCTCCAAAGTGCTTGGGGAAGTTGGTACTTAATAGGGATTGTATCTTGGTGAACAATCTTGCTATCTGGAGCGCATACATCTCTCTCTAGCCAATGTCAATGCAACTTGTTTCTGGAACAGTAGCGCCTTTAGTCTGCTCAGCTTGTCATAATTTACATTAGTAGTATCAACGTGAGACCACATTTCTGCTACTTTTATCTCTTGTGGAGAGGTGGGGGGAATAGAACATGTCCACAACAAGTTACAATCTTAGAGAATGAAATTGCATAGACAATTCAAGGTCTCATACCGCAACAGCTCTGTTCGTTCAAGATCACATAACTTCCATTCGCAAGTATACGAAATGCTGGAAGAATCAAAGAGACGGGCGTACCCTTCAGAAAACAGGCCACGTTTCCGAACCCTACATTGCAAAGACTATGAAGAGACACCTGTTTGCCGTTCAGACATTTATATTCAAAGAGTAACTCCAACTCTTCCTTAATATAGCTATCACCAAGCTGCTCGTATCTGCCCACAGCAATATGTTTCAAGCATTTCGTGAAATGAAAGGTGGAAATGGGCAGATTTATAATGCCATTTATGAGCCATACTGTTGAGGGACTTTCTGCAACGGTGAAAGGCAGCTTCTCTAACTTTTCTATATGAAGCATGGTAAAACTCTCTTCCCTTTTAGCCATTGTCTGTTGTTCCAGGTCACTACTGTTAATGTATTTCCATGGAACACAGCCATTCTTCAGGTCCAACCTAACTGACTGATGAAACGGAGTTAACTTTGTCCATGGTGTAAAAAGACATGTCATTCTGAATGATGTCAATCGCAGATGACACTATGTTATTAAGGGAGTATATCCTGTTGGACAGAGTATTCATGCCATTATCGACAACAGCTAAAGCCTTTTCCAAATGTTCCTTATCCATCTGCCTTAAACGTGCAGCCGCTTCCATCTGAAAAAGCTTCCAGATCTCATTGTAGATGGCATATAGAAATTGTTTAGAGCGTGACTTTCTGGGCATTACCCAGAAATCCTGTAAGCCTATGTCTTCAGATGGCACATTAAGATGTTGTTCTTTAACTGCTGCTAAGGTGTTAATCTGTAACCTTTGTTAGCACAGTTTACCCACACTCTGGGGGTCATTCTGACTCCCGCCGGCCGCGGTAACCGCAGGGCCGGCGGGAGCCGCCAGAATACCGCTGCGCGGTCAGAAGACCGCCGCGGTTATTCTGAGTTTCCCGCTGGGCGGGCGACCGCCAGAAGGCCGCCCGCCTGCCCAGCGGGAAACCCCTTCCACGAGGATGCCGGCTCCGAATGGAGCCGGCGGAGTGGAAAGGGTGCGACGGGTGCAGTTGCACTCGTCGCGATTTTCAGTGTCTGCATGGCAGACACTGAAAATCTTGGTGGGTCCTGTTACGGGGGCCCCTCCAGTGCCCATGCCATTGGCATGGGCACTGCAGGGGCCCCCAGGGGCCCCATGACACCCCTTACCGCCATCCTGTTCCTGGCGGCCAAAACCGCCAGGAACAGGATGGCGGTAAGGGGGTCGGAATCCCCATGGCAGCGCAGCAAGCTGCGCCGCCGTGGAGGATTCCCCAGGGCAGCGGGAAACCGGCGGTACACCGCCGGTTTCCCGTTTCTGAACGCGGCTGTGCCGCCGCGGTCAGAATGCCCAGGGATGCACCGCCAGCCTGTTGGCGGTGCATCCGCGGTCCCCGGCCCTGGCGGATTTTACCGCCAGGGTCGGAATGACCCCCTCTGTGTGATAACTATTCCCCAGTGCTGACCCAAGACAAAACAATGGACCTGCCGGCTAATCTTGAAACCCCCAGAGGAATTAACAAAACCCGCCTGACACCCATTTGTGTCCATTGGCTACAGTAACCACCCGCCGGGACTGGAATGTGATGAATTATAGGTACCATCCCGAACCTTAGCATCAAATTCTTCCTCTGTGATATTTAGGAAGGATTGCCAATTGGTGACTTTGGCTGGTGTGGGGATATTGGGTGCATTCATTTACTTCATTTTTGCTAACCCCAGGCAGGATGTCTGCTGAACTGTGTTATTTAAAAATATAATTTGAACAGGAATAAGGCATGCCCTAGAGTGGGAAACGGAAATGATGTCAATTATGTCAATACCTACGTAAATCACTTGTCTTTGATGCTGAAACAGATGCCTTAACAAAGTAGCACTGATAACGTGAAATCAAAACATCTTCCTAACTATGAACATAGCAGCCATCTTGCAAGAAATTATAGACCCAGAGGTTCGATATGTAGTAGTGCTGGGGTGCCTAGAGGGAGAAGATATGGCACGGGTCAGTGTTTACACTCCCATTTGTGAATAAGGAGGCCTTCTTGGCGACCTTATCAGGGGTGTTGGCCCCACACCTAACTCAATAAATTATAACAGGAGGTGATAAAATTGTGTTGCAGATCCAATATTTTTGAAGACTGACAAATTTAATGGGGACTTCTGGACACATGGTGGTGCATACACCTGCAAGCAAGAGACTATTATTTCTTGTTCCCACCTCCACGAATTACACGCCCGCCTAGACACATTCCTCTTCTACCCAGATATTCACCACTTGACCCACAGGGTAGAATATTTGGCTCCAAACATAATCCAGTGCTCTTCCACTTAGGAAGGGAAAAGGAAGGGAATGCCCCAGATTATGTATTTCAACATGGAGACTGAAGCCAGAGTCCTTAGAGGACCCACATTTCTGTGAAGCAATAAGAGAACTAATCAGACATTTCATTGAAGATGACCAAGGCACTGCCTCCTCCCCACTAGTAGAGTGGAATGCCTTCAAGGCAGTAATTTAGAGGGTGCTGCATAGAAGAATTGGTGGGTATCCAGGGAACCCTTTTGAGAGAGGCAGTAGATGCAGAAAGGGAATTTTGTAGAGTAGAAACAGAACGACCAGGACACCCGAAGTTACAGCACACCCTACTCAAAGCTAAGGAGAAGGTAGTGGGCCTCATAAAAAGACTCTGCTGCTTTGATGATAAACAAAACATAACATAGGCACATGCTGAGAAGCACAGAACTGGTCCCTTGCTGGCATGACTTGCAAACCGGACGAGACAGGACTCAAATCTCGTGGAGCTCGAGAACAAAGATGTTACCAGGCAGTACAAACAAGTATATATAAATAATAATTCCTACCATACGGCAAAGGATTATATATGAGTGTCTCCTATCAGAATGCGGGCAGTTGCAAGCATACATTGATCCGCTACACCTGGAGACTGTCTCATGTGAAGAGGCTGCAGAGTTGGATGGAGACATTACTATCCAGAAGATCTGTGCAGCGATAAAAGGATTGGCTCATGGGAAAACCCTGAGGATGGATGGCCTCCTGGTGGAGTTCTATGCCACCTACACTAACATAGTAGCCCTCAAACTTGTTGATCTCTATAAGACAGCGAGGTCCACAGGATGCCTGCTACCTACGACTGGGAAGTGCTAGTGGTGCCCCTACTAAAGCCAAGCAAGCTGGCTGAGAACTGTAAATCATACATACCCCTGTCAATGTTTACTGTGATTATAAGATCCTTAGTTGGATTTTGGGCACCAGACTCCTCCCACTGGTGCCCAGACTATTACACCTGGATCATGCAGGGTTCATCACTAGCCAGAGCACGGCACTCAACATCTGCTGTCTTCTAGCAGTGATAGACCGCGAAACCAACAAGAATACACAAGCTGCAGTGTTTGCAGTAGATATAGAGAAAGCATTCAATAGCCTTGAGTGGGAGTTTCTATACAAAGTTTCGAAAAGGATGGTCCTGGAACTTGAGTTTTTAACATGGACCAGATTACTATATACTGACCCCACTGTCAGAGTCAACACAGGACACGCTATATCTGAGTGCTATCCCATTGGCAGGGGTGCCCCTTGTCCCCACTATTGTTTGCCCTAGCAATTGAACCACTGGCCTGCCAGGCCAGAGGGTGCAGCGGCTATAGAGTAGATTGAGTCTACAACGCTTACCATCATATAGCCAAATATGCCAGGAGAAGAGTGGCCCTTGCCAAACTGCAGCACCCACGGGGAGATAGTGGGTTTGCAGGTCCAGAATCTGAATCCTCTTAACTGGCAGCACAACTCCAATGGTATACTTAGTGGATGGCGTGCTGGTAAGCATCAGACCGAGAAATTGCAGAGTTGTTATGAGAGCTCACAAATCTTGTGGGGGCACTTCTGCGCACAAGCCACCTAGCGGACTCCAATATACCGTTGCTGAACCCGATGCTTTAAAAAAAACACATATTTGTGTCCCATACCCCCCCGAAATACCTATCAGAATGTTGAGAATCCTTTGACGTGGCGGCTATTGGAAAGAATTGAACAAGTGGGTGGAGGCGGGGCAGCGCAGGTGGAGGATTTATTTCAGACCAGTGTCCTCCTTCTGTTTGAGGAGTTCCTGGCGGAATTCAACCACCCGCAGGGTCATTTCCTGCTACATAGAGCGGTGAAAATGGCTTTGTGCAGCCATTGGGGGACAGGGACAACACAGCCCCCCTCTACAACACCTGCCAATACATAGTACTCTCCTCAGGCAAATTTAAAGAAGTTACCTGTCTCTACAAAGTAATCAGAACATTCATGACTCGTCCCCTTGACACCCTAGAATCACATTGGGAAAGGGATCTGGGGGTTCCCTTACCATGAGAAGGACTGGCATGCAATACTCAAATGAGTAACTAAAATATCCCGAAACACTTGTTTCAGGTTCATCAACTATTACATTGTACAAAGTGCTTATATCACCCCTCAACATGTAAATAAATATTTCTATACAAATACTGCTGCCTGTCTGCGAAACCAATTAGCAGGTACCAACCACAAGCACATGATAAGGGACTACCCCACTTTGACAGACTACTGGGAAGAAGTCACCACTGTGATAGCCGATACCATAAATAAAGATGTGCTGTGCTCACTTGGCCATTGCATTCTCCATTGGTTTCCACACACTCCCAAAACGAAAGTTACGTGCCAGTTTCAGGACCTCACCCTATTACTAGCTAAGAGAGAACTAACGAGAAATTGGAAAAACTCCAGAGGCCCCCGAGTTCCTATATGGAGAAAGGAACTCGAGCGTTGGGCTGATTATGAGGAAAAGATCTTGCTCCGAGAAGCCCAGAGGGGGTTACTCCCTGTTGAAATGGCAAGAACCTGGGAGACACTGACAGATTCCCTGACAGATCCGGAGATCCACTCCCACTCCTCGTCTAAGAACTCGCCTGGGCTGCTCCCCTCTCCAAACCACGATAATTAAGGGCCATGAATTGGCTGACAGCACACTCCCCTCCACAACACTGTGTAGCAGTAGAGTATACTCTGCCCATTTTAACACCCCACACTAGCACACTAATCACTAGAATGTTACCCAGTATCATCTTTATTCTCATGATACTATCTAGGATCTCACTCACGGATAGAGGGTGGAAGCGGGGAGAATGGGAGAGATGGGGAATGTTAGAGTTATGATATTATACTGCTAGATACTTCTGAGGCAAGAAGAACTAGAGTAACTAAATGTAATTTCAACAAGTAACACTAGCCACAATTTGAAGGTGTTTGTATCACCTAACCTACATGTCACTGCTAAATGAATAATAAACAGTTTGAAAAAAATGATGGAAGGAATGCTTCAATTAATCTCAGCCACTGGTAATCACTTTGGGCCACAGGACAATCCATCATTTTCCACACACCATGCCACCTCAGTTTGTCCCAGCCATATACAAGTTACCCTTTACTGTGCTCCAATAGGAACAGTACAGTCCGAACTTCCGGGCCGGGTCCTACCTGAACTGGAACACAAGCAACTCAGGACTGTTTTCACCCTTATTAGGGCTCTTCAACCAGGTACAGCTTTATTTCAGTGGCACAGTGAGCACCGGATCCCTGTCTGGGCATACACGTCAAACGGAGGTGCCATTGTGGGCAGAAAATGATAAGGTGGAATGCAGCGCAAAGCAATTGCCAGTGGGTGAGGTTAATTCAAGCATTCAATCCATCTCCTTGGTATTGAATCTAACAGAAAGGCAGCACATTTTTCTGTGCTATTTGGAGTCCTATTTTAACCCCCCTGACGATAGCACGTGCCTCTTGCTCTCAGGTAGGCTACTGAATATGGTGCAACAGAATTTTACAAACATTCACATTTATTTTTGTGAAAAATGATTATGGAATAATAATGCGTATTTTTGTTGTAGAGGAGCTTATATTACAACTTAAATGACAAAGAAGAAGCACTTCCTTCTTTTCATAGCATACAGGACTGCATCTACATTTCGTATGGAAGGACTTGGAGGCAACATGGAAGGAGCAAGTGGAGGGAGCAATGGGTGGGTGCAAGAGGGAGGGGGCAGGCAGAAGCAGAGAGGTGCCAGAGAGCAACTAGAAGTACAGGGGGAGAAAAGTATGCGAAGGAAATTACTTGAAAACACACGCACTGTTATAGAGTGGTTAAGACAAAAGAAAAAAGTATCGCTTAAAACACAGGCAGTGGAAACAGAGATGCCAGCCAATTAGATATTGCAGCGTGGTACTGCTCCATGGGAGGGACAAACTCAAGCCTGACAAGCTGACACAGGAATAAGAAGCAGGCAAATAAGTGTGACAAGGAAAGCCACCCAATGATAATCAATGGGGAGGGTCCAAGCCACTCTGTGTTCTTGATAAGCCACATCATGTCTCACAACAGGCATTGTCTAGTAGGCTCGACCTAAAAATGGACCTCCCTCCAGCTGTGACATGGAATATGTCCAAATTAGAAGATTTTTTTTTGTGTGGAATGGTGAGTAGAATGACGACGTCAGTTGTGCACAGTATGTTTGATCCAGCTTATTTGCGGGTTAGCAACCTGTAGAGTGGGCTATAAAACCCCAGCACTTGTCCTGCCAGTCAGACATTAGTACGCAGTGCTTTTCGATTAAGCATGCACCTTGGAACGCACTACTGTATAGGGTAACCACAGCATGTGCAAAAGCTTTGGCTTCTGAATAAAGAGTTGCAATTAAGCAAGGGGTGAGGTTACAGTCTGCAACATTGTAATTAATAGGCTGATGGAGCTCAACATGACCGACAACCACAGCCATTCGCTAAATAGTCAGTTAGTCAGTAGCCTGGATCGATTAAAAGCCGCAATGCAACCATCACATTAGAGCGCATTCCACATTAGTGCCATAAGAAAAGACGCTTCGAGTTTAGAGCACTTGTTAAAGGCAAGAACAAACTATGTCTTCCCCTACCACAATCATCTATCAAGAAGGAGCTGTGGCACTTACGTTTTAATTACGACATTCTGTGTGGCACAAAGCTGCTGACAACAAAGTATTCAGTACATAAGAGGAAGACAGCATTGCATTGTTCTTTCTGCCCATCTGGAAAGCGCTCTGCGTTAAGGCTGTTATCTCACTCCAAGTCAAGACATTATGGCCCTCATTATGACTTTGGCGGTCTAATGATTAGACCGGCGAAGTCACCACCGCCATATGACCGCCAGTTTTGCGGTCTTCAGACCGCCATATTATGGCTGCTGGCTGCTCTCTGCCACTATTTGGCGGGGAAGCCGCCAGCAGCCATACTGGTGGTCGGCGGTCTAGTGGAGCTTGCTCTGTCCCCACTGTCATGTCACCACAACACCGCCCGCCGTATTACAACATTGTAAACGGCGTGGCGGTGTTGTGTTGGCGGGGCGCTGGTGGCGGAGCAAGCTCCATGGACCCCATTCCTCCCAGATGACCACTGCAACCACCAGGTAAGGTGATCGTCCGACAGGGGGAGGGGCGTGTTGAGTGTTGTGTGCATGAATGGGTGTGTGTGTGTGTGAATGGAGGGGGTGTGTTTGTGTGCGTGTGTGCAAGTGTTGGTGTGCCTTTTTGAATGCCTGTATGCAGGGGGTTGTGGGATGTCGTGGCCGTGTGTACATGAGTGTGTGAATGAGTGAGCGTGGATGTCTGCATGTATGTATGTAAGTGTGGTGTGTGCATGCGTGGATGCGGAGTTGGGGGATCAGAATGGGGATCAGGGGCAGGGGGCGTCGCTGCTTGGGGGTGGGGGCTTCTGATGGGGTCGGGGCTGGGGGGAGGGCTCCTACATTTGGGAGAGGGTTGGGGAGTCAGCGGGGCTGCCGCCACGGAATCCCTGGCAGTGAGGATCCTCAAAATACTGCAGGCGGTGTTAGGTGGATCTCCAGGTCAAAGGTGGTCAACCTTCGGCCAGGCAGTCCCACCCCCCTGGTGGTACAGGTGGTGAACTAGCTGCGATGCAGCCAGTTCACTAGCGCTTTCATAATTTGGCGGTCCTGCACTGCCACGCTGTCAGTGGTCTGACCACAGGCGTGGCGGGGCAGGACTGCTAAGGTCATAATGACCACCTGTGTTTTCAGTGTTAGTCATTCATTTTGGCAATTTAAATCATTGTGGGAATTGTAGTCTTGGTTTGCTTCCATTGAGCCAATTGTGCCAACTCGCCTAGCACCAATGATTGAGTGGCTGGATCTGCAGAAACAATGATTTACAGCAGAGATGGCAGAAGTGGGAACATGGTGTCTGGCCGTCATGGATTGAGGTGGCAAAACTATGCTGCATGTTTTATGTGACTATATGTGACTATATGTGTTATTGTTCCTGGCTCAGAACTCCCCATGCAGGTTAAAAGGAGCACTCTCTCTCACTGCGGTGGTGGAATATGTGGACCTCGTCCAAAGCATTGGCATTCCGGAGTTAGCAGGGCATGAGTCCTAACATAAAAGGTGGGGGGACTAACCAAGTTAAACAGTATGCAAGTGACATCACGGCGCGTGACATTGCATGTGCCTCTACAGGAAGTGACGTCACAAGAAGTGGCATCACAACCCATGACTTTACAGAAAGTGACATCATAAGAAGAGACATCAGGTCTTAAGTCCTCACACATGTTTAGCAGGTCTATCATAAGTACATTTGAGTGCATTACGAGTATACCTGCAAGCGCTCCTGCTTCATACAGAAGATTCACGTTTTTTGGAAGCTACACATAAAAAATGTTGGCTTTTGTCAGAGCATAGCTTCCTTTACCCAAGGACTGAACAAACTATCTCCGCCAGGCATAATATTCCGTATGCAGCCCATTTCCATGTAGATGAAAGTGCTTTAGAAGCCTGCACATATAACACCTACCTGACGCTAGATAATGCGACACAGGGAAATGTGCTGCTTTGCATTTGTGTTTTTTTTTTAACAAATCAACGTAACCGGGATTTGTGTGGCACTGTAAATCCCAAAATAGATTTTCCATCAAGGTTGTTCTAGAAAAGCGGCACAACCCTGACACAAAATCTGCGCCTCAACTTATACATTTGTTTTTTTAAATCTCTCCAGAAAAAGAAAATGGCAACAGGGAGAAAGAGGACAGTAAATCTGTTCTGCTTGATTAGCTGCAAAATCTGAATTTGAAAATATCTTATAGGGTGAAGGCACCTGCTGCAGAGATCTTTGGATCCCCAGTAAATCTGAGGGAATAATTATAATGGTAAGATAACTTTGGTGGTTAACACATTTGCTAGAAAGTTCTGTGTTTTGTCAAGTGTCCTTTTTGACTGAAAGTAGCATAGAGGGTTAATGTGTGTCCTGCAAAGCACACCATGTAACATGCACTTGACAGATTTGTATTTTATGTAGATAGGTAAGTGAGTTACTGCTTTAAACACAGAGATTCTTTTGTGGCTTGCTGTTCATAAATTGTAATCCTTCTACACCCTGCAACCCTCACTTTCTTATGTAACATATCCTGAACATTGATGTACAAACTTGCATGATTTATTGTCAATGCAATGAGTATGTGTAATGTAAAGCACTCTGACACCCTGCATTTTGATGAATAGCGCTATAACAGAAATAATAAACAGTGTTATTTAAATTGTTATTTGGTGTGAATACTGGGACAGACCAACATATCAGACATTCTGACAGTGCATGCATATCTGAACAAAGTAAAAAGTGTACCTCTCTTAAGTATGTGTAAAGTGCTAGCAAGCAGTGCGCCTTTGTTTCCTCTCCAATGATCTGCATTTAGGTGTGAGAGCTTCCAGCCAAGAATACTCCAACCAAAGGAGTCCTACTGGCCCCTTAAATTCCGCCTTTGTTATGGGCCCAGCTGGAGACCACCTTGCCAACTGCATGTTGTTGCTCAGCTCAAAAGCAGACAGCGTGCAAGCACTGTTGAATGTGACCCGGTGTCTGAAAATTACACCGGACAAATTCAGCATTTTATAGGGGGGCCAAACTTATTGGCAAGGTGGACTGTGTCCATCCTGTGGAAATAGTGTGTGCACTCTGTCCACCAGTGTGTACCCTCGACTTGTGCCCTGGAAGTTAGACCTCCACGTTTCAGGCATTTCATTTTATGTTCTATGAAGTGCTTACTTTGAAAAGTATAAAGGACTATTGCATATGTCAAACGTTTAGTAAATCATTACACATTAAAATCGTTATCACATTTGTGTGATGTATACAAAATGAGTCCTTTTTTGTTTTTGTTTATTTATTCTGGTTTTATGCAGAAAGAAATGTCAATCAGTGAATACGGATGTACATTGGTCATACATACAAGCAGGGTTGGCTTTAGCGCTGGTGGCACCCTGTGCAACAGTCTTTTTGAGCACCCTCCCCAACCCCATGACCACCTCCGCGGATTCCTTCACTACCACCTGCAAATGGGCCCCTCATCCCTTCATAGCTCCCCTTTCACATACATTCATTTGCTTGAAGAGCTTGTAAAGGCTGGCTTTACTAATCCACTCAACTATCCACATAAAATAGAGTTCTGTTCTTTGCAGCAGGCATATTAACCGTCTGTGCTACTTTATGGTGAGTCAAAACTGCCGCTAGACGGAACTCCCGTCTCTCTCTCTAGTAGGAACATTAATCAAAAAAAGTATCTTCACATTTTAATTGCTTCCTGAAGGCTGGAAGCACAAGGAACTTTTCAGTAGGTGCTTTTAAATCGCAAGTTTCATAAGTTATTGCTAAACCCAGAGCTCCCCTGAAGTCAGCGCCCCCCAAACCAGGTCAGGCCCGGTGTGGCCGCACCGCCTGCAACTCCCTTAAGCCAGCCCTGCATACAAGCTTCAATATATACGGGCATGCTGATGCGTTAAGGAGGTCGCAAGACTTTGAGGAAGTGTAGTAGGTGGGGAAGATGGGTGCACGGAGGTGTGAGGGGGTGGAAAGAAAAAAGGGGGGTGGAGGAGTGGAGCACAGGGGCTCCTGATATTGATTAAAATGATCCCATGTGTCATCCAGTAGAGGAAGGGGTGGGCATGGACGTCATTAAGGGGTCGCAACTGTGACCCTAGCTTGCCCTTTGCGACCCCGAGCACTGCATTTGTGACCCCTAGTCTCAGATGTGGCAAAACCAGTCCTAGAAACACAGGGGCATCTTGTCCTTGTGGACATCAGTTGGGGTTCAAATCCTGTTTTTTTGTAATTTTTTTATTACACTAATGGTGAATAACAGCAAATTATTCAATATTAGTTTACGGAGTACAATTGGCTATAATATAAACTTTTCTGACAGCTGAAGTAAGTAAAAAAATGCTTTTAAATGTGTGTTGCGTGTGTGCGTGCAGGTGAGAATGTGTTTATGTGGAAAAGATTGTGTGTGTGTGTATGTGTGATTGTGTGTTACTCAGTGCTTGAAATGGAAAAATAGAAGTTTCTGAGACGTTCCGGTACTCTCCAATTAAAAGTATTACGTTTTTCTTGAGAAGTGCAGGTACTCTCTCTCTCAAAATAAAAAAAGTGCTGGTACTGAGTATCGGACAGTATCGGCCCATTTAAAGCACTGGTGTTACTGTGTAAACATCTGTGTGGAAGTGAATGTATATGTCGAATGACCTGTGATGTCACTTCCGCTACCCCTGGCCTTCTGGTGAACTGACGATCATCAAGGTGGGGCTGGTGTGTGTGTGTTGGGGGCAGAGTGATCGCTCATGGTAGCGGTTTCAAAACTTATTTAATGTTTAAATTACAGGATGCAATACAGAAATGTTTGTCAAGGACAGGAAATGAGCAATTGTTATTTAAGCAAAGAGGTGTTAGGGTTGTACCATGGGGCACGATGCACAAAAATACCAGCGAACCCGTTTGCATGCTCACAAAGGAATCATTAGTGGTTCACCTAGAAATCTGATTTTGCCTTTGTGCTACTAGGGGCCAGCTGTACTGTCGATGGGTTGTATCGAAGACAGTATTTTTGTACAGCATCTGCAGTGTGACCCAGGATATTGTTTTTTTCCTGCATTGTATGTATTTATTCATCGTAGCGCAAAAATTTATGTATTTTGCCAGGATTCACAAAACCCCCACCCTTCCAAAATTAACGAGACTGGATTGCCCTGTGTGATTGACTTCAAATTCAGGAATGGATGCCTGCGACAGAAGGATGGTCTCCGTTCCTGCGTTTGCATTTCCAAAATGCTGACTTTGCACCCCCTGTCCCTTTAGACAACAGGTGTTGCTTTGTGAAAAACATTGGCGTGATGCAAGCGGGTACTGGGGGGGGAGCATAGAACTGCTGTCTCGTCCTCCACCTCCCTTTAACATTCACAAAGTCCCTCATGAACTCCTTTCTGGAAGGATACCACCCCCTTTCAGATAACGGCATCTAGTGATTCGTGACCCATATAGCTGATGCAAGCCACTGATGCCTATTCTTACCGGTCACACGGAAGTGACCTGTTGTCGCACCTCGTTCCCTCTTGCGAACCGCCAAGCGGCCAATGCGAGCAGAAACTCCATTTGAGACCCACAATGTCTATTTTGCAATGTGCTTGGCAATTTTTGGTTTTGTGCTCGTCATAAAGCCCTGCGTTTGGTGCACTGCAGGCTTTCTGAATGCCAAAAACTACTTATACATGAGAACTATAACGTGGGTCAGCAGCAGTCTTTTAGGCCGTGCTTGAGCGTTATTTGTGGTGTTACAGCGCCATCTTGTGGTACGACTATTTGAGTAGTTGAGTTATGTCTATATTTGTCCAAAGATGCATTGGTTCCTCACCTCACCTGATGGTCTGGTTTCTAAAATGTTAAGTGTTTTGATAACTTAGAAATAACAAAGCATACATTATCCTTTGACTGTATAATGTCCAAGTCTTCAAAGTCCTAAAATGTTCCTTAGGGGCTGCGCAGTGTTCTACTATGGGAATAGGTTTCTACATTAAGGGTCTTCAAAATTGAGTTTACTAGTATTCATCGGAATATAAATTACTGCTAATTTTGAAAAACACTTCGTCCACTATGTAATGTTGTGTAACGGTCTAGTGGTCCGCCACCACACTGTCCTGATATGCCCCGGAAGAGGGAACTTGTTCCAGTTGACCGGGAGTGTTAACTAAAGGTGGTGACGGCCGAGCGGAATTATTCCCCTATGGCGTAAAACAAGTCAATGTGTCAGTGTTCATTTGTCGAAGTGCAAAGCGAGCACGCGCTCACTATTGCAACACAAATAGTACACTGACGACCAGGGTCGGACTCGGACCCGCATGTGCCTGCTGCAGAGGCAGACTAGTGGTGAGGCCGATCTGTACTGACAGCTGGCCCAGCGAGGTGCAACCAGTTCAGGCAGAGGTCAGGCCGCATGAGTGAACACCCTGCTAATCATCACACACAGAGAACGTTACAATCCGGCAACAGAGAAGAAAACACAACATATCAATAAGTGATTGCACATTACAAAAAAAAAAAAAAAGCAAGGTAAGGCTAGGACGAAATCACCAAAATCTTGACAAGAAGTACGCAAGAGCAGAGAGGAGGTGGACACCGCCATTGATTGCAGCTGGGGGAGTCGTCTGCAACAAGTACCAGAACACAAGTACATGTAATAACACCAGGCAGCACATGTGGATGGCACATTGTGACTTGAGGGGAGCAGTAGGCCTGCAACAACAAACACAAAATACAAAGGGGCACAATGAGGATGGTGGATGAACCGATACCTGCAGTTCACCAAATGTCGCAACGCACCATGGTAGATGCGCTCCCACCATTTAGTGAGTTAGCAGATCCTGCCACGATGTTGTCCAGGTGGAAAGTGTGGGTCGGGCGCCTGGAGAACTATTTTGTGGGCACCTGTGAGAGGGACGGTGCGGTGAAGAGGTCTCTACTTCTCTATTTCATTGGGGATGGAATACATAAACTCTTTAGACACTTGCTGAACACAGGCACCTACGACTACGACTCGGCGGCAAGGGCTCTAAACGCATCTTCGACCCGCAATTGAACCCGGATTTTGAACGATTTAAACTATGGCAGGCGCTGCAGAGAGAGGGTGAATCTATTGATCAGTTTTATGCCCGGCTCCGTGAACTAGCTAGCACCTGTACTGAAGATGATCAACAGAAGGAGGTGCGCGCGCAAATAATACAGAGCTGCAGGAACAAGACACTGAGAGGTCTGATATTGAGACAACCTAATATCACTTTGGACAAAATCCTTGTCAAGCCCCATGACCTATCTGCAGCCAGAGCCGCCGAGATGGATGTGGTGATGTCACACCTGACAGAGAAACCCAAGGCATTCAAAACCAAACATGCGGATGCGGTGCAAACGTAGTCGACAAGGAGGAAGCCAAGGCAGTTAGTCACCACCGAGATAGGGAGTCAGTGTGACTATTGTGGAAGGGACGAACACAATCCAAAAGACTGTCCGGCTCAAGGGAGGACATGCTCCAATTACAGGAGACTTAATAATTTTGCCACCATCTGCAAACGGGGTGCGAGAGGAAGAGGAATGAGAGGGAGACACCTACCAACGCGAGCGGTAAAGTAACTGTCACTAGATGACAGCATGGCACGTGATGATTGGCCCCCAAGATCACGCCTCATCCTGGAAGACTTCTCACCCTAGGAGGAAGATGAAGAGGAAGAAGAGGTGTTTCTAATATCGTTCACAAACGAATTACAGAAACACAGACGGCCACAGCCCACATGCATTACCCAAGTTGCTGAGTCTACCATCAAAGCTCTCATTGATACGGGAGCATCGGTGAACGTGATTGGAATCCAACAATACCGCCAACTCCAGCCTCATCCACTACTGGTCCTCTCGAGGACAAAGATATTCACGTATTGGAGCCGCACACCCCTGCCTTTAAAAGGGCACATGACCGTGAAGGTTAAGGGAGAGGGCAAGGAAATCAACACGATCTTCCATATAGTCAAGCGGGTAGCGGACACACTCCTGGGTAGTCAAGCAGCTGAAGAGCTGGGACTGGTCTCATTCGCCAAGAGCATAAGGACATGCCAAGTAGATGAGATCTTAAGACAATTCCTAGAGTTGTTCATGGGTCTTGGTTGCCACAAAGTCAAATTGCATAGCGACAATGCAGCAAAGCTAATTGCCCTGAGGCACCGGAGTGTACCATTTCATCTTAGGCCGCTACTGGAACACAAGCTGGCCAACCTAGAAGATCAAGGTGTCATCGAGAAAGTGCCTGGGCCCACTCCATGGGTGTCGCCCATGGTGGTGGGCGGAAAAACCGAAGCAGCCCGGAAAGATCCAGCTCTGTATTGACATGCGACTTCCCAACCAGGCCATCAGGAGGGAGAGACACATTACCCCCACTATTGATGACATCATTGCAGACCTCAACGGCTCCAAGGGGTACTCGAAGTTAGACCTAAATGCCGGATACCATCAACTGAGCCTGGCGGAGGAGAGCTGGTATATCACTACGTTCTCAACGCACCTTGGGTTACAAAGGTACAAACGCCTGAGCTTCAGTATATCATCTGCAGCTGAAGTATTCCAGAACACCCATCCGGCAAATGTTGTCTGGTTTGCCAGGTGTCATGAACGTCAGTGACAATATACTAATTTATTCTGCCACTGCCGAGGACCACCATCGGCATCTGAAGGCAACTCTCCAACGTCTATCGGAGCATGGGTTCACCCTCCATAAAGACAAGTGTGTCTTCTTCCAAACGTCAATTCAATACTTTGGGTATGTGTTTAACCAAGAAGGGATCCAAGTAGACCCAAGAAAATCCAATGCCATCAGACGGGCCCCCGCCTGCAAACCATGACAGAAGTGCGGAGTTTTCTAGGGATGGTGACTTATTGTGGCAGATTCACCCACCAGCTGGCTACGCTGTCGGAGCCACTCAGAGCCCTCACAAAAGCGAACACCCGTGGGTCTGGAGAGGCCGAGAGGAGCAAGCATAACAGGCGCTAAAGGAGGCTCTGCTGAGTGAGACCATCATGGCCTACTTTGACCCCAAAAGGAGAACGGAGCTCGTTGTGGACGTGAGCCCTGTTGGACTTGTTGCGGTTTTGGCCCAAGAATGTGAACCGGGCCGGTGGGCTCCCCTGGCGTACACCAGCAAGGAGCTGACCTCGACTGAACAGCGCTACTCGCAGTCGAGAGAGAGGTCCTAGCTATCAAATGGGCGTATTGTCATTTCCACCTGTACCTACAGGGGAGGCCCTTTCGAGTCGTCACTAACCACCAATCACTCGTCCCAGTGTTCAAGGGAACTGCACCACACCCACCTCGCCACATCAAAAGGTGGGCCATCCTGCTCCAACACTACTGCAGGGAAGTGGTGTACCAGCCCAGAGCCAAGAACCCTGTGGACTTCCTGTCTAGAAACCCACAAGAGCAGACCCAAGCGGCTGGTGAAGACGAGGGACACCGAAGCGCATGTGCATGCACTGGTTCGGGGCAGCGGTCCCAAAGCCCTCAGCACCCAAGAGATCTCAGAAGCCCTTCTGGAAGATGAGGTGTTGCTGTGGGTAAAGCAAGAACTGGAAGGGGGCACGTGGCAACAGTTCCTCCAGAACACGCACAACTGGGCCACGCCTGAACGAGAACGGCTGACAAAGCTATGGGGGGTCCTGGATGAACTAAGCTCGACGTCAGATGGGCTCCTCCCGCTTGGACACAGATTGATCATCCCTCTCCAGTTGCAGCAGCGGGTCATTCAGATGGCACACAGTGGACATCTAGGGATGACCAAGATGAAAGCATGCATGAGGGAAAAGGTATGGTTCCCTGGTCTGGAGGGGGAAGTTGAACAATACATGCGACAATGCCTGGCCTGCCAACTAACAACAGTTCTTGATGTACTTGCCCCGATAATCACTTAAGAGTCTTGTGCCACCCCGCGGTCGCAAGTTAGACTAGATTTTGGGAGTTTTACGGACGGCAGGATCACTTTGGTCCTCGTAGTGATATACTCCAATAATCCCATGGTGGAAGTCATTGCATGCACAGCTTTTGCCCATGTAGGTCCGGTCCTTGAGAAGATTCTGGCCCTGTTTGGTCTACCAGACAAGATAAAGACTGACAATGGTCCCCTGTTCCAAGGAAGTGAGTTTCAAGAAATGTTGAGGAGGCTGGGCATTAGACACCAGAAAATCACACGCAATGGCCCCGGGATAATGGAGAAGTGGAGCGGTTTATGCGCACGCTCAATAAGGTTCTCAGGATTGCTGTATTAGAAGGCAGTGACTCAGACCTCAGCTTTCATCAGTTCCTCCGGAATACAGAGAGACCCCTCACTGCACCACCGGCCAGGCTCCGTGGTCAGTAATGCTTACTGGGCAGAGGCAGACACCATTCCCACATCTCCTGGGTGGCAGCCTGCCCCCTACCATCCGGAACAAGCCCAAGCTAGGACAAAGCAAGTGAATGACAGGGCAAACAAGAGGAGGCGTGCGGCGTCAACGGACATTCGTATTGGTGATCAGGTGATTATCAAGGACTGGAAACCAGGTTGGAAATTCCGCACGCCCTATGAGCCGGGGCTATAGACTGTAACTGGAGTGTCTGGGACCATGGTGACCGCCATGAAAGGAAGAGACCAGTTAACTCAGAATATCTCCTGGTTTCAGAAGGTCACATTTGAGGGCCCTTCAGATGTGCCGGATAGCGAGGATTACCTCTAGGATTGGTCCACAACTGGGGGTCGTGGACCACAGAGTGAGAATGAGTTGCCATTGGCTGATGGACAGAGTCCTCCAATGCAACCCGTGACCAGCATCCCGACGGCCGGAGATGGTAAGAGCCGATCGCAATCAGGAAGGTATAACCTGAGGCCGAATCCCCCGCCTAGTCAAAGACGTTTGCATGTAGTTTAACGTTATGGGTATTTTGATCTAGTTGGGGACGGATGTAATATTGTGTAATGGTCTAGTGGTCCACCACTAGACCGTCCTGATATCCCTCGGAAGAGGGAACTCGTTCCGGTTGACCGAGAGTGTTAAAATAAAGGTGGTGATGGCCGAGCGGGATCATTCCCCTCCGGCGTTTGTCGAAGTGCGCAGCGAGCGTGCGCTCACTATTGCAACACAAATAGTACACACTATTTTGTAAATTTCATATTCCAAGGTATAACAGCTTTTGAGCGACAGATTGCCAGTAAATTGTAAAAAGCTGCAGTTTTGTTGTTTCAGTGGAATCTTAACGGTGACGTGAGGGAGCTGCGTAAACACAAAGCCCGAGCTCGCTTTTGATAACGCGTCCAGCCCTTATAAATAACCTGTACCTGGACACGTTGGAGGTCGGTGAATCTTTTAACCAAGTCGGGCTCTCCTCATCCTCAATAGTCGAGTCACTCAAATCAATAATCAATAACTGTTGCAATCGGTAGTCAGTACTCAATTAATAGATCAATGCAACACATCAGAAATCAATAACAGTTGGTATTTCGGCGCACCATGACCTTTCAGTCATGAATAACCACACCAGTTTATTAAAAGTTAGTGAATTTATTTCCCTATATTAACAAAGCTAGCACGATATATATGTGTCTCAAAACCAATTGATATATGTATATGAACATTACTAGCTGTCCATAACGGCGGAAGAAACGCAATCTACGCAAAATCTGAATAATGATACACTCTGTTATAGCAATGCAAATCACCAATGTGACTAACTGTATTTGACTAATTGCATACATTCGGTCAGCATAACAAAATTTCAATTCTTCATGATACATTGAATGCAAAACCTCGACTAACCTCTAATTAGCATTGGCATGTGGGACTTCATGCAAAACGAATTTAGTCAACACAAATTTGGAAAACTTCTAGCTAGGATCCTATCAAAATAACAGTTGGTACCTAAAAGGAAAAACACAATGCATAATACATTTATCCTTTCATATTTACCAAATACAATCAGCATTCAAGAAAAGTCTTCGTCCTTCAGGTACCGGTTGATCAGCATGGGACAAATTTCAAAGGGGCAAAGTTAAGGGCAAGTTTCCCTGCAGCGGCAAGGAGAATGGGGCAAAGTTACTGCATGGGCAAGACAGGGGCAAATCAAAGTTAAAGTCTCTAGGGTGAGAATTCTCAAAGTCTCTTTCTCTCAGATAGAGAAAAGGGCATCAGGGTGTCGTCCAAAATGGAGTCTGGCATCAGGCTTCAAACTGGCATCGAGGAAAATGGCTGACTTCTCTTTGTCCGGTGGGTTTAAGTAAGAAACATTCCAAATTCTGTAGGGTCTTCCATTGGAGGGTTCATAGGTTGGCTTCAAATTGTCCAATCAAAAATTGTCTTTTACTAGCGCCCATTTATGCATACACTGTCCTTGGCGCCTTGGAACACAAATTGTATCATGGTTTGCCAATTATTTTACTATCTGTACCTTCATTGTCCGCACCTGCAGAGACTGACCTTGTATCAAAGGGGATGTAACCGGCCTAGCACGAAACCTTGGAGATAAGTGTACCAGCCAGTTTCTACTGGAAAAATACAACTTCAAGCAAGAATATATGTTTCATTAGTTCAAGGAAAAAATCACGCAGTTAGAATTTGAAACCAAGCAACTAGGCCAAAGCCTGTACTAAATTTAAGCTAAGCAAAACAGTTTTCAAACAAGAAATCATGGCGTACATTTGCGATTATGACGGATTAGTACATTTTTAATACTTCATGATTAATAAAGCTCGTTTATAATGATGGCGAACTACCCCGAGGGCACAATTTCCCTCGCACATTATTTCTTTTACTAAAATCACACTTCAATATATATGTCGGTTACACGGTGTACATGAATATATGTCGAACCTTCTTTTCTGCGTCATCAATCCCTCCTCTGATGACTAATTATGTCATCACATCAAATCTACCCACAAATTTTATTCCATTAAAATTCTGTATAGTAATTTGGCACTTCAGTTAATTCCCTTTTTCTTTTAGTCCCTTTTGACTTCTCCCTATAAATATCCACCATTTTGTTCTCTATTTTCTCTTCTCTTTTTCTTTTGTTCCTTGCTTTTAACATTTTGAAAGCTTTCCATATTCCCCAAGAACCTAATAGACAAATTAATATTATCAATATTCCCTTTACTATTTTTAGTAACAATCCGTTCCAAACGTTGCTGAGCCAATTTCCCACAGAAGCAAATCCTTTTCCAACTTTCTCCCAAACTCCGGGTTCTTTCAATTCCTTTAAATCTACACTTTCTCTAGTTAAATTTGTAAGCATCGTTCTAATTTTTCCACTGTTGTCGGGTATATATGTACAACAGTGACGCGTGCCAAGCATTTTGCAAACGCCGCCATCCTTTGCTAAAAGAATGTCTAAGGCAAGCCGATTTTGAAGAGTCATAGCTCTTTCTGCAGCGAGTTCAGCATCCATCAGGATTATAGCTCCCGAAAACTTTGTCAACATGTTATCCACAATAGTAGACAACTTTCGTATTTTGATTGAATTCAATATGACTCCTACTGAAGGAATCATAGCTCCAAATATATCTCCTAACACACCAGCAGCTGTCTCCCTTTTCTGAACACAATGTGATTCAGACAGCCTTGGAAATTTCTTTAAGTCATCTAGTTGGTAAATCTTTGGGAACAATATTCCCAAATAACACCTCCCATACCATCCTTTAGGAAGACGATAATAGGCGTTGAGTCCACAAATATAATATACTCCAGGAATAACTGGGTCTTGTCCATTCAGCATGAACGTCCACTTTTGTTGAAATGCGTATGTGTGTTTACATTCACGCGTTCCCACAAAAACTGTGTCATAATATGATGGAAATCTATGTATACAAAATCTTCCCACATGCAATGTATCTAAAGCTATTTTCCCTTGTGTCTTTATTGCGGCAAAAGCATAATTATCTACAGATGTCCTTTCGTGCAATTCCTTCTCTAATTTCTCCTTCATTTCGTTCTTTCTGTCGTCAGTGCGGTCTAAAAATTCTATTTCTACTGGTGAAAGCAAGCATGTAAGGTTCTCCCTATGTGCGTGAGCTGTGTGGAAAGGTGACATTGGTTCGAAAAATTCCCTCATTAATTTGGCAGACCAATCTCTAGCTATCTTACTTAGGTGCCCTATTATGGGGACATATGCAAAAGTAACATCGTAATTAGTATAGAAATAATGAATGTCTCTTTGAGCATAAAATCTGGAAGCTACTATACTACATGTAATTCCATACGTAAGAGGCATGCTGTGATACGTTACCCCTTCCACTACTGAGGTAGGTATTTGTGTACACACATAACAATCTTTCGCATCCATGGTTTCAACATACTCACTCAGTAAGCGATAGAAAACGTTAGATGAAAGTTCCTTCTTATCATGCAAGTGTCTCTCGTCTTGCTCGAGTCTCTTCAGAGCTGTTAGTTCAGTAACGATAATAGGTTTAGAAGTAGAAGCATTATTCGTCTCACTCTCGCTTTTACCATGCATTCCAAGAACTATTGCTACAATTATTAGTACGCATGCGGTCAGTAAGCCTATACACATGTATTTACAATACTTCATTTTACGCCCCTGTGTAGTGAAGCTAGTCATGATCTGTATAGAATCAGAAAGCTGAAGACACTTTATCAAAGCGGTTTTTTTTTTATTTTATTTTTCTAAGTTGCAGGTATTTACAAAGCTGAACGAGTTCAATGTTCACACAGTTTCTTTAGCAGCTTAGTCTCTTATCGGTTAGCAGTGTTGTCTCAAAATCGGTTTCAAAGTCAATCAAGTTAGCAATGTCTTAGCCGGTTGAAAAGTCAATCAGGTTAGCAATGTCAAGTTAGCAATGTCTTAGCCGGTTGAAAAGTCAATCAAGTTAGCAATGGTTTCAATCAACAGAGTCCATAAAGTTTTTATTTCCAAAATGAAGTTCTGCTTCTTCGTTCTCAAGGCTGAGGGATACGAATTCGTCTGACCAATCGTTATTGGCTACGTATGCCCACTCCGGACCGGAATACCTCCTGCTCGGTATCCTTTTTCTTTTCAGTTTTGCATCTCTCTTTGATTCTTTCTCACTGGTACTTTCCTCTTTGGCCAAGTCCTTTTCTTCACTTGGTGTTGGTACCACGACAGACACTTCCTTTCTTTTCTCTTTCACTCTTGGCCCTTCACTGTCGTTCAACGTTCCTCTAGTTCTTAATTTTACCGGCGATATACTTGGTCTTCTTTTTGCACTAGGTCCACTTGATGGACCTGCGATCTCTTCTGAAGAAGTTTGAGCAGTTTCGTTCGGTGCTGTCTTGTCCCCTCCTTCTGGGGAGTCAATCAGGTTTTCCTTTTCTTTTTCTGTATCGTCTGCTTCTGGGAAAGCCCTCCTCTGATCAGGCCCTCCTGCTTCTTCACCTCTTTCGAGCCCTTTGTCACCGTTACTTTCTTCAGACTCTTTGTCACTTTCGGCTGCTTCAGGCTCTTTGTTACCTTCAGCTGCTTCGTCGCTGTCTGAGGCTCCTCCTTGGTCTTCCCCAAGTGAATCAGTTGCTTCGTCCTCAGAGAATATTTCTCCCTCCTCTATTTCTGCCTGTTCGCTTCTAGTTCTGGTTTGCTCTGCCTCAGCGCTTGGTACTTTGTTATCAGGTACTGGTAACTTCAGCGCTTCAACTTCCTCATCTGTGGGACTCAACACCCTCTTTGTGTGACTGGCGTGAATCCAGTTGGGAACTCCCGCACACTTCACAGCGGTGGTAGTCGTCAGAATCACTTGGAAAGGTCCTTTCCAACGGGGTTCCAAACACGACTTCCTCACGTGCTTCTTTATCACGACCCAGTCACCTGCTTTCAGGGTGTGTCCTGGACCTTGGATCGGTGGCAAGGTGGTTGCCTCCACCTGGTGAGAGAAAGATCGAACCACATCAGCTAGACCTTTACAGTAGTCTAACACCATATCATCTGTAATATTCAAAAGCGCATTTGCAGGAACTGCTGGAAGTCTCATAGCTCTGCCCATGAGAATCTCGTGTGGGGACAGTCCAGTCTTTCTGTCAGGGGTGTTTCTCATTGACATTAGTACCAAAGGCAATGCGTCAGGCCATTTCAAATTTGTTGATGCACATATTTTCGCCATTCTCGATTTCAATGTGCCATTCATTTGCTCCACTAGACCTGATGCTTCAGGGGGGTAGCTACACGGCAGCTTTTGCTCAATGTTCAGTGCTGCACAAAGCAATTTTATTACTTCATTATTGAAGTGACTTCCCCTATCTGATTCTAAAGAGATCGGGAATCCGAAACGTGGTATTAACTCTCTCAAAAGTAGTTTTGCAACTGTGAGACTGTCATTTCTGCGTGTAGGGTATGCTTCAATCCAGTGACTAAAAATGCACACAACCACCAACACATACTTCAAGCCTCCATGCACAGGCATCTCAATGAAGTCCATTTGCATCCTGCTGAATGGACCCCCTGCTCTTCCAATGTGGCTCAAATTTACTACTGTTCCCTTCCCTGCGTTCATCTGTTGGCAAATGACGCAACAGTGGCAAACTGCTTCAGCAACTTGACGGAATTTAGGGTTAAACCAATCAGTTTTGAACAACCTAATCATGGCATCCCTCCCAAGATGAGCTTGTCCATGGTAAAATCTGGCTATCTGTGTCAAAAGGCTGTTTGGAAGAACGAATTTCCCTTCACTTGAAACCCATAATTCATCTAGTCTCTTTACACATTGTGATTTGGTCCAAGAAAGTTTCTCGTCCTCACTAACATCATTCTGTAGGGATTTCAATTCGTCCATCGTATCTATCACCTATAGAGCAAATATTTCGCTTGGTTCGAGTTCTGGTTCACTTATCAAATTCCATTCATCCCTAAGCAATATACAGTTCAAGGCGCAAAACCTTGCGACTTGATCCGCATATCCATTTCCCAGAGAAACATAATCCTGTCCCTTCGAGTGTGCACTGCATTTTACCACTGCTACTTCTCCTGGTAGTTGAATGGCATGTAACAATTCTTTTATTCTTTCGCCATTTTTCACTGGCGACCCTGAAGAGGTCATGAAGCCTCTCTGTGACCACAATTGTCCGAAATCATGCACTATTCCAAACCCGTACTGGCTGTCGGTGTAAATGGTAACTTTCATCAATGCAGAGAGTTGGCAAGCTCTAGTAAGGGCTACCAATTCCGCTACCTGTGCAGAGTAAACTCCTTGAAGCCAAGATGCTTCCAAAACACCTGTTACTGTGCATACAGCGTATCCTGCTTTCAATACACCCAGTGCATCTCTTAAACATGAACCATCAACAAAAATAATTTGATCATTTTCTTCCAATCGGGTATCTTTGATATCAGGTCTTGGTTTGGTGCAAAATTCAGTCACCTGAAGACAGTCGTGCTCGATGTCTTCAGCGTTCTCAATTTCAGCATTTTCACTGGGAAACAAGGTTGCTGGATTCAACGTAGTGCACCTTTTCAGCTGCACATTAGGTGATCCCAGAATTATTGTTTCGTACCTTGTGAGTCTAGCACCAGTCATGTGCTGTGTTCGGGAACGTGTCAAAAGTATCTCAACTGAGTGAGGGACCATGACTGTTAAAGGGTGTCCCATTACTATTCCTTCACTCTGAGTGAGGCTGATACCAACTGCGGCTACGGCGCGCAAGCACCCTGGCAGTGCTGCTGCGACCGGATCCAAAGTAGCTGAAAAATATGCTACTGGTCTGTTTACGCCACCATGGGCTTGGGTCAAGACAGACAAGGAACATGCATCACGTTCATGACAAAACAATGTGAAAGGCTTTGTGTAGTGAGGCATACCTAAAGCTGGGGCCCTGCACATGCATTCTTTCAATTCAATAAAAGCATCCATTTCTTCTCCTTTCAGTTCAATTTCATCCAATGCATCCTTCTGGGTCAGTTTCAGCAAAGGTTTTGCTAGGGTTGAGAAGTTGGGAATCCATTGGCGACTGTAGCTCACCATTCCCAAAAACTTCCTCACCTCCCTCCTCGTCTTTGGGGGACTCATTTGAAGTACACTTGTTATTCTTTCCTTCATAATTTTTCGTGACCCTTTCTCTATTTGGTGACCCAAATATTTCACTTTCTTCTGACAGAACTGTAATTTTGAAGGAGACACTTTGTGTCCGTTCCTTCCCAAATGGTTCAATAGAGCAATGGTGTCGGCTGTGCAGTCACTTTCTGTCTTGGATGCAATCAGTAAGTCGTCAATGTACTGTACTAGGGTTGACTCGAATGGCAATTCTAACGCTTCCAAGTCTTTCTTTAGAATCTGATTGAAAATTGACGGTGACTCCGAAAACCCTTGAGGAATTCGACACCAACTGTAGACTCTGTCTAAAAATTTGAAACAAAAGAGAAATTGGCTGTCCTCATGAAGAGGCACCGAAAAGAATGCTTGTGACAAGTCGATGACTGAGAACCACTCGGCATCGCAAGGGACTTGAAACATTATCACAGCTGGATTTGGTACTACAGGGCAGCATTTAATTATGATGTCATTTATTTTCCTCAAGTCCTGCACAATTCGGACCTTTCCACTTGGCTTTATTAGTCCCATGATTGGTGAATTACATGGACTGCTTAACACTTCTTTCAGTACTCCCTGTTTTACAAACTCGTCAATGAGTTGGGCGACTTTCATGAGGATGTCTTGTGCCATATGGTACTGTGGGGTCTGGGGAAAGGTTACATTGGGTTTTACGGTCACTTTCACTGGTTCCACTCCTTTCACCAATCCCACCTCTTTTCCTGTCATGTCCCACACTTCTTTTCCGACCGTTTCCTGTAACTCAGCTGGAATATCTGCTTCAGTGATCATCGGAAAAAGTGTAATCAGAGGATACTCTTCATCAACAGTTTCCATCTCATCCCCTTCTACACTGTCCTCTTCTTCCCCATCACTGCTCGTCTGAATTCTAATTCCATCGTTCGAACACATAATCGAACATCCCAATTTGCACAATAGGTCTCTCCCTAACAGTGATATCGGGCTTGAGTCACATACCACAAAATTATGTGACCCTTGATAATTACCAATTCTGACTTGTACTGGGTCTGTGATTGGGTTCGTCAGGTACCTGTTTGCTACTCCCACTACTTGAACTGTTCTCCCTGAAAGTGGCAAATTTGGTACTTCAATGCTCCTAACAGTGGAACGTGTAGCTCCTGTGTCAACCAAGAATGAAACGCGATGGCCCATAACTCTTCCCTCCACATACGGGCCCTTTTGATCAACTTCCAAGGATGCTGCAAGCACACAATTTCCCTCCTCATCTGAACTTTCACTCTCCCATGCATCGTTTATTCCATTCTCGCTGTGTAGTGGGAATTGGTGTACTGTGTCATTTTGACTCATTCCCTGACCCGTGACCTGTTGAGGAAGCATTGCTTGCTGCTGATTCATTGGTGCTAAGGGTATTTGCATTTGCTGATTAGGTACCATAGGAAACTGCTGTTGCATTGGCTGCAATTGTGTCATTTGCACACGAGGCATTTGCACCTGTTGCGGTTGCATGGGTTGTAGACCCTGCATCTGGTTTATATTGTTTTGAAAATTTGGGTTCGGACCTCTCAGTTTCGGTCCTCTCATAGTCTAAAATGCATTGACATCATTGTTTTGCTGACCTACACCTTCCTGCACCATCATTGGGCACTCCCGTTTCCAATGCCCGACAATTCCGCACGTGTGACATGGCATCACCTTCTTCATTGCCTGTATACCATTTGGAATCATAACGGTATTCAAATCAGGACCATTATTCACAAAACCTTCTCGACCTCTGCCTCTCATCTGCGGCTGAAACATAACATTTCCCTGCTGCTGCTGCTGCGGCATCTGTTGTTGAAACCCTTGTAAACCTTGTAAATCTGTCTGAGCTGCTCTGAGCTGCATCACCATCACCTTTTCCTTCAATCTTTTCTGCTTTGTCTCAATCTCATCACTGCAGTATTTTGCATAATTCAACACTTCATCGATCGACTTTGACTGCCAACAAATCAAATGCGATTTAATCATCTGGCTAATTTCGGGTCTCAGCCCTTCCACAAACCTGAACACAAAATGGAGCATGTCTTTTGGCTCAATCGTTTCCGTGCCACTGTAATTTTTAAACGCTTTCAACAACCTCTCATAATACGCATGTATAGATTCTTTAACCTCTTGAGCGGTCCTGTCAATCCTTTGCCAATCCACATTTTTCGACGCAACCTTGGTTTTCAAGTGCTTGATCACCTTGTGGTACAAGCTCATTACCATAGGTGATGGCGCACCTGTGTCCCTATCTCTCTCTGGTTCACTCGTCGGCCAACCTACAGCCCTTTTACAATCTTCCCACAAATCTGCCGGAGCCACAATTTCAAATAAGGTATTCAGGTCTTCCCAGAGACACTTTGCGAGTTTCACAAATCTATCCGTTTGTTGATACCACTCAATCGGCTCCTCTCTCAATTTGGGAAAGTCATCCGTAAAGGATTGAATATCGCACCTGTGCCATGGTACATGCACAAGTTTTCCCCCTGCTGTCTCTCTCATTGGTAGCATGGTTATCAGATCGTCATTCTGTTGTTTTTTCTCACTTCGTTCTGAAGTATTTTCTTTCTTTTTGTCCTTTTTCTTGACCCACCTGCTTTCCCACTTGTCTAAACATCTCCAAACCTGTGCACTCTGCAGTATCTCTTTAAGGTGTGTTTTCATCCCTGCGGATCTCATGTGTTCAAAATCTTTTGTCTCAAAGTCTAACCTGTAACTTCTGCTTAGATGTTTGGTCTTACCTATATCGATCCCGTTTCTGTCTGCAATTTCTTGTAATTTCTTATGTATGTTGCTCACTTCTCTTGTAATCCTAGGGCACATGTATCTTAGTTCTTCTTCTGTGTATGATTCTAATCTGTTCAAACCCATTGTTCCCTCTACCAGTTCATCTGCCTCCATACCCAACCTTATCTTATTCAGGTATTCTTCTCCCTTCCCACTAGATGTACTCTGTGGGGAATTCAGGCTGTTGAACCATTGTGTCAACTGTTGCGCGTTCAGTCCCATCAATGTAGCAGTTACATCAACTGCCATCGACGGTTTCTGTAATGTTTCAGTCTGTGAGGTTAACGGTACTAATAGTGGTGGATGTGACCTTACCACGGTTGACGGAGCACAAATTGGAATTGGACTAAATTCCGACAAGGACCCAGATCCATTTGGCAGTGCCGCTATCGGAGTTGTCTCTGGAGTGGTTTCTATGCATCTTCTCCCTGTCCCATTCTGTATCATTAACCCTTGGTCGCTGGTGCTTGAATTTGCCTGTATGTACAGTGGTACTGGTGGACCTACAGTGATAGGTAG
Source organism: Pleurodeles waltl (assembly GCF_031143425.1). Lineage (NCBI taxonomy): Eukaryota > Metazoa > Chordata > Amphibia > Caudata > Salamandridae > Pleurodeles > Pleurodeles waltl. Next base: position 703,492,618 of record NC_090450.1, read on the forward strand.
AGATATTGCATCTGGATTCTGTCTGTTCCCCGAATTCTGTGGCATGTTAATCCCCACATTGTGGTTCATCATTGCTGGCATACCTAACTGGCTTTCTACCACTCGCACTTCTGGTGTCTGCTTTTGGGGCATCGAGAACTGTGTTGATTCAGCTTGAATCAATGTCGGTCTCTGATAGTTTTGTCCTCCCTGCGCCATTGAATCGGAAGTCATTCCCACATTATGCTCATCGCAATAGTGCCTTTGAACCTGTGGCTGATAGTTATCAGCAGGTTTCAATGTTGGCACGTCTGGGTACATTCTCTGAATCCGTGGTATTTGTGGTGAGAAAGGCATGTCAGAGCTGCTCGGTCTCTGAGATACCCTCAAATTTGGTGTTACATTACCCTGTATTGGCTCTGGAGGGGCAGTACTAATGCTCGAGCCTTTTTCGCTTTCCACATATGGTGGTGGGCGATCATTCAGCAATTGTATAATGAACTCCTCATCATCTGACTCGTCTCCCCTTTTCGAATTCCTATTGCTCTCTCCCTCCCTGGACTGACTCCTGTTTGTCTTACAGGTGGCTTTCCTTCCTTCCATCTCCGCTTCCTCGGTAATCGCTGGAAACAATTTAATTCCCTGTAATACGTCTGATCTCCAAACCTTTTGTGTGCTGTCCCATCTAGCATCCGCTAGTGTCTTTTCTACTTTTCTTATTCTTGTCTCAAATTTCTTTTGTTGTTGGTTTCTAGCTATTAGCTCCCAAATTGCTAATGCCTCAAACTGTGCTGGTCTTGGAGGTACTTTCTTGTCGTATAGCACAAATCTCAGGTTTTCTAAAACCCTTAGGTTAAACGACCCATGTATAGGGAACGCTACACTTCCATGTTTTTCTGTTAATTTGCACCATTGTTTTAGCCAAAGACATGGCGCTACACCCTTTTCTTCAATGACGATGTAAGCTGGTGTACCCTCAGGCGGTGTTTCTTCTCCTACATTTGCTGTAATATAAACATCTCCCCTCATGGCACTCTTAAATGCTTTGAAAAATTTCATCTTTCCGTCTTTTGTTTTTCTAAAATATGTAATCAATAAGCGACTTTAATTCCCGGAATACTCTTCGCTTGCCTTTCCCCTTCCAATTGCGCTTCACGGACTGCGTCCAATCCGTGCGCGACCCTTCTCACCAACCGACCTATCCCAGCGCGGCTCCTAGTGACGTCACACTCACACACTGCGGCTGACAAAGTCCCGCGGCTTGTCCTCTTTTCATTCGGCTTCACTCATAAACTAATTTCTGCAATATAACGCGAGCACTTAACCAAAAGAATTAAAACAGATCTGTCGGTTTACTACAGGAAAGGTAATACAATCGCTTCAGAAACCTTAGGGATTTTTCACTAGCCTCAGCAGTTATTCCATCTTTCTCGGTTTCCCACTTTCGCAAGCAAAATTTGACCCGCAAACTTTACTCTCAACTGATCAATGAACTATTCTAGTGCACTTTAGAATTCGTCAAATCTCAAAGTCGAAGTTTTCTTTCACTCTGCAACATTCATACCGACTTGTTGACCACGCCCGATCAACCTATTAAACCTGACCAGATCACAACATCAAACAAGTGTCACATACACTTTTCAACATACTCCGGAGTCTCTTGACCTCGCAGGGCCCGTCTCAACATCAACAACCACGTGGACAATTTTTCTGCTCAAAGCGCCACACACACGTGAAGTTCGACGACTTCCCTACTCTCACACCTTTGGAGTAACACTCCTCTAATATCTTTTAACCCCTCTTAAAATCCTCACAAACTTCTCAATTAATCTGCGGCGATAAGCTGTGCAAGCGCGAAACCCTAACTTCACTCATACCGTCACCAGAAACGCTGAGACCGTTCTCATACCTGCATGTTCCTCATTCGCAAGCTCCGAGATCCCAGGAAAGTCATCGGGGACTTAGGGCATCATCATCTCTCCAACTTGTTTTATCAAAGAAAATTCTAGCCTGACTCTGTCTATTGTTCGGATGGGGTCCCAAAGGGCTAAACCATCAATCTCTGCTACCATCTACTGATAACGCGTCCAGCCCTTATAAATTACCTGTACCTGGACACGTTGGAGGTCGGTGAATCTTTTAACCAAGTCGGGCTCTCCTCATCCTCAATAGTCGAGTCACTCAAATCAATAATCAATAACTGTTGCAATCGGTAGTCAGTACTCAATTAATAGATCAATGCAACACATCAGAAATCAATAACAGTTGGTATTTCGGCGCACCATGACCTTTCAGTCATGAATAACCACACCAGTTTATTAAAAGTTAGTGAATTTATTTCCCTATATTAACAAAGCTAGCACGATATATATGTGTCTCAAAACCAATTGATATATGTATATGAACATTACTAGCTGTCCATAACGGCGGAAGAAAGGCAATCTACGCAAAATCTGAATAATGATACACTCTGTTATAGCAATGCAAATCACCAATGTGACTAACTGTATTTGAATAATTGCATACATTCGGTCAGCATAACAAGATTTCAATTCTTCATGATACATTGAATGCAAAACCTCGACTAACCTCTAATTAGCATTGGCATGTGGGACTTCATGCAAAACGAATTTAGTCAACACAAATTTGGAAAACTTCTAGCTAGGATCCTATCAAAATAGCAGTTGGTACCTAAAAGGAAAAACACAATCCATAATACATTTATCCTTTCATATTTACCAAATACAATCAGCATTCAAGAAAAGTCTTCGTCCTTCAGGTACCGGTTGATCAGCATGGGACAAATTTCAAAGGGGCAAAGTTAAGGGCAAGTTTCCCTGCAGCGGCAAGGAGAATGGGGCAAAGTTACTGCATGGGCAAGACGGGGGCAAATCAAAGTTAAAGTCTCTAGGGTGAGAATTCTCAAAGTCTCTTTCTCTCAGATAGAGAAAAGGGCATCAGGGTGTCGTCCAAAATGGAGTCTGGCATCAGGCTTCAAACTGGCATCGAGGAAAATGGCTGACTTCTCTTTGTCCGGTGGGTTTAAGTAAGAAACATTCCAAATTCTGTAGGGTCTTCCATTGGAGGGTTCATAGGTTGGCTTCAAATTGTCCAATCAAAAATTGTCTTTTACTAGCGCCCATTTATGCATACACTGTCCTTGGCGCCTTGGAACACAAATTGTATCATGGTTTGCCAATTATTTTACTATCTGTACCTTCATTGTCCGCACCTGCAGAGACTGACCTTGTATCAAAGGGGATGTAACCGGCCTAGCACGAAACCTTGGAGATAAGTGTACCAGCCAGTTTCTACTGGAAAAATACAACTTCAAGCAAGAATATATGTTTCATTAGTTCAAGGAAAAAATCACGCAGTTAGAATTTGAAACCAAGCAACTAGGCCAAAGCCTGTACTAAATTTAAGCTAAGCAAAACAGTTTTCAAACAAGAAATCATGGCGTACATTTGCGATTATGACAGATTAGTACATTTTTAATACTTCATGATTAATAAAGCTCGTTTATAATGATGGCGAACTACCCCGAGGGCACAATTTCCCTCGCACATTATTTCTTTTACTAAAATCACACTTCAATATATATGTCGGTTACATGGTGTACATGAATATATGTCGAACCTTCTTTTCTGCGTCATCACTTTTTAATTGCTTACTGTTTTGTGACGCACTTGAGTTAAACTGTGCGTGAATGTTATTCTTCAGATTTTATATAGGGCTTAAGCCGGTCAAGAGTCTTTGTCCAATTCTCCTAAATTATGATGGTTGATAAATGATTTTTACAGAGACGCACAATTTGGTTCAGTGAGGACATGATTGGAACTTAGATGACAACATTTTTTTCTTTAAATTAATGTAACAATTTGTTACTAGTTCCACAAAGTAAAACGTGCAATCCACGACGGACTATGCCCAGACGACAAAACAAAGCTGGAATACGGAATACACCACATTAATTTATTTTACTTTTACTTTTTTTTTATATAGCACGAGCGAGTGACGGCTTCAAGGCACTTCAAGACTTAAAGAGGAACACGTAATAGAGGGGAAGTTAGAGGGATTGGGTGAATGTTATATTAATCCAGATCCTGGGATTCCTATACATAGGAAACTACGCAGTAGGCCACACAAGCATCAGCGGTCTCTACTGTGACAACACAGTGACTCGAGGGTGCAAGAAGTGAAGCAAATGTCCGCAACCCCTATGAAACACTTATATGCTACAGTTCTATGGTGGATCTTGCCGTTTCTAGGATCTCGGATGCATTGTGGTCCATACTACATTACCTCACACTTTTTGGCACCTGGGCTGGTCAGGTTGAAAACTTGCATAATTGATGCTCTTGTTGCACTTTGCGCTAGCTTTGCATTTTTTGTGCATGTCAATAATGCATCTAAGAGAGGCTCTGCAGTTCATTTTCACTATTGCATGTTTACAAAAGGAGTTGCTAACTTAGCACGATGGTCATTTTTAAGTTTCTATGTGACATCACTGAGGTGAATCCTGTTGGCGTTAACATAGAAAGGGCTGTCAGCACGTAGCTAGACATACTACGCAAACATCATTATGGAAGTTGAAAAGTGTATCCTTCCACTCACATAGCATTGCCTGCACTGATTATATCTGCCCAGGGGATGGACTGGCAGAGAGATGCAAATCCCTTCGCCAGTGCCTCCATTGTGCCTGCCCACCTTCTCATTACACCCGATAGTCCTTCCCTTCTTGTGTACCTTTTTCCTTTCAACCAAAGTGGCACTTCAGCCCACAATCCTGTCCACCTCACCTGAACTCCCTGTGGGCCCCAGACCCCACCAGGCACTTGCAGCCAATCGGCCTACATACGTCTACCTCCATTGCAGTATCCCTAATATTCCACTTCTGCCCCTGTTGGAATGGAAATGCCCCCTTCATGGTGAAAGGGCATGTACGCCTACCCTAAGTACCCACCTGCATGTGAACCGGGTATCATGACTTTTATTTTGACCCTGATGTCACTCTAACCAAGTGTGTATACAAAGGCATAGGACTGTCCATGATAATGCAAGGTCCGCGACCTGTCCTGTGACATGGAGGGGCGCACCAAGTAAACCTTCATAGAGACAAGTGGCTACTGTCCCTGTCCAGGGTATATCACATTAGGCAGGTTGGCAGGATACCGTGTTTTATAATTTATAGTTTGACAAAACTCTTTTCTCTGCGTCAGTGAGAGCAGGGTCTACTGACCCCTCTCGTGTAAAGTTCCACTGTTATTAAAAGCAGATCCTTGCGCTGACAGCATGTCGGGTGTGTGCATGTGTTCAATAAGTGTTATATACCTGCATAGTAGTAGGACTCTGGGGCCCATATTTATACTTTTTGACGCAAAACTGCGCTAACGCAGTTTTGCGCCAAAAAAATTAGCGCCGGCTAACGCCATTCTGAAGCGCCATGTGGGCGCCGTATTTATTGAATGGCGTTAGCCGGCGTTAGCCGACCGGCGCTGCCTGGTGTGCGTGAAAAAAAACCACGTACACCAGGCAGCGCTGCCGTAGGGAAAAATGGCGTTTGGGAGTCTAAAAATGGGGCAAGTCAGGCTGAGGCAAAAAAATCGTCTTAACCCGATTTGCGCCATTTTTTTACGACGCCCATCCCCCATTGAAATGACTCCTGTCTTAGCAAAGACAGGAGTCATGCCCCCTTGCCCAATGGCCATGCCCAGGGGACTTCTGTCCCCTGGGCATGGTCATTGGGCACAGTGGCATGTAGGGGGGCACAAATCAGGCCCCCCTATGCCACAAAAAAAGATATAAAAAAATACTTACCTGGACTTACCTTAATGTCCCTGGGGTGGGTCCCTCCATCCTTGGGTGTCCTCCTGGGGTGGGCAAGGGTGGCAGGGGGTGTCCCTGGGGGCAGGGGAGGGCACCTCTGGGCTCATTCTGAGCCCACAGGTCCCTTAACGCCTGCCCTGACCCAGGCGCTAAAATCCGGCGCAAATGCGGGTTTTTTAGACCCGCCCACTCCCGGGCGTCATTTTTGCCCGGGAGTATAAATCCGACGCAATAGCATCGGAGTCATTTTTTAAGACGGGAACGCCTACCTTGCATATCATTAACGCAAGGAAGGTGTTCACGCAAAAAAATGACGCTAATTCCAGGAACTTTGGCGCTAGACGCGTCTAACGCCAAAGTATAAATATGGAGTTAGTTTTGCGTCGAATTTGCGTCGAAAAAAACGACGCAAATTCGGCGCAAACGGAGTATAAATATGCCCCTTTGTATGTGTGAGTCTAAGTACTGAAGCCTTTTAGATAAATCTTGGACTTCTATGGTTTGGCATGGTAAACGTTGGAGGATGAGGACAGCTTCCTCGTACAGTAGAGGATATTGCCTTAATTCTTGTGGCTGGCAGCCAGAGATCCAGACACTGAAGTGGGGAGGATTCAGGATTACCTTCCATGGATGCTACGTAAGCAAGGGGCTTCTGAGTAGTCCTTTCTGAACACTGCCATTTTGTTGATGGTAGAAGTGAGGGGTGGAACTGCAGTTTATGCTTAAGGTAAGGTAGTTTCTAGGTCAGGTTTTCCCTTTTCTCTGTGCCCCATTACAACTTTAAGAAGGCTAATGACATCCACATTCCAAGAACTTACACCCCATTGTTACTTGCTGTGAGAAACATCACTTTACACAAAGGCTGTGTCTGGAGAGCAGCCTAGAAATGACAACTGACAATATAAACCATTTTAGAGGCATTGGATCCACATCTCCTGTCTGGAAAATGTGTATAAAGTGGGATTCAAACAACCTCACTTTGTTCCAGTTCCAAGTTCTTTAAGACAAAGCAAGGGAGTGATCTGCAGAGTACTCGAAGGGCTGCTTTGTGACCACAGCTGGCATCTGCCTATTTGTCAATCTCCCAGAGGTGAGTGGACATCACGTGAGATCTGCACTTTTTGCTGTAGGAGCGGCAGACTTGCTTGCCTGCAGACAGAGGGAAAAAGTCTTCCTGGCTGTGCAGTAGGAGAGTCTGTCAAGGAGTAGAACCCCATCATGTTGTCAGTATGAGGAACACCAAGATATAAGAGACTACTCAAAAGTGTGAAGTCAGAAGCTACCCCTGTTGAGAGTGGGTTTCCAGGTTTCTGTTCGGTTCCTGCTGAGAACCACACCCTAAGTCTGTACAAATTCCGCTCCCATTTTGTTTCATTTGGTGGCTATTGTGGCTTTGCTTTGGTTCTGATGCCACCAACAAAAATAGAAACTGCATAGCTGCCAAGGTAGATCTGCTGGTGCCAGGGACATATCCTACTGACTCATTGGCTTTGCTGTAGGACCAGACTGCATTCAGCCACCGGAGGGCTGCAACTGCCTAAGATGCTATGACTGCAATTACAGGACCCACCTTGCTGCATTCATCTAGCAAACCCTGTTCTCATGTGAGGCTGCCACACACGTTGAAGATGGCACATTCCCCCCACAATTGCTACGGAAGCAACATGCAGGCAATGAGGGCCTCCTTCCACATTTGGAATAGAGTGACTGTAAAGAGCATCAAACACTTGAGCGGGAAGACTGGAGACTTTTCTGCCTTCATCCGTAAATATGACAAGAGCGAAAAACTGATTGCACATCTGAACCTGTGAGGTCAGCATAAAGTAATCTGCACCTGTTTCTAATTCATGGCTCTGCCACAAAATACTGGGGATTGTAGTTGATAGGGTCACCTGGGCAGGAGAAAGTAATTGGGGGGAAAGGAGGGTTGTAACACCCATGGGAGATCATAAACAAGGGTACCACCGTGTATCAGTGGTGCTGGAACACTTTCCTGACTGGTTTGACTGGCCAGGACCTTCATTGTAGGGTTCTTAAAAAATCCCGTTGTTACTGAAGTAGCGAGTGAAGCAAATGAGCAAAAGACTAGGGGCCAGATGTAGCAAAGGTTTGCGACTCGCAAACGGGCCGAATCGCAATTTGCGACAGTGCAAAATCGGAAATGGGATGCAAAAAGCCCATTTCCGACTCGCAAAAAGCGATGGGACCCGTTTGCGAGTCGCATCCCTTGCGACCCCATTTTGCGACCCGCAAATAGCAAGTCGCAATTTGCGAGTCGCAAACCTTATGCAATTGCAACTCGCAAATTGCAACTAGTCGCAAAAAGCCCAGTTTGCATGTCCCATTTACCACTAACTCAGAGCAGGTGGTAACCATTACCAAAGTATAAAAGGGGACCCAGAAGCCATCTGGGTTACTCAAGATGGCGGAGATATACCTGATAGCAGTGAGGAGGAGAGTCTACGCAGCCCAGCAGAGGAGGAGGAGGGGCCACAGACAGGAGAAGATATATAGAACCAGGCAGACTCTTTTTCAGCAAACTGAAGAGGAGATCTATGACAAATACCGCCTTAGCAGCGCAGCCATTCTAGAATTAATAGATTTACTCAAACCACAGCTAGAACACCGGACTCTGCGTGGCTGCGCCATTCCTACGCATGTGCAAGTACTATGCTCACTGCACCTCTTGGCCTCAGGGAGCTATCAGGGGGTCATTGCTGTGGCAGGTGGGGTATCCCAAAGTGCAGTGTCAAGGTTCCTCAGGGCCTTCCTAGATGCCTTAGTAATGCACATGTCTCACTTCATATACTTACCAAGGAATGAGGCTGAAATGAACAGCACCAAGCTGGACTTTTACCGCATTGCGAACTTTCCCCATGTCATAGGGTGTGTAGATGGGACACACATTCAAATATGCCCCCCTGCAAATCTGGAACACATTTTCCGCAACAGGAAGTGTACCCACTCACTCAACATACAGGTTGTGTGCGATGCCCATTATGTCATCACGGACATCGTAGCTAAGTTTCCAGGCAGTACCCATGACTCATACATTTTTAGGCGTAGTGGGATACATCAACGCCTGGAACGTGGGGAATTCGGAGACGGTTACCTCCTAGGTAGAGCCACAGATACTTGCAGACATACACACAGGTCACTGTGCACGACTATCTGGACTTCCTAACAGTGTACTTTTGTGCCCAACAGGTGACAGTGCCTATGCTCTCAGGCCTTGGATCATGACTCCGTTTTTAACACCCAGAACTGAATCTGAGAGGCAATACAACAGTGCGCATAAGAGGACCAGGAACCTGATAGAGGGCACCTTCGGACTCCTGAAGGCAAGATTCAGATGCCTCCACCGCAGTGGAGGCGCCCTCAAATACACCCCCATTACCGCATTCAAAATTGTGGTCGCATGCGCCATCCTCCACAACATAGCCACCCGATGTGGGCTACCTCTCACCCCTGCAGACCCAGATCCTGATGATGAAGAGCAAGAACAACCACATCGCCATCATGGGGATAGGAGTATAGCTAATCAAGGCAGACTGAGACGGGAACACATTGCAACACAATATTTTGGACGGTACGTGTCAACTCCCACCATACTCACCTATTAACCAAAAGATCCATTTGTTAAGTGGAACAAAAATAACTGTTTTATTACTGTAAGTAAGAACTATATACAAGTAGAAATTGTCCATGGGCAGGAAAATGCCAACCAGTCATGTGGCACATTAACGCCATGTGCCACAGTTCATGGTCCTGGGTGTTATCTATGTTCTCCTGCCCCTCCTGCCAGCCTGGCTGGTGCCTGCTGCGTCCATGGTGCTCTGCCTACCACTCCTCAGCACCCTGCTGTCAGTGGCAGAGACACTGCTCACTGTTGAGCCCTCTTCACTGTCTTGGGGTTTTCCCCTGTGGCCCTTGACATTTCCTGTGTCTCCATAAGTTCTATTATGTGGGTGAGACGTCCCAGGCCCCTGGCAACATCCCCAGCAAAATGGCCCATCTCTATTTGCAGCCCAACTGTCCTCCTCGACAGGCCTGTTGTATTAATGGCGAGCCTGCCGATCGATGTGGCCATCCTGTCCAGTCGTAGCATTATTTGGTGATCTCTGCACCGCCCAGCCTCTGCCTGGCCCAGCAGTCCGGACGCCAGTTCCCTGATGGCAAGGGCAATGTCCCCAGTGTTCTGACACATCATGTCCATGCGTCTGGTGAGGTGCTGCATGCTTGCATGGTTGGTTCTCACAAAGCGATGCAGCACACCACTAATCCTGCCCAATATTCTGTTCTGCAGGCGCTGACCCCGCAGCAGATGTGCCTCACTGTTGGTTGGAGGAAGTCTCCTGGATGCAGACAGCAGCCCAGATGGTCTTGCCCTGCGACGCCTGCGCAGCGGTGGCTGCCCTGTGCTCCCACCTGTGTCCTCCCTGCCTTTTGCTGGGGCAGCTTCTGGCGTGAAAGTTGCAGCAGGTGTTACTACTGCAGGGATGCTGCTGACGGTGCAGGTGGGGGTGCTGGCGGGTCCTGGGGTGTCCTCCTGGGCCTGGGTGCTTGGGGTGTTGGGTGTGTCTTGCTGGAGACCTGTGGGACATGGGGAACAGACTGTCAGTGTCTACTATCTATTGCACACATCCTAATAAACATTTGTCTATGAACTGCCTATTTGACTACATTTCCCATAATGCATCATTCTGGCAATTTCTACCCTGAAATGGAGCTATTTTGGTTGTGCATGCACCTGTGTGCATGGTGGGTGGGGGTTGACATTGATAGGGGTACAGGCTTATCACATGGTACTCACCGGTTGATGTGCTGGGCTCTGAGGTGTCCAGGTCCCCAAATCCAAACACTGTCTCCTGCTCCAATGTTTCTTCCACCCTTTCTTCCAGGGGTGTGGGTGGTGGCACAGATGATGGTCCCCCTCCAGTGCCTCTCATCTCCCGGAGCCTTTCAGCCACCCTCTCCTTGGTCCGGGAGCGGAGGTCATACCACCTCTTCTTAATGTCCTCGATTGTCCTGTGGCTCACACCCAGGGCATTGATTTTATCTTGGATGTCCTGCCAGAGTATTTTTTTGGTGGCCTCAGGAACATTGAGGGCTGCTCTCCCAAAAAGCTCATCATGGTGCTGACAGCATTCCTCTGTCAGCACCTCCAGCTCCCTCTCAGAAAATTTGAGTTTTCTTTTTCGTGGTGTTCCCTCCATGGCAGCTGCTGTTTGTTCTGTGTGAAGACTGGCAGTTATAAAAGGGTGTGGTCCTCCCTCCTCCCAGGTGTATTAGTAAACTTCCTGGCTGTGATGTCATCATCATGTGCCAGGAAGTGTTTCCAGAGTGTTCTGGTGTGCTTTCTGGAGTGTTCTGCTGCACCTGCAAGCAATTTTCGAGGTAATCGCAATTTGCGACATCTACTCGCTAATTGCGAGTTCGTTTTTTGCACACTCGCAAAAAGCGACCTCGCAATCTGCGGACTCGCACAATGCGTTGCGAGTCCGGCTGCGAGTCGCAAAATCGGATCGTTTTTTTTTCTGGCATTCCAAAATGCGACTCGCATTTTGCGAGTCGCATCAACTCGCAAAATGCGAGTCGCAATTTTTATTTTTGCTACATCTGGCCCAAGGTGCCAAGCACAAGCAGATGTTTGTAGGACTAAAAGGAGGAATATCAGATGGTAGTCTGAGGCTGTTTTTGCAAAGATGTACTGTAATGATGCAGTATAATGCAATATTCTTGAATATATGAAGACTTTTTTTATTTCAATATAGGAGCTATCAAAAGGAGACCAACACAATATCAGAGCAGTTTTAGCCAGGTGTGCCCATAAATGTAAAATAAATGTGCATACAGTTGTATTTTTCACCCTAGTTCAAAACTGACCTGTTGCAACATTCCACCATTAAAATGCTCAAAAAAGTCTCATTTTCAATACTGGTATACTTTGAAAAGGAGCTTCTTTTTTATATTGGTGCCCTTTATGCACTTCATGTGTTCTTCCTCTAGAGGCCCAATGAAAAACTGTTTTTTACAAATGCCAAATACAGTAATTTTAATATGCAGGAGGAGCAAATGTGCAATGGACAGTAAAAGCTGTCCTTTGGGTTCATCTCAGTTACCACTGCCCTCTCCCTGCATTTGATCAAAAAGTTAATGCTATGTAAAAATAAAACTGATAGAAAGGTCTCATTGTTTTCCATTATGTTTCTGAATTGCCTCCGGATTTGGGGTTGCTCAACATCTGCCGCACCCGTAACTCCAGCACCTCTGCCAGGTATTCACTCATCAAATTGCTTTGTGTAGTATTTAGTTCTGCTGTGTGTTTAAATGCACTTTCTTTACATAAACAAGCACTGGGCTGGACATTAAATTAGTGTTTCTGTTGGTTGACTTTTGAATTCTGAGCTCTTGCTCCCCTTACACTATGTTCCTGAGAAGCCTGTGGCTCCTCGCCGTGGCTACCCTGAGAGTCAAGTGTGGATAGGGTTCTACTTGGCTCAGTTTGTCGAGTCAGAGTAGGAAGGACTGCAGGCCACCCGTGGCAAAGGACCTCAACCACCATGATTGGGGCCCAGTAGGCCCTGTCTGCTCTGTGCGCCCCCCAAAAAAGAAGACTGACAGCTCCATTGCTCCCTGCCCCCCACAACTTCCCTCACCCAGCACTCAAAACTGCCTCACTCAATCCCCCAGTCCTTGTTCCCCTTCCCCATGCTTGCCGAGGCTCTCCCCTTCCCTCGTTCCACTTCAGAGAGGGGAGAGGAGAGACAGGCCCACGGAGGAGCAGCAGGTGTTGGAAGCAGTGTTCCTGCTAATTATTTTTACTCTGTACAGCTAAGGAGGATTCGTGTGAATCTGCGCCTTGGCACAGTATATTGGTGAGCCAATGGCGGGAAATCAAAGGTTTCAGGGCGGGGTGGCCATTCAAGGTTTTTTTTAACCTGCCATCTACATGGAGGTTACCATGCCCTCTTCTGCTTGTAACCCTTATCCAGTTGTACAAGGTGAATGCATATTTTAGTTGAATAGACCTGACCCTAAAAGTGTTTAGGGATGATTCATGTCAGCACCAAATGGACGTAAATTCAATGCAGATGATTCTGGTCATGAGGGATGGGTTTATTTCACCCAACAGTGGTCAAGTGAATATGATAATAGCGAGAAAGTGCACACCTAAAATCATTATTAACAGAACAGAAATGAATACATTTGAAGTGTCGAACAGTAATAGCTTTGGTCACTTAATAATACAGTCATCTAAAATGTTGTTCTCCTTGTATCTGTCTGACCCTGAAAGAGTGGCCTTGGACTGATGCCTGCCAATGAAAAGGAGATAAAACGAGGGAAGAGATAAAGTGTAGGAATGGGCAGTGGAGTGAGAGAGACAGGTGGATGAGATAGGAAAAAAGAGAGGGGAGGAAGGATAAGAGAAGAGGGTCAAATCAGAGACGGAGGTGACAGAAGAGGAAGAGAAGGGGATGTGAGAGAGGAGAAATTGAGAAAAGAGAAGAATAAGAGCCAGTTGGTGAATCTGAAAAAGAGAGAGAAAAGAGTGAGACAGGAAGACCGACAAGGTGATGAAAAGATAAGATGGAGTGTAGAAAGGAGAGAATCGAGGAGGGGCACAGACGAATATTTTAAAGATTTGCTCTGTAAATATTTGTCTTGAAATTACCCTGCTTGACGTCATTTTGCCCATCTAGACCCCCCTAAGTAGGGATAGTCTAAATATATTAAGGGCTCCAGCCTATGAGATCTGATGTTACTGGTTGAACGTTCGTGCTGTGAAGTCTGGTTAAAACCGCTTCACTATACAAAAGCCAACACGATGGGCATTGTCAGTGGCTACTTTTATACATGATGTAAATGAAAGGGTGAGCTCCACAAGATAAGCGAAGAGGTTTTTATTGCTGAAAAATAGTTTGATGCCATAAGTATTATAATCAGACAGCCATGGGTTTTTAGGTATCATCGCAGCATGCTGAGATTTTTAAGATAATGCATATTATGGAAAAAACAAAACTACAAGTCCCAGAATGCAAAGTGTACTTAGCAGAAAAATCCAGGTCTCACTGAAGGTGTTACACGTGAGATGGGGTCACTTAGTAGTACTAGGGTTACATTTGGGTTTGGACGTGGAACAAGCATTCACAATTTTTGAAGTGGACACCAGCTTGTAACACACGTAAAGCACTGGTGTCTTCAGTTCGTAATTTCTACCACTACTCTTGCAGGATGTTAAAAATTAATCAGAAAATGTAGGGGAATGTAGAGATTGCCTTTCAATTTCAGTTGTCTGTTAGCATCTATCTTAGTGTTATAGGGTAGATATTGGCTCATTGAACACACAAGGGTATCATAACAAGCACTGGAAAAACCAATAAGTCTGGCATGGGCCACCAGCTTTTTGGCCTTGGCAATTTTTGTTTTGTTCTGTCATAGTTTGTGCGAAACCTTATTGTTGGGGAAATAGCCAGCTGTCAATCTAAAAAAATAATTGGCTAAAGCCAAACATATTTTTTGTTTAAAAAAAACACACATTACCATAGTAGTGGCTGCCAAAGAGGACTATTTTGTATGTGTATGTGCTCCTTGTGAAAGCTATACAAAGGTATGCAAAGCTATGCAAAGCTGATGATCCCTAATGTGGGCGAAGCAGGTCCTGGGTTGCCAGTGTTCTGTTTCAGGGATGTCCTGGGCTGGCAGTTCAGACAGGCTGTTCCCATTGGAGTAGGGTCAAGACTGATTTGCATATGACTAGCTCCAAACTGAGGTGATATGGTGTACAGAATAATGATATACTGGGCTGCAGTCCTGAGCAATTACCAGTGGCTGAGGTTAAATCAACCATACCATAATTCTTTTTTTGTATGCTTCCTTGTAAATACGGAGCATGCTGTAACTGAAAGTGAAATTAAGTCTGGCCAAAAACCTTAACAAGTAACTGTTCTAAACATAACTGAAGAAAAATCGCAATGTCTTGGCTAACACCAGCCCTGAAAAAGTCAATAGGTTTGCCATTGGCTGCCATCCCCTTGTCTTTGCTAACCCTTTATGTAATATTTTTGTAACCCCTTCTTACAAACAGACAGACAGGGAAGCCTGTACAGACAGACCGATAGAGGGTTGCATAGACAGACTGACATAGAGGCTTGCACAGAAAGACAGGCTTGCAGAGGTAGAGAGAGGGGCTTGTACAGACAGAGAGGCTTACACAGACAAACACATCAAGAGGCTTAGACAAACAGATAGAAAAGCTTGCACAGACGGGCAGCCAGACAGACAGAAGCTTGCACAGGCAGACAGAGGCATGCACAGAGATAGAGGCCTGCACAGAGAGACAGACAGAGGCTTTCACAGAGAGACAGACAGAGGCTTGCACAGACAGACAAAGGCTTGCACTGACAGCTGCTTAGACAGACAGACAGAGAGGCTTGCATAGACAGACAAAACTGCAATGATAGATAGATTTGGAAAGAGAGATATACAGATAGGTTTGCAAAGTTCGGTAGACAGACAGACAGTGTTAAAAAGGTAGATGATTAGACAGAGTTGCAAAGGTAGATGGTCAGTTGCAAAGGTAGATAGATAGATAGATAGATAGATAGATAGATAGATAGATAGATAGATAGATAGATAGATAGATAGATAGATAGATTGGTATGTGACATAGTTAAAATTATTAATCTAATAGGTAACTGTCTATATAAGCAGGACACACAAGAGCACTGAAAGCAAACTAGAACACAATTCAAACAGGCCATATGGACTACATTGGTTTACGTGATGCTCATTTAAAGTACATACTAGAAAAACATACAGGAGTGCAGTTAGAGATAGTGAAAATAATTACAAATTAATGGAAACAGTTTCAAAAGGAATTTGGTATGCTGAAAACGGAAGCAGTCATAAAAAAAAGAAGGCCATTCCAAAAGGCATTTACAACACCATTATCAGGAGACAGGAATTGCTAAAGTTGGAATGTTCCCTGTGCTCCTGGTAGAAAGTGTCCTGCCATCATTTCAGACTTTAAGCACAAAGGCAACACCGATAAAGTAAAAACAAAAACACTGGCACCGAAGAGAACTGCGGATGTGCACCTCGTGAAAGCCACACGCTATATGCTGTTTGTTGTGGGTGAAAGCAAAATGTGAATGCCACACCAACAGACCAATGAATGAAAATAGCTGGCTGGAAGCCCTTTGAAATTAGTATAGTATACATTCATTTAAAAAAAAAAAAAAAGTCTTAGCTAGCGCTAGGAATGATCGTGCTGACCAAAATAAGAGCCTCAGAGGACAAAATGAGCTACCACCCTACGACCGCACCTGTACCCTCCACAGAAAAAAAGTGGTTTGGAACATGAAGGAAAGCAACACTTCTGCAACCCCGCAATTCACTGTGGGGATGCCTCCAAGCAGTGTGTCTGAAAAGATAGAAAGTGGGGTGTTTGCGCCTCTGTTCCTGCGTTTTATAGGATTTCACAGACATCTGTTCTTAGCTGACACCAATATTTTCCAAGATTTCAGGGGTACTCCTTCTGCTGCAAGTCGCCCTCCTTCAAATAGGTGCAGGACAGGTGGCAAGTTCAGCATTGCTCTCTTTGAGCTGGCAATGATCATATCCAATGTAGAGACAAGGTGCTAAGGCACTTTTGCGCATCGCAGCCTTGAAATCTTGTTTCTGCATTAGCTCTGGGATTGTTGTGGTTTATTGCATAGTACTTTAGGTATGTAGGAGGTGATAAACAAAGCACTAGTACACCATAGTCCATTACAAGTCTGCCATTGGGATCTTAGTGCAAGGAATAATAAGCCAGTTCACTTGTGAAAATGCTCTTGTGGATTTGGAAGGAAATGTGTTTTTCTGAAACGAGTTTCCTTTTTCTTTCAGCAGAACAGATTGTGGACCTGCATATTTGTAAGTTCTGTGACTGTGCGCCTTAGTCAGTGTGCAGAGTTAGATAGGAAGGTGGGCGGGCTCCCAAACATGCAGCCTATAGTTAGCATAAGAAAGATAAGTTTAAAAAAGGTTCCACAGTGTGTGCATGAGTATATGTATGCCTGCCTGTGTGTGTGCGCACGTAGGCCCCTGTGTGTACGCCTGTCTGCAAGTACTTGTTTGCCTGCCTGAGGTCTGTGCACACAAGTCACGTGTGTTAGTATGCAGGCGCATGAATATGTGCAGGTAAGGACCAAGGGGCATATTTAAAAAACCCTTGCGCCACCTTGCGTCACCCTGGCATCATTTTGTTTTTTACGCTAAGGCGGCGCTAAGGTGGCCTTTTCCCCGCACCAGATTTACAAAGTGCCACAATGCTTGCATTGGGTCACTTTGCAACCCCTTGTGCCACATAATGCCTGCGTCAGGCATAATGTATGCAAGGGGGGGCGTTCTGATGCAGGGTGGCCCCAAACAATAGGGCAGTGAAATTTACAACATTTCACAGTGCCATTTTTTCTGTCATTGTCAACGCTTGCTCAGAGCAGGCGTTAAAATGACACTCCAGTAGTAACCTATGGGCCTCCCTGTGCTTTGCTGCACTACATTTTTGACGCTAGTGCAGCAAAGGACCAAGATAGTATAAAAAAAAGTGACGTTATTGTGCTACCGACAGCCATGGTGCGCTGTATTATAAATACAGCACAACCATGGTGTTGTTAGGTGGCAGTAGGGGGACACAAGAAAAGTGGCACATCGGGACCGATGCACCACTTTCTTGTAAATCTGCCCCCAAGTGTTTTGTCAACTGCCCCTGTCCATAAAATTCTAGACCAGGAATAACGGTTGTAATATCTAACAATCTTCTGGCCCTTTTACAGTGGTGGTATTTCCTGACAACATGCAGATACTGGTGCAACTGTGGTAATTTTTGGTAGAATGCAGGTGTTGACACAATGGTGGTTATGCATGACAATGTGCTGGCCATGCCACAATGGTGGTATTTTCTGGTACGTGCAAGCCCTGACCCAACAGTGGTCATTCCCGGCATCATGATGGCTCTGGCTCAATGGTGGTAATCCCTGGCAACATGTTGGACCTGACACATAGCTGGGAATCCACGGCATTTTGTGGGCAGCAGTGAACTGATGGTGATAAGGCACACATGCAAATTATTTTGGATATGTTAATGTTCAAACAGGCTCAAAAACAAAAAAGAATTAGTGCAACATGTATAAGAAGTATGTTAGTGTACAGGTTTAGCTAATCTCTCTGAAACCCAAGACAAATGTCCTTGCCATTTTTCCATTGCCTGGGTTTTGGGGAGAAAGCGGGACAAAGCAAAATCCACTGAATATGTAAATCCCTGTTCAACTTTGCTCTCCTTTGTTCATGGTAAATTACTTTACATTCGCAAAGTTGTTGGTACTGAGTGAGAATCTAAAGGTGTTTGTGCTTGAGGGTGGAAAGGTAAATGAAGATGCTTGTATACAAAAATGATGTTGTTTTATGGGTACTTGGAAGAAAGACTGTTTATCAAGGAAATGAAGGCCCCGTGTAAAATGATATACCTCACATAACTGTCCAGATTGCCACTTGTCAATGTAGTGTCATAACCAATGAGTATCTAAGAGAAAAGTTATTGGTAGGCAGATGAAGATTAAGGCCCTCATTATGAACATGGCGGTCCAGACCCCCATGCCGGCGGCGGTGGAAATTACCGCCACCGGCATGGAGGTCTGGACCGCCATATAATGAACAAGGGAGGGCCGCCACAGGCAGCCCTTTGCCACTGCCAGGCTACCGCCGACAGGCAGCCTGACGATGGCGGAATACTTTATCCAGCAGGGCAGCGCTGCAAGCAGCGCTGCCCTGCGGATAAAGAAACCTTGTTCCTCCAGCCTCCAGGGTTCCCCCGCCAGGGAAAGGCTGGCGGAAGGGGTGCCCAGGGTCCCCCGTGCAGTGCTTTGTCGCGCAGGTCACCGCCCGATTTACAGGCAGTGATCTGCTGCACCTGCCACACAGCAACATTGAAGACGGCTCCATGTCAAGCCGTCAGCAATGTCCTGGCCCAGCAGAATGTCCATTATACGGCCAGCAGGGTCTCAAAGGGGCTGGTGGTCTATGAAAAGACCGCCAGCATGAACATGGCAAGGTATCCCGCCGTGTTCATAATGACCCCCGAAATAACAGTGGAGAATGTGGCCAGACTTAACACTATGCGACTGCAGAAGCTCATACCATAGAAATATCTGCTAAACATGCTTCATAATAGTATATATGGCAAATCTGATGCAGTAAAAACAAACAGAGATGTGTAGCACAATGTATTGTGTAGAGGTCTGGAAGAAGGGAAATGCTTCACAAGAACAACGAGATGAGGGGACAGAAAGAAATATGAAATAATATGTTAAATGCATCCACATGACAAACTACAAGGGGTTTTCTGCTGTGTAAATCATGTGAAGTTGCTGTCGTATTAAATGAGCGTTCTTGCACAGTGATGGAAAGAAAAGGATATTGTACAACATACTTTAAATGTGCATGTGAAAAATACAATTCCAGCTGAAATAATAAGACTGGAGTGGGCATAAAAATGATTTCAATGGGATATGCTCCCCGTGTTCAATTAAAATTAAAGAATTGTTGGTGGAAATGTTTGGAGGTGGGGCGAAACGTTGGTAATACACTTGGAGCATACAGATATAAAATCATAAAGATGCTGTGCATAAATAAAATTCGAGTTTGAAGGAAGTTAATTGCAAAGTTGTATATTTTTTAGAGAAATATTACTCTGCTGGGGTGTTCAAGCAGGTTTTAAAATGATAATACATCTTAGGAGATGTGTCCACGTGGTTCCTTTAAAGAGAGATCGAAAAAGGAGCATTTACCAGATTTTTTCATGAGTTTAATGGGAAAATCAGATGTCTAAATTTGGGGTATGGGTTTTGAGGAAAACTGTCAGGTTTTGTTTATATAAGCCAAGAAAAGTGCCTGTACCTGAAATGGAACTGCTGCAGGTGGCTTTGGAGATTGTTTAAACTTTTCAGTAAGAGGATACCGTGAAAATTCAGATTGGTGGTCCCAATTGTAAAACATTTCAAATGCAATGGAAGGTGCAAGTTTGTGGACCAAAGACAGTCAAATAAATATATAGATAGATCGGCATGCTGACTTAACCATTGGGGTGTATTGTGTACTTTGGAAGAGGCAGAATGCTCTTCTTTCTATCAAAAGATGATTTTACACCCAACTTCTAAACACTGTACGTCTTTAGTTAGGGCGATATTGTTGTATTTGCTGCTATTGATGAGGAACATGGGGGACCCTGGACATCAATATGTAAGATTCTAAAAGAGCATGGTTTAAGGATAACGTTGTAGATACATCACATAAAAGTATGAGGCATAACATATGCAAGCTACACATTCGTGAAAAGGATACAAAAAGAAAAAATAGAGATAGTATTAAAAATGGGAATGTGAGAAGATAAATATCTATTAAGGTCATATCAGAGACTTATGGTATATTTTTCCAAGCTCGTCGATTACTTTTCTGAAAACACAGAGTTTTTGAGGCCAACTATGATAATCCTACCCCATAAAACACAACCATTTTAAGTTTCAACTCGTGATAATACAGTCCCACTCCCAATATAAAGCATTAGCTACTCAATGGGAGGGAGGGGAGCAGGGTCGGCTTTAGCGTTGGGGGCGCCCTGTGTGACAGTCTTTTTTGGCGCCCCGACCTCATGACTACCTCCTCAGATCCTTCACTACCCCTGGGAAAATGTGCAACTCATCTCTCCACAGCCCCCTTTCACATACACTCATTTGTTTTAAAGCGCTTGTAAAGGCTGGCTTTACTAATCCACTCAGCTATCTACACAAAATATCATTCTGTTCTTTGCAGCAGGCATATCAGCCCCCTACGCTACTTTATGGTGAGTCAAAGCTGCCACTAGGCAATTCTCTGATCTCTCTTTCTAGCAAGAACATTCATAACAAGAGGTATCTTGACATTTTAATTGCTTCATGAAGGCTGGACGCACAAGAAACTTTTCAGCAGCTGATTTTAAATCGCAAGTTTCGTAAGTTATTGCTAAACACAGCGCCCTCCCTGAGGTCAGCACCCGGTGCGGCCACACCGCTCACACCGCCCTAAAGCCGGTCCTGTAGGGGAGGCAAAGAATGGTGGAGCTTTCCAATAAAAAAGTATCATTATATCTAATGTAGGAAAATGCACTTTTTCACACGTTTCATGCATTTCTCTATGCTAAATGATGCTGGTATTTTGACTTCGCAGTGAAAATTGGTTAACTTGGTTCTCCTTAAATGTGTTGCTGAAAAGGTGAAGACAGTGGTAAGACTGATCATATAAATGCTCGGAGTTGCATATGGGGTGGTGGAGGAGATAATATGTATATAGTTAAGGCATGTTTTTCCAGGCTGACTAACATTAGAGGTGATCAAACCAGTTTGGGAAGCATAAGTGGAGGAAGAACGAAAGTCAGTGGCCTTTTCTGTTGACATCCCGTTTCACCCATTAGGCACTATGATATTTTAAAAAGCTTCAATCTGACCACTCACACTGCAGTTTTAGGTGTTAGTGAGTAATCTGTAGTAAATTGGGCAGTGGCTGGGATTAGCGTTTGAGTGATGGGTCATTCACCCGCTCCTGCTAGGATTACTCTATCTGATGGTATCCAAGTTCGCAGCTTGAGAAGGATGGGTCCAGTCTTCACACAATGTGGATAATGTCAGCCTGCCCTGATACAGGAGAAGAACCGGACATAGACTAAAGACAGAAAGAAGTGGTTGGAGTTTGCGTCTGACCTGTTACCACCAGAGCCAATAATCATTTGTGCTTCTCAAAACATAGAAAATGGCTGAAAGTCTGAACATCTTGGAAAGACAGCCACACCATGAATGTGTGTGGTGCAGAACCCTGGCTCAGAGGAGAGACTGTTGGAACTGTGGCAAACGAATGTGGCTGCACAAACTAAGGACTGTGTGTGTTTCCAAAAAAGGGTCAGAGTGAGCTGAGCTCCTAGTGAAGCCTACTAGTTGATCCGTTAGTAGTGGTTTTATACTGTTTTCTTTGAAGATGGTTTTTCTTGCAGCTTGGGAGTGAGGGACAAAGCCAGTTTGGGCTCACTGTCAGTTGGTACCCAGAAGGAGAACTCTCCAGCAGCAGGCAAGGATTCTAGTGTCAGCACCAAAGACTGATTGGGAAGATGGGGGAAGCATGTTCGTGCTTTGGCAGACTTGGAAGGACCTTGCTGTAGGATAACAGACTAGAGCTCTCCTTAACCCAGAGGAACTCTGTGACGTTTGGAAGCTCTGAACTGGGACCGCCTGCACAAAGCAACTGATTCTCATCCGGCAGCACCAGCCTAACTGACTCCAAGAGGCAGTCATTAGTGGTGATCCGCTCTTGGAGTACTAGGAAGCCTCCTGTTGCCACTTACTAGTGAAACTGTTACTTTGAAACTCTTTATCTTTGAAGCGACTTACCCAGTTTTAGTGACGGTGTAGGATACAGTCTGGAAGGCGTCCATTAAACCAGGATAAATAACTTTGTCCATATTAGGCGTTTTGTATAGGAGTAATTTGATTTGTACCAACAAAAACCCATTTTCTTGTACTGTGGTATCTTGCTGGCTCCTACTGAAAATTTGCATAGTTCCATGTTTTCAGAGTTGATAAACCATTTATTGTGCAATCTCTGACATAAGCAACCATGTGTGTAAACTAATTAAACTTACATATCCACACCCATGTGAACCTTTGATAATTAGTTGTATTTATTGTCCGCTTTTCTAAAAAAAAATTGCTTTCTTTTCATGTGTAACATGTAATTTCATGATATTTAATGATGACTCAGTTCTCAGGTTAATGAGCTCCTTCTTCACTCTCTTCCACTGTGGTCTCTTCTGTTGTGTGGACTGGCTGTAGTCAAAGAAAATCAAACCCATTTCACTATGAAGAGGCACTCACTCTCTCTTGCCTCCCTCATGTAAAACTCTTTCTCGCCAAAGAACTACTCAACTGTCCCATCCATGTTCCTTTAGACACGTCACCCCATTTAACCTAATTGGTTGGCAGCATCACAGACTGGGAGAGAGAGTCTCTTGTTGTGAGCTCTCCAGCAGGAAACTCAAGATCATGTGCCTAGAGTCATCCTAGTGAGCCTGACCTTGCAAACAGATGTTGGTGACTGTGTCCGTGTAGAGCGCAGTCATACCTTCATTCACATTAATAAGGAATGTGCAGTTTAAAAAAATATTTTGCACCTTTCTGCGAGCCTCCAAACCTTAACGTGAACTGTATCATCTTGATATTAGTGGCATTCCTCAATTCAGCTCTTAGTTGTGGACAGATGTGTCAATGGGCTCAAAAGTTGCACCAGTTTAGGTGATTTTATCAAGGTTTCATGGTTTACAGGACCATGATATAAAAAAAACCAAGAAGGTTCAAGAAAGAGTCAACCAACAAGACACCACAAGTTGCTTGGAACCCTGATACAAGTTAGAGTATTTTTCCCAGAGCAGGTACTTTGGCAGCTTCACATCAGACTTCATAGTGGACTTGGCAGTGGGCTTTCCATTGAAGCTATGCAGCAGTTGTGCTTGTGGTCCTTGTAGCGGGTTTGTCAGCATGCTGATAACAAGCTTGATAACAGGTTGGCTGTAGACTTTACATCAGACTTTGTATCTGAATTGTGGATCCTGATCTCGCTTTTCATTTCACTTTCTCACTGTGACTTTCTGTTTCTCTCTTTTGTTATCCGTTATACAAAGTCCCCAACCTTTATTTGTTTCTTGTATGTTGTGTACCTTGCTTTGTCTCTACATGTGAATTTTACTAAAATACAACAGTTTTTTGTTTTTTCATGTTTCTTGCCTGCATCTGTGAGTTTACTCTTAAGTTATTGTATTACCATTTGTGGAACTTCCTAAATTGCCACTGACTTTCTTTATCCATATTCTCTCTGACTTTCTCTGTTATGTACAAATTTTTCCACAAAGTGCCTTTTTCTTTTTCTTCTTTTGAAGATTCCTTCACTCTCAACTCACCATTTGTCACTTTGTTTCATCCTTAGGTACGTAGCTGTGGTTTACTCAGCCACTGTGGGGCAAAAGCGCACCATGCACTGTACGGCACTCATCAACGGCGCAGTGTGGGCTGGCAGCCTCTGCCTCACGACCCCAGCTATGCTCTATGCCCGCGTTCAGAAGGACAACCAGACGGAGATCTGCCTGATAGATCTGCCTGGTCCAAGTAGTCTCTACTGGTACACACTTTACCAATCCATCCTTGCCTTCATTGTGCCTGTCCTCATAATCACAGTACTCTACTCCTTGACCTTGCACCATCTCTTCCAAGTTATGCGCAAGGTGCAAAAGAAACGTTCAGCCCGCAGTAAGAAGGTGACTCGCATGGCACTCACCATCATTGGTGCCTTCCTAATATGTTGGACACCCTTCCACGTGGTACAGCTGGTCAACCTGAGCGCCACACCCTCCAGGACTTTCTTTTATCTCAACCAGATTACCATCTGCCTCAGCTATGCCCACAGTTGCGTCAGCCCCATCCTGGTCATCTTCTGCACAGAGTTCTTCCGTGAGAGGATCTCACACTCAAGGTGGGTTCATTTTTAACTCACAGCCTACCATGCAGCGCAGCTGCCTGATCATCTTGAGGGCATTCAGAAAGTTGACAGAGGAATGCATTCAGCCTTGCTTTCCATTTGCTGTCTTTATTTGTTTTAGGCTGTCCAGCTTGAGTTCATACCTTCACTTGCCAAAACCTTATTTAAAGTATCCTTCTGAGTGCTCCCTTTCTGTAAACAGGCCTGTACATGTTATTCTTATCTCTTCACATGTGCTGTGTATTCAAAGACCAAGGTCAAATGTTGGAGCTGTCTTCCGAAGGCTCTTGTTTACTTTTCTTTCTCTGACTCCAAAGTGAGATGATTTATGTGACAATCTTGCTGGATGCTTGGGATATAAAAGAGTTGTTTTCTAGCACATGACAACATTTAAATGAACTGTTTAAGTATTTCAGAATATATCACAATTAAGAACACAAATGAAGCACATTTTCTGTTATTTCTGAACTGTGTTGGAAACAAATACTTTAATATGATCTAAACAAATGATTACAAGAGGTAAAGTAATTTCCACACATTTTCTTCTGTGCACTGTACAGTTGTATTGGTAAAACTGTATGTCTGTGCAAATGTAATGGTCAGTTCAACTGAAAATGTGTTGTCTGTAATCGCAGTGTACTACCACACCATGAATACTCCACTCTATGCCACTCCACTCTGCTCTGAACCACTTCACACTACTGCACTCTGCACCAATGTACTCTACACCACTGCATTCTAAGGCACTTCAAGCTATGCTTCCCTACTCTACTCTGTACCACTCTATGCCAATGCACTCTTCGCCACTCTACTCTACACCACTGCATTCTAACCACTCCAGTCTAGGCCACACCAATCTAATCTTTAAGCTTCTCTGCTTTGCACCACTCTATGCCACTTGATTCTACTCTGCACTCTATGCCACTGCACTTTATGCCACTCCACTCTACTCTGCACCACTGCCCCCTGCATCACTCAGCTCTATGGCACTTCACTCTGCACCACTGTATGCCATTCTACTCTATGCCACTGCACTTTATGCCACTTAACTCTGCGCCACTGTATTCCACTCTGCACTGTACTATGCACCACTCTAATCTACACCACTGCATTCTACAGGGCTGCATTGTACGCCACTGAATTCAATGCCACTGCACTCTACGCCACTATACCCTGCAACTCTACGCCAGTGCACTCTACACCAGCCCACATTACTCTATGGCACTCCAGTGTGTGCCACTTTACCTAACTTCACACTATGCCACTCTAATACACAACAGTCTCTGCCACTCTACTCCATTCCACTCTACAACACTCCACGCCACTCTCCTCTGTGCCACTAATGTTTAGACATACTGAACAGCAGCCACACTGGTGTACAAGATGGCTAAAACACATTGGCAAAGCCAATTGCTTTTGCATAGGCAAGACCATTAGCTTTGCCATTGCTTGTTAGGATAAGGTAGTGCGGTGCGGCAGGGAAGGGCTCCATACCTCAGTGGTGACTTCTGAGTATCATAATGGAGGATTTGTACCTCTGTCAGCCTTAGAGGTTGGGCCTCTTCCGGTTGAATGGCAGTGTCCTTGTATACACTCTATCAGCGTTTGAGTACAAGCTGCACTGTCCTTTCCAGTGCTTGCCAACGTAGCACGAGAATACTCAAAGTACTCAAGTTAATGTGTGAAGGGTGTTTACTACACAAATATTTACACAATCATAAAAATAAAAACAATATAAATTCCATCATATCGTAAAAACAAAGATTAAAAGTACATCACATCGTCTCTCATATGTAAGGACGGCACAGTGTATTGTATAGTCCTTTACGGTTCTTTTTCAGAACATTAGCTTTAAAAACTTCTCCGAAGTACGGTTAATGTTCACCTAAAAATATCACTGGATCTAAATTCAGAAAGCCAAGTTTGCTTACTGCACAGATACATCTTTACTACAAAATCACCTCCCATATGCCAACTACACTCTATGTAGGTAAACTTGCTGATTTAAAAAAAAAAACACGTATTTCTTTAGCTGTCACGAATAACAGATATGGCAGTGCCACGGAGGAAGCTGATTTTTCTCCCTCATATTGGATCCCCGTCCTTCCTCACAGTAAGACCTGGAGACCGGTGATGTTTCTAGCCTGTTCCTTATGTTACAAGATGCCCTCCTTGTCACTTCTGTCACTACTCCTCCAAACGCTGGGGGTGCTTCTCTCGCAAGCATGTGGTCTATTCAAGAGGCTACCCCGGAACTACTCCTTCTCTCCCCTCTTACTGGCCCTTCTGCCGCAGGAATTGTTTCCAAGGTTCTGGCCAAAGGTCACCAATCTGCAGGGTCCTATAGTCACTCTGCCTACTTTTGCGTTATCCACACTGATTTCAGACAATAAAAGGCACAATATCTGGCAAGAAAATTAATTGCACGTTGTCATGCTACAGATTTTTGGTCCATCATTATTGAGTTCAGATGCATTCAAAGGACTAGTATTAGCATAGCCATTACCTTAAGAGGAAACACTATACCCTCATTCAAAGCTAGGGACAAATAAAATAGTTTTTAGCTTACGCGTCAAGAATTTTCAATTCTAATAAGGACACGGAGGCGAGGATTATGCTATCTCTTTCTTTACTGAGACAAACACAGCAGCCAATCAAATTACAATAAACAAAAAACTACATTTCCCAAGATGCTCAAGTCCTAGCATCACATGCTCCAATCACCGAGTGTGACCTTAGACCACATAAGCCATAACATTAAACATCATATCCTCTTTCTTTGTTCAAACCAATAACTTTTCAACTTTTTCAACAAACTTCTTCTGCAATGGTTGATTCGAAACTTGACCCATCTGAATCAAACGTCTATCGAAAGTTCAACCAAACTGATCCTCGAGTCAACTTCTTACTCTTTGAGGCAAAGACCGTCTAACACCAAGACACCAGGATGATACCATCAGGAATCCTTCTGATCCGAACCTGGGATAAGTAATAAATGAAAAAGGTAATATCTCACAATGGTAGACCTATCCAACAACATTTCTTTTCCGAGTCAATTTCCAATATATAACACAGGGAGGGTATAAATGAATTGAGTTTATAAACATATACACATTAACCTTTATTAATTTAAGGGAGGGATAATCCTCGCCTCCGTGTCCTTAATAGAATTGAAAATTCTTGACGGGTAAGCTAGAATATTTTTTATTCTATATCAGGACTGGAGGCTCTGATTATGCTAGTTCAATGCTGACCAATAACAACAGAGGCAACATCCATCACAGGTTTAAAATAAAATTTACGAAGACCAGTCTGCTGTCTTCATAATAAGAATTCAAAAATTATTTTTTTTAAAAAATTCATCAATAAAAGATGGAACATTCTACAAAGTGGTGGGATACACATTGATAGACCTTTGTTTGCATTCAAGAGATCTCCCAACATTAGGGACTTAGTTGTCCATACACGGCCGCATACACAAGGCAGTTCACGGGAACAGTCCACCCTATGGAATTTACCTCCGGTTTCCGGGCATTTTCCTTGCGGCTCCTGTAATGTCTGCCCACTTACTCATCGGGCAGACGTACTGGATCTTAAACATGTTGGCACTTGGCGGTTGACTAAGCACACGAATTGCAACACCCGACACTGTATTTACTTGATTACGTGACCTTGTGACTTACAATATGTGGGCATGACGACCAGACCCGTCAAACAAAGAATTAACGAACATCGTAGTAACATCAGGTGTTCTCGCATTACCACCAAATTAAGCTCGCATTTTCTGGAAGCGAACCATGGCCCTGACGATCTGCGGTGGACAGTTCTACAGGTGCCTAAACGCAATGATAATGACCCTAAATATCTGTTCAGGATTGAACAGCGTTGGATTTATAAACTTAAAACATCCAACAAGGGCCTCAATGATGATATTCCATGGTGGATCCTATCACCTTAATCTGTTGTTGACAATCTATTTTTAACAACTGTTCCTTGTCTTGGGATAATCCTTTTTATCCGTTTTTTGCGACATTTCTTCCCTCTTTCTGGATCATATCTGTACAGTTTCTTAAACCTCAATGAGGTTTATTTATTCCCCTCGAGTCTATCTGATTTCTGGCTGACTCTATGACTATTTGTGACTTTGGGGATTACCATTTTCATGTCCTGGACCGGCTCCCCTTTTTCATTGCAAAGATGGCTGCCGTTTTTTTACTTGGTTCACTCTCGTGTGTTAGTCTCTTTTTAGTGTTTACTTTCCACTACGATGATGTTCCCTGCTCCGGCGTATGGCCCGAGTCTACTTAACACCTCCCGGACGTCCGGTGCCTTGATTTTCAGGCACGGGTCCTCGGGTAGGTGAAGAAAGGACTACAGGAAGAGATCATGTAAGTCCTGCAGCCATTCGTTTTTTTGCATCCATTACTGTTTTAGGGCTCGGTCAATCCTTGCTGAGACGTCCTCTCTTTACCGGCATTTCTTCTATGTTGTCGGTGCGGTCCGCACCCGATGTCTAGTGCCGGCCACATTTGAGGATCGTTTACAAACTGCTGACACTGGCCCTGCCACCGACGGGCACAGTTGATTCAGCATCAGCCGTACTGTCGGCTTTTATGCTTTTGAATATTTGCATATTCACCACGTTCTGCGGCGTGTTTGTTTTTCTTTTCCCTTTTTCTGCACAAGAGACCTCGATTTATATGTTATTTTACTGATACTATCATCCTACATCTACTCCCCTCACGGGTCTCCCTAATATTCAGAACTCTGTATGTTTATTTAATATAGAAGTTTCTTTGTCCATGACTGCTGCCAGTAAGGTTACTCAAGTTTTCCGGTTACCTCTGCCGACATTTAATTTTCTTCATACATAATGTTAACAGAGTTATTTCGACACTTTTGGTGGGTGTTGGAACACATTTTCAATTGTGCATGATCTTATGTCCCTATGCACTATATGTGACATTATTGTTTTCAAACATACTGTACTGCCATTCTTCTACATATAGTGCATTCTCCTTTGGTCTGAGGTTTACGCGTCCCTAAGATGCCTGATTTCCATATGGGATGGTAAGCCTTCTATGTCATGTCTATTGTGTCTGACGATGCTTTTAGGGGATGATGTTTATCTCTGGTATTACGGTTAATTTATATGTGCTAAGACACCAACGTATGTCTTGTTGTTTTCCGTCTCTTCTATAGGGCAACCTACTGTTTGACTGACTCTGACGATTAGTCTACACATAGTAAGTGACCTTTTAGCACTTACGATATCTTTTTGTAGGAGAAGTTATCAATCACGGTCCTGATGAAGCGCCACTGGATCATTTTTTGACCACAAAGGCGCGAAACATGTCGACCCCTGAGTGTTAGGATAGAATATTTTTCTTCCTTATCCTTTATGTAGGAGTATCGGTGACCATTATGTCCTTCAAGTACTCCTCTATTGTTTTTAATCTTGGCCTGACTGCTACTTTGAGTAATTAAATTCAGATACTGAGTGTCCAGAGCCAATTTTAACCCACTTCTTACTCTCCTCTCCCTTCACTGTCAGCACGTATGGCAGATACCATTGGATCTGCATTACCATCTTCGGTTTAGTGCCACCACCAGATGTGTGGTGACCCGTCAGATATTGCAGTGCCGTTCTGACGAGGAGTTAGCCCGATGATGATGCTTCGCGTCTTCATTGACGCTTGAGGGCACTCCTATCATAAGACCGATGCTTGTCGTCTCTTTAGATAGAACTTTTTTGGAACAGTGTACTCTTTTCCTTTACTACGTCTTCATAATATCCTCAAGGCTAGAACCTAAAGTATATGATTTTGAAACCATAGCCCCTCTAACAGAATGAGCTACGAATTGACTGGTATTAATACCTACTTCACTCATTAACCATTTTATCCATCTCGCAAGAGTGGCTGAGGAAACCGGCTTAAAAGGCTTCTGCAAAGAAATTAGCACTTGACCATTCATGTTCTGTCTAAACTCCTCGGTAACCAGTTCATAATCTTTTAAGCATTGTACCACACATAACTTTGAATTATCCGGAAACAAGGGTAAGATACTGACCTGCAATTAGTTTTAGTTCTTCTGGAAATATTGAACGTAACACCATCAGGAGAGTAAATCCTACCAGATAAATCTAAGGCCCTGACATCCGAAACCCTCTTACAGGAAACTAGACATAACAACATAGCCAACTTAGCCGAAAGCTGTTTGCGGGATAAATATTTGTTACTGGGCCAAGAATCTATAAATTTTAACACAATGTTCACGTCCCATAAAACAGAATATTTGACCTGGGGGTGATTAGAAAAACAAATACCTCTCAATAACTTACAAACTAGGGGGTGTTCCCCCACTGGCTTACCATCAATGTGTTTATGACCAGAAGAAATGGCTGATCTAAAATTATTGACCGTCCTATAGGCAGACCTGAAGAAGCTAATTCAGCAAAAAAATTGAGAATTAAATCAATATTTGACTCCATGGGATTGATACCCCTTCCATTGCACCAACTATCCCATCTCCGCCATGCAGATGCATATCTCTTGCGTGTGCTAGAGGCCCAGGCTTGCTTGATATAGTTTTCAGCCTGTTGCAAAAGTACTGGGGTTTTCCATCTTGTCCTGAAACCATCCACGCCATCAGCATTAGATTCCCTGACACAATCAATGGATGTTGAAGGCCCTCCGGACTCAACAACAGATTCTGTCGAGGAGGGATGAGCAACGGAAGAGCACATCCTAAATGAAGTGCAATAGGGAACCAGGGCTGAGACCTCCACAATGGAGTCACCAAAACCAGATCTGATTTCTATCTCCGAACTTGAGACAGGACCCTGGGGATCAAAAGAAACGGAGGGAATGCATAACCCTTAAAAGGGTACCAATTCTGTAAAAAGGTATCTGTCGCTATAGCCAGGGGGTCTGGTCTCTAACTGAATAACTTCAGGATCTGAGCATTGAGGCGAGACGCAAAGAGATCTATCTCGCAAGGACCCCATTCCTGGACTATCTGCTGGAAAACCATTGGATCCAGACTCCAATCGCTGGGATCCGTCAGGTATCTGGAGTTCCAATCTGCTATGGTGTTCTGAACTCCCAGAAGGTACTCCGCCAGAACCACCAACCTGTGACTCAAACAATAATGCCAAAACTCCTTGGCTATCTCCGCTAGGACCCTGGACTTCGTTCCCCCCAACTTGTTGACATAACGCACTAATGAAATGTTGTCCATTCGCAGAAGAATGCAGCAGTCTGTCTTGTGAGGTGATAAGCTCTTTATTGCAAATGAGCCCGCTAGAAGCTCTAAGCAACTGATATGGAGATCTTGCTCCGTCATTGACCAACGGCCCCCTGTAACTACAGATCTGCAGCGGGCTCCCCATCCCCACTGACTGGCGTCTGATTCTATGACAACTTCCGGGTGAGACCCGAATATGGCTCTGCCATTCCATGCTTCCATGTGGTGAAGCCACCACTGAATCTCTTCCTTGACCTCTGAAGTTAAAGGAATCAAAGCCGGGTAACTCAGACCCTGTCTCAAGTACTGGATCTTCAGTCTTTGTAGAGCTCGATAATGTAGGGGGGCAGGGAAGATTGCCTGAATGGAGGAGGCTTACAGACCCACCAGTCGGGCAATGTTCCTTAGAGAAATAGTCGGACTGGTTAAAGCCGATCTCAACTCTCTCTTGATGTTGCGAATTTTTAACGAGGGAAGAATCAATTGCGATTGGACTGAATCGATCTTGAAGCCCAAAAACTCTATCACCTGAGTTGGTTTCAACAATGACTTCTGCGCATTGATAAGGAAACCTAAATCCTGTAACAGACTGATTGTCCAGTTCAAATGCGTCAACAAGGTCTGGGAGTCCTGCTCGATCACTAAGAAGATCGTCCAAGTAAATGATTAGTTGAACTCCCTTGGTTCTCAGCCATTCCACCACTGGCCTCAACAGCTTCGTGAAGCACCAGGGGGCCGAGGATAGGCCGAACGGTAGAACTGTGAACTCCAAACAATGACCCTTCCACTGAAATTGGAGAAATCTCCTGTGAGGGGCAAAAATCGGAATTGAGAGGTACGCATCCTTTAGATCTAGTCGTACCATCCAGTCTCCTTCTAAAAGGATATCCCTCAACATGTGAATCCCTTCCATCTTGAAGTGTCTGTACACTTTCCAAGAATTGAAGTCTTTTCTATTTAAAACCAGACAATGTCCTCCTCCTTTCTTGTCTACCACAAAAATGGGATTGCAGAACCCAGAAGGGTGAGGAGCTGAAAAAAACTACTGCTCCTTTGTTTAGTAAAGCTTGAACTTCTACATCTATAAAACTCTGATTTTCTCGGGAAAAACTCATTTGTACAGGTGTTGACAGTTGGAACGGAGTGCTGATAAACTCTAGATGAAAGCCTGCCACCGGCTGAAGAATCCAAGGATCCCCAGAGATTTTTCTCCATTTGTCCACAAACAATCTCACTCTTCCCCCAAGCGTAACTTGAGAATGGTGAATAATGCTTACCAGTAAAGTAGGAGTCCTGTATCGCTCCTTGGTGTCCTCTGCGATGCCCCCTGCAGAATCTGGGCTTACCTCCTCTAGAGTGAGAGGGGTAGAATGTGGCATCCGATTGGCCTCCGGACCAGTTACCCCTGCCTCTCGGGTAGGTAAAAGATCCCCGGCCGGGCATTCGTCCACCATAACGCCCAGCCCTGAGAAAAAGGCCTTGTCTAAACACTTTTTTAAGGGACAACTGACAATTGCGCTTTGTCCAGGGTGGAAAAAGTGGAGCAAAATTTGCCAGCTCCTTAATAAAGGATGAGCCAAAAAGAAGACCTTCTGCACCTGGTCCCGCTTCCGAAGAGGCTAAATCTACTAATTTAGGATCCATCCGCATAAGGATGGACTTTCTGCGCTCAGCGGAAATAGCACAGTTAGTGTTACCTATCTGGCACACGGCTCTCTGAGCCCAGCCCAGAAGAACATATGTGTCAATAGGGATGCCCGATTCTTTGGAAACGACAGCTAAATCTAAAAATGTTGTTAATGGACCTGACGTGTCTAGCAATTTGTCCTGACAAAGGAGCCATGATCTGTCTAAGCCTTTTTTGGGATCCTTCGCAACTTTTTTCAGAAAGGTTACCATTGTAGGGTCAATTTCTGGAGTGTCCGCCACATTATTGTCCAGATCTGGTCTAGGGAATTCCGCCTTGAGGCGAGAGCGAACCTCCTTGTCAAAGCTTCTTCTTATGTTAGAGAGAACATACTGAGCAACTTCTGAAGTTGGAACCCAATTAGAAGACCTAGGATGCACAATATCTGAAGGGTCGAAGTCTAACAATTGAAGGGGTGGAGGTTGTTTTTTCGCTTTTTTACTAGGAACTGGTGTATTTAAATCATCAGAATCATGATCATCAGAGTCGTCAGAAGAGGAGGAATTATTCAGAGTACTATAATTATGCTCCGCACTCCTTTTCTTATGCAGTTTCTCAAACATATCGGCATGTAAGTCCTCAGAGGGATCATCCCTTACAAGGTTCTTAGTTTTAGCCTTGGACTTTGAGGCTACTCTAGGAATATTCTCTTCTGAGATAGGAGATATATTATCAGCCATTCAGCCTTGAGAGTGAGCGTACTCTAACAATTGCCCCGAGAAAGGGCCTAGCGCTCTCACCAAGGCATCATTTACCGACTGTTGCACTCTAGAATCGATTGCCTCAACCAGATTAACCTCTAATTGGTTATCAGTATCATCAGGGTAATACCCTGTATCCTGGCCACTCCATTGAGCCATAATCCTTAATAATCGGCTCAAAAAATAAAGTCAGAAAAAACAAGGGAAGTGAAAAAACCCTTTACAGGCACCAAAATAATCAAGAAAGTTCCTTAAATATAAGTGGAGGGAGCTGCCTGTAATTTACTCTAGGCACAGCCTTATTAAAATTTTACAACCCAGAAAGGATTAAACTGGGCGTCAGGGATGCACTTTGAAATCCTGCAATAGTGAAACAACTGCTAATACCCAGACGCGCTTGTAGAAATGAGCCGATCTCCTCAAAGAACTCGGGAAAAGGAGATCGGCTCGTAAAAACGCGCGAGCACGGCAACACGCGTTGCCACTATGAACAGACTACGCACTAAGCGCGTATAGCACTCCAGCTCCCGCTTCCACCAAAAAAAGGGCACTAAATCAACTGTCACAAGATCGGCAGAACGTGATTACAACACGAAACGAAAGCAAAAAGCGAGCGAAATCGCGTCGCTTGATTTAAATGCAAATATTAGCACAATAAATCAATACCACAATAACATTGAAGTAGAGAGAAAGTAAATGTTACTTATCTGCTGCAAAGCAGCGAAAAAAGAGGATATACGTTTAAGGTTATGGCTTATGTGGTCTAAGGTCGCACTCGGTGATTTGAGCATGTGATGCTAGGACTTGAGAAATTTTGTTTTTTGTTTATTGTAATTTGATTGGCTGCTGTGTTTGTCTCAGTAAAGAAAGAGATAGCATAATCTGAGCCTCTGGTCCTGATATAGAATCAGATAAATACACTGCAAATAATAAGAGTAGTGTTTGAATGATCTCCTGTTTAAAACCATTCCTGTGGCTTATGGGTGTTTCACCCTCACCTATCGGATCACAGACCCAGTTATCCATATGTGGCACAATCAAGATTTTCAGTAATCTTGACAGATTCTTAGTCCCATATTTATACTTTTTGATGCAAATCAGCACTTGGGCAGAGTTGTGTCAAAATGTTTACCGCCTGCTAACGCCTTTCCAACGCACCTTATTTATGGAATGACTGTAGCCGGCGCTGCGGCCTGGTTAGCGTCAAAATAAATTACTCTAACCGGGCAGCAGATGCCTAGGGAAGAATGGGGGTTTTGCGTCAAAGAATGGTGCAAGTCAGGTTAGAGTAAAAAATATTCCAACCTGACTTGCGCCATTTTTTGACGCACAACCCCCTTGGAAATGACTCCTGTTGTAGCAAAGACAGGAGTCATGCCCTTCTGTCCACTGGGCATGGCCATTGGGCACAGTGGCATGTAAGGGGCCCGAGTTAGGCCCCCCTATGCCACTTAAAATAACTTTTAAAAAAATACGTACCTGCACTTACCTGCACTCACCATAGATGGGTGTCCTCCAGGGGTGGGCTAGGGTGGCAAGGGGTGTCCCTGGGTGCAGGGAAGGGCACCTATGGACTGCTTCCATGGTCTCCCACCATGGAAAGAGCCCACAGGTCCCTTAACGCCTGCCCTGACCCAGGAGTTAATTTGTGACGCACATTGGGATTTACGTAATTTTCCGGCTCCGCCTTCCAGCCGTACGCCATTTTTGCCCAGTTCGATAAATATGGCGCACGGGTGTTTAAGTCATTTTTTGGACGGGAACGCCTACCTTGCATGTCATTAACGCAAGGCGGTTTCACGCATCCAGAAAATGACGCACACTGAGAAATTTTGACGCACTAACTATAAATATGGTGTTAGTTTTGCGCCAAATTTGCGTAAAAAAATGATGCGAATCCGGTGCAAGTAGAGTATAACTATGCCCCTTAATGCCTCCAGTGTTTCCAAATTTTGTTCCCTTTAATTTTTAGAAAGAGGGTGAAGCAATGCACTCAATAGAAAATAGTATCTGCTTAGTCTGTATGCAGTATTTGTCCATATTACATAAAGTATGTTGCAATTATCAATAGTCAAACATTTCTGTCAAAATCATGATTTACTAATTGATATGACCTGCCTGATACATACTCACCTGTGGATCAATGAATGAAATATTACCTGTAATGCCCTTACTAGTATCAGTGCTTCTTAGTATGTGTGATGGTGGGCTGCCCATTATTTACTAATCAGTGTGTTGTAGTGCTCATGATGGTGCGTATGGTGAAAGGATTACCGGCTGCCTTTCTACATGGACCTGTCACACTTGCAAACTCACTACCCCCCACACTTACTTCTACCCTCTACTTAGTCCCAATTAACATCCAGCCTACATAAGAAGCTGTTATTATGTATCTCTTTGTTTATTTGTTTTACGTTGTAGTATAGAGCTTACAAGGCATTGTAGAATCAGAGCACTGTACGTACAAAAGTGAAGTTACATAAACAGTCAGTAGTAGATGAACATAGGTAATACATAAACAATACAGACAACTGACAACAACAAAATCATTTTAAGAAGTGTTACAGTTAAAAGAGTACAGAAGACAGTTTTTGCAAGAACAGGCAAGTTCTGAGCATTATCAATAGAGCACTATGTCAGGACCTATCACATAACACAACAGAAATAAAACTCTTGAAATTCAGACATTGCAAAATCAGTGAGACAAGAAAGGAATATATACTCATCAAGGTTTGTCGTTTACAGGCACTGTCCAAAGGGGTCAATAACTAAGAGCAGTAAGAAAATGCTTTAGTTCTCTTTTGAAGGCAGATAAGGTGGTGATAGTGCCAATTGCTGGGGGGAATGGAGTTTGAGTCTGGACTGCAGAATTGGCAGGAGCAACCAGAGGTCTTCAAGTTATTAGCCAATTAATGAGAGTGATCTGAGTGGCTGATGTTATGAACTAGGCCGGTACACTTGAAAATGGATCTACCATCAATTTGAACTGCACTCAACAAGTGCATGGCGTGGGTGATATGATTGGCGGGTCTGCCCATGAGATCAAGAGGGCGGCTGCATGCAAGGAGGCTTTAGGAGGGTCCAGATGAATTTTAGGAATACTGGACTGGATTGTGCTCCAGTAGTCCAATCCAGCTAGATCCACAACTTGAATCGCTTCCTTGAAGTCCTGTTCCAGGAAGAAAAGTTTGATTCCCTCTGATGAGTCAAAGTTAGTGATTTGCATTGCTTGTCAATGTGTTGAAAGGTTTGTGAGAATTGTTATCCAGAATAAAGCTCAGAGATTTGGTGTTATCAGTAATGGCCAGAGATCATTTAAAATCCTAAAATAATTGATCAATTGGTGAACTGGGGTAGGGGATGTGTAGGGTGAAATGAGTAAGAACTCACTTTTATAAGCATTACACTTGAGTTGGTGTATCATCATAGAGAGTATGTTTTCATGGGTCAAGGCCAGTAATGAGATAATAGCAGAAGATTAAACTTTCAAACAGAGCTGGGTGTTGCCAGCCTTAATGGTGATAAGATATTCTGGATTATTTTATATCATCAACTAGTGGTTCGGTAGAAAGATTGAAAAGGAGCAGAGAATAAGGACAGAGGCTTGCGGTGTTCTTGTGGTCCAGCTACTGGTTTAGACAGTGAGCTGTCTGTTTTAATCAACTGGAATGGTTAAACAGATAATCCTTGAGGTCTTTCAACATGTCGATAAGGTTGTTCTGGTTAATCGTACCAACCACCTCTGAAAGCTCAAGTAAAATCAACAGATATGATTCACCATTGTCCAGGATACTGGAGACATCATCAGTCATTTGCAGGATAGGTTTGCCTACTGCAACTAGCTGCGAAACCAGACTGAAAGTAATCTAGATTACTATTCTTACTAACTAATGACTTCAGTTGAGGGGTCTCACAGCTTGCCAGGATTTTAGTGAAGAAGCGTTAGATCAAATACGTTTGGAGATTGTGCTGAAAAGGTTTATCTGGTGTATTTATTTGAAATTAGACTAGCTATCCTGTGATTTTTCTGCACAAAGCTGGACAGGAAGTGTTAGAATGTAGTAAGAGATACTCTCCCCTCTTTTTGACTTTGATGTAAAAAAACAAGCAAATTCCCACACATTTCATGTCAGGTTCTGCTATTTCAAGCAAAGTTGCAGAATTTATAATGTCATGAAGAGCCTTCTAAGTGTGTTTTTACCCTATTCAGTTTGGGTTTTAGAAGGCATGGATTTGGCTTCAACAATATGCTTTTAGTAATATTTTACGGCACAATAGAGGTTTTCCAAATGAGCTACTGTAAGGTTTTGGCACCAGGAGTATTGAGTCAGTTTGAATAGCTTTTTTCCTCATTGAGTTTGTTAGTACACCAAGAAGCAGGCCTTTTCCTCTTAGTACTTTTCACCATACAGGGACAAGGTCACTCAGGTTTTTAAGCCACAATATCATTAAAGGTATTAGTTGCATCATTAATGTCTTTATATTTCCTAAAGTGGGGATACATGTGCAAAACATTGCAAATCATTGTGATTAATTCTTTTGGTGCCCTTCGGTAGAGTTTTTGGTCTTTTGATGTGTCTGCTTGTCAGGGTTTACAGAAAGACAAGTGGGAGGGAATTTGGTAGTGATCAGACCTGGGTTTGTCAACTATTAGAGACTACGTTTTGGTGATGGTTAGATGTAGGGCAGCACCTTTGATATGAGTACATTACAGGCAGTGGTGTGTCATATCATTTTCTAGCAGAAAGTGGAAATGCATGAATTGTCTTTAGTATTTTTCGAGTGGAGATTGTAGTCACTGGCAAAATGTGATTGTTATTAGACAGTATGAGTTGTCAGTTATATGGTCCATACACTGTTCAACAAATAATTGGTTATCCTGAGTTGGATGGTAAATGATGTTAATTGTAGTAACTCTCTTGGCAATGGACTTAATATAAACAAGACATTGAAAAGTAGGAAAGACTCAGTTGCCACTTGCCTGCAGAGAGGTCTTGTAAATTACTGCTGCTTCACTACTGACCCAAATGAATGTCAGCATAAGCAGGAGGGATAATTAGATCCATGATGGCTCAGGATCATTGTTGAACCATCCATCAGTCTCATGAGATCCACGTCCATATCCACAATGGAGCCACTGTTTCTATGCAGTGCTTGTCTTCTGACCAACAATTATGAAGTTGAGGTGTGAAGGAGGGCGTATCTATTCATATGCAGAGGATCCTCATGTTTTCTGAGTGAGATTTTTAGTTGGGAAGATCCTTGTGATTGTCCCACCAAGACTGGAATATTTTGAATTTCTCCAGGGAGGAGAGAAGAGACAGTTCTGAGAGGACGGTAGTTTGGTCTGTGATGGAATGTCTAATTCTCAGTGTGGTGATTTCAGTAGTTATTTCACTGCCTGGTGGTGCTCTGCTGATCTTGTGATCTGTGGTATTATAGCATGAGACTTCAGATATTAAACAAACTACCCCCTTGATAGAGACTTAGGGGGTTATTCCAACTTTGGAGGAAGTGGTAATCCGTCCCAAAAGTGACGGTAAAGTGACGGATATACCACCAGCCGTATTACGAGTCCATTATATCCTATGGAACTCGTAATACGGCTGGTGGTAAATCCGTCACATTTGGAACGGATTACCACCTCCTCCAAAGTTGGAATAACCCCCTTAATTTTGTTGAGCAAGGTGCTAAGACCATTGTGTTAGGTGTGGTAGATGTGCAATCACCAACTGAGTTGCACTTGCATTTAAGATGAGGGGCAGTGGATTTGATATTTTGATATATATATATATATATATATATATATATATATATATATATATATATATATATATATATATATATATATATGAATATATATGTGTGTGTGTGTAAAGAGTTATTCACTAGAGTCTGTAAGGAAATGAAGTGAGGTAGTGTGTTAGGTAAAGAGTTATTCACTAGAGTCTTTAAGGACATTGGCATTGGGCATTGGTATTTGTAGACAGATGTGGAAATCATCACACTTCAGCCATTAAAGAATGATATGGTATATTTGGGAAATGCGAAAGAAGTGGATATATCTGTGCTGGAATTGGGAACAGGAGCAAATGAGTTAAGTTAAGAAACTAGGAACAATTTCAGAAACGAGGGAGTAGGAGAAAAAAGTGGGACTGGAAGTACAAACTTTGGAGGTGTCCGAAGAGATGGGCATAAAAAAGTTCCAGAGAGCAGGAAATATGTGTATGTACTACCAAAAGAGGAGGACCACTTTCTGTGGGAAGGTTGGAAGCAGAGGGTTAGAAGGGATGGAAGTAGAGGGAATGTTGTGGGTGAGAGGAGATTATTATATGCAGAACTGACACAGATAAAGGTGAGTTCAGATTCAAATCCACTTTATAGAAGCTGAATTTGGAGCGAGGGATGCAGATGGTCTGGAAGGGCTAGGTCAGTGGATCCCTACCTTTTGACTTCAGTGGACCCCCACTTTATCATTACTGTAACCACGGACACCCACTGAATCATTAGTGGAATTCAAGGACCCCCAACTGAGTCATTACTGGAAGCCGGGGACCCCGGCCTAAACATTGTTGATGATTTGAAACACAAAAAAATACACAAAAAATATAGGGGGTCATTCCGACCCCGGCGGTCAAGGACCGCCGGGGCCGGGGATGCGAGAGCACCGCCAACAGGCTGGCGGTGCCCTCAGGACATTCTGACCGCGGCGGGTCGCCCGCCAGGAACAGGATGGCGGTATGGGGTGTTGTGGGGCCCCCGTAAGAGGGCCCCACTTTGTATTTCAGTGTCTGCTTTGCAGACACTGAAATACGCGACGGGTGCCACTGCACCCGTCGCACATACCCACTCGGTCGGCTCCATTCGGAGCCGGCTTCCTCGTGGGGAGGGGTTTCCCGCTGGGCTGGCGGGCGGCCTGATGTTGGTCGCCCGCCAGCCCAGCGGGAAAGCCAGAATGGCCTCCGCGGTCTTTCGACCGCGGAGCGGCCATATGGCGGCTCCCACCAGGCGGGCGGCTCCTGCCGCCCGCGGGGGTCAGAATGACCCCCATAGAAACAAGCATTCATCAAACACATACACAAACACATAAATAAAAAAATTGTTTTAATATGAAGGGTGGAGCTTTTGTAAATTCAGTTGAAGCTACGAATCGCCCATACTGTATTCTGTTTGATGCCCCTGCACTGCTTCCACAAATCAGTCTGAGGATACTATTTTAATTTTTAGCCTCCAACTTCAAATTCCTTGACATTAAAAGTATGTTTTAAATTTTTCAGGTATACTTTTCGCTGCTTTACTTATATACACTTTATTAATCTGTTAATATTATTTAATTGCTAAGCAGTCACAGACCCCCCTGAGGATGCTCCGCAGACCACCTGGGTTCCCCAGACCACAGGCTGGGAACGACTGGTCAAGTTAGTTCAAAGTCATTCGTAGGCTGGAGGAGCATCAAGAAATGAAGATCACATTTTTCTAGATTTTCATCAATGGCTAGTAACGTGATATTACCATTGTTGAAGATGGAGACAGAAACGTGGGCTTTGATAAACAGCAAAGGTTGGTACAGAGTTTTTATGCATAAGGTATCTTAGATTTGCGGGAAATGTTGATGTCTACATGCACAAGAAGTATCATTCGAGGAAAACATGAGCTCAGTTTTTTAGCTTCCTTTCTTCACATTGTGACAATAGTCCAGAACTGGTGTTTCAGAATGCTCTTGTAAATGGCTGTGCTTTATTACTACTTATAATTTTTGGTGGCACTTTTTAATACATTAGGTGGGTGTATTATGTAGTAGAAACTAGGTTCTGAGTTACTTTGGGTGTTGGGTTTGATGAATTCACCATCACTAGACACATTGAAACCTAACTAAATCGGTAGAGCACTAAGACGTTTAGAGTTAGTATCAGGGGAGTAAATGAAAGCCTATGGGCCTTGGAGACTGAAAGAAGCCACAAAAGGCCAGGTTCAACTGTTCAGCATTACAGAGATAGATATAATGAATGATGTTTCTATCTCTGGTCATGTCCACATGGAAGGAGATGGAAGAAAGAGTTTGAGATCCACCACGAAGTGGGCAAGCATCTCATGACTGAGGTGGATGTAAAGTCAATGAAAAC
The DNA here is from genome assembly GCF_031143425.1 of Pleurodeles waltl. Lineage (NCBI taxonomy): Eukaryota > Metazoa > Chordata > Amphibia > Caudata > Salamandridae > Pleurodeles > Pleurodeles waltl. The sequence goes on from NC_090450.1 coordinate 703,534,779, forward strand.
ATCAGTCTGCCAAAGCATCAGTGACATTACATTCATGTATGGTCGGTTGTGTGTAGCAACATGTAATAACATAATAGTGTAACAAATACGTGTAGAAACCCAGATAAAAGGAGCATGGGCACTCATTAACCTGTACTTTTGTTGATGATCGAATAAAACATACCTTCGGTCAATGGACATGTTCAGCAGAGACATACTGGAAGGTGACAGAGGTATCCAACAAATATGTGTCAGCAAACAATATTCAAATAATAACACTAGTTAGGAAGCAAAAAGACTGACATAAAGTTAATTTTATAGTAGTTGAATTAGCTTTAAAAACGCAAAAATTAGTCTGGTTGTGCAGTAACAAGGCAATAACGAAGTGGGAAAACTATTTTAGTGTGCAAACCTTTATCAGTCTAAGGGGTAGTACCAATCTTAATTATGTTTTTTGTCCCCCATGCAAGATCAGCAAAATAAAGAAAAAAGCCTTTCGGCTCCAGACACCATTCCCTTTCCCCGTGTTGTACTGGGGTTTATCTCAAATATGGCCTGAGAGTCTCTACTTACCCTTGAGGCGTCATTGTCAAAATAGATCTACCACCACTGGAAATTCATGGGTGCCTGAAACCCCTAGCTCTGTTGGTCAAAACAGTCTGTGGTGTAGAGCGGGTTCTCCCAATCACTACTTGGATGCCGCAATGAATCAGGCATCTCTGCAAGCTTGTCATGGTAGTGACTGTCAACGCTTAAGTGAAAGTGACATTGCTGCAAGCAGAATTGCTCTTCATGAGCGCATGTGCTGATGGCATTGTTCTTTGTGAGTACATTCGCGGATGGAATTACTCTCTATGAATAGTCTTGCTGTAACCACCTGCTTTGTTCTACAGACATTGATCCAATTATATCCAAGGGGCATAATCATTACTCTTGAGCAGAACTTCCTTAAGAGGTGAATAACCTAAACGGGATATTCCAGCTGGCAAGCTAAGGTTCATAAGTACCAAAATGGAGCTGCCGTCTTAACTTCCACATAAATATCTGCAGTTTTTAGGAGACCTCCAAGATTCTACTAGTCAGAACAGTTATTGCTTTTATTGGACACCTTGGCACTGTATCCAAAAAAGGCCAGTGATCTGCTCCAGTGCTTGTCTTACAAAACTAGCCTTTCCTGTAACTGCATGGCAGATGGTGTGTATCTATCTGTAGCAGTCTTAGCCCTAACATACCTACACTCTGCATCGCACATTATACTTGTGCATACAGTGATGTAATTGATTATGGTGATTGGTGATGTCTCACCAGTGCTGCATAGCTGCACGTAGTAAGCTTTAGCAAACACTACATGGAGTTTAGTACAAGCACTACTCCGATCCCCTGACTTCTATTTCACTCCTTCCACTCTAATGATGAGACCCAGACTATCCATTATGAGCAGACAAAGGTTTTCTTAAAGTTATGCTACCTGTAAGGGTAGGAGGAAATAAAACTGGAGGCCTCTGCCATGGAGGTTATGATTCAAAACAAGATGGCCCAAACTCCATCATCATTGTTTAGTCTCTGCTATCCTGGCTGTGGCCAGCTGTTTCTGGGACCCTTTTTTGAGACCAATACCTCTTGGTTGCACAGAGGTCTCCTCCCTTAGGAGACCTAACCCTCAGTACAATGTAATCATTTAGGGCCTGATTTGGAACTCGTTGACGGGTTACTACGTCACAGCAGTGACGGATACCGCATCTGTCAAAATCTAAATCCCATAGAACCTAATGGGATTTAAATTCCGGCGGACGGGATATCTGTCACTGTTGTGATGGAGTAACCCGTCTGCCGAGTTCTTCATCAGGCCATTAATCACTTAGAGCCAGTGCTTGGTTTGTAAAAATGTAGGTGTCAGGGCCCAAGATATCGCGCAGGAGTCCACTGCAGCTGGCACCACCCGCAGCGTACGCTGCTGCTGCAGATTGCCAGTTCCAGCCTTAGCTTTCTAGCCACCACACTTACGTGTGACATTTTGGGCTAGTCCAGGGCAGCTCAGTCAGTATAGATAGCCTGGATGTACTGGTTCTATCATATGTTTTAAAGTATATTGATGTGTTTAATGTGCTACTAAAGTGTTTGCCTCAAAAAATATGTTTGACAGCGCCACCACATGATAGACTCTGATTGGTAAGTGCAGGTGTTTAGCAATAGATGTCGGAATCGAGCACGGGCAAACACCAACACAAATTAAGCACTACATGGTTGTTGTCATGTGCATGCCCCTCCCCCTGCCCCCCCCCCCTCTGTTTCTGCAGCTTTAATCAAATTTTCCATAGCTTAACTGGGTAGACACTTTGGGGGTCATTCTGACCGCGGCGGACGGCGGTCGCCGGCCGCCACGCGGTCCCCGCCGAAAGACCGCTCCGCGGTCAAAAGACCAAGGCGGTCATTCTGGCTTTCCCACTGGGCTGGCGGGCGACCGCCGAAAGTCCGCCCGCCAGCCCAGCGGGAAACACCCTTCCCACGAGGACGCCGGCTCAGAATTGAGCCGGCGGTGTGGGAAGGTGCGACGGGTGCAGTTGCACCTGTCGCGAATTTAAGTGTCTGCTAGGCAGACACTGAAATTCTTTTTGGGGCCCTCTTATGGGGGCCCCTGCAGTGCCCATGCCATTGGCATGGGCACTGCAGGGGCCCCCAGGGGCCCCGCGGCACCCCCTACCGCCATCCTGTTCCCGGCGGGAGAACCGCCAGGAACTGGATGGCGGTAGGGGGTGTCAGAATCCCCATGGCGGCGGAGCGCGCTCCGCCGCCATGGAGGATTCTCAAGGGCAGCGGAAAGTCGGCGGGACACCGCCGACTTTTCGTTTCTGGCCGCGGCTGAACCGCCGCGGTCAGAATGCCCAGCGGTGCACCGCCAGCCTGTTGGCGGTGCTACCGCCGACCTCCGCCATGGCGGTAATTACCGCCAGGGTCAGAATGACCCCCTTTGTGTGGTGTTCAGTACATGCCAAATCAGCAAATAGGAGTATTATGAGGTCGACAAGAGGCAATAAAACTGAATAAAACAACATAATTAGATGAGTAGGTGATTACCACATAGGCCATCCCTTGCGTACCTATTCTTAAACAGAAACGGCCATGGTCACCTTTCTGACCATGCAGTGGTAATTTGCAAAAAGGCAGTGAAGCGCATACAAACCGGAAAAAGAAATCTACATAGATCACATATGTTTGATTCTCCAAGCAAATTATACACAAATGAAATATTATTTCACAGCTTAAATAGAAACGCCCAATTTAGAATCGTTTGAGACATTTTAGACGCTGGCACCTTTGAAAGAGCCACTAGGAGGAAAAGATTAGCAAGAAGGCTTGTGCTTGCAGAAATGTAGAGTGGTGCATAACAGCAAACGTGGGAGGTTTCAGTGCCAGGAAACCGACTCATGTAATGTCCCTCCAAGATCCAGAATAAAATAAGTCACATACAAAAATAAAAATAAAGGTGCCATAAATTATTTGCCTCTAATCTCACACAATTTCACTTTTTGTTATGCCAACATGTGTTCTTCATCTCGTAGTCTAGGATGGTAGTGACCCAGAGAGGAATCAGGCACAACCTGGCTGTCAGAGGAAGGCAGTACTGTGCCCACACTTATCTGTCTCACCATCTGCTACCATCTCAGACCGCCTGAGGCGGCAGGAGGTCCTGCGGGCCCTCGGCAGGCTACTGTACTGTCGCATGTGCACGAGAGGGATTTAAGATAGATAAAAACACAAATATCCCCAATTATCTCTGCGGGGCTCTGGAGAGTCTAAAAGACACAAATGCTGATCTGACTGTAGAATCCACTTGTTAACGGTGATTGTTCATTTTTTTTCTCTTCTTTCAGGTACTGTCGCTTCTTTATGAGATGGCGAGGGCTAGAGACTGGCAGTGCCCTTCCGACACAGGACCGGACTTCAACAGTGTACAGCCCTCAGGTCACACAGGGTGCCTCACAAAGGAGGAGGCGTCCCTTCGGAACAGACACGCCGCCATGTTCCGTTACTGAGGCCACGCGGATCAGCGTCACCGTCAGTGGACAGGAAGACAACAGCTTTGTGTAACGATACAAAGAGCACAGAAGGGCGATTAAACATATTAGGACCGCTGATGCCACAAGTTGCGTGGTGACAACTGCATCTGACGCCTGCTGATAAAACACAGATAAGGTGCCTTCCAAGAAGCAGGCACAAGGTTTATCACACCTGGTACCAAGTATGCCATAGAATAAACACGCATGTCTGCCACCATTTGGTACATGCGCGTGACTGGCACTGTCCAATAAACATGACTGCCGCCATGTTTTCATTACAATGAGACTCCTATGTTATGACGAATTGTTTTTTATTTCAGGATCGAATCCGTTGTGTGGGAGAATAATTCAGGCAAAGACTGCTTTGGTAGAAGAACCTGTTTCTTAAAAGACAATCCTTTGCTCGAAAGAAGAATTATTGGTTTCACAGAGTATTTCACTTTTTCTGGCTGAATCCTTTGATTTAACGATTGATATTTCCAATCAGACCATTGTTTTGAAGGTTCGGCTTTCATTTGACTCAAATTGCAAGCAACATTTTTCATTTTTTTGTAGTGTCCCTCCAAAACATTTATCTAGTCCAGTGTATTTCCAGGAAAGAGTGAGCTGGACCACCATCTTCATGTCAAAGCACAATGTACAAGTTCACTCTGTTGCTGTCATCCTGTTGCATCTCTGGACCTCGAGGCCTTGGTATTTGTGGGCATTTGCTACATGTCCATGCAACGAACAGATACATGTTCCGCATTTTGCTATGGACATTTGTTTGTGCATGTGTTTTTCGTGTGCACGTTTTTGTTTGTACGTGGTTTGTGCGCATGTGTGTGTGTGTGAATAAGTGGAATCATTGCGAGTGTTACCTGTTTTTTGTATTACAGGAGACTTTCTTCAGTAGCAACGCATTTGCACCGGTGAAGCACAGGGAGGTAGCAGAAAACAGTTAGAGGTCTGCACAAGGAAAGTGATAAGATTGCCAACTGAGTAAACAAGCTTCTCTTTCCCGCAATGCTTTGCGGATAAATAATTTTCCAAGTAGCCCATGTTTAAGCAGAAAACCCATCCTTGACTGAGCAAGTATGTGATACAGAGAAATAGCCTTTCTAGTGATTGTGGTACTGGTAGCCATTGAGCGCCTGTTTTTTTCCAACTGGTTGTTAAGTCATTTTCCTTTAGGCAGGACAAATAAAGCTTCCTGAGAAAAATTCTGTCACTTTAGGAACTCCAAGAAGCATCATACGCAGGCATCTTCCTCTCTTGCGTGTAGGTCCAGATCTATACCCCTTGTGTAGACAACCACTTTAGCCCAGTTCCTTAAGGTTATTTTAAACATGACAAGCTCGCAAGATCCTGCTACAAAGCTGGATCTTTGGGAGTGGTAGAAATTAATCAATCCATCAATATGTCCCCTTGCAGTCTCAGTATTTTGCAGGAACATATTCCATGACTTTTTGAGCTGGGCCATAGCAGTTGAAAGTTGAATATATTACAATTCCATTTTAGTCTGCTATGATATTCAAAGTAACATAATTCAGGGATGCGCGTAACAGGTTTATTTGTTTGGTGGGAGAATAGTAACTAAATCACAGCTATGGCAGTTGCAGTACTGCCATCTGAAGTGCCTAAAAAAATGTCAAGTTCACCTGAAGTGCCAGACGCCTGCACTGAAATAAAAAGGTATAAAATCAGTGAGAGCACCAGAAATTTGTTGTAAGGTAGAGAAGTTTGAAAAAAAATGGCTTGACACCATAAGACATCTAAAATAACACAAATAGTCCCAATCAGAGAAGTGCTGACTGGTGTATTAGGGGTACAGTGTTATTCACCTAATAGTGTTCTGAATAGGGTCCATGTAAAACATGTTCCAGGGGTATGGATGTTAGTCTAAAAGATCTTTGGTTCACCCACAGTTATTGAAGTCCTGTCACATACTGGGAGCGAGTTCACCAATGATGAGAACCTGGGGCATGGTTGACATTATCACTACAGACCCCCTTGTTGCTTCCTTGAAGTGTATGCCCCATTTCTTCAGAAATGTTTAATGGAGGGGCAGGTTTTAAAGACTTGCTGCTTATGTTTTATGTGGAAGCTATTTTGAAAACTATGAGTGGAATAACATTGTACCCGTAGCACACCATGTGACATGAATCAGTAGCAATGTGATTGGGACGTCTTGTGTTGTTTCAGTTTGGGTGAAGGGTTCTCAACCAGTTTCCCCGATTGACTCCTTTGTTCTGGTTAAGTTACAGGACTTCTATTAAGAGCATCTCAAACTTCCAGAACTTGTGCAGCGTTCAATTGATTAGTGCTGTGAGAGGAATGATGAGAAGAACTTCCCTGGCAAGTACAGAAAAACGCTTGCCTTTTCCCAGAGGAAAAGCGAATGGGAAAATATGTCTCAGTTGCAAATAGTTCTATCTGTTGTAAACTCAAGGATTTGCTTCCTCTTAGGTCACCTTCCAGTTCACTTGCCATTCAGGAGACACACAGTAGAGGATTCTCAGCATCTTTGTTGTTATATTTCACTGTCCTCTAAGTGGAACAAAGCACAAAAGTTGTTGTTCTGGGGTACCCAAGCTCACATTCAGCTAATTAGAAGACAATAGGAACAAGAAAAGGTCTCTCCTTGCTTGTTAAGGTGGAACACACTACCTGTGCATTGTCTTTTTTAACCCAATAACCCTTCCTTGAAGGAGGTGAGATATCTTGGGCTTATAAAGAAGGTCTTCAGTGAGAGATGACTGATGCGGAGCATCATATTTTGAGGTGATCAAAGGCTGTGAGTTTTTAGATATTCTCAATATGCTCCCTCCACTAAACTCAGGTGCGACTGCTATCTTTTGTCTGAACAGTGAGAGCCTGAAAAGCAAATCCGCTTAGAAGGTTGTATTTCTGAAACACAATAATTATTTGATTTTAATGAGGTTCATGAATTTGGTCACAGTGATGTCCTAGATGATGTTGGAGAATTCCATTTTGGGAGAGGTAAGATTCTGTAGGCCACTGTTTATCGGACAAGTAAGAAACTGTTGGCCACAAGACTGGTTGGAACAACATAGATGGCTGCTCTTAAATGTTGAAATGAAACAGCTTATAGTGTGTTCTTTGGCTGATGCTTTTTCGGGAGGAATGAAATGGGCTCCAGTAAAGTGCAGTCTCTGGTAAGGAATTAGCTGGAAAGTATTCTAGCTGACAGAGAAGTCTAGAGTGTGGGGAGTAGCAAAGCAGATGAAGACTTCAAAAGGTGTCTTCTAAAGAATGGCTCTCATATAAGTTAGTCCATGCATGGACAAACATGTACTCCATGCAGCCAAACACACAAAAGGTGATGAGAGGAATGCTTGCTATAAATGTAACCACTGGCAATCGCTCAAGTAGCATTCCAACCCATCGTTCTTTTGCCCACCTTGCCCCCTCAGTTTGGACTCAGTTGAGCCTTTGAAGCCACTACTAAGATCATCTTGTTGAACACTCACAGCAGAAGTGAGTTCAAAGGAATTCTAATAGTAACATTGGCCCCACTAGTAAATCATATATACATAGAAAATGCTCGTTCTTGGAATATTAGGTATGTGTCCTAGCAATCCAGTGATGCCATCCAGTCCTGCAGCCGCACCACATTAAAAATTTGAGGGAAGGTCATCAAGTTGAGGCTTCCAGTGGGAGGTGCTGATTCAAATCGCATTGCTGTGGGATGGGTCCGATGCCTGCAGTTCTTTGGAGATCGCCATAGAGCCGTCTGTGTTATATAAATAGTTATGTGATTACAGGAAAATTGATTTTTTGGGGGCTGCCCTCAATAAATGTGGCACGGTTGAAGTAGGATTGAGGGCAAAATCTTGTTTGATTATTGACAAGACCTACTGTTCATAAGCTATCCAACTCATATGTCGTTCGGGGAAGAGAGCTTTTATCCCACTGGGTATGTATGCTTTTAGTGGCTAAAAAGAAAGATCTGTACCAACCAATGTCTTGGTTAAGCCTTGAGTAGGGTACTTAGGTAGAGGAAGAAATCAACTTTTTCTATTAGAAATAAAGTTTGTCAACTACATGGTGACTCCATTAGCTTGTCTTGAATATGAGAGACTATAACCAAGCTTGGGTTGAGCTGCAGCTCCTGAATAGCGCCTTTCTAACCTCTGAAAGTCAAACAAGGAATTCCTCAGCAGCTTCTGCTTTGTCATGAATAAAATCATGGCATACATGTCATTCTACTTATCGGTCTTTGGAAGAGGGAGCAAATCAGATATTTCAGATATGAATTTTCCCTTGACAGATAAAGGCTGAGGAGCTGGGTCCTTGGTTTACTGAGCAGCTATAAAAACAGCCAACAGAACTGATGGGCCTTCCAGTCTTTTAAGACGTCCCTTCTTAGGTGTCTGAAATTTTGCATACTATGATTTTGCAATTGCAGACTCAAAATGAGATCTTAGAAATGTGTTCATGCCTAACATTGGATTACAAGTGCGATTTCAAGGAAATAACTCTAACTGCATGTATGGAGGGAAGGAGCAGCTCTAAGGGATGTATAGTTTTTTGCATCACAGAACTGTTTGGTTTAGTCTGTATGTTCTGACTGATTGTCCAAAAGAGAGTGAGTCAGAGCAAGAACCCTGGCCTTGTTGGCAAGAGGTTCAGGGTTTTTTCTGTTGAGGAATCAAAGGAACTCGATCATTTGCAAGATGTGGTGGAGCTCTAGGGACCAGAACAGTATTTAATTGAAAGGATGCAATATGGTTTTTAGGGTGGATAGAAATGATCTCTAAAAACAGATTTTGGTCTTTGGCTGAGTGGGCCTGCAACAGTATCCTCATTCAAGGACGCTTGAAATGGTACAGTGAGATATAAAAGATGGTCAAGAAAAGGTTTCTAAAATCTCACATGGTTCACAGTTTTGTTATAAACAATAATAACACGGATTCCATGTGTTTTAACATTAATTAAAGTGAAGAAACTTCACTAATTTCAAAGTGGAACAAAAGAGCCAATTTGCCAGATGAAAAGTGAAGAGTAGGTGTCTTGGACTCCCTAAGAGCTGATACAAAAACTGTTTGAGATGTACAGAAATGAATTGAGAAGGCTCGGATTCTTGCCCAGTAATGGAGAGGTCAACAATATCAGAATGTTCAGAATTGGTTTAATGTTGGGGAGCAGCCTTTGGTATCTTGGAAGGCTTCACAAAAATAACTAAGGGCCATTCAAAAGATTCGAAAAGGCGGTACCAAGGTTGGTACCAAATGGTGCTGTCCTTTATATACCTGTGTCCATGCTTTTCGTGATGCTTGTACATAAAATATAGTTCTTGCTCCTGTCCAAGTTCAGAGACGTGTGCCCTCTCCCATTCCTCTCCGATATGTGGTGCCACAGGCATACCAGTGAGTGGCATAGACATAGTTTAACCCTTCAGTGCAGCCCCTCCGGGCCCAGTAACTACTAATAGACATGTTTTGCTATTGGCACCCTAGGAGAGCTCTGCTTAATCTCTGATGGTGGAGAGTTTAGAGCATTGAGAGTCTGACCAATCCTAAAGTGTTCAGTGCTTGCTTGATCAAAGTAGTATTGAGGAGTGGTATTTCTATGTGGAAACCTAACTGTACAGAGGGTTTACATGCCATAGCAATTCAAGTCTTGAAGTTTAAGCAGACCAGACATGCAGACCTTGTGGGGATCAGCCAGCAAGATCACCCCACCTCACTAATGTATTGCTTGTGGCCTATCATAAAAGGAATGCTATGGAGAGAGAGAAAATGTTTTTTTTCTGTGTTTTACACTAACCAAAAAAAACATGCCACATTCAGGAATGCAGGACATAAAAACAGGAAGTGACAGAAATCCTTTTGAAAACTTTTCCTGTTCTGCCTATGGATAGGCAAGTCACAATCACCTGGAAAGTAGGGAGAAAAGGATGACAGAGTCGCTCATCTTAGCCTGACAGGTCCCTGTCATTTCACCTGACCCAACCCTAAATCACCCCGACCATCATAAAGCCCATCCAAGTGTACCTTGACTAGCTTGCCTCCAACTCTACCCCCTTCTTGTGATCCAACGTGCCCTTTCCCAAATCCCACAATGCCCGCCCCCCTCTCATCTCATTCATCTTATGCCTTTTCTGCCTCAGACTTCAGCAAAGCACCTATAACTTGGATCAATTACCAAACCCTACAGAGCCTCTCTCTTCCTTCAACTTCTCAATGCCATTATTCATGAGTGCGGTCATATCCTCTCCCTTGCTCCTCTATCTTCAGGTTCTTGAATACCTTTGTGAACCGAGCTAGCCCTCACTCCCACCATCTTCCTCATTTCACCCTTTGAGGGTCGAGGTCTATCTTTAACATTTTTCATCATCATACTGCCTTGCCACCACCCTCCTCTCCAGGACCCTGAAATGGCTTCCCTATCTGCACACTTACTTGCTCAGACACCCCACACACCTCTCACTATTTCCCTGTCCCTCCCCGCCCCAATCTCCTGTTCCTCAGATCCATCCTCATACAGACCTTTACTCATTCTGGGATGTCTTCCACCTACCCCGCCCCAGAAAGTGTCAATCCATCCATAATCAACAAAAGACTTGGAGCTTAATTTAGAGTTTGGTGGATGATATACTCCGTCCCATGTATTATAAATCCCATAGGCTGTAAGACACTTGTAATATGGAGGCCAGGACATCTTCCATGTTTGTAACTTAATATCCCATCCGTCAAACTCTAACTGAGGTCCTGGATCCTTTGACTTACAATACTACTTTTCCCCTGAGCTGACTTCCATTCAGCCCATATCACCTTACACTGAGACCTTTCTACTATCATACACCAAAAAAGGGGCCAAATGAAAAATAATTGAACCGCCAGAGAGGCAGACGAGTGTTAGTTTATTTCGAGATCCAGCCCTGGGTCTCTGTTCTGAAGGTGTGAGTTAGCATGCTATGCAAAGACAATCCTGTCTCGAAGACACTGGAAATTCAAGAGAAATAAATACATTCCAAATGAAAGTGAACATTTCTTGTGTGAATCTCATTGAGGGATGGGGCGGGGGTGGCAAGTGTTGCTGGTAAGATGGGCAACAAATAAACAGTTAGATGCCCAGAAGATGCTATAAGTTACTGTCCTTGGTTTTGAATCACTTAAGTCTAAAAGATTCAGGAGGCGACTCACTTAAAGTACATGTGATGAATGCAAGCATTGTGTAATTTCCTATTGCAGAAATTCCACTGAAAAAAATAGATTTTCTAGAGTAATCAAGTAAGCAGGAGAGAAACGTGAGAGTTTCATATGGGTGTGTCACCAAAAAATGAGGGTTCGCCTACAACTGGAGGTGCCAAGGGAATTGGAAAGGAGTGGTCAAGAAAAGGTAATGCAAACCGAAGATACACCCACCTATGAGTCAAAAAGGTTTTCTGAGCCATAAAACGTGAGACACACACTGACTCATATCTAAAGTTGTGCAAAATTCGCATACTTTGCTTTTGTGTAATTATATAAAATGCAAAACCAGCATTTAGCGCAACATCTTAGCATTAAATGCGTCCTCACATCCATTTTGCACTTAAAATAGAGTAAACACAGTTGCGCAAGCAGCAGCTGCTCACATTTTGGTCGTTCGTGTTATTGTCGTGCTTCGATGCATGGTGAATTGTGTCATTTTGAGAATTTTGCATAACACCCGTAACACAAAATCATATGAAATTACACAAGAGTAGTGAAATCAACATCATTTTAAAATGGCGCTTTTCAAGCCCTGGATTATGTCACAGAATTTACCGGTCCAGGTAGTCCAGCAACACGAACATGAATCCCATTCACCACAGACTGCCTGAAAAAGCAGAAATAGTCACTGGGAGTGATGCCTTCATACATTCTAACGACCTGATGTCTCAGAAAAGACAAACATTCCATATAAAAAAACAATAACGAGTGAATTAACACATATACCTGACTGTTGAGCCACCCACTGACCTCAGCTGTTACCAACTCTGCATCACACCAGTGCTGTCCAGGTGAAAAGTTTAACAGCAGCACGAACCAGTGTGGAACTTTTCTAAAATGTCAGGCCAGGGCATGGTAGCGATGTCTGCCCTGAAATGATGAAGAAAGAGAAAGAGCATATGCTGGCAGATTTGGTGTGTCACTTCCCAGTGCAGGTGATCCTAGACATGGTGATGAAGTTATAGGGCGAGCAAGATCATATCACCAATAACAAACATCATACAATACTTGCCCATTTGAACGTACCTGCATTAGACAACGGAGGTGTCTCGGCAACCGCATACAGCAGCATATCACAATGCAAGAGTTCATGCAGACAAGGCAGAGTGTGGCACACGTCTGTACTGTGGCACATTTGTAACATGGGCTTGCTGTTCTGGGCTGCAAACATGGTATGTTGTACCCACATATCACATGCCACTGGTGGCACTCCATCAATGTCTAAGTCACCTGTGTTACCAGGCACAGCGGGCAATTGTATGCCTACTTTGATGGTGTCAACTGCAACAACAACAATGTGATGGATGGAATGCTTGAATTAATCTCAGCCACTGACAATTCCTTGAGCCGCAACCCAAATCTATCATTTTTACGCCACCTCAATTTGGACCCAGTCAAATGCAAATCATTCTTGTCCCTGCTTCAAGGGGAATGGTTGAGTGTAGACTGCCACGCCAGGTCCTCCCTGACCTGGAATATAAGCAACCTAAAACTGGTTTTGCCTTGATAAGGGCTCAGCAGCCTGGTATAGCTTGATTCCAGTAGCACATTGAGTACGGGACCCACATCTGGGCATACCTGTCGCACCTAAGGCACCCTCTGCAACAACAATAAGGTGATGGATGCAGTGCTTGAATTAATCACAGCCACTGGCAATCGTTTGTGCTGCATCGGGTCCGGGTTTGCTTGTGTTCTGATTCAGGGAGGACCTGACTTGGCAGGTCAGGCTGGACTGTTCCTATTGGAGCAGGGTCAAAAGTGACTTGCATATAGCTAGGTCCAAACTGAGGTGGCATGGTATGCAAAATAATGATGGATTGAGATGCGGCCCGAGTAATTACCAGAGACTAATTCAAGCATTCTATCCATCACTTTTTGTATACTTTACTTTGATGGTGCAGCACATGAGGAATACATATTATGACAGTAAGAGATTGCTGCATAATCACAATCTGGATGTTTTGGCCACACGTGGGTGCTTGCAAAGTGCCATGAGTAATGCAAGTTGATTGAGCATGACCCATGTGACAGCACTTGGTAGCACACATATTACATGAACGAGAGGTGCTAAATATCACACCTTGCAATATCATAAGTTGTGGAATTGCAAAACTTAAAAAACATCATAGACGGAAGCCTCAGCAGCTTTTTGCTGAAGTGGAAATCTGACATTGCTGCAGCTAAAGGATGTGCAGGGCACCAGGTGGACTGCTATCAGTTTGGCAAAATTGCCCATGCTGTCTGTTCCATAGCCTAACTAAAGCACCGAGCTGTCACACTGCACCCACCCCTGCACCAGAGTTGTTCCTGTGTGGCCGGTGGCAACCCCATCCCAGCTACCTGGACATGATCAGTCCCCAGTAGACTTTTGTCCTTTGCTCAATTAAAAATGCAGCAAGACACTGAGAAATTGTATCTCCTAGTCAACCTGCACTGTCCAGTAATGTGCATGTGAACTAGTGGCCAAAGGAGAGGTCACTAGACCCCCATGTGGTATTATGGGGTTTCCGTTTCCTGCATTCTATCAAGAATCACGGGTCTTGTCCCTTCGGTGAGGCTGGGAAAACATTGACATTTTGTAAGACATTGATTCAATGTTATCATCATTTATTAATGCGATCCTTGACCTTCCAGCTCATTGTTATTTTATCATATCAAAATGTAATCTTTCAAGCAGTCTCCTGACACAGATTTTAACTTTGTTTTAAAGCATTCAGAGCAGTATATCTTTAATAAGACATACCTTTGCTTTTTGTTAAAGCTTCATAAGACTCTTGTTTAGCTGCAGTAGCTTTAGAAACATCGGGTTTTAACCAAAGCATCAACCGAGGGGTTTTAATCTTAAGACATCAGCAATTATAACTACCTGAGTGCATTTTTTTGTTTGGAAGTCGTCGTTGAGTAACCACAAACATATTACCATAAAGAATGACAGGTATCAGCAACAATTCGTCCGAGACGACACAATGCGCAACAGATCCATCATAAACTAATGTTAATATTGAAAATTCAGATGAAAACCACCAACATTGATGGAGAGTGTTCCCTCCCTGCTCTCACCTGGTAGAGGTCTACGAGGGGCCTTGCTCATGAGAAGACTACCTTCTTCCCTGTGTGAATCCGTCCTGACTGCGACCCAACCCTTCTCGCATCCTATCGCTCCATTGCTATTCTAGGCACAGATTATGAAATTCTGGGAAAGATCCTCGCCGACCATTATGCCCAATTTCTGCCTGACCTCGCCCACCCAGATGAAAACGGCTTCGTTCCTGGACAGAGCACCTGTCTTAATATATGGCACTTGTTCCACTTGATGGACCAAGCCCCTGGTCACTACCCCAGTGCTGGTTACCTTATTCCTGATTTGGAGAAGGCATTCAATACCCTAGAATTGGAATTCCTCTTCCAAGTCCTGTCTGCACTTGATGAGGGTGAACGCCTTTAGTCCTATACCAGATTACTTCATGCCGGTCCTCACTCTAGCGTGCGCCATGGGCCGACTGGTCTCCGCACCCTTCTCTGTGGAGAGGGGCACCAGACAGGGCTGTTCCCTCTCCCCACTGCTATTCGCACTCGCAGTGGAAACTCTGGCTTCTCAACTCCACTCTGAGAGTGAGGCTTGGGACATGCGCCTCAGTGGCATAACTCATGCAGTTTCCCTCTATGCAGATGCTTAACAATTTCACATTTGCGGCATCCTCATGGACCTCTTCTCCATCCATACTAAGCTGAGCTCCTTTGTGTGCATTTCTGGATTGCACGTTAACTGGGCGAATTCATGTCTATTTCCCTTGAGTGCTTCAGTGCCCCCTGCTGAAGTTCTGATGGGAGGGCATCAACTGGAGTGGAGGGGTACTGCGGTTCGGTACCCAGGGGTCTGCTTGTGACACCCTCTTGAGAACCTTTTTGAAGACAATCTTCGCAGGGCCTACACAGCACTTAAATCCCAGGTCCAATTTTGGTAGTCACTCCCGCTGGCCCCCACGTGCAAGATCGCCTTACCCAAAATGATCATGCTCCCCCATCTCTTTGACCCCTTTACTAATCTTCCAGTTGTTCCCCCTGCGTATTCTTTCACAATTTAAATACTTTACTGCAAGAGCTGGAATAATAGGTGCCACCAAATAGCCTTACTGAAATTACAGTTACCTGTTGAGGGAGGTGGACTACGTGCACCTTTGTTCAAGGCAGCGTACTATCCATCTGCCCAGCTCCAGGGGGTCTCTCGATGGCTGGCACAGCATAACCTGCCAGAACTACAATTCAACATGAGTTCCCTCACCTTTCCTCACATTCAGAGCTTTTTGCTGCCCAAGACGGCCTCTCTTGGCCAGCGTTTGCTGTGCCTGGTGGACGTTGCACAGAAATGTGTTCAATGGATTTGGTCCTTATCCTGCACATAGTCCTATATGCTTCTGCCTTCCCCCTGCGTGGTCTTCCCTCCTTTTCTGGCTTTCGCTCAGCCCACAGCCTTCTTCCCTGGCATAACAGTTCTCTCACAACAGTAGTTTGTATTGACGGCCATCTTCTCCTCATTGACTGTCTGTTCGACGTCTTCACACTCCCCGGAGGTCAATTTTTACTGTACCATGTCCTCTGTCCTCCTTCCTACATGTCCTCTGTCATCAATGGTCCCGATTAGATACTGAGTCTCCCTCACATACGGTTGTTCAGACACTGTTCACTGTGAAAGTGGGGGGGCGGCCGCCTTATGATGTGGCTCTACAAAGCTATGCAGGAGTGCACAGGAGTCCTGCTTACTTCTCTCTGAGACAAATGGGATACAGATTTGGTCAGGCACTCCATGACTTTGAATGGGCTGGAGCCCTCAAATTCCCACACAAAGTCTGCCATAACTCCCGGTTTCAAAACATACAGGCCCATATTTCAGAGGTCCAAGCGCCACTTTAGTGCCACCTTAGCGTCATTTCTTTGACACTAAGATTGCCTTTTCCCAGTGCAAAATTTACAAAGTGGTGCAATGCATACATTGCACAACTTTGTAACTCTTTGCACTACATTATGCATGCACCATTCATAATGTCTGTAAAGGGAGCGTTCCCCTGTTAGGGGGGGCCAAATAAATGGCGAAAATAAATTTAAGAGATTTCTTTGCATCATTTTTTTCGGCACTTTTAATGCCAGCTCAGAGCATGTGTTAAAAGGGGCATGCCATTGCTTTCAATGGGCCCCTATGTACTGTTTGGGGTTAGTGCCAAAATTTTTGCTCTAAACCTGAACAGTACATCAATAGTGTCAGAAATTCTGCTACCATTGCCCCCTACCCTGCGCCATGGTGCGCCATAATTTAAATATGGCGCACATATGGTGGCAGTAGGGGAGGCGTAAGGGGCCGCAAGAAAAGTGGCGCTACATGTATTGTAGTGCCACTTTTCTGAAATCTGGCCCACAGTTCCCTATACTCCACAGGGAGTACCTGACACCATATCAGCTAAACCGTTTCTTTCCCATGGCTCATCTGGGCTGCCCGCGCTGTCAGGAGTTTTCAGCTGATCTGCAGCACATGGTCTGTCCTGTCCCGCTCTCACACAACACTGGCACACCATTCACACTACACTTCACGATGTAACCGAACTTCCAGACATCGCCATCTGAGAAGTTTGTGCCCTGGGCTTCATTAAGCATGAGAAGCCCATAGTGATTAGAGCACATTTTTCGAGTCCCACTTGCTCCTGGCTAAGCATGTCATTACCCTTAACTGGCATTCCTCTCAGCCTCCCGGTTTGGCATTGTGGCATGGGTCCATGCAGCGGTGGAGACTCCCGAAAGCGAGGCACTACACCTTGAGGAGTTTTGACACATCCTTAGGCGCCCCATCTCCCCAGTGTGGGATACCCTTCTTGAACATTTACTCACTCTCATTAAGGATGATACACTGCCTCATGATTCATGCGTTGTGCCCACCGCTGCACCTCCTTCCTTCCAATCTAGACTCCAACAGTGCCTTCTCCCCTCCTTCCTGAGGATCCCACAGCATCCTCCCACCCCGCCCCTGTTCCCGTTCAAGCGCTGCCGCCCCATTGGCCCCCCTGTACCTTGACATCCTTGTTATGTCATCTCCAGCACCATCTGGTCTCTGACCCGCCCCCAAGTCCATGTTTGCTTCCTATCTCCTTTAGGCTTGACGTAAGCCCTGCATTGTGGAAATTTTTTGCAACTGCACTGTACAACATGCTTAATCAAAATGTCCATTGTTATATGTTGTCAAACTCAAAAAAATACTTGTTAAAAACACTGATGGAGAGAAAAATCTACACCACAGTAAATAAAAACAAAGGAACACGAAATAAATCAAACTCCTGGGAGCATCCCAATTGTATGCTAAAAGGTGGAGGGGCTATTCTGCTCTTCTGATCTAGTTTATGTGGTAGTATCGTTTTGGATAGGTTTGAATGGAAACCTAAGTTCTATTTTCTATTGGTCTGTCTTTTTTAGCCAAGGCTAATTCCA
Organism: Pleurodeles waltl; assembly: GCF_031143425.1. Taxonomy (NCBI): domain Eukaryota; kingdom Metazoa; phylum Chordata; class Amphibia; order Caudata; family Salamandridae; genus Pleurodeles; species Pleurodeles waltl. The sequence goes on from NC_090450.1 coordinate 703,552,489, forward strand.
TAGATGTTATGTGCTGAATTTAGTTTCCCAGTCACAGCCTAAACAATGGGCTAATATATTTTCCATTAAGTAGCTAGAATCAGTCTGGCTACAGCTCTAGTGAACCATAACTGTACTCCAGCAAATGATATAGGGCATGAGATGATGAACTTCGTTCAGGGCCAGACCAGCATCTCATTCAAACGTAAATCTAGTTATCCTTTCAAAATAGGCAACCATATTTGTACCAAAAGGGATTCCAATGCAACAATCAAAAACATAGTTTGCAAACAAAACATGATTTGCATTCATACTTTTGCATTTCTGACATTATTAAAATGTACTGGGAACTTATTTTGCCAATTTACCAGGCATACAATATGCATGGCTGGCGGTCATATTTTGTTGAGGATGATATTGGCCATTCGTGGAAGTGGTGTTATTAACTGAAATATCTTCCATTCCAGTACTTCGTTCTGCAGCATAGAATTGTGTGGCTATTTAGTTTGTATAGCTAAACAACACAGTCTTTATTACCCATATCGCTGCAAATTTAGTAAATCTGAAATAATGTAAACACAGTTGAATGTTGGACTAGATTTGTGATGCAGGTTGAATGATCTGCCAAATTAAACTGTCAAGATGTGATTTCAACTTGCTAAAGAATGTATCCAGAGCATATGTAGATAAATGGAGAATCAAAAAAAGCAACTTGGGGAGGATCCCCATTGTTAATTAATTCAAAGGTTAGTTTTGATGTCAGTCCAATGACTGCTTAATTTTAGTATATATATATATATATATATATATATATATATAAAATAAAACTGCCATATGCCAGTTTTCATGGGTATTAAGTCGCCTACACATTTAACATGATCCTGATCCATATTTGTGCTCTAATAGTGTCTGGGTGTATATGCCATGCTGTGATCTCGGTCATGGAAATATTGATTTTATATCCAGAAAAGCTTCTGATATCTACGAGGGTATCCATTACAGGCATAATTCCTGTCTGTTCAACTATTAATACCAATAAAGCATCAGTGTAAAATGTAACTTTTTGGCAAAATTTGCTCAGACTAAATCCTCTTCTTAAAATTCTGATAATGTTAGGGACGTTGCCAGTTGTTGTACATAGAGGCCTGGCTGCAATGGAAATAATATCATCCATTCCTCTTTATATGCAAAAAGCTCTTTTCACTTTTGTTCAAAGTACAAAAAAAGTGTTACTCTTTACAAAAGGAAGAGCCTTCAATTTCATTCCAGAATGTCAAAGGAAGTCTAGCTAATTGGGGAGCACATCCTGAAAGCAAACAGAGGAGACCATCGCCCCTGAGCACCACGTCCAGGCGACCTGCAACTGCCTCAGACATGAAAAAACACTGCTCAAGCAGTGGTCACTGATAAAGCAGGATCATGGTTGGGTGTCCAAGCATCAAGCAAAGAAGGCCCAGTCCTAGTTCACCTACCTGCAGCATACTGTAACCTTTTGCTGGCTGCAAATGAACCATAGGGTCATGTCAACTGGTGAGTGTTGAAGGTGAATGATGTAGTTTCATATCACATATGCATTTGGTACCCAGAATATACCATGTCATTTGCCCTATGTGTGGGTCCACTGTGATGTGCTAAAAGCAGTCTCAGGTGGTGCTCTTAGTACTCAAAATCTGCTGAAAACCTGATACAAATGGTGTCTAAGGGAACTTGATATGACACTCATGTGTAATCTGTGTGGTGTTCCAATAATCAAGAACAATTTTTCATATGCAGGGATGCCTAAGCACAGCTAAGTTAAATACACATTTTAGTACATATATGCCATTTGAACTGTAGATTGTAGTGACGAGTGCATAGATGCACCAATGTGCAGTGCCTTCACATAGCACAGCATGTTTGAAACCACTCATACTTGATGTGACTGCAAGAGAGATGTGCTAACCCAGCTTCACCATAGGAGCACAAACTGTTTTAAATATGTTTGATTGGCTGCACTACTCATGCCAAGGAATAACAGTAACCAAGGTGGATAGGGTATGTGTTTATGATATTATATTTCTAAAGTCTTCCATAGTTGGTAATGCCGCATGTCTGTCTGAGGTTGCCTTGACAGAAGCAACTGCATACGACCTAGAAGTTGAAAATGCTGCTGCAGGTATTAAATTCTGCCTGGGCAGATTCACTGGCTGTAAATATTTATCATCATTATCATAACATTGACATTGGCTGATACTGACCCATGGGAATCGGAATGTTGCATACATGCTGAACAGAGATGTTTTCTGAAGTCTCCTAACTGCTAAGAGTTCTTCTTTGATATGAGTGGATTTTGTAGGGAATACAAGCCTTGACAAATATTAAAAGTATCAGATTTTTTCTCCAGCCCAAGTTCGGTTCACCTTGGGACTAACTAATATGTTTTTCCACTTGGGGGGAGAATTCTGGTGTGATGATATAGCTTGAAATTGTATATAATGTCAGAGAATACCGCAGATAATTTTGTGGGTTCAGAGTGGTATCTTAAACTATGTACTAGCATCACAGATAGCCAATGCAATTTTGTATTTTGCGACTGGACGTCTACCAAGATCATATGTTAGCAACATACTAGGCTTTCCGGGCTTGAAACTCCATTCGAAGGTTACTGACAGACCCATGCCAGCTATAGCTTCCTCACCAAGCACCTCGAAATGATGGAAGCCAATAGTGGCACAGAGGAAGAGGTGATGGGCCTGGAAAGTAGCATAATCTTCAACTCACTAATGAGTAGATGAAGGAAGAGGTGCATGAGACCTTTGGACCCCTTAAGCCAACAAAACTAAAAATGACATGTCTTCCAGAGAGATATACTAACTCTCCTGTTGCTACTCTACCCCTAACACCAACCTGGCCCGACTCAAGGATCTGGCCAGTGACTCCTTTGTGCTTAACACCTCCCATCATGGTGGCAGTGGAGAGCAAAACTACAAGCCCTCTGGTCAACTTGCAGATCAGCACAGGAAAATCACGAGCCTCTTTCCAACCTGAGCTTCAAAGATTGCCCAGGTTGAAGCTCTCCACATTCCCCCCTTCACCATCAGCTCTAGCCACACAGCTAATTCACTTGAACAGATCCTGGAGTTCCCCTAGTCATCTGCTGGTGTCCCCTATCAAGGAAGATTTGAAAATCGAGGTAGTACCAGAAGGGGAATTGGGGGTTGTAGTCGCCAAAGGCAGTACTGGCTGAACTCCGTATCAATGACTGTGTGAGGGAGCCCAAGAAGGAATCTTCTATGTACTTAATTTGTGATCTCCCTCATTTTTGCTATTTTTGTACTGTAGTGCTAACATCACCTACATAAGCGCTATCTACCCCACCCATCGCGACAGCATACCTCTACCTGTGAGTCAGTTTAGCACTAACCTGTACGGGAACCTGCTCACCTCCTCGTCTGTTGGCCCTATGTGCTTTAGGAACTGAAGTGTTTCTTATACAATATCTATATTGCCTCCATCCTGGTATGTAGATCCAGGACACTCTCTATTTGAGACTCATACTGGTGAATAATGCATGCACACCTGACAGCTTGCCACGATCTTGAAGTTTATTTACAAGCCCCTGTAGAATTTGAGTATGACATATCTATCCCCCCAATGACTCTCCAGAAAGTCATGTGCATACACACTCAAACAATGCATCAGATGATGTTTCGTCTCTTTTACAATTTAGGAAGGGCACCTTCTCCATCTCTGGTGGTCTATACCCACAAGCACCGTACCCCTCCTCTGCACTGGTAGTTCAGCACCTATGAGATAACAACTAATACATGCAAGCAGGTGTTAGGGTCACCCTGCATAAGGCTGGGTCTATGCAAGTGCCTGGCTATGTTAACAATCCCTGCATGGAAGTCACAAGGCTTCTTTAAAAGCTGTGAGCCAAAGTCTATGGAACGCTCCTAATCCCTCCGAATTATAAGAAAGGATTCCACTTGGTGCCCTTAACTCATTCACTTGAAATGGTAGCACTTATTGGTTGTCCAGTAACTGACCACTATAGGAATCAGCATGCCTTGGACCAGCGACTCATCTCCATCTGCTGTGCCTTGTGAGGACAGGATGGTGAGACATACAGCCAGTGGGCATCTGCCTGCTGGTGGCTTAACCAGGCCAACTGATGATGCCACCCACCCCTAGATTATCCAAAAGATCCAATCATTCCTCCAGGATGATGTCCCATTCCATTTCTGGGCTACTCCTGACGGGGTGATGATTTATTACTAATACCTATGCCAGCTTGGCAGGGTCATAGTTCGGAGAGCGCCTCCTAAGGCTGCACACACAAGCTTTCTTCTCACAGCTCACGTACTAGAAAGCTAACTGAACTGTTTACTGTAAAGTTACAGATTCCCTTCAGCCCTGATGAGCAGGCACGGTATAAATGGTGGTGCCTGAATGAGTAGCAGATCCTGGCACAGCTGTAGCAAGAGTCCGACACACAAGCTGCGTCTTTCACAGTAGGTAATACCACATTTCAACCTGGGGATGGATCCTCACCAACATATGTTTTAGGTTTTGAGCGTCTATCTAGGAGTGGAAATACACCCACTACACTGAGATTTAGGGCTCCTTCATAGGGTTGTTGCATGTAGAGGTCATGCTTTCATAATGCACCCATTCCCGGGCCACAGCACACCCAAAGACTAGCACCAGTAGGGTGGCATATCTGGGTGTACCTTGAGGGTTAACCTGCATCCTTGGATGCTACAAAGTTGTGCAGCAGAGATATGTACAACAATGTGTCCTGGTAATGTGACCACAGAGCAAACTTACTCCAAAGGGAGTAAATAATGCTGAGGGAATGCTCCTCAACAGTGTCACAAAGGAGCCATCATTAATGGTGTCCTAGATTGCTAGCATAATACCTGCAGGTGTTGGGAGAGAAGTGTGTGCAGCAGTGGCTGGAAGAAGATCAGGAGTAAGCATATGGATAAGAACTGCTGCGTGTAGGCCTGCTACTAGGGAAGGGCAACTAAGTCTCATTGTGCTTAATGGGCCAACAATCCTCCCCATTTTTTTTCTACGTATCTTCATACCAGCTGCTTACCTTCAAGATCCTGAGATTCTCAACCAACAGGACATCTCTTCTTCCACTGGAGTACCTTCTCCAAAGCTTCCTGGTATGAGTTGTGTTTGAACATCATTTATTTACGCATATGTATCAAGTTGTTCGTAGGTTGTAGCATACACATTGCCGAAATACAAATGGCTTGATCAGCCATAGGTGTGCCATCAGAGTCTCAAGCTAAACTCATCTCTTGTTGCTCACACTATCACCCCACAAGGCTTTGCATGCACGTCCATGTGTGCAAGCAACATCAGCAACATCAGCCTTGGCGGCCATCTTTTGGCAGAAAATTCACAAGCAAGTAGCTGAGTCACATGCATTGGTGGTACGTGATGGAACACCTTGTCCTTTTTTATATCTTGTTTGGCATTTCTTTGTCACACTGTATTTTCCAAATGAAGAAACTGAACAAGGCCTGTGGTAATTCATAAAGGATACTGTGGTGATTTTTTTAAAAGAAAAAACTATTTAAACAAACAAGAAGAAAGGCAGTAAGTGGTTTATCTGTCTTGTTATCTTTTATCTGCTACCTCATATGGCGGCCGCTGCGCGACAGTGGTAGCGACCCTTGACCCAAGGGTAGGTCGCTCCCCCTGCCGCTGCAGCTCCTCCAGGTTCCTGAGTTCCTGAGACCCACCCCACAGTAAGTACCCCCCACCTCCCAGCCCCTCGTTCTGCCCCGCGCTACTCACCCTCTCTCCTGCTCCTGCTTCTTTTCCTCTTTCCTTCTTCTCTGTTCTTCCTCCTCGCTCCTCGTCTGTATTCTTCTTCTGTACTCCTCTTCTCCCCGTCTTCTCTCCTCTTCTCTTCTTCCTCATCTTCTGCTGTGGTATTCTGCACCCTGTTTCTTCGTTTTTTGTATCTCCCTCCGTGTTCTTCTGTGTTCTTCTGTGTTCCTCTGTCTTCTTCTGTCTTCCTCTGTCTTCTTCTGTCTTCCTCTGTCTTCTTCTGTCTTCCTCTGTGTTTTTCTGTCTTCCTCGGTGTTCTTCTGTCTCCCTCTGTGTTCTTCTGTATTCTTCTCTGTTCTTCTGTCTTCCTCTGTCTTCTTCTGTCTTCCTCTGTGTTCTTCTGTATTCTTCTCTGTTCTTCTGTCTTCCTCTGTGTTCTTCTGTCTTCCTCTGTGTTCTTCTGTATTCTTCTCTGTTCTTCTGTCTTCCTCTGTGTTCTTCTGTCTTCCTCTGTGTTCTTCTGTATTCTTCTCTGTTCTTCTGTACTCCTCTCTGTTCTTCTGTGTTCTTCTGCGTTCTTCTGTGTGTCTTCTGCTCTTCCGGTCTTCTGCTCTTCCGGTCTTCAGTCCTTCCGGTCTTCTGCTCTTCTGTTCTTCTTTTCTTCTTGTCTTCTTGTCTTCTGCCTTCGGCTCTTCTGCCTCCTCCGTCCTCTTCTCCCGGTGCCTGCCCTCCTGCTCCTGCCTCATCCCCCTCCCCCACTCGCATCCCCCCCTCTATCTCCCCTATCTAACCCGTTCACTTTCTACCTCCCTCACTCCTCCTATCTACCTATCTCTCCATCTCTCTATCCCACTATCCAACTCCCTCACTCTCCACCTCCACCTCCTCCTATCTTCCTATCTTCCTATCTCTCTATCTTTTTCCCTATCTATCGATTTCTCTATCTACCTTTTCTCTCTACCTATTTCTCTATCTCTCCCCCCCTCCCGCCACCCCCTCTATTACCTATCTTCCTATCCCCTCACTCTACCTCTCACCCTCACCCACCTCTACAACCCCCACTCCCCTATCTTCACAACCCTACACCTATCTTTCTCCCTAATCTCCTAAACCTCCTAACACTCTCCCCCCTCCACCCTTAAACCCCCCTCCCGCAGCTCTTCTCACTCTACCTGTCCCCCCCCTCCCTCGCGCTTTCCCGCCGCGACCTCCTGCACGCCCCCGCCCCCCAGCTCCCATTCGCCCCCAGCTGACCCCTCCCCCCCCTCCTACCTCATATGGCGGCCGCTGCGCGACAGTGGTAGCGACCCTTGACCCAAGGGTAGGTCGCTCCCCCTGCCGCTGCAGCTCCTCCAGGTTCCTGAGTTCCTGAGACCCACCCCACAGTAAGTACCCCCCACCTCCCAGCCCCTCGTTCTGCCCCGCGCTACTCACCCTCTCTCCTGCTCCTGCTTCTTTTCCTCTTTCCTTCTTCTCTGTTCTTCCTCCTCGCTCCTCGTCTGTATTCTTCTTCTGTACTCCTCTTCTCCCCGTCTTCTCTCCTCTTCTCTTCTTCCTCATCTTCTGCTGTGGTATTCTGCACCCTGTTTCTACGTTTTTTGTATCTCCCTCCGTGTTCTTCTGTGTTCTTCTGTGTTCCTCTGTCTTCTTCTGTCTTCCTCTGTCTTCTTCTGTCTTCCTCTGTCTTCTTCTGTCTTCCTCTGTGTTTTTCTGTCTTCCTCGGTGTTCTTCTGTCTCCCTCTGTGTTCTTCTGTATTCTTCTCTGTTCTTCTGTCTTCCTCTGTCTTCTTCTGTCTTCCTCTGTGTTCTTCTGTATTCTTCTCTGTTCTTCTGTCTTCCTCTGTGTTCTTCTGTCTTCCTCTGTGTTCTTCTGTCTTCCTCTGTGTTCTTCTGTATTCTTCTCTGTTCTTCTGTACTCCTCTCTGTTCTTCTGTGTTCTTCTGCGTTCTTCTGTGTGTCTTCTGCTCTTCCGGTCTTCTGCTCTTCCGGTCTTCAGTCCTTCCGGTCTTCTGCTCTTCTGTTCTTCTTTTCTTCTCGTCTTCTTGTCTTCTGCCTTCGGCTCTTCTGCCTCCTCCGTCCTCTTCTCCCCGCGCCTGCCCTCCTGCTCCTGCCTCATCCCCCTCCCCCACTCGCATCCCCCCCTCTATCTCCCCTATCTAACCCGTTCACTTTCTACCTCCCTCACTCCTCCTATCTACCTATCTCTCCATCTCTCTATCCCACTATCCAACTCCCTCACTCTCCACCTCCTCCTATCTTCCTATCTCTCTATCTTTTTCCCTATCTATCGATTTCTCTATCTACCTTTTCTCTCTACCTATTTCTCTATCTCTCCCCCCCTCCCGCCACCCCCTCTATTACCTATCTTCCTATCCCCTCACTCTACCTCTCACCCTCACCCACCTCTACAACCCCCCCTCCCCTATCTTCACAACCCTACACCTATCTTTCTCCCTAATCTCCTAAACCTCCTAACACTCTCCCCCCTCCACCCTTAAACCCCCCTCCCCCAGCTCTTCTCACTCTACCTGTCCCCCCCTCCCTCGCGCTTTCCCGCCGCGACCTCCTGCACGCCCCCGCCCCCCAGCTCCCATTCGCCCCCAGCTGACCCCTCCCCCCCCCTCCTACCTCATATGGCGGCCGCTGAGCGACAGTGGTAGCGACCCTTGACCCAAGGGTAGGTCGCTCCCCCTGCAGCTCCTCCAGGTTCCTGAGTTCCTGAGACCCACCCCACAGTAAGTACCCCCCACCTCCCAGCCCCTCGTTCTGCCCCGCACTACTCACCCTCTCTCCTGCTCCTGCTTCTTTTCCTCTTTCCTTCTTCTCTGTTCTTCCTCCTCGCTCCTCGTCTGTATTCTTCTTCTGTACTCCTCTTCTCCCCGTCTTCTCTCCTCTTCTCTTCTTCCTCATCTTCTGCTGTGGTATTCTGCACCCTGTTTCTTCGTTTTTTGTATCTCCCTCCGTGTTCTTCTGTGTTCTTCTGTGTTCCTCTGTCTTCTTCTGTCTTCCTCTGTCTTCTTCTGTCTTCCTCTGTCTTCTTCTGTCTTCCTCTGTGTTTTTCTGTCTTCCTCTGTGTTTTTCTGTCTTCCTCTGTGTTTTTCTGTCTTCCTCGGTGTTCTTCTGTCTCCCTCTGTTCTTCTGTATTCTTCTCTGTTCTTCTGTCTTCCTCTGTGTTCTTCTGTATTCTTCTCTGTTCTTCTGTCTTCCTCTGTGTTCTTCTGTCTTCCTCTGTGTTCTTCTGTATTCTTCTCTGTTCTTCTGTACTCCTCTCTGTTCTTCTGTGTTCTTCTGCGTTCTTCTGTGTGTCTTCTGCTCTTCCGGTCTTCTGCTCTTCCGGTCTTCAGTCCTTCCGGTCTTCTGCTCTTCTGTTCTTCTTTTCTTCTTGTCTTCTTGTCTTCTGCCTTCGGCTCTTCTGCCTCCTCCGTCCTCTTCTCCCCGCGCCTGCCCTCCTGCTCCTGCCTCATCCCCCTCCCCCACTCGAATCCCCCCCTCTATCTCCCCTATCTAACCCGTTCACTTTCTACCTCCCTCACTCCTCCTATCTACCTATCTCTCCATCTCTCTATCCCACTATCCAACTCCCTCACTCTCCACCTCCTCCTATCTTCGTATCTTCCTATCTCTCTATCTTTTTCCCTATCTATCGATTTCTCTATCTACCTTTTCTCTCTACCTATTTCTCTATCTCTCCCCCCCTCTCGCCACCCCCTCTATTACCTATCTTCCTATCCCCTCACTCTACCTCTCACCCTCACCCACCTCTACAACCCCCCCTCCCCTATCTTCACAACCCTACACCTATCTTTCTCCCTAATCTCCTAAACCTCCTAACACTCTCCCCCCTCCACCCTTAAACCCCCCTCCCCCAGCTCTTCTCACTCTACCTGTCCCCCTCCCTCGCGCTTTCCCGCCGCGACCTCCTGCACGCCCCCGCCCCCCAGCTCCCATTCGCCCCCAGCTGACCCCTCCCCCCCCCTCCTACCTCATATGGCGGCCGCTGCGCGACCGCGCCGCTGGCGCGCCAGCGGCGCGCCAGAGGCAAGCCCGTCTGCGCCCGTCCGCGCCTGGCCCGCGCCCAGCGCCATGACCCCTGGTCCCCAGCGCTCCCAAGCCCCGATGATCCGCTATGACCCCACCACCCTCCATGCCCTCAACCCAGGACGCTCCAACACCTGCTTCCAAGCTCACCCCAAACGCACCCATGGACCCTTCGCCTGCAACTCCTGCAAACGCATCTTCCACCACGCAACAACTACGACCACAAGCCCACGCGCCATCAACCACCTCAAGTGCATCCTAGTCAACGCTCGCTCCGTTCACAAACACGCCGTTGAACTCTGGGACCTCCTAGACTCCACAGCACCGGACGTCGCCTTCATCACGGAGACCTGGATGAACGCCTCCTCTGCTCCAGACATCGCCACCGCCATCCCCGAAGGCTACAAGATCTCCAGGAAAGACCGCACCAACCAAGTAGGAGGAGGCATCGCCATCGTCTTCAAAGACTCCATCAGTGTCACCACCTCCACTGAAGACTCCCCTCTTGCCGCTGAACACCTGCATTTTCAGATTCGCACCGACCCGAGGACCACCCTCAGAGGATCCCTCGTCTACCGTCCTCCCGGACCCCGCGCCCCTTTCAGCGACACCATCGCCGACTTCATCTCCCCGCACACCCTCGCCTCACCGGACTACATCCTCCTAGGCGACCTCAACTTCCAACTGGAACAAAACAACGACCCCAACACCACCACCCTGCTCGACAACCTCGCCAACCTCGGCCTCAAACAACTGGTGAACACTGCCACCCACATCGCCGGACACACACTCGACCCTATCTTCTCCGCCAGCAAACACGTCTTCTTCAGCCACGCCTCCGCCCTTCATTGGACCGACCACAGCTGCGTCCACTTCACATTCCGACGCGAGACCCGCCACCTCCGCACTCAACCCATCCCTCGCTGACAGTGGAACAAGATCCCTGAAGAGCAACTCTTCGCCGCACTCGCCGCCAACCAACCCACCCTCACCACCGACCCCAACGTCGCAGCCCTCAACCTCACAAACTGGATCTCCAACTGCGCAGACAACCTTGCTCCCCTCAAACGCTCGCAGCGACAGAACAACACCAAGAAACCCCTCTGGTTCTCCGACACCCTCAAAGAATCAAAGAAAACTTGTCGCGCACTTGAGAAAGCCTGGCGCAAGGACCGCACCGCTGACAACATGACCGCCCTCAAGAACGCTACCCGCAAACACCACCACCTGATCCGCACTGCCAAAAGGAATTTTTTTCACCGACAGACTGGACAAAAACAGCCACAACAGCAGAGAACTCTTCAGCATCGTCAAGGAGTTCTCCAACCCCAGCGCCAACGGCAACGCCGTCACGCCCTCACAGGATCTATGCGAATCCCTCGCCACTTTCTTCCATCGCAAGATCAGCGACCTCCACGACAGCTTCGGACACCAGACCCAACCTAACACCACCGAACCCACATCCCCGACCATCACCCTCAACAACTGGACCCACATCAGCACGGAAGAAACCAAATCCATCATGAACTCTATCCACTCCGGCGCCCCTTCGGACCCCTGCCCGCACTTCATCTTTAACAAAGCCGACAACATCATCGCCCCGCACCTCCAGACCGTCATCAACTCTTCTTTTTCTTCTGCTACCTTCCCCGAATGCTGGAAACACGCCGAAGTCAACGCCCTACTAAAGAAACCTACGGCTGACCCGAGCGACCTGAAAAACTTCCGCCCCATCTCCCTTCTGCCTTTCCCAGCCAAAGTAATAGAGAAGACCGTCAACAAACAGCTGACCACCTTCCTGGAAGACAACAACCTGCTCGACCCCTCACAGACCGGATTCCGAACCAACCACAGCACAGAAACCGCCCTCATCTCAGTCACAGACGACATCAGAACCCTGATGGACAACGGTGAAACAGTCGCCCTCATTCTTCTCGACCTCTCGGCTGCCTTTGACACCGTCTGTCACCGCACCCTAATCACCCGCCTCCGCTCCACCGGGATCCAAGACCAGGCCCTGGACTGGATCGCCTCCTTCCTCGTAAACCGCTCCCAAAGAGTCTACCTCCCTCTGTTTCGCTCAGAACCCACTGAGATCATCTGCGGCGTACCTCAAGGCTCATCACTCAGCCCGACACTCTTCAATGTCTACATGAGCCCCCTCGCTAACATCGTACGCAAGCACGACATCATCATCACCTCCTACACCGACGACACCCAACTTATACTCTCCCTCACCAAGGACCCCGCCAGCGCCAAGACCAACCTACAAGAGGGTATGAAGGACGTCGCAGATTGGATGAGGCTCAGCCGCCTAAAGCTGAACTCTGAAAAAACTGAAGTCCTCATCCTCGGCAACACCCCGTCCGCCTGGGACGACTCCTGGTGGCCCACGGCCCTCGGCACCGCACCGACCCCCGCAGACCACGCCCGCAACCTCGGCTTCATCTTGGACCCCCTTCTCACCATGACCAAGCAAGTCAACGCCGTGTCCTCCGCCTGCTTCCTCACCCTCCGCATGCTCCGCAAGATCTTCCGCTGGATCCCCGCCGACACCAGAAAAACCGTGACCCACGCCCTCGTCACGAGCCGCCTGGACTACGGCAACACCCTCTACGCTGGGACCACCGCCAAACTCCAAAATCGCCTGCAACGCATTCAAAACGCCTCAGCCCGCCTCATCCTCGACGTACCCCGCAACAGCCACATCTCCGCACACCTGAGACACCTGCATTGGCTCCCAGTCAGCAAAAGGATAACCTTCCGACTTCTCACCCACGCACACAAAGCCCTCCACGACAAGGGACCGGAATACCTCAACAGACGGCTCAACTTCTACGTCCCCACCCGCCCCCTCCGCTCCTCTGGCCTCGCACTCGCCGCCGTCCCTCGCATCCGACGCTCCACGGCAGGTGGGAGATCTTTCTCCTTCCTGGCGGCCAAGACCTGGAACTCCCTCCCCACCAGCCTCAGGACCACCCAGGACCACTCCGCTTTCCGGAGACTCCTAAAGACCTGGCTGTTCGAGCAGCGATAACCACCCCCTTTGTCCCTAGCGCCTTGAGACCCGCACGGGTGAGTAGCGCGCTTTATAAATGCTAATGATTTGATTTGATTTGATTTGTTTTTCTCCATACCATCTTTATTTCAAGCATCTGTAAACAGCACACTTTTCAAAAAATATTAACAGTTTTATGCTAAGCTATTTCTGAAATCTACCTGTTGGCAACACTGGTTTTCGCCACTTTGCTAATTTTCTGTGGGACTATTTTAAGTGCATTCATTATGGCCACATCACATTCAGTTATGCAACCATCAGCATTTTTAAAAAGTCTAGGCAGGCCACCCGTGAGTGGAAACAATAGTTAAGGGTTTTCAAAAATTACTTGGTGGTCATAGATGCTGTCAATGTGTGGATAAACCTCTGAGATGTTCATTTGTGCCTCTGATTAAAGATTGCAGTTAAATGTGATAGCTTGATTAACCATCAGAGGGGGAATGAAGGGGCATACATTTTGCTGCAACCTCTGATGTCACAATCATGACCTGTACGTACCCATAACGTAACCTACGTTATGTGCTTTATTATTTGACTAATGTAAGGTGGTGCACTCGAATTCAATAATGAAGTGCATTCACTGACTCTATGTAATTTACATTTATATAAATGTAGATATTAATATGTGCACAGTATAACGTGAAATTAAATGTGCATGTCTGAATAATGTTTTAAATTTGACATAACTTGGCCTGAGTTTCTTTAACATGAGAAACAGTTTTTCATTTTCTGTGAACATGTCATTACATTGCAGGTGCATTCACACAAAATTTTACTTTTGAAATAGATGTGCTATTGTCTTAATAATAGAGAGTCTGAGAGAAAAACATTGGAAAAAATATGAGAAGAGACTAAGTGCAAGACAACTGTCCCTCGTTCATATATGTTGGAAACGATGTATAGAAGATCAAGGACAGCAACTTTCTCAGGACTGCTCTGGTAGATAAAGCAAATGTAACAAGCTATACAGTGGGACAGGAGAATACAATGGAACTCGTGATGGTGTGAATTGGAGGTGTTACCTAATAGGAATTTGTTGGTATTGACTAGGACTTTCACTGATTGATGTTAGGCAGTCTTTCCCCTGGACTTGGAGAGGTGCAGACCTGGTGACTTTCCCCTTTGTCCACATGCTTTGCTGAATGTGGCTTAGGCTTACACTTTATCCTCTAAGAAGACTCTTGACCGAGCTTCTTAAATGCTGACACCTTCCCCTATGCCTTCCTCTTTATTTCCTATTCATTTTGCCATGTTTCTGCTTCTCGACTTTTATCCTTGTGCATTTTTCTAGATAGATTTTTTTCTTTTTAAAGCTTAGACTTTTTGCAGATTTATCTAATTGTCCATCAATTTACTTAGTTAGATGCTTTTCACTTGCACTAATGTGTAAGAGGACTGATCAAGGATTATTGTCAGAGCACCAGATATTGCTATTGAGTTTCTGTATTGCCGTAACTGAGTTCCCGGTTTGCCTTATGCTAATCCGTCAAAATTTCTTCAGAAGATTCAGTTACCCAATTGCTATTTTGTATCATCACAGTATGTTTTTGAGATTTGTCTACCTTAACTTGAGTGTACATTTGTAATAAAACCCTTTAAACTTTATTTCTGATTTGAGTCCTCATTGTGTGGCCAAATTGGTTACACTATAAGTTTTTGATAACATATTTGTTAGAAATGGGGTCTTTGGTTGGCAGTCAGGATACCCCCTGTCCAAGCAAGGACCCTCACTCTAGTCAGGGTAAAAGAGAATCACCCTCAGCTAACCCCTGCTTACCCCCTTGGTAGCTTGGCACGAGCAGTAGGCTTAACTTCAGAGCACTAGGTGTAAAGTATTTGTACCAACACACACAGTTACTTAATGCAAACACTACAAAATGACACAACACAGGTTTAGAAAAATAGAAAATACTTATCTAAACAAAACAAGACCAAAACGACAAAAATCCACAATACACAAGTCAAGTTATCACTTAAAATGCAAAAAGATCCTTCATGTAATTTTAAACACACACTAATGCTGCTGCGTGAAAATGTACCTTGGGTGCGTCAAAAATAACCCCGCACGGGCGAGTGTCCGTCATAAACGGCTTGGGAAGCATCGATTTCACTCACAAGCAAGACCATGCGTTGTTTCTCCTTTCGTCGGGTCGGCGTGCGTTGTTTCTTCTCTTCGCAGGAGAGCAATGCATTGATCCGGTGAGCACTCTCGGGTCCAGGCAGGCCTTGCGTCGTTTTTACACGCCCAGCAGTGTTTTTGTCAGAAATCCAGCCGCATGAAGATCCGAAAACCACGCAGCGCGGGTTGCAATCTGACCAGTCTCTGTCAGCGATGCTGTGCGTCGTTTCTCCAGCCCCGGGCTTCGATCTTCGGGTCACGTTGCAGGTGAGCATCAATTTTCAGCCGCAAAGCCGGCGGTGTGCCAATTTTTCAGCCGCAGATCGGAGTCAAGTCAATCGTTTCCCCACACGGCGTTCTGTGTGTGGATTTCTCACTCTTGGGCTGCCAGCTTCTCCTTTCATGGTCCCAGGAACTGGATGGGCACCGCTTGGCAGGGTAGGAGTCTCTCCAGAGACACCAGGTGCTGGCAGGGAGAAGTCTTTGCTGTCCCTGAGACTTCAAACAACAGGAGGCAAGCTCTAAATCAAGCTCTTGAAGAGCTTCACAAGAAGGAATGCAACACAAAGTCCAGTCCTTGTCCTCTTAGCACAGGCAGAAGAAGCAACTACAGGATAGCTCCACAAAGCACAGTCACGTGCAGGGCAGCTCTTCTTCCTCAGCTCTTCTCCAGGCAGAGGTTCCTCTTACTTACCAGATGTGTTCTAAAGTCTGTGGTTTTGGGTGCCCTTCTTATACCGATTTTCTCCTTTGAAGTTGGCCTACTTCAGAGCAAAGTCTCTCTTGATTGTGAAATCCTACCTTGCCCAGACCAGGCCCCAGACACTCACCAGGGGGTTGGAGACTGCATTGTGTGAAGGCAGGCACAGCCCTTTCAGGTGTGAGTGACCACTCCTCCCCTCCCTCATAGCACAGATGGCTCATCAGGAAATGCAGACTACACGCCAGCTCCCTTTGTGTCACTGTCTAGTGTGAGGTGCAACCAGCCCAACTGTCAAACTGACCCAGACAGGGAATCCACAAACAGGCAGTCACAGAAATGGTATAAGCAAGAAAATGCTCACTTTCTAAAAATGCCATTTTCAAACATACAATCTTAAAATCAACTTTACTAAAATATGTATTTTTAAATTGTGAGCTTAGAGACCCCAAACTCCACATGTCTATCCGCTCCCAAAGGCAATTTACACTTTAATCATATTTAAAGGTAGCTCCCATGTTAACCTATGAGAGGGACAGGCCTTGCAACAGTGAAAAACGAATTTAGCAGTATTTTACTGTCAGGACATATAAAACACATTACTATATGTCCTATCTTAACCATACACTGCTCTCTGCCCTTAGGGCTACCTAGGGCCTACCTTAGGGGTGCCTTACATGTGAGAAAAGGGAAGGTGTAGGCCTGGCAAGTGGGTACACTTACCAGGTCGAATTTACAGTTAAAACTGCACACACAGACACTGCAGTGGCAGGTCTGAGACATGATTACAGAGCTACTTATGTGGGTGGCACAACCAGTGCTGCAGGCCCACTAGTAGCATTTGATTTATAGGCCCTGGGCACCTCTAGTGCACTTTACTAGGGACTTACTAGTAAATCAAATATGCCAATCATGGATAAGCCAATTATATACACGTTTTGTAAAGGAGCACTTGCACGTTAGCACTGGTTAGCAGTGGTAAAGTGCCCAGAGTAACAAAAACAGCAAAAACAGAGTCTAGCACACATCAACAACCTGGGAAACAGAGGCAAAAAGTTAAGGGAGACCACGTCAAGGATTAAAAGTCTAACAATATTGTTAACTAACTTCCTAGTTAATCTCCTTACAGGCAAGAAGACCTATCGACCTAAAAAAAGGCATACACATGCTCCATCAGGTTTCCTACAAAGCGGCTCTTTTGTTTAATCATTTGGGACAAGAAGGTCAGTAAGTGTCTGATAATTTTAAAGAAGACAATGCACCACAAGGACAATAAGGACAACAAGGAGTATGGGATGAATATCAAGAAGTGCTAGCATGCTTGCAAAAACAATATTCAATCAAGTTTAATGTATTGCCTGAAAGATAACTTCTTCAGGAGGAAACAAATCAGTGTGGAATCAATGGAAGAATATATTGCAGCATTGCAAATTATAGCTATTACGTTTAGTTGTGAAAACAACGTGGACATATATATTCATAATCAATTTGTATTCAATTGTTTTTTTACAAAAATACAAGAGGCTACTTTAGAAATCCTGCACAGTTGAAGGTAATAGATTTGACACATACTATCAGGGCCGGCTCTACGGCGGTGCGACCATTGCCACTGCACTGGGCACGGGAACTGACTTAGGTTGGGGGCGCCTGTTTGCAAGTATATTATGGTTTTCAAAGAACCTGCATTTCTCACCTCCAGCAATTTTCAGGCACAAAGAAAAATGTCAAGATAACTCAAGTGATTAACGCTCTTCCTGGAGAGTTTTGTCTAGTAGAAGTTTTGACTCATCGGAAGGTAGCGCAGAGGGTTAATAGAGCATTATGAATTTTCCCCCTCCTTTCATTATACTAATGATGAAAGAGGGTTCATTCAGGTAGAAATCAATTATTGTTATTAAAGGTGACCCACAACCATGGTGTTACATTTTAAATTCTGAGTTTGTGCTTCTCCAGACCATGCAATCTTAAAGTATACTGCCTACCAGTATGGATGACATGTGACTGCTACACCTTGTAGTCCTCTGTCTTAGGTAACACTTCCTAAACACGATTGATTGTCTCTGTGTAATGTGTGTGTGATGTAATGTGCTCTAACACCCTACACCGGTATGAGTGAGGCTATAAAACAAATAAAATGTATCTGAGAAAGAGTGCTTATGGAGACTTGAGGGCCACTGTTAAAGGGTGGTAGCGAGAGAATCCATGGAGGAGGTGATCACTGGGGGGGCACCACCGAACATTGATGCACCGGGCGCCACCAGCGCTAAAGCCGACATCACATAATATAGAATGTCCAAGTTCTGAATGAAAGCAATCTCGACTGATTCATGCCCCTCAGATTTGGGTGGTCCATTATTACAGTGCATTAGATTAAGAATAATTATATGCTTTGTGCTGACAAGTACAAAGACAGATGAGCAAATGCTCAAAACAAAAAAAATAAAAATTAGTGTGACACGTGTGGATGGGAATCCCATTAAGGTATTGACTCATCTTGTCCAGCTCATGGACAAAGTGTAGCATGTGCGAAAAAAAACTTGCCACTTCAGTCAATGTGTAAAAGTGGAATTTAACAAGATTGTGGTGGATCAAGATTAGTGCTGTGATAAATTAAACTAAGCAAGTTTAACATTAGAGGCTGATGTATGTACTCTAGGAAACTCATTCAAAGGAGCAATATGCCAAAAAACGATGAGCAAAATATGTATAGAAGATATGGCAAATTCTGGATCAACCATGACTGTTATTGCAGATAAAACATTATGTGATGAGGGAGGTTCAAAGTGTAAGATGAGGATCCCAAATGTTATACCTACTGTTTTCAGTAATTCTGATACTGACCAATTGAATTCTTCACTGATACCCTAGAATGTTTTGGAAGACAAAACACCATGGCTATTTATGTAGCAATTAAAGGCAGAAACATAGTAGGATAGCAAGACATGGCAAAAATTGAATTATTTATTAATATGCACGGAACAGTAATTGCTTTGGGTTTGGTTGATCTACCTATTTACAGTGTGGCATTTAAAATTGCATATAATGATGATAAACATGACAGAATTAGGGTCAAAAGATTGTAATACTCAGTGAACAAGTAGGTAACGTTTCAGCACTGAACT
Source organism: Pleurodeles waltl (assembly GCF_031143425.1). NCBI lineage: Eukaryota > Metazoa > Chordata > Amphibia > Caudata > Salamandridae > Pleurodeles > Pleurodeles waltl. The sequence continues at coordinate 703,571,277 of NC_090450.1, forward strand.
CTGTAAAAAATCAAAAAAGAAGCAAATCCAATTGAGCATATTGGATAAGTTTTTACTGAGAAAATAATGCAAGCTGTTGATTCAGCAGAAGCGGTTTCACCAGTGGTGATCACCCCAAAAAAACAGTTGAGATCCTTTTATGTGCTGATTTATGCACTTTTAACAATAATATACTAGTTGATTGGCATCCGCTACCTAAAGCCTAGGAATTGTTAGCTAATATTGGGTGTGTTAGGCATTTTTCAATCACAGATTTAAGATCAGCGAACCACCAAACCCCACTATCACCAGAGTCTTAGGAGTTAACAACAGCTATCGCAACACTTGGCCCATTTATTTTGCAATAGATCTGTGTCACTTTATGACCTCCCAACTCCCCCAGGAGCAACTTCGCATTGAGCGGGTTAAACTCTGGAAGCCCAGAAGTTTAAGGGTATAGGTTGTGCCTGAGGTGCAGGTACCAGTAGAATTGGCTACAATGCAGACCAAACTCCTCCTGCAATGTCTGGTAGGACTTGAGGATGGTCCTTTCCACCACATCTCCTAGTATTGAGATACCTACGGTGTCCCAATTCCTGAACCCTTGCAAGTTAGCTACCTGCCCAAGGTCTGCGTCCTCCCACAAAGGCATCTGCTAAGTGAGCTTATTGAGCCACCGCGGCTGTTTCAGGGTGGTTCTCCACAGATTATAAACCACTTTGACTGCTGGTGGGGCGCACCTTCCCCTCCTATACTACGTGGCAGATTGGCACTCCCTTCAGACAACATTTCTCAGAAACATATGTCAGGTCTCCCGAGAAATCGCACCACTGTTCATTCACTATTATTAGGTGAGAGACCCTTTAATACAACTCTGCCTCCGGCTGCCACTCCGCCTTCAAATGTAGATTTAAAGCACTTGGACACAGCTACACATAGGAGGCCTTCCTTCCACAGGAAACTATGAAGTAGAGAATTATTTGAGTGGAAAAAAGAGGGTGGGATATTGTGAGGGTAATTCTGCAGATGATACAGAAATTGTCACAGCAACACTATCTTGAATATGGCCCATCTACCGAAGAGTGATGTGGAGAGTGCCATCCATGTCCAATCAGTCCTGAGCCTCTGCATTAACGATGCAGTGTTCCTCTCCCAGGCGAGCTTAGACGCTTGTGTGATGAAGAACTCCAGATCTCTGACACCCTGTGTTTCTCTCTGTCAGTTCAACGCCCACCCTAGGTCTTGTGAGTAAGTGTTAGCTGGAAAAAGACTGACTTAGATACATTCATGTTAAGACTAAATGCCTCCTTGAAGACCTGCAAGATCTGGAGCACCTATGGGCTAGAGTCTGCTGGGTTTCTTTTAGAATAAGAGGACATTTTCTGCATATAGGGCAATCCGTCCTCCGCTCATTAGAAGACCCTAATCCGAGTGTCAATACGAAACCATTCTGCAAGGGACTCTATAGCTATACCAAAGAGTTACTGGGAGAGAGGCAGCCATATCTCGTTCCCTTATGAATACAGAAGGGCTCCAGCATCTCCCATCTCACCCGGGAGGAGAGGCCTGTATATAAGAGTAAGACATATTGTATGAATTTTGGACCAAAACTGAGGTGTTTAAGCAGGAGAAACAAATATTCCCACCCCACAGAGTTGAAGATTTCTTCGATATCTGCCAGGAGTACCCCTGCTGCCTGTGTAATGCATTGGCCAATGCTCGAGCATTATGGAGGCAGTGTATATTGTGTCTACTGGCCCAGAGTCATAAACCCTGCCTGGTCCTGATGCAATAGAAAAGGCAGCACTCCCACATTCCCACCAGGCTTTCCGCTAGGACCTTCACTGTGATTTTGACCTTGTTATTCAAGAAGTAGATGGGGCAATAAGAAGAACAGAGGTCTGGCAGGCGCCCCAGCTTTATAATCACCACAATATCTGCTTCTCGCAGATCGGGAGGCAAGGTCACAGTCTCGACTGCCTTCACCTGCATTCACTCTAGGGGTTGCCAAGGGCTGTGAAGAATTCCCCCGCTGTGAGATCATATTCTAGTGATAGCCTCTCTGAGCTTGAGAGGCTTTTTATGGGAAGGTCATTGATAAAGGCTGCCATCAGTCACTGTGAGAGGCTCTCTCTCTTGGCATACACATTTCAGAAGTATTGTGCAAACTGGTAGGCTCTTTATCGCCTGTTACAGTTTAACCCTCTATGGGTAATAGGGACAGTATCACAGTTATGATGTATATTTTGAAAAAGTCTATGAAGCATACTTCCCGACTTATCTCCCCATTGGTATATGCAGGACCGAGAGGACAGCCATATTTCCCTTGCCTCATTTGTTAAGGTTTAATGGAGGAGAGTTTGAGTTTGAGCCAGGGCAGTACGCAACTCTGGCTCCCAATCTCTCTGACAAACATGTCTCCAGATCCTGAGCCCATTCTTCTAAATCAGTACTGAACTTCAGGCGTGAGCACTTATCCCTCATAGAGTAGCTTAGGGCATGGCCTTCGATACGGGCCATAACTGCCTCCCAGAGCAGATCAGGGAATGACACCAACTCCAGATTATGGGAGAAGTATTGTTCAATCTCCTCACCTATACTGGCATTGCACTTTTGATCCAGCAGCGACCAGATAGACAATCACCACTTCAGCTATGATTTGGCAGGGCCCAACTGCATCGTTATCTCCACCGGGGAGTTGTCAGACAGCCCTATGACGTGTATGTGTGCTAGTCTAACACACTGTACATCCTTGGTAGGTACAGGAAATAGTTGAGTCTTGAAAACCCATCACCACTGGCCCTTCAGGGAACTCCCCCAGCAGTCGCACCATCCTATCTAGGAATGACACAGTCTGTCTGTCCATACTTTCTGTGTTACTAAGGGCAAGGAACCTTAAAGCAGGATAGCCATCCACCTAGACCCCTTGGTGACTCTGGAATGGAAATCCTGCGAGTAGCTATGAATGGGGTTTTATTTCTTAATAAGTGCATCTCCTGGAGAAACAGAATGTCTGTCTTTAGTTGTTTGGAATAGCACAGTATGGCTGACGGCTTAACCCTGTCCAGTAAGCCATTCACAATGCAGGAGACCAGAATAATCAAGTCTCCTGAGGAGTCTGCATCACCTTCAGTCATCAGGCTGGGGGTTTTCCAGTCACTGAGGAGCAAGAGCCACCAGCGGAAGGGCCATTGACCCTGCCAACCGTTAATCTTTGCAAACATAAATCATAATTTTCCAAACCCGCCCACCTTATATTTCATGAAGTACCTGTTGCGGGAGTAGCCCTCTCCCATTACCAAATGGGCTCCAGAAGGAGCATGACCCCAATGGAATCCCTCCCCAACACTATGATGTTAACTTGTATTACCCAAGGTGGGTGGTCTGTAGCGGGCCAACTGTTGTGCACCAAGGTAAAAATTAGAACAAAATAAACAGCAAAACTGTGTTGGGTGAGGGGAGTTCCAGTCTCATTACTGGGTCCACAGGCCTCTAATGATCCTTAAGCTCACACTTCTCAATATCAGTACAAATCATGTTTTCTTGCTATCAGTACAGCATATTTTCATGACATCAATGCAGCCAACACGAGCTGCGTCATTATGGCATAATCTGTTCCGTGCTCGTTACCGCCACTGATATCTCACTCCAACCAGGTTGATGTGTATTCTCCATGCGATTGGTATAGAAGGGCCTCCTGGGAGCGAGGAGTGTATCATTGCCATCAGTCAAAATAGTTCAAGAAACAGGTGATCATGGCCCTAGAAAGTGCCTCTGACAGTAGCCTCTGTACTAAGGCTCTATGAGCCCTCTCAATAACGAAGAAGGAGGACAAGGATTCTGTCTGCACCAGGTGTCTCAACCAGTGATCCAGTAACTCCCCCAGGGAGGTCCCTTTGCATTCTTCCAGGAACCCTACGAATCTGAGGTCATTTCGACATGCTCTGCTTTCTGCATCCTCCACTATCACAGTGAGTGCTCTGGAGATCATCATAAGATGCAGAATAGTCTTTTTGATGTCTGCTACTGTGTCCTCCACTCCTGAAACCTTCACCTCCGCCTCAAAAATCCTGTCTACACCCTGGCAAATGTCCTGGGGCAGCAGCATCACATCTGCTCCCACGGCTCCAATTTTGGCCCTGAGAACATCCCTTGAGTGAGCTATTGCTACCAGGGTTCTGTAGGTGTCTGTCTCTGTGCCTCTTAAACCACCACCCTGAACTGCCCCCTGACCTACCCGCACTGGTGAAGCCTCAGTCACAATGCTCCCTGACTGAGAGAACTTATCAAACATGGTCTGATTGGCCAGGGGGTGCTTATCCTTGGCCATCCTAGCCTGTGAACTTCCATCTCCAGGTAGTCCAAAGATCCCCCCCGCTCCGACCCATCATCCCTCCACCCAGGTATAGGGTCTCAGAGGCAGAACGCGCATAAAGGAGCTCCCAGGGGGTTCTCAAGCAAGGACCTGCAGGGCAATCTTGGGGGCAATGAGGGTACATCAGCACCACTTACAGACCACAGTTATACCATCTGGTCTCCGATATGGGACACCCTGTCTCTGCTTGATCCACCCAGGTGGTGCTCGAACATGCTAGTCTTATAAAAAAGGTTGGTCAAGTTGTGGGAATCGATACACATAAGAATTCCAACAATGATACAATAAATCAATCATTGGGCATGCAATTTAATTGCTATTTAATATATACATTGACAAACAGAAACTTTTCACAATCTTCAAACTTGACTCACTAATGAATAAATATACTTTCACTCGCGGGCAGACACTGATTACATTTCCAAGATAGCCGCCGCGTATAGTTTAAAAGCGAGAATCTCGGGAGTAGCTGGTTTTCACGGCACTCTGATCGAAAGGGAAGTGTTTTTTCACTGAACGCTTTTTCACTGAGACGGATTCATTCTGCCTGCAGCGTTCACTGACAAATCTTTGATACCAGTAAGTAGTTGAAAAAATGTGTTGTTTTTTAGTGACTTTCTCCTTGGGGGGTGTAATTAAATAAGGGTTTGTATTACTTTCTAGCTCACTCTGTAGAAACAGGAAGTAGGTTACCCTGTGGCAGGGTAAGTTCAGTCTGTAACCCAACAGACTTTTGTTATTATTTTTTTGTCCCAAAACATAAAATTATCTTAAATTTCCTATGGTCAAAATAATATTAACATGTGACACAAGGATGTTTCGTAGAGATTTGAGACACATATTTATACAAACAATAGGAGCACTGCATGAACAGCATGTTTTAATACAAATATGTATTCATTAGTGGTTCTGACTATATTTGGTTTTTATTTTTATTTTTATGATTTTTTGCACTGGTATATAAAATTCACACACGCGAGGGTGTTTTGGTGGTAGTTGGTTAGATTTTAATTTAGTGATAGACATGTATCTGATTTTGATGTTTATATTTATTAGGTGTGGTTCTCTTCAGTAGTCCTGAGGAGGCCCAGAGTTGTAGGGGCTGAAACGCGTCGACTGTTTAATCTTGAGAGGTTGCAATCAATGTTGAACTTTGTCTTTAAAGAACTCTATACCACAGGCCTTCTTATCTTTCCCTCCCAAAAAATGAGGATGTTGTAGGTCTAGGATTTAGCAACCATCCCTTACATGTGGATTTTCAACATAAAATTCTATGGACACCACTTGGCTCCCTGAATAAGGAGAGGACTTTGTCTTGTGTTCAATGTGTGGTTGTTTAGATTCAGAGTGATTTTTGGATGTGATATAACAACCAGAATATTGTGAAAAGTTTATGTTTGTCAATGTATATATAAATGACGGCTGTAATCCGAACAGTTGTTCCAGTTGGTGAGATGGGGTGAGATGCTGTGATTAAATAGCAATTAAATTGCATGCCCAATGATTGATTTATTGTATCATTGTTGGAATTCTTATGTGTATCGATTCCCACAACTTGACCAACCTTTTTTATTATACTGTTGTTTATTACCCAGGTCTTGTGGGGTTAAGTGGGTAAACCATTTTTCTTATAGTACGAACATGCTAGTCAGGCATCCACAGACAGACACTTATGCAACCAAAATGATCCCAGCACACACCCCTCAGCAGGGTCGGAATCAAGGCACTATGGCTGGTACCTTGGCGAGGAACCTGGGGGCCGTAACACTGCCAGGGCAGCTCATTAGCCCCTCCCACTGTGTCCACTTGAGCCCCATGGGATCAATCACAGTGGCCTCAGCCTCCACCCTCCACTTGTCTCCTCACTCACCAGCCTGGCACTTACACTGGCTCTTCAGGAGCCATTGCTTCAGAGCAGCATAGTCTCCTCTGATTGGGCGCAGTCACAACTACACCTCTTCTCTTGCTTCTCCCTCTGTGACCATTGTGATAGCACTGCTGTGCCCTGATTGGGAATCATGCCCTCCAGATGGGTAGAGGATCTCCTGTTGCAGCCACTGTTCCCTTCGGGCCGAGCGGTGTACCATCAATCGCAGGCCCGTCCTGTGGCCTCTCTCTGGCTTTGCGGCAGTACCACCAACATGTTTTCTGCAGTTCAGGCAGGGCGGTCAATTGCCGTTCTGGCTCCCGAGGCTCCACCAGTACCACATGACACCCGCCTCAAGCAGGAGGGGGGGGGTCAATGGGCTCTCAGAGGAAATGATGAGCCAGGATGAATGGCGAGCGTCACTGAGTGGTTTCAGCTCACATCTATCATATTAGATGATCCAGCCACACCTCTGACATTTGGCACTTTTACATGCTTGCTTCTACTATATGGTTTAGTTCTGCTGCAAGCGTTTTTCAGAAACTAATAGACTGTCTATTTCACATATGTGAGAATAACTTGCTGTTAATGATGATATTCTGATCTTTGCCAAACATCACAGGGAGCATGATATCATCCCAGAAAAGATTTTAGGTATGTTGAAAGATAAGGGAATGATAATTAGGTAAGAACAATGTAAGGGTTTGGTAGAAGATTGTATTATTAAGGAGATATGGGGGTTATTCCAACTTTGGAGGAGGTGGTAATCCGTCCCAAATGTGACGGATTTACCACCAGCCGTATTACGAGTTCCATAGGATATAATGGATTCGTAATACGGCTGGTGGTATATCCGTCACTTTACCGTCACTTTTGGGACGGATTAACACATCCTCCAAAGTTGGAATAACCCCCACAGTGTTGGAAGCTGGAGTTGAACCCAAGTTCAGTCTCATTAAAGCCAAAGTTGATGCACAACCTCTTTTGGACAAGGATACACTAAGACGTTTTCTTGGCTTGGGTGAACATTATCAATCTATCAATCAGGAATTTGTAAAGCAGACTATTCACCCGTGAGGGTCTCAAGGCGCTGCGGAGGGAGGAGGGGAGAAGGGGGAGGGAAGTTCTGCTACTGCTCGAACAGCCAGGTCTTGAGAAGTTTCCTGAAGGTAAGGAGGTCTTTGGTCTGTAGCAGGTGGGTGGGAAGAGTGTTCCACGTTTTGATGGCGAGGTGCGAGAATGATCTACCGCCGGTTGTAGTTCTGAGGATGCATGGGACTGTTGCAAGGGCGAGGTCGGCGGAGCAGAGATGGTTGGGGTGTAGAAGGAGAGCCGTCTGTTGAAGTATTCTGGTCTGGTGTTGTGCAGTGCTTTGTGAGTGTAGGTGAGGAGTTTGAAGGTGATTCTCTTATTGACTGGGAGCCAGTGCAGGTTTCTCAGGTGGTCTGTGATGTGGCAGTGGTCGGGAATGTCCCGGATGAGGTGTGCGGAGGCGTTCTGGATGCGTTTCAGTCTGGAGTTTGGCCATGGTTCCTGCATAGAGGGCATTGCTGTAGTCCAGTTTGCTACTTACGAGGGCTTGGGTGACTGTTCTTCTGGTTTCGGTGGGTATCCATTTGTAGATCTTTTGGAGCATGCGGGGGGTGTTGAAGCAGGAGGAGGAGATGGCGTTGACTTGCTGGATCATGGATAATGAGGAGTCCAGGATGAATACTATGTTGCCTGCGTGGTCGGTGGGATTCTGAGCGGCTCCGAGAGTGGCAGGCCACCAGGAGTCATCCCATGCGGAGAGGGTGAAGCCAAAGATGAGGACTTCAGTCTTGTCGGAATTGAGTTTGAGGCAGCTGCTCTCCATCCATTCGGCGATGGCCTTCATTCCTTTGTGGAGGTAGGTCTTGGTGGAGTCCTTGGTGAGGGAGAGGATCGGCTGGGTGTCATCAGCGTATGAGATGATGTTGAGGTTGCAGGATCAGGCGATGTTAGCGAGAGGGGCCATGTAGACGTTGAAGAGGGTCAGGCTGAGGGATGAACCCTGGGGTACGCCACAGATGCCTTCGGTGGCCTATGAGCAGAATGGGGGGAGTCGGACTCTCTGGGTTCTGCCGGTGAGATAGGAGGTGACCCAGTCCAAGGCTCTGTTGTGGATTCCTACATTGCTGAGGCATGAGCATAGGGTGTGGTGGCAGATGGTGTCGAACGCAGCCGAGAGGTCCAGGAGGATAAGGGCCACGGTTTCGCCACCGTCCAGTATGGTTCTGATGTCGTCGGTGGCGGCGATGAGGGCGGTTTCGGTACTGTGGTTGCTGCAGAATCCGGATTGGGAAGGGTCCAGGGTGCAGTTCTCCTCGACGAAGAGGGTTAGTTGTCTGTTGCCAGCCTTCTCAATGACTTTTGCCGGGAAGGGGAGCAGGGAGATGGGCCGGAAGTTCTTGAGGTCCTTTGGGTCCGCCTTGGGTTTTTTGAGAGGGCGTTGATCTCGGCGTGTTTCCAGCTCACCAGGAAGGTGGCGGACTCAAAGGAGCTGTTGATGATCTTCTGTAGTTGGGCTGCAATGACAGAGTTTGCTTTGTTGAGGATGTGGTGAGGGCAGGGGTCAGATGGAGAGCTGGAGTGGATGGTGTTCATGATTTCGATGGTGTCGTCATTGACGGGGGTCCAGGAGAGCAGGAGGTTGGTTGAATCTGTGGTGTTGGTGGTTGCCGGGGGGGTCTGGGTGCTGAAGCAGTCGTGGATCTCTGCAATCCTGCAGTGGAAGTAGGAGGCTAGGGAGTCGCAGAGGTCTTGGGATGGTGGGATGTCGTTGGAGCTGGAGTTGGAGAGTTCCTTCATGACGTTGAAGAGCTACTTGTGAATGTGTGCGTTGTTGTTGATTCGGTCTTTGAAGGTGGTTCTCTTGGCGGCTCGGATGAGTTGATGGTGTCTGCGGATGGCGTTTTTGAAGGCTGTGTGGTTGTACAGAGTCTGATCTTGGTGCCACTTTCTTTCAAGTCTTCGGCAGGTTTGCTTAGATTCGTGGAGATCGGCGGTAAACCAGAAGGCCTTTCTGCCAGTGCGTCTGTTGGAGGGATTCTTGATTGGGGCAAGAGTATTGGCACAGGTGTTGACCCACTGCCTGAAGTTGCGGGCAGCTGCATAAGGGTCGGTGGTGTTGATGGGTGGGTTCCGGGAGAGGGTCGCAATAAGTTGGTCTTCGGTGACCTTGTTCCAACTGCGGTGGGGGATCCGTTGTGGGTGGTGGTGTGTTGTGGGTTTCTTGAAGGAGAAGTGGATGCAGCGGTGGTCTGTGCAGTGGAGTTCGGTGGTGTGGCTGAAGGAGATGTGATTGCTGGCGGAGGAAATAGGGTAGAGTGTGTGTCCTGCAGAGTGGGTCGGTGTCATGACGAGCTGTTTGAGGCCGAGGTTGGAGAGGTTGTTGAGCAGGGTGGCGGTGTTGTTGGTGTTCTCGAGATGGAAGTTTAAGTCCCTGAGGAGTATGTAGTCAGTGGATGCAAGAGTGTGCGTGCTGATGATGTCGCTGAACTGCCGGGGGCCTGTAGATGAGGGTCCCTTGGAGGGCGGTGTTTGGGTCAGTGTGGATCTGAAAGTGCAGGTGTTCGGCGGTGCTGGTCGTGATCCTGAGGGTGTTTTTGTGGACGATGGCGACGCCTCCTCCTAGTTTGTTAGAGCGGTCTCTACGGATGATCTTGTAGCCATCCGGGACGGCTATGGTGATATAAAGCGCTGAGGGGGAGTTCATCCAGGTCTCGGTCAGGAAGGCGATGTCTGGGGAAGCTGAGCCAAGTAGATTCCATAGTTCTACTGCATGCTTGTGGACGGAGCGGGTGTTGAGGAGGATACATTTGAGATGGTTGCTTCCTGCCTTGGTGGGTGGGTCGTTGGCGTGGAGGCTGGTGAAGGCGCAGTTCCGTCAGGAGAAGGGTCCGCAGGTGTTCTGTGAGGAGGCTTGAAGGCAGGCAGGAGAGCAGCCGGTGTTGAGGGCACGGAGGGTGGCGTTGTCGTAGTGAAGACGTGCGTGGTGGAGGTAGGGGGGACAGGAGCCAGAGATTCTGGTGCTGGGCGCGGTCCGGGTGTGGACAGGCGCAGACAGGCTTGCCTTTGGTACACTTTTGGTACATCCTCTGCGCGTCCGCACAGCGGCTGACATTTAGCAGGGAGGTGGGGAATAGGAGAGGACAGCTTGGAGGCAGGAGCGGGGGTTAAAAATGGCACGAAAAGGGGGCGGGCCGCAAAAAGGGGGTGGGGCCGCAGGGGCCACAGGGGCAGCAGCGGCGGGGGAGAGAGGGGGAGAACTAAAGTGAGAGAGGGAGAGTGGGGTGAGAGAAATACGAGGAAGCAAGTAGGGAAGCAAAAGGAGCACAAAGGGACAGAAGAGAAGCAGAGCAGAGAGCAAAGCAGAGAAAGGAGGAGAAAAGGAGGAGAGAGGCAAATGGTAGCCTAGTAGGAAAGCAGAGTTCTCCCACTAGACACCAGGGATGAGGCACAGGCAGAGGCCTGCAAGTGGAGGAGGGCCTCGAACTCCTGACAGGGGTCAGGAGTTTAGAGGAGCCAGGGAAAGGGCTCTACTTGCAAGGTGGAGCCACGGGCGGCAGAGCAGTGCACTGACCAGGTCAGTGGTACTGCTCAGCCTACCACGCAGCAGCCGCCATTAAGTAGGGAGGTAGGGGGGAGGAGAGAACAGCTGGGAGGAGGCAGCGGGGGCAAAAAACGGCGTGAAAAGAGGGCGGGCTTCAAAAAGGGGGCAGGCTGCAGGGGGCAGCAGCGGCGGGGGAGAGAGAGAGGGGGGAGAGCCAAAGTGAGAGAGACAGAGCGGAGTGAGAAATAAATGAGGAAGAGAGTAGGGAAGCAAAAGGAACACAAAGGGACAGAAGGAAGCAGAGCAGAGAGCAAAGCACAGAAAGGAGGAGAAAAGGAGGAGAGAGGCAGAAGGTAGCCTAGTAGGAAAGCAGAGCTCTCCCACTAGACACCAGGGATGAGGCGCAGGCAGAAGCCTGCGGGTGGAGGAGAGCCTCGAACTCCTGACAGGGTTCAGGGGTTCAGAGGAGCCAGGGAAAGGGATCTACTTGCAAGGTAGAGCCACCGGAGGCAGAGCATGAGCCATTTGTTCATGGTTAAGCTTATACTCTACAAGCTGCTATTGAAATAAAGGCACTAAATGTATGTAATATCATATTCGGGAACGCAGCCGCGGGGGTAGGTGTCTCATTGCACGCCGGTAACCTCACAAATTCATTGTGAACCGGGCAACAGGCCTGCGTGATCCCATGAAACACTTCCTCTAAATAGAGATGATTCATTGTGAACCGGGCAACAGGCCTGCGTGATCCCATGAAACACTTCCTCTAAATAGAGATGGGTGACTAATAGGAAAGGGAAGCCAGTCCGGTTTACCTCTAGTAAGTGACCAATGACGTCTTGACTGTGAGCGTTAGGTTGCAGGAGCTGATGAATTTTCCTTTGTTTTCAATTGGAGAAGTCCAATGAATAAATAGGTCCTGAAGAAGCGTCAAGGGATCCTGTTGGACCATGAGAGACGCGAAACATGTCGACCGTATATTGACCTTATACTGAGGGACTTCGGATAATTACCGTCTTCCTTTGTCTTGATTTTTGTACGAGTGTCTGAGCATTACCTCTTGTTTCACTCCCTTGCTACTTTTTTAATCTTGACCAATTCCCAACAGCGAACAATAAATTCTTTAGTGAGGGTTTTGAGCCAATTTTATCCTCTTCTTGTCTTTTTTCTCTCCTCTTTTTCGGACCCACATGTGGTTCCGCGGCTTCATCATTAACTAAAAGATCTCCGGCAAAGAGCCCCCCTTTGGGGGGTGCCCGTCAGGCATTGCAGTGCCGGCCTGACGAGGAGCTGTCCTATGATGAAGCATGACACCAAATGTGGTGTGTGAGGACTTGTGCTCCTGATTATCAGGACTTCTCCCCTTTCCCGTTCACCAGTTTTGGAACAGTGTATTATATTATATTATCACTAAATGTATGTGGCCTCAAGAGGCACAAGATGGTACTGATAAAGTTAGCAAATGATAGTTAATTATCAAACCTTGAATGCTTTTGTGACAGGAAAATGCATTATTTAAGTGGATGCCAGTTGCCTTGGTGTGGGAGCCATGTTTAGTCAGATGGTTGTGCGGCAGGAGAGTATGAATGGATTTGAAGCCAGGTAATTAAGTCAATCTGAGTCCAAATACAGTACAATTGAATGGGTAGCATTAGCCTGCACATGGGCTACTGAAAAAAGTAAAAAATTTAGAAAGACCATTAACCATTGGTGTTTCCTCTAAATAGTAAAGTCATGGGAAAAGCTTCTCTAAGACTTGGTAGATTATGGCCTAAATTACAAGACTATAATTTTAGCATTAAATGTTTGCTAGGTTACAAAACTATTAGAGTAAATGTCTCTCAAGGACGCCTTTACTCGTTGATAGGACTGCTGAAATCCTAGAAGATTCCGAATGTGTGATTGTGGCAATTTATGACTTCCAAGAGTGTGGTGGTAGAATAAGCAAAGTTGATTGAAAACAAGCATATGAGAAGGATGAGTTGTTGAGACTTATAAAGAAGTACATTAAATGTGCTTTACCTAGAGACAGGTCAATGAACAGTATTTCCTGGTACAACGCACATGTGACATTAGAGGTTTCCATTGTTCATTGTATGATTATGAGACAGAATCAATATGCACCACCTTTTGCTCTGAAAGATTTACTTTACATTGAAAATAACTCATGGGGGATATTTGGGTGTTACATCAACTTGTGAAAAATTCAAACATCACTATTTATGGCCCTCATCAGGCAGTCATGTGGCAGATTCGGTCAGCAAGTGTCCAGATGTGGTCAGTATCAGATCAACACTGGAAAACCTATCAAAAAATATTCAATCCAGTTCCCTGTCCCAGAGTTCCACGGGGGAAAGTGGCATTGGATCTTGCAGGCTCACTCAATATATTAAGCTCTATTTTGAGATACATGATAGTATTAATGGATTATAATTCCAAGTGGATTTATTTTGATTTTGTTGAAAGCTCAAATACTGCAAACGTAATAAAAGTTTTCATATGAGTATTTTTATTTGAGGGCATGTTGGACTTGGCTTTCTGTAGGGAAACATCCTGAAACGTTTCACTTTTTTCCCTCTGCCTATGCTGTCTCCCTGTGCTGGGCCTTAGGACTCTGTACACTTCCTTGCTGTCTGTAGTAGGGAGCGGTGGGGAGGACATGTGGGTACCGCACCCCAACTAGCCCTGTAGGAAAGGTATATTAGATACCTGGGGGTTGACTCTGGTTGCCAGGAGACATATGGGCACCTATGTTGCCCTGATTGGAACACCCTTAGCCATGTCCAAGGCCTGATTGAGTAAGCCTGAGGGCATCTGTGCTCAGGGTGTGGACCTCTTGAAGGGGAGCTCACTTTGAGTTGGCCCCACCCTGTCCCTGGAGGGCCCCCATAGAGGGGTCAGAGGATGAGGTAGAGCCAGACGCGTGCATCCCAAAGGATGTGCTCAGCGGAGGGAAGGCCACCTAGAGGGGGGGGCCCTGCCGGAATCGGTCGGCACCCCAGGTGGGCAACTAGTTCCATAGTCAGTGGCTGTGGGCCACTGGCCCTGTTCCCCAGTTTGGGCAGGGGGGAAAGGGCAAGCACAGATGCTCCTCGAATGAGGGGATGGCACTGACACACGTATGGTGCACCAGGCCCTGCTGGCCCTTGGTAGACCCTAGTACAACATTCACCCATGCCTCAGCATCCATGCCTCAGACTTCCTATGCGGGAAGGGCCATTGCAGTGGTCTGGCAGATGCCTAAACTGCATTGTGGCACCATACCATTCAAGAGCCTAGGGCTCAGAGTCCGTTCTCTTTGGCAATGCCGAGTGAAAGCGCACACGCCATCCATACGGGTTGAGACAGAAACTGATACCACGATGTGGGGTTAGAGTACCGCTAGAGAGCCAGGTATGGATGGTGGGGTTAGCCTCTTCGACCAGGGGCATACATAGTCACGGTCAGATTAAGTGGTTCCTAAAGGGGGGCGCGCATGGCTGTAGTGACCATATTGTGCATATTTACGCCTGCGTATTTCCTAATAGGAACAGAACCTATGAGCTCAGGTTAACCCAGGGTGCACAAGCACCATGTTGATGGTTGAACCGAAGTGTCACCTGATTTGTCAGGCGGGTGCGTGCAGCCAGGACATGCATGCCTGCAAAGTGGCAAACACCACCATGTGTTCGCACTACCCATGAGAGTTGCTCTACCCAGATGGTGATATGGGAAACCGAGACTTATTAAGTCCAGTTGCAATATTAGATTGCAGGGGAGTGGCCTCATATTGTTTGGTATCATTAAACTCAGGATGACAAACCCTCACCGTTGATCAATGTGGTTTTGTCATCACTGCCTAAGAAGTGCAACTTCGGAAAAGTGGGCCTTTCTGGGTCAGGACTGGTTCTGGTGCCCCGTAAATTAGATTTCATTCCATCAGTCTCAGGGGAAGAGCACATCTGCACATTACTCAGATGACAGCTATAAAACTCAGGCATCCAGAACAACAGATCCCTGCCATTTGGGGCCTGGTCAGATAGATGGGGGAGAGGCTGTGACACTTGGCCTCCCGGAGCCAGAGGGGGGCACCCATAAAGATACAGATCTGCATCCCCGGTTCCAGGGCAGACAGGGAGAAAATTTAGGGAAGTCATCTGTGGTTCAAGTCTCTGCAATTGAGAGTACCACCTACAAATATGCGGGACTAGTGCGGCTGGACAGTGTTGGTGCACTGTGAGAGGCATCTGGGTGCCCAGGAGGATAACTGTCCGAGAATGGGATCAGCACACCCTTCCAGATTACAGATTGGCCTGTGGCTGATTGCCTGTTGCTATGTGGCACCCAGAAAGTGACTTTCCAAAGGCTTGTGGGCTTGTCCCCTGTTCTCGGTGGAGGTCTCAGGGACATCAAAGACCTCAGGATGGGGACTTACATCGTAATCGGTGATACCTGGAGAGTGGTGCCGTCTGCTGCGCATACACTGTGCCAGATTCAACCTGGCTGGAGAACTGTACGTGTGGCCTAAGGAAGAAGTCTGGGAGATTGGCTGCTTAGGTATGGGGTAGCAGAGTACTACTCATACGATTGGTGTGTGGCCCTTCAAAGTGAGAACTAGGGCACCCTAAGATGGCTTGTGAAGTGAACGGATCACTACGGCGGGACCCTGCTGGGGCTTCACAGAGGTTGTGTGGGAAGCATTTCTCTTGTGCGACCCTCGGCTGCATGCTCATTGTGTGCTTTGCCCCTTCATAGGTTGGAACCCTTAGAGGTGTGGGTACAACTGGAGGAGTGCAGTATTTGGCCTAGTACTGTACAACGGAGCTTGCGTGTAGTGTGTTAATCAAGAGGGAGGGTCCAGTACTGCTAAGGTCATAGTGTACTGGACAAAGTACCTCAATCCAGAGGGGTACAAGAACCAGGAGTTGGTTGGAGCAACATTGTGTTATCAGGGAACCCCAAGTCATCATATCCCTGACTAGTGTCCTCTTTTTGCGGGGGCATGGCACTGAGCACTTTCTACCTCAGGTCGAACCTATCTGGTTTGGAAGGGGGGCCTTGAAAGTTCCTGGGCACAAGACAGGGTGTTTCCGGTCCAGAGGTACAGACATGGGAACTTGTTGTGTACAATCTGAGCTGTGTAGGGCTGATCGAGGGAACCCGCCCTAACAGCACCTTTCCATTCCAGAGGTGCTGGACTTGGTTACAAGTTTGCAACATTGGATTGTCTGGCAGTGCTGGGCGTGTCTGAGTCTGATGGCTGGTCCCAGTGAGCCTCCCCCTGTGTTTTCCAGACCTATTTGGAGCCTGGACTTCTCCACCTTGTTGTATGCTGGCCATTGTTTTTCCTGTCTACCACCTTAACCCCAACACCTGGGGGGTTGTGACCTGATCAGAAGTGACTAGATGTCCACAAAAAAGTACCATGCTCTGTGGGTTGCGGTGGGGTGAGGTTGAATCGAGTGATGGGTGGCAGGTGGAGGGCGGATTAGGACCCAGGGTGTTTGAAGGCAAATGGTCATCCAATTGCTAGTTATCAGGGCACCGCTTTAGTGCCGAAGTGAGTGTGCACAAAAGTGTGTGCGTGCACACCTGTGCCATCTGATACCCGGGCCTCATGCCCAGGAACGGGGTGGATGTGAGGCAGTGAGTCCGAGTGAGAATGAGTGAGTGCTGGGGCAGCACTGTGGTGTTGGTGGGTACCCTGGTTCTGCCAGAAAGGTCCGAAGGTTGACATAACATTTTACTAGCGCGGCTGAGGCCGTAGGTCTGGGTGGGAGAGTGTGGGTACTGTGATATACATTGTTGCTGCTACTGCCAGTCCCGGGGCACACCCTGAATTACATGTGTTACACTGATTGTGCAGGAACATGATGGTGGGCCTATTGCTGACAGAGGGCGGGCATCTTATGTGGTTGTGGGAAGGGAATGAGTGCTTTCTTCAAATGTGTACACAGTAATTGATGTCCAACACAGTGGGGCCTGTTATCATGTGTTGCTTTGTTCATTGAGATTCAATCCAACATTTGCATTGTCTATTATTGTGCGTTGTGTGCTCATTGACCTTTAGGCTGAGATCACATTTTAATTGAACTGTGTGTATTGAATACAAGCTTTGTATACATAGAACCCGTGTGAAGTCTCTTTTTGGGGTTGTTCAGCCAGGGCGTTGTGCGAATGTTTTGTGCTTTTACTTTACACATTGCCCATGAGATAAACGTCACTGCTCTGTGCCACTCTACCCAAGGGTAGCACAGGTTGTTTTGCAGGTGTGTCTAACCACCCCGGACAGGAGTAGAGCTCTCCGCTTGGCTGGGTTCACGCTTTAGCCAACTGGACCGAGCTGCCTACAACAGTTCACTGAAAAACAGATTGTTGCAATCAATGGCACACATTATGTGTCTGAACGTGTGCAAAAATCCATGACCAAATATGACATAAACAGTTACAAATAGCTTTATCTAGCCCTTGAGTGAATGTTCTTGCAGGGAGACCAAATTGTTTTTTATAAGAAGGTGTGCAGAAAACAATAGCAAATGGTTCAAAAGTTGATGAATTCTTAAAGGTAAAAGTGCAGAACTATAATGTCACACCTCATAGTACCACAAATCACACCTCTTAGTACCACAGGAGAAGCACCTTTCTCCTTATTGAAAAAAGGAATGTCAAGAACCATCTTGTGACCTGGGTGGTAAAAAATTACTAATAACAAGGTTAGAGGTAAACGTGTGGCCAAAAGAGTGTGTATAAATCACATTTTTATAAAAACAAACATTTGGGAACTAGGAGAATTAGTGTGGGGAATTGGGGATTGATCAATTCGCTCACAAAAGTAATGAAAGGTGCATCCAAAATGTTTAAACCAGTCAATGTGTTAAGAGAATGTAAGTCGTCCGTGTTAATAGCAAGGAAAGGTTGGTAAAACAAAAGAACTGTCGTACTGGTAACAGATGTTTAAGCAAAAATAATATCCGAAAGGAAACAGAACTGTACGTTCGAAGAAAATTTAAGTTTTGATTTCTTAATAAGTAACGAAAAATCAGAAAATAAAAGCAGTAATTTAAGCATTTCTCAACAAGCTGGAAACAAATCTTTAAATGTGGTAGGATCACAGTCTGTGTGTTCAATGAAGAATCAGACTCCTCTGATTCTTGTGATCTTAAATTGCAAGATTCTTCTACTAGTACGTCAAGGCAATGTGCAGAAGGGATTGATAATTGAGAACTGTCAGAGAACCTTCAATGTTCTTCTGATAATAGAGATTCTACAAGCAGGAATTACAATTGTGCATATCATGATTATTTGTCGAACAATGAGGTGCTTTCACAATAGTTTCTAAAGTAAACATACTGTGAAAATATACAATGTAAAATGGCTTTATAGATTATTGGATTTGTTATTTATTTATATTTTATTAGTACTGTTCTTTTGATAAATTGTATGGGGAAGATGTAGTAAATGTAGTGTAGTTCTTGGAGGTTGCATCTTATGCTTATTAGAATATGTAATGTAGATTGTGGACATGGTGTCTGTCTTGCCCTTTCATTCTACCTTGCTGAGACTAAGAGATCTGAAAGATCCGGACATGGCTTTCTCTTTGTGGAATCCCTAAACTGGAATAAAATGAGAATTTATGAGAAGAGAATTTGACTGTTGTGGTATTTATTTACCGGTAAACACCATCCACTCAGGAAAAAAGAAAAGGGCTCAAATACAAAAAGTGCTGGGAATGAAGGAAATCACGATGAAAGAAGACAGGGGGTGAAGATGGCCAAGACGGTAAAGACAAAAAGGAAACAGGAAAATGGAGAGAGGACAAAGCAAGAGATGGTCAAAAGGAAACAGAAGTGGCAGGGAAAGGGGACATGAAGATGAAGAAGACTGACAGAAAGATATGGGGTGCAAAAGAAAACGTTATCACAGGAAATGTGGGAGAGAGCTTGGGACTGAGAGACAGAGGCAGGCACAAAGAGAGATGTTGTGAGCTAAACTGACAAATAATGATGGCGAGACAAGGACAAACGGAGATGGGAGACAAGCAAAAAGCTATAAAAGGGCAATTGAGGTAGGAACAAGGAAAAGCAGAGGAGGTAGACCTGGGGTAAGGAGAGATGGGATCAGAGGGGGTTTGATAGATGAGAACTGGGATGAAGGGAGATAGCAAGAGAATGATATAGGGAGAAGAAGGAACAAGGGACAAAGGGTAATGCGAAGAGCCACAAAGCAAAATGGGAGACAGACTGATACTAAGTAAGAGCTGAGAGAGAAACAGGAACAAAAGAAGACAGGATACAGAAACACAGCAACATGATACTGTAGGCTGTTTGACTTACCTCTGGATGTGGCTATGGATTCAGTCTGGAAAGCATTTGTAGGTGTGCAAGACCATGTTATTCATTCAATCTTATTAGATTATCTTTCTCCTGCCCCCTATACCACATTCCTAGGAATTTTCTAACATGTCTACAGCTCTCGCTGAACAGTCAAGTGGGCCCTGACCTGGGCTGCCTTCCTGACAGTCTACAGTAAAGCACAGAACATTAGCAGTCGTAGCCACATATCACACTGGGATAGAGGAGTATGGAGGCTTATTTCTTGCCTCTTGGCATACCCTTAAACTCTTCCCTCAAATCTGACGTCCCTGTTCTCCTTCCAGCCTGATCTTTCAGGCAGCTGAGGTTGTTCTAACTGGCAGGCCCCTGGTACTTACTTCACCGCTTCTGCGCTCAGTAAGAGAAAGCATCAATTAGGGAGTGGAATTTTGGGCAGAATTCATGGCAGGGACAGAGGGCCAAATGGTCAAAGAAGCAATACACAACACCATCCTGATAGCGTGTCAGAGCCTTGATAACTAAACTTACAAGGAGACACGCCTAGGTCGATGAACCTTTGGACCACGTTAGGGGACTTCCCAGTACGAGGTGTCACTTTGACATCACAAATCAATAGATCAACGACTCAATCAATAATTATAATAACTAATCATTATGCTAATCAATAACATTCAATAAGAATCAATAAGTCGAACACACCATGACCTTTCAGTCATGAATAACCACACCAATTTAGTTGAATGCTAGGACATTTATTTCCCTATTCGTTACAATCTAAAGTCATTCCTGTTAATCTCATTAGCAATTCTCCTCATTAGTAACTCTTCAGATTTGCAATTAGAACACAATTAATCAATGCATAGAGAATATTCATTCAATATTAACATGTCATTAATAAGAAGCAGCTTAGCAAAGTCTCAGTAGTACATGATTCAACAATGCAAGAACTCAGTCATTTGTCCATTTGCGTAGGATATTTGTGAACACCTTAACCAACCTCTGATTAGCATTAGCATGTTGGGCTTCATGCAAAACAATTTAGCAAACACAAATTTGGAAAACATCTAACTATGGCCTCTATCAAAAGCGCAGTTGGTACCTAGAGAGAAAGGCAAACAGACAATTACAATGTTTGTCTCAAATAGTTACCCATCCGACAGATCAGCAAACAGCGTCAGTCTTCGTCCCCAGGACATCAGTCATTTTCTTCATCAGCAAAGATAGGACAGGGCAAAGTCTCAGTATGGCATAGCTAAGGGACGAGAGCTTCCCTCATATGGAGGAGAAGTAAGTATCAGGTAAGGAATAAGTAAAGGATGGTGAATAAGTAAAGGAGTATCAGGACGAACAAACGTCAAAGTCTCAAAGGAAATGGCCTGAATGGCTCAGTAGAATGGCAAAGAATGGCTTGGAGTGGAATGTCCGATTTCTCCTCAGATCATGCGGTTAAATCAAACTGCCTAGTTTGCTCCTAATTCCTCATTGGATAATAATTGGTGCATCGTTATCTCTGTCCAATAATTCTCCACGCACTTCACTAGAATTTTCCACAAAACACAGTTCTCATGTCGTTGATTGGCCCATGTTATTGACATCTTCATCGGTTGGAATGTCAGGCTCTATTGTTTTCTCCTACTTCAGGCAGCCTTGCACCTGTTACGAATTACACTGTTGCATTAAGCAAGAATGTCTCCTTGAGCAAGTCGGGTCCCATCAGAAAGAATTTACTACGGCTACACACACATCTAGCTTCTGGAAAAGTACAGTTTAGTGTCCTTCAGGAAAACAACACATTGCACGTTAGAAAAATACAGTTTAATATGAGACCAGGCAGCTAGGCCCAGACCCTCACTAAACTTAGGCCTAATGATTAATTTAGAAAACTCCTAATACATGACTCTAATTATGATATGCTAATACAAATTCAAAACATTAGTACATAATTAATTCATCATTAATAAGTTTCATTAGTCTTCGTATACATTGGTAGCCACTCCTCGTGGACACATTTCAAACATGTGCATTATTTTAGATGTTAACACATCTTCTATACAGATTCATTATACAATATATTGCAAGCTTTTCATGTTAATATTGCTTTAAAAGACACACTCCAACAATCCCACAATGCCAGAAAGAACACAAGGAGAGCTGCAGTCCAGGGTGTAAAGCTACAGAACATCTGGCAAAAAGATTGGGTTACAATGAGCCAAAAAGGTACAAGCAGATCACATGCCAGTGACAAATGCAATGGCGCGACAAGCATCCATTATGTCTGCATTCTTGCACAGGCTTCTAAGATGTTACTCCTCGATTAGAAGATGGCAGTCAAGGGGACAAGGAGCACATGGTCAAGGAAAGCGACAATACACCCCACTTTGGGAAGTTTGAAGAAAAAGAAGCAAGAAATACATACTAGACTGAAAGGGGCACACACACTCACAATCATTCGGTTGAGGCTGAGAGTTTGGCAGCCTTTGCTTCATAAGCTTCCCTTCATTTTGAGCATAACGATCATCAGGATTTGAACACCAGGCACAACCGAGGGGCCACTTAAAATGGTGAAGGCTGCTTTACAGAATCCTGCAGCATGGTGCTTTTTACACTGCTGCAGCTTCCTGATTTCCCTAACCGTGGCATGAATGTTTACCTTGGGGTAACATGCATCCACATGGACCAGCCGGCACCTGCACTGAAGTTGTGTACAGTCACAGGGCCTGATTCACAAAGGTGAACTCACACTTCTGTGTAGGATTAAGTTTGTTTTGGAATTTACAAACTCTGATTTAATAGTAAGTTTAGGACTGCAGAGACTCCACAGACCTCTGCACAGAAAAAGTTATGACATGCCTATCTTTTTATGTGGAGTTCTCCGCCATGACTGTGGAGCCTCCACAGTCCTACACTTACTATTAATCGGAGTTTGTGAATGCCAAAACAAACATAAATGTTCACCAAAGAGTACGCTTACCTTCGTTTATCAGGCCCACACTGTAGAGCTCAGCATAGTGATCTCACAAAGAGCTTACCATGACCTCTGTGAGGTCCATCTTCCACTTGCAGACCTTAGGAGCCATCATGTTACAATAGAAAGGACAGGGCTATACTAGCGGATGAGGCCCCTGGCTGTAGTTTCTTACTATTTGTGTAGCTGAGATTTCATCCCTTAGTTCAGTACTTTGACTTCCAAATTTTCTACCAAATGCGTTTGTGCATCAAAATGTAATGGGTCGTTCTTCAATTCTTACTCTTTCTTTCTTTTGGTCTCTCTTGTATTGTTTCTTTGTCTGTGTTTTCTATGTTTTTCTGTGCTGTTTCATGGGTCCTTTTTTACATGTCCTCCTTCAGTAGCTCTCAGCTATTTCATATTCCCTTTTTGTGGGTCTCTCTTTTAGCCCTTCTCTTTTGATAAGGTTCTTATTTGTTCCTCTTCTGGGAGTCTCTTTCATTTTTTCACCTTCCTTAACTCACACTTCTTCTTTTCTCATTTTTTTGTCTCTCTCTTTTATCAGTTCTCTTATATATTTTTTATTTGTGTGTATTTCTTTTAGCAACGTTTTCTTTTACCCTTTGAGTCCTTGGAATTCTAGCTTTTATCCTTTATCTTTTAGGGGGTGCTAAAAGAAGGAATGCTTCCTTTCACATTTTCTCTGTCTCCAGTACAGATACCCGATGTTTTCTCCTTTATATTACTCTTTAGAGGGTGATTCTTTTAGCTTTCCCATGCAGCTCACATTTCCCCTGTGTGAGTGTCTACCGTCTATCTTTTTCTTTCGATGGGCCGCTTTTATACTTCCTGAGGGTCTCTCTTTTATTATCTCTATCACATTTTTTGTAGGCCCCTTTAATTCGTTCACCCTCAGTAGATTTTAGATCTCTCTTTGATCACCATTTTAGGAGTTCTGGGTTTTATTCATTCTCTTTATGTGGATCTCTCTTTTTTCTTTGTCTCTGGCTTTCTCCTTTGTACTCGCTGTTCTGACCAGTTGAATTTTTAATGAATTTATTTGGTCACTTGACACTGCTAGATGTCCGGTTCATGGGCTCTATTTGTTTGTGATCATGGTCTGATTGACTTAGTTTCTTTGTTTGATTTTTCAGCTTTTAATAGCCTTTGCCACCTACATGTTAGACTAAAAGTGGAATTTGTGCTTCTTCCACCATTCATGATCATGCCTCAGTTGACAGAGTGTTTTTTCATAGATGTATCGACTTACCACTCGAGGTCAGAGATGAGTGACTTTTTTTCCAGTTTCTGTCTATCTTGATCAACTGCAATTCACCCGAATAATTAATATTTTCTGTGGTAACTCTATTTAATTATAGATTTCGTGGCAACTTTCAGTGCAAGCAGCTTAATCAATCGATTCATTATGATAAATTGACAATGATTTGGGTTTAACTGATTTCAACACAGTCCATTGAAAAGCCTCAAATTATGAGGATTAATCATGTTTAGCAGTTCGTTCTTTAGAAAGAAGAAACAAATAATCAAAAATGTAAATTAGGTAGAAGAACAACAATGAGTGCATTAAGTGCTGAACTCATGACTTCATTACGATAATTAATTAACACAATAAACAGATTTTTGTCTTTGGTCATGACCACACTTTCACATCCCTGATTATGAGTGGTGCAAACATATTGCTGAATGACATGGTTAATTTGAGAATATTGCTCTTTCTACTCTGTCAGTCCATCAACTGACTTTTATTAAACAACTTTTTCATTTCATAATTAGCTGGAAATCACCCGAATGTGGCCTAATAGTAGCACTAATATCCTTAAATCTAATCCTCCACAGTGGGCTTTTTTTGCTATCTCTAGTTATTAATTCGATGCTACATGGCCCTTTGCCTGCTGAGTGGAAGGGCACCTATTAAGCCAAAGGTAATCACCATAATCCATCAGATTGTGGATTTTGGCTATGCTGTTACCTACAATCAAGATTTGTTAAAATATCTAAGTACATTAGATTAATAAAATAATTAAGGATAAAGCCAAAACTCCAATCTTTTCTTTGGGTTTGTACTTAAAGGACTGAATGAATGTCAGTGAAACTCTTCATCTTACAGGGGAAAGATAAAGAGGCCACACCGTGAACTCCCAGAATCAGTTCACGCACAAACCGTAGGAATTTATAGTAGTTTGAATGCACTGTGAGATACTCGTCTGCAAATCATCTAAGAACTACAATATTGAATACCCCAATAATTGCAAATATTATTAGAGAGAATACAATAGAAATTACAAACATTAGTTATCATACATGCCAAATCAATTAGGCTAAAACTACATATTTGCCTTGTGCCATTATTTAGCTTGTTGCCAAGTCATATAATACATCGACCGAACTGTAGACCTGAAGGTCTTCATTATCCTGACAGACTCCAAATTCAGGGTGAGTTTCTATACCTTTTCTTCTGTAGTGTTCTGTGTTTCTCTGCAGGCGGTGGCTTACTCTCTTGCAGCCTTGTGTTTGGAACACCAAAACTGAAAGCAGTGCTTTTATTTGAAGCATCGTAATAATATTAGTTCTTGTTACTTTGTGATCTGTTAGTAGAGGTGTGTGAAATATTCTGTTCTGTTGGCATAATTGGAGGACTTTTGGTGACTTCATATTACTCTTGTAATGCAGATGTCCAGACAAGTTGCACCGATCCCCGTGTGGCAGAAATTGTTCTTGCATGCGGCTCCAGAACAGCAAGATTTGGTGTCCCATAGCATGATTTCTGGTCGCTAGGAGGACATCTGGTGAGATTTCTCTAACACAGCAAGTCACAACCATTTGCAGTCAGCAGGCTGCTGCTCCAGTAGAAATTGTCCTCGAGTGACAGCAAAATCATCTTGAGTAGCTGTGCGCTCTGGTGCGCCGTGTGGTGCTGTTCATGCTGATTTTTCAGTGCGCAACAATCTCCTGCTGCTAAATCACAGTGCAACGTTCCTATTTCCGCCCGCTGGTGGAACTCTGCGGAATCCCCTTCAGTTTTTATCTAACTCAGCGGAATTCTGCACAGTCAAATTCTGTGAATGCCGCCAAGCCTATCCATTAGGTCTGAGGCCAAAAGTTCTAACAGGGTCTTGGTGTAGATATGGTAGGTACAGCTATTTCAAGAAAATAGAAAATTCCCCTTTAGTTGAAGAATCATGCTACACAGAAAAAAAATGACAATTTGGTGCATGCAAAACATTCCACCAGGTTGTATGAAATAAAGCAGGAAACTGACTGACCAGGTTTCAGGCCAGACGCACTTATGCTAAGCGAACATACAGAATTTACTCAGATTTACAAACATGGACTGTGTTAACATGCATCCACGCTAACAGAAATTAACATGAGTGCTGCACACGAAAAGAATCTCAAACCTAACTTTTGCTGTAAGCCAATGGGGAGATTTCAAGGTATATTCTTGCCCCCTGGTTCCATAGCATTTGTAATCTAGCATGAGTTTTTGAAGAGGAACGGAATAAATGATGTAGCAATAATCCAGTTGTGGCAAAGGCTCCTGTACATTCCACTTGGTGGATGGTTTGTCTAGTGGGAGGATTTTGCTATGTAGGGAGAGCCAAAGATTAACACCAAGGACCTACTGACTTATAAAGCAAATAAGAGTTTAGAGTGACTAATCATCCACAGATTTCTAGC
Source organism: Pleurodeles waltl (assembly GCF_031143425.1). NCBI lineage: Eukaryota > Metazoa > Chordata > Amphibia > Caudata > Salamandridae > Pleurodeles > Pleurodeles waltl. Next base: position 703,597,029 of record NC_090450.1, read on the forward strand.
TTTTCGAGAGGTTGATGGTGGGGTTCCAAAACCTGGGGACCAGTTGAATGGTTGTGAATCAATTTCAGTTTCTCGCTTTATGAGAATCTCTATCCTGGCTCCATTCATGCCAAGGGAGCTCTCATTCATCCACAGTACCACATGGTTCAACAACAAGGTGATGTTGGTGGTATTATGTGGTCTCTTTTGTAGCCTGAGGTGGATTTACAGATAGTGTGCATATAGTTGGAAGTTCACCTGGTAGAACTGGAGTACCTGTGCCGGGGGGCTTACAGAAATGTTGAACAGAAGAAAGAAAAGGAAAGATTCTAGCAAAACACTGTAGGACACCGTGTATGTGGATGACTTGACTGACCAGATCCTTATTTTTTGCTATGATTGGAGTGAAAAGATAGGTTCCATGATGTAGCAAGACCAACTATACCTACTCACTGTTACAATCTTTCTATAGTATGTGTTGTTGAATGTGTCTTAGTCCGCTGAGAGGTCGAGAAGTAAGAGAGTGTTGTCTTCTTGCCTTTGTCCATTGAAAGGATGACTTCATCCCTTATATTATCAAAGGAGGTTTCAGTATCTTTGAAGTGTCTAAATCCAGAATTTGCTGCTTAATTTCTGCATACTCCTTAGAGTGTCTAGAGCAGACACATGCCTTTCCAACATCTTGCAAGGGAAGAGGGGTTAGGAGATTAGCCAGTAAGGGTCTACGGATTTTTTCAAGAGCGCAGTGATGAAGACCTGCTTGAAAGGGTCAAGCACAACCCCGTATTAGATGGAGGAATGTATCATGTTAGTAGCGTCCAGTGCCTAAGAAGGGAGGAGTTGTCTTAAGCATGGTTCCAATGCTTTGTTAGATACTTTCCAGGTTTTTGCATTTGTAGAGGCTTCAAAGGTTTGAAGGTGAATGCGGAATGCAATGCAGACAGTGACGTGGGTGGCTAAAGAGCTTGTTCCGGAGTGTCGGCTGAGGAACGTGTAGATTTTCGTGAATTTAGATTAGGAGAACTTAAGTAAATCTGCAGGGTGTTTTTGGGATGCGTATTCTCTGCTTTTTAAAGCATCGTATTTAGCCAACATGGCACTCATTATAAGTGGCTCATTAATTGCGACAGACTCGGTCCAATCTAAACTTACATTTTAAGCTCAGCTGGAACACCACTGATGAAGGGTATTTTACCCAATGATTTCACCAACTACAAGCATGCAAAGACTTTAATTGTGAGATTGGGAAAAATGCAGAAAGTGGCACGATCTCCAAATTTCTACGGTAGCCCTCAAAAACTCATTCTTCTGGTTATTTTTTGGTCTTTAAAAATAACGAAAATCCCGGGAACTGTAACTCCAGGCCAGGGAAGTAATAGGAATGAAGACTGGGCACTGGTAATGAGGATTTGTGTAATAACTGTTAAAGATTTTTTTTTTATTGAAGTGAGTTCAGTGACAGAAGCCCTTTTGCTCCCTTGAATGCTGCATGGAAGCCTCTCCTTTCTGCGTGTATTGTAGGAAGTTTTGTCCTTTTAATACCTCAAGACACTCACAGGTGATTTGACACGCTTTATAAATGTTTGATTGATTGATCAATACTTTCAAATGTACCATTGTAATATAAGGTTAAGGTGATGCATTTTAGTTCAGCTACTAGTTACCTTAACCTCATCTCCCACCGCACTGTACAATTTAGCTAATTCTACCCTCTACCATAATTTGTGCAAGGGTGAAATAAAATGGGAATGGGAGACTGACTATGTTTACAAGTGTTTGAGAGTTTGTATGATTTCGTGACTTAGTAGGTAGTTGAAGTGATATTGAGTTGAAATGTTGACTGCCAATTGTTTCTTTCTGTGAGAAGGTGCTAGTATTTTGTGAACGTGTCTAAAATTGATAACATGGTTGGATTTGTTGTAACAGTTTTAACATGATTCTTATCTGCTGGTGCGTCCTAGTATTTGGGTATGGTATGAGTTACTGTGTTATGCACTTGTATCCTAGTAAATGTGCATGAGTAACAAACAATTGGATGTGTAATTCTTGACACTGTAGCTTGTGTAATGTGATATTGTACGTGTGAAAACATGTTTGTTGTTGGTAAGTGTGTACGAGTTTGGGACTTAAAGTTAACTTAGTAGGGTGGGGTAAGATGTAAAGTCAAGATAGAATTTAGGATTTTATTTGTCAACTCACCTTGTCAAAGGGGGGGGGGGGGTTGGAGGGCGATTCTGGGCAGTAACGATTTCAGCTAACCTCCAGAGGATCCTAATGTGGCTAGTAGCTACCCTCCCTTTTTGGTCAGACAGTCCATGGATTTCTGGATGCCGCACGCCTGACAAAATCCTAGCGATGCACACACAAATCAATGAAAATCTTTTTTGCCTGCATATTCACACATTCAACACTTGAGGGAGCCAAAGCATTGCAAGTGCAGGTAATCACTAGTTTGTGTTTCTGGCCCATTTACATTTAAATGTCAATAGGTTTGGATTTAAAGGAATATTATCTGGTAACGTGAAGCATTCCAAGTAGATAGCATGTGAATAGATATATTTTGGGTTGCAGCAAAGACCTGTAGAATATTATTAGTGTAGACTAAAAGGTCACAAGACCGTCGCGCTGTCAAGCACTACAAACCCATATAGGTTAACTTTTCTTCTGTCTGTGCTGCTGCCAGAGAAGGACTCCTTAAATTATCTCGTTATCTAAGAGACTTAAATAGCTCTACAATGGCATGTGTGTGCCCTTGAAAGTTTGGGCTCAGGCTGCAGGATGAATAATAAAAATGATCACAGCAAGCACATTTTTATCGAAGCACGTAACATCTGCCCAATTAAATTAAAACACGTACTCCTTGCTCCAAACATGGGCCGGGGAGGGTGGGCAAGTGGGGGAAAGGGTGGATTAATAAAATAAATTTTTAAAAACGTACCTCCTCTGTAGCACCGCGACACTCCTCTTCCACGTCGTCACAGCAGGCAGAGGATCCCAGCCTACCCTGCGCCAATCCTGACGCAGCTCAGAGCAGCATCAGGATTGGCTGGGAGCGCCAAGCCAGGGCGCTCCCAGCCAAACTGGGATCCTGTGCAGGCCCTCACCAGTCCAGCAACACAGTTTGCTGGGCTGGAGACAGCCTATTGCGCAGTTGGCTCCCTTCAGCCCAGCAACACAGTTGCCGTGCCAGAGAGAGCCTGCACAAGCTCCCAGTCTGCCTGGGAGCGCCCTGGCTGGGTTCTCCCAGCCAATCCTAACACTGCTCTGAGCAGCCTAGTGATTGGCTGCAAGGCAGGCTGAGAGCCTGTCCCTGCCTGCAGCAGAGGAGCGGCGCGGTGTGACGCAGAAGGTAAATGTTTTTTTTAATTTACTTAATTTAATGGTTATTCCTGCCCTGCCCCTTCTGCACCCCGCAAGCCGCATATGGAATTGTCAGGTTTGGTTTTAGTGCACCTGATTATTCCAGGCCTGCCCCGAATTGTACAGGTGGCAGAATTTCACACAGAGCTGGAAAAAAAGTCTGACACTCATAAAGAGGACCCAAGTCAGAGTGACAAACTCCTTACCTCTGCAACATGTAAAAATCTTGCAGCAAAAAGAGATTCCCTTTGACTGAAATAACTTACTTCGAAATAAATTGGTAATCCAGAAGAATTTACTGAACTACTTAGTCTGCCTAGGTGGAGGTACGGTATTCTCTGGGACTGGGAGGTCTGGTGTAAGTGATCCCCAGTTGGCCCCTTGCTCAAGCAACAGCTCTCCACTCCCCTTATTTTACTGCTCCAGGTAAGACTGATGCGCAGCTTGCGGGCCCTTTGCTTGTAGAGTCCAAGGGCCAGATGTACAAAGCCATTTGCATTTGTTAACGGTCCGAATCGGTATTTTGGGCAGATAAGAAATTCAAAATGGGCTTTTCGTACGTACAAAGCCCTTTAAGGAATCACAAATTGTGATTTCTACTCTGTAGAAATCACCAATTTGCGATTCCCAGAATAGGAAATCACAAATAGGGATTTCCTATTTGCGATGGCTATTCTGATGTACCACGCATTTCCTAAATGCGACTTTGGCATTTAGGAGCTGCAGTTATCATCAACTTGAAGTCAATGGTAACCAGGTGCAATCTAAAAAAGCACCCCAAAGTGCTTTGTTTAAATTGCAATAGAGCACACACATGCCTCTTGGGCATGTATGTGTGTGCTCTACAGGTGCACCCTTATTTTTGGGGTGCACCAAAGGGGGGCTTTTGCCCACTGCCATCCTTGGTTTTGCATTTCCTAAATAGCGATTTCCTAATAAGAAATCGCTATTTGGAAAATGCAAAACCAGCTCACTGACTCAATTGCAATGGAATTTCTTAATAGCAGTTTCCAAATAGCGGTTTCTTATTTGTAGGAATCGCTATTAGGAAATTGGTATCTTTGTACATTGCATTTTGCATTTCTTAAATAGCAATTTCTATGAGGTCGCTATTTAAGAAATACAAAATTGCATTTTCGTATATCTGGCCCCAAGTTCCTCCCTGCAGCATGCTCTTCCTCACAGGACAGTGTGATTGGTGATGTGCTTCAGTGTGGGGCAATGGGCGGGGGCACAAGTGCCTGCGTGGGTGCAGGGTTTCAGCCTTTAGTTCTGACTTCAGGAATTTGCTGCTTATCGTTGGCAACCAACATCCCAACAGACCACATTTTTTTTTCATGTTCAATTACTTAAAATCATTACATGAAGCAGCGCACGCAAGATTTACTACAGGTACTTTGCAGGGGGCCCCCCTCAAGTTTTGTTACACCACTGACAGAATCGGGGGACTAAAAAGATGAAATACACATCTCAAAGTGCTGGTGCTGTTGAAACATCTGAGCAAGCAGCAAGGTCTGAATTGCATTTTCAGGAGTACATAAAAGAATGATAAAGTAAAGTCATGCTTGTGATAGTGCTGATGGGTGGGTGTAAGTAGGTCGCAGTGGCAAGCTATTGGAAACTGGGGTCAGTAGACCGGGAGGAAAATACCAAAGATTTAAGTGGGGTACACTATTTTAGCCTTCTGAAGTGGCTGAGTAGAATCTTGACTAGTGGTGCTAGCCGGCAACCTGTGGAGTGTTGATCGAATGGCATTGGAACATTTCCCCAGCCTTGCTAGGGTCACAGGAGTGAGATTGGAAAAGCACAGTCCGAAGCCATTCTGCAGATGCGTATCCCTTGAGCCAGAAATAAAGGGACTAACAAGCGATGACGATCTTAGGTGAGTTTGGGGCACCAGCACCTCAAATGAAGCCAGGATTCATTGTAGTAATTACACAGCCTCACCCTGCCTTGCCCAAGGGCGGTTGAAGTCCATGATTGGGAGGGTGAGGAGCCGCTAGTATGAGATTTTCCATTGGGTATGAGCTGCCAAGGCTTGATATAATAAGCAAGGCTGCGCTTTCCCGGCTGTGTAAGAGGCCTCTAGTGCTTCGGTGTTCAAGGTGCAACATAGGTTTTCTTTGTCCAGTTCTAGTGAGATGTTCTTAAACTACAGGTTCACTGTCTTTTTCCAGAGTGTAAAAGGTATATCTGAGCGCTGAAGATTAGTAGCTTCTATCTTTAGTTCTTAATTGTTTGGGCTAGATACTCCTGCCATGGATTACTCTCCGCCTCAAATGCTGCTTTAAGTATTGCCTTAAGGATGTTCTCAGGAGCTCTCAGAATCCTAATATAGTATTTTCGTAACACCCTTTGACATTCAAGATCCAGTCTTGCAAGGCCTAGCTCTAGTCTGAGCCTGGCTCTTCGTGTCTGTCGAGGTGCGTGGTAGATTTTTGTTAATGCTGAGACTTGGATGCTATTCAGTTGTGTTACTAGCGCACCAGGAAATGCTCGAAGTCCATAATTTAGTGCTGGAATCAGTTTCGCTTTCAGGACTTTAAGTTGGACTTAACAGGTGACTGTTGAGGCAATTTAGGCTGTGGACGGCTCCTGCGCCCTTTGTTTTGAGGTGCTTGAGTTGTGCCATAGGTTTAGCCCCTTCTGTAAGCCAAACACCTAGGTAGTTGTAGTTTGCAACTGTAGTTATGTGCAGCTCCCCAAGCCGCCAATAAGCATGTTTTTTTGTGTGGGTACTTTCCAAAGATGATGATTTCTGTCTTATCCTGGTTCACCTGAAGTTTATTGGCCTTGTTGTACCTATGAAGAGCAACAAGAGCTCGCTGCACACCTGATTCAGTGTGGTCTAGAATAACAATATCTTCAGCTTACTGCAGAATTGGGAGACTTGAGGGTCCTAGCCTGGCTGTAACTAGGCTGGAGGCTTCTAAAGCTTCGCCCAGGTCAGCAGTGTAAAGGAGAGGGGCTAGCACACAGCCTTGTTTAAGGCCGCTTTGGTTGGAACTTTGTCAGTCATTGTAGAGGAGCTTGTTTGTATCCGAACAGGGGTCTCCTGGTATAAGGATGTTATTACTTTTAGGATTAAGGGGGAAAATCCCCCTGGCTGTTAGTTTCTTCCACAGTGTTCCCCGATCCACCCTGTCAAAAGCAGCGCTATAGTGAATGAAACAGCAAAACAATGGCTGCTGTTTTCTCTGTTTTGCGTGGTTCAACAGGTAGGCTAGAGCTGTGATGTTTGTGGTAGAGCTTTCTACGGCTGAAGCCTGACTGAAAGAAACAGAGGATGTTGTTCTCTTTCACCCAGGCTTCCAGGTCCTCCAACAGGATTCACACATATGCCTTTTCTTCCAGATCTAGTAGGGAAATGAGCTGGCAGTAAGTGAGGTTTGAGTGGTCTCATTTGTTGTGAATGGGAAAGAGGATAGACCCCCTCCATGAATCAGGAATCATGGCACTGACTGAAGAACGGAGTCAGGTTCCTGGCCCAGTAGTCCTGTGCTGATCTGAATACTGCCAGCAGGCGGTTGGGCCTCGAGAGCTCCATTGCTCCACATTTTCCGCATTGCTGTTTTAACAGGGGCTTCAGGGAGAGGGAAGGAAGACTGGGCAGGGAAATCTGATGCTGGATCGGTCTGGTTGGAATTTGATTCTTTCTTATGTTCATCCATATATTGTTTCTTTTCATAGATGATCCACTCCCTTCCTGGCACACACATTTTCTTAGTCTAGGAGAAGCTAGTGAGGCTGTTTAGATACTTCCAAAAGAGAGTGTTTCCCTCTTTTGTAAGATAGTGAATATCTTGAGCCATTCTTCCTCAACTTTCTTATTTTTCTGTTGCCAAACAATCCACCTATAGGCCACTCTATGTTCGCTGACCACTAGGATAGGAGTGAGTTTCTCGTTTCCTTTGACTGCTCGGAATCTTCGAAGATTGCACTTGTTTGAGCCAGTTCCTTGGAAGCTATTTGCTGAGAAGTCAGTCAAGTGGTGCTACTTTTTCTGGGAGCCAGCCCAGGTCCTCTGCCCAAGATTGTGCAGAGATCGGCCAGGAATTTGTTTCAGTGTTCTAACAGAGATGGTGTGTTGGGTGGTACATCAGCGGCCTGTTTTGATGAAATTCATTTGTTCAACTTTCCGCCAGAGTTATCTTTCCATCTAATTATAGAAAGGAATTTATGATGTTCTTCCCCAATTGTTTTGCCCCAAAAAAGTAGTTGGGTTGTTTCCTTAGGGCAAGTTGAAGGATCGCTCATAAGGGTCTGTGGTCACTTTCTGACCGGTCATCCACTTCAAAGGTGCTGAGTTTGGCAGTCGAAAGATCACTAGTGAAGATGTAATTGATAGTTGATATATTCCTAAATGTAAGGATAACAGCACATTGTGGGGCACATAATTCTTTTAGATATTGTGCGGAGGCTAACTTGTAGCTATTGAGGAGGCTCTGAAGTGGAACAACCTCGGTCATTAGACTGTTTGTTGGTTTCTTACAACCCAGACCCCTGATGTTGCAGTCGCCCACCATGATTGGAACATAAGTGTGATATTTGTTTAGAAGCCCATCGATTTCAATGCACAGGTCGTTTCAGGCCTGTTTTTTTATGCTGAACTGCATTAACTTAGCAGTTTATAAGGAGCAGTGGGAGTACAAGTGGTTGGAAGTTGCATTGTAGACCTTAAATGCTCAGCGCTTGAAGTGTGTTTAAGTTAGTACTTATTGCAGGGATCTCTAGTTTTCGGTGATGTTTCAAATAAACTGACAAACCTTCTGATGGGTGGCCAAAATGTTGCCTTTTATTGCTGAGGACTGAAATTCGTAGTATCCTGGAAGTATGGTTGTGCCTGTGGCCCAGGTCTCCTGTAGATAGAGGATGTCTCCTGTGTGGAGTTAATCAGAGACTGAATTGTCCTCTTTGATTCTCTCGATACCTGCCACATTCCATTATATTATTGTTAGAAGGGAGATGGGAGTGGGCGCCTGTGATTTGATACTATAGGACAACCTAGATATGCTGTTGAGATAAACTTGGTCTGAACAGTGCCGGCAGTTCCTGATCTTCACTGGCAGCCAAAGAGTGCACCACCCTTTGCTCATTTATATGTAATATTTTAAGGGTTTACACTTATCAAGATCAAATTGATGTTCAAGACTAAGGTGGATGCTGTTTGTCCCTCGGAGTTGGCCCCTTGCTTTGGGGCCTGGGCCTGAAGCACATATATTTCTCAGGTTGGGTTTGTTTGATGTCTATTCCCCATTCTGTGAAAGGGAGCACTTCCTTGAGCATGGTGACTTGGTGTGATTGTTGGCACATGCCTATGATTGTTGACTCCCCGTGAAAGTCGCCGGTAAGTCTTTCAAACCTGACCCATGCAAGATATTCGGTGCATATGTGGGCTAAGGATGAAACATGTCTAAGGAGGCCAAGATGTTGCCCCTTTTTAATATATTGTGTTGGCCTCTTATACAATATTAAGGAGTCAGCACCATCTCAAATATGTTCATTGTGGCCTTTTGAGTGTTTGGTTCCGATGTTCTACTACTACAGAGTGTGGATGAAATGTTGAACTAAACAAGTCCCAAGGTTGGGCCCAGTGTGGAGGAGTCATTGAGCTGACCATTTGGAAATGAGGCCATGTGATTATAGACAAGGCCTGAGGGCCGTGAATTCTGTGTGGGACAAATTAGTTAGAGCATCTTGGGTGTGTGTATCTGCCCTTTCCTTGCTTGTCTGGGAGGGAGGGTTTGTCTTGTGGGTTGGCCTTGGTGAGACAGGACCCTTTGTGTTCTCTGTGCCCTCCCTGGGAATGAGTATTGAATGCAATGGAGTTGGGTTCTGTACGGCTAGAGAACTGAGAGTTTTACAGGTAGTTGACAACAGCACCACTCTATTGGATATTATAGTCTTTTTAAGCTGTTTTTCAGTCTTTTCTTTTCTCTCTGGGAGAGTGGCACAGCCGACTGGAGTAAGGAAAATGCCTCCTCCTTGATGTTGCTGTCGACTAACTGCTGTGGATTGTGTGTGCTGCTATTGGTGTTGTAAGGACTACTGTCGATGTTAGATGATTGGCTTGCAAGGGCTTTGGGCTGTGATCCCCATGATGCCATTGGGGACTTTCCGCTATGTTCATGAATGCGTTGTGACTCGTCCCGACAGTTCTTTGTGTCTAGATTTAGTAGGAATGTACAGGACACCTGTTGTCCACGGGGGTGTCGGTCATGCATCGGACAGAGGTGACAAGCTCTGTTAAAACCTCCAGGAGTGAGGCCACATTGTCGATGATGGGTACACAAGAGCATAACCTACCTTCCGATCTGCCCTGGATTTTGCCTTCGCTAAGATCCATCTTTGTGCTCAGCTCTGCTAAACGGAGGGCTAAAGATTGTAAAAGATCAATCTGGAGTTCCATTTTGGAAGATTGCCATAGCAGTGCTCTGGTTATTGCGTCCTGGGAGGCGTGAATGGAAATCATATGCAAGTCAGCCATTTCAGGAACACCGGGAGAAACTTGTTTTACTGCTCCCAGTGCACTGAGCAGCTCTGGCATGAGTTCCAGTGATTTTTCACTCAAGATTGTAGTAAAAACTGCTGGAAGGTTGCTCAGATCATAGTTATGCACCGTTGCGCAGTTCATAATTGAACTTGTTAGGTCGGATAGGGCTACCTGGAGCAGAGCTGTACTGGGTGTGTGAATTTCTATAGCAATAACCATAACAGATTTTAACAGGATTCAAGGGTGTGTGCCTTGCCAGGTATGGTGTTTGTCATGGGCTTTTTTCTTGACATGAAAGCCCTGAACGTTGTGGGTATAATCTTTGCTGCAAAGTTCAATTTCCCAATCATTCTCTGCAGCTCTCTAAGGGTTGCCTTTTCTCTGCTGCATAAAACCATGATTTCCTCCCTTAGTTCTAAAACCTTGTCCTCTGGAAGCCTGGATTCCCCTGCCAATGAGTCTAATTCGATGCCCATAAACACTAGGGATGTGGCTGGTCCTACTGTCTTTTCTTCCCCAAAGGAACCCCTAGAACCTTTGCTAGATCTTGGAAAGCCCTCAAGGTGCTTGCACATTCCCCTGTCCTTGCTTTACCTTTGAATAGGAAGTCGACCAGGTAGTGCATCTTTCCCCATGTGGGTGCCGTCTGTGTAGCACCCACTCCAAAAAGAGCTGAACCATTCAAAATATGTGCAAGATATGGAACAGCCCATTGGCATGGCCTTGTCAAAGTATGCTTCCCCTTTGTGCTGAAAACCAAGCAAGTGGAAGCTCCCTGGATGTACCGATAGGAGGCGAAAAGCCAACTCAATGTCTGCCTTCGAAATCAGTGCTTCCCTGCCTGCCTATTTATCATGTCAATGGCTTCCTCTACTGTGACGTACCCCCACTAAACGTGATTCAGGAGGAATCCCGTCATTAACTGACGCCCCTTCTGGAAATGATAGATGGTGTATCAGTCAGCATTGGCCTGCCTCTTTTTGGGGGACCACCCCCAAGGGTGGAATGATTAAGTCCTCTGGGGTGGCAGCAGGAGTGGACCCTCTATGTGTCCCAGATTTTTTTCTTTTTCTATTTTCTGTTGAACCACCCCTGGGTGCTCTTCAGCAGACTTTAGGTTGCTGCCTCCAACCCCGGACATTTGGCCTGTAAATGGTATCATGAAACCTTCCTCAAAACCTTTTACCAGGAACTCTGCATTCTCCTTATTGTAGTACCCATTAGCTAACCTCCTGAGCATTTGTGCACTGATGGGGGGTTTGGCTAGCCGAAAACCCACCCAATTCATGGGCTCCCCCTGCGGTGCCACGCCCTTCCTAATGTTTTTTCTTTCTCTCCTTTTTGTCTGACCGTTGCTTACTCCGCTTGCAACCTGCCACTGGGTGATCTCCACCGTAAGTGGAACAAATGTGCCTAAACTTGCAACCCGCTCCCCATGTGCATTCATCAGTGTCATATTTCCAGCATATTGCTGGTGGCCCCTATCCCCAGGCCCTTTCTCGCTATGCCCTGCTTTGAGCCTGTGTGATGTCTTAAACTTCTCTGGATTTCCCCTGTAATATGCGTTCCGAAAGGGCTGTTCCCCCTTTCCAGCCCACACTCTGACCTCTTTGGCAACTAACATCTTATGTATATAACTGGACACATCTTCTTCATTCCACTCCATCTTGGGGTAGGCTTCCAATTTTAACCTGAAACTCTTGTCATATTCCAACCAGGCATCTCCTGGGAATTGTCAGTGTGCCTCATGAATCTTTGACTCGTATAGCCAGAGGTCTATTTCTCTACTAAACAGCATGCCATAATCCTAAATGCGTCCAGCCAGTTATCAAAATTCCTTTCCTTCTTAACTCGCTTCCTTTCCCATCTATACTCTTCCTTTTTATCGCATGCAGTGAGATCTAAGCCTTCTAGCTGTATGTTTAGGACCGTGAATATGTCTATGAACACTTTCCTCCAAATTCTCTCTTTCACTGCAAGTGGGATAGTGTTCACCAAACCTGCCGCCCTTCTGGTTGTTGCGGGGGGTCCCAATGAAGGTCTTGTGTATGCCTCAGGTGCCTTCCCCATTGCCTCAGGGTTTGTCCCAGGTGGCCCTTTAACCCCTAGCCCTTCACCCCATGCCGTTGTGGGTGACCCAGCATTCTCCTGGTCGCCCCTGTCCTTCCACCCTTCTGTACTACTCCCACAATTATGTCTCGTATCCTCTAACCTCATCCCCTCGTGCTCCTGACGTAATGATGCGCTGTTTCAACTAAATAGCAGTGGGGCAAAAGACTTCAGACATTCTTCCACTATTGCACTGATATGCTCACCCTCAGATGTCTTCTCCAGGTTACAGCAGCTGGGCCCCGCCATTGCGGTGTTGGCCGCAGGTAGCATGCTCACGCGTTGTCCTTTTTTGGTAGCATTCTTTGCAGGTTTGCTATGGACCCTCTGCCGCTTGCGTGGCTTCTGTAGCATATCCTACTCCATGCCAAGGCATCTTGCCTCCTCCTGTGAGCTTGAGCATTTGCGCGACCGCCGCTCGCAGTGCCCTTCTTCCATTTCTTCTGCCACCTTCTGTCGTACCCATTCCTTCCCTCGTTTTGCTGCTTTCATTCTCATTTTTGCCAACATCTCCTCTACTTTATTCTGTTGCTCGTTACGCCTCTGCCCTTACATATTTCCTCATTACTGTAGACAAAACTGTTGCTGTATGTACTTTAAGGGAATGGGTTGGTTGGATTCCAAAACCCTGGTACAGGGGTAGTTTGTTCCACTAGAGCTTGCCACTGAGCAATAGTTCCTTGATAATGGTGTCCCCTCTCCTGACTGCACACGCTCCAACAGTTAAGTAAGTTGTTTTAATTCTGATATTGGAAGCATTGGTTTTACTTGCAATCAGAGGCGGGGGTGAACGGAAAACGGTTCAGTCAATCCTTCTTCCCTGCCCCTGTTCACCACACTTGAGTAAAAAGGGGCCACAGTTATAAAAAGCATGCACTTTAACTTGTTCGTCGTCGGGGGAAAAGGCTCACTGTTCTCGATTGTGAGCACTTTCCCCTTTAAGAGAGACACAGCAGCCCAACCTCCCTGCTCGGAAAAGACATGGAGCTGCCCGACCTGATGCACAGCCGGCCTCTCTCACCTTCTGAAGGTGAGGACGCCTCCCTTGGCGTGCCGCAGCACTACCAGCTGACCCTGCTTGGGAGGACAGGGCCCAAAGCAGCCCTTAGACTAGAACTTCACAGGGCAGGAGTCAGTTCCCTGCAGCCAGGTCCAGGCCAAGTCCCTTTGCCCCAGTAAGGCGGTCCTCTGCTGTTCCGACGCGGCACGCCAATTAAAAAGGGGATGCCGCGCAGCACCAGCGTGCTGTTTGGACAAGAGTATTGCCGCAAGATAGTTCCCCTTGCTCATCCCACTGAGAAGAGCCCAGTCTTTCGTCCTGGTAAGGAATCGCGTCATTGCCGAGTTGCAGCTGTCTTCCAAGCCCCTAAGTCCGCTCCTCGAATATGTCCTGGACCTTGTCTTCGCCCGGAGTCACATGGCTGCCGACCGCAGCTATCCTCTGGCCAAGGTGAGTTGCCGACCCCTTTCAAAAAGTGTGTGCTGTCCCCGTTTCCGAAATGCCAGTTAGAGGGGTGACAGAGCACTTTATCCCCATGTATTGCCCCCACTCACGGCGACCCCCCGTCCCACATTGGCAAGCGTCTTTGTCCCTAGCAATATCTCTTGAGGCAGTCGGCTAGGCCGGGAGTTCTGCCCTTGTTAGGCACAATGTCAAGCAGCTGGCTGCTGAGTGAGCAGAAGGGGCAGGCAGGACTTGGTAGAATTCGATCGGACCTCTGGAGCAGTTAGCAGTGTAGCTCCCTTACATCTGGCAGCACGATCAGCTGCACAATGTCTCCAGTGCCTTTTCCCTAACCAGCGCTTCATCCCTGGCTCCAGCCTCATCGCGTCCTGCTTATTCCGCTCCTCCACGGTTCTGTAATTCCGCTCAGCATCTGACATCAGCAGTCCATCTCTGCTTTAAATACTTCAGCATTAAAGAATGACCCAGTCCTCAGTTATTCATGGGACTCCGTTCATGTTCTTGCAATTGATGACCTGGCACTTGGCAGGATGTTACCCACTGTAAGAGCAGCTAGGTGTCACTTGCTGTGCTAGCATGTTGGGTGGAATGTGAATGATACCCATATGCTCTAAGTCCCCTCCAACCGCTACTCGCTCTTCTTCCTCTCAGCTATGCCTCTTGCCTTCCCAACTCTTGTCTCCAAGATCCAATGTTTTTCTAGCTCCCACATTCCTGTCCGGTTATTCCCCTTCCTCATTCTCTGACATAGTCTCTCTACACTGCTTGGTCTCTTGTATGGTGCACGTCATAGTAGGCAGGAGTACGGGAAATGTCATAGTGATGGTAAAGATGATCTTAAAGCTGCAGACACACATAAGCTGTGGCAGATAAGCAGCAGTGCTTAATTTGTGAAAATATAAAATAAGTGTCAGTGCTCTCGGCAGTGGGCCACTACGGCTTGCATCACACATTGCCCCAGCCACGCTGCCAATGATCGTAACACCACAACTGGCCTCCCGACGTCATTATCGAGAACTCTCATGTTCTTGGGCCTAATTCTTTTATGATTTGACCGAGTACTTTGCGCGTGTGAAATATGCGCTTGAGTGTTTGTGACATTTGCAGGGTGACTTGCGAATCGACAAGACGCACGATTCGTTTCATGATAATTTAATCTTGTTATTCATTGCACGCTACCATTTCTTGACATTTGCATGTTGGTTTAAGAATCGGCAAGACGCGCGATTTGTTTTATGGTGTTGTTCATTGCGCGCTACCATTTCTTGACATTTACACGGTGGCTTAAGAATCTGCAAAAGACGCGCAATTCGTTTCATTGTACTTTGATCTTGTTGTTCATTGTGAGCTGTTATTTCTTGGCATTTACATCGTGGTTTACGAATCGGCAAGACGCGTGATTCGTTTAATGATGATTTGACTTTGATATTCATTGCATACTATCATTTCTTGGCATTTTACATGGTGACACTCGAATCGGCAAGACGCGCGATTCTCTCCACGAGTTTAATTCATGTTGTTTATTGTATGCCACTATTCTAAGATATTTATCATGTAATATTCAAGTTGACAAGTTATGTGATTTGTTTTCCTGAATCCATATTGTGTTATTCATGGTGCACATTCCTTTTATGGTATTTACTATATATATATATATATATATATATATATATATATATATATATATATATATATATATATATATATATATATATATAAATCTACAATATGCGCAATTTGTGTTGAAACATTTTAAGAGTACACAGAAGATCAGAGTTTCTAGATGCAATATTGTATGGTTCTAGTATGCATTCTCAAAAAAGGATTTATATGACTGGTTTAAAATTTAGTCAGAATGTTTTTCTGATTCTCATATAAAGGAAAGTACTTGAATAAGAAAGTTTTCATTTAATCCATCTTGATTCCCTTACAGGTATCCAGCCATCTTGAAAATTAGTCATTTTAAACTTAATTCTTAGATTGTTCATGTTTTCTGAATGACTATGCTTAGAATCATAGTCTAGTATTAATTTCAGGAGATATAATTTTCATATTGTGTGTTCTAACCTTTTTCTTACTACAGGTCTCCTTCCCAACTGTTTCCCTTCCTAATCCCCTCTTCCCCTCTTGAACTCTCTTAGCCTCTGTGATTTATCTATCAGAGTCTTGGAGATGTTCAGTGGTGGACGTGTTGGGAACGTGCGCAGACCCCAAGGATCTGGTGACTCTGACAGAATGTACACGTGAGCAGTTTGAAGAGTGCTTGTATGTGAATTGGCAAGCAGTGGAGCTCCTTGAGGTGTGAGGTGATGTGAGTTGGTGGGGGCAGGGAGGTAGAGGTGAGCTTGTCCACAGACTTTTGCATGGTCTGGAATTTTATGGCCGGTTGAGAATTGATACAGCATAGAGTGCTATGCCATAGTCCAGCTTGTTGGTGATGAGGGCTTGGATGATGGCTCTGTAGTTGTTGGTGGGGAGCCTTTTGAAATCTTCTTGAGCATCTTGTGTGTGTGGAAGCAGGAGATGAAGACTGCATGCATTTGGGGAGCCATGATGAGTTGGATATTCGATTACTATTCTGAGGTACTTTGCTTGGGCGCCGGGAGGGGCATGTGTCCGAGTTCAGCAGACCAACAGATGGAGTCCCAGAATGAGGTGTCTTTGCCGAAGAATACTTTTCCATCTCAACCCTGAATTGGTGTCAGCATTTTCCCAGAATGTGTCTGGCTGCAAGAAAAGGTCAGGAAAAAAGCTAACACTGTAAGGCAGAATAGCCACCGCCATGCAGCCAGAATACAGCAGTACCAATACACATTCAGATTTTTCAACATTTTGCACTGGTGAAATGCTACCAAAAATGATGCATGCTTGCTCAAAGATTTGATTTGGGGTTTACTTTGCAGCAAAAATGTGTATTGCGCTGAAAAGTTACCTAAACGTAATGCAATTAGAGCTATGTACTACTACGCCGCAAAGGGGTATTCTATGGGTGGCACATGGAACATTTATAGAACAGAGCCAAGCGCCAAAAAATACACCTCCCAGAGGTATTTCCAGAGAAGGAAACATTTTTTTTCTCCAAACTGTTCTAACTTTGCATGTGTGCTGTATCATACAGCAGACATGCAAAACAGGAAGATTTTTAAAAGTAAGCCTAAGCACAGTATTTTGTACTGGAAGGATACTTTTCAGTATAAGACTATGCTAAACTCACATAAACACCTTTGCACTGTGGTGCAAAAGAGGGTGTGAGGAATTAGGCAGCTTAAGAGCTTGGGAAAAGAGCAGAAGAGTCATATCTTTGTAGCTATGGCTCTCACACGTCGTTCACATTGTGCTGTGTGAAAAAAATACTAATTTTCCCACATAGAGTATGCAAAGCAGCAGTTTGCAGGTGGGAGGG
Source organism: Pleurodeles waltl (assembly GCF_031143425.1). Lineage (NCBI taxonomy): Eukaryota > Metazoa > Chordata > Amphibia > Caudata > Salamandridae > Pleurodeles > Pleurodeles waltl. The sequence continues at coordinate 703,613,838 of NC_090450.1, forward strand.
GGACGAAGAGCTCTTACCTGGCTTTTAAGTGCTGACAATTGTTTCACTTAGAAGACAATAAGTTCATTATGTTGTTCACAATGTGTCCTATTTTGAACATTTATATGGAACACCATAGAGTTTTGCTTGCTGCTGTGGTTATTTATTGACCCTACTTCAACAATGTGAAAATGATTCAGACTGTGTGGAGTTTGAAATGATAGACCAACTTTTGCAGACTTGTTTCAGTGTGTGCAGGAAAATAATATAACTGCTGTGATAAACATTGCCTCGCCCGCTCATTAAGCAAAAATAGCAGGATGTCAATTAGATTAATTCAGGGGAGCTCTCCTGCAATCTTCTCCCCCTCGCGTGTGCTGTTTCCCGATCTTGCTCTGAGTGGCAGCATTAAACAGCAAATGTTTTAGTTGTCTCCTGAACTCCGATAGGTGCGAAATGTGAACTTCCACTCACTTTCAGACACTAAGTCGAAGATGACTTTCAGACATAGATTAGCTATTATGGGTGCCATGCTTTAGCCTGTGTTCGAGTCTCAAGCATTCAATGGCAGGCTCCTGTTTGAAGGTGGTCCGAGAGGCAGGTAGTGGGAGGTTAGGGTGTCTGTTATTAACAAGTTGGGCTGAGGTCAGAGACCTGTGGTACTTGTTCTACATGAATTGTCTTTTTTTCTTATGTATGAAATGCGTGAATCCAACATCAGGCAGTAACATCACAAATATTTCCATAAACCGGACAAGTATTGAAATACTGGCGGCATTACAGTATTAATGAATTACCAGCATTATCTCAAACAGTGTAATTCCCAGTGGTACTGATAAAATGTTGGTGAAGTATGTCAGGGGTGGCTCCTCTATAAGGGCGGAGGAGCCAGCAGCAGCTGCGCACATTTTCCACAAAAACGACAATAGACTTTATTATCGTTTTTATGGAAAAGGGGCGGGGCCACAGGGGTGACGAGCAATGAGGGGGAGTGCTCAGCACTTTCCCTCAGATTGCACGTATGTTTGGCCAGCCGTTTCAGGCCGGCCAAACACACATGCGCACAGGGCTCTCTCCAGCCCAGCAACACAGTTGCTGGGCTGGCGAGAGCCTGCTCAGGCTCGCAGTCTGCCTGGGAGCACCCTGGCTGGGGGCTCCAAGCAAATCCTGATGCTGCTCTGAGCAGCATCAGGAGTGGCGCAGGGCAGGCTGGGAGCCTGTCCCTGCAAGCAGAGAAGAGAAGCAGCGGGTCGTGAAGGTGGCGGCGGCACAGGTTTTTTAAAATTTTATTTTTAATTTAAGCCCCCCTGCCTCCCCTTTTAATTCCTCCTCCCCCCATGCGCTGCCCTGCCCCTTCAGCAACGCACGACCCGCGACTGAAGTATGTATGTGGTGTCTGTATAGCGCAAACCTTGACACACAGCAGCAGTGCACACTCGAGGCTCAAAGACAAAGACACAATTGCAGGAGTGTCTACCAGCAACAGTGGACTGCATTTTGGTGTAGAATTCTTTAAAAAAAAAAAAAAAAAAAAGGCATACTTTCAGCTCTTTTCTAAATTAGAGCAGTATGGGTCAGCCCTGATGGATACATGAATTTCATTACTGATCCATAGAGAAGGCATGTTGTCTTTATTTTATTCTCCGTACTTCTTCATCTCCAGTTTCATAGGTTTCTGAATGCAAGTGTGCCAAGAGCCACATCAGATTGAGCTTGTCAGCTCCCTACATAAGGGTGCGTGTGAATGATGGCTTTGTAGATGATGAAGTTGGTTTTCAAGATGTGTAGGTTGGTAAGTACACAAATGCAGTTACATCAGGGGAGCGGTGAAATGGTCATATTTCTTTAGGCCCTTGATTATGTTGTGTCAAGTAGGATGCTCCTAAGGGAATCTTTAGCGCAGGATATTGCTACCATTCAGATGCAAGAGTACTGGGCTTGAACAACTGTTATGAAGTTGCCTTCTGACAGGAATGTTTTCACTTTCTTTAGTAGAGACAACTGGTACCAGGCCATTTTAGAAGGGCCTGTCAACAAGAACCAGCCCCATTCGACCGGTCAGTCGGTCCCATTCGATAGAAGGAACATTGCATGGGACAAGGAAGCAGAAATTCCCTCATACACCAACAATGTCGCTCCCAAAAGGTATGAAACATACAATAGAAAGGTCACGACGAGTCTCGCAACTCAACATCAATACCAGGAACCAATCACACAGTGCCACAGTAACTAACTGAATAGAATGGAACAGTAATGGAGACAGGAGGAATACCTCCGGGAATCTAGCCCAAGCGAAAAAAGAGCCGACTGGAAGTCCACTGAAGAATTCCCCGCATGCACAGACGCAAAAGAGATTGCTCAGGGAGACCCCTGGAGTAAAGTTCATAGACAGCAAATATTCACATACACTACCCAGTCAGAACACCACATCACAAACAAGCTAGAGAAAGATCGGGTGTACAAGGGGTCTTCAAATACAAATAGCATAAACTGGAAGGAAATTGGCAAAGAGCCGTTAACAATATTCTCCCCCTTATATGCATCACAGGGCTCCTGGGATATACTAAACAGGTCAAACATCTTGAGATTATTGCACCACATACCATCATTAATGACTCTCACATCAGGGGACCTCCTACCAGAAAATGTCAACGAATACCCATGGACCAATGGATCTCCCCTGGAGAATCCACATTAACATCTTGGGCTAACGAGGCCTTGGTTGACAAAATCTTCGAATATGAGGGACTCCTGGAAGACTGGGGCATAAAAATTAGCAAACCAAGAAAGGAGCGTTATGTGTAAGTGCTGACCAGGGAAATTCAAGCCACACGCCCGATCAAAAAACCATTCAGCGCTTTGAGAGGCACTCCGGCGGTAGAACCATCGATAACAGACAAGAAGATCTCTGTATAGCTAATAAAGTACGCTGGAAAGCCCCAACTGGAGAGCAAAAGAACGGACTACAGCATCTCAGGTAGGTCGACCTGGGGTTGGCTCCCTTCAGCTTTGAATGTCAATGAGAAAACGTGCCTTTAGCTATCTTGGTCCCCCACAAAGTAATATAGGCAGCACGATTAAGGTCATCAGCTGGAATGTGGCTGGGCTAGCCTCTCACATTGCTAGCCACAATATCGAAGACTTCCTAAACAATGCAGATATCCTGTGCTTGCAGGAAACCTGGACGAAGGAACTGAGAGAGCGTAGCTTATATCATCAATATTAACATGAAATGTTTATGAATAATAATAATGCTGCATAGAAAATGTATTAATGTATTTTGCTAAAACGCGTGCTTGAAATGTGCCCATGGGGAGTGGCCGTCATTATATACGGGGACTAATGAAAATGACTAATAATGATGAAGTGTTATTTTAGAGTATGGTTTTACACTATTTATTAAAGGTTAGATGCTAGGGTTCTGATAATAAATCATTAGGCCTTAGATTAGCATGAGTCGAGGCCTAGCCGCCTGACTTTCATATTAAATGTGTTTTTCTAACGTGCAGTGTGCTGACTTGCTGAAGGACATGAACTCTTGTTTTTCCAAAAGCTAGAAGATGAATGTAACTGTAGTAGATCCGTTCTCATGAAATTCGGCTTGCTTGAAGAAACATTTTAGCTGAGTGCAACAGTGTAGACTAATACCAGGTACAAGGTCGCCTAAACCGGTACATACAATGGAACCACTAACTGAAGATGTGCAAAGGACCACGAGAGAATGAAATCATACCGGACATTCTACCCGCTGAAGACGTCAATCATAAGGACCAATAAACTACGTGAGAACTGTTATTGGGTGACAAATTTGATGAGCTAATTGAAACTCTATTGGAGGGAGATAGTGGGGTACCGACCCCAACCAATTACATTTTAGGGGAATGTACAACGAAAAAGGGATAAAAACCTATGACATAAGGAAGTAGTTTAGACAGGAGAACGAGGAGACTAGGAAAGGGGAGATGCTGATGTGATTTGCTATGACCCAGGCACTTTGTCACTCTGCATAGAGACTTTGCTGTTTGGTTCTTAAAACCAACCACGCCCTTATATTGCCCGATTATCCTTTACCTCTTTATGAGGGAAGTACCATTTTTACCTTCCTGCCCGAGCTCAGATGAGTTCCTGACTGATGGCGAATCAACTGATGTCCTGAAGACGAAGACTGAACCTATATGCTGACCCAATACAGAGGGTAACTATATGACAATGAAATTGTGATTGTCTGTTTGCTTTTCCTTTCTAGGTACCAACTGCTTCTTTTGACAGAGACCATAGCTAGAGGTTTTCCAAACTGATGTTGCTAAATTGTTTTGCATGAAGCCCAACATGCCAATGCTAATTCGAGGTTAGAAGAGGGGTTCATTGATCAGACGCAAATAGACAAATGACTGAATCTATACTTTGTTGAACAATGCGCTAACGTTACTCTGCTGAGATTGATCTATGTTGACGCCGTGTTATGTTCTAATATTTGTGATTCTTGCTTTGATGAAGTCTTATCAAAGTTGCCATATTGTGAATATGCTAATGTGCTTCTTGGTTTTGAGATTAATAAACTTTCTAGTAGAATTGTAATCAATAGGGAATAAATATCACAATCGTACAAAACTGGTGTGGTTATTCATGACTGAAAGGTCATGGTGGTGTTCTGAGTCTTATTAAATGTCTTTGAATAAAGTGAATTGCCTTGTTATGATAAATACTGATGATGTTATTGACATATTGATTGACATGTTGATTAGCTATCTCGTCCTAAGGTGTCTTCAATCAGGGTCGAAAGATTCATTGCCCTAAAACGAGTGCCCAAGTGTATAAATTAATCATAAAGGGACGCGTTAACAGTTCTGGTAGCAGAGCGACGGTTTGGCCCTTTGGGGCCCTAGGGCGGGGACTATTGTTTAGATTTGTTTTCTTTTGAGACAATGCAAATTGGAGGTATGATGCGTTTCTAAATTCCCATGACTTTCCCAGAATCTCGGAGCCTGTTTAAGTGAGTTGGGTATGTTCTCGGCGTTCTAGCATGTGTGATGTAGAATTTGCGCTTGCTCAGCTTATGCATATTGCAGGTGATTTGTGAGGGTTGTATGAATTTAAGTCAGGTAATGTTGTTTTAGTAGGAGTGGGCGTACTCCGCAGTATGAGAGTAGGGAAGTCGGCGAACTTCATGTGAGTGTGGCGCTTTGTGCTAAAAAATTATCCACGTGGTTGTTGCTGATGTACGGACCCTTCGTGGTCTAAGACTCCGGAGTATACTGACAAGTGTAGGAGACACTTGGGTTTATGTTGTAATTTGTGCGGTTTAATAGGTCAATCGGGCGTGGTTGACAAGTTGAATTTGAGTCAAAATGTGTGAGTGAAACCTTCGATGGAGATTTGGCAAGTTCTAAAGTGCACTAGAACGAACCATTGACAAGTCGAGAGTACGATTTGCGGGTCGAATTCTGCTTGCGAGTGCGGAAGCTGAGAAGGAGAGAGTAGCGGCTGAGGCTTCAAGTGAAATCTCTGTAAAGTTCTGAAGCAATTGTGTACCCTTCCTGTAGTAAACCGGCAAATTTGGGTTTTTGTTGTTAAAGGTGCTCGCAATATATGGCATTAGTTCTGTGTGAGGAGGACAAGCCGCAAGACTTCGTCAGCTGCAGTGTGTGTGAGTGTGATGTCAGTTGAGCCGCGCTGGGATAGGTCAGTTGCCGAGAGGGGTCGCGCACGGATAGGCAGCCGTCCGTGAGAGGCAATTGGTTGAGAAAGTGGGTGAAGAGTGTTCTGGGAATTAAAGTCACTTCCTGATTAGATTCTAAACAAAATAAAAGATGCAAAGATGAAGTTTTTCAAGGCTTTAAAGTGTGCCTTGAGGGGAGACACATTTATTACAGCGAGTGTGGGGGAGCCTACACCGCCTGAGGGTACTCCAGCCTATATCGTAATGGAGGAAAAGGGAGCCGCGCCATGTCTTTGGTTAAAACAGTGGTGCAAATTGACAGAGAAGGAGGGATGTTTGGTGTTTCCGGAACACGGAACGTTTAATACGAGAATTTTGGAGAATTTGCGGTGGATGTTAAGTCTGCAAAAACCGCCTCCGAGACCAGCTCAGTATGAGGCATTAGCAATCTGGGATTTAATGGCCATTCGACAGAGACAGCAAAAATTTGAGAAAAGAATGAAAAGAGCAGAAAAGACCTTAGCTGAGGCTAGATGGGATAATGAGACCAGGATGTGGAGACGGGGAGTAGTTGACGGACTTAAAATGTTTCCGTCAATAACTCAAGAAGATGAGAGACAGGGAAAGAAAGCTACGCGTAAGACAGACAAGGGCTCTAGTAAAACAAAGGAGACACAGAGGTCTTGGGTAGATGAAGATGATTCAGACGATGAAGAGTTTCTTAATCAATTGTTACATGATCGTCCGCCACCATATGCCATAAATGACAATACACAGAGCACTAGTGTGGGTCCTGAAGGTCCGGCACAGAATAGGGTAATTACAAATACAGTGCAGCCAAATGATACAGTTTTGATACAAAATGGTGTCAGTGTACCCACTGCGCCAGACACACAGATACAGTTACAACCTCCACCGATTCAGAGGCTCTATCCAGATGTCCCAGTACTAGAGACAACTACGAGTCTGATGGTGCCGCCTGATCCAGTCTATACGAGATCAAAGTTAGTGCCGATTGAGCCAACTCCACAATTGCTGCCCCAGGCGCAGCAACAGGTGGTTCCGAATTACACTTCTGTTGTAGGACCGCAACCAGTAGCTACAGCACCCATGATGAATCAAGCTATGGGAGTCAATGCTCCGCAGGGTTTGGGACTTGGACAGTCACCAGCTGCTATATCACTGCCAATTACTGTTGTTCCACCAGTACCGCTGTATGCGCAAGGTAAGCCTGGCGTATGTGATCAGGGAGTAATGACCCAGGAGGCGATAAGAGGAGGGTCTACCGGAAACTTGCAGGGAATAACACAGGTCAGTCAGTCAACCGAAAGGTCTAGATCCTTATTATACTTTAGTCCGATTGGGGTTCCTTTGGAGACAATGAGGCAAGCAGGGTTAGGTACGCTAACCCCACAGGTAATGAGTACAAATACGACACAGACACCCATGGTGCAGTCTGGAAATGTCTTGTTGCAAGGCTTAACAGCGCAACAATTGAATGAGTGGTTAGACAAGCTCAATACTTCACAGACTACTACAGTGACCGCGGAGAAGTCAGAATGAGACGAATACCTGAATTTTGAGAGACTGGGTGTAGAAGCCACAGAACTAGTAGAAGGGACAATGGGGGGTGAACAGATTAGAATCATACACAGAGGCAGAGTTGAGATACCTATACCCCAAAATAACCAGAGAAGTGAGCAAGGTGCATCAGAGGTTGGCGAACTTGGCGGACAAATACGGCATAGATATAGAAAGTACAAAACATTTAAAGAGGAGCTACAGGTTAGACTTTGAACCTAAAGACTTCGAACACATGAGATCTACCGGGATGAAAGCACATCTCAAAGAGATACTGCAGAGTGCTCAGATTTGGGGAGCATTAGAAAAATGGGAAGGCAGATGGGCAAAGAAAAGAGATAAAGAGAAAGGTGACGGTCCGGAACCAAAGCAGGCTAAAACCGCACCAGACACGGGGACAATAAAAATGTTACCAATGAGAGAAACAGCTGGAGGGGTTTTAGTCCATGTACCGTGGTCTGGAGGTGACATCCTCTCATTCACAAATGATTATCCAAGGTTGAGGGAGAAGCCGATAGAGTGGTATCAGCAGACAGACAGGTTTGTGAAGCTTGCGAAATGTCTCTGGGAAGACTTGAATACCCTGTTTGAGATCATAGTTCCACCTGACTTATGGCTTGAGTGCAAGAGAGGTGTGGACTGGCTGTCAGAGGAGCCGGAAAGGGATAAGGTGACTGGAGCACCGTCTGCAGAGGTGATGAGGTATTATCATAAAGTGATTGAGTTTTTGAAGCAGAAAGTGTCGCCGAAAGTAACTGATTGGCAGAAAATCGGTCGAACCTCACAGGAGGCCAAAGAGTCGATACATGCTTACTATGAGAGGTTTGTTGAAGGCATTCACACACTATAGTGGCACTGAGGTCATAGAACCGAAAGACATGAATCACCTTGTGTTCAGATTTGTTGAAGGGCTTAGACCAGAGATTAGCCAGATGATTAAGAATCATCTGATCTGTTGGCAAGCGAAGCCGATTGATGAGGTGTTGCAGTATGCGAAATACTGTAGTGATGAGATTGAGCTGAAACAGAGAAAGTTGAAGGAGAAAGTGATGGTGATGCAGATTAAGGCAGCGCAGGCAGGGATGGAGGGAAATGGAATCCAGCAGATGGTACAGCAGCAACCGCAGGGAAATGGAGTGTTTCAAGTACAGCCAAGAGGACGAGGTCGTGGAGGTTTTGTGAACAGGGGTCCGGATATTAATACTGTTGTGGTTCAAAATGATGTGCAGGGGATGAAAAAGGTGTCGCCATGTCACGCGTGCGGTGGCGTGGGGCACTGGAAGCGGGAATGTCCAATGGTGGTGCAGGATGGTGTTGTTCAACAAAGCAATGATGTCAGTAAATTTCAAAATGTGAAGGGTCCAAAAGTGAGAGGACAAAATCAGAACTTCCAGAATAACATGGTTCAGATGCAAGGGTTACAGCCCATGCAACAGATACAAATGCCACGTGTTCAACCAGCACAGGTGAAACAAGTACAACAGCAGATTCCCATGGTACCTAGACAGCAAATGCAGATACCATTAGCTCCAATGGGACAGCAACAGGTGATGCTTCCTCAACAGGTCACAGGTCAAACAATGAGTCAAAATAACACAGTACAACAGTTCTCACTGCGTGGTGAGGATGTAATAAACGATGAATGGTCGGATGATTGTTCAGACAGTGAGGAGTGCAGGCTTGCAGCGTCCCTAGAAGTAGATCAGAGGGGTCCCTATGTAAAGGGAAAGGTGATGGGACATAAGGTTTCATTTTTGGTTGACACAGGGGCTACACGCTCTACAGTCAGGAGTGCAGTGGTTCCGAAATTGCCACTTTCGGGGCGTACTATAAGGGTGGTAGGAGTAGCAAATCAGTTCCTGACAAACCCGATTACAGATCCGGTCCAAGTTGAGATTGGTAACTTCCATGGATTACACAAATTTGTAGTCCGTGATTCGAGTCCCGTATCCCTACTGGGAAGAGACTTGCTGTGCAAAACAAGGTGCTCAATTACCTGTTCCAATGAAGGGATTGAGGTACAGACAAATAGTGATGATGAAGGGGACGATGTTCAGATCCCTGAGTTAGAAGCGGAGACCGCAAATGAGGAATACCCTTTGATAACCTTATTCCCAATGCTCACAGTGAACGACTTACCAGCTGACTTGCAGGGAACAGTGACAGAAAAGGTGTGGGACCTGACAGGAAAAGAAGTGGGACTAATAAAAGGAGTAGAACCAGTTAAAGTAGAGATAAAGCCAAATGCAGTGTTTCCCCAGGTACCGCAATACCATATGGCACAAGATGTCCTTATACAAGTGACGCAGATAATTGCGGACTTTGTGAAGCAAGGGGTTCTGAAAGAAGTGTTGAGTAGCCCGTGTAATTCACCATAATGGGTTTGAAAAAGCCTTGTGGGAAAGTTCGAATTGTTCAAGACCTGAGAAAAATAAATGAGATTGTGGTCAAATGTTGCCCCATAGTGCCAAATCCAGCAGTGATTATGTTTCAGGTTCCATGTGATGCAGAGTGGTTCACAGTTGTGGATCTGTCACAAGCATTCATTTCGGTGCCTCTTCATGAGGACAGCCAATTTCTATTCAGTTTCAAATTCCAGGATAAGTTCTACAGTTGGTGCAGAATTCCTCAAGGGTTTTCTAAGTCACCCTCCATCTTCAATCAGATATTGAAGAAGGATTTGGAGTCACTAAAATTGCCTTTCAGTTCGACTCTAGTGCAGTACATTGATGATTTGTTAATTGCGTCCAGGACAAAAGATGACTGCAGGTACGACCCAATTGCCTTGTTAAATCATTTGGGAAAGAATGGACATAAAGTGTCCCCAAAGAAGCTGCAATACTGTCAGAAAGAAGTGAAGTATTTGGGTCACCTGATTGAAAAGGGGTCTAGGAGAATATCCAAAGAAAGAGTGACAGCCATACTACAAATGAATCCCCCAACAAAGAGAGATGTCAGGATGTTCCTGGGAATGGTGGGCTACTGTCGCCAGTGGATTCCCAACTTCTTGATTATCTCTAAACCTTTGGTGAGGTTGACGGTTTAGGAAATTCAGGATGGCCCGGGTGTCATAACCATGTCCGAGAAAGAGATGAAGGCATTCATGGAATTGAGGGAAAGTATGTGCAGGGCACCAGCTTTAGGTATGCCTGATTACACAAAGCCATTTGTACTGTTTTGTCATGAACGTGATGCTTGTTCTTTGTCTGTCCTGACACAGGTCCATGGAGGTGCAAACCACCCAGTAGCATATTTTTCAGCTACTTTGGACCCAGTCGCAGCAGCCTTACCAGGTTGTTTGCATGCAGTTGCAGCAGTTGGTCAAAGCCCCACTCAGTGTGAAGGTATAGTGATTGGACATCCCTTGACAGTAATGGTCCCTCATTCAGTTGAAATCCTGTTGACCCGAACCAAGACGCAACATATGACAAATGCACGCCTTACAAAATATGAAACAATTATACTGGGGTCTCCAAATGTTTCCCTGAAACGATGTACTGTATTGAACCCGGCAACTTTGCTTCCTATTGAAAATGTGAACATTGATGATGCTGAGGAAGTCGAACATGATTGTCTTGAGGTAACAGATCTGTGCACCAAACCAAGGCCTGACATTAAAGATACCCAATTAGTGGAAAATGATTACATTATGTTTGTTGATGGTTCATGCCTGAAGGATGCAGTAGGAGTACTGAGGGCTGGATATGCCGTGTGTACAATCACTGGTATCTTAGAAGCTTCCTGGCTCGAAAGAGTATACTCCGCACAAGTGGCTGAATTAATTGGCTCTTACTAGGGCATGCCATGCAGCTGAAAACCTGAAAGTCACTATCTATACTGATAGCAGGTATGGATTTGGAATTGTACATAATTTTGGCCAACTATGGTCACAGAGGGGTTTCATGACCTCTTCTGGTTCGCCAGTGAAGAATGGCGAGAAAATAAAGGATTTGTTGCACGCAATTCAGTTACCTCTTGAAATTGCTGTGGTGAAATGCAATGCCCATGTCAAGTTACAAGACTTCGTGTCAATGGGAAATGGATATGAAGATCAAGTCGCAAGGTTTTGTGCCTTGAACTGTATATTGTTTCGAGATCAGTGGGAATTATTACCTGAAACTGAAAATGAAACATGCACAGGGTATGCATTAAGAGTGGTTGACACATTAGATGAGTTAAAATCTTTGCAGAATCGTGCCAGTAAAGAGGAGAAACGCTCCTGGCAGAGAATGCAATGTGTACAGAGGGCTGATGACTTGTGGGTCTCAGAGGAAGGGAAAATGGTTTTGCCAAACAGTCTTTTGTCACAGTTTGCGAGGTTTTACCATGGTCAAGCACATGTTGGGAGAGACGCAATGATCAGGTTATTCAAAATCAATTGGTTCAATCCGAAATTCAGACAAGCTGCAGAGGTTATCTGTCACAGGTGCATCATCTGTCAGCAGATGAATGCGGGGAAAGGAACTGTGGTGAATTTGAGCCACATTGGGAGAGCTGGAGGTCCGTTTAGCAGGATGCAGATGGATTTTATTGAGATGCCTGTGTGTGGAGGCCTGAGATATGTGTTGGTGATTGTGTGTGTTTTCAGTCACTGGATTGAAGCTTACCCTACACGTAGGAATGATAGTCTCACAGTAGCAAAGCTGCTGCTTAGGGAACTAATACCACGTTTCGGGTTTCCGATCTCTTTAGAATCAGATAGGGGCAGACACTTCGACAATGAGGTGATTAAGCTCTTGTGTGCCGCATTAAACATTGAACAGAAGTTGCATTGTAGTTATCGCCCTGAAGCATCAGGACTAGTGGAACAGATGAATGGTACCTTGAAGTCGAGAATGACAAAGATGCCAATTTGAAATGGCCAGATGCATTGCCCTTAGTGCTGATGTCAATAAGAAACACACCTGACAAGAAAACAGGACTATCTCCTCACGAAATTCTTATGGGTCGAGCTATGAGATTTCCCGCAAAGCCTGCGAATGCTCTTGTGAATATCACGGATGATATGGTGTTGGACTACTGCAAGGGTCTGGCTGACGTGGTCCGCTCTTTCTCTCACCAGGTGGAGGCTACCACACTGCCACTGATAAGTGATCCAGCTCACACCCTGAAAGCCGGTGACTGGGTTGTTGTCAAGAAACACGTGAGGAAGTTGTGGTTGGAGCCACGTTGGAAGGGGCCATATCAAGTAATACTGACTACTACCACAGCTGTGAAATGTGCAGGTCTTCCGAATTGGATACATGTCAGTCACACAAAGAAGGTGACGTGTCCAACTGATGAGGAACTTGAATTGTCCAAAACAACAGCTGCAGAGAAGGAAGTCTCAGGGCCGGAGAGTATTCAAAAGTATTCAAAGGGGAACTGAGACTGAAGGGGAGCCTGCTGAGGACGGCTTAGTCACTCAAACAGTAAACGAGTTCCAGAGAAGTGACAGTGAGCCTATCTCAGCTGAGGCAGCAGGGGAACCGAGACAAAGAGAGGTTCTCCTAAAAGCAGACGGATACGGGTTTGAAGTTGAGCCCATAGCAGACCCTGAAGGCGAAGGAAGTGGGGCAGAGGGAAGTCAAGGTGTTCTGACTCATCCTGAGCCGCTTGCAGGTCCATCATTTTATATCGTCCTCAAGTTGATTGTTTGCTTTGTATTCATTTGCCTTCTGATTCTATACAGATCATGAGTTACACTAGGGATATTAGTAGTAAGGGTAGGACTGATGCATGTTTAGCTGTTGGTGTGGGAATTATATGTGCAGTAATAATTATAAGTGTGATTGTGGGAATGCCATTGGTGGATAAGAAAGTGACTAACAATGCTTCAACTCCTGAAACTGCTATACTAACACCGTGGGAAAAGTTTGAGCGGGATACTAAGTACTTGCATGAGGGAACTAATTCAAGGGGGGAACTATCTACTAATGTCTTCTATTGCTTGCTGAATGAGTATGTTGACACAATAGATGCAAAAAATTGCTGTGTGCGCAGAAAGATTCCTTCGTCAGTATAAGAAGGGGTTACTTATCACAGTTTGCCACTAACCTACGGGATAAGCTGTAGTTTGCTATTAACGAGATTCTACAATCAAGAACATGTGCAATACTTCTACTCTAATTTAGATGTAGTGTTTTCTTTTGTGCCCGTAATTGAGTTTCTAAACAAATTAGCTAAAGAACACAGCATAAAATTACTTAGGGGTTTCTTTGAGCCGACACTGACATTTGGAACAGCTTATGCACACCGCAATAATCTAACCTACTTACTAACACCTGTAGAGAAAAGCTTCTTAGATCACACTGATGATAGACGCAAAGCACTGAAAGATAAGGCTAGAAAAGGGATTAGAAAAACAGACATTTGCAAATGATTATGCTTACACCGCAATAAGGACACAGGGTAAATTAGCTATAGACGCACTGCATGTAGGTAGGCTTTGTATATATAGGCCAAAATCTGAGCATGACACTTTATTTGTGGGAACGAGTGAGTGCAGGCATGTGTTTTTGTTTCAAAGTAAGTGGACGTTCATGTTAAATGGACAGGATCCAGCGATCCCTGGGATCTATTATATATGTGGACTTAATGCTTATTACCGTCTTCCTAAAGGATGGTATGGGACATGTTATTTGGGGATAGTTTTCCCAAAGATCTACCAGATTGATGACTTAAAGCAAATTCCTAAAATGGCTGAATTACATCATGTTAGACAAAAGAGAGAGACAGCGGCTGCTGTCGTTGGTGACCTATTTGGAGCCATAATTCCTTCAGTTGGGGTTATCTTAAACTCCATAAAGATTCGAAAGTTGTCTACTATTGTGGATAACATGCTGACAAACTTCACAGGGGCTATACTCCTGATGGATACTGAACTTGCTGCAGAGAGGGCTATGACTCTTCAAAACCGGCTTGCTTTAGACATTCTTTTAGAGAAGAGTGGCGGATTCTGTAAAAATGCTTAATGAGCGCCATTGTTGTACATTTATTCCAGATAATAGTAATAAGATTAGAGGTATGCTAACTAACCTAACAAGAGACAGTACAGATTTGACAGAGCTGAAAGAACCTGGAGTGTGGGAGAAAGTTGGGAAAGGAATTACCAAAGTAGGGAACTGGTTTAGTAGTATTTGGAATGAGGTACTTGCAAAAATAATAGGGGGTATATTAATTGTTCTAATTTGTCTATTTGGACTTTGGTTTTCATGCAAAATTAATAAAAGAATTAAAAGAAACTTGGCAAAACGCAATAAAAGAAAAGGAAAAAGAGAAAATGTTCAAAGAAATTTGGGAAAGATCACATAGGGAGGAAGAAATTGAAATGCGTACTTTGAAGAAAATGAAAGGTTGTGAATGGAAAGGTTTTGTGTGATGACAAGTTTCATCAGAGGAGGGACTGAGAGAGCATAGCTTATATAATCAATATTAACATGAAATGTTTATGAACTAATAATAATGCTGCATAGAAAATGTATTCATGTATTTTGCTAAAACGCGTGCTTGAAATGTGCCCACGGGGAGTGGCCGCCATTATATACGGGGACTAATAAAAATGACTAATAATGATGAAGTGTTATTTTAAAGTATGGTTTTACACTAATTATTAAAGGTTATATGCTAGAGTTCTGCTAATAAATCAATAGGCCTTAGATTAGCATGAGTCGAGGACTAGCCGCCTGACTTTCATATTAAATGTGTTTTTCTAACGTGCAGTGTGCTTACTTGCTGAAGGACATGAACTCTTGTTTTTCCAAAAGCTAGAAGATGAATGTAACTGTAGTAGATCCGTTCTCATGAAATTTGGCTTGCTTGAAGAAACATTTTAGCTGAGTGCAACAGTGTAGACTAATACCAGGTACAAGGTCACCTAAACCGGTACAGACAATGGAACCACTGACTGAAGATGTGCAAAGGACCACGAGAGAATGAAATCATACTGGACATTCTACCCGCTGAAGACGTCAATCATAAGGACCAATAAACTACGTGAGAACTGTTATTGGGTGACAAATTTGATGAGCTAATTGAAACTCTATTGGAGGGAAATAGTGGGGTACCGACCCCAACCAATTAAATTTTAGGGAAATGTACAACGAAAAATGGATAAAAACCTATGACATAAGGAAGTAGTTTAGACAGTAGAACAAGGAGACTAGGAGAGGGGAGATGCTGATGCGATTTGCTATGACCCAGACACTTTGTCACTCTGCATAGAGACTTTGGTGTTTGGTTCTTAAAACCAACCTTGCCCTTATATTGCCCGATTATACTTTACCTCTTTATGAGGGAAGTACCCTTTTTACCTTCCTGCCCGAGCTCAGATGAGTTCCTGACTGATGGTGAATCAACTGATGTCCTGAAGACGAAGACTGAACCTATATGCTGACCCAATACAGAGGGTAACTATATGACAATGAAATTGTGATTGTCTGTTTGCTTTTCCTTTCTAGGTACCAACTGCTTCTTTTGACAGAGACCATAGCTAGAGGTTTTCCAAATTGATGTTGCTAAATTGTTTTGTATGAAGCCCAACATGCCAATGCTAATTCGAGGTTAGATGAGGGGTTCATTGATCAGAGGCAAATAGACAAATGACTGAATCTATACTTTGTTGAACAATGCGCTAACGTTACTCTGCTGAGATTGATCTATGTTGACGCCGTGTTATGTTCTAATATTTGTGATTCTTGCTTTGATGAAGTATTATCAAAGTTGCCATATTGTGACTATGCTAATGTGCTTCTTGGTTTTGAGATTAATAAACTTGCTAGTAGAATTGTAATCAATAGGGAATAAATATCACAAAATCGTAATAAACTGGTGTGGTTATTCATGACTGAAAGGTCATGGTAGTGTTCTGAGTCTTATTAAATGTCTAAAGTGAATTGCCTTGTTCTGATAAATATTGATGAGGTTATTGACATATTGATTGATATGTTGATTAGCTATCTCGTCCTAAGGTGTCTTCAATCAGGGTCGAAAGATTCATTGGCCTAAAACGAGTCCCCAAGTGTATAAATTAATCATAAAGGGACGCGTTAACAGAACCACAAACTATTGCTGGTTTCGCAACCACCTATACCCCCGCAAAAAATAAAAACTTGTTTGGAAGACACATGGGTGGTCTCGCAACAAATGTCAATTTAGAACGAGCAGTGAAATCAGTCCTCTGGGAGAAATCAACCAGTGAGGTTCATATAATAACCACAAATGGCTTTGCCCTGATTAAAAAAGTAACACCAATTGCAATAATAAATCTATACTTAAATCCGAATTGAGGAATTAAACAGATTAAGCATAAGTCAATCTTGTCCACACTAAAGGAATATGTATATGAGTACCCGGACCATGAACTTTTAATCGCAGGTGATTTCAATACTCGACAACCTGGGCAGAGTGCAAGTCTCCCTGGAGATTCTTTGAGATTCGCTCTAGAGACCTTTCTCACAGAACACCAACTGAGATCATCACAAGCTAAGACGACGAGGCAGGGCCCATCTATTTCAACATCCAAAAATATCTCTATATTAGATTACATTTTCCTGAGTCCGGCCCTATGGGACAGATGCCTATATTATGAGGTGATCCAAAGAACTGAGAGTGATCACAACCCTGGTATAATAGAAATAACTCTGGAAGCAACAAGTCTGCAGTCTTACATAGCTAATGGCATGCAAATCGCAACTAACCTATGTCCATTGACAAAGAGAATCAAATGGACTGAGAAGGATAAGGTAAAATATGAGCTTTGGAAGAAGGCCTACGGATACCCAACCTTAGAAGGCGAGATTAGCAATATTGGTAAACAGTGGGCACATATAACAATGAACTTACATTCCTCATTAAGCGGCCCAGCTCAACAAGGGCCCATAGACAATAACAGACAAAAGGTATGACTGCCCATCTAAACAAGGGAATACTTTCAGAGTAAATGAAAGTGCAGGCAGTTAGAAAAAGGATACAGAAGGAATAAATCCCCGGCAGTAGAAATTCTCAGGAGACAGGTGAGGAAAGATCTTAAGGGAAAGATATGGAAACTGAAGCAGAAGGAGATTGAAGAATACTGGATTCGCCTACAAGCTTTGCTGCCCCCTAACAAAAGTAGAGAGTTCTGGAATTACATAAATGCTCTAGAACATGGGCCAGCAAGTAAGGCTAACGCAATAGCAGCCAGTGTCTGGGAAAAACATGTGGGCTCCCTTTATGTGTATCCAGGATGCATCGAAACCAAGGGCACCATGGGGAGGCAATTCGATCTTGAAGGCCTAGATAACACTACATTAACCGTCACAGTCAAATCAACTAAAAAGTTCTTAAGCAGTATTAGGCGGGATGGAGCTCCTAGCCCAAATGGTCTACCCAGGAGTATATTTAAGGATGACCAAGATTTTTGGACAGCCCCCTTGACCACTCTCTTCAACAACTGCCTACGTCAATCAGACGTTCCTGGAGTCTGGAATGGCTCATTTTGCATCCCATTTTTAAAAAGGGTGATTCTACCATCCCAGAAAATAATAGGTTAATAGCTCTAATGGATGTGGATGGCAAGGCCTATGCAAGGGTCCTGCTTCGGGAACTGGAACATTGGATTACAGAAAATAATATTATACCAATGTACCAAACATTACTTAGGCCATCCTCATCCACCCTAGACAATGTGCTGGCTCTCGTATATTTAGGACAGAAAACCTTGAAACCAGCTGCTCAACCTCTCTTTGCATGTTTCATCGACTACATTGTGGCATTTGATGGCGTAGTACACCACATACTCTGGAAGAAGTTGGCCTCCTGGGGGATACCAGGGAATTTACTCGCAGCAATAATGGCACTTTACTCTGATACATGGGTGAGAGTAAAGATTTCGAACACAAATGTAACCAAACGAATATACACTAACAAAGGCCTAAAACAAGGTTGTCTCATTGCTCCCAACCTTTTTAACCTCTATACGGCTGACCCTGGTAAGGGCCTACTCAGAGGAAATAAATTTCCCTTGAAACTGGGAAAGACAGTGCTTCCTATAATCCAATATGAGGATGATCTAGTCCTGCTTGCCCAGACTCAACTGGGCTTGAAAAGGGGCCTCCTGCACGATTACAACCCAAAAAACGCTCTGAAGGTTAATGCAACGAAAACCAAGGTTTTGGTGTTCGGACGTCAGTCGCACAAATATCCAAGAGCATGGAAGCTCGGTGCCTTACAAATAGACACTGAAGAAAAATACCAGAATCTTGGAGTATGGCTATCAAATGACGGTAAAATAGTACATCAGGCAACAGCACTAAGAACGAAGGCAGAGAGAACTACCTATGCTTTAGGTAAACTCTATCTCCAGCTCCAAGCACCTACATCGGAATCAATTAGGAGAGTTATAAAAGCAAAACTTCTACCCACTATTACCTATGGCCATTTAGCATACCCAGACAGGATAACAAAAACTCTGGAGAAATGTCAAATGAGAGCATACAAAAGGATCTTTCAAATCCCTAAATTCACCAGACATGCAGGGATATGTCTTGAATTTAATGTAACAAGTATGGACATGAATTGCAAAATGGACATAATTAAGTTATTTCATGCTGTCGCCAGGGCCAATATCGCCAGTTTGAGGGGTTCGCTGAAAGCAATTTTTAAAGATGTTTCCAGCAGCTGGGCCATTTATCTCAGGCACCCTTGAGGGTTTTTTTTTATCTAGTCCCCACGTACTCATTGGATCCCCTAAAATCGAAGGCGCTCCTGAAAAAGATACTGAAAGATCGTGGCATGCAAATCTCCAGAGAAAAGGACATTGCCACAATCAGGGAAATCAGGGGGTAGAGGGTTTAGCCGAGTCGTATAGTGTCACTAACCCCCAGCCAAATATGAAAGCAGCCCTATGAGCTTGAACTTTTCAAAGCATTTTACATATTCGACTTCTAACATTACCGGCCTGGGAATTTAGATACAGTTGGAAATCAACGTGGCAGCATTCTTGGAAATGAATTCTGTGTAATTATCACACTGAATCCATTTGTCATTTAATATGCTGCTGCCCGAATTTGGCCTCAGTGCGACATCGACTGTTAAAATCTCTTTTTCTGAAATATGGTCTAAGGACATGTAAAGAAGCCGTTAAATACATATTCACTGCAGAGATGCCCATGGAACTGGCCCGTTTTGGGAAATTCTTCACCATCATGAGGAAAAAACTTACTGCTAGCACATGCCCATCAACTTACGAAAACTAAAAAGGAGGAAGCATCTAAATCCATGTTGTTAACTAAGTGGCTGCCCTTCCCCCAAATGTTGACTTTGAGTAGTTTCAAAGAGGGCAATTGCGCTCTCCACCGGCACTTACATATGAGATCCAACATAGACCCTGAATATTAGTACACTGCCACAGGGGGTAGGAGCCAAAAGGAGGTGAAGTATGCATTGTAGGGTATCTGTATCTCCGTTTTAAAGTCTTTTAGTGAAATTTTACGCACACTGCTATAGACTTGTCTTATTTCCCACTCTTTGGTATTTTTACTACACTCCTTTTAGGTAAGAATTTTACTTGTATGCTTAAAACAATTTTGACCTATATATGTTGTGAAGGCTTGTACACTCCATACACATTGCGGCGACTCTTACAAAAATCCTCTCTGATAAGCTCTTGTAAGCGCACCGAGATTCTACAATTTCAATAGGTGCAGGGAATCGTTTTTAGGTAGCAAGTTACTAATATGTATAGCAAGATGTGAATATGTAAAAAATTTTAAGATGATCTTCATGCCATTTAGCATTCTATAACTACAACCAAGTTCTGCGACTTACTGTCCACTCTAGTCCAAGACAATTTTAGGTAACGGCATGACGCTAGATGTCGCAAAGGATACAGCGTTTTACTATGAAGTGTAATTTTAATTTTGTTATCGTTTTATGTATTTTCTATTATTGTGCTTTTGCAAAGGTTTTAAATAATCATGCAACTAAAGATCACTCATTCATTCACCAGGCCATTTTGATTTTCTTGGCAGTGAAGTTGGTGTCAACTGTGAATCAGAGTGACTTTGCGTTGGCAGAAAGTTGTGTTTCAAATCTGTCCACATTCAGGCCTTTCATCAGGGTTTGTATTAGTTGTTGCTTATTATCATTGTCCTGCAGCTACCTGTACTGACGCAGTTAGTATCTGAGTGTTATGTTCATGCTCTCCTTAAGTATCACACAGTAGTTACCAACAAAAAAGAAGTGGTTTACCTGTTGATGAGGTGTGGGTCAATTGATTGCCAGAAATGTTTAGAGCAAGGGACTTCCCTTTGTTGAAGTCTGGGTGGTTATCTAGGGCCGTGATGATTCAATTCCCAGGTCAATTTGCACTAAGTTTTCTTTTTTCTTCTAGAAAATTGGAAGCAACACCAAATGGGAAGCCTCCTCTCCCCAATGGACCTCGGAAAAATAACATGGTATGCATTAGTGAGGGGTTAAAAGAAATGTCAATAAAAGAGGAAAAATAATATCCTAGACTCTGCTCTTCAGGGTTTCTTTACTACGTTTCTGAGTTGGGCGTTGTGGGAGACTTGTAAGTAGTCAGGGCCACGGGTCGTTACAAGACTGCATTCGGCTCGAAGTTTCTCCTTCTTTGGAGACTGTCTAACAGGGCAATATCTAATCCCCTTTTTAGGTTGCTCGTTTTTCCTCAGAGTCCCATAGGTTTGGGGTTAGTAATCACTTTCTGCGCTATGCACGGTCTCCATTCATGCTTACTTGCAGCAGTGTCCTAAATTGCTCCTTTTGAGGAAAACCCAGGGGCCCTCCCCACTCCACACAATGTGTTTTAAACTATCATGGCTCCCCCACTAGGAGACTACTGCGGTGCCAGTGAGGCAACCACTTCGTTCGTGCTAGCCAATCTGGGAAGATGGGCCCATCCGACCTGCCTCATCACCTGTTAGGGATTGCTGGGGGACTTGAGGTCCTGGTTTTGGTTCTACTTAGGATGACCAGATTTTGAAAAAACAAAAGCCGGGAGATTTGGCAAACATAGCGCAAAAGGACCACAAATTTACATCAGCTGAGGGGCAAAGAATGACAAACGACAGAACTTATCAACACAGAAATACAGACCGGATACTTTGGGACAAAATGAAATGCAACTTTTAAACTCAGCTTCATGTGTGTTCAATAAATTGCTTCCGATATGAGCTGCTGACTCGCTGTGTTTTGCAATACAAAACCGCCCTTCTCTTGTTTTCAGTGGGTCCTCTCATTGAACCGATTCAGGCAGGAATCTCCCGATA
This sequence comes from Pleurodeles waltl, assembly GCF_031143425.1. Lineage (NCBI taxonomy): Eukaryota > Metazoa > Chordata > Amphibia > Caudata > Salamandridae > Pleurodeles > Pleurodeles waltl. The sequence goes on from NC_090450.1 coordinate 703,635,306, forward strand.
TTTGAAGACCAAAACAACTTTATTTTCGGTATTCCCCCGCTAAAAATTACCTCTGCTGCAACACAAATCAATGGGAAAAATATATTCCCTGATTTTTAGTTAAAAATCTCCCACTTCACAGTTTGAGGATTTTGGCCTGTTGTCATTCTGCTACATTTGCAGGAACGACTGGTGAAAAACGAGACTGTGCGGCAACTCCAGAACACCTGGTCAACCTATTCCGACTGCTTGGGCTCAGAGCTGTCCGGCTCTTCTCCCAAATCAGAACCAAAGGAGCCTTCGGGGTACTACTCTTTCTAACTGAGAGCCTCCAGTACCGATGCCTGGATGTTAAATATACGACGCATGCGCCAGGCGAGTTCTTCCGGCTTTTGCTGCGCACGCGTTCATCTGTCCCCTTTTCTGTTTTTACTGTTTTGTTATCGTTGGTCTTTCTTCTCTTTCGATTACAGGTGGTGCTGTAGTACCGGACTCCGGCAGGCGTGCAGTCTGCGAGCGAGCTTTCCCAGTAAGTCTGCCGCACTGTGTACTTGGCGATGTGATTAAGGTTTCTGGTCAGCTTCTTTTCACGTACTGCTTTTCACTTCTGTCTCCGACTTTATGTGCGACAGCATGACCCCATTTCTCCCCTCTGGATAAAAACGTACCCCTAGCCTCCAGGGCCTGATTCTTCTTGCTGCTTTGTCGACTCATAATCCTTGTGCCCCTTGTCAACTCTCAAATCTTTCTCTGTAGAGTGTGCACAGCACACACAAAGGACAAAGCTGCACCTTTTTAGTTTTGTTAGGGCACAGCAGGTCATTCGAACAGGGACTGAATGTTACACATTGGCCCTGAGCTGGCAGATTAATATAGTTACTACCCATGATTGAAACTGGGTTGTCCTGCCATTATTTAGTAGAGTTTATCTCACCATACCATTACCTTCTTGTTTTCAGCACTTCACTTATAATTTCCTTGTTTACAATTGCATTAGGCTCCATGAACTTTTTTTAGTTTGGGGCTAGTGATGGGAGTTAGGGTGGAGTTATGGCAAGGTTACAGTAAGGTTAGGGTGGAGTTAATGATTAAGGTTATATATATGGTATGGTATTTGTATACTGCTTACTACCCTGATGTGGCGTCAAAGCGCTTTGCTGTGAGTAGCACGCTACTCGGAGTCTAGTTAGTGGTCAGTCAGTTGGCTATTGGGGTTAGTGTGCATGTTATGTGGGCCTTTTTTCTTTTGATGTGATTATTAGAGGGTCTACATGACGCACAATTACTAGCTGGAATTAATATTGTTATAGTTTCAAAAGAGCTTTAAGGCAGATAGTCATGCGATTTTTAGATTAACTTGTATAAAAATGAGGGAGGCAGAAGGTAGGTAGAAAGAAGCAGAGGTCGATAAAAAAAAAAAAACACAAGTTATTGGAAGTTCAAGTTTTTCATGCAGGAGTTTAAGGGATACAACAGGTTGAACATTTTTTTTCGTGCAATTTGTGGATGCAAACCTGTTGAAAGAAACAGTTTCATTTACATTCTACACCATATTAAATACCATAAACTATTGGAGTTCATGCAAATTATGTGCACCATAAACAATATATTATAAAAAATATTTGTAAACATCCATCAACTTGAAAATATAACATGGCGCAATTAATTTAGACACATTGCAGTAACCATTAGTATATTCAGTGCCAGGTTTGTTACTCATTCAGTGCCTGGTTTGGAAGGCGTCTGAACCTGAAGAGCACCACAACAGAACAGACGCCATGTCCAGCTGAATGGATGTGTCTGTGGTCACCTGTTCCTTCTACGATCCACCTTGCCTTGTAGTGTCGAGTATTGAGGTAAAATCAGTAGTGGGGTAATGGTGTTGGGCTACGGGTATTCAACATGTAGATAATAGGCTAATTGGTAGTGGTAGCAGTGAAAATAGGGAAGAGGTAGTAGCAGACAAGGTTGGCACTGGAAGAAGGACATGGATTAATTAGCGATCTGGATTTCAACTTGTTTCTGAGGGAGGGTGCTCATAGTTAATGCCATTGTCCCAAACCTTCAACTTAGCTGAGATCAGCATTCCATAAATGGGACCTGAAGACTCTTCTCTGGGTCCTGTGTCAGTTACTTTGCACAAAAGGCTTTGTATACTGTTACTACTGCTGAATACACAGGGCTTGCGCCACTATTGGGCTTCTACTGGATAAGCAAGTAACCACTCTTGTATTTCTTGGTTCTTCAAATGAACCTGCCACAAGAAGTCAAGATGTACTCTAGAAATGGTACGGTGTGGAATTATGATATAGCATGAAACATAATTACACATAAACCTAATGGTCATCCACAGTTATAGCTTTTGAAAATAATATAATTTTATTTAAAGCCAAGCAACGAAGAGCACCTAACAAATTAAGCAACAACACAAACCAGATTGTTTTAACACCTGTTGGGGACAGGAAAGTAGCCTTATCAGTTTTACAGTGCTTACAAAGCAAGGTGTAACTGTGTGGACAACTTGGGAATTTGTGGGTAATGTTCTGAGATGGGGAGGCATTCTGAGAACTTTGCTGTTTTCAGAAACACTGAATACTTAACGTTGTTAGCCACACACGCAATCAACTAAGCAAAAGTTTCCAGGCCAAGTATTAGAATGTATCAAGTATGCTATGTCTGCCTTCAATGCTGCAATTTCATTGTCCTTAGATGCCAGAAGGGACAGTTCAGAGACCGAAACCCACTGAAAAAGGTGGTTTAATGTGACAAAGAACTGAGGCATAGAGCTTGGCTAGCAGGTTTTCGTTAGTCAGTAGCAGAGTTAAAGAATGGACACAATTCAAGGTCACTAGTCACTGCTCCAAAAACAAATGTACTAAAGTTAAAGTCTAGGACTGGTAGTGTTCACAGTAGGTACCTTGGGGTACCAAACAGTAGGGAGCCATGTCTTGTTAAGGGCTGCTCCTGGTCACAATTGTCATGTTGTGCGCAGGGGTACTCACTGAAACGTTTGCTGAAGTTTTAGGCAAAAACAGTCACAAGGTTTGCCTTTGGGCAAGCCAATCAATGTTTACTACATCTTCCTAGTGCCCAGGTGCCCCTCCCCCATACTGGGGGTTGTTCTGTAGTTGTTGCCATTTGTAAATTGGCACAACAGTGGCATAAGGCCTTTAACTATGTGCTGTCTATGTGACCCCAGGTGATCGCCCTCCCTCTAAACCAGAAGTGAAAAGTTTAGGTGTGACACTGGGCAGACCGCTTACAATGGCCTCCCAGGCAAAGGAGTTTTCATCTAGTTCCTTAGGGCACTGAGGAAGACTTTTAAATGGCTTCCTGTGGATGCATGTATAATACTGGTTCAAGGCCTAATACTGTCTCACCCGCATACAGCAATTCCCATTATTTAACCAGCCCACTCTCTGCCATCAAAAAACTGCAAGTCATTCAAAATGCTGGTGCTCGAATACTACTAGATATTCCCGAAACTCAGTCAGCCCGCCTGGCTCTTACCAAGCTTCACTGGCTGCCAATAAACAGAAGGATACAATTCAAAGTACTTTGCATTGCACATTGGTCAAAACACAAAGTAGGCCCATGTATCGCCCATTGCCTTATTAACCTTTACCAGGCTAATATAGAACTTAGGTCAAATAACTTATGTCTTCTTGCCATCCCCAAAATTAAGAGAGCCAGAGGTGGTGGATACTCTTTCACCTGCCTCGCCTCTAAACTTTGGAACTTCTTACCGACCAGCCTTAGGCTGAACAACAATCTACTATGCTGCAGAAAGCAACTTGAAACCTATATGTACACCTAAATGCTCACTATTCATGCAAGGGCCTTTAAAGCTGGGAAGCTTGTCTCGGGCAGCCAGTCTCGGGCAGCCATGCACTTAGTAAAAACAAGTGAGTAGAATAGAATATGCCAAACTATTTTGACAACTGTGTGCCCACAAACAACCTCCTGTTGACACAAAAGCACTTGTTCAGTTCTCACCCTCCTCACCAAATCTATGAAAATGCAGGCACAAACAGCACACTTCTTTTGATAGCTTTCTCAAATTCACTGACAGGTGTTCTTAACGCTACATCTCTGTTACACAGGCTGAAATTTGAGGCAGCGTTCTGTCAAACTAGTTACTTTTCTTTTGATTGTCATTTGAATGGCAGTTGTTATATTTGTTTTTAATTATTTTATTACGGCTATTAATTTTCATTTATATGTGTATGTATATATTTAAACAGTCCACATTCGGCAGACTTGCCAGGAAGTAATCAAGCACAGCATGTTCACGCATACAGGGTGGACCCCCATTCAAATACTTTCTTTAAGTAATTCATCCTTCTTCATGAGGTAAAGGTCAGCACTTCAGGAGTCACATATCACACTTTTTCTGCCCATTCAGAAATCAGTTCATCACAACAGTAGATGATACGTTTTGACTTTTACCAGCCTTGCTCAATGTGCGTTCACAGAGCAAAGTATTAAATATATATATATTACCTAGTGGCGGTTGCCACTGTGTAGTTATAGTTAGGGTAATGTTTCTATAGTAAAGCATTTTTTACTTTCCTACATCCTTGGCACCATTTGACGAATGTTCACAAAATTTTCCCCAAAAAAAGTGGCCCGGTGATTCTTGTTGCACATGGGAGATTTTGGGGTGATCCGTCAAGCGGGGGCTGCGAAAAACGTGGCTAAATAATAATAGCTAATTCCCATAGGACCTGTCAACACGTGTACAGTCTGAACCACTGGACGGAATTACACCAAATATGACAGAAAGCTAGCTGCTGGTACGCAGATTGTGCTATTTAGGGTCGAGTGCAAAGCACTCTGTCCCTGCAGTAATCTCTCCATGGGCTTGTAACCACGTCCACCGCATGCCCATAAGTTTGGTTAGTTTGTGGGCTTGCCTTTCAAAATTCGCTTGCTTTCATTAGTGAAAAGCATGCATACGTCATGCCTTTTCCGGTGTTTAGCCCTCCTCGAGCACACCGTCCAACTACTGAAAACATATGAGGATCCGTGTTTTCCATATGGTTTCTGGACTATTTTTTTCTATTTATTCCCTATGCAGCGCGATCTCGCTGGGCAGTAGTCGAGCGCTTTACATCACATAGACCATGTTACATGAATAATTGCATTTTTGCCGATAATACGTTTGACCGCAAGCAAACATCTGTTTTACCTTTTTTTTTTTTTCCAATGTATGTGGCAAGACATTTCCACTTCGGAATTTACAAAGCAAACAGCTTTGCATTGCAAATGCTTGTTATTTGGTGTAAATCTGTTCAGTAGTTTAGAAGATATTTAAGGGCAAATACATTTGTATATCTCTGGCTGCAAATAATTGTGAAAATTCGCAAATCTTCATGAATTCTCATGTGAAAAGAGGCATTGCAATTGGCTGACTGCAACCTGACTAGAAATTTGCAACCACCATTTTACGGGACACTGTCTCCAGTGGTGAAAATTCAAATCGAAAGTGGCATAGATGGTCAGGTGGTTGAAGGTACCGTGACCCCAGGGGTCTAATATAGGTGTGTTTTAGGGGCAAATTATAGGCTTAATATACTTTTCCATCACTGCACGAAATATTCACAGAAAGTTGTGAATTTTCACGGATGTCTGTTCTGTACTCATCCATACACTAATTCATTCACTCATACATGCACTCAGAGGCTCAGACACCACTCACCTACTCATTCAGACACTCATGCACCCACTCAGACCCACTCAAAGACTCACACACCCACTTTCAGATCCACTCAGACACTCACGCACCCACTCACACATCCACTGACAGAGACAGGCATGTGGCCAACCTGTTCTGCGCCCGGCCAAAGGCCATGCATGGCGTGGGGGTTGGGTGGTTATAAGGGCTTGGCTGCAAGGTCTGACTGCAAGGTCAGGCCTTGCGACCAACCCCCACCACGCATGGCGAAGGCCGTGCACTACGGGGGTTGGAATAACATATAGTAATTCAAATTACTTTATGTTAAAAAAACATAGAAATTCACTGAGAAAACCAAAGGTTACAGGGACATTATAGTTAGGTTCTGAATTTACTCGTACAGAACCATAGAAATTCAGCAGTTATAGTTAGAGTTCTTTCAAGTAACTATAACTTGCGCCCTAAGGTAACTTTAACTCGCACCTTCGCCATGCACAGCTCATTACTCCACATATGTTATTGATGAGATCTTGTATGGCATCTTTGATATCACTGCAATGTTTGCAATAACATTATTGGGAAAAAAACTGTCATGGCAAGGGCGCGAGTTACCTTGGGAGTGAGTCATAGTTACTTGAACAAACTCTAACTGCTGAATTTCTATGGATTTGTACCAGTAATAAATGGTACTATAATGTCCCTGTAACCTTTGGGTTTCTCAGTGTGCATATACTTACAGAGGTGACTATGATGCTTCTGTAGGGATGGTGGAGTCAGAGTTTCCATAGGAAAGACATTTGGTACCATTCCACAAATCTGCACAAAACGTCCCAAACAGAAGTTCATCTACTTTGAGTTCATCATGGCAAATTTCATGGAGGTCTGTCAAGCGGGGCAAAGAAAGAGGCCATGTGTCCCCAGAAGTACCATTTCACATTTCATTCCCATAGGAAGATTTCCTTTTTGATACAGAAAAAACGTCAGAACAGAATTACCCCAATTTTGCATGAGTTTAGACCTTTACTCAAGCAAGTGACTTATTAGGTTTGATGTACATCCATTCAGTAGTTGTCATGAAATTAACGTTTAAAGAGGGACACCAGATGCGCATGAAGAGGTTAGATTGTAAAAAAGATATATATTTTTTTATATAGATATCAGGATTGTTAAGGATCCACAGATATTCTCAAATCCAAAGTTTACAAAAATGCCAAGATCCTATTGGCAAAGTTAATTTTTTCTCCTGTCGGCCTTTTCGTATACCATGCGTCCTGCCCCCCAGCCTGTTTAAAAAAAAAAAAAAAAAAAAGGCTGTTTTGGGGTATTTGCTGTTGCAGCACCTGGGTCCCAGCACATGCTTCCAAAGCAAATCCTCTTGGGATATGAGGATCCGCGATCCAGTAATAAATTTGAAAAGAAAAAACAAAACAGAAGGGTTTGACCATTCTACTGATTCCTCTTGCTCAAGTTGTGCACAGTGGTGATTGACCTCCTGTGGGAAATGCATTTGCGGTGCCAGTTATGGTTTACAGGGCTGTTGTGCAAGACATAGATTCTGAGCCAAACTATAACTTTTGAATTTCATTGGTTTTTTGGTTTTAGTTCATAACCATAACTGAACTTTAACTGACCGAATTTTTAGGTGCATTTCTGATATTTAAAAAATATATATATAATAAAGACCACCATAACTTTACTTCAACTTTTTTTTCTTCAGTTTTTGTGTGCGCTGTTGACAAAGACCGTTATGGTCGAAACGCGTCCAGGCTTGATAAGCCTTGTAGAATGGCTTTGTAAATAAATCTCGTCATTATCCAGCAATTGTTGGGAGTGTCGTTTTTCTACAATTCAAATTGAGATAGATATATATATATATATATATATATATATATATATATATATATATATATATATATATATTGAAAAAACCTAAGGTTGCAGGGATTTTATAGTAAGGAAACAGAATAAAAAAACATAGTTAACTTAAAAAAAACAAAGGTGACAGGGACGTTATAGTTAGGCTCACATTTTTAATGTACCAAACCTTACAAATTCACCAGTTATAGTTAGTTATCTCAGTGAACTATAACTTGTGCCCTAAAGTAACTATAACCTGCGTCCCGCCATGCACAGTTTTTCCATGAAATATTTGACTGCAAATCTTACATTGATGTTATCAAAGATGTCATGAGTGCTGTAATGTGTAGGGTAATTAGCAGTGCATGGCGACGGCACGAGTTATAGTTACCTTATAGATATGCGTGCAGGGAACAGAGATGAAAACTCACCTTTTTGACAGCGGAACCTGTTTGACAGGTCCTGCTGTCAAAAAGCGGAGTGTTTGCTCTGACTTGGCAGCAGCTGTCAAAGCTGCAGCCAATCCACAGCAAATAGTTATGTCCTGGGGTGAGTACCCCGGGAAAAAGCAGGAGACAGCCTTGGGGAATGGCGGTCCCCAGGATCATCTGTGACTCCTCAAGGGGGGCCGCGCAGCTCCCTTCCAACTTGGCATAGCCCTGGGGAGGTGTTGGTCCCCGGGGCAGCGGGGAGGCTTGCACTCCCACACCATATAATATAATAAAAGCCCAGGGGAGATGGTGATGGCCGGGGCAGCGGGGAGGGGTGCACCCTCCGCACCTTATATAATCAAAGCCCCGGGGAAGTGGTGGTCCACGGGGCAGCAGGGGACGTGTGCCCCCCCTACCATATATAATGAAAGCCCCGGAGAGGTGGTGGTCCTGAGAGGGCTTGTGGCCCCCCTCATGTTAGTTATAAGCCCAGGGGAGGTGGGAGTCCCTGGGCTTGCGGGAGGGGGCAGGCTGGCCCCCATTCCCGCATTATGATTTAAATGCCCCTGGGACTTGATCCACCTGGGGGCTTAAAAAAGACAAAGCACGGGAGCCCACTTTTCGTTTTGTTTATTTTTTTTAGATTTATAGCAGATCCACCACGACTTTAATAAAAAAAAAAATGCTTTTTAGCCTGTGGGGGGGGGGGGGGGTCCACTGACACCCCACCACCAGAGGTAAGGGCGGCTTTTTAAAACATTTTTTTCTGGGGCTTGGCCGAGTCCCAACATGGCTGACAGTACTTCTTTGTTGAATTGTTGTCAGCCAATCAGATCCCAGCGCGAGATCAGGATTCCTTCTTGTCACTATCTATACACATTAGGATTTCTTTAATTTACCAAAAACCACTGAACGGATTTACACCAAATAATAATAATGGCTCTTTCTGGACCAAGAGCTACCTTTCTGCCAAATTTGGTGTAATTCCGTCAGTTGGTTTTGACCCTAATGCTGTTCAAAATCCATATGAAAAAATGAAAGGAGAAAGCATGTCTTGGGACCCCCCTTTTTACTGGCCCCCGCTTGACAGATCACTTGAACCTTTCCAGACATCAGCTGAAGTGAGCATCATATTTTCTTGGAAAATTCAGAGAAGATTCATCAAATGGCACCAAAGTTATTAGCAAAACAAAAAACGCTCTTTCTATAGAAACTTGGTCTTAACTATAACTACCGAGTGGTGACCGCCACTGTTTTATTTATTTATTTATTTTTATGCAATAATTGTGTTTGTTTATTCACTGTAAGTGGAAATGAGCACATATGGGTGAATTATTGTTGAGTTGGTGATTGATAGTAACAGAGGCTGGTTTGTATGCCATTTCTGCTGTTATGGTAAGTGGGCTGTGGATGTTGTAGGGTCATTATGGTTTCAGGGCAAAGGGGATGGGGGATGGGGAATTGATCTCTGCTTATAATCTGTGGTACAAGTCATATCAAGCTGGCTTTGCTTGGTCTCCAACTACTCTATGTGCCACCGTTCAATCTTGAGCTTTCTTGTATTCTGGCTTTTAGTTGAGCCAAATCAGTTGGAAGGTTATATATTTCAAGAAACACACGAGCAGTGCAGTTCCTTTAAATATATTAGCAGTTATAGCACCCAGCCAACACAAAACTAAGAACCATACTCAGTCACACACTTCAAATGGCACACATAACCCAAGCTTCCAATTTTCAAACATTAGACAACTTTTCACCTTAATGTTTGTTGGAGGGTAATCTGTGCACTGGCTGATGTGAGTCCAGGCTTGGGTTTAATGAGCGGCTATCTTCTGCAGGTAGATCAGGCCCCTCAAGCGGCATTTCCTGCTCATTTTGCATAAAAAGTACTGTTAATCATGCATCTCACATGATCCAGATGGAGTGGTTTCAGTGTGTGCTTGGTGTGATCCCATTGTTATTTATAAAGGCTTTAAAAAATATTTTTTACTCCTCCTAGGTTTTTAGAAGCCCTTTGTACACCACGTTCGTGCTACTTCTGGACAGTTTTACAATGTGCTTTGTTTGCAGGAGTTTTAGTATTTTTAGCATATGTGCAGTTGGAAATTTGCCCCTTTCATCACTGCATTAGCTTTCAAAGCAATGGTGAGCTCTTTTAGTTAAGGTTAAAAATGTGCGAAGAAGACTGCAAAGGCCAAATAGATCCTTTGAGTTTTTGTAATGGTTGCCAAGTACTAGGATCACCGATTTTTCACTATAGAGAAAATAGAAACTCTCCCTTATCATGTGGGAGATGTTATTTCAGCACTTAGGGTCTGATGTATGAACACTCCTTCACAAAGCAGGGTGTGCAATTTGAACGCTGATTACTTTGCTGATGGATGTACAATTTACAGTGGAACTTATGTACTATTAAATCACATTGCAAATTGTCCATTGGCTAGGGGTCGCTATATAATCTTCCTAATAAATATTAAGAAGGGAGGGCGAAATTTGGGACCCCTTGTGATTGGCTGCATTTGCAGGGATGAAGGCTGCAAGGGTTAATGGACCCCTGTCCTTATATTTATTCAAAATCAAAATAATATAAAAATAATTAAAAATGATGTCCATTAAAAGGGCGTGTGCTACTTTTAAAAACAGAATGTTGACTTTTTTCGTAAGACATTAAGAGGAGCAGGTAGTGATCCAATACCAGGGGCAAAATTACTGCTACAACTGGAAACAATTTGATATTATAGCATTGCAGGACATGGGCAATAGAAGAATTGCCACTGGAGGGCTATGTCCACTACTTTGTCAAAGCAGTATGGACTGAAAATTTTGGAAGAGCAAAGCTCAAAGCTAGCTGTCTACGTATCAGCAGCAATAAACGCAACCATGGTCCAATTGCCATCTCCAGATCCAGTAATACAAATACTTAAACTAAATCCTTGGTGGAGAAACAACCCCAACCCGGTTTTGTTGTTGAACGCGTATATACACCCAAATGCACTGAAAAAAACAAGCAATGTTCAAATTGATAATTTCAATATTGGCAGCCTTAAGGTATTCTGAGCCCATGTGTGACTTCGTCTTAACTGGAGACTTTAATGCCAACCTTATATACATTCTAGATGAATTTGAAACACTGCTAGCAGCAAGTGTCTTCTGGAACGTATCACCACAGTGCAATCTGCCAATAAAGAGAACGGACTACAAGGGTCAATCTTTTGTGACAGCTCTGGAGTATCGCAGCATGAGGGTCATAAAGTGCAGATTAACGGAGGGCACCCTGCCACAAATCACACTTTATAGCCCGCATTTTAGATCAATATTGGACTAACTAATCGTCTCTCTTATGTTTCCTCAACTTGTGAATTACTCAAGTTAATAACAGTTAATGACCATTGTCAACAATGGGTAACTTTGAGGCAAAATCCCTTGCAATATGCAGTAATCCAAGGTGACCTTGGAATAGTAACATCCACAAGTTTAAAACGCTTAAGATGGTTCACTGTCTCCCTATCATACCTGCATGAGATGGAAATGCGATTCCAGCAGGAAAGTTACCATACAGCAAGTAAGCCTATAGTGGCCTGGCAGAAATTTTGTATACAGCTGATCATGGAAGGTACCTCGGACACAAGATGTAAACAAGCCATCAGTACAACGCAAATAATAATCTCAAGAGGAACCCTTTTATTAAAGAGGGAGTTAAAAAGGGTGGTCAGGAAATTAAGGTCTACAGACATCAGTTATACGGAGTGGGACAAACTAAAGTGGCTGAGGAAAGACTATAAGAAACAGTTATGGGTGGACGGGGCACATCAAAAGAAGCATTCTGGACATAAGTAACTCATACCTCTAAAATGTCAAACTCAAGACCATTCTGGGAAATAGTAAATGCTTTGAGCAGGCTGGGTAGACCAGTAAACAATATAAAGGTGCAGGAGTCCGACTGGGTGGTCCACCTCATGAAGATGTTCAGGGGTGGTCTTGTTTTGGTCTCCCCTTTGGTTGTGCAGTTTTCCCTAAATTGCAACCAGGATGGGTGTGTGAGTAGTCCTACCCACAGGGTAAATCGCAGAGGATATGAATCAGGATGTTTCTTCCTTGTGGCCCAGCAGCTTCCACCAAACTTCAATCAGGATGGAGGTATGAGTACTTCCTCCCAAAGGGCAGATCATGTAGGATATGGCTCAGAACCTAGTCCGCCCCTGCATACGTACTATCAAGAAAGAATCAGTGCAGTAATTAATAGAGGACAAAGACTTGAAGCCCCAGGCCCGAGTGGCATCCCGCAGGCCGTATTTAAATGTGATCCAAAGTATTGGGCCTGTCCGTTGTCAGCTCTGTTTAAAGAAGTGCAGGTGTCCGGCAACATTTCCGAAAATTGGCATGGGTCAATAATTAACTAAATATTTAAGGGAGGAGATGGTATGAACCCAGGCAATGTATAGGTTAATTGCCTTAATGGATGTAGAAGCTAAATACTATGCAATGCTCCTCTTAGAAAAGACCTCATCAAGTGGTCAGAAACAAACCATCTTATTCCCCCGAATCAGACGGGTTTTAGGAAAGGCCTGGGTGCAATTACCAATGTATTAGCTACCTCCCTTTTAGTTGACAAATGCAAGAGGAAACATCAGGAACTAAACTTATGTTTCTTGGATTTAAGAGCAGCTTTTGATCGAGTCGATCGGGCCATTCTATGGGGAAAGCCTCAAGGGTGGAAAGTCCTAGATAGACTACAGCTTGGTATAGACCAGCTGAATACAGGAACATGGGTCTGAGTTAAACCGGGTGATAGCACACACATATCTAGGAAAATACCAACTAATATGGGTTTAAAGCACGGATGTTTTTTAGCTCCTATTCTCTTCAATCTTTTTATGGCAGATTTAACACCTAAACTGGATGAAGTAAACTCTCACCTTCCACGCCTGGGTTCCCTTCCATTTACTCACCTTGCTTATGCAGATGATGTGGTGCTGATGAGGGGGTGATAGGATTACTGCAAGTATTTAAATAGGATAGTTTTACTTCATCCATAGTAGGACTGACCAGCAGTTGCACATCAGTTTTATAGTGGGAAAAACAATTCTACTAAATTGGCGCAAAATCGCTTAGAGTGGTTTACAGTTGTATATTTAATCTAGTGATGGGATCATAGCAGGTATTTATGTTAAGACAGTTTTACCTTTTGTTTATTAAGGAGCGACTAGGTTATATGTATAATTAGCATGTTTGCACATCTGTATTTTAGTGTGATAATCTTATTAATTGGGTGTAAAATTAACTCAGAGTGAACCGATAGACTCTGATGGTCTGCAGTCATGTTAATTTTACCTGCAAGCCTCCTTCTGAAGTGTCAAATTGTTCCAGTATTTTTGTGACCTAATAAGGAAAATCTGGTTTTAGTCCTTTAGACTGGGAGGAGTATACATATCCGCATTTTGCACTTTAGCCTGTAGACATTGTGGTCCACTTGGTTTTATTAATGGAAATATTTGATTTGATTCTATTTAATGTTATGTGCTCATTGTTATAGTTTTTATTAACTAAACAATAAAGGTTGTCTGACTGCTTCCCTGAGGCTGACAGACACATTTCTCAAAGGGGAGCTGTCTCACAGGGATAGCTTTCCCTGTGTGAATCCAGTATCACCAAATCTACAAGGTCAGTATCTGATCTGTGCTTTGTAACTACATACTTCGGTAACACACCATTGATGTAATACCTTTCTAAATAGAAGGGACAGGAGCCCCTGTCTTGTTCGCTCCTATTTGCAATTTGGTACTGAGCTGGTAGAACCCTTTAGGTGTCATGTTCTGTATGAATTCTGTTGCTTGTTTGTTCATGTGCATGTCCGTCCACTGATTCAAGTTCCCTGACGCCAGGATCATTAGGACTTTTCTTGTAGATGCTGTATTGGGTGTAGAAAATCATTGCAGAATTATTTTTTCATAGTCCAGTGGGCATTATATCATTGTCACAAGGAATGAATGTGAATTGAAAGTTCAATGTGCAAACATGTGTTTGAATAACACAAATACTGGCTTGGATTTTGGTGCTTGGCAAATCATTAGCAAATGCCACTGCCACTCTGCTGCCCTTTCTTACTTTTGTAGATGACTTTGTAGCCTTCTTGGTGAAGCTTACCCAAGAGAGTAAAGTTTATCTGATTTAGGTTCTGTCTGGTCTGGTTACTGGGAGCTAGTCTTGAATCAATACGTCATGGATGTTAGAGATGTGTTTGTTGACTGAATGAGTGTGGGATGAAAGACATTTAATGGGGCTTACTGGTGAGGTAGTTCAGCTATTCAGTGGGACTGGGAAGAGAGAGAGACAGCAGGAGGCAGAGCATTGATAAATGATGTTCTTGGCAACTGGGTGGTTGCTCTGCATTGCTGAGAATGCAGTTGCCCTAAAAATAGCACAACACATTTATGTGTGTACTGCACTTCTCATATCTAGTTCTCCTCACAACCTCAGTTCTACCCAACATCCAGATTCCCATACCTAGTCTGTATCCTATGTGATCTTGACTACTGCTCTCTGTATAACTTGTTATAAAGAGATTTCTCCTGGTTTAACGAAAAAGCTGAAAATGGCATTGTGTTACTGTATTTCTTCGTTTGTGATCATGACTGCTAATGCTTTACCCTTGTTACCTACCTAGAGGATTGATTCTTGTAGTTTTAATTATTCTAAATGGTTGGTTACATTGCCTCAACCCTCTTAACTCCAGAAAGCTGATCCACCCTGTTTTCATTGTATTAATGTGCTGCTGAATTTCTTAGTGGGGTTTACACACTCTGCAGATGCTTTGGTTTTGTTCCACGTTTAGTCCAGATACTTGGGTAAATTTTCAGAATTGCTTCGTCCTGATCTCTTTTTCACGCTGCACTTCTCTCTCTTATAAGGTTCTTTATTCTCTTAGTATGAGAATGCATAAAATAACACTTATATTCAAATATCACATCAGTATATTAACTTTGTAAAAGTTATAGCCACTTTCACCTATAGGTGCTATTTCTGTTTGGGTCTTCCGTTTTATCTCTGTGGTTACTTGCTGCATTATGGAGACTGAATTTTTATTTTATTTATTCAGTATTTTTTAAAGCTCTCTGCTACCTGAAGGGGTGCTGAACCAAGCAGAAACTACACTAGAGATGACTGATACCATAGCTATTTGCTAAATAGCAAAATGATCAGTGCATTCCTATAGACAAAGTGATTCTGCAGAGGCACAGCGATTGAGGAAGCGTATTTCAGGACTTGCCTACAACATGAAAAGGTATTCCCCCAGCTTCTAGCATTAGCAATTTTTTAAATAGACAAGTATTTTTTTGGACATGACAAAAGACGTTGGTGTGGACTGTGCCTAAGTTGCGACAAGAGTTACATGTAGTTATCTTGTGCATTAACTGAAGGCTTGTACAAAATGTAGCCTTGTGACAGAACCATTCAAATGTAACTCTTCTTGCAGTAGGCATGCTGTACAATTGGGTCAAAGGGTCTTAAATCCGTGTCCAACTAGGGAGCCCTAAGAGAACTCTTGCAGCCATATTTTGTTTTATCTGGACTTTCTGTAGCTAAGGGCCAGATGTAGGTAAGTGGCAAATTGCGACTTGCAATTTGCGAGTCAGAGCGACTCACAAATTGCAACTCGCAATTCGCGATGCAGAAAGGTGTCTCAGACACCTTCTGCGACTCGCTATGGGGTCGCAAAGACCCACCTCATAAATATTTATGAGGTGGGTCGCAGTTTGCGACCCCATAGCGAGTCTAGGCACTCACGGGGATGGTGGCCTGCTGGAGACAGCAGCCCACCATGTCCGTGACTGCTTTTAAATAAAGCATTTTATTTTTCTTCTCTTTGCAGCCCGTTTTCCTTAAAGGAAAACGAGCTGCAAATAGAAAAAATACCGAAACCTTTTTGTTTCGTATTTTTTCAGAGCAGGCAGTGGTCCATAGGACCACTGCCTGCTCTGAAAAAATAATTTTGTGAGCATTCACAAAGGGGAATGGGGACCCCTTCACGTTTGCGAATGAGTTACCATCCACTTCAAGTGGATGGTAACTGCGAGTTGATTTGCGACCGCTTTCGCGGTCACAAATCAACTCTACATCGCGGTGCGACTCGCAAATAGGAAGGGAACACCCCTTCCTATTTGCGAGTCTGAAACACATTTTGCGAGTCGGTACCGACTCGCAAAAATGGGTTTCTGCATCGCGTGAGGCCATTTGCGCCTCGCAAACTGCGTTTTTCACCGTTTGCAAGGCGCAAAAGGCTACGTACATCTGGCCCTTAGTGTTGTATCAGGGACTCCTTTAGAATGTTAACTTGTTAGAACCCTGTTAAGGATTCTAGGAGAATGTTGAGGGAGTTGGAGACAGTTGAGTGGTGGTGCGGAGGCTGGGATTCTTATCTCTCTTGAACTTTTCTAACTTCAATAAACAAAGAAACCTGGAACATCTTCGAGTATCCTGACGTCTTGCTTGCCTCTACCTTTACATTACAACACTGGCGATGAAGGGGTATTTGCCTACGCTATGGAAAGAAGCATCTCAACTCTGATCGTGCGATTCTTATTTACTTTTGACAACGGAGCGCTCCATTTAGTTTAATCTCCTTCTTTTGGTAGCTTTACGTTCTTGGCCTTCACCAAGAAAAAAGCTTTGAACTTTGTTTCAACGTTGCGTATCCTAGCAACGTTGTACTGTGACTACCCTTGAGCGGCCTCAGTGGAAAGAGCGTCTTTTATCACTTGGCAACCCGCGAGGTTCAGCTGTCTCTTGGTGCTTGTAACAGCAGGAGTCCTCATCTCCTAGCAACGCTGCGTAACCACAGACGCCTCGTTCCTGGAAACAGCACGCCGTCTCGTGTGCCGTGCGTCCTCATCTCCTAGCAACGCCCAGACGCTTTGTTCTTCCTGGATTGCTCGGCACAGGTCCAGCGCAACTTCGCGCTTTTGCAGTTGTGTGCGTTCACACTCTAAGAAACAAAGAAACCAACGACATCATCGAGGGAAACCCTTTTCTACATTTCAGCCTGTCGCTGTTGATTCTACTGCGATAGGCACACACTTATTTCCAGTGTGTCTGTGCGCTTCTGCTATTAAGCGCACGGTCATATTCTGGTAATTCTGGTGATTTATTGCTATCACCAACTTTTCCTCTCATTTTGAACTGTTGTTTTTTTTTGCCATATATTCACTCGGTCTACCATGTTTAAAAAAGTTTTTGAAAGATATGCCAGAGTTTGTGGAACCTCGTTAAGCACGGAAAGGAGAACAGCTTGTTGTTACACTGTCTGGGTACTGAAGGCCAAGAAGTTTTTGATCATCTCCCTGATATTCCTGACAGTGAAGCAATTAGTCTTAATGAATATGAAATCTGCATTAGAAAATTGGATTTGCATTACTTACCAAAAGTTAGCACGATTTTAGAAAGGTATTATTTTGGCAAAAGATTTCAGGTTGAAGGAGAAACTGTTGAGAGTTATGTCACCGATTTGAGACTTTTAGCCTCCTCTTGCAAATTTGGTTCATTTTTGGATGAGAGAATTCGTGATCAATTCATGCAGGGTTGCAGCTTTGATAAAGTACGTGATGAGTTGTGGTTGCTGGATGATCCTCATCTTGATGAAGTTATTTCTCTTGTAAAGAGAATTGAACATTCTGTGAAGTGTGTTGAAGTGATAAAACAAATGGCTGCAATGATATTTCTGTAGTAAAAGACGGGAAACCCAATTGTAATAAGTATATCAACAAACACACGTCTCAGAACTCTGCAAAAAAGAAAATATGCTACAGGTGTGGCAGAGAAGGCCATATTGCTAATGATAAATTGTATCCAGCTGTTAATAGTTCTTGTTTATTCTGTAAAAAGAAGGGTCATTTCTCATAAGTGTGCAACCTACGTAAGGCTAAAGAAACAGTGAACTCGGTTGATAATCGATTAATAATGAGGATGTTGGTGAGTTTCAGTGTGGTCAGATAGTTCTACAAGTGTCTGATAACAATCTTAGTGGCCCTTTAGATTATATTATAGTGGAGGGAGAAAAACAAAGGTGCTTTTTGATTCTGGTGCCAAAATCACTATTGTTTCCAATCAGTTTTATCAGGAGCAACTCAGAGGGAAAGTCAACTTATTGAAACCTGATATCAGACCGTGTGCATATGGTAGAGAACCTATTGAGTTACATGACAATTTTTTTGGCTTGATCGAATATGATCTGGGAAAGTCTATGTCTCAAAAAAAGGTGACAGTATATTAAGCTGGTGGCATCAGAAAGATCTGGGAGTCATGCTAGATCCTAACAGTTCTCCACCTATAGTTCTAATATAGCAGATGTGCGTTGATGAAATTGAGAATGCAAGAACAGCCTCAGATTTGTTGACGTCTCTTCGTCAAGATTTTAGTAAAATTTTCAGTGATAAGATTGGATGCATGAAAGGAAATTCGCATAGAATTGAGTTAGTTCCTGGATCTGTTCCCTTTTGCAGTAAAGTTCGCAGTGTTCCCTATGCTGTGAGGGGTGAACTCCAAGCTGAATTACAGAAATTGATTGATCAGGAGGTGATTGAAGACGTGGAAGGTACAGAGTGGTTTGCTCCAATTGTTATCGCTAAGAAGGCCACTGGAAACATTAGATTATGCGTGGATCTTTGTAAGCTCAACAAGTGTGTAGTGGTTGACAAATATCCCCTGCCTAATATCTCTGAATTACTATCCAAGGTCTCTGGAGCTAAGGTGTTTTCCACCATTGATCTGGCTTCTGCCTATCACCAGATAAAATTAGATGAATCCTGTAGAAGTTTAACAGCCTGCATAACCCCGTTTGGTACCTTTAGATTTATTCGGTTACCTTTTGGATTCATTTCAGCTGCCTCAGTCTTTCAGAGAATAATGGAACGAATTTTGAAGGGAATATGTGGAGTGTGCATTTACCAGGATGATCTATTGGTTTATGGTAGAAATTCTGTTGAACATGAGATGAGGCTCAGAGACGTTCTAGAGAAAATCTCTGAATACGGCTTGACTATCAAAGCAGAAAAATGTAAGTTTGCTGTTGACACTATTGATTATTTAGGTCATACCATTAATGGTGATGGTCTAATGCCAAAGAAAGAATTGGTTGATACCGTTCGAGGTTTATCTTCTCCCACGTCAAAAGAAGAATTAATGCGATTACTAGGCATGGCTGAATATTATAGCAAATTTGTCAGAGACTTTGCCAGTTCCTTGACCCTCGGGTAGGTCGCTTCCCCGCCGCTGCAGCTCCACCTGCCCAGGCCCCTGCCACTGGTTTGTAGGTCTTAGGACTTTACCTTTGCGCTTTGCTTCTGAATCTCCTTCTCTCCCCTATTGTGCTCTGCTCCTGTTTTTCCTTTCCTCTCCTGTTGTGCTTCTGTTTTTTTTCCTTTTCTCTCCTGTTGTGCTTCTGATTTTTCCTTTTCTCTCCTGTTGTGCTTCTGGTTTTTTCCTTTTCTCTCCTGTTCCGCTTTCCCGCTCTCCCGCCTCCCGCTTTCCCGCTCTCCCGCCTCCCCGCCGCTGCCTCCCGTGCGGCCCCACCCCCCCTGCTCCCATTCGTTGTCCCGCCTCCCAGCTGATACAACCACCTCAAGTGCATCCTCCTCAACACACGCTCCGTCCACAAGCACGACCTTGTCTACAGGCCCCCGGGCCCACGCGCCCAATTCAGCGAAACCATCACAGACTTCATCAGCCCGCACGCCCTAGCCTCACCAGACTACATCCTCCTCGGGGACCTGAACTTCCACCTGGAGAAAAACAACAACACCGCCACCCTGCTCGACAACCTCGGTCTCAAGCAACTGGTGAACACCCCCACCCACACCGCTGGCCACACGCTCGACCCCATATTTTCCGCCAGCAACCACATATCCTTCAGCCACTCCTCTGAACTACACTGGACCGACCACAGATGCGTCCACTTCACCTTCAAACAGGAGACCCACCACCATCGCACACAACAAATCCCCCGCAGACCCTGGAGCAAAATCTCCACAGAGCAGCTCCTCAACTCTGAACCAAAACCCACCAGCCATCACCACCGACGCCAACAACGCAGCCCTCAGCCTCACACAATGGATCGCCAACTGTGCCTAAAACCTCGCCCCACTTAAAAGCCACCCAAGCGGGACCAACATCAGGAAACCCCTGTGGTTCGCGGACGCCCTCAAAGAATCCAAGAAATCCTGCCGTACCCTCGAAAAAACCTGGCGCAGAGAACACACCGCAGAAAACATGTCAGCCCTCAAGATCGCCACCCGTGAACACCACCAGCTGATCCGCTCCACCAAAAGGGAATCATTCAAAGAGAGACTTGACAACAACACCCACAACAGCAAAGAACTCTTCAACATCGTCAAAGAGCTCTCCAACCCCAGCGCCAGCTCCAACGCCATCACGCCCTCACAAGAACTCTGCAACTCCCTCGCTACTTTCTTTCATCGAAAGATCGCAGACCTACACGACAGCTTCGTACCCCAGACCCCACCGCCCACCACTGAACCAACAGCTCCCTCCACTACCCTCAACGCCTGGACCCCCATCAGCTCTGAAGAGACCAGAATCACCATGAACACCATCCACTCCGGTTCCCCCTCGGACCCGTGCCCCCATCACATCTTCAACAAAGTAGACTCCATCATCGCCCCCTATCTCCAGAGCATCATCAACAGCTCGTTCGCATCTGCCACCTTCCCCGAAAGCTGGAAACACGCGGAAGTCAGCGCTCTCCTGAAAAAACCCACGGCTGACCCCAACGACCTGAAGAACTTCCGCCCCATCTCTCTTCTCCCCTTCCCAGCCAAGGTCATCGAGAAGACCGTCAACAAGCAGCTGACCAACTTTCTTGAAGCTAACAACTCGCTCGACCCTTCCCAATCAGGTTTTCGAGCCAACCACAGCACGGAAACCGCCCTCATCGCAGTCACCGACGACATCAGAACTCTGATGGACAACGGAGAAACTACCGCCCTCATCCTCCTGGACCTCTCGGCTGCCTTCGACACTGTGTGCCATCGCACCCTAAAAACCCGCCTCTGCGCCACTGGAATCCTAGGACAGGCCCTTGACTGGATCATCTTGTTCCTCTTGGACCGAACCCAAAGAGTCTACCTCCCGCCCTTCCGCTCAGAACCCACCGAGATCATCTGCGGCGTACCCCAAGGCTCATCGCTCAGCCCAACCCTCTTCAATATCTACATGAGCCCCCTCGCCGACATCGCTCGCAAACACAACATCAACATCATCTCCTACGCCGACTGCACCCAGCTGATACTCTCCCTCACCAAAGACCCAACCACCGCCAAACTAACCTACAGGAAGGAATGAAAGACGTCGCGGAATGGATGAAGCTCAGCCGCCTGAAGCTGAACTCCGACAAGACGGAGGTCCTCATCCTCGGACATTCCCCGTCCGCCTGGGACAATGCCTGGTGGCTCTGGGCACCGCACCAACCCCCTCAGACCACGCACGCAACCTCGGATTCATCCTGGACCCCTCCTCACTATGACCAAGCAAGTCAACGCCGTCTCGTCTTCTTGCTTCCACACCCTTCGCATGCTCTGAAAAATCTTCCGATAGATCCCCGCCGAAACCAGAAAGACAGTTACCCACGCCCTCGTCACAAGCCGCCTGGACTACGGAAATACCCTATACGCAGGAACCACCGCAAAGCTACAGAAACGTCTTCAACGCATACAGAACGCCTCCGCACGCCTCATCCTCGACATACCGCGCCACAGCCACATATCCGCCCAACTGAAACACCTACACTGGCTCCCCGTCAACAAGAGGATCACCTTCAGGCTCCTCACCCACGCACACAAAGCCCTCCACAACATGGGCCCTGAATACCTCAACGGACGCCTCTCGTTCTAAACGCCCACCCGTCAGCTTCGCTCAGCCAGCCTCGCCCTCGCCACCATCCCACGTATCCGCAGAACCACTGCTGGAGGTAAATCCTTCTCCTACCTGGCAGCCAAAACATGGAACTCCCTCCCCGACCACCTAAGAACTACCCAGGACCATCTCGCCTTCAGGGAGCGCCTCAAGACATGGCTTTTTGAGCAGCAGTAACCCACCCCCCCCTAGCGCCTTGAGACCCTTGCGGGTGAGTAGCGCGCTCTATAAATGCATTGATTGATTGATTGAATATGAGGTGCTTATTGAAGAAAGGGGTGGAATTTGAATGGAATGAAGAATGTGAGAGGGAGTTTATTGGTGTGAAGGAAACTCTTTCGAGAGCTCCTGCGTTGAAAAACTTTAATCCAAACTTACAATCTATTTTGACTACTGATGGCAGTGGCAAGGGTTTGGAAGCTGTGTTACAACAAGGAGGTTGTGCTCCTGAGAACACTATTGCATTTATATCCAGAAGTTTGAAGGGTGCTGAATCTAAGTACTCCGTCATTGAAAGGGAAGCTCTTGCTGTATTCTGGGCCATCAGGAAATTGAAGAAGTTTATTGTAAGAACTGACCACAAACCTTTGTGTGAAGTTTTCTATTCTTTTTTTTGGTAAAAATTTTTATTAGAGAAAAACATAAGACGATACACAGTATGCATTGACATTTTTCAGTAATCCGTGGTTCAGATGGTAATTTTACAAATGATATCTGAATGTACATTGTCTAATAGGTACATTGATTCGTCGACATAGACTATGGTTTGAAAATTAGGAAGGGTGCGGGGAAGGGGGTAGAGGTTATTGGGGGGTCAAATTGTAAAAGAGGGGAGCAGGAGAGAGAGAAGAGTGATAGAGAGGAGAACAGGGAAGTAGGGGGGTTAGGTAGAATATTAGGGGGGAAAGGCAAATATTTTGGCTCCGTGCTTCTGGGTTATTAGATGAATATTCCGGTTGTTCCTCGTCATTTGCCGACGATCTTATAGGATTGTGCCATGTGATACATTTATCAACGTGCATTGTAGGATGGGCCAAGAGGATATATTTATGGGGGGGGGAGAGGGCCATTCCAGGGGAGGGTAGACAAGGGAGAGTATCTGTGTGGATTCAGGAATGTATAAAGAATCCGGTTTTGCCTACTAATGTTGGACAGTTAGCCTCTGATCGAGCAAGGCCAGGAAAGATAGTTTCTAGTACGTATTTA
Source organism: Pleurodeles waltl (assembly GCF_031143425.1). NCBI lineage: Eukaryota > Metazoa > Chordata > Amphibia > Caudata > Salamandridae > Pleurodeles > Pleurodeles waltl. The sequence continues at coordinate 703,658,379 of NC_090450.1, forward strand.
AGCGGGTCGATATGGCATGGTGTAAAGGATGTTCTCTGGGATGAATAGTCTCTGGAGTGGAGGAAAGGGGTACGAGAGCAGGGAGGGAAGCGAGGGAAGGAGAGAAAGGAAGAAGGTGGGGTGTCAACTGCCATCCACTGACCATCAGCCAGCTACCCCATGGTCTTGTCAGGAAGGGGCTCCAAATTTCTGTAAATAGGGCCGCTTGATCCTGTAGGTTATAAATGACTCGCTCATGGGTAGCTGTTTGGAACATGGCTGTCATCCATTCCGTTGGTGTTGGGGCAACAGCAGACCTCCAGTGTCGAAGAATACAGATTTTCGCTGTGGCAATTGCCGTGTGAAGTAGTCGTTTATGGGGGCGTGATAGGGAGGGGTATGGGCGCATTTCGTGTAAGATAATGAGTGTTATCGGTGACGGGTTTGGTATTGATATGAAATCCCTAAGTGTCTGGAACACAGCTTCCCATAGGGGCTGTATCGTCGGACAGTGGCACAAAATATGAAGTAGATCACAATGGAGCTCTGCGCATCGCCAACACCTCGCATGTGGTATCAGACCTGCCCTGAAGAGTTTTGTGGGGGTCCAGTACCAGTCCTGGAGGATTTTGAAGAGACAGAATTTCAGGCGGGCCTCGCGGACCCCTCTGTCTAGGGCTTCGATTATGTCTTGCCAATCTTCTACCGTGTAGGCTATCGCTAGTCGATCTTGCCATCTGAGACGCAGTCGTTCTAGGAGGGGTTGCGAGTAAAGATGGTTCGTAATCTCTGCGTATAGACCGGCCATAACTCCTCTGTGCCGGCCCCATTTCTGTAGGTAATTGACAACGGGTGAGGTTTTAATCGTCCACGGGGGGGGTCCTAGGGCCTTGCGCATACAGTGCATGAGTTGCCTGTACCTCCATTCCTGATTTTTGTGGATTCCGAACTCTTCCTGTAGGGATTCAAAGGACCAGAAATCATTGCCATCTATTATTTGAGTTATGTTGTGGATACCAGCGTCGTTCCACTGGGGCCATCTTAGGGTACTTCCCCCTATTTTTATACATTTGTTTCCCGCTAAAGGGGCTTGAGCATGTAGAGAAGGGTGCACTCCCAGTAGCCGGTGGGCTCTGCGCCACGCTGTATTTGTGGCCGCGAGGATAGGATTGGACGAGTGAGAGTAGTCGGTATATATCCCGCCTAGTTCGGAGTGTTGTCCCTGTATGTGTTTCTCCGTGATTGTCCATTGTGGGGGGTCTGGAGTGCCTGGTAGTGTGTAGGCTAGTTGTGATAGTTGTAGGGCTAGAGCGTAATTGTTCTACTGAGGGTAGACCTAGTCCTCCATAGGGTCTGCACGCTAATATTGTCCCCGGTTTTAGTCTTGGCCGTATAGAACCCCAGACAAAGGACCTTATCAAAGTATCAATCCTTCGGAGAAGAGAGAGCGGAATCTGTAGGGGGAGCATGCCTCTACACGCGAAGCGGGGAGGGTAACCATCCTAACCGCCTGTGTTCTGCCCTACATAGATAGGCCGAGAAAGGTCCACTTGGCAAAGTCCTGTTTCATCCGGGATATAAGAGGGTCTAGGTTGTCCCTGACCATGTGTTCTAAGCCTCGGTTAATATATGTCCCCAGATATTTGAGGTGGGTTGGGGTCCATTTGAATGGGCGGCCATGGATTGCAGCTCTCGTTGTTACGCGAGATAGGGGCAACGCGAGATAGGGGCAACGATTCACTCTTGTCCCAGTTTACTCGATACCCGGACAAGGGTGCAAAGCTTTCTATGATAGAGAGTAGGGATGGGGTGGATCTCTCTAAGTCAGACAAGGTTAACAGAATATCGTCTGCATATAGATAGATTTTGGAGGAACCCCCTGGTAAGAAGATACCTGTTATCTGTTGAGAATTCCTTATAGTTGCCGCCATCGGTTCCATTGCTAGTAAGAATAAGAGCGGAGACAAGGGGCAGCCCTGTCGAGTGCCCCTTCCGATGGGGAATGGGTCCGACAGAAAGCCCCCGCAGTTAACTTGTGCCGTAGGGTGATCGTATAATAATCGGACTTTATAAATAAATTGATCTCCGAGACCAAAATGTTTCATGGTGGTGAATAGATAGGGCCATTCGATGCGGTCGAATGCCTTCTCCGCGTCGAGGGATAGTGCCAAGGCTTCTTCTGGTAGGTTTAACAATTCAAGCAAGGTGTGGCATAGTGTGCGCATATGGTTTCTGGAAGTGCGGCCCGGTACGAATCCCACCTGGGTATGATGGCTTAGGGACGGTATGACTTTGCGTAGACGTGCTGCAAGGACACTAGCTAGTAATTTAACGTCTCCGTTTAAAAGGGAGATGGGGCGATAGCTACTGCAAAGTAGGGGGTCCCTTCCAGGTTTAGGCAGGACGACAATCGTGTCCCTGTTGGATAGGGAACCCAGAGAGCCCTCCTGGCACGCCTCCATGAGTGCCTTGTGTACTGCCGTGGTTGTCTCCTCTCCTGACCATCTGTAAAATTCCGCTGGGAATCCATCTTCGCCCGGGGATTTATGGTATGGGAATTTTGCTATAACCTGTATAATTTCTTCCTTGCTTATATCGCCCTCAAGGAGAGCTCGGCCGGCTTCTGATAGGCAGGGCAATTTTGCCGCAGTGAGAAATGCCTCTGTCTGTGCCTGGTTGGTCGGGGTTTCGGGGGTGTAAAGGAGTTGATAATATGTAGCAAATTCATTCACAATGTCTTGCGGGCGGGTCAGTACTGCTCCGGAGGGAGACATTATAGCTGGGATAGCTGAGGCAGCATCTCTCTGTCGGAGCTGTGCCACTAAGAGGCGTCCGGCCTTTTCTCCTTGTTCATAGTGGCGGTGACGTAATCTTTGTAGTGCATATTCTGCCTGCGTTGTGTAAAGATCGTTGTGTGCCATTCGGGCTTGTTCGAGGGAGCGGCGCAACGCTGGGGACGGCTGAGTAGTGTATTGTTTGGTGAGGCGTTGGATCGTGTCTTCTAGGGTGCGGTAGCGGACCTCCCTATCTATTGGCCAGTGCTGCATCCCTCATCATGTTCCCTCTCAGAGTGGCCTTAGCCGCTGCCCATAAGACCCGCTTGGATGTCACAGAGCCTATGTTTTCGGTCATGTATGTGGATATGTGGGCCTTGAGTTGCTCTTTCCCCTGGGGGGATCGGTATCTGTGTATGGCAAAGCGCCATGGTTTACGACCAGGAGAGGTCAAGCCCACCTGAATAGAGAGTGAAATCGGGGAATGGTCTGAGAGTCCGCTATAAGATGCTAGTGTCTAGTATTTGGGGGATTATGGTGTGTGATACAAGAAAATAGTCCAGGCGTGGTTGGGTGCCATGGACGGACAAAATGAATGTGAATTCCTTGTCCTTTGGGTGTGTTAGTCTCCAGCAGTCGACTAGACCTACATCTGCTGTGATGTCCGTCAGTAAGGCCCTATCGGGATTATTGCCCACATCAATGGGGCCTGTCCTGTCCAGTATGGCATCTCTAGTAAGATTCCAATCCCCTCCGATAATATAGCGTGTGGTCCCTATTTCGGTCAGTACGCGATTGAGTTGTAGGAAGAAGGAACGCTTTGGTCCGGTTGGTGCATAGACAGAGCCCACACATAGGAAGGTATTTCCTATTTTCAGTTTGACAAATGTATATCTCCCTTCTGTGTCATTCCATGTTTTAATGATCGTGGTCGGCAGGGATTTACGTATTAGTATCGCTACGCCACATTTACGAGGAGTGCCTCCCTTGATTCCCTGATCTTCTGGACAGCAGCTGAAGAGGACCTTTCCTACCCAGTCACGTCTAAGTTTGTCGGACTCTATATTATCAAGATGCGTTTCTTGGATCAGGGCTATGTCTGCTTTTTTAGATTGGAGATATGACAAGATCTTTTTCCGTTTGATGTAATTCGTCATGCCATGAACATTCCAGGAGAGGATTCGTAGAGGGTGTACTATGTGGGGGGTTGTCGCTGACATACTGAGCTGGAGGAAGGAATTTCAGCAATACTGGGGGTGGTAATCGTGTGGTACTGTGTTCCCTGTAATATGAATATTTGGGAGTTCGAGGGGTGAGACAGAGGCAGCTGATGAGGGTCGGGTACCCCAACAAGAAAAGGGTGGGTGGGGGGGAGAAACAAGAACGTGTAGGGGTTGGTGAGGGAGGGGAAAGGGATAATATGGGAGGAAAGAAGGCTAGAGTTAGCGTTTATCTGTAAAGGGGAATGGATGTGATGATTAGGAGGGGAAGAGGTTAGAGGGATATAGGGAGGATCGGGAGTACTATGCTCCCTTAGGGACGGTCTGTAAACGGCGAGTCCGAGTCCTATCCGACCTCCTAATGCCGTCGATGCAGCCTCTCTGCCGAGGAGGCGGCGTTGGGGCAGGGGAGGCCAGTATTGATCCAAGGTGGTCGAATGCACAGGTTCTGAGCTGAGCTCCGGAGGAGGGGAACGGATATGGGGGGAAGCCATGGGCATATTATGGAAGGGGGGGGGGCTGGGAGAGGGTAGTAGCTATGTTGATGAGGGAGGGTATGATGTGTAGATAATGGGGGGGGGATTTGGTGACATAATTTTAATATGGCGAGGGTGGATACAGTGGGAAAGGTGGTAGAGGGGGAGTTCGCACTGGCATGGATTAAGAGATGGAGAAGGATCCAGTTGATACCTCGCAGTGTCCAGTGTCTAAGTTAATAGGGTAGATTTTTATCCTATTTTCGAGTGGAAGGGGGCTAGCGATCACTGTACATGATGTATGTCATCGCAATGGGTTCTATGTTGTGAGGGTATATATTGGTCGAGGAGAGGGGGTGGGTGTGGATCAGGGTGTGTATTTGTAATCATGATTATAATGATAGATATAAATGTGGTGATGGTTGTAATGTAGATGTTACCGTAGGTGTTGGTATTTGTGTAAGGGGGGGAGAAGTGATTTGTGGGATCAAGGGGTGGGTGTCTAAAGGGCCGGAGGAGAGGAGAGGGCAGGGGGGGGGGGGGAGGGAGCTAAGTAACATAATGGCGGTTCAGATCAGGATATTGGAGTACATTTGTACCTAATAACAGTTGAAATATTACTATACTTATATAGCATAATATCGCTATGTCAAACAACATAATGTCAAACAGCATAATGTCACTGCAATCTGTTAATTTGTATAACATAACATAGTATAATATAGCATAACGTAACGCAATATAACTTATTTCCACACAGGTTATCTTATTACATTCTATTAGTTTATATGTCTCGGGACCAGCCCCGGCGTGGGTGTTGTTATTGAAGGGTAGAACATGGGTTGTGTATACAAGTGGTTGGTCTACTGCTCATCATCTACGTGGTCAGGTGTCATCGCGAGTATATGGGGGGGTTGCATCCCCCTCATGGGGAGGATTCTGGGGAATACGTATGAATGTCGACCTGTTTGTCATGTCTCCATGGAGATATAGTGTTCCCGTAAGAAGTAGTGGTGAATCTCCGTAATATGTAATGTTGTGTTGTATTATATCTTATCGTCCCCTGTGGCAGTACTATAGTGATCGTCGGGATGTGTATTATTGCATGTAGATTATATTACATTCGTTTCGTTTCCCGGAACGGCCGTTTAAGGGAGAAGTGGAGGGTGGTAGATTTAGCTGAGAGGGGACAGCGTTACGACTTGTCTGCAGGATCGGGCCCGTTCATGTAGTCTTGTTGTTATTGTGTGGTGTTGTGTTGTCGAATATTCTATATTGTAGTAGTGCTGTGAGGGGTTGAATGGTAGCTTCTCTTTAGGTGTTGGAACTTGTCCCTACTGAGCAAGGTCCCGATGTATGTGTTTGCATCACCTGTGTGGTCTGCAAGATCCGGCTTGTGCGTTTCGTGTTATACAGTGGATGTCTATGCAACAGTGTTATAAAATAAGCCCGTGTTATCTTGTAGAACATGTAAACATAATGGTCATCTAATGTTGTTAAAAAAGGTTATTGACGATTGTTAAGTAATAATGGTTACAAACAAAACCCGGGCTTGTACTCATCCTTCCGTGAGTTCTCGTCGTTCCGGTTTCAATGTCTTGTAATCATCTCACATGCACCCAACGAGGGATCGGTGTTTCAGGGGGGTACAGTCATTGGTTTTAGAGGTGATCTGGATTTGTCTCTTTCTGACAGTTGGGTGTAGGTTGCCACAGCGTGGAGAACCTGACCCCTGTCGTCGTGTAGTCTGGCTAGCCTCTCTGTGTCCCTGCCCCTTTGATTGAGGTCGGTGTCATGATGGAGCGGGCCTTCTTTCTCTGGGCCCGGGGGTAAGGGTCCTCCCCCTTCGTTTTCTCTCCCGGTATCTTGTGAACAGTCTGGATTGGTAGAGTCCATAGGCTGATGTTGAAAAGAGTCAAGGAAAAGGCTCAGTTCGTCTGGATTATAGAAGTCTTTGGATATACTGTTATTGGTGACCCACATTCTGGCGGGGTCGAAAAGGCCGAATTTCATCCCCATTTGGCGAAGTCGAGGTCTTAGAGCTAGGAAGGCTTTTCTTCGTTCGTTGGTGTCCTTGGAGTAATCAGCTGTTATTCGGATGTCATGTTGGCCTATCCGGAAAGGGCCCTGTTTACGCGCCGTTTGTAATATCTGTTGGGCATGGTTGTGGCGTAATAGACAAGCGATTATCGATCTGGGTCTTAAAGATGTATCAGAACGTTTCGGGCCTACTCTGTGTGCTCTTTGGAATTCCAGCGGTGGGTCGAAGTCCAGGGAGGTTAGTTTGGGGAGAACGGAGCCCAGGAAGGCCTGCATGTCTGTACCTTCTTCATGCTCCGGGATTCCCAGTAGGCGAATGTTATCTCTTCGGCTCCTATCCTCTAGGTCTGTGAATTTACTCCTAAGGTAAAAGAGGTCTTGGTCTCTGTCTCGATAAGTGGTCATCTGCGTTTCTAATGAGCCCATGCGGTGTTCCAAGCCTGTCACCCTGGTTTGAAAACCTGCAATGTTTAATCTCATAGATTTGGTTTCCAGGGTCAGTGAAGACAGAGAAGCGTCCATTCCCTCTATTCGGCGGCTGACAGCGGTGATCTCCTGTAGTATTTTTTCCATGGTTATTGATTGTTCCTTGTCAGACATTGTGGTGGATTGTGTTGGGGAGGGTGGTGAGTGAGGTCCTCTTATCGTAGATATTGGACGCTTGTGATGGAGAGCTTCGGAGAATAATAATTGTCGTGCCGACTTACCAGTGGGTTTCTGGTTTGTGTTGCTGCCGGGCATCGCCTTGTCCGTCTGTGTGTGTTGTCCAGCTGGTTTCGGAGTTTTCCTCGAAGTCTGGCGAAAGCAGTGTTACGCAGTCAGCCGGCTCTTGTCGTGTTCTGACTTTTGATGTTCTCTCTTTTTTTTTTTTTTCCCTTTTCTTTTTCCCCTCCTCTTCTTCTTTTTTTGTTTTGTTTTGGGGGGATTTTAGGGTTGAGGCGGTATTTTATTTGGTCCTTTTTCTGTTCCCGGATGTGTTCGGGGGGAATTGTTTGGTGTGTTTCTTCTTTCTTTCTGTCTTCTCCTCCTGTTTTGTTTTTCTTTCCCTCCTTCTCCCCCTTTTGCCTCCCCTCTCCCTCTTTGTTTAGCTTGGTTCTTAGCTCTCTTCTTCCCCTTTTCTGTTTGCTCTTTCTTCCTCCTTCCCTTTATTTTTCCCTTACTCCCCTTCTTCTCTTGTTTCCGTGTCTTTATTCCTTTCTATTGTTTACTGTCCTGGTTCGCCCCTCCTCACCTTGTTCCCCTCGCCGCTCCGCGGCATTGTCTTCTTCTCCCGGGCCAAATAGAGGATAAATGCTCACCGCCTCCCTTTGGAAGTAGGATGCAAAGGACTGTGCCTGCGACTCCAGTCGCCGTAATGGTAGGGAGGCCGGCTCCTCTCTCGGCTCGAGAGCGCGGCTCCTCCCCCGCATTTGGGCCTACCTCGATATTGTGCACCCTAGGTCCCCTGATGCTCCGGAGCGTGTCCCCACTCAAGATCGGAGGTCCTGGGCTTTGGGGGGCTCCTCAGGGTCTTCCGGACTGGGTTCCTCCGTCCTTAAGAGAGCTGTTTTTCTGGTCGAGGAGACGCTCAAGATCGGAGGTCCTGGGCTTTGGGGGGCTCCTCAGGGTCTTCCGGACTGGGTTCCTCCGTCCTTAAGAGAGCCATTTTTCTGGTCGAGGAGACGCGGCTCCGCCCTCTCTGTAGGCCATTTTTCCCCCTTTCCCTCCGAGGCGCGCTGTCGGCCGATAGGGTCTCGGTGGCCAGTTGTTGAGGTTCGGACGGAAGCTCAAGGTTGTGGGAGGGTTTCGGCGTGCGTTAAGGCGATTTTTCGGCCTCCATAGGGCCCCCCGCCACCTCCTCGGGGCCACTGCGGCGTGGAGCTCGGGACTAAGGCGGCCATCTTCTTTCGTGGCCCGGCCACGCCCCTTGAAGTTTTCTATTCTAAGGGAATTGAAGTGGTGTCAAGTAGGATCGCTAAGTGGATTGTTGGGTTGCAAGAGTATGATTTTGTTGTGAAGTATGTTCCTGGTTCAGACAACGTATCAGCTGATGTTTTGTCTAGACTTGTACCACCAGATTCTAATGTTCAGGAGGATGATTGCATAAGTGATGATTTGGAGTGTTTTGAGCGTGTGTGTGAGGTAGATTTTGAGATAATCTCGGAGTTGAAGTGGTGTGAAGAAACTGTATCTGACAAAGTTTTGACTGAAGTCATTAATTTGTTACGAAGTGGCTGGAAGAATAAACATCAAGGTTGTGTGGAGAGTAGTGGTTTCTGGAATGTAAGAAATGAACTAGCGCTCGATTGTGATCTGCTGCAAAGAGGTACAATATTAGTCCCTCCCTCCAATCTGAGAAACCACTTAATAAACCAAGCTCACAGCAGTCATATAGGCATTTCAAACACCAAAGAAAGATTGCGTTCCTCCTACTGGTGGCCTGGCATGGACACCCATATAGAGAGGGTGGTGAGAGATTGTGTGCAGTGTGCTATTAGTGAAAAATCGATGAAACCCAGGGTACAACCTATGGTGATTAGAGATAAACCAAAAGGCCCATGGGAAGACATTGCTTTGGACATTTTGGGACCCATTTATGGTGAGAATACGGTGGAGTACATAATTGTGGTTTTGGACATGTTTTCCAGATGGCCGGAGTTATGTTTTACTAAGAGTATTGAGACTTGCAAGGTTATAGAGTTGGTGAAAGATTTAATAACTAGGGAAGGTATTCCCTCTACTCTTCTCACTGATAATGGAGTGCAATTGGTTTCCAAGGAAATGAATGATTTTTTGAGTGGATGTGGGATTAAGCATAAGATGTGTGCTTTATATCATCCCGAATGCAATGGTATGGTGGAAAGGTTCAATCGAGTTATTAAAGAAACTATATCTATTGCTAAGGGGAGTCATTTGAATTGGAAGCAAGAGGTGTTAAAAAAATTACGAGTGTATAGGCATACCCCACATTCTACTACTGGTCAAACACCGTTTGCTCTTTTCCGAGGTAGGCGTGGAAGCACGATATTGGAACCAAAGTGGATGAATGATCTCTTGGATAGCAGAGGAAGAGTGGTAGTGGATGAAAATTGGAGGCTTAAGGAACAGGGAAAGATGCTAAAGAGTAAACTGAGATTTGATAGAGCGAACTTTGTAAAGAAGACAGTAATTAAGGTTGGTGATTGGGTTATGATCAAAAGACCCCTGGGTAAGGGGTGCGGGAGGAAATTATCACTCCCCATGAAGGTATTGAAACTCTTCACCAATGCTGTAAAAACGGACGATAACAGGATATGGAACTTGAATAGGGTTGTCAAGTATGGTGGTGACCCTCTTGATCTAAATAAAGATGATGTACATTATGAAGGGACTGACGTTCTTACAAAGAATGCAAGTTTGAGAAGATCGAACGATGGAACTGACAATTCTACAGAGCATCCAGAGTTGAGGAGATCGAGCAGAAGCATCAAGACACCTTCACATCTTAAGGACTATAAATTAATGTGAAAGAATTTCCTGTTTATTTATCTTATGACTTCTCTTTTTGTTTGTATTTATATTTGTAGTTTCCAAATTCATTATTTGCTTATATATGTGTTTATACTTTGCTTTGCTTAATGAGAGGGAGAGGTGTTGTATCAGGGACTCCTTTAGAATGTTAACTTGTTAGAACCCTGTTAAGGATGCTAGGAGAATGTTGAGTGAGTTGGAGACAGTTGAGAGGTGGAGCGGAGGCTGGGATGCTTATCTCTCTTGAACTTTTGTAACTTCAATAAACGAAGAAACCTGGAACATCTTTGAGTATCCTGACGTCTTGCTTGCCTCTAACTTTACATTACAACACTTAGATTTTGGTAAAGCCAACTAAAGCATGTTAACCTAATCCCTACGCAAGTCAACTGCAGCACGTATAACTACGAAGTGGTAGTCTTTTGCATGAATGGATGGATCCTGCTTAAGAATTTCGGATCCCATACAACATGGTGTCCACATAAAAAGATCATTTTAGCTTAATAAGGAGGGCCACATAGAACCCTTAAAGTCTTCAAGTTACGTTTTTAAATTGAAAAGTATACAGCAGATTTATGACACCCTGCTGTGCCTTTATATATATGACATAAGCCAGCCATGTGTTTCTCCCTTGATACCTGCCTCAAAGAAGCGGGATAACATCTCAGTATGAGACACCATTCCAAAGGCAGCCAATAGAGTCCAAAGGACACTGGTGGAAACTCTGCCCACTTCCTGTATCATCTGCAGCTGGGTCACGCATAAACCAAGATAGCCTTTGTTCCATGACCTGCTGTCAATCTTGGCAGCTCATTTCTCGAGATGTTATTTCCCTCAATAAATGTAATTAGCTGTGTATTTGCGCTTTTCTTATACAAACTTGGCATTAAATGGTTATAAATATATGGGTTTATAGGTCTTTGGTACAGTCGAGTTCAGAGCAGATTTTTCTAAGCAGGGGAATAATTAAAGTTTTTTTTTTCCAGCAGAAGGGTACCAATCATGACATAAAGGAACCATAGGAGCAATGTTATGATCACTGAAATATTTTGATAAGACAAGGAACTAGTGGCGAGCTAGTTCTTATAGTTTTACTCACTGTGACCATATAGCTCTCCAGGGTTAAAGAGCTTATGACCCCACAAAACTGGACTATTGGTGTTTGAAGGTGAGTAAAATTTATCATATTTCAATTTTGGAAAGAAAGTAAAAGGAGAATGCCTTGTGCAGCTCTTGTGAAGGATGACTGTTACAAATGTTGCGATTTGATTGTTAATCTGATAAATTTTTCACGAATGTGTGAGTATTATTTTTCCCTATGAAATCCTAGTTACATAGTACATCGTTCCTACTGTTTTGAGCGCTTGCTGGTATTCCTTTGTTGCCTGCCTGTACTGGTGCTGTAGTTCTTGCTCCAAATACGTTCAAGAACTTTTCAAGTATGTTTTTATCAGGTAGAGGTGCCAAGGTTGCAGAGAAGTCTTCCTCCTCTTATTTACCATTCTGAGAGGGGCAATTTCTTAAAGAACATTGGAGATCCAGCGATGCAAATGTTCTCCACAGCTTTACCTGCACTGGATACTAACTGGTTGCTGCTTGGCTCACTGGATGCACTTTAGTTGCTGCCTCCTCACTGTACCACCTGGAGCACAGGCAGGGTGCTTCTTCCGATTCTGAATCATGGTAGAGAGTGAGGGGAACCCTCAAATGGGGGTCTTTATAAACCACCCTGCCCACAATGCCATACTAGTTCCCATGAGAAGACACGTTCTTGAGAAAACCCTCTGGTGTGAGGTGGAATCCTCCCAAACTGTGCACTGTTATCGTGTGCTCTGATTCTACTTCTGGGATCTTCACCTAGAAGCATTCCTTTCCTGACAGCCTGGTTGATGAACCTCTGTTAGACACTGCCCTGAACTCTATGGGGAATTGTTGTCTGGTGTCTTGGTGCTGACTGTGTCTGTTACAGAGCACATTGACTCGTTCTGAGATTTATAGTTAATTAGGTTGTTCGAGGTCAGTTCAGAACGCTTACCCTCAAGTAATCATGCTTGCTTTCTCATCCTCTTCCATGTCCTTGGCAGACTACCTCGCCTGAATTTTCTTGAACAGTCCGCCAACCAACACTGAAACTGTTGTCTTTAATAACTCTTGGGGCTCCTTTAATTAAGATGGACAGGCATGGCGTAAGTCAATCTGGTGTGCATAACGAGGCATATAGAGTGGAAAGTGTGAGGCCCATGTTGTTTGTGAAACTCTTAATGCAATTGGCTGTGCTAACAGAGAATAGACATACTGGCTATTTATTGGGTGCTGCCAGTTTCAGTACCTACCCTGTTGGGCCTTATGAGAGAAGTTAACAGTATCAAGCAGTTTTTTATGACTCGATCCACTACCAAGGGGCACCCTATTGGTTTCTTCCTTGAGTGCACTTTACTTCCTGTTGCACCCTCTATAGCTGCATCCATGCTCCCACCTTAAAAAGGCTTGTGTTTCTGCCCAGGGTGCTATAACTCTAGTATCTGGGACATTTGACCACCTGCCAAAAGCAGCTCTCCCAGTCTACAAGAATATCTTCCTCTATCCACATCGGTGCATGAACAACTATATCTGTTCTGCTTGTGCCATTGTAGCTCTTGTCTGTGCTATACAGGTTCCGTGTGTGTGGAATGCTTGCAATTCCTGTCACTATTGCCTGTGGTGAACCGCAATGCACCCACAGTCTGTGTGAGGGGATCTGACACTGTTGATGCACATGTGGTACCTGTTTTGTGTGTGTGTGTGTGTGTGTGTATTGTATATCATTTGTTCTGCTGCCTGTGATTTTTCCGTTCTGTACATGCTAGGAAAGCTTTCATCACTAATTCCCATCTAGTGCCTATTCTGTGTGTGTGTGGGGAGGGGGGGGGGGTTGTGCTGCTGCTGCCTGTGGTGTATCTGTTTTGTGTCTTTGAAATAAGCTTTCCCTACTACTGCACAGCCTGTTTAAGAGAAACCTGCATTACAGCTGCATGTGCTGTGTCTGTTGCTTGTGCACAAGGGACCTTACATTGCTTATGCCATGTTGTAGTATTCTTGTATATCCTGCTAGAGCTTGAGAAAAGCCATGATACTAAATCTAAAAACTATACATAGTTTATATTTTTTATGATTAATATGCATGTTTTGGATATTTTGTTACGTCCACCTTTTCCACTGTGCTGTTGACTGTCCCGTTTGTTGGGCTAGTTTTCAGGGTTCCTAGAGATCCAGAGACAGACATGTATTGTCTGTTGACCTGGAAAGCTAATACCACTGTAAGCTGACTAAATTGCCAATTCTCTCCTATTTAGGTCTGGGTTTTGAAAACATAGCTGTCAAACAAACCTATTGATAACAATATACATATCATGGGCTCTGGGTCCGCTTCTTTCAGCCATTTGCTTTCTTTTATCAGCCTCTTACAGCCAGTGGCATACGTTTTTGTCAGTCACTTCTTGGTTTCACTCAGTGGAGTATTTATTGCTCACTCAGTGCCGTTGGCTGTTCATGTGTATTGTTCTGCCTCCTGCTCAAATGCTTGCATTGATTTGCGTGTGGGAATACTTTACAACTATGGTCCCCTCCTTCCAATCCTGCTGGCTTCCTCCCATGTGTTGTGCTCTAGTGTGCTAACACTTCCTGCTTTAGCACATTAAACACAAACCTATTCACATTGCTTGTGCATGTTAAAGCTTTGACTTTCAGGGCAATGTACAGTAAAGGTTTACTCATGGACGATGACAGGTAGAAACCCACTTATTGTTCGCACTTGAATAACAATAAATTGATTAGTCTGTTGTATTACTTGTAAAAGTATAGGACTTTATACAGTAACAAAAATAATGCAGCAACATTGCAGTTAATCGCAACATTCAATATTTAAGGATATTGGCCTTTACTTTTACATATTAGAACTACAATGCTTCTGCACATGCGTAAATCGGTAATGTTTTGGATGCTCTGGAAGTTGTTTATGATCAACTTGCAATGTTTTGTGGCAGCAGAGAAAGTCATACCAGTCTTGGTGAACACGCAGTCTCCACTAGTTTTGTTTGTGCCCCAGCCATGCTGCCAACTGTGTCACTGGTGAGCTTTGCACCTCAGACCAGGCTGCCAATCACCCATTGTTAGCATACATCACTCAAGGTGGGATAGCTGGGTAAAAGATAATGCTCAGTGGCAGATCCTAATTAGAAGGCTGTGGATTTGGAACCAGAACAACAGTTCAGTTATACTCAATCTGTGATAGAGGGAGGGTATGTGGTTCTCCACGGTGTACTCGTAGGCAAAAGGGTCACTGTTGCATGCGTATGTACCCCAAACACTCACTCGTCTGAATTCTTCTCTGCTATAGGGAATAAAATTGTCAGTGCTGATCATTGAATAGCAATCTGAGGGAGCGATTGTATTGTGCTGCTAGGCCCACGCTTAGATAAGTCCTAGTCCTCTTTGAGGCCTCACTCTGAGCTGCTGTTCAGCTGCACTCAATAATTTTGGGACACAATCTAACGGATGTTTGGCATGCCAGACACCCCCAGACAAAGGAGAGCACATACATAACTACTTCTTGTGGCACTTCTTTGTGTATAGACTACTGGTCGATAATAAAAGATCTAGTTGAGCAAACTATAAATGTAGACCATCTACCTGAAACTCTTTCTGACCACATGTAAGTGGTCTTGACATTGTCATTTAATGCTGCAACAAATTGCACCTCTTCATAGAGACTTCCCCCGCTCCGCAACCCCGCCCCGCTCCATGCCCTTTGGGACCCAATCTTCTATGCAGAGATAAGAGGTGCTGTTGTGGCGTTCTTCACTCACAATACTGGCACTGTGAGGTCCCCTGGTGTGCTCTGGGGGAACTTCATGGTCTAACTCCGAGGCATTTGCCTATCTAAGAAGTTGGGAGTACTGCAAGACTTGCACACTCACCTGGCTGCACTGGAGTGTGATCTCAAGAAGATTGAGCTCCTATACTTTAACACAGGAGAGGTGGAGTACCTTGTGCAGTTGTGGGATAAACTAAACTAAATTAATCAGGCTATGTAGAAGCCACTGAGAGGGAAACCCAGTTGCTGTATAAGGTAAGGAGCCCACTGCAATGTGTTATTGGCAAAGACAATATTGCCGGCAAGACCCTTGGTGCATTAATCAAGAAACAATGGAGTAGCTCCTAAATCATGAAGTTAACGTATTATCCCTTCGTGGATTATTCAAGAAACAGCAGAGTAGCTCCTTTACGATGAAGTTAACAATATAAATTACAGAGAGATTGCTTGGGTTTTACATTACCCTATAAACTCCTGCCAGCGATTTGCACACTTGCAAGCTCATTGAATATTTCGTTTTTATTCAAATACTTTGGCTAGATAATACCCAAAGGCATACATCTCTTTTACTGAAGAGGACATTATCCAGATCATCTAGCTTGCCTGGGAAGAAGGCCCCAAACCTGGACGGAATGCCTATTCAGTTTTATGTAGAATATGCAGAGTAAATAGTTCCACATTGACTTGCAATGTATGAGGAGGCTAGGCTCAAAGGCCACCTGCCTCCCTCTGTCTGGGAAACCTTAATAGTAACTATCCTAAAGCCTAACAAGCAGCCCAAATTGTGTGACTCCTATAGACCACTCTCTGCAATAAACATAGACAATAAAATACTGGCCAGACCTCTTGCTGAGAGGCTCCTTCCCCTCCTCTAGGATGAGGTTCACCCGGACCAGTTAGGTTTTGTTCCAGTGATTTCCAATACATATAACCTACGCCCCCTTTTTGCATTGCTCCATAAATTGAATCCACAGCTTTAGAAGATAAGGGTATTCCTCAATGCCATGAAGGCCTTTAGTTCACTGGAGTGGTCTTACCTGTTTGTGCTGCTTTAACACATAGGCATGAGCCAGTCCTTCCTCCAGTGGATCAGGTTGTTATGTACATCTCCCACTGCTAGTCTAGGCATCTGGTTAATGGAGTTGTCTCTCTCCCCCCGCCCTTCATAATTAACAGAGGTACATGACAGGGTTGTCCACTCTCCCCGATTCTCTGGGCCTTTGCCATAGGCCAACTGGCAGCCCCCTTGTGACACTATGCTGAATGTGGCCTAAGCTATACTCTTCAGAGACTCGTGATCTCCACATACCCAGATGATGTGACCTTTTATGTGAAAGACCCAGCACTAAATCTCACACCAATGTTACGTGAATGTCTCCGATTAGGTGCACTTACTGGGATCACTATTAACTGGTCCAAGTTGGTGGTTTTTCCCCTGACAGAAACTACAGCCCGTTTCCCCACAGAATTCCCATTGAAGTGGGTTGACACATCTGCTAAGTACCTTTTGGATCTGGGTCAGTGGCAACATAAAGCAAATTTGGCAGGAAGAGAACTGTGGTGCTGTTATTGGGTGGCTGGGGGGAGTGGATCTCTTTCTGTTCAGATTGCCTCTGTCCATTGCAGACAGCATGGTGGTCTCCCCACCCTCAACCCCTTTTCACAAACATTACCATTCACTGCACCAGGGCCTTCTTGGATTGTATTGAATCTCTGTTTATCTGTTTAGCATGGGCTGGAAGACAGCCAAGATTGTCATGGGAGGTGCTGACCCTGCCATTCAACCTGGGGACTATGCGTCCCTAATATTGAATTGTATTATTACACAAGGGCTCAATTTGCCTATCACTGGGTACACCCCACGTCTTACCTGCCTCATGTTGTGGCATAGGTGAATAGCGTTGACCTGTGCCCATCACCATGGTGGGGTGTGTAGCGTTGCGCCCTAGTTACACAATTGACACTGTCAAATGTACGAAATAGGCATGGGACTCGTTCAACTGCAGGGCTCGCATAGACTGCCTCTGCATTGCCAATCTGAAGCTGGCTTACAATGCACTGCTACATCTCACTGCCGAGTCAGCAGCAGATGGGTGAAATGGGAGATTTATACCGTAATGGCACGTCCGTTAGTTTGCAAGGCACTGACGATTTGACAGTGGAGCCTTGGCAAAACTGGTGCAACCAGACAAATTTGTACTCACCTAACTACCAATTGCGCCTCAGTCATAATAAATTCTTTCAAAGGCTATATCGTATGCCCCCTAGCTTGTATAAAATGGGGATTTTGACTGAATCCCGTTATGTGCTTGCCTTGACACAGTGGATGCTGATTTCCTGCACTTGGCTTGGATATGTGCCAGGGTGGCGGAGTTTTGGTCTCTCTTTGACCGCGTAGACAAGATAAGTTTCACCATACCAAGAACACCACCTGTCACCCTGCTGGGCTCTGGGAGAGATATCCCAGCAGGCACCCGCAAACTCACAACCACAATGTTACTTTTGCACAAGAAGAGGATGGCAATGCTTTGGGAGGTACAAGTTGGTCCTTGCAAATTTAGCTGGCTGCGATAGCCACTCATGCCAGTTAAATCCAGCCTCCAGGACATTTGGAGTCCTCTCTGTCCTATTTGACTCTACAGACTGAACACGACCATGAGATGTCTGATACACGTGTGGGGGGAGCCTGGGCCTGCTATACTCCTACTTAAATATTGACTTGTCTGTATGGCAGTTGGTAATTACTACTGGCACCTGGAAGCTGACTCTGCTTATGATATATGAAACTATGCATGCCCTTTTTTACTCTAGTATGTATAACTTAAGTATGCTTTGGATCATTGTTTTGTAATGAAAACTGCATGTTTTCTTTTTGTGTTTTGCTCTCTTCTGTTTTTATTTTTTTGCAGTTTACAAGAACGTAAATTAAAAAAGAAATACAGTTCACTACAGTGCAGGTTGTTGAGCCACAAGCGCCTAGGGATATCTTTGACTGTTGCTGTTGTACTTGCTACAGTATTTGAATGGTGCACTGAGTTGCATTGCAGCAGGACCTCTGGGAGCCTCCCATCACGCTGCCCTTGAGCCACAACATGGAAGGTCCCCCTCAGTCAGGGAAATGTTGAGAGAAGTTGCAGCCATCACTTTACTCTTTTTATGTTTGGGCTGGGCATACCTCCTGCTCCTGTATCTTTAGAAAGCACTAGTCACTGCTGGCCTAGCAACAGGTAGATCTCTGGGGCTCATGTGAATTCATGCAGTTTCCTAGATTACAATGCAGTTCACCTTCGTATCTTTAGATACACGTGTTAAATGTCTCAGTCATCGAACATAGCTCAAACTCCTTCTGGTGGAACAGTCACATTTCCTATCTGTGGCCCATTCTTTTTCTATATTGTGCATACAGAGCTCCTTGAATTAAAGAGGTGAACTTGAGTACTTGGCGTATGACTTATTTCCAGAAACTGTGGCATATGGTATCAGACCAACTGGCCAATCAGCTTGAAAGCCACACTTGAAACTTTAGAGGCATCCAATCAACGCCAGATACATCCTATGTAGGTGCGCTTGAGCTCCATGGATTCCAGTAGCCAATAAGTTGCACTGATTCACAGATTTCATGGTGTTGTGTTTGTGGATGACCAGAACTCTCCAGCACCTATTCATATAGTGTTGCTGGGCTCAGCTCTTTTTGACAGAGCTTGCCACAGGGGGCTCAGAAGGTTATCCCATCTTTTTTGCTGATTTGTTTGGTAATGGCCAGTCCCTTGGCCACCGTCTATTGTTAAGGTGTTTATTCTCTCAGGCATTGGGGTGACCCTGTGGAACTGGCTTGATCATGTTAAGATGTATGTGAATTCATAACTACATGTACACCTTCTGGCAATACATTGGCAGACCGACAGTGGGTCATAAGAAAGAGCAGCGCTGATGGTCATACTGGGAAGGGGAGGTAGTTTATTTTTCTGAGCTACAGCTATTTGTATGCAATATCCATCAAGCGTGGCTGAAATTCTGTAGCATCAAAAATGGTGTAGATTACCTGCCACAGGGATTATTGACTTTGGTTACATTTGCAGGAAAACATCACCAGCAAGATAACATTTGTCTTCCAAATCAGAGTTTTTTGCTCCTCAGTCTTCTGCCCATACGGAGTTAGACCAGCCAGCAATATATGAGACTGATGGGCTATACATAATATTTAAAGTGATATTTTCAAAATGTATGTAGAGTTCACTAGCCTTATCAGCTTTGAAACTTTTATATTGGCTGTTTTTGAGTTAGTTTGGATGTGCTTTGTGGTCTTCCGGCTTGTCCTATGTATACTTAAAAATTGATAATTCTTTGTGAAGCTTGATTGTGCTGATGAACACTCATGATTCCTACTAAGAGCAGAAATTTCAAAATCTTGATGGTTTAGGATTTTGTTTCAATACACTACATAATGTCAACATTCAAAATCATTTTTTATCTTTATAGTAGGATGTACCTTTTATGTTGCTTAGAAATGAAAAATGATGGTTATTGAATTGTGCATTGATTATGGTCGTTACTGGCAAGTTTGGGTTCACAAATTGGTCATTAATATCACTGATTTAGTTTATGTATTTGTTATGGTGTTTGTTTATTACAATATTTTCTAGTGTGTCAGTTAAGAAATAAATAGCCAAAGGCAATTGAACAGGCAAACATTGTTGCAGTACTGGAAGTCCGTACTATGGACCTGAAATGTCTAATGCAGTGCACCTTTTAAGTAAACACAGTTTATGTATTAGCGCGATGGTGAGGTTTAAGTGGTGTGTACATCGAGGAGTGAGTGTAGATGAAGTGATGTTTCCCTGTGTCATTTGGATATAAGGGTTCATTAATGGTCGATCTGAATGGCAACAGCTAGGACTGCCTGCCACTTCAGTTATATGGTGCACCATGAAAAGGTCTCCCTCCTCTAGCACACATTGATTTTTCAGATTATCCATTGCATTCCCCAAGTAAACTTTGTACAGTAGCAGGTTGTCCTTTCCTGTTCTGGCCATAGTACCAGTATATCTGGCACTCCAGAAAGGATAGGACATTGGACGTGGGGCCATAGGGGAGCATAGGAAGTTTGGGTAAGGGAGTGGTCAGTGGGACTAGCATCTGCCTTGGGCTTTCAGGTTTTTAAACAGTGCAAGAAATAGACAAATCTAAGCTGGTGACTGCAGTACACGGTACAACAAATGTCTTATAATGCAAATAACGTGGGACTCTATGGCCAATTCTGTTCTACAGGGAAGGACATAAGTCTCCACTGTTAATTTTTAAAACTTTTAGGTCACTTGCATTATGCTTAAGGTTACAATTTTCAGCTGCAGCCAAAGTGACAAATGTGCCATTTCAAAGGCCACCATGTATTGAATTGGCTGTGCTAGCCTACACTTTTAAACATTTTCCAGTCTTGAGTGTATGGACAGACAACTTGACTGGTTTGAGCTTAAGTGAGTAGGGATCTACTAAGTAGACCCAAAAATCAAGTTGCACGAAACCTCTTGAAGGCTGTGTCCTGTTTGCCCCTCGCTACATGAGGGCTTTTTTTTTAGTCTCTCTTTTTGTCCTATACCATTTTTGCCCTACCCCTTGTCTTCTGACTCCTTGAGGTTTGCCCACATGCCTCCCTCTCCATTCGTGCATCCATTTTTTAGCATGGCTTCCGTAGGGCTTCTGATTCTTTTACCCCATTGCTTTGGTGCTCCCATTCATTGCTGACTGTTCACTCACTTGTACTTGTTTGAACACGTTCAAAGGCCACTGCTGTCTATTTCTTTTACAGGGCTCACATGTGGTGAATTCCCTGGCTAGTTTCTCAGATGTACCTATTGCCAACCAGTGTTTGTATCACTGGCTCCATGAAACCCTGCTTTTGATACTTCTTCCTCTTGTTGGTTTTTCAGGATATCTACCCCTTCCACCAAGTGCTCAGCAGTTTGGGCATAGCACTGTTCACATATGAGTCAATCATCGAGCCAAGTTACAAGAAGCACACATCCACAAGGCATGTCCCTCAGATATCAAGCAACGCAAAGGATACCAACCCACATCATGATCCAATACCAGGAACTCACCCTGACACAGAGAAGCCATGCTCTGCGTCGAAGCCACAATCCCTGCCAGCATCCAAAGCAAAGCCACACTTTGCTTTGAGACCATCAACCAACAATCCGGCCCTTTGTTGACAAGCTCAAAGCCCACTTCAAAGCCAAAGTCGACGCACAAGAGCCAGCACACTCTGGCCCTGAGATCGAAGTGGATCCCTTCTCCAACGCCTAGACCTGAGACCTCGGAAGGATCGGTACTTGAGAGGCCTGCAGACGTCTTCAATGTTTATAGGCTTCAAACTCCAGGCATTCTTACCATTCCAAAGAAGAGACTTCTTAACTTTTGGGGAGGAGCCACATTCACCTGCCCCACTTCCACCACCAAGCCTTAAAAGGTCAGGTCATAGTTGCTGCTAGCCTCCCCTTGCTTTTAACCACTTCCTTCCACACCTTCTCCAACACCTCCTCCTCCTGTACCTCTACTGCCCCCACATTCTACACTGCCTGACACACAGCACACAGACTGTGACTCAGTGAGCCCTTACTACCATGAGGACCCAGTGGAAGAGCCATTTAGGACTTGGGAGAGGGTGTAGGCGTTTCATGTTCTACCATGTGCAGCCGACCACCATCGGGTCCCAGTGCATATCTGTTTCCTTCGTACATACTGCTCATAAGAGGACCTCTGCCTAAGCTACGAGAAACATGCCTCATCTACCTCCAGATAAAGAATCCAAAAAGAGAAATGCAGCAGGGAAGAGAGTGCCTTTTGGGACAGCCGCCCATTGGAGGATTTCCAGTTGAGTGGGCCTCCTCTCAAGATGTAATCAGTATCATGGGGAAGCTAAGGAAGAGCTTGTTAAGCACATCCTAGAAGCCTACACGAAAAGGCCTGAGAAACTGGTTGCTGAAAAGAAAATCAATCCATAATTCCAACTTCAACTGCACTGTAGATGTAGTGGACACACCATCCAGGGGCATTCATGACAGACTGCTACCTCAAAAGAATGCTTAGCTTTGAGTGTCTGGGTTGCGCCGTGAGATGCAACAGCACCTTCTAAATGGACCCTTCAATATGGAGCATCTTTTCGGCCCACGAGTAGATCGGATGCTAGAGAAAATTAAGAAAGACATAGACATCGCTTTATAGTCCTGTACACCCAACCCTGCATTTCGTAAACAATGCAGTAGAGTAGGCATTAGGTAGGGGGATTAACATGAATGCACCTGTAAGCAATTGGATTATTGTTTGGGATGGGCAACTACCAATTTGAAGGAATAATCACAACTTTTGTCAGAGGGAACCCTCACCAAATTAACCAGAGCTCACCCCCTAGTAGCTATGGCACAGAACAGACATGCTTAACAAAGTGCAGTACCAAAACAGTATGCAGTACCAAAACAGTAAATGCAGTCATGGACCCTGAGATCGACTCCATGCCCCCGCAGTTCGGTGTGCCTGAGCCAAACTACTACACAATTGGGCCTGCGGCCTAGGCTTATGTGATGTGTGACATATCTGGCATCCTAGGACGAGATAATACACACACGTCTGCGGCTCACCTCACACACACACGAAGATAGGCCTCTTTCTCATGTGAGCCCCAAACGTCCTTTTGGTGACTGGTGCACAGATCCTCCCTCATGGAATCTCCGACCATGCTCCAGTCTTCTTACGAGTGGGTACCCCGACACTGCTCAGCGCCCCATGTGGTGTTAAAATGCATGGCACCTTCATGATGAATCGTATGCCCAAGCTCTGTGCAAGGAACTCACACGCTGTCTTGCGCAGAATGTTCGGTCAGTGCAATCACCTGGCTCCTTATGGGCTGCCTGCAAGGCCACCCTTAAGGGACATGCCAGACACCTTCGCCGGATAGCGGAACGCACCAGACTCCAGCAGGTAACAAGTTTTGGAGCACAGGACTTGCGCCGTGAGGTGCAGCTCTATCCTGCCACCCATGCAACTATTACCAGGAAGTTATTGTCACTACAAGACGAGTTTTGTCACCTTTCTCTTGAATCCGCAAAACACATGTGGTGAGCCTCGACCGCCCGGGTATATGGATGGGGGGCCAAAAACGGCAAACTGTTGTACTGGTTGTTATCCAGCTCCTAGCCAGTAGATATTGTTGATGACTTGGGCTCTCCGATTGGGCGTCTGTCTGTTGCCCAGGCCTTTGCTGCCTACTGTGCCAAGCTCTATACAGAGCGACCATGACCCCGAGTTGAGTGGGCACTTCCCCCTCCTTCAAGATGTGTCCATCCCTGTGCTACAGCAACTCGATGAAGCCATCACGTTGGAAGAAATTATGCAGCTATCTTGAGCCTGGCCCGTCATATCTTTTCAAGTACTTGTAAAAGCAGAGGTGGGCCCTAAATATCACAGACTAGTGCTTATCCTCTATTCCAATCCATCAGCCCGGGTTCAGGTTAATGGAGTTGTCTCCGATTCCTTCCACATCCACCATGGGACCCGCCACGGTAGTCCCTTGACCCCTTTCCTTCTCACGTTAGTGATTGAACCACTGGTGAGTACTATACGAAACAACCCACTAACCCAGGGCTGGGCCTGGCCCACTTGGCAGGAAGACCATATCGCTTCTGTACCTGGCAAACGCGGCCGGCAGTGGTCCTCAGTGTTTGCAGATCATGAGCCTTTTTCAGAGGCCTCGGGATTTACTCTTAACCCAAACAAATCAGTATTAATCCCGTTACACCCCGCAAGGGATTGTTTCGAGTGGCAACACAATATCCCAATCCGTCGCAATAGCTTCCGCTATTTGGGCATTACTGTCGTCATGGTACCTAAGTTGGCCTGGTCCCACAATATCACGCCACTTACCCGGAATGTTAAAGAGGACCTCAGTAGATAGCAAGCATTGCCCCTTAATGTTTTGGGTAGGATCGCCCTGTATAAGATGATGGTACTGCCATGATTCCTCTACCTTCTTCAGAACTTCCCCCACCAGCTCTCCTACAACTGGTTCAACAAAATGGACTCCGTGGCAATCCAATTCCTGTGGTATAACTCGCACCCCCTGCCTAGCTTGCCGCACCTGTCAGTGCGACATGTATGAGGGTGGGCTCAGGATGTCTAATTTATACCTTTATTATCTCACTACACAATTGCTCAATTGCTGGTGATCAATGAATCGCTGGGAGATGGGTGGTCAGATCTGGCATACCAGCTTGAGCTCCTGACCGTGGGATTCCCTAAGATCCTGGCTCTGTTGTATGGTGCTCCACTCTCCAGGATGATTCCCAAAGTGACATAACTGGTGTTTGCAGGATAGAGGGTGACTCACCCAGCAGATTCCCCCGCCCCCATGGCAGGGAACGTGGCTCAAGGAGGTCAGGTGGGACAACATTGGCATTGCTCTACTGTGTGACGTCTGGAGCGGCTCCCATTTGTTGTCCTTCTAAGAGCTGCAACAACAGTATTCCCTCCCCAACACACAGATCCACAAATATCTGCAGCTATGACACACGTTGAGGGTCTACATCCAGCTCAACACGGTCCTTCCAGAGTTTAACCCAGTGGAAGCAAAGATTCTGATGGGGGTCCTAGGCATGGGGCTGGGTTTCCCAAATATACCACACTCTGATCATAAACAGAATGGAACCTCTTATGTGCCTTAGGGCGGATGGGAGGGCTGGTTGGGGCGGCTGGAAGAGGAGGACTGGCGAGACACCCTGATGACCCCAAGAGACCTGACCCTGTCCTCACGTCTCTGATTAGTCTAGACATATTACTTACACAGTACATACCTTACTCCTGAAAAGATGCATAGGCCAGGTCTTCGGGCCCACTCCGGTTTTCCTCACTGCTCACACCCTAATGCTGCTTTCTTCTACATGGTGTGGTCCTGCCCATGCATAGAGCAATATTGGGAGGTGGTGGTTACCGAGCTCTCTGCCATACTGAATGTGGCAGTTGAGGTGCTCTATTACCTATCCTGCTGGGTGTCCTTGAGGGTATGGAGAACAGCAGGGCGGACCACACCTTCCTGGGAGCC
This sequence comes from Pleurodeles waltl, assembly GCF_031143425.1. Taxonomy (NCBI): domain Eukaryota; kingdom Metazoa; phylum Chordata; class Amphibia; order Caudata; family Salamandridae; genus Pleurodeles; species Pleurodeles waltl. The sequence continues at coordinate 703,683,299 of NC_090450.1, forward strand.
TCACTGCTGGCGGCAAAACGTAATATAGTCGCCAGTTGGAAGTCAGCAGAAGCCCCCTCACTGACCCGGGAGAGGCTGGGGGTGGATTGGTGAGCCCAGCAGGAGAAGCCGGTATATGAGGAGTGAGGTTGTCCAGCCAAGTAGGATAGAGTGGTGGGTAGATGGAGGGGAAGTGCAATGCCAAATATGGAGTAACCATCTGGTCCGGGACACTGGCAGCCTTGCATCGGGCCCACTTGTAGCGTTTCATGAATTTGGGGACGGGACCTGTCGAGTCTATGCTACTAAGAAACATTACATGTGCTGTGTTGATGGAATCAGTGTGGCATATTATAAAGTTGTTAATATCAATAAAAAGTGTTTATTAAAAAAAAGTAATTGAGAAAAAATGCAAATCAATACAAATCTCACTCTATATTAGAGAATAGAGTAAAATCTAATAAACAAAATGACACCACTATGAGACATAAATTCAATAAGGGGAACTAAAGATATTAATTTTAATTTTTTTATGTATAAATAGCCCCAAAGAGCACAAATCTCCAATCATAGTCAATGGTCACAGTTTACCAGGCCCTAGGCGGCATTTGAGGGCGACTGCTATGGAGCACGGATTGGATACACCAACCAGGGTGGTCCTAGCAAAAGATTTTACCTTGTGACCTACCCCTTCAAGTCCAAATCCACCAATGGTGGATATTTCTAAAGTCCCTCAGGACCCCAGGGAGGCACTTAGAGAGTCACAGGGCAAAAATAACATTTTTAAAGTTACTATTCTGTAATATTTAGTGAATCCCAGTGTTTTCTTATGAAACATCCAAACCTGCTTCAGTGAGAATAGCTTTGAGTGCATTTTCACTGTAAGGATAAGTTTATCTTTAAACATTTACATGTTTAAATGCCACACACCCTGTCTTTATGGGCAGTACAGACTACTTAGAGATGACTTAAAAATATTTAAAGGTTACATTTAGAAAGGGGTTTTTTAACATGTCACATTTGCAGTTGAAACCTGCACTGCCAGGCTATTGGCAGCATATTTGAAGTCATGTTTACATTGTCACTGAAGTGGATGGCACAATGGGTGCTGCAAGTTACTTGTGATATTTAACTTACAAGCCCTAGGTACACCTTGGTACCATATACTAGGGATTTATTGGTAGTATAATCTGGCGCATACCAATTTTTTCATGTTGAAAGGAGGAGCACCTTCTGTTTGGCCCTTATCTTCTTTACCCCTAAATGTCTCTTCCCTCCTTTTACCCCTAACCTCCCCTGAACCCTAAGAAAACCCTTACTACTTTACCTCTGCCCATCTCTGAATCCTAACAAACCCTTACCTTGATTTACATCTGTATGCATGACCCCTAAAAATCCTTCTCCCTCTTTATCTCTACCTAGCCATGAAACCTAAAAAAAAAACTCCACTTCCCCTTTGAATACCCCTTTTTAAGTCATTAAAAATATGTGATGTAAAAAACAAATATTCGTGTGGGAAAATACTGAGTTGTGAACAGACCAAAAATGACTTGTGTGGTGTTACTTATCTGCACTGTACTGACCTGTATTGCAACATCCTGTGTTTTTAAAACTGCATGATAAATGTTATATACCTCTTCATTCCCTCCCATTTGCGATGCTGTCCTTGATCCACGCTTCAGATTGGCTCATCTTCATCCATCATTTTAGTGTTACCTCCGTTCTGTGCCTGCTACTGTATCCTCATTGTTCCCAAAAACAATGCATATAGGCCGCTGTACCGCACTGGTTCCCAAGGGCATGTGAGATAGACCTCTTAAATATCTTTGCTAATATTCCTGGCTTAATCCACTTTGAATGTCTATTTTTCAGACATCCTTTTCCCGTTCCATACTCCTGAGAGCCCAGGCACTGTTTCGGTTGCTTGTGTCTTGTGAGGTGTACCCTAGCTTCACGTTAAAGGGTGGGTCTGGGAACCCTTGCTCAGGATCCAATACTGTCCAGCTAAACCATGAAACCTCCATGTGGGCTCGTTTTTTGATGAACCCTGCCTTGATACCTTCCTGTATTGTCTCACCTATCCTGTACATCATTTTTATGAGTGACAAATGTCCCCTGTGTCAGTGTCATTGGTGCAGGTGTACAAGATGGTTCAACACTTCTTTCCCTCTCCTTGATGTGCAGGATTCCAAGGTGACACTTGTTCCTTCTACCAAACGATTGTTTTCTGGTCCATGTAGCAGATCATGGAGGTACGCATTTCCTTCCACCCGATCAGTGGCCCAATTGATTCCTGCTTTGTCTTCTTTGAGAGGTGTGGCCTGCATAGAAAGGATGATAAAATCAGTTGTACTTGAGTTAAATATTCTAGAACAACCAGTGGATTATTCTACTTTATTGCATTGCCAACAAGCAGAAGAACCTGGATTTTAACCTCCACATTTCAAAGTTACTATATCAGTGTTGTTGATCTGAGACAAGATTTTCAGCTTCATACACCTCCACTTCTTTTCATAAACCCTAAGAGGAGAAAATAGGAGTGCTATTCCTCTGACATGTAAACCGAACCAAAGAGTAACCTTTACTCTCAACAGGTTCTACTGGTTAATCCTATTAGCATGTAAACCCTAATTTTCCATAATGAAGAGATTTAGAATGGCTTTGCAAAACAGAGTCCACAACAGTGCACAATTGAAGCTAGAGTTGATGCGGAATTGACATCGTCGTCGACCCAGCAAGTTGAATACCCTTGCCAATCCAGTTGGTTTGTATATACGGGAGGTGACTGCAGCTTTCAAATTACTTACTGTTTCAGTAAAGGGGACTCGTGGATCCTGCATGACAGTTTTGTGAACCTTTTCCGGGTTGGATGCTGCTAATTCCAAAGCTCAGTGTCCAGTTAAAATGGGTAGTGTAGGTTAATAATCACTGTAACCGGTCAGTCGTAGACACAATTTTAAGTTGGGGGTATACACCACATTACCTGTGACACCCACTAAACTGGGCTGATTACAACTTGTTAGAAATTACGAACAGGGATTTAAGAGCTGGAGCAAACCATATATTTTAAGCCAGATCTGTAAAGGTAATAGGGGCAGTTTATTGCTTCTGGGATAAGTTTGACTAGCCTCAGCAAACAGCATACTAAGCCTACCTGAAGTCTGGGCTGCAGAGTTATTATGGCTCCTGGGTGGATCACTTAGTTAAGACAATCTCTGCTGAGTCTTCAGTCAATGAACCTACCTTTTTTTTTCCTCGTGTTAATGGGCATACTCTTCTCCTAAATGGGCAGTACAGGGTAAGTCTCAGCAGTTCGCGCAAATAGCCATTCATCTAGTGATTAAGGGTGGGCAGTAAACTCCTCTGTGTTGGCGGAGTTTGCTGATTTTTGCCACTGCATGCTCCGGTTGGAGCGCAGATTTCGACAACCACAGCGTGGCGGAGTTTACCGGCACCCACTGGCATCTCACCTGACCTTAATATGGCCATTGCCATGGCTTTGCCATTCTGCACGTGTGCCGGTGGTTTGTAGTCTGGGGCGATGGCCAAATTAAGGTCAGGTGCTACACTACTGTTTTTTGTGGCCCTTCCTTTATGCCTAAAATTGGAACCTGAACTGAAAGAGTGCAAGCACAGGCAATCTGAGCAGTGCCTCAAAGGTTGACTTTGCAGCAGTTTCGAATATGCTCAGAAACAGGTCAGCAGTAACTTCGTACCTGAGCTAGTCACTGGGCCTTTCGGAGAAGGGGTGCCAGCTGACCATTTCCACCAAGGCCTTCTACCTGCAGTTCATTAGCAACTCCAAGAGCAAGGCCAATTTCTTCCTGACGTGAGTCCGCTAGGGCCTCTATTTGTTCAGAAGTACTTTAGGTGCTGTGAAAGGATGCGTGTGTCTCTGCATTGTGTAAACAGGTGGAAGGGGGTGTGAGTTCATGCGTGCAGTGACTGGATGTGCTGTGCTCCCAATGTGTTCTCAAATGTGAACCCACACTGACCAGCTGTGGTCTAATCAAATGTTGCCCAGATTTGCACACTCACCAACTGATGTATTATAAAAGATAAGTGATGTAGGGCAGGTGACCCTACCAAACCAGATCAACACTTGCTGCTTTAAAAATTCCCATCCTCCATACACCTTGCCCCAGGTCATATGGGCTGCAGAGGCATAAGACATGAACCAGTGGGCTGACGGTGCGGTATGTACTCTAAGATAGTGTCTGGTTATCGGTGACATGCCAGCCTGTCATATAATGGTAGCACCTGCTACTAACTGACATGAAGAATTTGTTGGTCACTGAATGCTATAACACTCTAAGCCTTTTTTATCGGATTTGCTGAGCACATGCCGGTTAATTGCTCTGCTTTTGAGTCAGCACCAATGTGCTGCGGAGCTCTTGGTTGCAGATAGAGGGCAGAAGTATTCCTGCTAGCAGCGTTTGCGTCTGTGCAGTAACCAATGTAGGCGCATGCAGAGCTAACATGAATATTATTTGGCGTCTTCCTAGCATAATGTGGCACAATCGGGTATCAGCTGTTATTCAGACAAGCAATCTGACCAAAGAGTCCCCAAGGTCTCACATTTCAGTGCTCACTGAGGACTTAGAGCATAGGGTGTGACCTTTGGCTATGCTTCTGTGACATTTGGCCTACCCAGCACCATTGCCCTGTGGCCTCCGTCTGTCTGAATTCTGTTGTGTGGCTGCACACAGATGCCAGCAGGAAGCATGCTCTGTATTTTACTTCCCACTTTTGCTCCCATGAAGTATGAAACTATAGAAGAGAGTACAAAAAACACAGCAGTAGGTCAACAAATTTGAGATGCCTTAGCACTATCCAACAAAAACGCGCTCCCTTGTAAATGTGTGTGTAACTAACAACTAAAGATATGATCCGTACATTTTCTTTGATTTGTCCCTGTGTGATTATCTTCCCTCTACCTTTGCTCTGGTCTGCCTGCTCTTCTGTTTCTTGATATTTTTTATTCATCAGCACAGTACTAATTGGTCGGAAGCATGTCCGCGAGAGTGCCGTATCCAGCAGAGGGCTGATTAAGGAGACAGCTTAGAATGTGTCATTCAATTGTGAACTCTTCTGTAGGAGTCGTGACGGAAGCCTGTCTGTGAGGAGACCGCGAGCCCAGGGAGGTACCCGACCCCAATCTCTAATATCCTGCTGCAGGGTCAGATCTCCGCTCGTTCGTGGAACTCTGCTGAATAGTGCTGAGATTTTAGGTAACTCCGCGGAGTAAAACTCCTCAAGCTCCGCTAGGCTTGCTAGCGATCTCATTAAATCCACCACATACCCGTTGGAATGTATGGAATACACCAGCCATACAGAGAGCCTTTGTCCATTACATCCATGTCTTGCTGCATTACAACACATGGCCACAAATTTACCATGCAAAACCAGACTTGGGCAAATTTAAAGTGGCCCAACAAAGCTTCAGACAGCATGACCCACCCAGAAAGAAAGAAAAAACGAAATGAAACACTTAACCTGATCTTTGACAATCCGAGGCAGGTACAAATAGTACTTGTACAGCCTAATTTATACAGGCGCATGACAAACAAGGGAATTTGTGGTGTGCATGTTTTTTAATGCCCTTTCCTCTGCCTTCCCTAGGGGAGTAGGTACATGGTAATACATTTAGATGGTGTTAATAATGGTTATTGATTTGTGAATTTATTATGTTAATTGTGGTTACTTGATGCTTGGATTTTCTCTTTTCCTCTATCCAGGTGTCCAAGGGGCATAGGCTTCTGTCCCTGAATAGCACTTGTTCCCTCACAATGGAGCCTACCATGACGGATCGATATGACCAGGCCCTGCTAGGCATCTTGCAGCACGTGGGCAACATCCAGGAGTTCCTCAACATTTACTTTGGTTTCCTGTACCGCAAGACTGACTTTTATCGTCTGCTGTTGTCTGAGCGTGACCGCATGGGCTTCCCACCAGGTGTTGCCCAGAGCATGGTGATGAAGGTGAGAGCCACAGGACCAGTAGAGATCAGATCAGGCATGGGCAAGACTTCCAGGCAAGACCCTGGAGAAACACCTGCAAAGCAAAATCATGGGGCTGTGAGCAAAATCTATATTTGCCCACACTCATTTTACTTGCCTAGGGCATGAGTAAGATCCCATTAAATGTGTGTGATGGCATGTGTGGCACCTTTAATTAATTCTCAGGCCAAAAAATTAATACCAAGTGGACATGTGCTAGTATTAAAAAATTAGGCTCATAGAGCAGTAGTGAGATTCCGCAGGGATTTTAGTTAAATATGGAACATCATAAAAGCAATATAAAGCATAGAAATGCACTTCTTTGACATCTTACAAGTCTCAAGGAAGTTACCAAAACTAGAAGAATATAATCCTAGAATATAAACAAAATTAGCAAGACATACTGATGTAGGTGAGGAACATTGTAAGACTGGTAGCTATGCCTGTCTTACAAAGTACATCAACAAACAGCTAAGGCGTAGGCAAATTGAGGGATACCTTAGGGATGATCCTACCCAGTGTTATAAGTAGCAGGTTATTATTACTCTGTAAATCCCCTGAGCTGTCCTGTGTGGAATGACAGGTTCTATAGTTAAAGGCTAGTCCCATGAGCCTCCCCTCCCCACCCACAACTGACAGTCTCTGTTTTTCTTGCACTGTGCCATAACCGTGTATCCCTAGAATTAACAAGCTTTGTGCCCCTCTGACAGTTCCTTAGTCTTTTCCAGTTCAAGTGCTGAAAGGCTCTGATCTTGGATGTCACTGCCTTTGCCCAAGTGCCAACTTGTGCTTGGCTGGATTGAGTCATTTTGTTTATTATTCTGAACACAGGATCTTTAACCCTAGGCCTTCAAGTCATTTGAGCACCTGGCACAGCAAGACCATGAGGAACGAGTGAAGAATCTAGAGCAGAAGTTAAAGAAGCAGTTGGATGAGAAGTTGTCAGAGGCTCCACCCGTACCACAGTCAGCTCAGGATATTGTGGTAGAGACAGTGACGGAATCAGTATCTGTGCCTGCTGAGTGTGGAACAACGGAGGCCACTGCATCTGCCATTCAGCCATCAGCAATCTGTGAGGAGCCTGTTGCTGATCAGGCAACTAGCTGTCTATCGTCTGAGGCCTCTGGATCCTCTGGAGTCTCAAACAAAGAAGAACCCTCTTCGATACCAAGGCAAGACCTGTTAATGTGATCTCAACATTGTAAGATGGCAGGTAGTGTGGTGGGTTGAGCACACAAGCAGTGGTAAGAAATGAGGGGATGGGGTAAATGTATTATTTTTGAACAAACAGTTTTTCAGACCTATTGCAAGTGGTAAGGAGAGGGTAAGATGTCCATATCTTTTTTTTAAAGTATCTTTTTTGTGCTTTGTGTTGCACTTGGCCTTGAACTCTGCATGCTTTCTGGCAGAGTGATTTGTGGCCTCCCCAAAAACAGGTGAAAACTGTTCAATCTTCATCTAAAGGCAATTCGTGCTTGAGATGCTTGGGTAAGTACTTATAATTGCTTTCTAATCTTCTGGTCATTTCATTTCTTCAAATGGGAAGGTTCCCAGACATTAATTATTGCAGAGAGAAGAAGAGTAATTATCTTCCCTTTCATTGGAGTTGTGTTTTGTTTAACCAGTGCACAGTGGCTGAAGTGCTACCAATGATGGGTATAAATTGTGCTGTTCACTTTTAGGTAGGCTATGGACATTCAAGACTTGTAGAAATATAGGCACTGTTTTAGACATGTTATGTTAGTTTCACTGGACACTAACATACAACACAACGTAGAGTTACTCATGTCCGTTCTGTCTCCATAATCTCAGCAGGATGACTTTTGTTGAAGTCCTAGAATTTGGTTATGTAAACGTTCTTGACAAAATCATGGTGGAACTAAGAGAGGCTAAAATGCCTGTCGTTAGTCACCCCCCTACATGCTAAAATTGATCTGCTTTGTTTTTATGAACCATGAAAAATCACATTTGACCAGGAAGGTAAAGTGACAGATACCTGGGCATGCACCCTTTGTTTGGCAGACATGCATTTTATAATCCCATCACTACATGGAATTTAAGTATAGTGCTATCCTAACTTGTGGGATTATTTGAGTCAATTATATGGAATATCTTGATCATCTATTGTGAAATGTGATTTTTTCTGATAGCAGTCACTTTGATTAAGCAAATGAGTGAATTTTAAGAGTTAATGATACATGAACCATTCTTTTTTTAGACACCATTGGTAGTTTGTGCTATGTAAACATCACAAACTCATTCTTCAGCTGATTTTTCCCTTGTCATGTTAATCAAAGCCTTTAACAATATTAAAGACACCCGACCCAGTTTTCATTTTACTCTGGTTTGGAGCAAAAAGATGCAGAAAGACGAAACAGTTATTTGAAATGGCGATGGTGGTCAGCAATACCAGTCTTCTCGATTAGCAAGGACATCAAACTCCACCGGTGTGTCAGTGATACCTATCTGTACGTGACGGTGACATCCAGAAATTACGTTACCTAACTGGACTGAAAGACCATCTAGCACTATAAAAGCCACCTAGTCAGAACTGAACCCTGAAGCTCAACCTTTTGAAGTTTAAGCTTTTGCTTAACGTCCATAATAACCAACAACAAGAAGTACAAGATTCTCTCTGAGCAAACAACATTGACCATGTTGCACTGAGTTGTCACTGCTTATATCCCTAGTATTTCACATCAACAAAGCTCTCTGCTTCAGCACTCACATCCAAAGAAGACACAAGCTGTGTGGTATCAATTCATCCTTCTCCGCATAATGAATGTACTTCTTAAAGAAGCAGATTTCAGAACACTTCAGAACAGATAACAGAACTATTTTATGCTGACAGAGAAAGTGCACTACTCTCTGGCATCCCAGAACCTCACATTACCCTCTGATGTGCATTATTCAGGTGCTGCGTTAATGACTAACTAAATTTCAGAGATTCTCACCAAACCTGGGGGAATTCCACTAGCTCTCTTGTTGTGCATGCATCGCATGTAACGTTGTAAGCTCAAGCATCCCACTGTATTTATTAACAAGCAAGATTAACAAATTTTCTGGTGGACAATGTGTTACATTCAGTATTAACATTACCAAGTTCACATCAAGACAATGAAGAAGGATAAGGCTGAAGTCAAGTCTTTCTTTGTTTCTCTCCAGGGATCTGTTGCTCTGCCGCCCTCCAAATCTTGCAAGCTCTTTCACTCCTACACTTCTGGCAGGAACTGAAGTCCCTCTTCTTTGAGCAACACCTAACCCTTGTGCAGTGTCCGCGAACCCACTGCCCAAGCACCTTCTTTGTTTCTATTCCTCAATCCATTGTTACTTCCCTTTGTAACTAGGTTTTAGATATATTAACCCTCATTCATACACATCACAAGGACACAAATCATATATTACAGATCAAATCCAGAGCACATTCATAGGCATCAACAAGATTTGTTTTGTACGCAATATTCCTCCACAAAACATCTGTCATTTCGAGCCTGAAGTACACTAATTTGCTGCACATGTTTGTATTGACTCAAACATAATATGGTCACGCAGCTAGAACAGGCAGTACTAGAGATTATATTTTGCACCTCTCCCCCCTCAACCTCACCAACAACCTAAATACTTGTTTCTATTCTGCAAAACATATTTAGATCCACAGAGAACTGACTGAGAATTCTTTATAAGTTAAGTGTCACATATTGTATTTCCTCACACACACTCATTAATAAATCAACTACTAGTGTAAAATCACACTCTAAATATGGCACAGATGCACTTGGGCCACTGTATTGCGTGGGTCCACATTGCATGAGAAGGAGATTTCATGGCAGACACTGCCATCACCACTGTTAGAAATGGGGTCTTTGTTTGGTAGGCAGGTTGCCCCTGTCCAAGCAAGGACTCACTCTAGTCAGGGTAAAGGAGAACACACCCAGTTAGCCCCCTCTCACCCTCTTGGTAGCTTCACATGAGCAGAAAGGCTTAACTCAGAGGCAATGTGTAATGTATTTGCACCAACACACACAGTGAATCAATGAAAACACTACAAAATGGACACCACACCAGTTTAGAAAAATAGCCAATATTTATCTAAGTCAAACAAGACCAAATGTGATAAAAATCCACAATACACAATTAAAAATATGACTTAAGCAATTAAAAACACAGGTGCCGTTCATGGAGTTACATTGACCCCCTGGTACACTATCTTAGCAAAATGTGTGGAAAACAGGCTGGTGCCTAGAGTCAGGGAGCGAGGCGTCGCTGGACCCCATGCGGTGTTTGGTTCCAGTGCTGTGGGGCGAAGGAGCAGAGGCGTCACAAAGAGGTGTCGGGTCCTTGCTGCCGAGCAGTGGAGGTGAGGCAGCATCAGTTGCAAGGAGTCGGTCCCATGGCACCTCTGGCAAAGTCACAATGCTGCGGGATGACCTCACGGGGTCACAATCACGTCACAGGTGCTGCTACGGAGTCGGGTGTCACAAACGTCGGGTGTACAACACTCCAGCTCACGAGTTTGTGCGGACATCAGCGGCTGCAGCGATGTCAGGCCTACGTTGCTGGTGAGATTGTCGCACCTCAGCGAGGTCCACGGATCCAGGTGTAGGTGTCGTCATAGGCTTCGGGCAACGGAGTCCTTAGCGAAGTCATACGGAGTCGTCCGGCATCATTTCACAGGAACTTGAATGGTACCCTTTGGCAAGCTAGAGTCCATAGCATGCAGACTCAGAGACTGGTTGGTGAAGCCTTTGTTGTCCCTGAGGCTTCAAAAACAAAAGGCAAGCTCTGTCCAAGCCCTTGGAGAGGAAGCAACCTCTCAAGAAAGAATGCACAAAAAAGTGCAGTCTTTGTCCTCTTTCACAAGCCAAAGCAGCAACTGCAGGATAGCCCAACAAAGCACAGTCACAGGCACAGGGGCAGCACTTCTCCTCAGCTCTTCAGCTCTTCTCCTGGCAGAGGTTCCTCTTGAATCCTTGAAGTAATCTGAAATCTGTGGTTTTGGGTCAATACTTATACTCCTTTCTGCCTTTGAAATTGAAGTTGCCTAAGTTCAAAGAAAAGTCTCTGTTGTTTACAGGATCATGCCGTACCCAGGCACACACTAGGGGGTTAGAGACTGCTTTGTGTGAGGGCAGGCACAGCTCTTTCAGGTGTAAGTGACCACTTGCGCCTCCACTCTAGCCCAGATGGCCCTTCAGGATATGCAGGCTGCACCCCAGCTTCCTTTCCTAATGGAGATGCACAAACAGCCCAACTGTCAGTCTGGCCCAGACAAGGGATCCAAACAGGCAGGGTCACAGAATGGTTTAAGTTAGAAAATGCCTACTTTCTAAAAGGGTCATTTCCAAACTAAGGCCCTCATTATGAACTCGGCGGGATTTCCCGCCGAGTTCTGGCTGGCGGTCTAAACACAGACCGCCAGCCCGTTGAGGGCCCCGCCAGCCCAATAAACAACATTCTGCTGGGCCGGCGAGCGAAACAGTAGTTCCGCCAGCCGGCCCAGTGGAATGCTGGGCCTGGACATTGGAGCCGTCGTCAATGTAGCAGTGCGGTGCGTGCAGCAGCACCCGTTGCGCATATCACTGCCCGTAAATTGGGCAGTGACATGTGCGACGGGGCTGTGCACTGGGGCCCCGGGGCACCCATTCCGCCATTCCAGGGAAAGGCTGGTGGAACACAGGTTCTTTATTCGGTGGGCAGCACTGCTTGCAGCGCTTCCCTGTCAGATAAGGAACTCTTCCATCGTCAGGCTGCCTAGAAGCAGTAGCCTGGCGGTGGCAGAGTTTCGCCTGTGGCGGTCTCCATGTGAACATTATATGGCAGTTCGGACCGCCCATGTTCATAATGGCCGCCTAACAATCCAAAACCCAACTTCACTAAAAGATGTATTTTTAAATTGTCAGTTCAGGGATCCCAAACTCCTTATTTTAATCTGTTCTCAAAGGGAAACTGCACTTTATGTATATTTAACCCCTTTGATGCCAGGCTTTTTCCCTCTCAGGTGCCAGGCCTGTTTTTTGGCTATTAGGGTCAGATCGTGCTTAAGCCCTCGTAAGTTTTTGTCCACATAAGCTACCCACGCCAAATTTGCATCCTTTTTTTACAACATCCTATGGATTCGAGAGGTACCTAGAGTTTGTGGTTCCCCTGAATGAGACCAAGAAATTAGCCAAAATACAGCGAAAATGTTTTTTTTTTTTTAAATGGGAAGAAAAGTGCTACAGAAGAAGGCTTGTGGTTTTTCCCCTGAAAATGGCAGCAACAAAGGGTTTGCAGTGCTAAAATCACCATCTTCCCAGCTTTCAGGAACAGGCAAACTTGAATCAGAAAACCACATTTTTCAACACAATTGTGGCATTTTACTAGGACATACCCCATTTTTACTATTTGTTTGTGCTTTTAGCCTCCTTCCAGTTAGTGACAGAAATGGGTGTGAAACCAATGCTAAATCCTGGAAAGCTAAACATTTCTGAAAAGTAGACAAAATTCTGAATTCAGCAATGGGTCATTTGTGTAGATCCTAGAAGGTTTTCCTACATGATCCACTCTTTATTCTTCTCGCCGTTAGCAGCGCACCTGTCTAGGCGACCCTCCCCAGCGCACCATCTGGAAATCCACTGCAGCTGACATGCCAGATAGTAAAATTATAAATCCGGGGCTCCCAATCCCCCTGCACTAGTCGGTCTACACATGATCGCGAGCGCAGTGCGTCTGCGGCCTCCATCCCAAATAAGGTCCCTGAGAAGGCTGTTCAGCTCTCTAAACCACGTCAGGGGGATTAACACTGGTAAGTTGACGAAGTAATAAAGGAGGCGTGGCAGCATAATCATCTTGGATAATGAAACTCTGGCCATTATGGATAGCCTAAGAGACCGCCAAAATCCCACGGATGCCCGAAGCGAACGGAGTGCCCTCCCTACGTTACCCACGTGGAGGTCTCTGAGGTCATGGAACACCTGTATGACCAAATACTTGAAAGTGTGTGGTGCCCATACCATGTCCTCCGGGCAGGACGAGGGGCGCTGACCTCCTGCTGTCAAGGGGAACACAAAGGTCTTGCCTCTGTTAAGGCGCAGGCCCAACAGGCCTCCAAAGTGGTCCAGGTTAGCCAGAGCCCAAGGCAGTCCCGATTCGCCCTTCCTTAGGTAGATTAGGATGTCATCGGCGTAGAGTGAGATAATATGTTCATCCTGTCCCTGCCCTCCGTCCGTAGGCGGGCCACCAAAGGCTCAATAGCCAGAGCAAATAACAATGGGGATAACGGGCACCCCTGCCTAGTGCCTCTACATATGGGATAAGCCTCCGATACCGTCCTGCCCGTTTGTACTCTTGCCAGGGGAGCGGTGTATAGCAGATCCACCCATCCTTCCCCCAGTCCCATTTGGAGCATAACATTCCTCAGATAGTCCCATCGGATCGAGTCAAAGGCCTTCTCAAAGTCAATCGCAAGGAGCATCCCTGCAGGGGGCTTCTCCTCACGTGGCATATGCAAGATGGCAAAAAGGCGTTTAAGGTTTAGCGAAGTATTGCGTGCTGGTACAAACCCATTTTGATCTTCGTGGATCAAACTGGATATATGTAGAAGCAGTCGGTTGGCCATAAGTTTACTGAGAATCTTGAAGTCAATGTTCAACATTGACAGTGGACGGAAGTCAGTCACAGACACATCTACCGAATCCAACTTGGGGAGAGGGACCACCAGGGCCTCCCTCATTGAGTCCGGTAGGAGGCCTCGTTGGAACGCCTCCGTGTACATTTCCACCAGTTGGTGTGCCAGCAAGGCCGAGTACCTCTTATAGAAATCCATCGGGAACCCATCTGTGCCCGGGGTCTTCCGTGACGCTAGTTGCGCGATGGCCTCCTGAACTTCCCCTAGAGTCACTGGTCCCTCCCAATCTGTCCCTCTCCTCATTCTCCAGTCTATTCAAGGGTAGTGGGTGCAAATAAGCATCCAATGGCTCTGTCTCGGGTACGTCTGGGCTCCTGTAGAGGAAGGTATAATAATCTCTAAAGGCGTTGTTTATGGCCCCCGGTGTTTTTCTGCTCTCCCTTTCATATCACGTACTCTTTCCCCCCCCCCTCCTCTCGGTCTCACCAACCAAGCTAACATCTTGCCCGATCTGCCTTCCCCCGCCTTCACTAAGGCTAAGTGTCTCTGCATGCTATGACATCTCAACTGCTCCTCGATCTGTGAGTGGGTCCTCCTCACTTCCTCGTACCTGTCGTGTTCAATCGCCTCTCTGCTCCCCCCCCCCTCTTTCTCCTTCATGTATGATCTTCTCTAATTTAATTAATTCCCGCTCCAGTGACAGGGATGTGGAATTCCTATCGCCCGACGCCCGGGACATCTTGTTTGGGGTCAAGGGCAACAAGTTTTTATGTTTACTTTGTCCTTGGGACAAGTAGGCCCAACCCCCTGCAGCACAAACCCTTTGGCTGCCTGTTTACAGAGAGTTGAGGTAATGTGTTTCCAAAAGATAATGCTGTTCGAACTTGTATTTATGGTTCATTATTTGAAAGCCTTCATTATTAGGGTGCGTGCTGTAAAGAAATGTTTTAAGGTCACACTTCACTACTGACGTTGGTTCCAGTACAACAAAAAAAAAAACGTGTACACACATGTTTGAAAAGTTTAGACTAAGAGGCTAAGTATAATGCTCCCAGAATGCTCTCTGATTATATGCAAATGAAGTGTCATTTAGTAAAATGTGTTGATGCATGCTAGTATTTCCCAAAAATATTTCTAATGGAAAATCAGTGTAACCATTTTCAACACGATTATGTGAAGCATGAAAATAAACAAACACTGACAAAGCCAACTGATCTGACATACTTTTATACGTCTTTTAGTTTCATCAATGCGTGTCTTGTTTTGACATGGCTTTTGTAACACTTTATTGTTGTGGGAGCTACCAGGCCCTCAACATTGTAACAAACATTGGCAAAACCCCCCCAAAAAGTTTTTGAACTCTTAAAGCACACGTTGCCACCAGCGGCATAACAAAGGCCCCGCAGCCGCCCTCCAGGGGGCCCCGTCAGCACAGCACCTGCCCTGAGTGAGTGTGGAGAGGGGGCTCCTCCATGTTCTTTGCAAAGGGGCACCCTCCAGTTTCGTTACGTCACTGATTGCCACTGTAGTTCCTGACACTGAACAAAACTACTTTGTGTGGCAATATGCTCCTTGTGGAAGAGCAGAATGCGATCACTCACAGTAAAGCCAGCCGAAAGAGAGAGAAATAGAAGTTTAATAAAAACAAAATGTCTTTGTTAACACCAGACCTAATTAGGGACCAAGACCCACATGTAGGTAGCTTTTTGCATGTCGCAAACAGCGACTTTCGCTGTTTGCGACGTGCAAAAAGCACATTGCGATGCACAAACCCAGTTTTGCGATTCAGTAACCTGGTTACCGAATCACAAAACGGGTTTGCGACTCGCAATTAGTAAGGGGTGTTCCCTTCCTAATTGCAACTCGCAGGCGCAAACCAATCGCAGTTTGCACCCATTTCAAATGGGTGCTAACACTTTCGCAAAAGGGAAGGGATCCCCATGGGACCCCTTCCCCATTGTGAATGTCACTGTAAACATTTTTTCAGAGCAGGCAGTGGTCCTGCGGACCGCTGCCTGCTCTGAAAAAATGAAACGAAAACGTTTCATTTTTCGTTTTTGTTATGCATCTCGTTTTCCTTTAAGGAAAACTGGCTGCATTACAAAAAAAACAAAAAAAAACTGCTTTATTGAAAAGCAGTCAAAGACATGGTGGTCTGCTGTCTCCAGCAGGCCACCATTTGTGAGGGGGTCGCAAATTGCGACCCACCTCATGATTATTCATGATGTGGGCATTTGCGAAGCCCTTGCGAATCACAGATGGTGTCAAGGACACCATCCTACATTCGGATTTGCGACTTGCAATTTGCAGGTCACAAATCTGAACCTATCTACTTGTGGCCCCAAATTCTTAAAGAAAGTCACAAAAGTGCACCCATGGTATATGTCGTAGCCCTATAAAATATTTGTGAACTGTATTTTAGCGTGGGTAAATACGATGTGTAAATTTGCTCATGTGAAAATCTATTGAGCATTTGCAAGTTCATTTTCCCTCCAGCCACTTTCTTCCCAACCCTGGAAGAAGTTCTAATTCTGCCATTGTCAGGAGTAAATGTCCAACCTTTCTTATTATGGGAAAATATTAGAGAGAAGCTGGTAAAAATCTTTAAAACATGCAGGTTAGTAGGTTTGCAGACTCAAAGGCATTCCAGCCCTGGAACTATTGCTTACTGCTTCCTCCAGCCCCAGTATGCAGATCTGCAGAAAGGTGGCAAAATAAGGAAATTGCTACAGTAGGGATTGAAACTCCAAGTATTCAAGCCCTACTATGGTAGTAGCCCTGGCATAATCAGAGAGGCTATTAATTGCTGCCATAATTTGTCGCCACACTACATGGCACCAAAGGGACAAGTAGATCTTTTTACAGGACAAGTAGATTTGAGAAGCAACCTGTCCCCTGGACAAGTAGATATTTTAATAAATTCCACACCCCTGAGCGATGTGGTCTGCCAGGTAAGAGCGGAGCGTTTCTCTGCACGCCTGGTCTTCCAGCGCTGCCGGGGTCAATCTCCACATTGGTATGGGGGTCTGTCGTTGTTCGCCCTCCATGTAAGCATTAGGGGGTTATGGTCAGAGAGGGTGCGTCCTAAATATTCTGAGTGTGTCATCTCCTGCGCTACAGAGGCCGAGCATACTATCCTATCTATCCTGATATGGACCCGGTGCAAGCTTGAGTAGTAAGAGTAATCCCTTTCCCCTGGGTGTTGGTTGCGCCAGACATTTACCAGCTCCCAGGCCCTCATCCAATCCCTCAGGTTTTCAGCTATTTTGTGCGTTACTGCGCCTTCCAGCGGGGGAGTGGAACGGTCAAGTTCTATGTCCATTATGCTGTTAAAACCTCCCCCAATCAATAGTTGTTCGCCTTGTTGGCGGGTGAGGTGACTCGAAAGGCGCTGCATGAAGGGGATCTGATCCAGGTTAGGGGCATATACACTAGTCAGGACAATCAGGGGTCCATGTAGCTTCCCCTTCACTGTTACAAACCTGCCCTCTTGGTCTATGTCAGCCGAGATAGCTTCAAAGGGGACTCCCGCTCTAACCCACACTAGTGCTCCTCTAGCATAAGCCGAGTATTTGGTGGCAAATACCTGCCCTCTCCATCTACGTCTCAGTTTTTCAATTTCACTCGCAATAAGGTGCGTTTCCTATAGCAGGGCCACATGGATACCCCGCCTTTTCAGGTAGGTTACCACTTTATGTAGTTTAGCGGGTGACCCCATCCCCCTTATATTCCATGTTAGTAAGTTATACTGATGTGTCTGCAGCGGGCCATGCCCTCTCCACCCACCTAGACCCCGTGCCCCGCCCCTCACAGGCTTTTCCTGTATATGTGTGACCCTCATCTTCGACATCACCATCAAAACGTAAAACTGTGACTCCCAACTCCCCTTCCCCAGGGCGCCTCTCCAACTGTAGGTAGCCCACAAAAAAGTGCAACAGTGCAACTTAGTCAACAATTTAGGTATGGATTTCGCCATCTTAAGCTGAGTGACCGAGACACCTGTAGCGCGTGGCGACTCCATGCCTGTCAGGGCCTGCTGCCTGTGCTGTGCTCCTCACCTCAGGTCCAGACTATGGATTCGATCAGCCCAGTTCATCTGCCGTTTGTGGCGTTACCTTCGGGGCAGGCACGGAGCAGCCCGAGCCCCCCAACGAGGACACAGAGGCCCGGTCCGACTCTCCTCCACTGCCGTCCTGTGGGGACACCTCTTTGCTTATAGATGCCGCTGCCTCTAGGGCTGCTCTCTTGGCAAGGTCTTTCTGGGCCCTGGTCGCTTCAACGCGTCTGTTCCGCTGTCTCCTCTGTCCCCCACGGCGGCTGCGCCCAGCCTGGTCGCTCCCACCTCGGCGCCCTTCCTCTATTCCGCGTGTCTCTAGCCATTCCCATGCCTCTTCGGGTCTCTGGAAAAACATAGTTTTGTCATTAACAATCGCCCTCAGCTTGGCCGGGAAAAGGAGTGAGTACTGGATCCCTTCTTGCCTGAGTGCCCTCTTCACAGTCAGGAAGGAGGCCCGTCTAGTTTGTACTTCCAGCTTGAAATCCGGGAACAGCGTCACCTCACCATTCGCTACCCTGAAGGGTCCAGCTTCTCTGGCACGTTGGAGCAGGGCGTCTCTGTCTTTGTAGTGCAGTAGTTTGGCCACCACCACCTGGGGCGGCCTTCCCGGCTCCAGGGGTCTCGAGGGCACCCGGTGCACACGCTCTAAGAAGAAGAACGGGGTCAGGCGCTCTGGCGCTACCACTGTGCGCAGCCACTCCTCTAGGAACTCTGTCATGTTTGTTCCTTCTGCTCCTTCCGGTAGGCCCACTACCCGCACGTTATTCCTACGGCTTCTCCCTTCCGCATCTTCTGCCCGTCGTTCTAGGCGCAGGACTCGGATGGTTAGATTGATTACTGTGGCTGCTAAGTCTTCGTGTTTCGGTGTAAGCTCCGTCAGTGTAGTTTCTGCCTCCCGCACTCTGTCTGTCAGCTTTTGGTGGTCTGCCCTCAGAAGACCCACCTCTACTGCCACTTGGTTGAAATCGTGTTGCAGGGTTGCTTTGGTGTCCTCAATGGCACCTAGTATCTTATCAAGTGTGGCTTGCACTGTTGGGTGGGTGAGGTCTCCGGTGTGCTCCCCGCCACGGTCAGCTGGGGTCCTGCGGCTCATCATGTTATCCTTGGTCCGGTTCCTGGATGACATCTGTGGTGTGCTACTCTGTGATCTGAGTGCCCAAAAGGGATGGGGCCTTTCTCCTTGTTGTTCCTGACTCACGCCGGCCACATTCATGACTCATTCCAGCAGGTCCCAATGTGTTGGAGCGACTGCTCCCCGGTCCGGTGGGTGCTCCCCCCACCGGTGGTTACTGGTTGGGATGCTCTCTGCCCCCTCAGTATGCCACCTCAAGTCTGTTTGGGGACCAACCGCTAGCACCCCCACCAGGTTGCGACTGCAGCGTCGTAGCGGTGCACCAGAGGTCCACGTGAGAGGGCCAATGTCCCGAGGTGTCTATTCAGTGCCCAGCTTAAATCTGCCCGCTTCTCATTGCTCCATTCGGTTCCTCTTCTGCTCGGGAGGCCGTCGTATCTCTCGCCAGCACAGGTCACATCCACTACCGGGCCGCGGCACGCCCGCTCCACCAAATGGTAGGAAGGGCCCAGCAGCGGCTCCCTTCACCCAATGGGCACCTCCCGGTCTCCTGTCGGGCCCACGCAGCCTCGCCCGCTCCCACCTGGGGGCCCCGAGGGTCTGTTGCCTAGCGCCGGGCGGGTCCCACGTCCAGGACCCCGCTTCCCGATCGCT
Source organism: Pleurodeles waltl (assembly GCF_031143425.1). NCBI lineage: Eukaryota > Metazoa > Chordata > Amphibia > Caudata > Salamandridae > Pleurodeles > Pleurodeles waltl. The sequence goes on from NC_090450.1 coordinate 703,702,666, forward strand.
GCCTTCTTGATTGGCGCGCAGGGGGGTCGAAACTCCAGCTGCCGACGACCCCTCCGACGGCCGGCGTCCAGGGGAGTCCCCGGGTGTCTCCTCCGCGCAGCCCCGGGCCCCGTCAGCACCTACCTGCCGCCCACAGCAATCCGTGACTCCACACCACTGCCTCCGGCGACGCCGCTCAACCTGAGCTCCCGGCTTCAGGGCCGAGCTCTGTCGCGCACCGAGGCCGCTCCCTCCCCGGCGCTCCGAGGGACTAAAATCCGGCGCCGCCGATTCCCGCCGGGTCAGACCATCCCAGTCTGTGTAATTTCCCCTGCTGGTCCCCGGGGAGAGTTGTATTTCAGGATTTTGTGTCAGGCCCCGACGGAGCCGTTAAATTATACGCCCGCCATCTTGGCTGGGTTAGCCACGCCCCTCAACCCCAAGCATTACTTATTGTACCTTTGGCACATCACTTTCCAGATTCTGCACTGGACACAGCCCTCACTACATTTTTCTGTTCACCCCACGCAGAGACATTTTAAGGTGTGGGCTTTGGCCCAGGGACCCAACCTTTCAGGGGGCTCCCCTTGAAAGGGCCAACTCTGTTCTACAAAAAGTCTTGGCCTGATGACCTTAAATAACTCTTAAACAGATTGTTTGAAATACTGTTTACCTATAATTTATTTTTAATGTTGGTTATGTATGAGACCCTATTACTGACATTTTGCAGGGAAAGGTTGTTTGTTTCATGCAACATTCATAAAAAGGTTCCTTTTAGATCAAAACAGGACTTCACATATGAGAAATGGGAAAGTGTCACTGAGATGATATGCAGTAATAGTAGTGAGCTGCTGCTGTGGTACAGTATTGAAAACACTTGTCACTATTCCTGAATATTAGATGTAGACACATTTTGAATTTGGACAATGGTGCCTGTGTACTGTGAGCGACCTGGTCAAAGAGGACATGAAAGAGGTGGAACTGGATAATAAATTCAACGCTATTCCAAACAGGGCCCCCCAAAATTCTTGAGATGTCCCTGACCCCATGAAAGGAGGACAGGGACAGAAACAGGAGTGCTGATGTACGCTTGTAGTCCTGAGAGGGAAAACGTTTGTAATTTAATCTGTGGGGTCTGCATTTGAAAAGCAGTCCAAGAGATTGGATTTGTGTTCATCCATTTTCCCCGAAAAATAAAGTACCTGTGGGCAAAATTGTGGGTGAAAATGAGCCACTATCACTCAGCCAGCCCTTTCACCTTCCTCAGACGCAAGGGTGCTGTGAGCGCATAATATGAGGTTTCTTGGAGCAGTTTCATAAGCACCTTCAAGATGTAAGAAAATGATTTCAATTGAACCTTTAAATATGGCAAAGGTACCGATGACAACATAGTAGCTGCAGATAAAGACACTACAGACTTTTTTCTGCAGCAACATGACCTTGATGAGGTGACCTTTGAGGATGCGCCTAACCTCTAGCCCAGCAAACAGTACATGATCTTCCTTTCTTCAGATCCACAGTTTTTGGATTACACACAAAGGATGTAATCCCAAAGGTTAAATTGAACCGTAAAACAGAGAGTTTAAGAAGAGCAGAAATATCTCCAGGATTCACTTCAGTGCAGTCGACAAACACCAGAAACAATGATTTTATGTTCCCAACTGCCAAATGCAATTGCAGGAACAATACCAGTCACAACCTTTTTTCCCACCCAAGACAGAAAATTAAAGAGGAAGGTGATAATCTTCGATGGCTACAGGAAAGGCACATTCTCCAAATAAGCAATAACTATTATCCGACCCTCTTGGCCCTCCACTTCTAGGGGGTGGAGTATTTTCAAAGGTCTCCCAGCCAAGGTGAGGATGACAAGAAACAGATGTTGATTGATGTCATGCAAATTCGATACAAGATCAGGTTTTCCGGTTCTCTGTTCACTATTCTACCAAGACAGTTTCTCCTGGATTGTCTAGTACTGGAGTTACAGATTCTCTTACTGAAAACACTGTTGCATTTGTTTTAAACATTCAGAGAACCAAGAGCATACACCACAACTTTTCCTTGGTCCATAAAAAAGACTCAGAACTTGAACTTTGTCCCATTCTGGATCTGCTGAAAACTGCAGCCAATTGCTTATAGAGAGCAAGGTTCAGGGTGTTGTAGTTCTACCAAATCTGCCATAGTTAACATCAATAACACTGGATGCTGGCCTTGAACCTGCAGCTTGTGTAATTTACACCTCACTAACCTTCTGAAACTATCGTTTAGGGGTACTATTGTTTTCCTTCGCAAATGGATCGTCATCTAACCTTGCTTGGATTTTGGATTTTCAAAACAAACTAATTGAGAACGATACTGCAGGACCTACTGACTACAGTAGCCCTCCTTATAGGTCTAGTTCTCTACATCTGCACAGACAAATCAATCTTCTCTCCATGTCATGTTATTGAAAAAACGTAGCAGTATATTTGGATGCAAGAATTGAAAAACTGTTTCATTTAGAGAATTGACTCTCTTCTCTACACATGTCTCTCCTTCACCAAATGACATTACCCAATAGTCACACAAGTCTCCTCTCATCCGGGCTCCATTGTGTTGTGTGTCTTCCTCATTCTTACTGCCAGTTTGCTCATGAGTCTTCTAGATGGATGTCAGCAAGCTATGTGGTGGCAGAAGGCAGAGGGCGGGGATGACAAGATAGCTGTGAACAACGCGTCTCTCTGATGTCTCTCAAGGTGGTTTTTCAAAGAGCATGTTACATGGAGTTTAGGTTGAAAAGCTTCTAACGAGTCAATCCATTGAGATAAATGTAAGTGAAAGAATGTTAATTTCAGTTGGAGGAGCTGGTAATGCAAGGGAAATGGTCTACAGAGACCAAACCTATCACTTCAATGCATTTGAACTTTGGACAGGCCATCAAGCCCTGAAATCCTCTCAGCCTGGGATCTCCTCCATTTCAGTCTCATGATACACCGACAGCGCTACCATTACATATATATCTTAATAAACATGGAAATATAATTAGTCTTACAAAAAGCACAAACAATCTGCCACTGGCCTCTGTTGAGAAATATTGACATCTTTACATTTCATGTTCTAGAACTTCTAAATTCAAAGACTGACAGACTCCTGCAAGAGCAATATTCAGTGGGTCCTAGTCTGCTTCACAACATCTTCCCAGTGAGGATGTCAATACATAGACTTAGTTGAGAAAGAATAGATCTAAAAATGGAAATAATTGTGTTCCAGGTTTCCAGAGCCCTGGATATTGCTGTTTCTGAAAGTAATCACCAAGCTGAAGAAGTGCAGGGTGAAGAGGATTCTCATTAATTCATACCGCTCTTGTCAGTGGTGGTATTCAGTCTGCTGCAGTTATCCATCTAGCCACGGAACTGTCTCCACCTGACAGGTCAGACATTCTCTTCAGGATGCCAGGCAGCATCTTCCTCCAGCCTGCCATTGCTAATTGTGACTGCCTGGCTCCTACCATTTAGGTACATTATACTGCCTTTACTACTTATTGGAGATCTGTTTCTCATGCATCTTTTTTCACAATTGCTATAATTAAAGCTTTCATTACAAAGGTTTTCTACCAGTATTTGATTGGTCTATAGTCTACTCAAATTATGACCTCCCTTTGAGCATGCACAATTCAGATCTTCAACATTTATGCTGGCCTGTTTGTTTTTGTGTTTCCTGGAAGATTGTCCTTTTAGTAACTCGTACATCAAACAGGTTGATAGGTAAAATTTGAACTCTTTTTATGAAGAACCATATGCAGTTTTCCATCGTGTGAAAAGTGTATAATTAGTTGGGGTGGTTGTGAGACCTCACTGAGTAATAATGTCACTAATCCGTTTCAGGTCCAGTTAGGTTTCTTTAAATCACACCTTAGCTCAGTCCTGAGTAATTGTGGCTCAGAACAATCAGACTTAACTCGAAACAAGTGTAAAGCATTTGTCATTATCAAAACAGTCAATAAGTAAGAAGCATGACACAATAAAAAATCCCACTCCAATGCGTAAAAATATAATATATGTTTATCTTTAATAAGATACCAAAATGACAAAGACTGATGAAGGGAACTGGAGTTATTCATTTTTGCAAGCTTTTCATAAATCATTGCAATTCACTCTAAAAAGTTTGAAGAAGTTTATGAATAACTGCATTTCACTCTTACCGGTAGTCTGTGAGCCTCGATGCGAGAGTCTGGTACAAAGTCAAGGTTTTAGACTGATTACGAAGGAAATCAGAGTCGGATGCAGGCGCCGGGTTGGCCTTGGTCAAGATTTAGTCTTTACACTTAGAATATTTTCTGGTTCTTTTTCTCGTGGACGGGGAGGGGGAGGTCGGTGGGATCCTCTTCAGCTTGGAGCTGGCATGGGGCTCAACGTTGACGGATAGGCAAAGTCCAGCGGTCCAGTGAAGAGTCTTGGTTTTTGGTGGCATCCAGGTCTACCCACAGACCAACAAGTAGCGGTAATCAATGAGCCTTGGTCTCTGTGGTAAAAACACATTATCTTTTGCAGTTGGCTTACAAGTTTAAGTTCTGGGAGAGAATGGGTATGCTCTAGCTCTATCTGAAGATCCAGGACCTGGGAGGCACCACTGAGGGGCTGGAATTCAATCTCACAGGCTACACCAGTGGAGTACATGGCAAGTCCACTGGCTACTTGTCTGCTGGGAACATTACAGTTGCAGGCCTCTTTAGCATTTTTGTGTCCCTGGAGCGTAACAGGGGGCTAGCCACCTAGCCTTGGTGTCTATTCATTGGTCCCTGGCAAAAGTGGAAGCAGTCCAGCCATTTGGGTCTCTCGCCACAAATTCGACAGTAGGTACAGCCCTACGCTTTATGAAGTCCAGTCTTGGTTCAGTAGGGACAGTATTTCTGGGTGCAATCTTTCTTCATGAGGTCCATAGATTCAGCAGGTGAAGTACTTCTTGTTGCCTTTCCAAGTCCAGCAGTGTACTGAGGCTAGGGACGAGAGGTGCCTCTTTAATGGCAGTTTTGAGTTTGTGGGTAGGAAGGACGCAGTAGCCAATGGACTACAATTCCCACGGGGCAACCCTACTCACCTTTACATCATTTCCTGTTAGGTTGGCACTGAACAATCCCGCAGTGCACCCCTCTGCCCTCATCCAAGATGTGGTACTCTTCTTTTTAGATCAAAGCTATGGGCACACCCTTGAGGTGTGTCCAGTATAATGAGCCACCACTCTTGGAAAACCGGTTCTGCAACAGTTTTTTCACCCTCTGGAGTTGATGCCAGCCCGTCTACTTAAACAAAGGAGCAGGCAAGATAAAGTGTGACTGACATTTGCCTTTCAGAGGCAGTAGCCACTTTGAAGCTAGGCCATCTGTGGTCACCGCCTTTGTGCCATCCCAGGAGGAGGAGGACACACCTCCTCTCTCCAGCATACTATGTGTTCCCCTTCCTGGGAGCACTTTACACCTCCTAGCATGAGGGCAGCAGGCTGCCTTGAGTGACAACCACTGCAGTTAATCAAAAGCAGCTATGAGACGATTGGGGCAAGAAAGTGATACCTTTCTAAATCACCTTTGAATTACAAGTACTTTAAATCCTACTTCAGCATTAAGTCTGGTTTAATGTAGCACTTAATATGATACTTTGGAGTATTAGGCTTGGTGGTCCAAAATGTAAGTTAGTATACTACAGTGAAAAAAAAAAACATTTTTAGTTTTCATTGTCAGGACAAAAGGAAAGTATAAAAGAAACAAGTCCTTCTTTTTAATAGTTAGCACCCTGCCTTGTGGGCTATCAAGGACCCCAGGGGAGATTTATAAATATTAAAAAGAATGATTTCGACCAGACAACAGGATTTATTTTGCCATGTCAGTTTAGCAGTTTAAAAGCTGCCCGACGGGGCTGCAGTAGCAGACATAGAGCCATGTTTTCACTTTATGACAATAAGTCCTACAGGCCGCTATTGATGTTGAACTTACCCGCCCTGGGCATGCCTTGTCCCATATACTAGGGATTTATAGGTAGGTTAACTATGCCATGCATGGATTAGTCAATTGTACATACACTTTTAATGGTAAGAGCACACTTACTGGGGCATTGTCAACGAAGCCAGGTGCACTTCAGAGTTGAAACAACAGCAGCATCATTCCAAATATTTGGGGTAATGGGGATCCTACAAAAAGAGGCCCTTTCTCACATACATTGTAGTGAGGTTTCTTTGAGGTCTCCCTGTTTATTTCTTCCAAAAGAAGGCTAAAGGGTCCTTGCTGTATCAAGTAGATAAAACCAATGGAATGTACACAGTCTTTGTAAACTGTTGAGTTGTGTAGGTCAATGCTTTGGACATTTAAATCTTGAAGGCATGACATCATTGTGAAATCTTCCTCAAGAATGGGACTAGGGTCCCCCCGCTGCGCTCCTTTCATGTGGTGGTTCCCTTCATACTCACTGTTAGACGAGGTCTTTAGGGGGTAATTACTTCAAGCAATAGACATTTTTTTTTCCACATAAACACAGGGTCCATAGATACATTTGCTACTGTTTGGAAAACCTTCAAAGTTTATATCAGAGGGGTTACCCTATCCAGATACGCAGGAGTCCTCCACTGTTTTCTGAATAGTTTAACAAAACTTGAGCAATTATTGGCTTTGCTAGAACAGCAACATAGGGATAGAGGTGAACGAGGCCTATTGGGCACATTGAAAGTGAAGGTCGATGAGTACACGAGTTGGCTCAGCATGAGATAGGTCATTTCAGGAAATATTCAGTAGCCCATATATATGGAGAAAGTGAAGGCCCGGGAGCTACGTTGGCAGCCACAGTGCGGCCCTGCCATGATAATGATACTATATTAGAGGTGCAGGACGAGCAGGGAAACCCTGTATGTACCGCAGAGGCAACACCTAGTTGCTTTTGCAGGTATTACTACAAACTATCCATGATGCAGCCCACCACAGAAGAGGATGTTATTGTGGGCTACCTGGCTCTTATACCCATGAAATGTCTTGCAAATGACCAGAGAGAAAGGCTGATGGCCCCGTTGACCCAGGGGAAAGTCTGCGCTGCGCTTCAGGACATGCCCTCCGGAAAGCCTACAGGTATGGATGGCCTTGGGGTAGCCTTTAACAAGGCTTACCAAGATGTATTGGTACCCCATTTGGACACTCTGCTTACAGAAATGGCAACAGACGGTATGATGCCCCCCACTATGAGAGAAGCTCTTCTAGTCAAAATTGTGCAGCCTGGGAAACCAGTAAATGCCTGCTCCACTTATTAGCCGCTGTCCCTTTTAAACGTGGACAAAAAAAGTTTTACTAAAATCACCTAGCATCGATCCTACCAACAACGGAGGACTAGGAACAGACGGGATTTTCCCAGGCTGGTCCCTCACATACAATCCCAGAAGCTTTTTCGGAGTGGTGCAAATTTTAAATCCAGAGGTGTACGCTATAGCAGTTTTTATTGACGCAGAAAAAATGTTTGATTTGGTTGCCTGAAGTTTTATGAGAGTACTGCTGTGACGGATTTGCATAGGTGCATAGTATTCCACCGGCTGGTGAACGTGCTTTATACACAGCCCACAGCCCAGGTATGCATCAATGGTATAATCTCTGAGCCTATTATTATTAGCAGGGGGACCCGGCAGGGTTGCCCTCTCTCCCCCTTGCTATACACCCTGGTGGCAGAACCGTTGGCATGTGTGTTGCGTGAGTACCACTCGCATCAGGAACTCGTATTCCCCGGATAAAGGTTAATAATCTCTAGCTATGCAGATGACACCTTGCTATATATTCAGGACCCAGATCGCAATCTTTCACCAGTGTTGCAAGAGGTGACTGTTTTCGGAAGTCATTCAGGGCTTCATATAAACTGAGACAAGTCCATTATTTTTCCACTTAAGCCTGCATCAATCCAGGTGGCCATAGAATATCCATTGCAGTGGGCCACCAAAGCTATACGGTGTTTGGCGATACGGGTGTACTCTGACTCAGATATAGTACTACAGGAAAACTATGTTAAAGCAGAGCCCAAATTTGCTGAGGCGATTGAAGCTGGATCAAATCACCTCTCTCACTGGCCGATCGTGTGGCCCTTATGAAAATATTCGTGCTCCCTCTTTTTGTTTTTGTTCATAAACATACCGCTCCAACTGCCACAGTTGATCTGGGTTATGCTGTGCAGGCTAGCCTGGGCAGGAATGCAGCCATGCATGAGTTGGGACACTCTTTTGCCACCCTATGATATGGGAGGGCTGAGCGCATCGGATCTTAAGGTCTGTTATCACTCAGCACAGAGCAGTTTTGCTTATTATAGGGTGCATGGCACTCGAGCCCTTCCCCATTGGCACCTAGATCACATACTGGCAGCCCCACTCACCCTTACCTCAAGCCGTTTTCCGCAAGTCGACCCGTCGGTACCAGGTTTTTGACTCCTTTAATAGAACAATTTGTTAATGGAATAATTTATTAGATCGGCAATCAGGAGCGCTCCTGTATTCCCCACATACTCAACTAAACTGGTGTTTATGGTTTACACTGGGGAAGAGGAGGATGTGACGCGGGCACTTAACTCCCTGGATATACACAAGATGGGAGACCCTTTTTGAGGAAGGGGCGATGCAAGCCTGGAATCATGGCCACATCACCATCAGTAACACCTACTGCCTTGACACAGTTCCATTATTTTAGATCCAGATAGGCTATGCGTGAACTACTAGGCGACAATCTTTTGGAACCTCCCGAGCTGCCAGCACTATCCTTCTTATTACAGTCTACTTCACCAACTCGATTAGTAGCTAGACTTTATGCGTATGCACAAGAGACCCACAAACATAACCTGTCGAAACCCAGAATGGAATGGCAAAGAGAACTTCAAATTAATATAACAGATGCTTGGTGGCAGTGCTGTTGTTCGCTTACGCAGTCGATTTCCCTAAATGGCAGGCATAGCTTGATACACGTCAAATACATTAACTATACGCTGGTTAGACTCGCCAGATATGGACTATGCGAAAGTGCAAGGCGGCTGAAGCTGGCTTTGCGCACCTAGCTTGGTATTGCTTGAGGGTACAAAGTTTCCGGGAGGAGGTATTTCTGGCATTGGCAGCCATCAGTAGGTACATTTTGGCCAGGGATTCGCTTCTGGATCTATTAGAATATGATAGAGCAGTACCAAAAGCAGATATGAAGTTAGTGGCTTTGGGTCTACTGCTGGCGAGACGCAGGATTGCTATTCGCTGGCCCCGAGGCCTGTTAACTCAGGTTAAGGACTGGCATGGAGACATGGTGTATTGTAGCCCGCATTCTGATGTATACAGAGAACTGCTTCAAAGCTGCAGCAGACCACACAACATATGGTGAACATACAGTGCCTACCTACGCAGAGAGCATAACATAGAAGTGGACAGTCAGTGATCAGGCATGGCTGGAGAGGAAGCGCAGTTGTCGACTATCTCCGAAGAGGGTGAGGCAGTCAAGGAAAATAAAGTTAACAGGAGATGATAATTACTGATAAAGGATTTAGATATATATCACACTGTAATTTGTAACATTTATTGATCTACGTATGTTGAGCACTGCAGACGATGACTTATACAGTGTTTATTGATATTATATTTGTTATAACCGTAGTAATCAGTAGAGGATGTTCTCAGTTCATGTAGCATGTTGCTGTCGGATACCCAAGGCTTTTCTTTAGCATTGCTGTATCTGCTGTAATATCCATACTAAGCCAACCTGACCTTTTCTGTATTGAGACTGTTGAAACATCAATACATTTAATGAAAGCTTAAAAAACGCTTCCCCAAGAAGAGTTGAACTCTGTTCCTTTCTTCAAAATGTGTTCAGTGTCAAGGGGTCTGTGATCACTTCAATCTTGAACCCTTTTTGATCTCCCAGAAAGGATTGTGAACTTCCTTTTCTGCATATAAAGAGACAAGTTCTTTAGCTCTCTTCGCAAGAAAATTGATGACTATATCTGGTGAAAAGTGAGCAACGGTAAAACATTCAACCACAAAAGCTAGAAAATTTGAAAGTTTTCCACTAACGAAAGTGTTCAGGGCTTTACAACTTTCTCTTCCTTCGTCCATGCAAAAATTCCCTGCTGATAAGCCAGCACCGGGGACAAATGTTTTCTCTGCAGGATATCTTGCACATGAAAGGCAGAACATCCTGCAGCTAGGAAAGTGCTCTAGCAGCAAGCATGCTTTGGTGGACAACTGGTTAGGAGTGTGGGTGTGTGGCATCAGGTGGTGGACAGTGCTGGGGAACTGGTACAGTGTACTTGAAGTAGGGATGACTTGATCTGGCAGAAAAAGACAATAGCAGAGAGGGAGGGTGGGGTCATGTGGTGTGCGATGGGTACAAGGAGAGGGTGGATCATGGAATGTGCCTGTGTTTGCCTGCTTACTGATTTGTTTTTCTTTTTAAATTCATGAAATTCATACTTTAGGAAGCTCTTCTTGTTTTTTTTTTTTTAAAACACTTCTGAATTTAATTTTTGCACAACTAAGCAATATCACACACCCTTGTTAATAAAGTAGAATGTGTGCTTAAAATACAAAGCTCCCATCTTGTAAAATGTCAGGAGGTATTTTTAGGAAGTGCAACATATCCCTATTGGGATTATGTATTCGCTCCCATTTGCTGATAGGTCTTCAACTCTAAATTGGAATAACATTTAAATCTTGCACCTTTTCGGATAGTGTTGTAAAATAAAAGGTCAGTGTGCCTTACAGGGTTGTTGGCTAGGGGCCGAATACTTTGGAGGCACTACCAGAGATACTGCACCTCTGACGCATTCATTGAAAGAATAACACTACTGAGTTGGCTACTGCTGGATCCTGGTAGTGGTAAGTAGAGTGCCAAGAGCCCCCATGTAGAGGTTGAAGAATACGGGCGATAGGATATAACCATTAGGGTACTCTGATTGTAAAATTGATCTTCTGGGACCTAGAAGTGCCCAAATGAAAGATTTGGTGTTTGCATATGTAATCCATTGTTCTGACATTCTACAACATTAAGTTCATTGTTGTCCATCTTTATGATTTAATCTAACTCAGGAGAAAAGTATCTGCACTCTGCCCTTTCAATACTATTTGGCTACCTGCAGGACAGTTTATGTAAGGTTATCTGTGTGCTTTGAGCATAATGTATTCTACCATAGGTGGTGTTAATGTTCTGCCCTTGATCTTGGATTTGTGTTGAATTATTATTCTGTATCTCTTGATTGATTGTGTCAGAGTGAGGTGGGCAGATATGTGGGAAGGTTTGAGGGTTATTGTGACAAGCTTAATGGTTTTGTCAAGGGAAGAGCGAGAACTGTGGATATCTGAAACTACATTATTGTTGTTTTAGGTATGTATACCAGAGAGTAGAGAACTATCCAACATCTGATAGCTTTAGAACATTTGTGTTATGATGTTTTCAAAAAAGGGCAAAATAAAAATAAAAATCTGCAGTTTTTGCTGAGATCCCGCAGGACTCCCTCAGGATCTCAGAATTGTTATTTAAAAAAAAAAAGCATTGGCAAAGCCAATAGGCCTTGCCTATGGAAGAGCTATTTGCTTTGACAATGTGTTTTTGCCATGTTGCACACCAGTGTGGCTCCTGTTTAGCATTGTTAAACGTTAGTGGCTTGGAGTGTCCTAGAGTGGAGCATGTGGAGTAGAGTATAGAGTTGAATAGAGAGGAGTAGAGTTCAGTGGCATAGAGGGTAGTGTTGTAGAGTGGAGTGGGGTGGGATAGGGTGGAGTGGGTTGGAGTGGATTGAGATAGAGGGGTGGATTGCATTGGAGTAGTGTATTGGATTGGGGTGGAGTGGGGTGGATTGAGTGGAGTGTGGTGGATTGGAGTGGCTGGACTGGATGGGGTGGATTGAGGTGGGATGGATTGACATTGGGAGAAGTGGAGTTGAGTGGACTGGAATTGAAGGCGTTGGATTATGGTGGATTTCACTGAAGTGCATTGGGGTAGATTGAATCGTTGTGGGGTGGATTTAAGTTAGTTTGAAGTTGGGTGTATTAAGGTGGACTTGATTGAACTGGAATGGGATGGGTTAAGGTTGATTGGCTTGGAGTGGGGTGGATTGGAATGGGGTGGAATGGATTTGAGTAGGTGGATTGGGTTGACTGGATCGGGGTGGGTTGGATTGGGGTGGGGTGGGTTAGATTGGATTGGAATGGGTGGGTTGGACTGGAATAGGTAGTTTAGAGTGTAGTGGGGTGTTTGGAGTAGGGTGGATTGGATTGGACTGGGTGGGGTGGATTGTATGGATTGGATTGGGGTTGATTGGATTGGGGAGAGGGGAATTGGAGTGTGGTAGATTGGACTGGGGTGGATTGGATTGGTGTGGGGTGGATTGTGGTAGATTGGAGTGGGGTAAATAGGGATGGATTAGAGTGGGGCGTATTGGATTGGTGTGGAGGGGAGTGAGGTAGGGGAGATTGGTGTGGACTGGAGTGGGGCGGGTTTGATTGGATTTGGGTGTACGGTACGAATATATGTTAAAGCAAAATTTCTGAAATTATATGAGAAAGGAACAATGTTGCTTTGCAATGTTTAGAACAAGAAAATCCTCATCTTTTGAGAGACGCGCCTATGAGCAAAAACAAAACATGGGTGCAAAGTGAGATAAGAAGGTAAGGTAAGATAAGAAGGAGGTAAGAAAAGTTAACTATAGAAAATAAAACGTTGCAGTTTTATTAGTCCTTCAGGGGCAGCAGACGGGCACTGAAGTTGAATCAGTCAGTGCCTGGTCCCTGCCCCACAGAGACGAGCGGAAATGATGCCAGTTCTGCAGTGACAAATTAAGAGGCTTTAAAGAAGAGTGCCAGGTAAGCCAACAGGTAAACAACGGGCAGGCTCCAAGCTCTTTTTGTTTACAACAGTGTTTTGCAAGTGAGACACATTCGCTAGCGCATGCTTTTGCAGGCTCCACCATATTTTTTTTTAGCTATATATGGGGAAGGGTGCTGTAGTAGGGCCCCCTACCCAGCCCATTTATCGAGGACTGGTATATATAAGGAGAGGGGGCACACGGCCATCGTCCCTGAGCTGTTTGCAGCCCTGGAGACCCCAACCCCTGGCTCCCAATCTAATTCTTGAGGGGAGGAGGGCATGCAGCCTCCCTCGCTGAGCCATTTTCAGGCCCTCCTCCCTGAAAGGTATTCACCTGCGAGACCCCATGCCTCTGGCCCAAAGTATTTAACAAGGGGAGGGAAGCCATGTGTCCTCCTTCCAAGAGCCTTTATCGGTCCCAGGGACCCCCATCACCCAGGGCAGGCTCACTTGCTGTGTCCCAAGGAGTCCACCCCCAGGACGTAGTAGTTTCCCTGCCCACACCAGTGCGGGTGGTGAAACATGTTTGCTCCAGTCTAGCGGTAGCATTGTCAAATGTCCTGCCAGATGGAAGCAAACACAAAGTCTGCGCTCAGCTGGCGGGAGCTTTATAAATACTCCGGCTGGCAGGTAGCAGACTTATCTGTATCCCTGCCTGCACTGATGCGGGCAGGGAAACAGAACAACATATTGCTCCTGCCTGGCGCTTCGTTGGTGTCTTTTGATGTGATATTTTTTGTAATGGTGTGTTAAATTATAGTAATTTTATCTGTGTGGCATTGATATGGCAGTGCTTTGCCAACTATGTGACTTTGGTGCAATGAGGGATTCTGTCTAGCAAGAGCTATCTGAGAATGAACTTTTCTAAATGGGATGATGTTATTGTTGATTGTAGAATGCGGTGGGATGAGGATAACATCACAACTATTAGAACATTGGAATGTTGGGAGCTCCATTGAAAACAGTGGAACTCTGGGCTTCTAATGGCCGTTAAAAGCCCTGAGCTCCAACATTCCAGTTCTGGCCACAGTTTTGCTGTGAACAAAGGCCTCACAGAGCTGAGGGGATTGTAATCTCCTTGGCTCAGTGAGGACTTTGTTTCATTTATGAGAACATTCTGCTCTCTATTGGTGATATGGTCTAAAAGCCTTATAGCCCTCCGTAGATGGGCTATAATGGCATTAAAGTCCTGTTCCCTTGTTAAAGGCTCTTGCCTTCTCTTCAGCTCGGGCCTTTAACACTGTAGGAAGCCTTTGATGGCCGGTGTAGCCCACTACTGCGGGCTATAAGGCTTCGAGCTATCAGATTTGTGTTTGTTGCCTATGATAAGGGCTGTGTCTTTGTGTGTGTGTGTGTATATTTTTTAGAAGATGAAGGATCACAAGAAAACAACAGCCAGCCTGGGCAAAAATCTGGATCCCAAAGGATACAGTGAGTCACAAGAAAATGAAATATCGAAGAAAGAAGTGACTCAAACAGATGGTCTCATCAAAGAACAAAAATATATTTCCACTACAACGTTTCGGCTTCCGCCTTCCTCAGGTAGTACAATATGATTTGCTCAGTGGCTGCACAGCTGACAATGCTGGAGTTTCAAAAAGCATCATGAGTGAAGATTCCAATTTAAATGTGGAATCAGTGCAGTCCTGAGAACTCTTCAGATATGCAGAAATCAAATGGTATTGCCAGTGTAGATATGCAGATAGGCAGAGTTGCAATATTTTTTTTTTTTACCACTGATAACTGTGGGGAGGGACCGTGACTCACAGGAGGCGAAGCCTCGAGTGAGTCATGATGTTCCTCTCACTCAACAATAGTAATAAATATCATAGTATATTCTGCACATCTATGTTTATGGTTTATGTAATTACATTTTCATGCATATTTGTATTAACAAAAGGTATTTAGGGTGTTACACGAGCACAGCAACGTAAAATCATATCATACTAAAGAGTCTTTTAGGAGTAATGGCCCCTCCCACACTCATTAATGGCAATAAAGTGCATATTGCACTCTGTGCCTCTCCGAATATACTATATATATTCACTGAAGAAAAAATGCTCACATCGTTTAAAAAAAAAGAAAAAAAACAGTAACATTTGTTTGAAAATACTGTTGAAATCAAAATTATGAATACTAGAAAGATAATGTATTACCTTACCATTAGCATTATAAATTACATACCTTTTGATACAGTATGATAAATATATGGTGTGACGATCTAGTATTTATTATAAGAAATATTGGAAGGTCAAAAGCATGGCATTTGCTGTGTAGGTTAAGGTTTGAACGGTTGATGTGCCAGTTACGAATTGTGGAGTTAATTACAACTGGTGAATTTAAGAGGGGTTATTGGCTTTAATATGTAACCGTAATTATATTGTAACTGAACTGAATTACAGACATTCTATAGGGTCGAGCGCACAAGCAATCTAGCCTGCTGTAATCTCTCTGTGGGCTTTTAACCACACCCATGTCACACCCATCAGTTTCATTGGTTTGTGGGACTTCCTTTTAAAATTTGTTGATTTCATTAGTGAAAGGCATGCATACGTCATGCCTTTTCCAGTGTTTAGCCCTCCTCGAGCGCACCGACCAACAACCGGAAACATTCGAGGCTCCATGTTTTGAGCATGGTTTGTGGACTATTTTCTTTTTTTTTTTTATTTCCTACGCGGCACGATCTCGCTGCACATTTGCTGATACGTTTAACTACAAGTGAACTTCTGTTTCATTTTGTGTGCTCCTTCAAGCTCATGGCATGGTACTTTAAATCAGCTCGCTTATGTAAAACTGTCTTACCTTTCATTTTCATTTTATGTGGCAATAAAAGTCCGGTTAGGACTTTACAACGCTAATAGCTCTAAGTCGAGCAAATGCGAGACCCATTGCATTGCAAATGCCTGTTTAAACTTGCCTTGGGTTGTGACCAAATCTAAACAAAACTTCACTTTAACAATGGGTTTTCAGTAAATTTCAAGTTTTTTGATGATGTATCACATTCAACATCTATTTAATAATAGCCCCCTCAACAATATGCAAATTTTTTGGCTGTGCAATACAGGGTGAACAACCCTCTCTATCAAGTGCTGATAGCCTGTGCCGCAGAGGTTGAACGTCAGCCCTGACGTTGCCAAGCCCTGACAAATATCTGGAGGACCTTACCTCTCAACTCTGTAATTGCAGATATCCATGCTTCAAATGGCCTTTGGCTGTGCAAAGCAGTGTTTGCCTCCAGGGCCTGGAGTAAGTACAAACCTTTTTACAGAACAACAATGGTGGTTGTCAAAAGAGTCGTTTTTATGTTTTTTTGCGTTTTCATGTTTATTTCAATACTCAGTGCACAAGTCATAGGGACAAAGGGCAATTTTAAAACTGTTATCCATTTGTGTGCAACTCATGATGTTTACTGCAGTAGTCTTCCATCACCTCTTTCCCAATCCTGAGATTTTGTTTACTACACTACATATTAATGCTGCCTTGCATGCATATGACACAAAGGTGCAAATGTGGGTTTCCCCCACTCCGCTCCCCCGGTAAGATTTGCTTGGATCCTTACACTCCTGAACTATATTTAACTTGGTCTATAAAAAAAGTAAACTCGATTGCCAAACATTTTGTGGATTTGTATAAAATTATTAACAAATGAACCCTCCACCCGACCCCACCATTTTAACCATGCCTTAACTGCGAGATTTGCACAAAACTCATCATATCCAGAGTAGGCTACATTAATCTACCATTTTTCATGCATATTTTTTAAATTACTCTAAAGCTGTAAGCAAATCAATGATTTTGACCCCCTTTATCTGTGTTCCACCTTGAAAGCTGAGGTCCCTGATTAGATGAATTAAACAACTCCATAGTTATTAGCAAATACACACTTTTGTACACCCTTTGTTCTTGTATAATTTTGCTCCCCTTGGATTTTGCAGTAATCCCAATATATAAGCAGTAAATTAAATATGCTATGTGTCTTCCAAATGTCATCCAGATACATAATGCTCCATTATCGTTATTAGAAAATTAAACTTTTTTGATGCCCCCAATTAAGTTTGCTCCCCATACTAGATGTGTGCAAACTCTCCTTCCCTGCCACCCCACCATACCTGCTGAAAATAATATTTATCAGCTTGAGCCGAAGTAATAAAACATAGAATAAATTGCCTTTTCAATTGAGACTCAGGCCTAACTAAATAGTTGATATCTGTCAGAACTCTTTTTAGAGGGCCACTGGGCAAGCAGGAGTTACCGTAGTGGTTGTGGCCTTTTACTTCTGACGTCCCAGGCCCAGCTTACTAAGGCTCCAATTAACTGGACCAAGTATTGGCCCTTTAGAAATTTGCTCTCAGTTGTAGTGGGGGTCGGCGGACCAGGGCATCTCGGGATCGGGTAGGTGCAAGGTTTACACAGGCACAAGACTCAAAATATGCTCAATAGCATCAATAAATGAATGCCCAACAAAATACTGGATTTTATGAAAAATAGGTAGTATTTATGTCCAAGTATAAAGTGAAATACAGCACACAACAATATACACAGTCTTTGTAATGCTGGCACTCTAGCATTGTCCGGGCAAGATCCCAAGCCCCACTCTCCTAGTTACTAATTGTGGTTATTCCCATTCACGTAAGTCAATTTTCGGGCTAGGCTCTGCCAGTAAGTGCTAGTCTTAGAAGTTCCACAATCACTTTCAAAGTCAATGTCTCTCAATGTTGTAGCACTATAGTCAGAGTAAGTGCTGCGGCCGAGCAATCAGTCTTACCCATTCCTGCTGGTGTTGTGACTAGAAAGATCTGGGAGCCCCTCAGGGACATGGAGCTGTCCTGCAATTCATTTGGCTTAAGCTGGTGCTTAGCAATGTGCGGTGTGCTTGTCGCTGCAGGCAAGGTCTCTTGATGTCCTCCATGATGTGTCTCTGCTTGGGCAGTAAGTCCTCCTGATCCCAGCTGCAGGTCTCGAGTGGCTACTTTTCTCTGGTGGCAAAGTAGATGTCCTGGATATACAGGTTGCAACCCAATATCTTTCACTTGTGCACACCGGCCAAAGGCTTTTGTTATACAGAGGTTGAGAATAGCGGCACCGAGGGCAACAGCCCTCTAAAGTCACAGCTTACCACAGGGAAACTCCCCTCTTCGGTTGCAGTGATGCTTAAGGGCGATACCCCGTTAATCTTCATAGTGGCCCCACTTGACATTCAGTATTGCACACTTAAGTGGCACACAGGCAGACTGCCCAATTGGTGCACCAATCCACTTGAGCAGCACACAGGTAGATGGCCCACTCAGGTCGCAGCACAGGGCGGTGGCCCTCCTCACTCACAGCGATGCACCCTGGCAAAAGCCTTTAATCTTCATGGGAGCCCCACAGCATATGATGTCACCGACTTGAGTGGCACACTGACTGACAAGCCCCATCTGTGCTGTGGTCCCGACTGGACTGTGAATCTCACACTTCGCTTCAGGGGTCCACTCGGCAGGATCCCCACTGGACCTCGCACCCTCAAGGCACTCTCCTCCTCACTGGGTCCCCAAGTCTCGACAGGCAAAAAGATGCTGGTGCCCCAGGCTCCTGGGCAAGCTGTCTTGATTCTCCAGGGTGATGTCCCCTTACCCAGCAGGGAAATTAGCAGCCATTGCTCCCCAGTCCCGGTCACAACAGGCAGAAGTCATGCTGAGCTTCTCCACACTGATGTACAGCCACAGTTTGACTAGTTGACCTTATGACAAATTGGGAGACTCGTGCTCCACTGTGGTTTAGTGTCTCAGTCTTAAGAATTTCTGTTATGCATAACCTCCTTTGAAGTGCCTACACTAGTCACCTCCGCATAACCTGTGAGTAGAATAACCTCTACTCCCCATGCAAAGACTCTAAAAAAAGCCCCAGAAGCAGGTCGCCGGACCGCCTCTGCCTTCAGGCCATGGTCAGATCTGAAAATCTCCTTCGGATGCTGTGCCTTCCGGCTCAGCACTGAAAACAGCCAAGACATCTTTGGCATCAACAACATCACAGGCACCTTCAGGGTTGAGCAGATCCATCGAACCAAGCACTTCAGCACCGAGCAAAATAGCCTCCACAGCCACTTTGGAGCCAACAGCTTCAACCCGACCAAAGACTTCGGTACCAAAAATTCAGAACACAAGACTGTGCCTTCTAAAGACTCTAGTCATTCTTCTGAAACAGCTTCACCTGTGGATCCCATTTTGGAGATCATGGAGACTTGTCAGCGCCAGCTCCATATTTGAAAAGGAACAGAGAGCATCATTGCTTCCCCTCTGTTTCAATTAAAAGAAACCTAACCTTTGAAGAGGCTTTGGACACTGCTCCTACCCCTAAGAAGGCCTCCAAGGACAAGGTTCCAGTTAGACTTCAGCCTTCTCCTCCACACTCTTCAGTGCTTCCTTCCACCCCTCCATCTCCTCAATCTCCTGCACCACCTATAGAACCTCAGTTTTCACCACAGGGTTCACCAGCACCGCAGAAAGATGATTTGGGTGACATACCACATCAGATAGATCCATGGGATTCATGATACAGATCCTATCCTGCCAAATGACCCAGATTTATATCTTGCTCGGCCATCAACACCTGAAGACACAACATCTTATCAACAGGTCATAGCAAGGGCAGCCACTTACCACAATATCCAGCTGCACACTGACGCTATTGAGGAGGATTTTCTCTTCGACACTCTTACTACAACACACACAGAGAGTTAATTCCTCTCCATGCTACCTGGAATGCTTAGACATGCTAATTAAAGAACCCGTAAGGTCTCAAGTTATCACCCCTAGGGTGAATAAAAAATGCAAAGCAGCACCTACAGACCATCTATATATACGGACTCAAATCCCTCCAGACTCAATAGTGGTCAATACAGCATGAAAATGGGCTAATAGTCACTCCACAGGACATTCTCCCCTCTTGACAAGGAAAGCCAAAATTTAGATGCAGCAGGAAAGAGTAGCTGCACAAGCTGCCAATCATCGGAGTATCACCAATTCACAGGCACTTTTGACACGGTACGACAGGACCCACTGGGATGAAATGGAGGATCTCCTTCATTATCTCCCAGAGGGGCATTGCAAAAGGGTGCAAGAGATAGTATCAGAGGGTCAAACTATCTCCAGTAATTCCATTTGGTGTGCAACTGATGCCGCAGATACCGCAGCATGTGGTATTAATACAAGTATCATTATACGCAGGCATGCTCGGCTTAGGTGTTCAGGCTTCAAGCCAGAAATACAGCATGCAGTCCTCCTCATGCCATATTAATAGAGAACACTGATTTGGTCAACAAATGGATACCACAATAGAAAAACTTAAAGACTCAGAAGCAGCAAACGCAATGGGGGCATTACTCACCACTACACAGCGTGGTAATTTTAGTTGCTCGCAATTCAGGGGAGGCTTCAAACCATCCTCTACCCAGCCTTCCACCTCTCAGAACAGACATGGCTCCCATTTCTACAACACATGTTCCTTTAGGGGATCCTGCAGAGGCTCAAACAACAGAGGCAGAGGGAAGGCATCCACCTCCAGAGGATCTGCTTCTAATGCATGCCAGTGACTACGTACACCTTCCACCACCTCACACCTCTCCAGTAGGGGGGAAGACTCAACAACTTCTACTCACAATGGTCCAATATCACCACAAACCAGTGGCTTCTCTCAATTATCCAACATGGTTATTGTCTGGAGCTCACTTCCACCACACCAAACATTCCCCTCTCACTCACAAATTATCACTGGAACATCTTACTCTTTTCAAAGAAGAGGTACAATCCCTTCCTCTCAAAGGGGCTATAGAACTAGTCCCCTTCTCACAGCAAGTGTCTGGAGTATACACCCTTTACTTCCTTAAACCAAAGAAGGACTGGTCACTCAGGCCAATCCTAGCTCTTAGACCACTAAATCTCTACATTCTCTCTGAGCATTTCAATATGGTCACTTTCCAAGATGTCTTTCCACTGTTACAGCAAGGCATCTTTATGACATCTTTAGATCTAAAGGGCGCTACTTTGATATTCCTATTCACCCAGCACACAGCAAATATCTCAGATTCATTATTGAAGGAAAACATTATCAGTTCACAGTTTTACCTTTCAGGGTTACAACCGCTCCCAGTCTTCACAAAATGTCTAGCAGTAGTTGTTGTATATCTCAGATGTCAACACATTCATGTCTTCCCTTACTTGGATGAATGGCCAGTACGTTACAACACTGTCATCGTCACACTCTGATCACAGTGGATCTTCTTCACACTCTGGGATTCATGATCAACTTTCTCATATTCCATCTCCAGTCTATGCAGATACAGCCTTATGTAGGAGCAGTGCTCAATGGGCAGATAGGTTTAGCATATCCAAGTCCAGCTCGAATTCAAACTTTAATTTCCCAGTTACAGGGAGACCACACTCGCACAGTGAAGACAGTGATGCAGCTATTAGGGATGATGGCGTCTTCCAGTGCCATAGTACCTCATGCCAGACAGCATATGCAGCCCCTACAGCAATGTTTATCTCATCAGTGGTCTCAGTCACAGGGTCATCGCCAAAATCTAGTGTTGTTAGACTGCCATACTCACCGCTCTCTGCAATGGTGGAACCCCACCAACTTCAAGGGACAGCCCTTTCTGGACCCTGTGCATCAAATCACTCTGACTACAGGTGCATCACAGACAGTTTGGGGAGCTCACCTCAACAACTTCCCAATACAGGGTATATGGGATCCCATTCAACATGCTTCACTTATCAACTACCTGGAGCTTCCAGCAGTTTTCCTAGCAATGAAGGCTTTTGTTCCACAACTCTCCCACAACCTGGTTTTAGTCCGTACAGACAACATGACAACCATGTATTATCTGCAAATAAACAGGTGGAGGGGATGCGTTCTTCTCAGTTGTCCCATCTTGCTCAGACAATATGGAAATGGGCAATTCAACACCACATTCACTTAGTGGCAGAGTATCTCCTTAACATGGATAACCAATTTGCAGATGTCATCAGCAGTATGCAGCAACAAGTCCACGAATGGGAACACCACCGACAAGTCCTTCAACAGTACATTCTAAAGCAGAGAACACCCCAAATAGATCTCTTTGTCACCGCAGAAAATGCAAAATGCCAAAACTTTGTGTCCAGATACGCACACCCTCAGTCCAATGGCAATGCTTAATGGATAAATTGGTCAGGAATATTTGCTTACGCCTTTCCACCTCTCCAACTCATTCCGTCTCTAGTTCATAAATTGAGGCAAACCTCTCTCACCATGAACCTGGTAGCTCCCAGATGGGCACGTCATGCTTTGTTCACAACACTTCTGGATCTGTCAGTAGTTCCACACCACAAGCTCCCCAGCAGATCGAACCTTCTCACTCAAAATCAAGGACAGATAATGCATCCACACCCCAAATATTTCAACCTTGCAATATGGCTCCTGAAGTTCTAGAGGTTGGTTACTTAAATCTTGCACCAGAATGCATGGATATTCTAAAAGAGGCATGTAAACCTACAACCAGACAGTGTTATGCTGCAAAATGAAAATGTTTTGTATGCAACTTTCAACCTAAACACATTGACTCACTCAAAGCTTCTGTCCAAGACATTGTTTGTTATCTCCTATATTTGTAGAAAGCAAACTTAGCATACTTGTCTATTCGTCTTCATTTAGCAGCTACAGCTGCTTACCTCTAAAACAGACAATACATCTGTTTATTCAGAATTCCAGTTATTAAAGCATTCATGGAAGGTCTCAAGAGTCATTCCACCCAGGGTACCACCAGCACCATCCTGGAAACTTAATGTTGTTCTTACTAGGCTCATGGGTCCACCTTTTGAGCCAATGCATACATGCCCATTACAATTCCTTTCATGGAAAGTGGCTTTTTTTAGTAGCTATCACTTCCCTAAGGCGTGTAAGTGAACTCCAGGCTTTAACCTTAGAAGAACCATTCTTCCAAATACACACCGATAGAGTAGTTCTTCAAACAACCCCTAAATCCCTTCCAGAAGTAGGTTCACAATTCCATATCAACCAATCTGTTGAATTACCAGTCTTTTTCCCACAACCAGACTCAGTTGCAGAAAGAGCTCTTCACACACTAGATGGTAAAAGGGGTCTCATGTATTATATTGACAGAACCAAACTGTTTAGGAAATCTAAGCAACTTTTTGTAGCATTGTCAATGCCCTATAGAGGCAACCCAATATCAAAAAATAGTATAGCTAGATGAATAATCAAATGTATTCAAACTTGCTATGCTAAAGCAAAAACAACAGTTACCTTAGATCCCCAGAACACATTCCACTGGGAAAAAGAATGTGTCTATGGCTTTTCTATGTAACATCCCAATAGCAGACAAATGTAAAGCTGCTACTTGGTCCACACCACCTACATTTACTGAACACTATTGTGTAGATGTTTTAGTACACCAACAAGTCAGTGTCGGCCAAGCAGTGCTCACAACACTTTTTAAAGCAACTCCAACTCCTACAGACTAGCCACCGCTTCTTTGAAGGAACTGCATTACAGTCTATGCAAAGCATGTGTATCTACAGCCACACATGCCATCAAACTGAAAATGTTACTTACCCAAACAGCCACAAACAGATGTCTATAAGGTAAGTAACATTTCCTTCTTTTACATTCCTTAAGAGTGTTTTCAATTTCAAGTCAGGCAAGAAGTGTGGCTGCAGCGAACTCCACTAGAGAAGTGGAGTTTACTTACTAGATAATCATGTGTTGTATGAATGGCCTCATACATTACTCAGCGAACCTTCAACATAATATGACCTGGGAGAGAATAGTGGCATAGTTTTATGATGCCGGAGATGTGTTCACAATTCTCATCTTTGGTTATTAGCCACAATATTCAGGACAGTTCTAAGTGACACCTAGATGGAGATAGAGGGACTTGCCAAAGTAATGTAGCCCCAATCTGTGTGCAGACGTGGCCTTGGACTCTGATATTACAATTGGTAAGGTAGAGCTTTATGTTGCAGAGGAGGCTGTTCCTGAACCTACTAATTTGAGATCTTTATTTTCATATTAGATAAAAAAAGACTGAAGTCTATGTAAAAATCAAGGAACTGCAAGAGAGAGGGGGGATTGGGCTTTCAGATTCATACTTTTAGCCCTGCTTGTAACTGTGGCTGCAGTGTGCCATTATTGATCAGGAGATATTTATTTTTATTAGTTATCAAACACCTAGATGCAAATGATGCTACAGCAGGAATTGTGCCTTTGCATGTTTTGGGCGGTGTTTTTTTTAGGTGTAAGCTGACTTAATGGTATCAAGAGATATCTTGCAGGGTGGACAATACTCTTACCAGGTTCAGTTGACTGGGAGTGGTAATATGTATAATACCATTTGAACAGTTTTTTTGTTACTTGATGAAGGGGAGGTGGGTCATTCACATGTATTTGGATGAGGTTAAAGGGTCTTTAATAGGGATTGTTAGTCAGTGGTGCTGAAAACCAGAGCGACGAAGGAGTAGTAGGATGTAAGGTTTCCCTTTGGTGCTGATCCTTAATGCAGTGTTCCCAGAATTGACTAGTGGTGGTCTCAGTAACACCCCTTAGGTGAAACCCAGACTGACAGGGTTGGAGTAGCTGACCCTGATGTTAGTTGAAGGGTGGCAGCAGAAGAGGTTTCACTGTAATGAGTACACGCTCACACTCTGAACATAAGCATGGGAAGCATTTGGTTCTGCTACTTCCTTACAGTGTCTTGCACAGTTTAGGTAGCTGGAATATGCCTGAGCCAAAGCTAATGTAACCGCCATATCATACCTCCAAGCTGAACTAGGGAGTTATTTGTGACTGTAGGAAGTTAGCTCTGTATAAACTATCTCAAAGTAAGAGATTGTGTGCACTGAGTCCAAGGGTTCCCCTTAGAGCAGTGGTCTTCAAACTTTTTAATGCCGCGCCCCCCCCCCCCCCCAGTTGAAAAAAAAAAAAACATTGGGCCCCCCTCAGAATTTTTCACAATTATTTTAGAAAGATGGCAATGTTTAAACAGGTCTAGACCTATTTAAACATTGCAGTTAAGTACTGTTACCTTTTTTTAAACTGCAATAACATGCTTCTGCTTAAAACAAAGGCATGTTATCTGTATAATATTTCTTTTGGCCAGAGTTTGGCGCCCTCCCTGGGATCACTTGAGGCCCCCCAAGGGGGGCCTGCCCCCCAGTTTGAAGACCTCTGCCTTAGAGGTTGATAGTGGCAAAATTAGATAATACTAATGCTGTATTTTGTGGTAGTGTGGTCGAGCAGTAGGCTTATCAGAGGGTTTGTTGTACACCGGCAATAAATGAGGAACACACACTCAAAGACATAACTCCAGGCCAATAGATTTTTATATAGAAAACTATCTTTTCTTAATTAATTTTAGCACCACAAGATTCAAGATTTTAGGTAAATACATAAAATGCAAGGTACTTCACACAGGTAAGTATAAAACTTTGATTTAAAACAGTAGTGCACACAGTTTTGGTTAAAATGACAATAAGCTATTTTAAAAGTGGACACTGCACAAATCAACAGTTCCTGGGGCAGGTAGGTTTTGGTTAGTTTTTCAGGTAAGTAAAGCACTTACATAGTCCGTCTCCTGGGCATAGGCAGCCCACTGTTTGGGGTTCAAGGCAACCCCAAAGCCACAGCACCAGCAATAAAGGGCCGGTCAGGTACAGAGGTCAAAGGAGGGTCCAAAACACATAGGCGCCTATGGAGAACAGGGGTGCGCTGGTTCCAGTCTGCTAGCAGGTAAGTACCTGCATCCTCGGGAAGCAGACCCCAAGGTTGTTGTTTTTTCGAGCACCGGGGGGGAGGGGGGAGGGGACACAAGCACACAAAACACACCCTGAGCGGCACAGGGGCGGCCGGGTGCAGTGTGAAAAGTAGGTGTTGGGTTTGCTGTAGAAACCAATGGAGGGACCCGGGTGTCACTCTGGTGACACCCGGGTGCACAGGGGGGCTTCTCGGGCCAGCCACCGACTGGCCTAGGATAAGGGCCGCCTGCTGGTCACTCCTGCACTGATAGGTGGTTCCTCTCAGTCCTGGGGGCTGCGGGTGCAGAGCTTGGTCCTGGCGTCGGGTTCCTTTGTTACCAGGCAGTCGCGGTCAGGGGATGCCTCTGGATCCTCTATGCA
Organism: Pleurodeles waltl; assembly: GCF_031143425.1. Taxonomy (NCBI): domain Eukaryota; kingdom Metazoa; phylum Chordata; class Amphibia; order Caudata; family Salamandridae; genus Pleurodeles; species Pleurodeles waltl. The sequence goes on from NC_090450.1 coordinate 703,728,616, forward strand.
GGTGCGGCTGTGGGGGTGCAGGGAGGTTGACTCAGGGTGTCCACGTCGTTGGAATTGCCTGGGAGTCCTCTCTGCGGTGTTGGTTGTCCTGAACTCGAGCCGGTGAAATTGGGTGCAGAGTGTGAAGACTCACGCTTCTGGCTGGAAGTGAGAATCTCTTTAAAGTTGCTTCTTTGTTGTAATTTTGTTGCTGTTTCTGGACAGAGCTGCTGTCCTCTGGAGGTTCTTGGTCCTTTAGGTGCAGGTCAGTCCTCTGATTCCTCAGAGGTCGCTGGTCCCCCTGGATGCGTCGTAGTGCAGGTTCTTTGAGTCTGGAGACAGACCGGTAGGGCTGGGGCCAAGTCAGTTGTCGTCTCTGCGGGGCTTTCAGGTCAGCAGTCCTTCTTGTTGTTGTAGGTTGCAGGAATCTGATTTCCTGGTTCCAGGGTCGTCCCTAAATACTAAATCTTGGGGTGTGTTTAGGTCTGGGAGGTAGTAGCCAATGGCTACTGTCCTTGAGGGTGGCTACACCCTCCTTGTGCCTCCTCCCTGAGGGGAGGGGGGCACATCCCTATTCCTATTGGGGGAATCCTCCAAACTCAAGATGGAGGATTTCTAAAGGCAGGGGTCACCTCAGCTCAGGGCACCTTAGGGGCTGTCCTGACTGGTAGTGACCCTTCCTTGTTTTTCTCATTATCTCCTCTGGACTTGCCGGCAAAAGTGGGGGCTGTGTCCGGGGGGCGGGCATCTCCACTAGCTGGGATGCCCTGGGGCGCTGTAACAAAAGGCATGAGCCTTTGAGGCTCACCGCCAGGTGTTACAGTTCCTGCAGGGGGAGGTGAGAAGCACCTCCACCCAGTGCAGGCTTTGTTCCTGGCCACAGAGTGACAAAGGCACTCTCCCCATGTGGCCAGAAACTTGTCTGGTTGTGGCAGGATGGCAGGAACTGGTCAGCCTAACACTAGGAGTCGGACTGGTATACAGGGGGCATCTCTGAGATGCCCTCTGTGTGCATTTTTCAATAAATCCCACACTGGCATCAGTGTGGATTTATTGTGCTGAGAAGTTTGATACCAAACTTCCCAGATTTCAGTGTAGCCATTATGGAACTGTGGATTTCCTAATTGACATTAGTACCAATTATACCATCAGTTCTCTGGCACAGAAAACTTCTGGAAGAGTTACAGAATGGGGCCTCAGGCATTTATTTGGCTCCAGTGGTGTTAACACAATCAAGATCAGGCACAACATGTGAAATGACTGAGAACCCTCCTACAGTAAACCATATTGAAAAAAAAACATTTCCATTCTCCCCCTGAGGTGACCAGATCATTGAAAGCTAACCATATAACTAAAACTCATTCAAACGCTAGTACACCAGAGCAACATAAATTCAGAATACCATCTAAAGATTTTGTTATATCTGTACTGATCATTGTGAATATAGCACCACAGAATGTATCAGCAAGCTTTCTTGAAATCAAGAGGAAACAGATTATGTAGCTCACCCACTCTTTCACCATAACCAGCTATCAAAGGCAGATGGGATAGGGACAGTACAAATGACAGACATAGCGTTGTTCTTTCTAACTGAGCCAAGGTTAAAAAACGCTGTACCCTTGGATTATTTGCCCAATAAGATCCTGGCTTGGCCAAAGTGGAAAGGTGGACCAAGTGTAAAGAAGAGTGTGAACACTTTGAAACTCAGGGGACAAAACTTTACTGGGTGAGATGCATTGAAATATTGCCTAATAGTTGGATAATTAACAACAAACCTTCTGGTGTACTTATGGAAAAGCAAAACCTTGGAATATATGTCTTGCTTATGAAAGCAGCTCTTGATAATTTATATAACTGTCCCATTTTATCCCAAATTGAATTACATGTTTTAAACTCATTTGTGCAAATTCCCTTGTAATAGACGTATCATGCCTCCGCTTACCTAGACAGTCCTATCTCTTTTTTGTCCTCTGCCATCCTATTTGTAATGCTTTTTAATGTTGCCTCATGCCAAAGTATATTTTAACCATAATCAGCTATCAAAGACAGATGGGCTAGAGGCAGTATAAATGACATACATAACATTGTTCTTGCAAACTAAGTCAAGGTTAAAAAACTCGGTACCCTGGGATTATTTGCCCAATAAAATCTTGGCTTGGCCAAAGGTGCAAGGTGGGCCAAGTATAAAGAAGGGTGTGAACACTGTGAAACTCAGGGGACACAACATTACTGGGTGAGATGCATGACAGATTGCATAATAGATGGATAATGAACACAAAACCTTTTGGTGTACTTATGGAAAGGCAAAACCTTGGAATATATGTCTTGCTTATGAAACCAGCTCTTGACAATTTATATAACTTTCCCATTTTATCCCAAATTGTATTTACGTTTTAAACCCATTTGTGCAAATGCCCTTGTAATAGGCAGATCATGCCTCTTCTTACCTAGACTGTCTTATCTCTCTATTTGTTTCTCTCTGCCATTCTATTTGTAATGTTTTTTAATGTTGCCTAATGCCAAAATTTAATTTAATAAGATTAACTTGAGTAACTAATACCAACATAGGGTTTTTGGATTTAGTTTGTGACAGATCTCTTAAACCTTTTTTCCATGAGGGGTGGTGTATGATTTGACCTGTGTTTAGATCGATTGGATCCAGTTTGTGAGGAGAGAGATATTGTATGTGTCTAGGAGTAGTGTGAGAGCTTTTGATATGTGGAACAAGTGAAAAATGCTGATAATCTCGGCATCAGATTATCTGATAATCTGCCTTGGGATCCCCAGATAAAAACAAAGCAGAGCCATGTTACACCATAGAGCACTGGTTGTAGCCAGGAAGTATTCTTCTAGTGGAACGGACTCCCCGGCTCTTGATGTCTACAGAGCCACTGCTTTCGCTGGGGCTACCTATAGAGCAGAGATATGGGGTTGTGCTGAAGTGTCCTCATTAGTTTAAACTGAAAATAAAATCATGAGGTCACTGCTTAGTTTGTTCTTGAGTACACCTCTGATGCCTTTACATTTTGATCTATCATTAAGCAAGGTAGACTCTGCGGTCGTTTTTAAAACTCAGATGCGTTGGATACAACTATGAAACAGCTTTGGAACTGGCCCCTTACCGGGATGTCCTAGTCGAACTTATCAACATAGATAAAAGTGTCTGTACTCCATGGCTCAAGAAGATAAAACATATTTGTGCAGCCACTAAAATGGAGCAAGTATGGCAATCCCCATCATTAAAGGGCAAAGATAGTTTCCAAAGTGAAGAACACTTTCTGGGCATTCACATTATTTAGAAAATGGAACGACCAAAAAGAAGGGCGTATTACTGAAAAATTCCTTCAGCATAAATGTATTTCCAGCTTCGAGCCCTGTCTGGACAGGATCAGGCCTGTGCAAGCCAAAACTCTGTATATTAAATTCCGAATTAGTCATTTACCACTTATTTTACAGGCACATGGGGCAAGAGTACTACGTCATCTATTGACTGCAATTTTTGCCTAATGCCCCCAGAGACGGAAGAACATATATATTTTTTTTTTTGTCCAAGCCTTGTTCTTCCTCGAAAAAGGTGGATTGTCCCAATTTGTAAATTAATGGGCATATAATACATTACTGGGAAGCTGACAGTCTCCAGAGATGCGATACGAAAGAGGAGATTGTTTTTGCCACCTCAGGGTTTTTACTCTGGGCATGGGGAATTAAATCAGACAATCTTGCAAAAGAGGCTTGATGAATGATTTTTTAAATTTAATACATGCCCTTTCCTTCACATGTTGTATTTGCACTTTAGAGATCCCACTCTTGCAATTTTAAAACATGTACTTTTATGATGGTTTTTAATAGAATGTATGTCGGAACAACGCATGCCTGAACAACGACCGCGTTGTTACCACTAATGCCTTTACCACAAATGCCTTAACAATGATTTTTCGATGTAAAGGCATTCCTGATAAAGGCATTAGTGATAGGCATGCATGGTTCCAGCATGCGTCCCCCTGACCCCCACCCCTAAAAATTACTGTGACCCCCCCCACCCCCTCCACTAAAACCACGCCAACTCATCCCCACCCTTGCCCCTAAAACTACCCCAACCCCCACCTCGTTCCTAAAATTACCACGACCCCCACGCTGCCCCTAAAACAACCCCAACCCCCACCCAATCCCTGAAACCTAAAGTACCCCAACCCCCACCCCTAAAACCTAAAACCACCCCGCCCCTAAAATGACCCGACCCCCAACCCACCCCTAAAACCACCCCAACCCCGCCCCTAAAACAACTCCACCCCATCCCTAAAACCTAAACAACCCCAACCCCCACCACTAAAACCACCCCAACACCCCTGCCCCTAAAACTACCCGAGTCCCCCACCCCGCCCCTAAAATTACCCGACCCCCCAACCCACCCCTAAAACCTAAACCCACCCCTAAAATTACTGCAACCCCTCATTCCACACCTAAAACCACCCCAACCCCCACCCCTAAAACCTAAACCACCCCAATCCCCCACCCCTAAAAACCGAAACCACCCGACCCCCCACCCCAAATGCTAATAAATACCCAACCCCCCCCCCACTCCGCCCCTAAAACTAAAAATACCCCTCCCCTAAACCGCCCGACCCTCCACCCCTAAAACTAAAAATACCCCGACCCCCACCCTCACCCCTAAAACTAAAAATACCCCTCCCTCCACTGGCCCTAAACCGCACCGACGCCCCCTCCCCTAAAACCCCAACCCCACACCCCGCCCCTAAAACTAAAACCCCAACCCCCCCACCCCTGCACCTAAAACTAAAAATACCCGACCCCCCACCCCGCCCCTAAAACTAAAACCCAACCCCCACCCCGCCCCTAAAACTAAAAATACCCCTCCCTCCCTATCCCTAAACCGCCCGACACCCCCTCCCCTAAAACTAAAACCCCCCCACCCCGCCCCTAAAACTAAAAATACCCCAACCCCCCACCCTGAAAACTAAAACCCCAACCCCCCACCCTTGCCCCTAAAACTAAAAATACCCCCACCCCGCCCCTAAAACTATAAATATCCCGACCCCCCAGCCCCTAAAACAGCCCCACTTACCTGACTCATCGTGTCGTCGTCCTCAGCCGACTCCCTTGTTCTGTGCCTTAACCACGCATGTGCGTGGTTCAGCACATGTGTGGTTAAGGCACAAAACAACGAAGTTGTGGTTAACGAAAGCGTTGTTCCGCTTTCGTTGTCCACAACTTCGTTTTTATGGAGTCGTGGTTCAGGGCGTTTCCCCTTTTAATAATGTTTCTTTTTAGTACTGAGAATTGATGTGGATGTAATAGTGTGTTTAATGGCATGTGTAGTTGTAGATGCACATGCTTTGCATAAGTCTACCGTCTAGTATTGGGCTTGGAATGTTACAAGTTGTTTTTCTTTAAAGAATATTTTCGAGTTGCGAGATCGTGTGACTCCTCCTCTCGGTGATACTACACATGGGCATCAAGTCCTTTGTTAGATTGTTTTTTCTCCGCCGTTGGGTTCGGACGTTTTCCTCTCGCTCCTGTGGATCTCAGTTTGGTACTTCCGAACTTTATTCTACCTTTTCTTTATACGTCGGTATAGTTTGATAGTGTTTTGTACTCTTATAGCCGATCCAGTTTAAATCGTTGGGGTCGATTTCACAACCTAAGGGGGTGACCTCGCCCTTCTTGGGCCTACTTCGATGTCAGGCTGATGGAACGAACTCTGGTTCGATTCTGTCCTCAGTGTCACACCAAATTTCCATACACCGACCACCATTTGGTGTGCAATCTGTGCCTGTCTCCAAATCACAGAGAAGAGACCTGCGACGCCTGTAGATAGTTTTGATCCAAGAAGACTCCCTGGGACCGAAGAGTGCATCGATTAGAGATGGCATCCAAGTCCACATACGACACACCCGACATCTTCAGAGAGGAGCACGTGCAGAAAGAGGAAAGTAAAAAATTCGATGCAGCAGGTCAGAGAGTGGCTTCCCAAGCTGCAACTCACTGGAGGATATCGAATGACAGCATTGGACCTCAAATATGCCTATTTCCACATTCCCATATATCCAGCACATTGAAAATACCTAAGATTTGTCATCGCAGGAAAGCACTACCAATTCAAGGTGCTACCATTCTGGATAACAATAGCACCATGGGTGTTCACCAAATGTTTAGCAGTAGTTGCAGCATTCCTAAGAAGACAACATATACATGTGTTCCCATATCTAGACTGGTTAATAAAAGCCAGTATAATTCACCCTTGCCAGCAACACACTCACTACACTGTAGATCTTCTACACGGTTTGGGATTCACAATCAGCTACCTCAAATCCCACCTGCAACAACTTGTAACACTCCGAGTCCAACACTAGATGGAGGGAGGATTTATGCAAAGTATGTGAATCTGCAGCACTACATGCCACGAACAGATGTCTTCTCGGTAAGTAACATTTTTCTTTTAATTTATCTATGTATGTACTACTTTTATGGTTTTTATAACCCAAAATAAATTAAATATTGATTGATAAGTCAATATTAATGATTGGGGCAGAAATAATTTCAACAACATATGTGTTGGGTTTCTGTGAGTCTGTTATATTGTCAGATTTAATGGTATAAAATAGTGGTGCATCTAGTGTTTTCTTGTATACACTCGATTAATCTTATGATGTATTGGTTAAGGAAGGTGGATTTCTGCTGTGACCATCGGGGGCTAAAAGAGGTAGATGTAAACTTTTAAGGCCTTCAATAGTACTCTGTGTTCATTCTTATCCTCAAGGATGGATTTTAGATTGTTGACCAAGATCAGACTGATTTTGGCCTTTAAATGCTGTCTTCAGTTGTGCAAGATCAAGGATACTTATATTTTCAATTGCACAGTCCCATGTGTTCTGTGTTTGCACACCTCTCTGAAAATAATTATGTAGTGTATAAATATTTAAGCTCCATATATATTATTTCACAGTGCATCATGCAGAATGACATTCTTTGAGTTTATTGAAAAACATACGTTTACAGGCAATAAACACATTTTTTTCGTTGTAGAGGGAACAAGTCATATGGAGATCACTCTTTTTTAATGATTGTTTTTTTTTTTGGTTTTTTTTTTTTTAGAATATATGAATATTTAGAGCTTAAAGTTTTTTTTTTTTTTTTATGTCATATAGAGGTTTCCTACTTCTGAAGCCATACTTTGAGATTACAGTATCCAATCAGAATACTGATTGAACCTTTAAAGTTTAGATATTTTTTTTAAAAAAAGAAAATGTATGCAGTGTGAAATACAATGGAGAAAAGGAACATTTGAGCCTCTTGCATCGTTTTCCTGTTTTTATTTTGCTACCAATTTCCTCTGAGTTTGCTGACGAGTCTGCTACTGTATGTGAGTTTTTCCCCTTGGAAGCAGCAGTTGAGTTAATTTTTTGGGACAGATGATGACATGGGTGTTTGTTGTCTCCTAGAATGAGATCTTAACGGTGGAGAGTAATGTATAAACTGTCGGTTATAGTGGTGAGACGGGAGATCATCTGTATTTGTTTCCAATAACTCTTAGGAAGTTGTTAAAGGAGCTTTAGATAATTGTGAATAGTTTATATTACCCTTAGTCTGAGGAGATAACAAAAAAAGAATAGCATGATAGTTGGTCAGTTTAGTTGTTGAGCTTCTTGATGGGCCGATTGTGGCAGCTTTGCCTTCCTTGTATTTACGGAAAATAGTATGAGTTTTCAATAGGGAAAAAAAGCTGTTATGAGTGGAATACTGTAATTATCTCAGCCACTGATGTTTCTTAGAGCCACTTTCTAGTCCATTATTTTCCCACTATGTCACTCTAGATAGCGACCACCCATGTTCAAATCAAACCTGGTTCGGCTCCCAACAGGAACAGTTTAGACTAAACAACCACTCAGTTCATCTCTAGAAGATAACACAAACAGCTCAAGCCTGTTGCCAGACGTCTTAGGCCTCATCAGTGATTTACAGTTCGAGTCAAATGTCACTGTGAGTACAGGATTCTGGTCTGGTTTGCACACAAGGCATCTAACTGAGGAAAACAAGTGTGATGGATATAATCCTTGAATGACTCTAAGCTACTGGTAATCACTCTGCCCATTTTTCAGTCCGTTGGCATTTTTTTTTGCTCACTGTCCCACGCCAGACAGGCAGCAGCAGTTTGAAATTCGGCCTTGAACTTGCTCTAATATGAACAGCGCAGCCCGAAGTGAGTTCACGTTTTCTGTAGACAGGAAAAGAAGCAACCCCAGACCAATTTCTGCCTTGTTGGGTCTCTTCAGTAAGCGCAGCTTGAGTTTAATTGTGCAGTTAGTGCGAGACACATATGGGCATCATCATCCCACTTGGCAAAATTAATTGGACTATTGCACCCTTCACTTTTCTTGCTTTTCCCAGTACTGCAATTGATTGCAAAGCCTCCTCTTCCCCCACCTAGGTGCCCATTGTGAATAAAACAACGTAAGTGTGAAGTTAGTCATCTTGCTTTACTTTATTTTTGCAGCAATCGCAGTTCTGGGAAGGTTTGTTTTGTTTCATGTGTGAAAATAATCATACAGTTCTTGTACCCTTATGTATTAACGCATTTCCCCTTAGGCATAGAATGGATAAAACTCATTGTGACATAAGGCTTATAGTTACTGGTGATAGGCTCTGTTCGGTCTGATCCAGGTTGAACTCCCAGGAGTTTGTTCATGCACCTCCAAGATCCTTGTCGCCTTCTTCCTTGTTCCTACCTGGGACAGCACTGTGACACATGTCCTACTCACAGTTTCTCATTTTCTGTGCTGATGTACCACTGATGGGCTTGCCACATATAAATGACCAGTGTAATGGTCCTTGCAGTATCAAGCACATGTTCATGGGCGCCCAACACCCTCTTCTCTGTAAGGGGCACCAACCAGTTATGAAACCAATGCATTTCCTTCTTGTCTCGTACTACATTTTTACAAGCCCCCCTATAGATTAATATCTATTGAGTAACAAATCCTTCACGAGGTAGTCAGAAACTAGTGCGAGTTACTGGAACCCTTTACCGAACAATGCACACAGAATAGAAGCCCACGCTATAATTTTAAAAGCGTTTAGTTTTATATTAATGCCCTGTTCTGGTGTATGATATATGAAAAGGCGTAATCGCAGATATAAGCATGATGATGAGTATATTGAGGGCAATACATGTAAATAATATGACAATTGTCAACATGATTGATGATATATATGGTTGGTGCAATCTGAGTGGGAATCTGCTGGCTCAGGTTCCTTTCTCTCTAATCCAAACTACTGTTGACATTGGCACCAAAATCTTTCCAAAATGAGTTGGCTCCTAAATCGTGTACACACGCACAGTCGCACACAAACACCTGCTCATCGACAAAGCCACTCTTCGACTCCATTTTGTTACGTTCTGCCAAAAGGCTGATAGTGTGTCGCTGGTGTGACCTTATTGCATACTGTTTGCTGTTGAAGCGCATTCTGAATTGTCTGAAGCTAGTCTTTCTCTGAGAGTCTCTCGCACTGAACTTTATATAATATTTCTTAGCATTATTGTGAGAAAAAAATATGCCTGTGTGGTTTGTAAGATGTGATAGAAACGTGTGAATTCTCTTGCACATTTGTGTAAAGCTACTGTTTCCTTCTAAATACAAATTTAGCAGGAATATATGTCATATTGGACTACTGATGCACTATCTGCCTATAACACAAACGTTGTACTACTGTGAATACATATAAATGAAATTGCAAACAATAATAGATGCACTGTACAATTTATGAAAATGATACTGACATGTAAATATAGGTTGTGAGGGGGCTCAAAAGTAATTAAGGCAAGGAATACAACACCAATACAATTCTTCTAATGCCCATCTTGATTTTAAATATGCTAAAACTGTCCGTCCTGGCTTCTGCACGATTGTTCATGTTACCGAAGGGTTTAAGCACCTCAAATTCCAGACGATTAATATTTTTGATCTGAGGGTGTTTGCTAAAGCTGTGGGATCTTGTCGAGGAAGTACCTACTGCTGAAGGACTTCCTCCTGTTTGTAGATTTCTTTACTGCTTTTTCTATCCTTCGAAGAGTGTTGACCACATGTCCTTTCTCAACAAAAATAAAGAAGTGTCAGATGGGTTGTAACATCCTTTGTTTCTTAACCTTCTGTTCCGGAACAGGGAGCAAGAGCAATTTCAGAGAAACCCCGAGAGCTACAATGGAGCTGTGCGCCAAAACTACATCTGGTCGCAGGACTACAATGACCTGGAGATTAAAGTGCCAGTCCCTAAAGAGATCAAGAAAGGCAAACAGGTAACTAGCGCAGGCACAGACTCGCAAGTAAGCACCCATATCAGTCAAAAAACTATTATTGATTATTGGGGCCCTCTTAACCCAACATGTCAAATCAAATATGTTTTACTCTGCCTGTCCACGGTCCTCTGTTGAACAGCTTTGTTAAACCAGCTCACTCAGCTGTACCATTGGCAGACCTATTAGGATTACGCCACAACTGAGGAACATGTTATGTGGTAGGTTTATCTAAATTATGCAGCAATAAAGGCAAATTATGAGGCATAATCTGTGGCGGTATTATTTTGATCCATTTGAGCTGTGAATATTTTTGTTGACGTCTGTAAATTATGCAGCAATTAATGTAGTACAATTAAAGTGCAGTTATGGTTGTGAATTCAAACTAAAAAATACAATTTGCAAGTTATGGTTAGCGCTGCAATTCATAACTCACAAAAAACTATAATTCACACACCATATGCAGTGCTCATGGCCTTACTCACGATGTGACCGATTCATTGACAAAAATATTCTTAAGGTTCTACCTCACCCTCGCCCCCAAAAAGACAAAAGCTATAATTATTACTGTTGGATTATACAGTGTTTTAAGTTTGTGTAGTTATTTTTGTTTAGTATTTAGATTTTTTTTAATTTGTTCATACAAATATGGTGAATTCATAAGCAATGATTTGGTGAGCAAGTTGTGATGGCATAACTTGTGCGAGTTATGCATTAAACAGCTAAGCATAACTTGAGAATTTCAGTTGTTTTCTGTGTTATTTTGCAACCATACCTTTTACTGTGTATTTTTAGGTGAGCATCTGAAGTTTTTTAAACATAATTTAATGTGTTATTATCAAAGCTAATCCTAACTTCAGTTCAACATTTTTCAGTGACTTTTTTTTTTTTTTATCATATACTACATCCAACTTCTATTAAACTGTACCCTATTGCTCACACCCTTCCACACAAGTAGGCCATGAGTCCTGGCCTTCGGTAAAGTGCCCTGCCCAGCACCCTGCAAAATGGTAATCCCTGCTCTTCCCAGCCGAAGACCATGCACCTCAGAGGAATGTTTGGGAGCCCGACCCTGCACCTTCTTATTTTATTTTCTTGGATCTTTGACCCAAGGTCTTCTTGAGCACTTGCAGGATTGTGAACTCCAATGAGATTTGCTGATCTAGTTCTGCGAACCAAGTTCGAGGTCCAACAAGGAACCAAGACCACTTGCCACAGGCTTGTGGACCTAAAAGTTTGAGGGGAACGAAAAAGAGAGAGGGGTTCCAGAACCATGGGTCTTCAGACCCCATTGCAAAAACAAAGTGGTTTTGAATTTTGTACCCAAGGTGTGAGATGATGCTTCCTCATGGGTCTTTCATTTTTATTTTACAGGACACAGGGATCGAATCCCCAAGTCCTATAGTGGCAACCTCAGCGTTTTGCTTCAAGTTATTGCCAGCTGATCTGAGAGTTTATGGCCCACATGTCTGGCTTTGGATCCACAAATCAGAAATGGAAGACTAGAGAAAAAGCTCACTCATCCAATCAGATTCGTTTATTTTAGGAATTAATTTGGGTCTGCAGACTAACATTCCTGGTATCTTTAACTGCTTAACTCATTCAAGCTCATTCCGAGATATTTTTAAATATACATTTACACCGAAGTAAAGTGAGGCATTTCCTTAGTAAATTTCTTTCATACAAAGTTTGCTGTCACTTTTATTTACCCCACCACCCAATTTACAGACCTGCATTAAACTTACCATGCCAAACCACAATCAGATTAATTTTGTTTCTGGAAAATGTAATGCACAGTTGTCAAATAGCAGAAAGATTATTAAGAAAACAAAACCCCTGACTTGTGCTCCATGGAGGACTTTGAATCTGGACCCTTAGTAACATCTTAATGAGAGCTGGTCGACCCCACTAACCGAGAAGCACTTGACATCCCATTACTGGGTGGCTGTTGACTTCTTCCATCAAATACGGAGGTCTTCAAACTTTTTGGTTCTGAGCCCACTAGCCAAAATGTCTTGAAGTTGTCCTCCTTCAAATTGTTATGGCAAGGAGTGGGACTAGAGTTGGGTCAGGGCTGAGTGCAGGGATTATATAATTTCATTGGTACTTTCTGTATCTCATAATCCTCAATAAATATGAGAATTATAAATGCATCAAACAAAAATGGAAACTGATCAAAAACACTGCTCCCTATAATTAGGACGTTGTGAGCCCCTCAAACTCCCTGGTCCCAAAGAAATCCATTTGTTCCACAAATGATAGCTGTGGCCCTAGGAAAAAGGCTGTCTCCTTTGCTTCTTTCACCCCCCCCACCCCTATCCCAGGCAATCATGCCAATCTTAAAGCAGGCTTGCTCTCCTGGTAAAAATAATAAACTCCAAAGTGCTGCCTATCTTTTCGCAACATGAATGCCCTCAGCCGTAACATTTGCAGTAAAATGAAACCCCCATACCCTTTTTGTAAAGTAGAGCACTCATAATTGTGATATAGTGGACCCCTCGCGTCCCAGGCCCCAGTGTCACTACACCTGTTACACTAATGATAGCCACTACATTGCAAGCAGGCTGTCTTCTCTGCCCTTTGTTAAAAACATGGGATTCCCATTTTATTGTGGCCCCTGTCGCCGCCATCTCACTGTGGCCCAAACAAATGTATCTTCTCTGCTTAAATTTCCCCCTCCCTTGGGCCATTGCTCTAAGGTCCTAAGTAACACTGGGACAGCAAAGATGCAGTGGACCATAATGTAAGCAAGGAAAAAATATTAAAATAGCCATAATTGTGGTGTGGTTGTTGGTTTATTGGGGTGTGAGTCTGGTCAGGCATCAGCCACAATCCCTTGCCGGGTAAACCACAAAGTCACTAAATTAACCTGTGCTTAACCCTGGGTAGCGTTGCACAAAAAGCAGTCAGGCTTAACATGCAGGCAATCTGTAAAGTATTTTTGCAACTCACAAATAGTATTAATGTGAAAACACAACTCAAGAAAAGTCCCAAACCGATTTAGAAAGATAGAGTACGTTTTAATAAATAATTTGACACCAAACCAACAAAAATCCAACCGGAAGAATTAGAGTTATGTTTTTTAAATGTTTAGTGAAAACTAGAGCTCAAAAGATAAAAGTGCCAATCATGGACATCTCGTCGTCTGAGACCAGTTCAAAGTATGGCTGACTGTGATGCAGCGCTGTTTGGATACAAGAAGTGGATTGGGCCCTCTCAGCGCTTATCTTCGACTTGGAAACATTTCTGAGAAAAATGTTCTGAAAAGGCAAAGTTCAGAGAGGCAAGGCTGCAGGAGGTGTTCGAAGAGGGACTGTCATCGCCTGAAAGCCTTGGATAGAAGCCGAGGTGAAGATTTCTGCGTTCAGACATAGGGCCTGATTTATATTTTTTGGCGGATGGGTTTCGCTGTCACAAACATGACGTATATATCGTCTGCCATATTACGAGTCCAATAGAATAAAATGGAATTATAATACAGCAGACAGGATATCCTTCTCCTTTGTGACCCCATCTGCCAAACTCTAAATCAGTCTCTTACTTTTTGGAATGGAAGTCAAAGATCCAGTGGGATGAAGCAGTGGGCTGTAGCTGGACATGGTTCTACAAGGTCTAATAACTTTTTGGCGAAGGACCGCTGAGAAGGGTTTTCTACTATGTAGAACATCATAGCGGAAGAAGCTGCAAAGTGAATCCAGCTGGTCAATCCACCTCGGTTGGATAGCAGAGCAGGTTGCTCCAGGTCTCCTCCTTGTTCTCAGAGCAGATGTTTGCTAAAAAGTCCCCACCTGTGAATTTTGACTATTTTGCCACGGTTAGCACCAGTTCCAGGGGTCCAGGACTGGGGGGGGCACCACTGGAAGGTCAGACCTCACTCAGGCTGGGTCCAGGTACGGGTTCAAGATGGAGGAAGCCTTTTGCGCCCCTGTGACTCTGAACAGAAGGCCTGCAAACTAGCCCTTGTGAGTCACTCTGGAGTTCCTAGGATAGGTAATGTTTCAGTCCTTATACCCAGGCAGAAGGAAACCGGCCAGCAGGGCAACAGGACAGCAATTTAGAGGGCAGAAGTCCTTCAGAGCAGCAGTCCGGCAGAGTGGCCATCCTTCTAGCAGCACAACAGTCCTTCCTGGCAGAGTATCCATAAATCAAGAAGTATACTGAAGAGTTGGTATCTGAGATTCTATTTGTATTCCCTTGTACCCTGGTTTTGGAAGGTGGAAGAAGCTTCTAGGCAGTGGATTTGAAGTGCATGGACTTTCCTTTCTCCCCTGTCTTGGCTCCAAGCTGGCTGCAGTAACAATGTGGAGTCATTATGCCCTTTGTGTGAAGGCAGAGTTAAAGTTATTCAGTTGCAAGTGGGGCTCTGGTCAGCTCTGCCCCCTCAACCTGCCAGTAGATGACCTATTTAGGCACACCTAATCTGTCTATTATGTGACTGTCTGTGGGGAAATTCCCAAAGTCTGTCACTTAGACCCAGTCATGTGACCCAAGACTAGCTACAGACACAAAAAGAACAAGGTGACGAAAACGCCAGCTTTCTAAAAGTGGCATTTTCAAAGTTTTGATGAAAAATCAGACTTTACCATTAAAGAGGGTTGGGTTAGGGTGGGGCGGTGTGGTGGGGCATTGGCTCACGGCCAAGCAATTGTGGGTGGGGTGGGGAGGGAGGTTTTGCAGGGGGGCACACAGTTTGGTAGTGGTTCAAAACAGTGGATCTCAGCAGGGTGCAGAGCGTGAAAAGAACAGTTGGGGGACAAAGTTAAGGAGAAGACTACAGTTTAGGACATAGGTCAGAAAACCAAATTGCTAATTGCAACAATGAACATTTGTGGGCTCAATGACGGCAAAAAGCAGCAGTTGGTAATCAATCAATCATTGCATTTGTAGCGCGCGCTACTCACCCATGAGGGTCTCAAGGTGCTTGAGGAGAGGGGGAGCTGCTAAGGCTCGAACAGCCAGGTCGAGGAGTCTCCTGAAGGTCAGTAGGTCCTTGGTCTGACGTAGGTGGATCGGGAGGGTGTTCCAGGTCTTAGCAGCGAGGTAGGAGAAAGATCTGCCACCGGTTGTTGTCCTGTGGATGTGTGGGACGGTGGCGAGGGTCTCTCTCAGGAAGGCGATGTCTGGGGAGGAGGAGACAAGAAGGTCCCAGAGTACGTTGGTGTGCTTGTGGACGGAGCGGGTGTTCAGAAGGATGCATCTGAGGTGGTTGCGTCCGGTTCTGGCGGGTCAGGTGGTGGCTCGGAGGGTGGAGAAGCTGCAGTTCCGGCAGGAGAAGGGTCCGTGGGTGAGCTTTGGTGAGGCCTGGAAGGAGGTGGTAGAACGGTCGGTGTTGAGGGTGTGGAGGGCGTTGGTGTCGTAGTGGCGTCGGGTGCCCGGGGGGGGTCACGGAGGCCAGGTGGTCTGGCGCTGGGCACTAAGAAGAGGAGGTGGGAGGGAGGAGCAGCTGGGAGGCGGGAGGGAAGCGCGAATGGGCGCGCAAGGGGGGGCGGGGACGCAGCGGCGGGAAAACCACATGAGGCGCGAAGCTGAGAGAAGCAGGAAAAGCAGCAAAATAGGCACAAAAAATGCACAAGAGAGCAAGAAAACAGTGAAAACAATGAAAAAACAGACACAAAAATGGGAGGGGCAAAAATCTTTCAGGGCCGATATAGTGTGTATACAGGAGACACACATTGCAGGCTCACAGAAGCATCTGTTGGAATTTCCTGGTTGGTGGCTGTTGGCTTATACTAATCAGGGCACAACTACTAAAGGGGTAGCTATAGTGACACGTATCAGGTCATTGAAGGTATTAAAAAAACCTCACTGATAAATTTGGCCGATGGGTGTTGTTGGAGTGCTTAATTGCAAGGTCGAAATTTACAATTTGCTCAGTTTATGGATCTAATGTAGATGATTCGGAGGTGTTGGACCTTGTTAATGTGGAGCTTGCGTCCTGGCCGGCTCCAGCAATTGTATGTGGCAACTTAAATATACATCTAGATAATGGTCACCATATTCAAGATCAAATAAAGTACCAGGGGAGGAAGCCTAAATGTTTTGCGGCTTTACAGACATTAGTACTGAATCATGGAATGATTGATGTCTGGCAGAAGTGTAGACCTGCAGACCCAGGATATATGTTTTTTTTCCTTCCCGCATAAGAAGTCAGTGAGGCTGGACTATTTTTTTGTGTCTGCCACATTGCAGGAGGGTTTATGGACTGAGCGCCATCCAGGAATAATGTCGGATCATAACCCATTGGTTTTGGAAGTCCGATTGGGGAATGATGGGCCTCAGGTCAGGACCTGGTAATTTGAGAGAGGGCTGCTAGGTGATTAAGCCTATGTTCAACATATGAGGGCTTGGATTCCTGAATTTTTGGAGATAAATCAGGGTACTGCCCTGTAGCCGGTTATCGGCTAACGCGGCTACAGACTCCTCCGACTGGCGCTGTACGCGCGTCAGAGGAAATCGTCTGCCGTTCCCATGGCAGCATGGGGGCGGATCCCGGCGCCATGAACCCGGATTTCTGGGTTCCAGAGACGGTAAAGGTGGACAACGGGCTCCACGAAGAAGAGGAGGAGGAGATTGACGATGCAACGGAAGAGAACAGGAGAATCGAGGAACAGAGGGACACCAGAAGGGCTGGGAACTCCGACGTTCCCACCAAGAAAACAGGTCCCGTGAAGAAAGACAACCCCCGAGGAGACACGCACTCAGCGCCACGTCCCAGGAGGGGCGTGGCTGAACAAGGTACGGTCCTTGTTTAAAGGACAGAATAAAAGAAATACGGAAACGGGGGACGGAGGGGAGAAGCGCGGGGACGGAGAGGGAAGGGTTGAGAGGGGAACAGCTGAGAGGACTTAGAGGGGAGTAGCTGGGGCAACCGAGAAGGACAGGAAGGACCAGAAACTAGCACTAAACTGAAATTCAGGCATTAAGAAGTTGTGGAGAGACCAGACACTATTTGGGGAGCACAGAAGAGTGTCTGAGTGAATTGCACTTGATTTCATCCATTTCCACACACACAACCGTCTCTCTCTCTCTCTCTCTCTCTCTCTCTCTCTCTCTCTCTCTCTCTTCCCCCCTCCCTCTCTCTCCCCCCTCCCTCTCTCTCCCCCTCTCCCTCTTCCCCCTCTCTTCCCCCTCTCCCTCTCCCTCTCTCTTTCTCTCTCTCTCTCTCTCTTCCCCCCTCCCTCCCTCTCTCTCTCTCTCTCTCTCTCTCTCTCTCTCCCTCTCTCTCTTCCCCCCTCTCCCTCTCTCTCTCTCCCTCTCCCTCTCTCTCTCTCTCTCTTCCAGTCTCACTCTTACGATAGAGATACTCATCCACCCTGACTTACCTTCCCTTTCGTTCCTTTTCTTTCCGGTACGCTTGGGAGTCCACCGGGGAATCATCGCCAGTCAAGAAGGGAACCTGGGAGGAACCACAAGAGAGACATTAAAGAAGAGAAACGCACCAAGACACCAATTTAATATTGCAAGAACTCTTAAATAAATTATCACTTGCACATACTCGAGTCTCAGAGTCCTTCATATCACCTAACCCACCCCATAACACGCCCCTAGCCATATAGTATGGGACATGCTTAAAGCGGCTATAAGAGGAGAGACTCTCAGGTTTGCCGTAAGGAAGGAGAGGATGCGCTCTAACCGGCTGGAGGTAGCGCAAGCAGAGCTTGCTTCACCAGAACTACGGATAGGGGAGGTGGCAAGAAATGATTCTGCTATGTTGGATATTCTAAATAAGATCACAGTGGTAAAAGCTGAAATCACAAAAACTTATATGGAAACGGCGGCGGCCAAGTTTCTGGCGCATCAACAGGAATGTTATGAGTATAGTGAAAATGTTGGTAAGCTCTTGGCTTGGAAAGTAAGGCAAAAAACAACCAATGGCTGTATTAATGCACTCGAAGATGAAGACGGCCAAATGGTCAGTGATAATCTAGAAGTTTTAAAGGTTTTTAGGGCATTTTATCAGAAAGTATATTCACAAGAAATTTATCCGCAAGAGTATGAGATAAATCAGTGTTTAGCTAATATCTTGGTTGTACAGCTGCATGGAGGGGAAAAAATCAAATTAGAGGCCCCTCTGATGGACAAGGAGATTAGAGAAGCTGTCAACGTCCTTTCAAATGGCAAGACTGCTGGCCCAAATAAGATCCCCCGTGAGTTTCTTAAAGTCTTTTTTGGAGAAATGAGGGAAGAGCTTCTCAATCTATTTTTGGATGTGCAAGCACGGTCTCAACCACCCTCATCGTGGCTGGAGGCAAACATGATAGTTTTTCCAAAAAACTAAAAGGATCCACGGCTATCTGGTTCATATCGCCCTATCTCCTTAGTAAATAGCGATGCAAAACTGTATGCAAAGGTATTGGCTACTAGGTTGAGCTCAGTAATCATTAATTTAGTCTCTCCATGGCAACACGGGTTTATCCCAGGGAAGGGTACAGCTGACCACGTTAGAAGAGTGATTGCATCATTGGATGCCATGGAAGTGGCAAAGCGGCTTATCGAGGTGATCTTGCTGGCCGCAGAGAAAGCCTTTGATCGGGTGCATTGGGCATTTTTGTGGGCAGTTCTGCATAAAAATAATTTCGGGTGAGGGGTCATTAGGGCTAATAAGAATTTATATCGAAACACGATGGCCAAAATGCAAGTGGCAGGATCGGAGTGGGAACCTATCTTTATCTTAAGGGGTACAAGGCAGGGGTGTCCGTGATCACCATTGTTGTTCGCCTTATATATTGACCCACTTATCAGGAAACTGCTAGATAACAGAGTAATTAAGCCACTGGAATTGGTAGGTGGAAGTACCAAAATACTGGCCTATGCTGACTATATAGCAGTTGTAACTCCCTGACCCAGTGGCTGCAATAGCAGAGATAGAACAAGAGACGGTACGATTTGGGAGAGTCTCAGGGTATCTCTGAAACAAGGCTAAATGTCAAATCTTGACTAATGCTTGGATAGATATAGAGGATGAGTGTAAGGCGACGCAGGTTAAGTATTTGGGGGTCAGGCTGTCACCCAATCTCAAAGAAGTAGTGGTTATCAACTTGGCTCCGGTATTAGCTAGTGCCGAAAGAGAACTGCATTGCATTAATAATCTACAGCTCTCACTCGTAGGGTGATGTAACGTGATCAAAATGACCCTTTTACCCAGGGTGTTGTGTTTCTTTAGGACCATACTGCTAGAAATAGGGCAGGATTGGTTTAAACAAATGGAGGATTTGACCAGTGGTTTTATATGGTCCTTATCTAAAACGTGACGGGCTCTTCAGAATTTAGTATTACCAAGAGAAAGAGGGGGTTGGGCACTCCCCAGCTTTAGGCTCTATTATCTGGCAGCTGTCTTACAATATGCTCAGACGCTATGCTCATCTCGAAAGTTTGGTAGAAACTCCTCCTTCTATATATACATTGATCTGGGGCGACTTGGCTGATGGTGCCTTTCTAAGAATAGTGGAACCTAGCAATTTAAAAAGAGTTACATTTAAGACGATCAGGGCTGCTTTTCAAGTCTGGGTTCAGACTAAACGGAGGGTTGGCATTGGGCGGGTCTGCTACTATACGCCGCTTTGGAATACTACTATGCTCCCGTGGATTTTTAGGGTAATTACTGTTTAAGATGGATTAATCATGGGGTCCATAAACTGGGTGATTATTTTCAAAAGGGTGGGCAATTAAAGACATTTAAGGACCTAAAAAAGGAGTTGTCCCTGGATAACAGGGATTTTTTTTTATTCTTGCAGATTAGTAATTTTTTGCTAACCTCATTCAAGGGCAATCCTTGTGGCGAAGAGATCAGGTTAATGGATGTATTGGGAAACACAGCATGCTGTACTATTAGCAATCTCTATCCGCTATTATTGGATGTATGCAAGATGATCTGGGAACCCTAGTCATGGATGGGGGATGGCGGATAGGGGCTAGAGAAACTACGGTCTTAGATTCTTTAGACATGGCTCAACGTGTTTTACTGTTGACTGGACCGCAAGCTCAGCATTATAAAATGCTATTTAATTTATATTATACACCTGCTAAGTTAGATAGATGGGGTAGGACAGAGGGTATCACTTGTCCACAGTGTAGTAGCACAATGGCTGTTTTGTGCCATATGTTCTTTGGATGTGAAAATTTATTAGGTTTTGTAAGTGCCATTACAAAAGTTTTGGAAAAACTCCTGGGACAGAATATAGTTCTTGCATCACAACTAGTGTTGTTAGTGGTCAATGAGACAGTTTGCAGAAATCAATTGCAATGCTTTCTTTTCTTAGCCATGTCAGTAATGCGTGGCTGCATTGCATCAAATTGGTTGAAACTCGACCCCCCTTCTTGGAATCAATGGCTAACGCGGCCCTTATCTGTATACTATTTAGAAACTTTCCTGTATACGGCTAAGGGCATGGCTGCTCAAAAAAGGGGATTGAAAATATGGGCCCCATTGTCATCATGGCTTCAAAGGGTCTAGACGATAATTTATTTGCACTGCTCAATGAATGTGTGTCTGCTTAATTGTATTGATGTAGCTGAATAAATTTTAAGATGTGATTTGTACCCTGCTGTGTGGTATTAAAAAAAAAAAAAAAAAAAAAAAAAAGGATTTATAATTACATTTCATAGGCACTAAACATGGTATATATATATATATATATATACCTTCTCTCAGTTGGAAATTACAGATTATTAAATATAATAATGAATCCCCAATGTTATGCTATGTAAGGACTGGGCATCACAGTCGTGAAAAACAAGTTTAGGGGGGTTTCACTACCAGGACATGTAAACTTCAAAAGTACATGTCCAGCCTTTTAATTACACATCACCCTGCCCTATGAGGTACATAGGACCTTACTTAGGGGGTGATTTATATGTTATAAAAAGAGAGTTTAAGGCTTGGCAAAGGAGTTTAATTGCCAAGCCAGCATGGCAGTTAAACACTGCATGAAGGCTGCAATGGCAGGCCTGGGACATGTTATAAAGTGCTACTTAAGTAGGTGGCGCAAAAAGTGCTGCAGGCCCACTGGTAGTATTT
Source organism: Pleurodeles waltl (assembly GCF_031143425.1). NCBI lineage: Eukaryota > Metazoa > Chordata > Amphibia > Caudata > Salamandridae > Pleurodeles > Pleurodeles waltl. The sequence goes on from NC_090450.1 coordinate 703,749,921, forward strand.
GATTTACAGGGCCTGGGTATATAGTATACCACTTTACAAGGGACATACAAGTAAATGAAATATGCCAATTGGGTGTAAGCCAATTTAACCATGTTTTAGGAAGAGAGCAAAGGCACCTTAGCACTGGTTAACAGTGGTAAAGTGCAGAGTTTTAAGGCCAACAAAAGTAAGTGCAGCAAATATGGAGGAGGTGAGGCAAAATGTTTTTGGGAGGGGACAACCCCAAGGCTGGTAGGCCTAACAGTTAGCCCCTCACACTGGTGGACCATGGTGCCTCTGCACCTGCAGCAACATTGAGATGTACAGCTGTGCGAAGCAGCTTGCCCACTCCACTTGGCCCAAACACCTTGGCCTGAGGCCCAAAGCAGGCATCCTGCCCTACTGTGTAAAGGAGAAAATGTATTGCTTAGGCCTTCTTCTCCGTGCAGCAAGGGTCATCTGGGCCCTAATTCTAGCAAGGAAAATCTGCATGTAAACAGAGGTCAAAGTGAGCGGGATCTATGGGGCTGGCGTGCCCACACTTAATTTTACGAAAACTGTCACCCATACTTCTTAGAGTCGAGCCTGCAGGTGCATGTGCTTCTGTCTCGCATGTGAGACACTGTAGTGTTCAGTAAAGGGCTTGGGCCCACCTGTCGTTCATCATTTGTTGGTTTACGTGGCACTCTTCTTTACAGCCTCGTAATTCGTCAAGGCATGTCTGGCATCATTTCTGTTCCTCTGTGTAGAGCAGGGATCAAGCGCTAATTGATTTCAACTTAATTAATGCCCATCTGCTGCTCCCGACGTGATTGAGGTACTACTTTGTTCTAACTTCCAGTGCCCCACAAACAGAAAGCTTGTAACTGGCAAAACGTGCCCCACAAGACAAACAAAATTGCAAAGTTTTATTTTTTAAGCTAACTTTAGTTTATTTGTTAAGTTGTCTTTTCTCAGTTTCCACTCTTTTTTTTTCGCCTCTGGGCACTATTGTCAAAAGATGACAACTTGTTCGAAATATGCAAGACCGATTGCATTGCAGATACTTGTTGTTAAAATGCAGAGCTTGAGGCATCTCTGGCTGAAAGTGAAGGGGAGGAAAGGCTAATGTCTTCTGTGCGGTGAAACCAGAGAGGGACGTAGAGCTAAAGATGCACAGGCCTTCTTACCAGGCCTAAAAGAAATGTAGGTGTGTTCAGTTGATTAGTCATCAAATGGAAAGGTTGCTTAGGATCCAGTATATGCTTTGATTGTGGGAATCACTCAAAGCAGCTTGGTGAAAAAGATGTATTATTTTTGAGAGGGGATGTAGGGGTGTTATCAGCTCAGTTTTGCCTTTTATAGTAGTATGAAGATGTTGGCACTAGATGCAACCTGATTATGTTCTACTAAAATATATGTACTTTAAAAGCACTTGTTTTGTCTAAATCATTTTTCTGTAGAATATCATGTACAATTTTTAAATAATGACTTGCATATTCACAGTGCTTTCTGTCACAGGCTGGAGTCTTGTAGTGCTTTAGATACACAAGTCACTATTCTCCACAGCACCAACCAGCATTCAGATCACTAGCACGTGAATCTCCCTCTAAAGGCCCAGCCACCTCTTTGGCTGCTGACTAAAAACACATTCCTTCAATCAGTCTGACATGTATGTTGCTTCCTTAACTGAATTTGGCAGTGAGGATAAGAGTACCTTGACTGGCCTGTTGTGTGCTTCTAAGTGACCGTCTTATCTTCCTAGGTGTCTGTGGATCTGCGCAGCACTTCGATTCGTGTAGCAGTGAAGGAGGGAAGCTCAGAGCGTGTACTAATGGAGGGGCCTCTCATCCACAAGATCAACACCGAGAACTCACTTTGGAGCCTAGAACCTGGAAAGTGTGTGGTGGTAAGTGCTGCTTAACACCATACCGAGTAGTGAGCTAATTCAGGTTGGCTATCATGATACAGTTTCAGCAATTCCAGGTCCAAAAGCACTGGCCTGTTTGCTTACATCCAAATGTCCTGTATGCCCGTGCCCCTTTACTCTAATGATACGTTTACCAGTGGCACTTGCTGTACACATGGCTCGTGATACCTGATCTCGAGACTTTGTTTTGCACCGGATTGTCGTTATTCTGTAATAGAATGTGGCAGTTTAAATGGCACTTCTCAGGCTGTCACAGAACAGTTACGGTATTGTTGTCGGTAGTATTCTTAGTCACTTGTGCATACATTATTTCTAGAATTTTGCTGCATACCGCTGTCAATGAAATATGAAACATAGAAATTAGAAATGTATGATTCAGTAATAATAAATCGTTTTAATGTACAGGCAGCAGTATTTTGCCCAGAACACTTTCCACAAAATTTTGTTTTTCATGCAATACACAAGGTTAGCTTTTGGAAGGTTGCTTGCTGGGGAGGGTTTTGCGTGTGGTAACAACGGAGCAGTCCTAATTTGTTACAGGCTTGGAATTGTTTGAACAATGAGGTGCTAGTCCAACTTTTCCCTCAGTGTAGGCCTCTTTATGTTTTGCTTTCCGCTCCTCACCATGGTGGGAAGTAATCCTCTGCACCACTTCTTACACAGTTCATGATTCTGTGACGACGCAACTTCCCTCAATGCTCGTTGCCTTTTGTAGATCTCCATCTTTCTTCTTTATCACACTTCCTTCTTCATGGTAACGTTTTTCTGATACCTATTGGCTTTGATCGTCATTGTTGACCCTTTCTGACACCTACTGGAAATCCAGATCTTGCAGCGGAGCTACACAATACGTCTAAGCACCGTCTTCTCTTGTGTAACCTATTTTTCATGTCATCACAAAGGACATTGATCTTATTGCCTGTTTCATTTACCGAACAAGTTCTGAACAGCCACCAAGCTGCATCTCCCCGTCTTCCCACCACGCTCGCACCTCTTAATGTGGAGCTTCAGAGCCAGTACATATTGTGCTTCTAATCTTTAGTGGTCGTTCCCATGGGGGCACACAGGGGGGTTAATAGAAGCTTGCGGATGCACTTATTGCAGTTTCAAGGCCTGAGATTTTCTGATGTCCTCATTCAGTGATGGAGAAGACAGAAGATTCTGAATATCAGCCGGTCCTCACAGGTTGAAGTTCCAAAATTGTATGTGTGGGCGACTGAGAGGATGAGAGAGAGAGAATAGTCAGATGATGCTGCAAAGCTTGGTGTGCGTGGGAGAACAGCAAGAACGAGCACACCCAGTCTCTGCTTCTGTCAGGGAATGGGGGATGGAGTCTCTTTTCAGCAGCTTGAGAGCCCTGCTTCAGGGATGCACTCTTGCAGTTTTGAACCTACTTGCAGAAAGTCAACCTGTGGTCATGACCTCCCATGACCCCTCCCCCCCACAACCAATCCCCTACCACCACCACCACCCCTTGAAGCCCTGGTGGAAGTGCAGTGCACTTAAAACTAGGTGTTTTTCACTTTTTCTACTGAGCTGCATCCTATTCACCCCATAATAACGATGTTTTAGAACATATCGATTTTATGCTGACTGGATGTGTTTTATTGTGTTTTTATGTCCTGCCTATTTTAATTGTTTGCATTGAATTTTTTATTGCGATGTCGGGTCTAACTAAACATATTTTGACTGACTGACACCCCTTAAAGCCCGTTTTTTTTTTTACTGACTGGCCAGATTTGAAACTCTAACCGTGCTCCGTTTTTTGGAGCCGTTTTTCTTGAATACTCCAAGTATTGACTCCTTTTGCCAGTAGTAAGAGTTGTAATACCTTGATGACCTATACTTGATAAGTGCGTTCCTGAAGGGTGCTGCACTTTGCCCTCTAATGTTCTTGTAGATCTGGTGAGAGCTTTCATGCATGCTGCCCATTCTCATGCTGACCCTTTCCTAAGGTACCTTTTCAGTTCCCTCTGAATGGAGAATATCAGCCTCCGTGAAAGACCCTATGGAGGTGACGGACGTGACCAACGAGTGGCCATGGTATAGAGTAGGTGACAGGCTGATCGAGAGGACAACAAAGTGCAGCTTTGCAGTCCAAGTAGTGATACTTGACGAGTGGCCTTATGCACCACCTTTCCCCGCAATTCTGCACTGGCTGGATACCTGCCACTGACACATTGTCATCTGTAGTGGTATTGAATCAGAGCTTGTGACCCTGGCACCGCCTGCTTTTTGCAGTGAGTGTGCATGTGGAGACACCCTTGTGAACCTCGTTTGACCTGCATGGAGGGAGGGGTGTTGAGATCTAGCGTCTGGCCTGGGTTCTCATATTTGGTAATTGCAAAATCCCTCATTTTGAGTCTACAGGTTTTTTTTAGACCACCGTGCCATGAAACTGTACAGCTACAGAAGCAGAGGTACGCATGGACACAAATAAAGGCTGGCCTCCAGAGATGAGAAAAGGTCTCCTGGGCTGTGACCACAAGTGGGCGTGACCCAAGGTGCCCTGGAGGACTTTATTAAACTTTACTGTGAATTGAATTTTTCAAGATGCAGGCCGTGGGGTGTGTCGAGGTGCCCATAAATATCACTGTATCTTATCAGAGTATTGCGGCGCCACGTGTAGGATTTGAAATTCAGACAATTTCTAGTTGTCCATTGCGATACTGGAATATGCTGGTATCCTCATTGCACTGAAGAAAATCAACTTCATATCATGCAAACATTCCCGAAACGTTGATTCCCCACCCCTCATTTGTTCTTCTAAGGCACTGTGTTGCAGCCAGAGCTACAAGATGAATGTATTTGGTTTCGTAGCTTCCTTTGTAGGTCGTGACTCTGTATCCCATGTCTTGCAATATTAGAAGCCAGCCCCTCTGATAGGGTGTGCACGGGCTCTGCGAGCTTTCACAGAGCCTGCTTAAGCGTAATGTTGCCTATTTCATAGGTGATAGCTGCAATCACTGTGAGACCAAGACTTGTCAGAAGCATGGACAAGAGACCTGATTTTTGACCAGAGATCATCTTTTCAATTACTTTAACAATCAAGTGTATACTATCGAGGTATTCTTTTTGAAAAGCAGTACACGTGACTGATCGTAGGCCTCACTTAAGTTTTCGTGTGTTTTTGCAGTGTACCTGGTACCCGTTTTTCAACCTCCTTCCTTGAGTTAGGCCTTGATTGTTCCACCATGGCGACCACTAAGGAAATCTGAAAGCTATGGAGACCTGTCTAACCATTGCTCGTCCAGAGTCCTGGGTCTGTATGGAAAGCAGGCCGCCTCATCATTTAACCTGCTGTGTGCACCTTACAACAAACAGGATGTCTGAATATAGCCTGGCAACCCACAAAACGTTGGGTTTATGTTGCTGGCATGGCCCAAAACAGACTCCGAATTGTTTGTGAATTGTAGTCTTAGTGACATAGCTCCATGTTTGTTTCCAGAAAAGTGGCATCCTGTCCTTGAGAGGGAAGATTGTCTCAAAAAGGTGCCATGGGACTATCTGACGAAATATGCACAGGGGAAGAAGGTGGTAATGAAAATGATGCAAGGAAAGTGGTACCGTTTATTTCACACCTTATTCCTCATGTCGACCAGGACTCCTGTGAAAATTTGCCCCAGGAAAAAATGGTAGGATACCGTAACTGAAATGTACCCTGGGCGATGTTACCTCATGCTAATTCCGACTAGTTCAGAGTGAATCCTTTAATCACGAACAGTAGTTGGCCTCCTACACGTGAGTACGTAAAATGTGTGCAACATGTACAGGTCAGATCCCTCAGATCCCCTTACCTGCCAGTATCGAGTCAGTTTATTTTTCTGTTTCTGAATTTTCCCAGAGGCAGTGGCTAATAATCACGGTAAAACGTTTTAGAACGGAGTTTCTATACGTTATTCCACCTACTGCTCTGTTTTGTTCGTGCAAATGATTCAAACTAGGAAGCGAAATAACCTGTTTCTCATCAGAAGGTTTATCTTTTGCGAGTCAATAAATTGCTGTGATGACAATATCCACTGCTGCAGCTTAGCATAGTTAACCCAACGGCCACAAGAGGGCAGACCGAACCAAGGCCCTTCTGTCATCCCCTAAGAAACTACGAGGGAAGAAAACCAAGGCAGGACCTGGTCAGTTTTTTGTGCCTTAGTTTCCCTCACACCTGGCTAAATCGTGCAAACAGGTCGGACTGGCCTACAGGTTAATCTGGTAGTGTCTGACGTACTGGTCTGACAACTCAGTGTGTGGGCGTTTTTTGTGTGTTTATGGTATGGTGGACCCATTTTTACCGTTGAGGTTCATCATATTATCACAAAATATCGTCTGCAGCAAGCACAAACGCATGTAGTCTCCCACATCCTGCAGAACACCTCTGTCTTTACAAGTTCAAAATTGTCTTGGTTTGAAGCCTCTGGGTCACTTTTATAGTTATCTGATTCACTATTAGTGGTCACTTTTATTTTTGGTGCATGTGTCTATTTCTGTCCCTGTCCGACTGTGTTCAAAAACAGGAGGACTCTGAAATGGACAGAAATGTCTTCTTTCTTCCCCGATCCTGCTCGACTGGGTTTTAGTGCTTCTCCGCCAGATTTTGCAAATCTGTTGTGCCCTTCGGCAGTCTCTTCTCTTCCCAGTCAAGAATCTAATCCATCCAGTGAGTTAGCTGCTTCTTTCCCACTCTGCCTCCTTCCCTCTCCAGCTGTATTTTATCCACCCAGCCGCATTGGCTGCATGTTATACACCGCTTCCTTCCCTGACTACACATTATTAACCACATCCTTCCTTAGCTGGCCTTGATCCACCCCCTCCACTAGCGCCTTCACTGGCTGCCTCTTCTCAGCCATTCCTTTCTCTGGCTGCATCTTATATGCCAAACACTTCAAAGGCTGTCCCTTCACCACCACCTCTTAATTGCTTTCCCTGGATTCCTCTTGTCCATCAGTCCACTACTACTACTATGGTTGTCTCTTCTACCTCGTTCCCTTCAGTTCCTCCCGTGATTAGTCTCCCTCCCCTTTACCGCACCCCAGGACACTTTCAGCCGCTCTCATTGTCATCCTTATATAGTGGCCATTTCCTAGTGCTCCACTTCTCTTCCATATCCTCCTCCTGTCTTTCTCCTCTCTTCGTTCCCATGGGCTATCTTTCTTCCATTACCAACTCCCGAGGCTCCTTGTCCCCACCTTCACATCTCTCTATTCTGTGTCCTTCCCATCGAACTTTTAATAACTTCCCTCCATAAAAAAGGGGCGGAGAACTAATGTAAGCCAAAGACGTTTGACCTCACGACGCAAGTATTGTACCATGCAAAAAAATATTTTGAACTATTGATTATACTCTGAGGAGAAATTCCTCTGGGAAAAATAAAGACCTCACCCACATCAAGAAGTGGCATGCTTCATCGTCGTGCTTCCCACACCTTGAACTCCAATGAGTCCAAAGTGTGCTGCTACCACACAGTGTGGGAGCGAGGTTTTTTTCCTTTTCTTTTTTTTTTTTTGTATTAAACTGATATTGGTGAAGTAAATACAGCCCTCCCCCCCTCCCCCCCCAATACCAGGGGTCCAAAAATAAGATTAAAACTATCAAAGGTTAACCAAACTCATTGACTGATTTAGAGATACCCTGATAGAATTAAAAGAAAAAGAGGGGGATTAATAATTGGGAAACAAAGACCTTATCCTATATTGGTCAGCATGTTTCTGCCGCACTAAAACGCCCTGTAGGGTCAGCTGCCTTCTTCAGGACCTATAGTCTCTGGCCTACGAAGCAAACAACCTAACTCTTAAGAGGTGTTGTTCCTATTCTCCTGTAGTCCACTGTCTGCTAAATTGGTTTTGTCTTAGCACTCAAAAAATGTAAAAGTGAAATTGTTGGATAAATGCTCCTTATTATTACTTTGGAAACCGGAGCTCCTGGGATTGGTTAGGAACAGTGCCTAATCTGGGGAACCCAAGGGAGTGTCGCTGTGTAGTCACATTTAAGTCAACTCGGACGCCACTTGTCCTGCCTCAGTTGCTCCCTTGTGTTCTCCCCTCCACTCTTTCCCTCATTCTTCTTGCTGCTTCACGTCTGTCCCTTTCTCTCAGACGCACCTTCTCTTCTCTGTCTTTTCTCTTACCCTCATATTGCCTACCCCACCCTCTTCCCTTCCCTTAAATTCAGCCTTTCCCGCCTCTCTTCATCTCCCGTCCTTTTTTTAGCATTGAGCCTGTGAGAGCATGCGCTAGCACATGCATCTTGCTTGCAAAACTCTGTTGTTAACTAAAAAGGCCTTGAAGCCTGCCCGCTGTTTATCGTTTGTTTGCTTGCCTGGCATTCTTCTTTTCAGCCTCGTAGTTGATCACTACAGGCCAAACATAATTTCAGTTCCTGTCTGGGGAGCAGGGACCAGGCACTGATTGATTCAACTTAATCAGTGCCCACCCTCTTGCGCCTGGCATGAACAAAGTACTTCCTTTAAACTTCTAGGACCCTGCAAGCAGAAGGTGTGTGACAGGCAGAAATGTGTCCAGCAGGACAAACAAAATTGCAAAGTTTATTTTCTATAGTTAACTCTCTTCTATTATTTTGCCAAGACTTCTTTTCTCACTTTGTGCTCAATTTTTGTTTGGTTTTTGCTTGTGGGCGCTGTTCTCAAAAGATGAGGATTATCTTGTTCTAAATATTTCAAAGCAACACTGTGTCTTATGTGTAAATTCCGAAATTATGCTTTAACACATAATCGTGCAGTACACCCCACTTCAATCTAATCCGACACACTCCAATCCACCCCACTCAATCCAAATAATCCCAGACCAGTCCAGTCCACCCACTCCAATCCACCACACTTCAAACCAAACCACTCACCCCAATCTACAACACTGTAAACCTTCTCCTAACACACCCCACTACAATCTCCCACACTCCAAACCAAAATAATCTGCCCCACTCCAATCCCCAAAAGTCTACCACACGCCAATCCAAAACAACCCGTCCCACTTCAATCTGCCCCACTCCAAATAAAAAAACAATCTTCCCCACTCCAATCTGTGCCACTCCAATCCAAAACATTCTGCCCCACTTCAATCTGCCCCAATCTAATCCGAAAGGATCTGCCCCACTCCAGTTCAAAACAATATGCTCCACACCAATCCTAAACAATCAGTCCCACGCCAATCTAAAGCAATCTGCCCATGCCAATCTAAAGCAATCTGCCCCACTCCAATCCAAAACGATCTGCCCCAATCCAAAACGGTCTGCCCCACTCCAATCCAAAGCAATCTGCCCCACACCAGTCTCCCCATTCCAGTCGGCCCAATCCAATCTTCCCCTACTCCAATCCAAAACAACCTCTCCTACTCTCAGTCTAAAACAATCTGCTCCAATCCAATCACTCTCGCCCCAATCTAAAAAAAATTCTGTTCCTTTCCGGTCTGCCTCACTCCAATTTAAAACAATCTGCCCCACTCAGTCCAAAACAATTTGCCCCATTCCAGTCTGGCCCACTCCAATCCACACAAACTGCCCCACTCTAATCCAAAACAATGTGCCCCTTTCCAATTTCGAACCATCTACCCCTCTTTAGTCCCAATCAGTCTACCCCATTCCAATCCAAAACAATCTACCCACTCCAGTTTGCCCAGGTCCAACAGAATCTGCCCCACTCCAATCCAAAACAATATGCCCCACTCCAGTCGCCCCCATACCAGTCAGCCCCACTCCATTCCAATACACTCTGCACCACTCCAATCTTTCACACTCAATCCAAACATATCTGCCCCACTCCAGTCTGCCCCACTCCAATCCAAAACTATCTCCCCCATTGCAATTCCAAACAATCTGCTCCACTTCACTCTGCCCCACCCTAGTCCACACCAGTGTGTCCCATTCCAGTTCCAAACAATCTTCCCCACGCCAATCTCAAATAATCTGCCCCACTCCAATCTGCCACACACCAGTCCAATACAATCTGCCCACTCCAATCTAAAACAATCTGTCCCACTTCAGTCAAAAACAGTCTCTTCCAATCCAATCTGTCCCACTCAATCCAAACATATCTGCCCCAATCCAGTCTGCATATTCCAATCCACAACAAACTTCCCCATTGCAATTCCGAACAATCTGCCCCACTTCACTCTTCCCCACTCCAATCCAAACCAATATGCCCCATTCCAATTCCAAACAATCTTCCCCACTCCAATCCCAGTTTAAACCAATCAGCCCCATTCCAATCCAAAACAATCTGCCCTACTCTAATCTGCCCCACTTCAATCCAAAACAATCTTCCCCACTCTAATCTGTCCTACTCTGGCCTCGTCAGGGGTAGAAAGCTCTATATAAAATACAAATACAATTGTCTCCAATCCAAAGCAATCTGCTCCACTCCAATCAGCCTAATTGCATTCAGCCTCACTCCAATCAAGAACACTCTGCCCCACTCCAATCTGTCCCACTCAAACTAAAAATAGCTGCCCCACTCCAATCTAAAACAAACTGCCCACTCCGGTACAAAACAATGTTATCTTATGCGTATTTATAGAGTGCGTAGATACCCGAAGGCTTCCTAGCGCTGTGTATGTTGTAGCATGCACCTTCCAGCTGTTGATTATGCCAAAGAAATTAGATTGAGTAGAGCCAGGTTTTGAGAAGCTTTCTAAATTTGGTTTCATCAAGCTCAGTTTTCAAATCTCTTGGCATTGAATTCCATAATATAGGGACAGGCAGGAAAAGGATCTTCCACCCTGAATATGTGGAACCCTCTGGAGTCCTGTATTAGAAGATCTTAGAGTCATGTTTGGGGTGTAGGATGCCATGTTTTCATTGAGTTCTCAGCACTGCAAAGCAGGAACTAGTCAATATTTTGGCTTGTGCTTCCATTGAAAGGGAGCTATCCAGCCATATTCCTAAGTTTTTTTTTATAGGAGATGACGGAGAAGGTGGAGTCCCTAGATTGCCTTGCTAACTTCTAACATCCGTGGAGACAATCTGCCACATTCCAATCCCAAACAATTTGCCCCACTCCCATCTGCTTCATTCCAATTACCCTCGCTCCAGTCCAAAACAATCTGCCCCTATCCAGTCCGCCACACTGCAATCTCCCCCACTCCAAAATAAAACAATCCGCCCGATTCCAATCTGCCCCACTCCAATCCACCCGGTCCAATTTACACCAGTCAAATTCAATCCATCTCACCCTTTTCCACCTCACTCGAGTGCAGTACACCGCAGTCAACCCCACTCCAATCCAAAACAATCTGTCCTACTCCAATCCATCCCAGTCCAAAAATTCCACCACCCTCCAGTCCAATCCACCCCACACTAGTCCAATCCACCCCACACCAGTCTAATCACCTCCACTCCAGCCCACCACAGTCCAGCCTACTCAAGTCCAGTCCACTCAAATCTAGTCCACTGTACCCCAATCCAGGTCACCCCACTTCAATTCACCCAACTCCAAATCACCCCACCCCACCCCAATCCACCACGTCCCAATCAGTCCAGTCCACCTCACTACAGTTCAAACCACGCCACTGCAATCCAATGGGCTTGACTCCAATCCACCCACCCCATGCAAATTAGTTCCACCTCACTCTACCCCACCCCATGTAGTCCAATTCACCCCACTCCAATCAGTCATCTCAATGCAGTCTAATCCACCCTACTGTAATCCACCCTATTTCAATCCAATCTACCCCAGCCCATTTTAATCCACCTCACTCCCATCCAATCCACTCCACTTCAGTCTTCCCCAGTCCAATCCACCCCACTGTATCCCAATCCAACTCACCCCAGTTCAGTCCACCCACACTCCAATCCATCAAGGCCACCCCACTCCAGTCCAACGCACTCTAATCGAATTCACCCCACCTAGTCTAGTCCACCCCACTCCAGTCCAATCCATTCCACTCCAATCCACCCACTCCACCCCACTCCAGTCCAATCAGTCCACCCCATTCCAATCCAATCCACCCCACCTCAGTTCTGTCACTTCAAGTTAATCCACCCACCCCAATCCAATCTTATTTACCCTACTCCAAGCCACTCCAATCCAATCCACTGCATCCCATTTCAATCCACACTCATCCAATCCAGTACACCCACTCCAGCCTATCCCAGTCCAATCCACCCCACTGTATCCCAATCCAACTCACTCCAGTTCAGTCCACCCACACTCCAATCCATCAAGGCCACCCCACTCCAGTCCAACGCACTCTAATCGAATTCACCCCACCTAGTCTAGTCCACCCCACTCCAATCTACCCACTCCAGTACAATCCATTCCACTCCAATCCACCCACTCCACCCCACTGCAGTCCAATCAGTCCACCCCATTCCAATCCACCCCACCTCAGTTCTGTAACTTCAAGTTAATCCACCCACCCACCCCACCCCAATCTTATTTACCCTACTCCAAGCCACTCCAATCCAATCCACTGCATCCCATTTCAATCCACCCTCATCCAATCCAGTACACCCACTCCAGCCTATCCCACTCTACACCAATTCATCCCATTCTTCTGCAGTCCAACCCACCAGACTACCTTAGTTCACACCAATCACAAAACTCCTCTCAGCACCACTACACTCTAAGACACTCTCTGCCACTGAACTCTCCTCTACGACACTCTACTCCCCATACTCCACTGTGACACCTTACTCCAACAAGTACACTCTACAACACTACTCCCTTATTTCACTCTGACACTCCACGCCACTAACTTTTAGCCATGCTGAACAGCAGCCACGCTGGTGTGCAATATAGCAAAAACACATTGCCAATTAAATATGTATAGGCGAGACCTACTGGCTTTGCCAGTGCTTGTTTCTCTTCCGTTCCTCCTACATTTTCCTTTTGACTTCTTTCATCCTTCTTCCTCTCCTCCCAATGTTTCCTGTTTCCTATGTTTCGTTTGCTCCTGTGTCCTTTCCCTCACCTTCTCTGCCACGCCTCCACTCCTCCTACCACATCTCCTTTACCTGGTTCTTCTTTTCTGCCCTATTCTCTCCCCTCTCTACCTCTTTGCTTCATCTCAGTCCTCTCCCTTGTTCCATATTGCACCGCTTTCTAACCCCCTCTGCACTTCTTATCTTCTACCCATTATATTCATTGACTTTTCCAGTCAACTCCCTGTCCTGCTTTCTTCTTTCCTCCAGCCTTCTTTCCTCGGCTACCACTGCTGCTCCCTGTATCTCCTCTGCAGCTCTCTGCACTCCCTCCCCCTCCTCCTCCTCGATGGCCATGTCTCCCTTTCCTCTCGCCGCCCACCCTGAGCTCGTAGTATTGATCGCGCTGCTTCTCATTAATTGCGTTGTCTTGCGCTTTCTTGCTGGCAGGGGGCTCTGTGCTCGCCTCACTGCCTCCGCAGTTCTTTGAGGCGATGTCCCCCTTCCCTGCCGAGCCGGCAGCGTCTGATGGGCCGTGGCTAAGACTGTGTTGTCTTTATTTATTTTCCATCGATGCTCCGAGGCCGGGGAACAAATGAGGGATATCAATTTTGACTTCTGGTCGCTGGGGGTGACCAGGCATATAACGCAAAAGGGAGTATGGAGAGGGAGACGTCCTGCTGCCCTCGCAGCCCGCCCAAGGTCTAGAGACTGTGCAGTGGGGACGCAGTCTGAAAACTGGCGGCGGGCTACACCCTCGCGTCGTGCAGTCCAGGCACTGGAAGCAGCAGGCCGCTTTCCAGAAGCCGCGCAGGCCCAGGTCTAGAAATTGCGCATTGTGTAGCGTGGCTGCAGTCTAAACTCATTTAAGACATGGCCTCTGTATAGCCCTAAAACAGTCTGCGCCGAATTGGTTGACAGTGAGCCGTGCCCCAAGGGGCGACGAGGCGCGGTAACCTTGTGCTGCGTCAACACTTCTTGGAACGGTACATTTTGATGTCGTCTTTCTTGCCTCCCGCAGTGCAGGTTTGTTATGGAAATGAGGAACAGCGTTCACGGTGAAGATGGCAGACTACCGATTTTTTAATCCGAAATGCCAACTGTTAGCTTTCTTCACCCTAAAATGACAACCACATATATTCAAATCGATGAGGAAATTACATTTCCATTTTTTGTCAAATTCTCCCTCTGATGGCATCCCAAATATTGGAATGCGCGCTTTCACACCACGGTGCTCATTATTCCCCCACACGAATCTCCATTCTCTCGTCTTTCAGTGCACACCGGGAGAGCGTGGCTGTGGTTTGGGTGCTTCTATTTACTTACTAGTGCTCAATGTGGCTTGTGTTCATTTGTTGGCACCTGAGAATTTCTGGCCTGCCGGTATGTATTTTTAATGTATCATAAATGCTGGTGCATTTCCTCGCCAATTTCAGGATGGACGTGAAATCCAGACTACTTTAGGTAGCAAGGAATCTCAGCGGTCAGTTTCACGAAGGCTTGGAATGAGAGAGAGCATTTATGGAATACAGCAATGTGGGCACTAGCATTCACTGCCGATTACACAGGTGCACAATACTGTTGCGCTCCTTTTAGATAGCTAAGTTGTAACACTGTAGCCATTTTACTCTCGTGGTGGTGATAGCCAACAGCCAAAGCTTTCTGCAGAAGAGGGAGTTAGGAAACTCAAATACTCACCAGACAGCACTCAACATAAAAGTTTGCTTTAGAAAACTAAACAGACCTTATTTAATATATGAGTAAATAGTTCATTTAAAAGGAATGTATACACAAAAAATGCTAGCACTTTTTGGGGTAACAGTCAACCCCATGTCTTATTATAGCATATTGGCGCTAGATGTCTGATAACATTGTCCCCAGTTGTCAAAGTTATCCTATGGTTCTTGGTTCGAGTTGACTTGGGGAGGGGTCTTCGTAAGTGCTGAGCTTTTTATTTTTTATCAGTGTCTAAATTCTTGGTAAAGGGTCTTAAGGTGGGCAAGAAAGAGAGCTATGAGAACTCTGTCTTTAGGTGGAGATCAAATGCCAAGGGGTAGAATAAATGGTGTCAGCCAGACAAGCATGCTGGAAGAAAAAAAAGGCATCCCCCTCAAAAAACAAAAACAAAAAAAACGGCTACATTCCAAAAAAAAAACAGAACCCAGATTACTATGAACCCATCCAGCAAAATCTCTAGTACTCCCAGTGTTACTTGCTATGATCTTGAGGTCATCTTGGTGTCTAGTCACTAATATCCAGTAAAACACACAGTTCAAATTCTTACGTCTTTGGAGTGCAACTACCAGTTAAGGCCAAAACTAGTAATCTTTATTTTAGCCAGGTACAGACACATTAGTGATGCTCTTCCTATTAGATTGACCCAAAAGCTTGCTTCACATAAAATACCAGTCATGGTCAATTTTATTTTCCACTTTCAAGGACTTCTACGGGGATGAGTTACTCGTCCAACTAGGACCATGTAGGACCTTGTTTTTAGGGTGAGTTACCAGCGTGACTTCAACTCGCAGTGTCTCTGGAACAGTAAGGGCTAGAAAGATGGTTTAGTTGATTCTAGAATGAAGATGGCCTCCTCCTGCCGCAAAAACCCTCACTGCAGGTGATAAGGTTGACTGCTTCCTTGTACTTTTGGGACTGAAGAGAAGTAGCAACAAGAGCACCGTACGGGCATAGCATGATCTTTCTCAGTGTCTGAAGTTGATGAAGTAGCTCTTAATCTAGATGATCTCTGTGATTATTGATTTCCTCCTGGCAGCTGGGCTAAGGTGACTGCAGTTCTTGAGCAGGCACAGTCCACTGAGATGGCCTCACTCATGGCCTTCAGTCATGTGGCATTGTGCAGATTATTTTGAACTGGCAAGTTCCTCCTTACTGGTACAGGCCATATCGTCTAACTTGTAGGCTGCTCATCTTTCCACAGGTCACTGCAGCAAGGTAACACCATATGCTTGCCAACCTTAAGCCAAGTCTTGGGAGAGGGGGAACCACACAGAAGGGTTACTCCTGGGATGATGTCTTCTCTTATCCACTGTGTCACATTGACAGCAAAAGATCAAACTAAATATTGACTAAGGGGCCCTGTATATTTCTGGTCTGGTGGTTAAGGCAAGGTGCCAATGCTTCACAGAGAGCCTGATTTTTTTTTTAAAGTTTGTGTTCCTAACCAGTTTGTAAGGAGCATTGTTTCCTTCCTGAAACGTTTTGCTTCTTCTGTTGGGCTTCTGAATACAGTGTGTCCGGTCAGAGGAGCTCTGACAGGTCATGGTGTTACATATTTTGGGTTGAGGCTTACATCGGTTCTGTAGAAAGATACTCACAATACAGAAAATAGGCAGAGTGGGTTTTATAGAGGATAAGGCAAACATGCCATGGGCAAAGGAAATGGACAGGACCCTTCCCACACCACCCCGCCCCAGGTACATAGGATTCTTATGGATACTGCTCACCACCAGTTCTTCACCTGTAGAATTCCATCAAATGCCAGACTGGATCTGGATTTTTTAATTTTTGTTTGCAATTCCTCCGATGCGTTGGTAGGTGGCACTATTGAACTTTTCAGTGGCTTTGGACTGCCTCCAGAAATGACAGCACAGAGCCCCGTGCTCTGGCACCAGTTGAATTCTTTGTGCACCTTCGAAGGAGATTGGGATTCCCGCTCTTTAACTTTTTGTCAGTGTCTTACCAACCTCAAAACTATTTCTTCAGCCAGTGTGGCAGGACAGTATGTAGACAAAATACCAACTGCGTGGCGACTGCGAAAAACAGTCAGTTATATACCCACAACCCACTCAACGTCTACCTTTTGTATCTAGGGCCAGTCACTGCACAGAGTCTTGCAATAGATGCATCCTGAAGTACTTGAAGGTCATCAAGGATTGGGAGGGAAAGCTGTACGGTGCCAAGCAGAAGAAGTGAGGCAGATCAGGCCCTAGTTCCCAGGGCTGCTTCAGGTGCCGGACCTGCTTCAATTCGCTTTCCTTTGGTAAAGTCAGAAGACTGATCTCTTCATAAGCATAATAAGTCCAAACAAGATTCTTACCCCTCCTGCCACTCCATCTTCGGGGAGAAGATGCACAGTTGACTTTCAAAGAATTTGACTTCAACCCCATCATTCAACGCCGAGTCTGTCCTAAAGTTGGTCCTGACTTGCTCAGAGTTTCTCGGACTGTCTCCTACCCTGCAGCAGATAGAGGACTCAAGGAAGGAATGCTGCATCTGTTCCGGATGATTCCAGGTTCCTCTAGAGCATTTTATGGCCACCTGGATCAGAGGAGCCTTCAGTCTGACTTCTGCCGTAGGGTCTGCCCTGGCACTGACTGACCCCCCCCCCGAGGCCCATACCTCCTCTCTTCCACATTTGTTCCTACCGATCGAACAGCGTCCTCCGCCCAGGACTTACTGACTCCAGACGCAGCCTCAATGTCTGATTCAGATCCGGAGCTGACTTCGGTCCGAGCTTGGCCAGTGGCTTGTTATAAAATAACTAAGAAGCAACCTTCCCTCTTGTCTGAGAGTACTTCTAGGCAGGGCCACTATCCTGAACTGGAGTCAGTAATACAGTATACTAGAGACTTTATTTGGATACAACTCAGGCACTGTTCAGGGCCTTCCAAATTTTCCTCCTGATGAAGATAATGACGAGGTGGTGGATAATTTACTGCCCCATTACACTCACGAAAGCATGTATTTAGGCTAGTGGCCTGGTAACTTCTCTTGAAACTGGTGGACCCCCCCACTGGACCCCTACAGTGGAGAGAGCCTCTTTTGCTGTAGTAGTCCACAGAGCCACAGAAGAGTTGAACCCTCAGTTGCCCAATGTAGAAACCAAGGAAGATCTGCTAACTGAGATCTTGCAGCCTGGGCCTGTAGCATCTGAACCCTTGCTGCCTTTTAATATGTCTCTAACAGAAACTTTAACAGCAGTCTCCCTGCGGCTAGGCATCAAAGGCTTTCCTCCGAGGGCCCTACTTTCTGATCCAGTACCTCAATCCTGAGAGCTTGGTGATTCAGGCTTCACCAGCAGGGTATCCTTAATACAATCCCCACTGCCCTCTCGGACAGATAATCAAAATACATTGACAGATTTGACCACTGGGTACTAGCCAGTGAGAGTTTACCTCCTGTTCCTCAGGAATGAATATGCACAAATGATCTATAATGGACAGGACACGACTTAGCATGTATTTATAGATGGTCTGAAAGTGATCGACTCTATGGGTTGCACCACTGGCATCAGTGTGGTGATAATGTCATGATTGGATGTTAACCATGGGGTATTCTGGGGGAATTGTCAGCTGCAGCCTGTTTGGAGAGAAAGCTTATTCTGCATTAGTGTGCGTCGAAGACAGCTATACTAGATACAGCCTGTCCTTGGGCTTGCTGTCGCCATACTGTCAGTTACACCACTCATGTACAGCCCTTAAATGGTGCCACAGGATATGGTGGCAGCAGAGGCAATGGCCGTCAGCAAGGACAACATTCCTGTTCCTTCTCGTCGCCCGCAGCGACAGCAGCCTAAGCCATTCTGCTTCCCCTCCCATAGTCATGGGCAGCCATTAAGGGGCGGGGTTTGGGTTTATATGTCCACCTAGTGAGCAATTACTTCAGACCAGTGTGTGCAGGAGGTTGTTTAGCTTGGTAACTTTCTCCTTTTTGTGTCCACTTTACTTCTGCTCTTCGTTTTTGTTCAGGCTTCATCAGGCAAGGCCTCCGTTCTTACAGGAGAAGTTCAGTCATTTCTAGCCAAGAGCGCTCCAGAAGCAGAGAAGAATAGAACAGTGGGTGTTACTTTTGGGACTGTTAGGTGTAAAAAACAAGGACATACATGATGTTGCTCTTTTCCCGGGAGCTGGGGCACTGGATGGTGTCATTGGACTTTGGTTTCATGTGTTTGTCCTTCAGTCCCACAGATGCTTCCTTCAGGTAATGGAAGTGTTAGACCACGTTCAGTTTACCATACTACCCTTCCGCCTCACCTTGCTGCATGCCTATCCTGGTGGCTCAGTGCCTGTTTGCATTGACAATTTGCTTGGGTCATTGGGTGGCGTTCCTGGCCTAGTGCAAGGACCATCAGGCTAACCCTCTTCAGGGCAAGCTATTTGATGTTTGTTTTGTCACTAACCCGAGAAGGCTGTGGACATCATTAAATATTATTTGTCAGCTCTTTTAGTCTATCTATATTTGCTTGAGCAAATCGTTGTTTCAGTCACCGGTTGTGATGTAGTTTTTGAAAGTGCTCACTTGTGTTTCCTTTATTGTGCCAGAGTGGGAACTTAACTTGATCCTCATGTTTTTGATGTGCATGCCTTTTGAGCCTATGCACAGCTCTTTCATGGGATTGCTGATCATTAAGACATTTTTTCTCATTGCATTATTATTGCCCTCCTTGTCCAAGACATGCAAGTGCTTTTAGTCCAGCCACTGTGTACCACATTTGTCTCTGAAAACTGGAGCTTTGGAGTCTAGCACCTTTACTACAAAAAAAGGTATTACCCTTCCATTTGGGGCAATCAATTAGTCTCCCGGCAACACCTCTCAAGGGAAGAAAAGAGGCTTTATCATTTGGTTCCAAAAAGTTATCTTCGTTTTTAAAAGGATTGGACTAAGAAGTATAAGGTAGACGACAAGCTTTTTCTTGGATTTGCCATTGCTAAGAAAGGAAGCCAGTTCAGAAACAAACATTTTCCAGATGGATCACCCTGTGCATAAAATGTGTTATGGCCTGGCCAAGAAGGAGCTCACTGAGGTCTTTCTGGCTCGTTCCAACAAACGTGGCTGGCACTACCACACTGGCAAGTTGTGTCCTGACTGAGCATCTGCCAGACTTTCAATCAACAGGTGTGACATTCCGAAAAAGTGCTCCTTGTAGAATCTTGCTGAGTGTACCCAAAGACCTTTATTTATTTTCTATGTTATTTTTTTGATAGGATGAGTGTAAGTGGCTTCGAAATGACCTGTGGTTAGGATGCAAGTAGTTTATTGTATGTCAGTTTGCACTATCCATAGTAGGGTTAACAAAAGAGTGTTAACTTGCACGAGAAAATCACCCCGTAAGTCCACAATTTGAAGTTTTAGTCAACATGTTTGTCTACCTGCCCGCAAGGGGTCTACAGCATTGCTCCTGACCTATGTTTATACTGTACCTTAATCTAACTAATTGGTCCTCTATTATATTTGTTTAAAGCATAAAACGGTAGGACCATTATTCATATGTGCACATCATTTGTCACATCTATGTGATAAAAGGTTACAATGAACCTGACTTGTATGATTTACTGTAGGACCTGTATGATATATGTAGCATGCCCACGCTTTTCTGTCTCATCTCTGTACATTTGCTGGGAAAAGAATGTGTTAGGGAAACCAAATATTCATATCATTACCTTTGGGCACAGCAAACCCATGCTAAAAGTCAAACATGGCGATTTTTTTCAGGAGGAGCCACACAAAAGTGACATTTCATTGTAGGTTTAAAAGCAGAACAAACACATTTAGCTGTAGCCACATACATGCCTATTTTGAGCATGAATGGTCTGCCTATGCTTATCCTATCCTTATGATTCTAGGACCCAAAGGGAACAAGGCACTGTTTTTCACATACTCAAATTCTTTGGGGCACCCAGGCTTCCGTTTTAGAACATGAAAATGTCTACAGTGACCTGCTAATTGATGCAAATAAACACAAATACCTAGAGCATCTCAGGGATTCACCAGCCTTTCGCCTAGGCATTCAGGGTGCTTGTCCTTGGCTGTGTTTGCATCACTGTATTTATAGTCTCTGTATAGAGAGGGAGAACCAGCCATTGTTCTGAACACCAATGCAACCTTTATGAGCGCATCCAACCATGCTGCATGATGTCAGCCTGTTGCATCATGCAGCAGTGTGTCTGTGTGTGGACATTTACCACAAAAACATCAAGAGTGCATACTATATGGTACCAGTGCCATCTTGTATGTATTCAGGAACCAAATTACCAAGTTCCTTCATTTTATGAATAGAATGTCTGGTAGTACTTAGTGGCAATTTTAATGTGTAATAAGAAATCTGAGGATGCGCTCAGGTGATATACTCGGAGCTATATTTAGGTTATGACTACACTCACGCTGAGGTGTACATGGGTGTACTTGTTTTTAAAACTATGATTACAGCATGGTACATCAAGTTAGCTAACCCGTGGTGTTTGTTAATAAAAAAAAATAATGGTTACTACTGGAGATTCCAGATTATATCAGTCTTGTGAGCATTCTCATTTTTTGTACCAGGAGTGACTATAGTATATCATTATTAATGCCATATTGGTGGGACTTTAGCATGAATACTCACCTCTGTTCATTCTCAGAAAGTCTTCCACAAATGTTTGGATGATTTTCCACAAATGCACGACCAACGATACCAACTGGATGAGACAACTGCCTCAAGCTTAACACAGACAAGATGGAAGTCCTGACCTTCAGCAGCAATAACTTCTCCTGGGACTCCTGGTGGCTCACCCAACTGGAGCTCACTCCAACCCCAGTTGAGCACGCCAGAAACCTCAGCATCATCCTTGACACCAACCTTATCATGAGGTTCAAAGTCAACGCTGTATCATAATGCTGCAGCAAGGCTTGTCCTTGATCTTCCTTGTCGCACCCCTATCAGCCCCCACCTCCAAGTCCTCAACAAGATCCCGATACACAAGAGATGCCAGTTCAAGCTCTTCACCTATGCGTATAAGGCCTTTCACGACTCCAGACCCATCTACATCAACCATCGCTTAAGACTTCACAAACCCACCAGACATCTCCGCTCTGCCTCCCTTCTGCTGGCTCACACCTCCTGCATACGTTGCAGCAGAACAGGAGGACGCTTCTTCTCCTACCTCGCAGCCAGGGCCTGGAATGGCCTATCCCTGCACCTCGGGAGCCCCTCCTACACTATAGGAATTCCAAGTGAGACTGAAAACCTGGCCCTTTGACTTAAACTGAAACTCTGGGCGATGCTAGCACTTGAATACCCTCACGGTTGACAAGTCATACTCTTCAAGCCTACTGATTGATTTCTTGATTTATTTTTAATGATTACAATAAAACTCAGGTTAAACCATTGGCATCTTGGACTTTTTCCACAAAAGGGACCGTTTAGTATTAATGCTTTGGCAACAAATGGTTTAGTCCTGGCCTCTTGCTATACCTCTATAAAAAAATTATTGTCCAGAGGTTTAATTTTTGATGTGTGTTGTTGTATCATTAGAGAAGTAATTGAGCTTGGTTAGACATTGCTAATCTGGACCACATTTTTAAAAACAGTGGATGTGTTGCAGTGATGATGTAATCGTTCAGGAACCATGAGACCTATATTCCTCATTTTAGTGTCAAAGCGTAAGTTTGGGGGAGGGGTCAAGTAGTCTTATAGAGACAGAAAATAACTTCTCAGAGCAACCCTACTTCCATTTTCCAAAATGGCAGCTCTATAATGTGTTTTAGCCATCATATTGGTAATTTATTTTATTACTGTTTTTATTTCCTGTTTTCTTTTGATTCAGATTTGTAAACATGAGCAAAGCAGGTGGTAGCAGAGGGTCTTTACCTCCTGACAGAGTGTTGCTAATTACAAAATCTGAGGACTCATTTAACAAAGAAAAATGTGTCATATGCCAAACTACTCCGAAAGGAAAGCTAACATCAATTGCAGCTTGACAGAAGAAAGTTCAAGATGCTGCAGAAATACTGCAAGATGAAGTTCACAAAAGACTGAAACTGATGGGTGAAGAGGATCACATTTTTTAGCATTGTAACAACAAGTGCTATAAGTTGTATACAATGGGAAAAAGCCTAGATTTTTTTTTCAAAAATGGCAGAAAACAATGAATCGCAACAAGAATCTGAGTCTTCTGAGAAAGTGACGACAGCCAAACCCAGTGCCCATCCAAACTGATCAGAAAGCGGAGGATCTTCAATGTGTTATCTGAGGTTTAACCAGAACAAGGGCCAAATGGATTGATGAAAGAACGAAGTACAGTGTGTGTGAGTCTCAAAGGAGAAACATGTTTTTATCTGTAGGTAGCTTCTTCCTTAATGAAGTTTTCTGCCGAGTAGCTGATCTAAACAGCGAGGTGAATGTATGTGCAGTGGATTGGTACGTCCACCCGACCTGCTTGCGTTTATATATTCAAATGTACAATGAGCTCCCAGCAGCAGCGTAACCATCAGCCTTCAGTTAAGTTTGCACTCTTTGAAAAAGAAAATTAAGTTTTAAAGCCACTGTTGAGTGCTGGCTATGGGTTTACACTCAGTGAGATCAGCAAAATAATGGTCATTATTGATGAAACTGTATTGATCCATAATAATGAAATTAAGATTTTTTGGGTGAGAATGTACAATGGTCAAATTTGTTTTTGTCAGTCTAACAAAAATAATGGGCCACTTATGGTATTCTCAGCTGATTTGTCTCCTGAAGTTCTCGCTGCCAAAATAAGATCACAGAATGTATTAAAATCACCTGGGACCATTTTAACAAACATCCTGAAAGATTTAGATTGTTGACTTAATGTCAAATTTTGTGAAGCCCCAGAGCCCTGCAAATCATGGGAGTCAACAAGAATGCCTGATGTTGTCTTAACATTTTTTACATCATTGTTTAATTTCAACAAAGCAAAACTTTTACAAACTTAAGTTCTTGAGTTCGGAGCAGAAGCCGACAACATTGATGATGACTTTGAAGATGTAAGCAAAGAATTGAAGACAAATCCATGAACCGACAGGCTTATGCTGTACAAATGTGCTGTCTTTTCCAAATCATGTTTTATTAATTACATCACGGCAACAACAAAAAACTCTGCTACACATGATGACTGCAAACGCAATCTGAGACAAGTGCAAAAGTAGAGAACTAATCAGTTCAATACATAGAATGGGTGTATCAACAAGTTATAATGACATAGCACAGAGCAGGAACAAGTTAGCAGCTCATGCTGTAAAATCTTATGAATCCAACAGCACACCACTTCCAAGTCACTTTACCAGGAATGGATTTACAAAAGCTGCTCTTGATAATTTTGATTTTGAAGACATCTCTTCTTTGTCTGGAACATCCAGCACACATGATACTGTCATGGTGCTTTTTCAATACTCTACCAATGAAGTAGCTGCTGGAAAAAAAGCTATCTCACATGTTGGCATAAACAAACAAAGTTGCAAACCTATAACCCAAAGTGCCTCGCAAACGTGAAAAATCACTACAAGCCATCCATACTTATCTGTGTACCAGAACGTTTCAAAGTGGCTGAGGACATAGATCTTCTTCTACTTGATGCTGTGGTTCACAAAGATGATTTAACTGAATTTATCATATCCCTTATTCAGTGCGCACCGAAGGATGAAGAAAAGCCAGTTCCCCTGTGGGCTGGAATTCATGCTCCGATCTCCCAGAATACTGTACTACTGAAGAAGGTTGGGCTTTAACAGTAATACATCTCCAGTCACAAAATATGCTACAGTATGCACAGCTCTTAAAGTTTTTTAATAATGTGCATGCTCAGCTTGAAGAACAGACTATCCTGCTAATTTTCTGCGATGGTGTTTTTATGTTTTTTTAAAATTGTAGCTGACATTTTTATGAGCGATCCTGTAGAATTTGATGATCTTTATCCAATGATGGGCCTTTTCCACATGACAAAAGTTGTGTTTTGGTGTGCAGGAAGTTATCTCAGTGAATGTGGCACAGACAATGCACTTGAGGCTGAATTCTTTGAAAGCAAAGCTGTCCAGTCAGTATTCAGCGGAACTCATTAAGTCAGTTTGTTACACGGTAAGCTCATCATATCTGAGGGTTTAGAAACATTGGGTTGGATTGCCTTCTGAAACAAGCATGACAAATTAGGTTTTGCATATCTTATCTCAGAAGTGAACATGGCACAGGGTGCGCTTCAGTCAAAGAACAAAATGCAAAGCTAGGCAATGTTCAATACACTCAGTTCAAAATCAGAAAACCTGAAAAACAAGTTGGTAGAGTTTGTCAAAGAATGTGAAGAAAAATCAGACCTTTGCAAGTTCTGGGGAAATGTTTTACACATGATAGCTCTAGTGAAAAACTTGGTACGTGCTGATCGTGAAGATGATTGCGAGCCGCACGTGAAGACTGTGGAGTCACTGATTACTGTGTTTCACAAACTTGGTTGCACAAACTACCTGAGAAATGGGTCTTGGTATTTGGAAAGAGTGAAGAAGCTAGAGGTGGAAAACCCGTACCTCTACAGAAAATTAATCCAAAGACATTTTGTGGTGAAAGAGAGGGAAGGTTCAGTGCTAAGGCTCCAGATATAAAACTGGAACAGACTATTCAGAGATCACAGATAAGCTCCAAGCGAATTGTTGGTCAGAAACATAAAAGTGAATATGTTTCTCAACAGCCGTTAGTTTACCATGAAGTCCTTTCTATTTGCAGTGTTTTCAGAGAGATGACAAATTCAACATTAATGGACTATCGTGAAACTGTTCCTCACCATGAACTTGTGGGAAAGAGAGGGCAACGTTTTAATAAACATGTTGACAGCCTTCATTTCATGCAGCAACAAGGAAACCCTTTTGAAATGTCTGAGCCTGTGCGCGACTACACAGTGTCGTGACCAAACAATATGTGGCTAGCAATATAAAGACACATCTACTAGATGTCCTGGAACATGGATCAAAACTATATGCAGAACTGATGCAGGAGAGATTTGTATTGAAAGAGAAAAAGCTGCATGACATTATCACTGAAGCTAAACTTCCACGCTTTAATTGCCATAGTGAGAGTTACGTCCAACCAGCCACTACAAACCAGGTTACAAAAAATGAATTTTTGCAAGCACACAGAAAGATGGATGTAGCAAAAGAAAGGGGTGAACTTATCAAGGACATTCTGTTGCATGATCTTCCAACAAACACATTATGTGATGGAGATGCTGTAACCAAACCAGTGAAGCACAAACTCGTACAAGAGCTCAGAAAAAACTTTCCCCTGAAGAATTTCAGTTCGAAAAGGTGTTCTCATTGAAAACTGCTGTTGTTGTGAACTGTTTGTCACAATTGCAAATGGTCAAGATTTCATCCATGCAAAACTTTGTATTGGTCTTTCAGACTGCTCTACAGATATCAAAGTCAGTGTGTATCTTGCAAGAACTGGACATTGTCTTTGACAGTTATCTTGAACTATCTGTCAAAGAATCAAATTGTCTACAAGTGCCACAATTTACCTTGCCTGCATCAAAAAGTTGACACCTGTGTAACTTGATAAATTCTGGTCATCAACATCGAACAAGATGACCTTGGAAATGTGAACCCGCCAACACATTGCTGATGCTTCATTGAACACTGAATGGCCAATTATTGCTAGTGGAATGATTGTCAATGAGGAGTTGGTGCCTGCAGAGAGATTTTCAAAAGGTATGGGCCATATTGTTCAAGAACTTAACAGAAAATTGGAGGATGCTGACCTTCATGTTGTGCCACATGTTGAGAGGGCTGTTCGAAATGGTTCCAAACAAGTCATTGTATTGTGAAATGACAAAGATGTTATTATTGTGCTACTTAGATTTGTTGCAATGTTCATAAATCAAGGATTGTCAGAGTTATGGATACGTTAAGGAATATGCGAGAAAAGACATGTAACCCTGCTTCATATTCTTTACAAGAAACTTGACCCAGAGATTCCCAGTGTTCCTATCATGGCACACATTCTTACTGGTAATGACACTATGAGCAAAATTGGAACAAAGCTTGGAGCTTTAACAGCTGAACCTTTGAAGTTTCTAAAAGGATTTGCTGAGACAGAAGAAAGTGACTTTAAAGATGTAGAAAAATACCTTGTGCGTGTGTGGAAAACAAGTTCTGACTGTCACACATTTGACATTCTTCGGAACAGTGGGTTCAAGACATCAGTCCCACTAAGTGACCTTCCACTGATGTCATATTCTGTGCGTGGACACATTAAAAGCACATTCTACTTGATCAGAAGATGTGTAAATGTTTTGGATCATGCATATGTTGAGACAGATCTGTGTGAATTTAGTTGAGAAGATATTGATGGGGTGCCAAAATCTACAAATTGTCTAAAGCCTCTACCCACAGAACTTACGCATACATGTACTTTGAAAACCTGTGCTACAAAAAGATGTCCCTGTTCATATGCTCTTCTCAAATATTCAACATTCTGCAGTGGGTACCGGGAGCGATTGTTGATACAACTAAATAAAGTGAACTATGAAAATGTGTTTACAGCATGAGTGCTAAACATTTTTTTCATATTCAGATCTTAAACATTGTTTGGTGTACACATAAAAGGATTCAAAACATTATTTGTTTCATTTCTATGGATGTCTCTTCTTCCTCTATTATAGCTGCCGTTTTGGAAAAAAGGGGAAAGGGTTGCTCTGAGGGGTTATTTTCTGTCTTTTTAAGTCTACTTGACCCCCAAAACCTATGTTTTGACACCAACATGAAGTATATAGGTCTCATGGATCCTGAAATATTACATCATCGCTGCAACACATCTGCCATTTTAAAAAATGTTGTCCAGAAAAATTTGCCCGTATCATCAATGTCTACCCAAGCTAAATCACTTCTTTAATAAACCAAAAACACAAATCAAAAATGAAAATCTCTGGACATCAATTTTTTACACAGGCATATCAGGGGGCCAGAATTAGTGCTTCTATATATGTTTATCTTGGTCTTTATGTCTATATAGTCAATCCGATATACTTTAGTTGGCATGGACAGGTAATTATATAAATTGCATAGTCTTATTGCAATTATTATGTTTTCCTATTTGCCATTGATGTCGCAAGCTTAACTCCAACTTTTTGATATGGGCGTCCAGAGGACAGATATTACAGTAGTCACATAGCAAATGATAAGTGACAGGTGGCAAGCCACAATTTTCAATTATAGGCTATGGAACAGGTTATTTTAGGGATGGTGTGGACAAGGTTGTTCTTTAGGTTGTGACCTCTTTTAAAAACAAACAGAGATGTTTCTAATATTAAGCGCCAGTACCCAGTAAACCCCAGCTCCTTTCTATAATTTTTTGCCCATTGTTCGAAAGTGGGGAAAACGTTGTTACACAGATAATCCTCTCATTGTTAGGTTTTATGTTAGTTTCTTAGAATGACTCACAGTGATGGTTTTTGGCTCTTTTTTTGCTCTGTTGGGATATTTTTGTCTTTTAGCTTCATTGAAAAGTTGTTTTGTTTGTGCATCAAAAGGATTGATTTCACTACAGTTTCTCCGTGGGTGTAAATATTGGCAATATGTGAGGTTTTCAAGTGGTGCCAGAGGACAGAAGCGTGTCAAATATCAGAAGGTTATTATGATCAGTATGTTTTAAAAAGATTCTGTCTATTAGTTCCCCTTCATTCCCTATTATTCTCAGATCTGAAAAGGAAACTTCTGTTTCAGAAACAATTTATGTGAACCTTGGAAGCGGATCCTTTACATTTGTCCATTAAAAAACATGTTCACTAAATGATTATGGCTTTCCCATATGGAAAAAAATATATAATCATTATATCGTCACCATAATTTTATTGATGTCTTATATGGTTTGGCATGTAGAGGCTGGCCAAACAGTCTGCAAAAGTACTCCCCACGGGTATGCCCAGACATTTGTCCCATGCTCACTACACCACTGGTTTCAAGCTAGCTTGGCTGATGAGGGGTGATACCCCAAAACCGGTCCCAGGATGCTTGTTTTCCAGTCCCGGGAGGGACTGCCCTAGCAGTTCGGGCTGGACTGTTCCCATGGGGAGCAAGGTCAAGGCTAATTTGCATATGGCTGGGTGAAACAGGGATGGCGTGGTGAGCAAAATAACAATGGATAAAACCATTGAATGTTTGACAATGTTCAGCATTCCACCCATCATCTTTTTGTGTTGCATCTAAACCTACCATCTACACCAAGCTGCTGTTATCTTTTCTCTGCAAAAGAAATTTCTTCAGAAACCTGATCATGGTTGTTGCAGATAGAATGCAGGTGACCACCCCCAAGTCTGTTCCTCAAGGCAATCCCATGTAGTATGTATGCTAACAACTGCTAGTGCCTCAGCACATTGTGTTTAAACCCAAAAGATGTGCCATAGGCTGGCTTAGCTTATAGAACATTGAAAAGAAGTAAGCTAAGAAAAGATCAAAAGAGGCTGGGGAGGGAACATCTGGGACAAAAATGCTCAATGCAAGATAAACAATTCCAGAAGACATTGGGGAAAAAAGTGAAGACAGTACTTACCTGTGAGCCGGGGGATGATCTCATAGTGCATGTGTACAGCTTTGTGCTTTAGGCCCTGCATGGGTTTGGTTTAGCAGCTTTCTTTTATTAGTTTTGTAAAAAAAAAAAAAAAAAAAAAACATACACTGAATAGCTCACACCCCGCCCCTTCCGACATGGCACCATACAGTTCCGCACAAGTGACATAGGTACATGATTGACATTAGTCAGAGCAATCAGTAACAGGGCACCTAAGCCCCAGCCCCTGAATCCTCTCCCAGGCGGCCGTCCACTTCCCCCACACTCTCTCGTATTTGGCCGGGCACACTCTCGCCTCGTACACAAGTTTTTCTCGCTGGGCACACCAGTCCACTCCTCAGCGCCACTTCGTATGCGTCGGCGCCTCCTCCGCCTTCCAGCCAGCTACAATATCTCTTTTGGCAACCCGGCAAGCCACCCCCAAAAAGGTCCGCCTGCTCTACTGGACCCCACTCCTTCTATTACCCCCAATAAAAGCGGCAACGGGCCGTCTCCACCTCCACCTGCAAGACTCTGGAGATTTCAGTCACCACCGCCCGCCAGTAGGAAGCTATGTTTGGGCAGGTCCACACCACATGGTAAAAGTCAGCGTCGGGGCCGGCGCAACGGGGACAATCTGCGTGGGGCTGGAGGCCTGCCTCATATAACTTGGTGGGCGTGAGATAGCCCGTGTGTAAGTAGTATGCCTGCACCACACGAAGACGGGTGGTCATAGTCAATGTTCTAGGGGCCATCAGTGCATCTCTTCAGTCCTCATCCTCTAAGGGGGCCAACCATACCTCCCACGGCTGTCGGAGTTTGTCCAGCATCTGAGTTGGGTTAGTGACCAGGGAGCAGTAGATCTGCGACACTCCCCCTTTACCCAGGCCGCCCTTCAGCGCCTTGGCCTCCATGGGACTAAATTTAGGGAGGACCATGCCAGTCTGGACGTGTACGTTCAACGCGTGCCGGAGCTGTAGGTATTTATGGAATTGGGTTTTGTTGAGTGAATATTGCTGCTGAAGCTCCTCAAAGGACCACATGTGCGACCCCACCCCAGACATCCCCCAACTTTGAGATGCCTCTAAGGTCCCATTTTTTTAAATCCCTCTAAAGCAGAGACCTCCTCCAGCCACACCCTCCCCCCCCACCACAGCGGGGTCTGTTAGGTAAGACAGCGCCACCAACCCGTCACCCTCTGCGCCTCCGTCCAACCCATCAGCACCACCCTGGTCACCTATGGAATTGTGCGAGGCAAGGGGTTACCGTATAGCACCCCAAGTAAGCCAGAGAAGCCCATCGTCAGGAGTTCTAGCTGGTATGCAGGGTCAGACCAGCCCCCCCATCCAGTCGTTTATCACCAGTAGATGCATTGCTAGATAATAAAGGTAAATGTTGGACATCCCCAAACCTCCTTCATACACATCTCTTTGACAGGTGCTGAGTGCCAGCCGGGGCCAGGTGCCATACCATAGAAATTGTCGTGCTGTAGCATCTATCTCCTTAAACCACCACCTAGGCATGGGGTAGGGGTAGTTCTGGAGCAGGTAGAGGAACCTGGGCAATACCCTCATTTTATAGAGAGCTATCCTGCCCAATATGTTGAGGGGCAGGGTCTGCTATCCCTGGAGGTCACTCTTGACTTTTCGAGTGAGTGGCAAAACATTAAGGGCCTGATTACAACTTTGGAGGAGGGTGTTAATCTGTCCCAAAAGTGACGAATATACCACCCGCCGTATTACGAGTCCATTATATCCTATGGAACTTGTAATACGGCAGGTGGAATATCCGTCACATTTGGGACGGATTAACACCCTCCTCCAAAGTTGTAATCAGGCCCTATGTGCCCAGGCCAGTTCAGGCAGCAGAGCCACAGTTACTCCCAGATACCGGAAGCTGTTACGCCTGATAGGGATCGCATGTTGGCAGTTGAAGCAGTCCCTTGCGGAGTGCAGTAACACCAGCAGAGATTTACCGGGATTGAGTATCAGCCCGGAGGCCTCTGAAAACAGTCCCAAGATTTGTCATCTGCGTAAAGCGCCACCCGGTCCTCCCGCCCAGCGGGCCAAGACCAACCGTCAATCAAGGGGTCCTCCCTTATAAGCTTCGTCAGAGGTTCCATCGCTAACGCGAAGAGGAGCAGGGACAAAGGGCACCCCTGACGGTCCCCCCAACAGATAGGGAACGGGTCCGACACAACCCCGTTCACCTGCACCCGCGCCGTCGGGTTAGAATAAACGAGTTTCACTAGGCCACGAAATTTGGGACCAATCCCGGTGCTCAACAGACTCTGGAAACCAGTGCCGGCATAAAGAGGAGGTCTATTCTGGCAAGAGTGTGGAGCGCTGCCGAGTTCTAGGGTGCCATATTTGCCACACATCACAAAGAACAAGGCCCTCGGCCCAGAGGCCCAGTCCAGACGCCCGGTAGGAACGACTCACGGACAGAGGACCAGAGATATCCAGCGTTGGATTTATGACTGAGTTGAAGTCCCCTCCCAGCAAGGTCAGACCCGGAGGGAGCCCTGCCAACACGTCCCGGAGAGCAAGCAAGAAGCTCTCAAACGCTCCAGGAGGAGCACAGGCACTCAGGATATTAACTGGCTGCCCCCCGAGCATGCCGGACACCACTGCGTAGCGCCCCTGTGGATCCAACTGGGTAGCGGTTATCACTATGGGCAAGGAGCGATGCAGCAGGACAGCCACCTCTCTGGAGCCCCTAGAAAAACCTGCGTCGTAGACCCTGTCGTATCTTGCCCCACCCCCTCGCGCAAGCATAGGGCAATGAATACTAAGTAAATGGGTCTGGTGGAGGAGGACCATGGACGGGGCATATCTGCGGAGGGCACTAAAAACCGTGGACCACTTAATTTTATCATTCCGTGAAAGTATCTGCATCAGGGGATGGTGCGCGTGTAGGGAACTAGCAAGGATATATGCAGCATGCCTGCCCTTGAGCCCGGATGTGACCACCTAAAAGAAGAAAGGTTAAAATAACTGCAAATCAACCACAGTAGAACATAGAATTGCTGCAGTGTTAGTAACTCTCCTCCTCACAACAGTCCCCCACCCCATACTTCCACCCCTGAAGCATCTGTTGCCCATAAACCCAACCAAAACCCTGAACACAGAGAGACTGTCATTGGTGTGGAGTGGTGGACCCCTCCATTTAGTCGGAAATCTGCAATACAGCCACCTCTTCACCGCACCCAGTGTCAAAGAGGAAGATCTCTTCCCAGGATTTCCCCGGCTGCAGGAAGTCTAAGCGTAATGCTCTTCAGGAGAGCGAGGGAGTTTGGTTGAGGTGGGCCTCCTCCACAGCCCGTGCAGGCCTCTTCTCCTCTGGGGTGTCTGAGGAGGCCTCCCCCTCAGAAGAGGGGAGCCCCGACCACGGGTCCCCAGCCGACGGGCTGCCCGGACCACTTTGTTTCCTTTGTCGGGACCGGGTGCGTCTGCCTCGGAATCACCCCCAAACACCCTCCACGCACCTTGCCCTCTGGCCAAGGATCGTTGTTCAGGGGAGAGGCCGCCTGGCCTCACGACTTACCTCCTCACCCAAACAACCCTGTGGCCCCAGCCTCTCCTCCACTCCCTCGCCTGGGCAAACGAGCGCCTGTCCAAGCGGCCCGATGTAGCCGTTACCGCGCAAGGATCACTGCTCCCCGGCTGCTCGCCGCATGCTTGCACCAAGCTGGTCCTCATAGGCGGGGCCCGATTCTCTGCCCTGCAGGCTCCGCTCTCCCTTGCAGGGAAGGGGGACAACCGGCCTCACGGGGCCCGCACACCACTCCACAGTAGGCACCTGGACCACTCCCGCTCAGGCTCAGCCGAAGGCCGGAGCCCGCCCCTCCAGGCCACACCGCCGGCTCTTCTGCCACATGGGCACCTCCGCGCCACCCGCGCCGGCCCAACCGGCAGCGGCTCCACCACCGGCGAGGTGCGCCCACAATGCCGCCAGCCGCCCCGGATATTGGCCCGCTGCTGCACCTCCGCACTCCAGGCCCCGGCCACCTCACATCTCCGCACGTGGGGGGCAGGCCACACCCCCAGGGCCTGGATCCAGCCGCGGCTTAATTCCCTGAAGGCAGCCCAGGCCTCAACCGAAGGCCGGAGCCGCCCCTCCAGGCCGCACCGCCGGCTTTTCTGCCCCACGGGCTCCTCCGCGTTTCTGCGGCTCTCACCGGTCTCACGCCGCACGGCGAGGCACCCCCACCAGCCTTGCAACCTGGCAGGGGCACATTGGGTGCGGGATGGTCGGGGCTTCTACCGGCGGATTACGGAGAGGTCCGGAGCACTCTTAGAGTGCGACCGCCATCTTGACGCCCAAAGCCACGCCCCCAGTTTAGCAGCTTGTAATGAGGCATTTCTAGTCGAGCTCTAGGTAACAGATACCACAAGTTTCCTATTATGAGAGCAGGGACACAGCTGTACCGGGTACATTTCCTCATTACTAGTCAAAAAAATGCATCTCTAAATTTTTGTGCAACATTTAAGACAGTGACCAAAATGTCCTCCACTTCCAGGTTCTACAGCTTTAAATCAAAGATGCCAAAGATTTGGTATAACCCACTGTATCTGATCTGCTTCCTCCCAGCAACACCACCTGCCAGCAGTACACTTCTGAGAGACCAAGTAAGGGTGGAGCAACCTTAAGAACATTCACCCTTTTTCCTTCCAACTTTTATGTTAGATTTACCAAAGTCTTCGTCTTAGCATGGCCTGATTGTGGCAGTGCTCTTTATTTGGGTATGCCTGATGCACTGTTTAATGTGCTTAGGTTTGCATAAAATGTGTTTGGTATGTGATCGGAGAAAATAAGACCGTGTGTGTCAAGCCCCCCTTCAGCACTACTGGCTATTAAAGCAGCAACAGATTCATTTTATGTATTACCCACCAGACATTCAACCACACTGGTCTTTCCTTCCCACTGGTGAAATTAAAAGCATATGCATATTTCCGTGGTTACGACGCAGCACAGGATGGTAGCTGTACCTCGATTTGAAAAGACTTAGTGGGTCATTTAGACCCCAGAGGGTTGTCCGCCAAGGCCCTCGGCAAAGACTGAGGCCTTACCTCTTATTGCCTCTTGGCACGCCACCTGCTTTATTTTTAGTTAACCATGCCTCAGCTTTTTATTCTGACAAAAGCACTCCCACAGGTATGGCAGTTGCATTTTTGCCGTAAGTAGTACTAAAGTCCACTTCTCTTCACATGGCAGACCGAGGCAGAGGAGTGTGCACTTCTCAACACACGAAGAGCAGTGACCATGTGCCAGACACAATGCCACCTTTGATAGAAAGCTTACAGAGGCTTTCCCACTAGTTAGCGCCCCCACCACTAAACTGCATTGCCACCTTAGCTTTGTGGAGGGGCTTTATCGATTTTGCCCTCTCTTTGTGGAATGCCTTGCCAATTCCTATTTAGATGCTACCCAACACTGGCTTTCAGGGAAGCTTTTAATATCACAGTATTTGCAAATTAATGTCTGGCTCGAAGATCTAGGGTTATGCCTCTAACACCAAGAATTCTGTAGAACATATTCACTTTAAAATTGCTTAAATTATACATTATAGTTTAATACTAAGGAACATAGGCCAGATAGCAGGGAGAATCTGAGAGACACAGCTTTAGCAGCAAATAATTGAACATACTTAAAATCCTAAAGCTTGATTACACGGTATGACTTTCACACGTTCCTGATTTTGATATCTTGGGGGGCAATTGTCTTTGAACAGACTTAAAAAGTGGAGAATAATGTTGTCTGAAACGTAATTGCTCACTGAGCAATCAAGAACTGTAAATAAAGACTGGATGACTCCAAGCAGATTAGAAACCCTAGGGTTGTTTCCTATGGTACATATGAAAAGTAAAGGCAGATACATTGTCCAGGATTTAACTCCCAAGAGGAACGGCTATCACAGTATTACAAAATACTGAAAAAACTCTGGCTCTTTCCTGCTTTTTACATTCACTGGCGTCGTCCTCCCCTAGTGAAGTTATCTCTGTCGCTGTTTCTAAAATATATGTATTTTAGTTTTACCAATATTAACCACACTTTCCATATGTGTTAAATAATCAGTCAATCATCAATACTTTTATTACAGATACATGAAAATTTATCATTAAAGTCACATTACAAAGCCACACATTTCATCAACATGATTCTTATCTTCTTTTCAAACTTAAACTTTTCCTAGTCACTCATACCTACATCTCACTTTGACCTAGAAAACAGTTGTGATAGCTGTTCAAAAGCTGGAATTGATGAGAAATATGAGGGTGAAAGAGTGATGGTTATCTTATCCCATTTAAACCCACTTAGATCAAGTAACAGTGCACTTTAAGCGTCTTTTAAAAGCCCTTTGACGAATTCCTCACAATATATTGACACTGATATCTATAATATCACCTATATTGCATCTGAAGTAATTCCTACACTAAAATGATGTCTGCAAAATCAGTCACAAGTTTGGAAAAACTGTAACTGCACAGCAGAACTGTCAGAATTCTCACCCGGCTGACGACCCATTCTTGCCATCACTACCTACAGATATAAATGTAAATATAGAAGGGTGCTATGAACTCACACCACCATTTAATGCACAGTAAATGTGTCCCATTCTTTGATTTAATATAGTCCATAAAAACTGATATAAGATATGGTTGATCCTAACTCTTTAATCTACCTACAACATTCTGTATCTATATTAGCACACAAGCACACAAAATTTGTGATTGTGCAAATGTCCTGCAAATACCCTCAATAAGCCACCACCTCAACATCATTTGTGCTCACGGTACAAGTACCTTTTGTTGAATTATTGCAATTGTTTTCCATATCCAAATGGAATTTGGGCATGAATAACTAAGAGTGTTGGTATGAAAACATGTGAAGAATCAAGTTTAGAAACTGTCATATTTTGCTACATAATTTTATTGATAAACTCTTAGGTGTTGCCTTTTGGCTGTTTGTTGGGATCGGCAAGGAACTCACCATCTTGCTCAACACCTCTATCACCACCACAACATTTCCTGACACCTGGAAGGACCACGAAGTCAGACCACTACTCAAAAAAACCTTTGCTTACCCTAGTGAACCCAAAAAACTATCGGCCAATCTCCCTGCTCCCATTCACAGTGAAGGTACGTGAAAAGATCATCAACAAGCAACTCATGATATACCTGGAGCAGAACCAGCTACTCAGTGCCTCCCAGTCCGGCTTCCGCAGCAATCACAGCACCTGATCGCAGCCACCGACAATATCCGAACACTCTTCAAACAAGGAGAAGCAACAGCTTTGATCCTCCTCGACCTCTCAGTAGTCTTCGACACAGTATCCCACCACATGCTGGTCGAAAGACTCCACAACATTAACATCCAAGGGGATGCGCTCTGATGGATCACCTCCTTCCTCACCGGAAGAACCCAGCCTTTCAACTCTGAACCCAAGGAGATAACCTGAGGTGTACCACAGGGCTCATCCTTCAGCCCCACGTTCTTCAATGCATTTATGACTCCACTGGCCAACATCATCAGATCCCACAGTCTCAACATAATTTCCTAGGCACTCAACACCCAACTCATCCTCTCACTCACCGACGACCCCTCCACCTTCAGAACCAACTTCCACAGATGCATGACAAGTGTTGCTAACTGGATGAAGAATAACTGCCTGCAGCTGAACACAGAGAAGACAGAAGTACTGATCCTTGGCAATAGCAGCAACACATGGAAAAACTACTGGTGGCCATCAGATCTGGGATTTGCACCCACTCTCTTTGACCATGCCAGAAACCTCGAATCATCATTGACGACAAGCTCACCAAGAAATCACAGATCATCACCGTCTCCTTCACCTGCTTCTTCATGCATGCTACATAAGTTCTTCAAGTGGCTACCCACACACACGAGACGCACCGTGACACAGGACCTCATTACCAGCCGATTAGACTACGGCAACGCCATCTACATAGGAATCACTGCACACCTACAGAGACTTAAGACCATACACAACGGCGCAGCCAGACTCATCCTCAGCCTTCCCAGATGAACCGACATCCCACTTCACCTCAGGCAACTCCACTGGCTCCCCGTACAAAAGAGATGCCAATTCAAGCTGCTGCCCCAGGTACTTAAAGCTCTACACAACCAAGGACTCGCGTACACTAACCACTGCCTGAACATCCACCTACCATTGAGAAGACTATACTCTACCTCCCTTGCACTTGCCCATACGCCCTGCATCTACTGAAACAGAAATGGAGGACGCGTCTTCTCCCATATCGCAGCAAAAACCTGGAACAACCGCCCCACTCACCTTTAGAACATCACCTCATTTCCGGAATTCCAAATGGCCCTTAAGACCTGGCTGTTTGACTAAGCCTCCGAGACCTGCAAGCGCCTGGAGACCCCATAGGGTGATTAGCTGCGCTTTATAAATCCTGATTGATTGAAATCCTGATTGTTGTCGAAAGACCTCTTGTTTAGCATACAAAAAACTTAATAGGTTTGTAATAGCCCATTCCTTACCATTGGTTGGTTCGTTGACAATGTAATTTGCTTGCTTCGTGTACATTGGCTTTTTATCCTCTTTTGTTTATCCCTCCCCAGGACCATAGCTGAGTTACTGTCCTTTTTAACAGGTGCCTTGCATCCTTTCACTGCACACATTCAGGGAACTACGTTTTTCCTTTATCATTCAGCACGCCATGAGAGTGCATGTGTTTTCTTGCCAGCTATCTCCCTCGTGTGCAGATTCCACCTTCAAATGCCCACATCCTGCATGTGCCATCTTGCTATCCTGCTTCCCTCCAGCTCATTCATTGTTCCCCCAACTCTGCTCTTTTTGCTTTTTTATTTCTTCTCCCCATTGAGCCAAGTTCGGCCTTAGCTCCGCACTCTCTTTCCATTGTTCCCTCCTCCTTTCCTTTCCATTGTTCCCTGACGGCCCACTTCGCCTTAAATATGCATTTATTTCATGGTTAAATGTACTATTCTTGGAGTGGTAAATAAAAAAAATGATGGCATGTATATGGTGACACCTACATGCCTACATGCACATACGTCATCTATGCCCCTTCAGGACTGGTCTAACCATATGAGAAACAGAAAACTCTCCATAAATTGTAGATTAGGGGGCTGTTGTCAGTGGTGAAAGGGTGGAGGTATCATGAGCTGTACAGCCTAGTAAACAGCCCTGTATGAACACATACATAATTTGTGCCCCCTCCACCTGCATCTTTATAGAGGTGGTCTGACTAATCCACTCACTTTGTACACCATGGGGAATGGTATTAACACATTTTCCATGGCTGCTTTTAGCCCCCACTCCATCAGTGCACACCCTCTGTGGCCAAATGAAGACCTTTTTGGATAAAAAAAAACTGATAAAGCAAAATTTTGGCTCATTGGTGGAAAAATACAAGAAACTACAAGAGTGCTGCAATTTCAGCGTGCCCCCAGAAGAGATAAAGTGTGAAAATTGAACTTTATTAGACCGAGCTAAGTGAAGGCAGTGCACAGTTTTACCGTGTATATATGAATTTCTATTCCCCATGGACCTATTTTGGCAGTAGTCATCAGGAATTTCATGTCTTTTTAACTGTTTTGAATTGCATTGTTTGAGAGAAGATGAAGATGGATGTGGGGGCTCGTGGTGGAACGTGGCTGCAAATGTGGTTCGGAGAGATGAACAGTAATATCTGTGGGGGGGATATGATCGCACAGAGATGGTGATATCTCCAACAGGACTGATGTAAATGCCTCTGCACAGCAGAGAGGGTTTTGTGCGCACTAGATGTGTTAGGACAGCTCTGAACGTTTTTTAAACATAAGTAGTTGACTTGGTGTAGATGGAATGGTGCCCTAAGTCAAGACACTGATGTCTCTATGCTCACCTGTATTCTGTGCTTTTCTCTGTGTCTGCCACGCCACAGATTAACTTGAATAAGAATGTTGAATACTGGTGGAATGCTATCCTGGAAGGCGAGGAGAAGATAGATATTGAAAAGATCAACAAAGAGCGCTCCATGGCAGCGATCGATGATGAGGAGCATGCTGTGCTTGACCGACTCAGCTATGACTACCACCAGAAACTGCAAGGAAAGCCTCAAAGCCACGAGCTGGTAGGTACTTTGCTATCTGTAAGTGGATGATCTGCAACAAGGAAATATCCTCTCCAACAGGCTTCAATTTTGAGCTGTGGGCATGCTCTTCAAATGAGATATAATTACAGGAGAGGTATGGAGTTGGGAGTGTCATTGATTTAGACATGGCTGGCAAGAGTTAGGAATTTGCCTGCTTGTAACGCTTTCAGTTCATCAAAATGGCAACGTAGCAAAAGTGACATCACTCAACCTTTGAATCCTGATGCCATTACATAATTGACCCTAAGTTTTGTTGGTAAGGGACGTGCCAGGGGTATCAAAGAATAAGCCAAGGTTAGAAGCTTCTGCCTCAGACTATCCCTAATTTACTTTTAAGGTGGCCTGAGAAGGCTAAAGAGGTTACTAGGAGGTCAGATCAGATTTGAGATGCACTGAAAAGCTGTATGTATGGTTTCTGGTACTAAAGTAGCAAAGGACAATGCATGTCTGGGCAGAAAATAGTTTCCAGATGGGTGCTGTAAAGGGAATGCATAAGAGTGAAAGACAGAGGGGGATCCCTGTGGTAGAACAGCAGGTGTCATGCCCACGTGCAAAGGTTGAAACATGAGACCCTATTGTTGGTCTCAGATGCTGTGGTCTAATTTGTTTGCGCACCAAAGGATGGAGTAGTTTTGTCTGGCAGGGGCATACTTGTAATTATCTTCTCTGCCATAGGCAGAACAGGCCCACAGTGACGCTTGTGGCAGGCAGCCCAGCTCTAACATCACTTGTCTGATTTGGTGCCACTGTCCCTGGCATCCTTGCTCTGCCGCCTCCTCCCAGATTTTATTTTTCTTCACAATCGTACTTCGAGTCCCTTGCAGTCAAAAATAAGAAGCATATTCAGTAACAAACAAAAAAAGAGCAGTAGTGAATGAACCTCAGTCCTCTTACTGAGCAACATACACACCTCTGCCAATGTCCCTCAGTCCTGCCCTGAAACATTTGCCTGCTATTCCAGAACTGCGATTTACATAAACCCCTCCTCTGCCCTCAAGTTCTTACCTGCAACACCCATTATTCATTTACTCTGACTCCCAGCCCTGCCGATCCATTACTGGAGTCTATGCACAGCCCTGCCAGTGGACCTTAGTCATGGTGTGTTGCACCTCTTGCCTTTGCATTTCTGTGCCCTACAGATTACTGTAACCTACGAAGATGCTCTGCTGATGTCTGGGGTGACTTGTATGTCATGGGTTCAAAATCTAGCAAGCCAACTATGTCTGTCATCTTTGCGATAGCAATAAATTGAGCATGTAAGCTTTTATTTACAGTGATTAGAAATGTCAAAACAGCCTTATTAAGTATTCTATAAAGACAAGTTAATAAACATGTATCATGTATTGAAAACTATACCAATACACCTCACTATTTCACTTCTAGTGCTATTCTGCTGCAGGGACTCTTATAGTTCTGCCAGTTTGTCTTACTGCTGATCTACCATACTCCCTGATTGTAGGAAGTTGGCTCTGTATATACTATTTCAAAGTAAGAGATAGTGTGCACTGAGTCCAAGGGTTTCCCTTAGCGGTAAGATAATGGCAAAAAGAGATAATTCTAATGCTCTATTTTGTGGTAGTGTGGTCGAGCAGTAGGCTTATCAGAGGGTAGTGTTAAGCATTTGTTGTACACACACAGGCAATAAATGAGGAACACACACTCAAAGACAAATTCCAAGCCAATAGGTTTATATATATATATATATAGAGAGAGAGAAAAATATATTTTCTTAGTTTATTTTAAGAACCACAGGTTCAAGATTTACAAGTAATACTTTAAATGAAAGGTATTGCACTCAGGTATTCTAGGAACTTTGAATAATCACAATAGCAGGTACAGTTTTGACAACAATGGCAATAAGCTATTTTAAAAGTGGACACTGTGCAAAAATCAACAGTTCCTGGGGGAGGTAAGTAAATGTTAAGTTCACAGGTAAGTAAAACACTCACAGGGTTCAAAGTTGGGTCCAAGGTAGCCCACCGTTGGGGGTTCAAGGCAACCCCAAAGTTACCACACCAGCAGCTCAGGGCCGGTCAGGTGCAGAGGTCAAAGTGGTTCCCAAAACACATAGGCTTCAATGGAAATAGGGGTGCCCCGGTTCCAGTCTTGCCAGCAGGTAAGTACCCGCGTCTTCGGAGGGCAGACCAGGGGGGTTTTGTAGGGCACCATGGGGGACACAAGCAGGCACAGAAAGTACACCCTCAGCGGCACAGGGGCGGCCGGGTGCAGAGTGCAAACAGACGTTGGGTTTCAGATAGGAATCAATGGGGAGACCCGGGGGTCTCTTCAACGATGCAGGCAGGCACAGAAGGAGCTGGGGGTCTCTCCTGCACTGGAGTTCGGATCCTTCAGGTCCTGGGGGCTGTGGGTGCAGTGCTGGTTCCAGCAGGCCCTTGAAGCAGGCAGTCGCGGTCAGGGGGAGCCTCTGGATTTCCTCTGCAGGCGTCGCTGTGGGGTTCAGGGGGGTCAACTCTGGCTACTCACGGGCTCGCAGTCGCCGAGGAGCCCTCCCTGTAGTGTTAGTTTTCCGCAGCTCGAGCCGGGGGCATCGGGAGCAGAGTGGAAAGTCTCACGCTTCCGGCGGGAAACGTGTGGTCTTTAAAAGTTGCTTCTTTGTTGCAAAGAGTTGCAGTTTGTTGAACAGGGCCGCTGTTCTCGGGAGCTTCTTGGTACCAGTTACAAGGGACTTACCTGGGTGCCAGGGTTGTGCCAATTGTGGAGACAAAGGTACAGTTTAGGGAAAGAACACTGGTGCTGGGGCCTGGTTAGCAGGGTCCCAGCACACTTTCAAATCATAACTTGGCATCAGCAAAGGCAAAAAGTCAGGGGGTAACCATGCCAAGGAGGCTTTTCCTTACACAACCCTCTTCAGGTGGACCAGGTGATACTGCCAGCTGGAGCTAAAGACAGCAATATCATCAAGATAAGCTGCACTAAAGGACTCCAAGCCAGCAAGGACTTGATTCACCAACCTTGGCAGGGGCATTCTTTAAGCCAAAGGGCATCACAGTAAACTGATATTTTGTGCCCATCAGGTGTAGAGAATGCTGTCTTTTCTTTTGCTCCTGGTGCCATTTTTATTTGCCAGTACCCCGCTGTCAAGTCAAAGGTACTCAAGTATTTGGCAGCACCCAATTTATCAATTAACTCATCTGCCCTTGGAATGGGATGGACATCTGTCTTGGTGACAGAATTAAGTCCTCTGTAGTCCACAAAAAAACTTGTCTCTCTCTTACCATCTTTTGTGTGAGGTTTGGGGACTAAGACCACTGGGCTAGCCCAGGGGCTGTCAGAGTGCTCAATGACTCCCAATTCCAGCATCTTGTGGATTTCCACGTTGATGCTTTCCTTAACTTGGTCAGACTGTCTAAAGATGTTGTTTTTGACAGGCATGCTGTCTCCTGTGTCCACATCATGGGTACACAGGTGTGTCTGACCAGGGGTTAGGGAAAAGAGCTCAGCAACCTGTTGTAGGACTTTACTACAGTCAGCTTGCTGTTGGCCAGAGAGGGTATCTGAATAGACCACTCCATCTATTGAGCCATCTTTAGGGTCAGTGTAGAGGAGATCAGGGAGAGGTTCACTCTCAGCTTCCTGGTCCTCATCTGTAACCATTAACATGTTTACATCTGCACTGTCATGAAAGAGTTTGAGGCGGTTCACATGGATCACCCTTTTGGGGGTCCTGCTAGTTCCTAGGTCTACCAGGTAGGTGACCTGACTTTCTCTCTAGCACTGGGTAAGGGCCACTCCATCTGTCCTGAAGTGCCCTGGGAGCCACAGGCTCCAGAACCCAGACTTTCTGCCCTGGCTGAAACTCAACCATAGCAGCCTTTTGGTCATACCACATCTTCTGGAGTTGTTGGCTGGCCTCAAGGTTTTTACTTGCCTTTTCCATGTACTCTGCCATCCTGAACGTAGGCCTAGTACATAGTCCACTATATCTTGCTTAGGCTCATGAAGAGGTCTCTCCCAGCCTTCTTTCTTAAGAGCTAGTGGTCCCCTTACAGGATGGCCAAACAGAAGTTCAAAGGGGGAAAACCCTTCTCCCTTCTGAGGCACCTCTCTGTAGGCGAAAAGCAGACATGGCAAGAGGACATCCCATCTCCTTTTGAGCTTTTCAGGGAGCCCCATGATCATGCCCTTCAGTGTCTTGTTGAATCTTTCCACAAGACCATTGGTTTGTGGATGGTATGGTGTGGTGAACTTGTAAGTCACCCCACACTTATTCCACATGTGTTTAAGGTATGCTGACATGAAGTTGGTACCTCTGTCAGAAACCACCACCTTAGGAAATCCCACTCTGGTAAAGATACCAATGGGTGCTTTGGCTACTGCAGGGGCAGTAGTGGACCTAAGGGGAATTGCTTCAGGGTACCTAGTAGCATGATCCACTACTACTAGGATATACTGGTTCCCTGAGGCTGTGGGAGGTTAAAGTGGACCCACTATGTCCACACCCACTCTTTCAAAGGGGACCCCCACCACTGGAAGTGGAATGAGGGGGGCCTTTGGGTGTCCACCTGTCTTACCACTGGCTTGACAGGTGGCACAGGAGACAAAACTCCTTTACTTTCTGGGACATGTTGGGCCAATAAAAATGGTTAACTAACCTTTCCCAAGTCTTGGTTTGTCCCAAATGCCCAGCAAGTGGAATATCATGAGCTAAGGTCAGAATGAACTTCCTAAACTCCTGAGGCACTACCACTCTCCTAGTGGCACCAGGTTTGGGATCTCGTGCCTCAGTGTAAAGGAGTCCATCTTCCCAATAGACCCTGTGTGTTCCACTGATTTTTCATTTTGTTTCCTCAGCAGCTTGCTGCCTAAGGCCTTCAAGAGAGGGACAGGTTTCTTGCCCCTTACACAGCTGTTCCCTTGTGGGTCCCCCTGTGCCTAAGAGTTCAACCTGATAAGGTTCCAACTCCATGGGCTCAGTTCCCTCAGAGGGCAGAACTTCTTCCTGGTAAGAGGGGTTCTTTTTCTTTTGCTGTGTTGAAGCTGGTTTCCCAGTCTTCTTTCCTTTTCTCTTGGAGGGTTGGGCCATTCTTCCAGGCTCCAACACCTCTTTTTCCCCCTGAGCCTTGCACTGTGCCCTTGTCTTGACACACACCAGTTCAGGGATACCCAGCATGGCTGCATGGGTTTTGAGTTCTACCTTAGCCCATGCTGAGGACTCCAGGTCATTTCCAAGCAAACAGTCTACTGGGATAGCAGAGGATACTACCACCTGTTTCAGGCCAGTGACCCCTCCCCATTCTAAAGTTACCATAGCCATGGAATGTACTTTAGTCTGATTGTCAGTGTTGGTGACTGGATAAGTTTGTCCAGTCAGGTATTGTCCTGGGGAAACCAGCTTGTCTGTCACCATGGTGACACTGGAACCTGTATCCCTCAGGGCTTCTACACTAGTCCCATTAATCAAGAGTTGTTGCCTGTATTTTTGCATATTAGGGGGCCAGGCAGCTAGTGTGGCTAAGTCCGCCCCACCCTCAGAAACTAATGTAGCTTAAGTGTGGACCCTGATTTACTCTGGGCACACTGTTGATCCCACCTGAAGACTGGCTATTCCAGTGCTAACTGGAGTAGTAGTAGAAGTGGAACCTTTCTTGGGACAGGTCTTGTCTCCAGTTTGGTGTCCCTGCTGATTACAGCTACAACACCAGGCCTTTTTGGGATCAAAGTTTTTACCCTTGTACCCAAATGAGGATTGTGAAGAGGCTTTGGACCCTCCCTCCTGAGCAGGTTTTTGGGGCCCTGTAGAAGACTCTTTACTTTTACTCTTGGATGTCTCAACACTCTTCCCCTGGGGAGTCTTTCTGAC
The DNA here is from genome assembly GCF_031143425.1 of Pleurodeles waltl. Lineage (NCBI taxonomy): Eukaryota > Metazoa > Chordata > Amphibia > Caudata > Salamandridae > Pleurodeles > Pleurodeles waltl. Next base: position 703,794,899 of record NC_090450.1, read on the forward strand.
CCCTTTCTTTTGGTCACCCCCTGTGGAAGTCTTGGTCACCCTAGTCTTGACCCAAAGGTCTGCCTTCTTTCCCAATTCCTGGGGAGAAATTGGTCCTAGGTCTACCAGATGCTGATGCAGTTTATCATTGAAACAATTACTTAAAAGGTGTTCTTTCATAAACAGATTGTACAGCCCAACATAATCATTTACACCACTGCCATTAATCCAACCATCCAGTATTTTGACTGAGAAGTCAACAAAATCAACCCAGGTCTGGCTTGAGGATTTTTGAGCCCCCCTGAACCTAATCCTGTGCTCCTCAGTTGAGAATCCAAAGCCCTCAATCAGGGTAGCCTTCATGAGGTCATAGGATTCTGCATCTTTTCCAGAGAGTGTGAGGAGTCTATCCCTACACTTTCCAGTGAACATTTCCCAAAGGAGAGCACCCCAGTGAGATTTGTTTACTTTTCTGGCTGCACAAGCCCTCTCAAAAGCTGTGAACCATTTGGTGATGTCATCACCATCTTCATATTTTGTTACAATCCCTTTGGGGATTTTTAGCAAGCCAGTAGTATCTCTGACCCTATTTAAGTTGCTGCCACCATTGATGGGAGCTAAGCCCATCTCTTGTCTTTCCCTTTCTATGGCTAGGAGCTGTATCTCCAAAGCCAGTCTTTTGGCCATCCTGGTTAACAGGAGGTCATCTTCATTGAGGCTGCCCCAATGCTTCCAGAGCCGTTGGACTCCCCTGTGGGAGAAGCAACATCTCTGACTATTACTTGTGGAGTCAGGGTTGGAGGAACCCTGGTCTCCCTAACTAGGAGTGGAGGTGGGAAATTTTCCTCCCCATCACTAGCTTCCCCCTCTGTAAGGGTATCTTCAGAGGGGTTGTCTCTAGCAAACTCTGCCAAGAGCTCCTGGAGCTGTACTTTGGTAGGGTTTGATCCAGTTTTTATCTTTTTGATTTTGCAGAGTCTCCTTGGCTCTGACATCCTAAGATGCAGGTAAGGGGTGAGGTTGAGTTCCATCACTATCTCTTCTGCAGTAGACAATATTTCTCTAAATGTTGGGGTGCTTTTTAAGAATCTAAAACTATCTCTAGGACTTAATCCAAACTTTTACAAAACTTTTTAAACTCTAAAAGAAATGCAAACAGGGACTAACACAACCTAGCAGAAATTTTAAAAATTTAGAAAAAAAGCTCAAATTTCAAAAATCTGTTTCTAATGACATTTTTGGGAATTTAGTCATGTGATCAGGTATTGGCTGAGTAATCCAGCAAATGCAAAGTCTTGTACCCCACCGCTGATCCACCAATGTAGGAAGTTGGCTCTGTATATACTATTTCAAAGTAAGAAATAGTGTGCACAGAGTCCAAGGGTTCCCCTTAGAGGTAAGATAGTGGCAAAAAGAGATAATTCTAATGCTCTATTTTGTGGTAGTGTGGTCGAGCAGTAGGCTTATCAGAGGGTAGTGTTAAGCATTTGTTGTACACACACAGGCAATAAATGAGGAACACACACTCAAAGACAAATTCCAAGCCAATAGGTTTATATATATATATATAGAGAGAGAGAAAAATATATTTTCTTAGTTTATTTTAAGAACCACAGGTTCAAGATTGACAAGTAATACTTTAAATGAAAGGTATTTCACTCAGGTATTCTAGGAACTTTGAATAATCACAATAGCATGTACAGTTTTGACAACAATGGCAATAAGCTATTTTAAAAGTGGACACTGCAAAAATCAGCAGTTCCTGGGGGAGGTAAGTAAATGATAATTTCACAGATAAGTAAAACACTCACAGGGTTCAAAGTTGGGTCCAAGGTAGCCCACTGTTGGGGGTTCAACCCCAAAGTTACCACACCAGCAGCTCAGGGCCGGTCAGGTGCAAAGGTCAAAGTAGTGCCCAAAACACATAGGCTTCAATGGAAATAGGGGTGCTCTGGTTCCAGTCTGCCAGCAGGTAAGTACCCGCGTCTTCGGAGGGCAGACCAGGGGGTTTTTGTAGGGCACTGGGGGGGACACAAGCAGGCACAGAAAGTACACCCTCAGCTGCACAGGGGCGGCCGGGTGCAGAGTGCAAACAGGTGTCGGGTTTCAGATAGGAATCAATGGGGAGACCCGGGGGTCTCTTCAACGATGCAGGCAGGCACAGGGGGGGCTCCTCGGGGTAGCCACCACCTGGGCTAGGCAGAGGGTCGCCTGGGGGTCGCTCCTGCACTGGAGTTTGGTTCCTCCAGGTCCTGGGGGCTGCAGGTGCAGTGCTGGTTCCAGACGTCGGGTTCCTTGAAGCAGGCAGTCCTGGTCAGGGGGAGCCTCTGGATTTCCTCTGCAGGCATCGCTGTGGGGGCTCAGGGGGGTCAACTCTGGCTACTCACAGGCTTGCAGTTGCCGGGGAGTCCTCCCTGTAGTGTTAGTTTTCCGCAGGTCGAGCCGGGGGCGTCAGGTGCAGACTGGAAAGTCTCACGCTTCCGGCGTGAAACGTGTGGTCTTTAAAAGTTACTTTTTTGTTGCAAAGAGTTGCACTTTGTTGTACAGGGCTGCTGTTCTCGGGAGCTTCTTGGTCCTTTAGATGCAGAGTAGTCCTCTGAGGCTTCAGAGGTCACTGGACCCTGTTGGATGCATCGCTGTTGCAGTTTTTCTTCTAAGTAGGGAGACAGGCCGGTGGGGCTGGGGCCAAATCAGTTGTCGTCTTCGTCTTCACTGCAGGGCTTCAGGTCAGCAGTCCTTCTTCTTCTTTAGGTTGCAGGAATGGCTCTTCCTCGGTTCTGGGAGCCCCTAAATACTGAATTTAGGGGTGCGTTTAGGTCTGGGAGGGCAGTAGCCAATGGCTACTGGCCCTGAGAATGGCTAAACCCTCTTTGTGCCTCCTCCCTGTGGGGAGGGGGGCACATCCCTAATCCTATTGGGGGAATCCTCCATCTGCAAGATGGATGATTTTTAAAAGTAAGAGTCACCTCAGCTCAGGACACCTTGGGGGCTGTCCTGACTGGGGAGTGACTCCTCCTTGTTTTCCTCATCTCCTCCAGCCTTGCCGCCAAAAGTGGGGGCAGTGGCCGGAGGGGCGGGCATCTCCACTAGCTGGGATGCCCTGTGGCACTGTAACAAAAGGGGGTGAGCCTTCGAGGCTCACCGCCAGGTGTTAGAGTTCCTGCAGGGGGAGGTGAGAAGCACCTCCACCCAGTACAGGCTTTGTTCCTGGCCACAGAGTGACAAAGGCACTCTCCTCATGTGGCCAGCAACATGTCTGGTGTGTGGCAGGCTGGCAAAAACTAGTCAGCCCACACTGGAACTCGGGTATGTTTTCAGAGGGCATCTCTAAGATGCCCTGTGGGTGTATTTTACAATAAAGTGCACACTGGCATCAGTGTGCATTTATTGTGTTGAGAAGTTTGATACCAAACTTCCCAGTTTTCAGTGTAGCCATTATGGTTCTGTGGAGTTCGTGTTTGACAGACTCCCAGTCCATATATACTTATGGCTACCCTGCACTTGCAATATCTAAGGTTTTGTTTAGATACTGTAGGGGCATAGTGCTCATGCACTTATGCCCTCACCTGTGATATAGTGCACCCTGCCCTAGGGCTGTAAGGCCTGCTAGAGGGGTGACTTACCTATGCCACAGGCAGTGTGAGGTTGGCATGGCACTCTGAGGGGAGTGCCATGTCGACTTAGTCATTTTCTCCCCACCAGCACACACAAGCTGGCAAGCAGTGTGTATGTGGTGAGTGAGGGGGCCCTAGGGTGGCATAAGACATGCTTCAGCCCTTAGAGACCTTCCCTGGCATCAAGGCCCTTGGTACCAGGGATACCAGTTACAAGGGACTTACCTGGGTGCCAGGGTTGTGCCAATTGTGGAGACAAAGGTACAGTTTAGGGAAAGAACACTGGTGCTGGGGCCTAGTTAGCAGGGTCCCAGCACACTTTCAAATCATAACTTGGCATCAGCAAAGGCAAAAAGTCAGGGGGTAACCATACCAAGGAGGCATTTCCTTACACTGATGATCCATTTTTTTTTTTAGATGCACATGCAGTTCAGCCACCTGCATCTCCCAGAATTCCAATACTGAAATCCACCCAAAGTTCTAACGATCCTCCTTTCCCCTGGTCAGCTAGACTACCTGGTATTCCAGCACTGAAACTGACACACACCTCTGCCAGTGCAAATCTAACCTGGGAAGCTGTACAGCCATATATTCTAGTACTGGGATAAACAGCTCTGCTAAAGCACCTTAACCCTGGCATGCTGCACCCCCAGTGTACAGGAATTCAGGGCACCATTGAATAAATGTGCTTCTGTTCGGACTGCACCGCCGATTAGGATTCTAATATTGACTCATACACGGTCAGATTTGTTAGGCGGTATAAAGTGCAGGATGGTTCTATTTTTCATCCTAGTTTTACACCTAAAGCGGGATACTGTTAATGGGTGTTAAGTCAAAAATAATGTTTTAAAGACACCATGCGGCTTCCTTTGCAGTAATTGAGACTAGCATAAAACACTTCTATAGAAGAGTAGAGAAAACGAAGATTAGTGTAGCACAAACACTTACATTAGAAACTAAACGTGCATATTTGAACAACTGTAATTGTTAATTAGCTCTTGAATAGTGCTCTATCGACCCTGCATTTGTTGCTCTGTGATGCCTCCTATTGTCCAGCGCGTGTCAGAAGTAACTTCTTTTTATTTCTGTGGAGCATGGACCAAGCACAGATTGATTCATCTTGATTAGTGTCATTATGCTGCTAGTGCAGTGAAAAGGGTACTGTTTCGTACACCTCCGACCCCCCCTTTTGTCTGTGTTGCTTCTTCTCCCCCGACTCCCTCCCCAATGTCTGAGAGAGTCATCCTAGAGCTCCCGTATTTTTAACTCCATAATATCTTTAGTTTGAACCTCTGACAGTCAGTTCTGTTTGACTCTTCTTACTACAAGGTGATTGTTACGCACTATCATTCTCTATCATGATTGTAAATTATGATACATGTCTGTTATTCCTGTTTGGAGAAGGCAGTTAACATTTGTAGTTCCACAGCACTGCCCATCTCCTTTCTTCACAACTGGTCAAATGGATGTTGCTCCCTCGCTCAGTTGTCCCTCCGGTCTAAAACACATTTCTCTGTAAACAAACCAGTTCTCGTATAAGTGTTGTACACACAAACAAGTTCCTGTGTCACCTCAAAGCCATCAGATGTTTCCATAGATCATAGGCTGAGATATTTGGTAGCATATTAGATTATTATTGTATTTATAGCCCGAGCTTTGAAGCGCTATAGGGCAATTTAGTGGCAACTTGGGCAACTTTAAGCTGTTCAGTGCCACTCCATGCCACACAATACTACGCCACTTCCTCTCAACTCCACACAATTCCACTCTACACAATTCCGCTGCACACATTTCCACACAACACAAATCTGCCCGCTCCACTTCACGCCACACAGTTCTGCGCCACAAGATTCTACTCAAGTCTAAAGCACACAATTTTACTCCACACTACACAGTACTCCACATTCCACACCACTCAATACTCCACATTCCACACCACAGTTTTACACCACACAATTCCATTCCATGCCACAGAATTTCATGCCACAGAATTACGTGCCACTCCACACCATACAATTGCAGTCCACGCCAAACAATTCCTTTCTGCATAATTTCACTTGATACAGTTCCACTCCATGCAATTCTCCATTCCACACATCTCTAGTCCACTCTTCACCATTCCACTCCACACAGCTCAACTCCATGCCACACAACTCCACTGTACCCAGTTCCACTCCAAGCTGCCCAGTTCCACTCCACATGGCCCAATTTCACTTCACTCAGTTCCACTCCACGCCACACAGTTCCACTTGGTCACATACTTTCACGCCACACAATTCCACCCAAATCCACTCCACCCAAATCTACTCCACTCCATGCCGCACAATTCCAAGCCACACAGTTCCACTCCACGCCACTCATCTCCACTCCACATAATTCCACTCTGCAGTCTGATCCTTTCCACACAATTCCATGTTATACAATTCCACTGTCACACCATTCCACACCACACAATTCCACTGCCCGTCACCCAATTCCACATCAAACATCTCCGCTCCACACAATTTCACTCTCCTCCACACAGTTCCACTCCACACATTTCCGCTCCTCCCCACCCAGTTCGACTCCTCTCCAAACAATTCCATGTTACACAATTCCACTCTGTGTCACACCATTCCACTGCACATCACACAATTCCACTCCACACAATTCCACTGCACTCCACGCTACACATTTCCACTCTGCACCACACAATTCCACTCCTCACAGTTCCATTCCGCTCCAGTTCACACAATGCCACTCCACACAATTCCACTCAACACCATACAGTGCCAGTCCACTCCACGCCACACAACACCACTCCACCAAAGTCTATAGAATTCACATAGGCTTTGCCAATGCTTGTTTCGGGAGTGTGGTGAGTATGTCCATATTAGTGACCTGTGAGGCTTTTAATGGGAGAGGCTGGAGAGTTGCACCAAATTGTTTACTTATTTCTGTGGTTGGTAACAGTATCCTTGCTCTGCAAATATGTGGTAAGTAGCTGCTGGTAGTAAATGCTGTTGGACGTCTTTCTTCCAATTAATTGCATACTTGGTCGATATTAGTTGTACATGCAAGTTTTACCTTAATGTGTTCTATTGTAAGGTGATTTGTGGAATGTCTTCTTTGTGCCTAGATGTGTGTAATTGCCTTTGTGTGAACACACACACACAAAGCTCCTACCCACTTATGATGGAGGATGTGTGGGAATTTTCAGACAACGAAGTAGAAATGTTAAGCAAGTTAATAAGTGCAAATGTACATCAGTAAAGAAGACATTACCTTGTGTGATGGAGCTGGATAAGGATGAGAAAATATGTAAAAATATGTATGTAAATGGCTGCAGATCCATAAATCATTTATACTTGCTGAAGTTCCACAATTGCCTGTAAAAAGAAGAACACTGCTCGACTCAATTTGGTGGCCTATTGCATAAGAATGTCCTTTCTGGAATAGCTCTAAAAAATGTTGCCATGAAGAATCTGACTGAACCCTGGTTAGGCGAGCCTCCTCTAGGAAACCTTGTGATAAATGTTGCACGCTGGGAATAGCACAAAGTATACTGTTGTGAAGGGTCTAAAGTATGATGTCTTTGTCTCCTGTGAAGTCGTCTGTGTCTCCTCTGTGTTAAAGATTATGCCTGCTGGTGCCATGTGGACAATGGAAATGGGTAAGCTGACATCCTCCTTTGCTGTGGTAAAAAAGAGAAAAGAATCTCACAACACTGTGAGCACTGGCAGTGCTACACTGCTTGATCCAATTGGTGCCTCACATGATCATTCGGATGGACAAAATGATCACTTGCAGGGCGAGGCAAAATTTGCTGTATAGTATGTAAATTGCCTACCTATGTAGATGGTTGCCGCTCCCAGGATTTTGGTTTAACGCTTTGAGCTGCTTCACAAACCTGCACTAGAGAACTTCAGAAAGGGTGGAGCTTTCAGGACCCTTGCTGCAGAAGCACACCAAAGAGTTATGGATTTCCATTTGGGATGCTTTCCACACATAAGGGTCTCAGCCCTACCTGACGCAGGTCAAAGATTTGAGGGTGATAGTATGAAATACCCCTGCACCTCAGAATCCCGCCCTAGGCTGCAGGTTTAGAATTAAGGACCAGTAACAGCATTCTAATGAATTATGATGCAGGAACTGTAAATGTATGCAGGAATCTGTACCACATTCAGAGGCAGTATTTGTTTCACTATTTTGTCAGTTTATTGCACATTATTAGAGCTGTGGCAAAAGGTTCACCTCATTTATACCTGCAAGAGACAGGAGTATTAGTTGGGGGTGGGTAGACGTTGATAACCCACCTCAAATAATTACAGTCTTCATCAGGGTGAACCACAAATGTCACTAAGTAAACCTTTGCTTAACTATTTGGTAGCTTGGTACAAAGCAGTCAGACTTAAGAGGCAATGTGTGAAATATTTATGCAGTACTCAAAAAGGGATAAAGTGACAGTACAATTGAAGAATTCCAAGCCAATTTAGAAAAATAGACAGAATTTTATAAAATGACCCTAAAACAACACAAATCCAATCAGACTACGTTAATTTGATTGCGCTCGACTCAGACAAGTGTAAGGTTTAAGGCTGACCGCGATGGAGCCGGGGTTCAGGTACAGGGACTAGGTTGGTCCCAGTGAAAAGTTTTACCTTCCGATTTAGTCTCTAGAATAGAAGTCAAATGTACTCAGCAAGGCAAGGCCAAAGGTTGCTTAATGTCATTGGATAGCCACTGCACGAGGTCTTAATGAAGCTGCTGACTTTTGGTGGGAAAGGTCCTAGCAGGAGAAATTTTAATCTTGCGACAGAGAAGGCTCCTTGCTGGCTGGTACTTTTCTCACCTTTGCCTGGTGAAGATTTCTACCTTCTGACTTTTTTCACTTTTTTGAAGCTTGGATTCTTCCAGCAGGACAAGGCTGTAGCTGAAGAGGGCTCTATGAGTCTGGACACCTTCCCTGTGTGATACAGCTGAATTAGAATTTGTTGCTGCAATGTAGAACATAGTGAGAGCCATTGCCCAAACAGTAGGTCAGCCTTATGACACTTGCAGTCCACTTCATTGTCCTGGATACAAGAGGGGAGAGCAGACGCAGTCTTTAATGCTCTTCTCAGGTCACAGACAGCAGGTTAAGTCCTCTTCTGTTCTTCCACAAGTCTAGAAGAGATCTGAGGAGGGTACTGGGAGTGTCACTTATGTTGAGTGCCTGTTTGTGGGTGAGGGAAACTCCTGGCCACACCCTAACCGATGGGGTAAAAGTTACCCTAGCTGACCCTACCTACTTTCCTGTATGTTTTACTGTAACCTATCACACAGTGCACTTCTCTCCCTAAAACCAACATGGCAGAACCTTTCTTCCCCTGTGCAGAGCTACCTATGTCCACCCAGAACCAGAGGTGTGACTATGATTAGCAAGAAACCGCCCTTGTGGTCATTCTGAACTAATTCTTCCCCCCTCCCCAAATCCCTTCACTGGGTTTGGAGCCAAGCTGGCTAACAAAAACAAAAGGGAGGGAGGCTTAGGTGTGGGCTACATCTGCTAGTGACAGGGAGGGCACCAGTTGATCTTCAGTAAGGGCTGAGCAAAGCCCCCCAGGCCATGCTGCTCAAGGAAAGAAAAACACCTCTCCACACCCAAGCCTTTGGTCTACTTTCTGATAGCATTCCACATCTCGTCACAAGGGAGCCATTCAGCAGTCAGGTGACACTGGACACTGGCAGAAATCGCCTTTTTAGCATAGGCAGAGAAATGATAACTTTCTAAAAGTTCCATTTCAAAAATAGTAATATAAAATATGACGTGACCATTACGTTGGATTTTAAGTTAGTATTAAATGAGTTCTTGAATCATTTTTTGAGCTGCTTCCAAACCACAATCAAGCATAAGAAGTTGTTGTAATGTAACCCAGTGTTTTGCATTATTAATCATTTTCTGGATCCATATGGTGTGCATTATTCCCCCATCTAGTGGTTCGGTCCAGAACTGTCTGTGTTTATGGTTGTCGTCAAACACTGTATGACGTCAGATGGTGCCCCAGATGTTGCCGTGCGTGATAGCTATCTTAAGATTCTTTTTCTGCCGTTGGGCCTGGAAGCAACGGAGAATCTCTGAAAAATTTTGGAAAGGCAAAACCAAAGCAAAGATGCTAAAAGGACATATAAACAGTAAACACAACCATGGAACTGCTAGGGTTTTCCTTAAATCACAAAAAATGGTCTCTGCAATCTGAATAAAAGAAAGTTTTCCTGGGGGTGGCACTAAATACCAAGACCGCACGGGCATACCTGACTCCGAAGAGAGTAAAAGCAATGGAAGAGCATGCTCAACTTTACCAGAGAAAGCGGGCTTTGACAGTGAGGACGGTCATGAAGCCGATGGACATGATGGTATTTTGCATTCTGCTCATAACACATGCAAGAATGTATATATGCCCATTCCAGGATGGATGTGCAACAGCTGGTCACAAGCCACTGTGGAGGATCTAGTAGTTGTAACAGCAAAGACAGAAAAGGAGACACAGTGGTGGACATCAAAGAACATAACCCCAGGGAAACCACTTAAGACACTAACTCCTATGGAGCCATCACAACAAATGCAGCCCAAAAAAAGTAGGGAGCACACATTGTCAACTTAAAGGTACGAGGATAATGAAACAATGCAGATGCAGAAAAACACATCAACTTCCTGTAGATGAAGACAGTGTTCCTAGCTCAGAACACATTTCAGACACACATAACACGGAAGAATGTACAAATACAAACAGACAATACAACAACCATGTTTTACCTGAACAGACAGGAAGGCACAAAGCAATTCACCCTGAGCAAGCTAGCCCATGAAATATGGCACTGGGCAATCCGAAGGAAGATCGATCTGCAGACTGTACACCTACCAGGGAAAGAAAACACAGAAACTGACAGACTAAGCAGACAAGGAAACACCTCATGTGAATGGGTACTAGAGCAGGAAACACTGGAGAAGATCTTCAGAGCCTGGGGAAAACCGACAATCGATCTGTTCGTAACACAAGAGACAAAATATGCCAACACTTTGCCTCCAGGGTTACACTCCACCAGTCAGAGGGGAATGCACTGTCACTAAACTGGTGTGGTAGATTTGCTTACGCCTTTCCACCAATTCCCCTTATACTTAAGGTGCTGGAGAAAGCCAGACAACTGGGGACAAACCTCATCTTGATAGCTCCACTATTGGCCAGACAGACTTCGTAGTCAAACCTACTAGAGATGTCCAGTGGACAGATGATCAAGATCAGAGTGGATCAGTACTCCTTACAATGGAGGAGGGGAAGGTGTACCACCCGGAGCAGCCTGATGCCTGAATAGTGGAGTTCGGACACCTGCAACTACTTTCTAGAACTATGACATATTAAAGGAGGCAAGAAAGCCAACCACAAGACAATGCTACGTAACATTATGGATAAGATATCTTCACTTGTGCTCAAGAAAATGGAAACCAGAATAAAGCAGGAAACTGTACTAACATACCTCACTTGTTGGACAGTGGGATAACCTGTTCAACATCTGGCAGCCATAGTAGTATACACCAGAGGCACATCATGTGCAGCTTCTTCACCTTACTGGTGGTGAAAAGGTTCTTAGAGGGTTCCAAAAGAATTGTTCCCCCAAGAACAGCACCAGCAGTTATGTGGAACTTAAGCACACTGACAAAACATTTTCAGCCTATGCACAAGGCTGAGCTCTGATCTATCACACTTAAAACAGCATTCTCGATTGCTATCACATCACTACGGAGAGTAAGTGAACATCTGATAGAGACTTCTAGTTGCAGATTCCTTACCTTAGAATTTTCCCCCAGGCGTCAGACTGGATCCAGAGATTTTTCTTCGAGCAATACCCTTGCGCGTCGGTAGGTGGCATCGGTCGACTCCACAGGCGTCGTGGTCACCGCGATGACGTAGGAAGTAGTACGTAGACGCCGCCCTCGTGCAGTGACGTCAAGTTCTTTTCTTTCCGTGCCACGTGCTGATCTGGAGAGAGCTACCCTGGCTATTTTTTGGCCGACTTCGACCATTTTGTCAAAGTTTTTTGTGTACGACTTTGGTGCGTCGAGATGTCCCCGAAGACCGGGTTCAAGCCTTGTGAGGACTGAAATCGGACGATGTCGGTGACGGATCCTCATCGCGTTTGTCTGTGGTGCCTCTAGCGCGACCACGACCCAAAGTCGTGCTGTGAGTGTCGGGCCATGCACCCGAAAGCTTTGAGGGAGCGGTCCCTAAAGCTAATGGCGGCCCGGCACTCGACTCCGTGTAGGTCCTGGTCTCGCTCGAGAGTAAGGTCTCAAGATCGGTCGCGGAGTCATCACCACTCGTCTTCTTCGAAATCCTCGGGTCAAGGTAAGAAGTCGTCGAAGAAGTCCCATCACTCTCCGACTTCACCCCATCGCTCGGCCGGCGCGACGCGGGACAAGCGTCCACGCACTAGGCCTCCGTCCTCGGAGCCTGCGTCTGTGTCGACTCCGCGCTTCCTCGAGTTTCCCGGAGCCGGTATGGCGATATTGCGCCTTCGGGCCCAAAAGGTTCAGCTGAGGGGCCTTCCGTTTCCGCGCCAGCGGCTTCGGCCCCGGCCACCAAGGTCGCCTCCGGATCCATGCGCGGATCCGCACTGACGCCGGTCACACCTTTGTGACCTTCCCCGGCGCCGGGTCGATTGTCGACGCTCCCGACGTCAGTAGTGCCCACTATTGACGTCGACCCAATTCTTATCCCCGACGATTCGGAGTCGGAGCGTCGTCGCCCGCCGTCGGCTTCGGTGGGCCCTATTCACCCGAGGTCAGATTCAGACCCTTTTTCCTATGGGTACGAATACGGGGAGGACTTGGAGGGGTCCCTGGACCCTGTGAATACCAGGATGACCCTGCTATGGACTGGGCACAGGATTTGGGCCAGCCAGGGGTCTGGATACTTCTCCTGACACTGGCATGCTGTCTCCTCTTACCGTGGCTACGGCGGAGGGTGCTACTTACAGTTTGGTGGTCAGTAAGGCAGCTGAGGTCCTTGGCCTTGAACTACCTAGTGTGGAAGTCAGGTCTAATCTCCTGACAGAGGTGCTTCAGCCTGGGGCTTATACTTCAGAAATCCTTCTCCCATTCAATGAGGCCCTCACCGATGTGCTTTTGGGTACATGGTCCAAACCCAACACATGGGCTCCTGTTAACAGGACTATCGCTCGCCACCATCGGCCCGCGCCAAACGACCCCAAATTCCTGTCCCAACACCCTACGCCTGAGAGTCTTGTTATCCAGGCTTCCTCTTCTTCTGGCGCGTTCCCTTCCGCACCCTCGGATTGGGAATCCAAAAGGCTGGAACAATTTGGCAAGAAGTTGTTTTCTTCCTCCAGCCTCGCACTGCGGTCTGTGAACACCGCATGTCTTTTGGGCCATTATACCCACTCCCTGTGGGATACGGTTGCGCAGGTCCTGCCGCAGATACCGGAGGAGGCCCGTGCCATCGTCCCCCAAGCAGTGAAAGATGGGAGAGATGCAGCAAAGTTTACTATCCATTGTGGGTTGGATACGACCGACTCTCGGGGCAGATCGGTTGCGATGACAGTGTCCTTACGGCTCCACGCCTGGTTACGCACTTCTGGCTTCTCGGGGATGTCCAACAGTCACTCATGGACATGCCCTCTTCGGAGACAAAGCGGACTTGGCCTTGGAGAGATTCAAGGATTCCCGGGCTACGACTCGGTCCCTTGGTCTTTCCTCCGCCACACGCCCACCACAGTCCGCTTTTCGTCCCTTTCGTGGACACGGAAGGGGCACCCTGTTGCGTCCTCTACCCAGCCACCGTGCCATGCACACTGGACAGCCTATGCGTGTCCGAGGACGTGGAATCCCACGTGGCCGTGGGCCAGGGAACCAGAGGTCTGTCCAGTCCACCTCTGCCCCCACTGCAGCCTCCAAACCCTCATAGTCCGTCCCCCCACTCCCACCCAGTTGGTGGCAGGATATGCCATCACCTGCCCCACTGGGAACATATCACCACGGATGGTTGGGTTTCGCAGATCATTCGGAAGGGCTACTCCTCCCCTTTCGAATCTGCACCACCACACATGCCACTGTCCTTCCACCATTTTCCGGAGGATCATTTGGTGCTTCTCCGCCAGGAAGTCGCAGCTCTCTTGGCCAAGGGAGCTATAGAAAGGGTCCCTGTGCCAGAAGTAGGTTGTGGTTGTTATTCCCGCTACTTTCTGATACCAAAGAAGGACAAGGGCTTACGTCCTATCCTAGACCTTCGGGACCTGAACTACTTCCTCAAGAAGGAGAAATTCAAAATGCTCACCCTGGCTCAGGTTCTTTCTGCCTTGGACCCAGAATACTGGATGGTAGGACTTGCAGGATACTTATTTCCACATCCCCATCCTGCCTGCCCACAGACGTTACCTACGATTCATGGTAGGTAACGAGCACTTTCAGTTTACTGTACTCCCTTTCGGCCTTACCAGCGCCTCTCGGGTGTTCATGAAAATGATGGCGGTGGTTGCAGCTCATCTGCGCAGGTTAGGGGTCTCAGTCTTCCCCTACCTCAACGTCTGGCTGTTGAAGGCGCCTTCGCCCCAGACAGTCGTCTCCCACCTTCAGACTACAGCGAACCTCCTGCACCAGCTGGGGTTCACTGTCAGCGTGCCGAAGTCACACCTGACTCCCTCTCAGACGCTCCCTTTCATTGGAGCTGTTCTGGACACTGCAATTTCGGGCTTATCCCCCCGACAAGCAAGTCCAAGACATTCAGGCTATGATTCCGATCTTTCAGCCTCGGTCTTGGGTTTCGGTGAGACTGACTCTGAGGCTGCTGGGCCTCATGGCCTCCTGCATCATGCTAGTAACACATGCCAGATGGCATATGCGGGCTCTGCAGTGGGACCTGAAGTTCCAGTGGGCGCAGCATCAGGGAAATCTCTCCGACATGGTCCAGATCTCGGAGAGGACTGCGAAAGACCTGCAGTGGTGGCTTTCGAATCCAGATTGGGTCAACAGCAGATCCCTCTCCCTTCCCCAACCAGATCTCTCTATCGTGACAGATGTGTCACTTCTGGGTTGGGGCGGCCACATGGGGGAGGCAGAGATTAGAGGCCTCTGGTCTCCGGTGGAGTTGGGACTCCACATAAATATGCTGGAGCTCCAGGCGATCAGGCTTGCGTTGAAAGCATTCCTTCCCTCTCTCAAAGGGAAAGTGGTGCAGGTGTTCACGGACAACACTACCGCCATGTGGTACTCCAACAAACAAGGCGGAGTAGAGGCGTGGACCCTTTGTCAGGAGGCACTACGCCTCTGGACATTGCTGGAACATCAGGGCATTACCCTGATGGTTCAACATCTGGCGGGCTCTCTCAAAAACCAGAGCAGACGAACTCAGCCGCCGACGCACAGTCGATCACGAATGGCGTCTCCATCCGGAGGTGGCGCAAGAACTCTTTCTCAAGTGGGGAGAGCCTTGGTTAGATCTGTTCGCTTCCGTAGAGAACGCACAATGTCAGCTGTTTCGCGGGTTGGAGTTTCCAAGGCGGCACTCGCTCTGAGACGCTTTTCGTCTCGAGTGGAGCTCCGGCCTCCTTTACGCCTTCCCGCCTAGCCCTCTTCTGCCCAGAGTTCTCAAGAAAATCAAGTACGACCGGGCCCAAGTTATCTTGGTGGCTCCGGACTGGGCTCGAAGAGTGCGGTATCCAGAGATAATGAGCATGTCCATCGATCCTCCACTCAGACTGCCTCTTCGGGCGGATCTTCTGTCGCAGCAGCAGGGGACGGTTCTCCACCTGAACCCGTCCAACCTCTGCCTTCATGCGTGGAGATTGAGCGGCAACAGTTGACGGCATTTGCCCTTCAACCCGAAGTCTGCAATGTTATCTTGGCAGCCAGGCGTCCATCGACTAAAACTGTATATGCCTGTCGTTGGAATAAATTTGTGGCTTGGTGTACCAACAAATCTGTTGACCCCCTTTCTGCCCCTCTGTCAGAGGTTCTTCTGTTCATTCTTTCTTTAGCCCAGCAGGGCTCTGCTTTGGGCACACTTAAAGGGTATTTGTCTTCCATTTCTGCCTTTCTTAGGCTTCCTGATCAGCCCTCACTCTTTAAATCTCCTGTTGTGAGACGGTTCTTAAAAGGGCTCATCCATTTATTTCTTCCCACTCCGTTTATCATGCCTCAGTGGGATCTTAATCTTGTGCATGCTTACTTGATGTGTACCCCCTTTGAACCAATGCATAACTGTCCCTTGAGGCTCCTCACATTCAAAACTGTTTTTCTGGTCGCTATCACCTCTGCTCGCAGGGTGAGTGAGCTTCAGGCCCTTTCTTCAAAGCCTCCATACTTGTCTGTACACCCTGACAAAGTGGTGTTACGCGCTAGAGCTTCCTTCCTTCCTAAGGTGGTTACACTATTTCATGTAGGCCAGTCCATCACTTTGCCTACCTTCTGTGCACCCCCACATCCTTCCCATGAGGAGGAGAGACTCCACCGTCTGGACCCAAAAAGAGCATTGGCGTTCTTCCTCAATCGTACTAAAGATTTCTGGGTGGACGATCAACTCTTTGTTGGCTATGTGGGTGCGAAGAAAGGGAAGGCGGTGCAAAAGCATACCATCTCTCGATGGGTGCTTCTTCGCATCAAACTGTGCTACGCTTTGGCTAAAAAGCAACCTCCTGAAGGCTTGCGTGCTCATTCTACCAGAGCAACTGCTGCTTCCACTGCGTTAGCACGTGGAGTTCCTGTCCTGGATATCTGTCAGGGAGCTACGTGGGCATCCCTGCACACGTTTGCTAAGCATGACTGCCTGGATAGTTAGGTCTGTCGAGATGGCTACTTTGGTCGTACGGTCCTGCAGGACTTTTTAGTATGATCTTGGTTTGCAGCCCACCACCAAGGATGGCATTGCTTGGGTATCTATTCTAAGGTAAGGAATCTGCAACTATAAGTCTCTATCAGATGTACAAGTATTTACCTTCAGTAACGAAATATCTAGTAGAGACATATTCTAGTTGCAGATTCCTTACCGCCCACCCATCCTCCCCGCTTGCGAACTGATTTCTAGGGACAGGGATTCCCTCTTTCAGGTCCTTAGCTCTGGTGCACCAATCTCAGTGTTCTAAGCGGCTCTGCGCTCTGGCGTGGAAAGTCATTAAAAGAAACTGATGTCACTGCGCGAGGGCGGTGTCTATGTACTACTCCCGACGTCATCACGGCGACCACAACGCCTGCGGAGTCAACCAACGCCACCTACCGACGCGCAAGGGTATTGCTCAAAGAAAAATCTCTGGATCCAGTCTGATGCCTGGGGGAAAATGCTAAGGTAAGGAATCTGCAACTAGAATATGTCTCTACCAGATATTTTGTTACCGAAGGTAAGTAACTTGTACTTCAAGCGCTAACAATACAGGACCCATTCATGCAAATACACAGCAAGGTGGTTCTCAGAACGAACCCACTGTTCTTGCCCAAAGTAGTTAGCAACTTTTGCATCAACCAAAGCATTCAGCTACCAGTATTCTTAAAAGAACTGCAAACATAAATGGAAAGGCCCTACACACCTTGGATGTGAAGAGGGCTTTGATTTACTGCTTGCAAGAAACCAAGCAGTTTCGCACAGGAAACCAATTATTCGTCTCCTACTCACAAATCAACCAAGGTTCTCCCGTAACAAACAGAAAAATCGCACAGTGGATTGTCAAAACAGTACAGGCTACTCAACTGCTTCCACTTCCATCACGTCCTAAAGCTCACTCAACAAGAAAAAAAGGTGCAACTCTAGCAGTCCTAGCAAATATGCCCATAGGCACAATCTCCGCAGCAGCAAGATGGGCTTCCCCTCAAGCATTTGCAAAACATTACTGTGTGGACATACAAAGTAACAAAGAAGCACAAGTGGGACAGAAAGTACTGCAGCACTTTTTTGCAAATGCTTCCTCATCTCATCCCAACCATCCCAAAGAAGGGGATAGCGCTACATAATCTAATGCACATCATGGGAATCCAGAAAAGGATTCATGCAGCCAAACAAAATGGTTACTTACCGGCAGCAGTAATTTTGCAGCCTGAATAGTTTTCTAGATTCACATGCAACCCACCCACCTTCCCAGAAATGAGAATCAATGCAATCAGGTGAGAAAGAAACAAACAAAGGACTAGAAGCAACAAGCAATAATTCCAAGTCAGAAAAAAGAATCAGAAGATGGCTACCACGCACAGGACAATCCGAGGCACCGTCTGACGACACACAGGGGACGGACTCACCACCAAATGGTGATTGACGATGCTCACAACAACAACAACAACAAAAAGAGGGGTGGACACAAACTATTCAGGACCCAGCCACCAGATGGCGGAATAATGCCCAGCATGTGAATCCAGAAAACTCTTCAGGCTGCAAAACTACTCATATTGGTAAGTAACCATTTGATTTTCCTAGGTAAGAGCTAGCCTTGCTACAGTGAAAAGGGACTTTGTTTTTTTTTTTACTGCCAGGACATGTAAAGTATTCATGTCTTGTTTTAAAATACTATTCAGCCTGCACTATAGGCTCTTCTGATCTACCTTGGGGTGATTTATAAGTACTAAAAAGTAATTTTTACCTGGCAAAATGTTTATTTTTCCAGATTGAAATGGTAGTTTAAACAGCATGCCCAGGCTGCAGGCCTGAAGACATGTTTTGTCTTCAGCTTTACTGGGTGGCACAATGAGGGCCACAGCCCACAAGCAGCATTTAATTTACAGACCTGAGTATATGTAGTACCGCATACTACAAGTCAATAAAATGTGCAAATTAGATGCATACCAATTTTTAACCTGTTGAGAGAGGCGAGAACAAGCTGGTTAGCAGGAGGAAAATGAGCACAATTCTGTGGACAACAAAAAAAAAGTTCAATAAAGGACACTAAGGGCCATATGTACGAACACTTTTTCCCATAGACACAGAATGGGTAAAAACCTTTGCTACATCTGGCCCTAAAAATCTGGGGTGACCCTGCAGAAAGGGCACATTTTTAACAGTACAATATTAACACTTGGGTACACCAATCAACCCTGAACTAAGGTTTAACCTTTAACCTTTGCATATGTTCTGCCACTGCACAGTAATATATGTTTTTTTAAAGGTCTTGTCTACAGAGAGCTTTAGCTGTCTGTTGATAAGACGTATTGTGTACTGTGCCTATGTTAACCTAGTAACCATTAACTCATTGCTTTTTATTGGTTGGCTTTCTTGTCATTTTCATTTGTTTGTTGTTTGATGGCTTTTCTTTCTCTTTTTATGTTTGTCCCTCCCCTGGAACATAGCTTCCTTACCATTGTTCCGATTAAGTGAGTTGTATCATTCCACTGCTCACATTCAGGGAACTACTTGTTTCCATAAGCACTCAGTGTGAGCATATGTTTTCTTGTTGTTTTGTACAGCTTCCCCCTTACATATATGGCCCTGCCTCCTGCTGTCCATGTTCTTCCACCCCACCAGTTTGTTCACTGCTTTCCTCTTAATGCCATACCAACTCAATTTATTTTGCCTTTTTTTTTCTAACCCCCAGATCATCCACTGCTCCCTCTGCTACACCTCCCAGCTTTTGGTCTCTTCCCTCTCTTTCCCCTTCACATTTGCCATCCCTTGCTCCCCTGTGTTTTTTTTAATACAGATGTATTTACTTATTTTGGGGCTGGCCCTAATGCTGCAATTTGGGGGTGCTCAGGTTTCACACACCTTTTCTTGTGTTCATTTACTGCTCCAGTGCCCGCCGTCTTGAAACAGTAGACAGCAAAATTGTCTGATGTGGAGACATGCTGTACATGCACACATATCATGAGGCTGCGGTGGGCATTTTGGCTTGTTTTTTTATTTATTACTTTTGGGTCGAAGCTGTCCAGAATGGTGAGACCTATTGACTCTACCAATGCTTGCTCTTTTCTTTTTTACTAACTTTACTTTACAAGTTGGGCAGAAAAGGGTGTCATATTTACTTTGCGTGCTAATTACACATTACCTCAGGGTGAGATTTTTATCCCGGGGTAAATACATTCTATTTTGAGTTTCAAATTTGAAAATAGAGCATAACTTGCAGAATCGATTTTTAACACACCTAATGCCACATATTTTGACTTTTTTCTGTGGGTTTTCACCTTAAAAGTTTCAACAGGTTTGACCTGCTGGAGTCTATCAAGTGAAAACTTTGAAGGTGTAATAATTATCACACTCCTAATTCTCCTCATTTATTCTTTCCGCCCCAAACATGAGTTCAAAGGCGCCCATCCTGGCTATTCAGAGATCTCCCCTTCTCTGGCTACTAAAGTATCTCCAGTTCCTAAAATTAGCAGGACTGCATGCAGAGGACTCTTTCAGTTAATGTAGCTGTCTACTTCCATAGCAGCAATGTAGCCTTTAGACAGGGTACTGTATTTGCATGGAGTAATGAAGGTGGATGGGGTACACATGTTACGCACGTTCGGGTACCACTTTGTAATATAAAGCTTCTGAAATACTGCACAGAAACAGACAAATTAAAAGTATTTTTAGGTTCGATGGCATCTGTCGCTGTAGATACACATGTTGTGCATAGCCAGCCATCTGGTGTTGGGTCGGAGTGTTACAAGTTGTTTTTCTTCGAAGAAGTCTTTCGAGTCACGGGACCGAGGGACTCCTCCTCCTTGTCTCCATTGCGCATGGGCGTCGACTCCATCTTCGATTGTTTTCCCCGCAGAGGGTGAGGTAGGAGTTGTGTTGTAGTAATAGTGCCCATGCAATGGAGTGAATAAGTATGTACCTATTTAAGGTTTAAATAATATATTTACAAATGTACAAAGTTTAAGCTAACTTCCGAACGGCTACAGGCTCCCGGGGAGGCGGGTGGGCACATGTGAATCTTCAGCGACTGATGCCACGAACAGATGTACACTGGGTAAGTGACATTTTCAGTTCGATGGCATCTGTCGCTGTAGATACACATGTTGTGCATAGACTAGTAAGCAGTTATCTCCCTAAAAGCGGTGGCTCAGCCTGTAGGAGTGGAAGTATTTTGAAATAAGGTTCTTAACACGACTTGACCTACTGTGGCTTGTTGTGCGGATAGCACGTCTACACAGTAGTGCTTGGTGAACGTGTGAGGCGTAGACCATGTGGCTGCCTTACATATTTCGTGCATCGGAATATTTCCTAGAAAGGCCATGGTAGCGCCTTTCTTTCTGGTTGAGTGTGTCCTTGGTGTAATGGGCAGCTGTCTTTTTGCTTTAAGGTAGCAGATTTGGATGCACTTAACTATCCATCTGGCTATACCTTGTTTTGATATTGGGTTTCCTGCATGAGGTTTTTGGAATGCAATAAATAGTTGTTTAGTCTTTCTGATGTTTTTTGTTCTGTCAATGTAGTACATTAGTGCTCTTTTGACATCTAATGTATGTAGTGCCCTCTCAGCTACAGAATCTGGCTGTGGGAAGAACACTGGTAGTTCTACAGTTTGATTTAGGTGGAACGGTGAAATAACCTTTGGTAAAAATTTAGGATTGGTCCTTAGGACTACCTTATTTTTGTGTATTTGGATAAAAGGTTCTTGTATTGTAAACGCTTGAATTTTGCTTACTCTCCGTAGAGATGTGATGGCGATGAGAAATGCAACTTTCCAGGTTAGGAACTGTATTGCGCAAGAGTGCATGGGTTCAAAAGGTGGACCCATGAGTCTTGTTAAGACAACATTGAGGTTCCACGAAGGAACGGGTGGTGTCCTTGGTGGTATAATTCTTTTAAGGCCTTCCATAAATGCTTTAATGACCGGTATCCTAAATAGTGAAGTTGAATAGGTAATCTGCAGGTATGCAGATATTGCCGCAAGGTGTATTTTAATGGAAGAGAAAGCTAGGTTTGATTTTTGTAAGTGTAGCAAGTAACCCACTACATCCTTTGGAGATGCGTGTAATGGTTGGATTTGATTATGATGGCAGTAGCAAACAAACCTTTTCCATTTGCTTGCATAGCAGTGCCTAGTGGATGGTCTTCTAGCTTGCTTTATGACTGCCATACATTCTTGTGTAAGGTCTAAGTGTCCGAATTCTAGGATTTCAGGAGCCAGATTGCTAGATTCAGCGATGCTGGATCGGGATGCCTGATCTGTTGTTTGTGTTGTGTTAACAGATCTGGCCAGTTGGGCAATTTGATGTGGGGTACTACTGATAGGTCTAGCAGTGTTGTGTACCAGGGTTGCCTTGCCCATGTTGGTGCTATCAGTATGAGTTTGAGTTTGTTTTGACTCAATTTGTTTACTAGATATGGAAGGAGAGGGAGAGGGGGAAAAGCGTATGCAAATATCCCTGACCAGTTTATCCATAGGGCATTGCCTTGGGACTGCCTGTGTGGGTATCTGGATGCGAAGTTTTGGCATTTTGCGTTCTCTTTTGTTGCAAATAAGTCTATTTGAGGTGTTCCCCAGAGTTTGAAGTAAGTGTTTAGAATTTGGGGGTGAATTTCCCATTCGTGAACTTGTTGGTGATCTCGAGAGAGATTGTCTGCAAGTTGATTCTGGATCCCTGGAATAAACTGTGCTATTAGGCGAATGTGGTTGTGAATTGCCCATCGCCATATCTTTTGTGCTAGAAGGCTCAGCTGCGTTGAGTGTGTCCCCCCCTGTTTGTTTAGATAATACATTGTTGTCATGTTGTCTGTTTTGACAAGAATGTATTTGTGAGTTATGATTGGTTGGAATACTTTTAGTGCTTGAAAAACTGCTAGCAGTTCTAGGTGATTTATGTGCAGTTTTGTTTGATGTACGTCCCATTGTCCTTGTATGCTGTGTTGATCGAGGTGTGCTCCCCACCCCGTCATGGAAGCATCTGTTGTTATTACGTATTGTGGCACTGGGTCTTGGAAAGGCCGCCCTTTGTTAAAATTTATACTGTTCCACCATAGAAGCGAGAGGTATGTTTGGCGGTCTATCAACACCAGATCTAGAAGGTGACCCTGTGCTTGTGACCATTGTGATGCTAGGCACTGTTGTAAGGGCCTCATGTGCAGTCTTGCGTTCGGGACAATGGCTATGCATGAGGACATCATGCCTAGGAGTTGTAATATCATTTTTGCCTGTATTCTTTGTGTTGGATACATGCGTTGTATGATTTTGTTGAAATTTTGATTTCTTTGTGGACTTGGAGTGGCTAACCCTTTTGTTGTGTCTATTATGGCTCCTAGGTATTGTTGTACTTTGCACGGCAGAATGTGTGATTTTGCATAGTTGATGGTGAAACCGAGTTTGTAGAGGTTTTGTATGACCCGATTTGTGTGGTATGAGCACCTTGTCAGTGAGTTGGTCTTGATTAGCCAGTCGTCTAGATACGGGAATACGTGTATTTGCTGCCTTCTGATGTGTGCAGCCACTACTGCTAGACATTTTGTAAAGACTCTTGGTGCGGTTGTTAAACCAAACGGCAATACTTTGAATTGGTAATGTATTCCTTTGAATACAAACCTGAGGTATTTCCTGTGCGACTGATGTATTGGTATGTGGAAATACGCGTCTTTGAGATCTAAGGTTGTCATGTAGTCCTGTTGCTTTAGCAATGGTAACACTTCTTGTAGCGTGACCATGTGAAAGTGTTCTGATTTGATGTAGGTGTTTAGTGTTCTGAGGTCTAGGATTGGTCTCAGTGTTTTGTCCTTTTTTGGTATTAGGAAGTATAGTGAATAAACTCCTGTGTTTATTTGTGTCTTTGGTACTAGTTCTATTGCGTTCTTTTGCAATAATGCTTGAACTTCTATTTCCAGAAGGTCTGAATGTTGCTTTGATAAATTCTGTGCTTTTGGTGGTATGTTTGGAGGGATTTGTAGAAATTCTATGCAATAACCATGTTGGATAATTGCTAAGACCCAAGTGTCTGTAGTTATTTCCTCCCATGCTTGGTAATACTGACCTATTCTTCCCCCCACTGGTGTTGTGTGGAGGGGATGAGTGACATGTGAGTCACTGTTTGGTTGTAGGGGTTTTGGGGCTTTGAAATTTTCCCCTATTCCTAGGGAATTGTCCTCTGTATTGGCCCCGAAAGCCTCCCCTTTGGTACTGTCCCTGGTAGCTGGACGGTGTTGCCTGTGAGGTGCTGGCTTGTGTGGCCTGACCCCGAAACCCCCCTCTAAAGGTTGTTTTGCGGAAGGTGCTGTAAGTGCCTCTGCTCTGCGGGGAGTAGAGTGCGCCCATGGCTTTAGCAGTGTCAGTGTCCTTTTTGAGTTTCTCAATTGCCGTGTCCACTTCTGGTCCGAACAGTTGTTTCTCATTGAATGGCATATTGAGCACTGCCTGCTGTATCTCTGGTTTAAAACCAGACGTTCGTAGCCATGCGTGCCTTCTTATAGTCACAGATGTGTTAATTGTTCTTGCAGCTGTGTCCGCTGCATCCATAGAGGAGCGTATCTGATTATTAGATATGTCCTTCCTCAACCACCTGTTTCGCCCTTTTTTGTAGCTCTTTGGGTAGATGCTCAATGAGGTGTTGCATCTCGTCCCAATGGGCTCTGTCATAGCGCGCAAGTAGTGCTTGAGAGTTAGCGATGCGCCACTGGTTTGCAGCTTGTACTGGGACTCTCTTTCCGGCTGCATCAAACTTGCGGCTCTCTTTATCTGGGGGTGGTGCATCCCCAGATGTGTGGGAGTTGGCTCTCTTGCGAGCTGCTCCTACTACGACGGAATCTGGTGGCAGCTGTGAGGTGATGAAAACAGGGTCTGTGGGAGGTGCTTTATATTTCTTTTCCACTCTTGGTGTTATTGCTCTACTCTTGACCGGCTCCTTGAAGATTTCCTTTGCGTGCCGAAGCATTCCTGGGAGCATAGGCAGGCTTTGGTAGGAGCTATGGGTGGAGGAGAGGGTGTTGAATAAGAAGTCATCCTCGACTGGTTCCGAGTGTAGGGACACGTTGTGGAACTCTGCTGCTCTAGCCACCACTTGTGAATATGCTGTGCTATCTTCCGGTGGTGAGGGCTTTGTAGGATACGCCTCTGGACTGTTGTCTGACACTGGGGCGTCGTATAAGTCCCAAGCGTCTTGGTCCTGGTCACCTTGGCTCATGGTGGTGTGAGCCGGGGAATGTGATGGAGTTTGTGCCGGTGAAACGTTAGTTACAGGTGGAGGAGAGGGTGGCGGAGTTACCTTTTTCACCATTTTTGTTTGTGGTGCTTGGTCTGACTGAAACTCCAGTCTCCTTTTTCTCCTAATAGGGGGAAGGGTGCTTATTTTCCCTGTTCCTTCCTGTATAAAAATACGTTTCTGAGTGTGGTCCACTTCGGTGGATTGCAACTCTTCCTCAAATCTATGCTTTCGCATTTGAGAGGACAGTGATTGCTCCTCTGAATAGGAACCGGTAGTTGGGTCGGTTGCGGGTCGTTTTGGCACCGAAACCCTGTCTGTACTCTTTTTCGGCTCCGAGGTGACCTTCTTCTTTTTCGGAGTCGAACCCTCTCGGCGTCGATCTTCCTCGGTGCCGCTGTCTCTGCGTCGAGCAGTTTCGGCTCCGCTATCTCGGCGTCGATCTTTTTCAGCAGCACTTTCTCGGTCCCGAGAAGGCTGCGTGCCGGTGTCTCGACCGGAGTCGGACGATCTCGGCACTATTTCGGCCTTTTTCGGTGCCGACGGTCGGTCACCGAATTTATGGGTCGAGCCATGGCCTGGTGGCAGTGGCGTCCCCTGGGCCTTGTCACTTTTCTTGTGTGTTGGCTTCGACGTCTTACTCACAGTTTTTTGGTCGTCGAATTCCTCGGAGTCCGATTCATGGATCGAGAAGGTTTCTTCTTCCTCTTGTTCCTCGAACTCTCCGTGAGCTGTCGGCGTGGACGCCATCTGCAGTCTTCTGGCTCGACGGTCACGGAGTGTTTTTCGGGACCGGAACGCACGACAGGCCTCGCAAGTCTCTTCACTGTGCTCAGGCGACAGGCACAGGTTACAGACCAAATGTTGGTCTGTATACGGGTATTTGTTGTGGCATTTAGGACAGAAACGGCACGGGGTCCGTTCCATCAGCGTTGTTTTACACGCGGTCGGGCCGACCAGGCCCCGACGGGGGATCGAAAACTACCCCGAAGGGTACCGGAGCTCTTCACTCTTCGATTCGGTGTCGATTGTATTTAAGCCGATCCCGAACGCAACAATACCGACGTAATTTTTCCGATATTTAGCTAACTTTCCGTTCCGAAACCCGGAGCGAAAGGAACACGTCCGAACCCGATGGCGGAAAGAAAACATGGCCAGATGGCGGGCTATGCACAACATGTGAATCTTCAGCGACTGATGCCACGAACAGATGTACACTGGGTAAGTGACATTTTCATTTTTTCCTGCTACTTTAAACATGTTGCTTACTGGATAGTTCACTTACTTATGCCAACTAGCCCTAGTGTATAGGCCATCAATCAGGACTCTCGAGAAATGTCTGTCCTGGGGTTTTCTTTCAGTATGACTCCAGAGGTAATCCTTTTTCTTGGACACAACCCAGAAGCCTCGGCGCCAATTGTTTCTTGGCCTTCCTCTTTTTCTTTTCCCATGAGTGTTCCAAGTCAGGGCTTGCCTGGTGATGTTTGATGTGGGCTTATGTAGGGTTTCCACATGGATGTTTGAGAGTTCTTGGTTTGCTTAAATTATGACAACAGGCTCTGTGCTAAGGTTGGTTTGGATGATTGACAGTATATGGGTGATTGTTTGTGTGTGGTGCCAAGCGCGGAAGCCGTATGCTGATGATTGTTGTGAGCAGTTATCCCTCTAAGAAATAATTTTTAGGAGTGGGCACAAAAAGAGCGAAACATCTTCTGTGTGGACCAGTTTCCTGCTGGGGTCTCTTCCGTCTTATGTATGAGAGGTGCATGTTCGGGTAAAAAAAAAAAATACACAAAATTGCTTAATGTGAAATTTTTAATAACAAGACATTCGGGATTCACGCGAATTTCGCCGCCGTAAGGAATTGCGTTATTTACCCTCAAACAAACCAGGCAAGTGATGGCTCGCAGTTTCGTGTATACTCTGGTAGCGGTTTCAGTACAGTGGACTAAACTTTAATGGCATGTGCCCTATTCTTTGTGTTTTATCAATGGGGCCAGTGCTTTAAATGGCCCGGTACTGAGTACCGGCACTTTTTTATTTTGAGAGGGAGAGTACCTGCACGTCTCAAGAAAAACCTAATGCTTTTCATTGGAGAGTACCGGCACTTCTCAAAAACAAGCAGGTAGTCTGAAACAGAATACCTGCACTTCTATTTTTCAATTTCAAGCACTGAATAGGGCCAAAGTCGGCAGCGTGCAGGTATTCTATTTGAAAACAGGCAGGAGAAGAATGCATCTGAGCGGCAGGCGTCAACCTACTGCCTCCCTCAGAAGAGTGCTGCTAGAGGGTTTTTTGAAAAAACTTGTTGACCGCCTTCTCTGGCTAGTTTGGTTGCATCTGCGGGAATCGCAAGAAAGGCACGGCTGTTCGATAGGACACACTGCGCCATAAAATCAGACAAAATAAAATGCAGCTGATGCTGGCGAATATGCATTTATTTATGCGGAACACACGAAGTCAGACCAATTCTGGTCTGTGGAGATGCGTACATGTCCCTCTAGATAAGTGGCGACAGTGTTCAGCTTCCACGATTTTCTATCGGGAGAACTTTGTTATCCGACCCTCTCGGCAGAAGCGCTAAATATACTTTGTGCTCCGAATGGCATTTCCTTTTTCTAACTATGGTGCACTGGCGGGCAAGGAGAAGGCTCCGTACAATGCTGGCGAGAATAGACACCCCCTGCGTGAAAACACTGCATGCCCTACAGTGCCCCCGGTCACTGAGTAGGGCGCCACAAGAGTTTTTTGGAATTAGTCCAAGTTTGTTTGGGACTGTTCTTGGTGAGCGTTACAGGTGCAGGGCTTGTAGAGGGGGGAAGTTTCAATACCTTATAAGACCGTTCACCTTGAAAGGCCGATAGGGTTGGGGCGGTGGTCCGCTGGCTAGGCCTTTAAGAAGTTGGTAGGACTGAGGAAGGATCACTGACATTTTAGATGAGTATTTTCGAAAGGCCATTAGATGCGGGCAGGGTCATCAGTTGCCTGCCGTGATTGGCTCCGTAGACCGACCTGTCGGGGGAAAAAATTTAGACCTCCTAACAATCAGGCTCAGCTCTGCTGGGTCGTTGTGTTGCATCTGCTCCTCCTAGGATACACGCAAGGGCATGCAGGGCACAGTCTTGGATACTCAGTCTGGTGAGCGTCCTGGCGGCTGGGGAGGTTTTGTGAGCTCGGTGGCTGCTAATGAGCTAGCGTTGGCCGCTGTGTCCTTACACAGCTAATTGCTTTCTATTTTCCTCAGTAAAAGCAAGCAGCCAAGCCTCCCTTGGGACACGGCACCGCGGGTGACGGAGTGGAGGTTTTGCAGTTTTTGTTTTTATTCCGTTCGACCTCTCTGCTACCGTGTGTTGCTGTACGTAGAACATTCACACTACGGTGCCAAGGCATCTGTTTTGACGCGCAACACCGGTTCCAGGACTGAACCGCACATGCCCCACTACCAATGCACCCTACTTCAACCATGAACCTGAAGCATCTCAGGAAGGATTTCGTGCCTGGGACACGCATATAGTACTGCCTTTGTATGATATGAAGCCTTTCCCTGGAGCTGTAGAACCGAGTCCTAGATTCCTTCTAACGCGCCTCAGCGTGGACACGCAAATTTACCTTGTGTTCTAGCAATCGGACCAACGCATGCTTTTACAAATGCAGCACAGTCCTGACCTGCACCCTGCTCTTTCGGTACTGTAGAACGACGCACGCATAGCTCCGTCAATACATCTGTCCCAATACATCTGTCACATCGGGTAGTAAGTAAATCCAATTGTTCAAGCAAAGCAAATGACGCAGTGACACCCTAATGCAGAAATGGCACCACCACCACTCCACTCCCAACCTCTTCAGATTCAGACCTTTTCCTTTTCAAAGTGTAACAGTGACCAGTAGATCAAAAATGTACGAACGTTTGTTTTATTTGGTATATTTTTTTCGAGTTCACTCACAAAATGAAATAATTTGGGGTACACGAGTTGTTGCAAAGGGTTTCTGTTTTCTAACATGCAGCCAAAAACAAAGCTAAGCCATGACTCTTGGTTACCCAGATGTAAGCCGTGAATAGCCTTTGTTTTTCCATGAACATGAAAATGACGTTGTCTACGGGCATGGCTTGCTGGTGCAAGGTGGCGGAGGTGCTTTAACACAGCTCTGCGCTCATAACCCCAACTATCTATCCTACATTTATCTTTACAAATATCAGCCATCCACCCTCTAGCTGTTTTTCGCAATGCCTGCCACCCTTTGGGCTCTCTGGGGCCACCGTACATCACGAGGCTGCGACGCACTGATTTGCTGCAGCAGGATGCCCGTGGCCTATTGGTAGTGCCGTGGCCTTAGATGTGACCTGAACCTGACAAACGCGGCAGTGCGGGCGCGCCTCTGGTGTCCTGCCAGGTTGGGGCCAACGTGGGAGACGGCCGTCGAGAGAGAACACCCGCTGGACACCACCGCAGCACGACCCGAACGTAGGAAAGCGCCAGCCGACGTGGTGCATGGAGGACTGGGCCCGTAAACCGAGCCGAGGCCTTGCTGCTCGCCTACGGCGTCTCTCACTCTTTTTCCCGCAGTGAGCACCGAAGCGCCAGAGTAACCAGGAATCGGGCCCTGCTTAGGTATAGCGCGCTGCATAACAGAGATCGACGGCACGGGAAATGCGCCTTATACCTCCCAAACCTCCACTCCTCCTCCTGCCCAAAATGCCGATGAGCCCGCCAGTCGGGAATCGAGCCTCGGGAGGCAGACATAAATCGCTAATAGTGCAAATCCTAGACCCGTATGACGACCTTATGCAGTTCATGGATATCTCCATCCCCATTGACACATGTGAGTGACAATAACTTAATATAACCTCGCAAGTCAATCTTGTGCGTGGTGTTGCTCCAGTGCATAGATTGCAATCCGCCAACTGACCACAATTAACTAACAAAGCTTCAACTTATAAGTCCTTGTTTTGGAAGCCTAACTTCATGTTCCAGCCATCTTGGGAGAACCGGGTACGCACCTGCTGGGCACAGCACAGGAGGGGTGTGGTGCATTCAGTCAAACAGAACAGACTAGACTTGCGGGCTGATCGTGCTGCGTTGCCGGAAACAATCACTGACGACGACAAGCGGGCCTGTCTTCTGGGTGCCTGAATTGGTCCCTTACACGCCGCACGGACCAAAGCTAATGGCCCAGGTCTAAACATGGGCCACATACGCTCCAAAGCACCCAGGATGCCGCCGCGGCCGTCCCACACCACTGGCTCCGCTACACTTGTCAATACAACACAATCATTAACTCCAGCTGACAACCTTGGCATGGTACTGGCAGCAATAGAACATTTTCGTACGTCATTGGAATCCAAAATCGACTAAGTAGCAACTGACCTAATGCTACTACATGCGAACCACTGCAAATTGGCAGATCGAGTCCAATCAACAGATGTGTCACTTCAAGACCTTCAGCCTAAAACGGACCGACTGCTTACAGATCTGAAGATCTGTATGCAACACATTCAGACCCTGGAGGCGCGAGGTGAAGACTCCGAGGGCCGCGCCATGCGTAATAATATCCGCATACAATGATTACCGAAGGAGCGGAGGGTAGGGACAAAGTGACTTACGCTGAGACATGGCTTCGAAGACACTGTCACTGTTGTTCACCGTCGTAAGGGCGCCTCACGTCCCGGCATGGAGCCCTGCACCTGGTGCTAACCCCTGACCTCTTATACTTTGCCTGCTGCATTATCGAAACCAAGACACGATAATGTGAGACTCAAAAGTCAACAGAAGTCACAGTGGATAATGCACACGTCATGTTTTTCCCAGACTACACCATATAGGTGCAAAGACAATGGAGTTCATTCCTTGCAGTCAAGTGCCGACTGCGAGATCTGGAGTTGGAATACTCTGTTATTTCCTGTGAGACTTCGGGTGGTTTCGGATGGGAAGATGTTCTTCTTTGACTCACTGCAAGACGTTTGTTACTCGCTTGAAACTATGGGTCTAAAGGTGGCGCTAACTGGGCAAGAGGTGGAACTGGCCCGGGGCATGGGAAGAGGGCTGCGCCCCATGAACCACCGTCATCTACCAGCTCAAAGCGGTGCCCTACCTGGAGCAGAGGCTCATCAAAAGGTGACAAGCCCTGCAGGTAGCCACTCAGCTGCGGGGTGCCACACCAGACTCGGCTCCAGAATCCATGTTGGGAAACAACTCCAGTGATGAGAGCTCATCCACGACATGGCCCAGCATGACAGAACACAGAACTGCTCAGACGTGACACCTCAAACATCAGCTGAAATCCTACAACTGATGAAATGGGAAGGAACAGTTCGTGCCGCGGAGCACCGAGTGTACACTACTACCTAGCCCACAATAACTGTCTTCCTCTCCTGCAGGATAAATCTTAACTGGTGCACTCAGTATATCCTCGCAACACATGCTTCAACTGCAGTTGCTCCCTCCTAGATACCGGGAGCAAATCTTTTGTAGGCTCTACCCAGCCGAGATCACTGATACAAGACTCTGATATCCACACTGTATAGAGGTTAAATATCCTCCAGCACCGGGGTTACCAGTACATGGACCTTTTTCTCACACCTTTATTAATTATAAATTCCTGGCATGAGATGGCCAAAAGTTTGGGCAAACACGTTGCAGCTTTGCTTTATTGGTACTGTATATGTTACATGTTACTTACGTTTTTGTTCTACTGATTTATTGTGTTATTTCGATCCTACATCTCCTATGTGTATAGGCAAGACACAGACACTCACCTCAAGCCGTCGTTATGTCCCACACTAACATAACGACCTGGAATTTGCAGGTCATGCATACCCCCACACGGCGATACGTGGTATACTTCTACCTTAAACGCATGTAGTGCATGTTGCCATAATAAAGGAATCTCACTTAAAGGGTCATGAAGCATTAAGACTGCAGGGCAGATGGCGTGGACAGGTGTACGCCACCCACTACTCCTCCTATGCTCCAGGGGTGCTAAAATGGGTCTGCCCTGGGACCCCCTTTGGTTTGGGAGAAACGGACATTGACCCTGAAGGCCGGTATGTGTTTGTCAAGGGCCGCTTAAACAGCTGTCATATTTTGCTAGGGAACATCTACGCTCCCAATACAGACCAACCCTCCTACTTACAAACCATCTCAAGGACGCTGTCCAAATGAGGTGGAATCCTGTGGCTATTAGGTGGCGACTTGAATAGCGTCCTCAGTGTAGACTTAGACCGCTCATTTCCCCCTCCCACGCACAGTGGCCCCTTCCAACGCATCAGCGCTGCAAGATTGGCTCAATCACTGGCCCTTAATAGATGTCTGGCGACACCGACACCCTTCTGACAAAATATACTCATTTTACTCCTCATCCGACAAACTTCATGTTAAGATTGATCGCTTGGTGTGCACCTTTAACCTAATTGATCATGTCACGAACACAGACTGCAGGGGTCGCACCCATTCCGATCACAGCCCTCAGTATTTACAACCTACCTAGGACACAGACCCACCCCCTATTCGTTGACTGCAGACAATAGCTTTGGAAGAGCCTCCCCCCCCCCCCCCCCCAGTTCCATGCATCACTAGACACGGCTATCAACAAGTATTTTGAACACAACGCAGGCACTGCGTCGTTGATGGTGGTTGAATGGGACGTGCTACAGGCCACACTTCGGGGCCTCTGCCTAGGAACAAGCTGTGGCATGCGCTGCCGAATAGAGAAGGAATTGGCACAGGTAGAGTGTAATCTACTGGCATTAGAAACCCAAATGGCACAAGACCCCTACGTGGCCAAGGCCCTCACTGAAGCAAGGCAGGCAAATGCAGCCTTGCTGGAACGCTTCCGTTGCCATAATTACGAAGTAACCGCCACAACGCATGCATTCGCTGACAAGGCAGACTCACTCCTAGCATGGCTGATAAAACAGAAACAGCCCCGCCAACCCATCACCTCACTGAGATCATCGGAAAATGACATAATATACACCCAACAAGACATACTCACGGAATTAACTCGCCACTACAGAGCGTTATACAGCTCAAAGGTGACTGCCCCAGACAAGCGAGACTGATTCCTCTTCCTCTTCCCGCTACGTCTACACCAGATTACGGCAGAACAGCAGGAGGAACCGGACGATCAGATAACCTCGTCTGAAATACAAGGAGCAATCAGAGCATTGGCCACGGACAGGGCACCAGGGCTGAACAGCTTGGCCACCGAATTTTGTAAAGCATACGGGATGCTGTTGGCCCCCCCCTTCAAAAAATGTACGAAGACACCAAGAAATCTCTCTGGCTCCCAGCATCCCTCTGCAAGGCCTTACTCATTTCCCTTCCTATGCCCGATAGAGAGCCCACTGCACCAGGGTCATACTGACCACTAGCTTTATTAAATACAGATTATAAAAATACTAGCCAAAATACTAGCAGACTGCTTAGCCTTACTTGTGCCTATTTTAATACATCCTGACCAAAACGGCATTGTTCCTGCCAGGAACACTTCCCTTAACCTACACCGCTTTTTTCGGATCCTCGTCTATGCCCCATGCAGCTGGCCTCGAGCCGGCTGCATGGTACTTGTTCTCGGGAACGCCTTCGATTCACAGGAATGGGCTTTCTTGTGTCATATCCTCCCACGCTACAGTATAGGACCCAAATTTATCCAACTAGTTTGCCTGTTAAACTAGCACCCCCTAACTAGGGGGAGGACGGGAAGTCTCATAACGGAACCAATCCAGATCCACAGGAAAACTAGACAGGGATGCCTGCTCTTGCCCCTCCTGTTTTCCTTAGCCATTGAGCCTCTTGTGCTTACCATGCATGCCCAGGCTGCAGACTGGGGAATACCGATGGGGGACGGGACACACAATCTCGCTTTATCCAGATTATCTACCTCTATAAATCAGATATCCACGCCATCGCTCAAAGGATTGCAGAATCTTTACAGCACTTGGCCCACTTCTCCGGCCTAAAAGGTAATTTGGCAGAATCATATTTATTCCCCTCTACACCTACAACACCTAACCCACATCTTAAGATAGATAAAACCCCAGTGACCTGGCAGCTGACAGTCTTCCGCTATCTAGGTATTAGACTATATCACTCCGATTCGGATCTACTTTATGGGAATATCACCAGAACGGTCACATCCCTAAAGTCCCAAATGTCCTTCTGGGCTGCGCTTCCACTATCAGTTGCAGTACGCACTGCACTCAAATGGTGATACTGCCTGTCTGCTTTATTATTTCTCAAATTTACCATTGTATATAACACCTGCATTCTTTAGGACTGTGGACAATTCGAGGTTTCATATGGAATAAAACCAGATGTAGGGTGGCGTTAGCAAAACTCTATCCACCATCTGACCAAGGGGGCCTTGTAGTGCCAGACTACAAGCATTATTATCTAGCATCCCAGCTTCAGTAGGTTGCTTGATTGCTCGCGGGCCTGCAGCTTGCAGATACCGCTGCACTGGAACCTGGGTGGATGCATACCACAATGCTCCACCTATTCCATCTATGCTCAACCCGCCACTGCCCCATCTCAAATTATTACTTGTGGGGCACTACTGTTTACGCTGCTGCCTCTACCTTACTCGAACCATCATGCCATATGCACCAGCAATGCCACCACAAGGGACATCTGGAGGACGAGAAATGACTACCGCAACTGAGCTACACACATGGCACATGGGGGAGTTCCACACACTAGTTGTCCTTTATAAAGATGGAACCTTGTTACCCTACGAAACCCTGATGGCTGAAACAGGGATACCACCCTGCACTTTCTTGTTTATTACTCCCTTGTCAGCACACTGAGAAACAGGTGGGGTGATAAAACAACAGAACCTCCAATGCATCAGACTAGGCAATATTCACACGATGGGCACAGATCGCCACATCACAGGCTGGTTAACAAACAAATTGTGGCACCACACAGCAACATCACTAGTGCCTCTACGCCAAAAATGGGAGACCTACCTGATGCAGCTGTGCACAGACAGCGAATGGGCCATGCTGCTGGCGAGCCCGACATATGTGCCCGGCTATGCTAGGTTCAGGCTTATTCAGTATTATACAATACATAAAGCGTATCTGACCTCTGCTAAAATCAATTGTTCCTTTCACAGACTAGATGCAGTGTGCCCTCACTGTAGGTGCATAGATGCCAATCTTCTTCACATGCTATGGGCCTGCCACACTTTCCCGCTTTACTGGCACAAAATAACTGAACACTTGTCCCCTTGCATGGAGAGACCAGTGCTATACACTTGAGAAACTGCCTCCTGGGCCTGAATGGCAGAAATAAAAAACATAAAGCCACTACACGATTTCTAGACCCAGGCTTCTTGGTGGCCAAATGCATCATTACCCGCCGAAAGAGATCCCCTGAACCCCCGACAGTTGAGGCCTGGCACTGCTCCATCATTGCTTGGGCAAAGGCTGAAGGTGTGGCACTACAGAGGGAGTGCAATTTGGGACTTCGCAAATGCCACATCTCCGAAAGCTGGGACACCATTTTAACAGAACTCCAAATTTTCATACAGAACGAGGAGACCGCACGTAGAGAGGAGGCACATACCGAGATGATTGCAGAAGGAACCACACACACCAGTTGACTAATTAGTAATGACCATTTCTTGAGGTGACAGACCATTTATCTTATTGTTGATAGCATTGAGTGGACGGCTGAAAACTAACTGAAATGTTGCCGTTGAACTCTAATCTCTTTCCTAAGATACCCTCTCCCTCCCCAGTTGTATTACAGTAATTGGCCACAAATGATAATGGTTAACAAGATTGCATGATCATCAAGTTGTCTCAAACATAATGTTGCTAAGTAAACAGGAATGTAATAATAAGACAAAACTACCGTATTTCACTGAAAGAGACAGTGAAGGTAAACTCACACACTATATGTACTTTATTAATATGAAGACAACTTTAGCTCTATACCCACCAATGCCTGAAAGTTATATGTATTGTGAATGTGTTGGAATGCTCTGTAACTTATCAGCATCAAATCTTCAATTAAAAGATCAATCAAAAAGGAAATGAAAATTAGTTTGTCTAAAACTCGAAGCCCATTTTTTTATGCTCAGCCACAAATAGGGCTATGCCTGAAACTCCTCAAGTTAGGCTCACTAATGGCTGCTTTGATGATCCTTTTCAGTGGCAGTCTCAATTGCACCTGTCTGCTCGTGGAATGGGATAGACAAAATTGAGGATATCTACATAGACCTTGTCAATAGTGACTTATGCAGCACAGTGAAAGCTGCTATAATCCTCTTCAAGCCAAACTGTGTCAGGCTAATGGTCGGCTTCATGAATTTGAGTGAGCAGACTTCGGACCAGTTGGTCTTGCAATTGTGAAACTTCATTCCGAAGTTTCTGTTAGATTTTTCTTCTACCCAAAAAAATAATTACATGAAACTGGTGCTCTTAAAACGCATTACAAAGGTATTTCTGGTTCACAAGAAAAGAAAAATTCAAAATGGTATCTTGTGTGAGGAATCTAACTGCTGCACAACAGAGCGTGGACAATCCACCAGCATATGAAGAGCGAACATTCCCACATCTCCATTCTGCACTAACACAACAACTAGATGCGTTCCTGATGGCCAGCCTCATATCCCCGAGGAATCACAGCACTAATAGCTCTAACAGTTATGGGGAAAAAAGAAATCCTACCATTAATTATTTAAACACTATTGCACAATACTAATGGTTGCTTACTTCAGTCATACCATTCATCATTGATGAATAATTAAAATAGTATTGATAAAATTTAAATAATTCTGAAATATTGATCAGTTATGGCTAAAGTAACCGACGTATGCCACCATTAATACACCAGGGGCAGGGAAGCTGCTACTGCTTCCATTAGAGCATACTTTGTGCGCCCGCCTAGTCTTTGCTTCATGTTTGCAAAACATAATGTGTATTCTAACACTTACACAGAAGCCTTCTTTGAAAGATCAGTGGTTCATCTTATTTTCGCACAGCATTTTTTTGTTGTTATTTTAGACTTTCCATTCAGATTGCTATATCATGGTAAGGGAAATATTCTGAAGATACACAATCTGCAGCTGGAACACAAGACATTGGAAGAACATGTTGCCTACCTTTTCTAACATTTGTTATGATTGATACCATGTGAATACGACTCGTTTTTTATAATCCTTCAACCTATAGTTTCAATCTCTGGAATGCTAAGGCGCTCTAAAATGTCAGGAAAGTAACCTTTCTGCCCTCGTCTCACCTGCATTTTTAAACATCTTTGGGGTTAAGGAAATTGCTGCACAGATCTTCGTGAGCCCCGCAATTTTCAGGGGAAATTAAGAACTGAGATAGCTCTGGGAGTAATGCACTTGCAGGAGAGATCTGTGTTTTGTCTACACACAGTTTTGACATAAAGTAGTATAGAGGATTGTGTCTGCTGCAAAACATGACGTGTAACATGTAGATCACAGACTTTAATTGTATGTACATGACTGAATGAGTTTTTACTTTTGTCACACAGATCCTTTTCTTACTTGCAGTTCATAAGTTATAATCCTAATATAGCACAGTGAGCTATGAACAGACATCAGGAAGCTTGTTGCAAACTACAAGGCAAAGGTTTAGAACCTTATTGTTTTTTCTCAATCTTTCATTATTCTAAGGTTCATTAAAGGGTTCTCAGTGTGGAAATAAAGTTTTATTGTTATAGCCAACCCCAACCACTTCATTATGTATCTGATAGAGACTTCTAGTTGTAGATTCCTTACCTTAGAGTTTTCCTCCAGGTGTCAGACTGGATCTGGAGATTTTTTCTTCGAGCAATACCCTTGCGCATTAGTAGGTGGTGTTGGTCAACTCTGTGGGCGTCGTTGGCGTCGTAGTTGCCGTGATGATGTCAGAAGTAGTACATAGACACCGCCTCAGCGCAGTGACGGCAGTTTTTTCTTGCCACGCCATGCAACGATCCAGAGAGAGCTACCCTTGGTCACTTTTTGACCGACTTCGACTCTTTTTGTCAACTTTTTGTAAGTTTTTAATGCGTCTAGGGATGTCCCCAAAAACTGGCTTCAAATGGTGCGAGGACTGTCACCACATGATGTCAGTGACGGATCCATATCGGGTCTGTTTGTGGTGCCTGGAGCACGACCACGACCCAAAGTTGTGCTCTAAGTGCCTGGCCATGCACCAGAAGGCCTTGAGGGAGCAGTCCCTCAAGCTTAAGGTGGCCGGCTCTCAACTCCGCGTACGTTCCGATGTTGCTTGAGGGGA
The DNA here is from genome assembly GCF_031143425.1 of Pleurodeles waltl. Lineage (NCBI taxonomy): Eukaryota > Metazoa > Chordata > Amphibia > Caudata > Salamandridae > Pleurodeles > Pleurodeles waltl. The sequence continues at coordinate 703,832,811 of NC_090450.1, forward strand.
AGGTGTTGATACCTGTCACGGAGCCACCACCACTTGTCTTCTTTGAAGTCTTCGGGTCAAGGTAAGAAGAAGAAATCAAAGCGATCCGTCACCCTTCGACTTTGCCGAGTCGCTCGGCTGGTGCGACCCTGGAAGAGCATCGAGGCCTCTGTCTTCGGAGACTGCTACTGGGTCAGTTCCGCACCTCCCCAAGTTTCCAGGAGCCGGGTGACTCCTGCCCAATTAAAGGAGTTTTATGAGGCCATGCGCCTCATTTTTGGGCAGCCCGATACAGCTCCTTCGGGCCCAAGGTGTTCGGTCGGGGGCCTCCGGATTCTGCGCCGGCGGCTATGGCTCCGGCCACCAAAGTCCTCTCCAGATCCACTCTTGAGTCTGTACCAATGCCGGTCGTAATATTGAGACCTTCCCCGTCGCCGGTGCGATGGTCGACGCTCCCAGCATCAGTGGTGCCCTCCATCAATGTCAACCTGATCCCCGACAACTCAAAGTTGGACCGGCATCAGCCGACGCTGCCTCCTTCGATGGGGCCTATTCACCCCAGGTTGAATTCTGACTCTTATTCTTATGGGTTTGAATTTGGGGAAGGATTGGAGGGGTCCTTGGACCCTTATGAATACCAGTATGACCCTAACTTGGACTGGGCACAGGAGTTGGGCGAGGCCAGTGGTCTGGGTACCTCTACAGATGCTGGCATGCTGTCTTCTATAGTGGCTACGGCGGAGGGAGCAACTTATTCCATGGTGGTCAGTAGAGCGGCGGAGGTCCTCAGCCTTGAGCTGCCTACTGTTCAGGTCAAGTCTAATCTCCTGACGGAGGTGCTTCAACCAGGGGCTTCCACATCTGAGCCTCTTCTTCCATTCAATGAAGCCCCCATCAATGTCCTTTGGGGTACTTGGTCCAGACTCAACACAGGGGCTCCTGTGAGCAGGACTATCTCACACCATCGGCCAGCCCCGAATGACCCCAAATTCCTGTCCCAACACCCCACACCTGAGAGCCTTGTCATCCAGGCATCCTCATCCTCGGGCACATTCCCTTCCACACCTCTGGATAGGGAATCAAAAAGGCTGGAACAATTTGGGAAGAAGATGTTTTCTTCCTCCAGTCTCGTGCTGTGGTCAGTGAACACTGCATGCCTTTTGGGCCGCTATACCCACTCTCTGTGGGATTAGGTCATGCAAGTGATGCCGCAGATACCAGAGCAGGCCCGTGCTGTCATCTCCCAAGCTGTCACCGATCGGAGAGACGCAGCAAAGTTTGCTATCAGATGTGGGCTGGACACGACCGACTCTCTAGGTAGATCGTTTGCGGCGACAGTGGCCTTGAGGTGCCACGCCTGGTTACGTACATTTGTTTTCTGAGGGGATATCCAACAAACTCTTATGGACATGCCCTTTGATGGCTCCCATCTCTTTGGAGACAAGGCAGACTCCACTTTGGAGAGGTTCTTGGACTTCCAGGCTACGCTCGGTCCCTCGGCCTTTCAACTGCCCCTCGTCCCCAACAGTCCGCCTTTCGCCCCTTTCCTGGCCACGGAAGGGGCTCCCTGTTGCATCCCTTTCCCAGCCACTGTGCTACACATGCTGTTCAACCACTGCATGGCCAGGGACGTGGAATCCCAGGTGGTCGTGGGATAGGGAACCAGAGGTCTGTCCAGTCCACCCGTGCCCCTGCTGCAGCCTCCTAACCCTCCTAGTCCGACCCCTCACTCCGCTCCAGTTGGCAGCAGGATTCGCCATAGCCCGCCCCACTGGGAATCCATCACTACGGATAGGTGGCTTTTGCAGATCGTTCGAAGGTGCTACTCCCTACCCTTCAAATCTGCCCCACCAGCCATGCCTCCATCAGTCAGCCGTATACTGGAAGATCATTTGGCACTTCTCTGCCAGGAAGTTGCGGCTCTCTTGGCCAAGGGAGACATAGAGAGGGTCCCTGCTCCAGAAGTAGGTCTTGGTTGTTATTCCCGCTACTTTCTGGTGCCCAGAAAAGACAATGGCTTCTCCTATCCTAGACCTTCGGGACCTCAATCGCTTTCTCAAGAAGGAGAAATTGAAAATGCTCACCTTGGCTCAGGTCCTGTCTGCCTTGGACCCAGAAGACTGGATGGTAGCGTAGGACTTGCAGGACGCTTATTTCCATATTCCCATCCTGCTTGCCCACAGACATTACCTACGACTCGTGGGAGGTAACGAGCACTTTCAATTTACCGTGCTCCCCTTCGGCCATACCAGTACCCCTCGGGTGTTCACGAAAGTGATGGCGGGGGTTGCAGCTCATCTACGCAGGTTGGGGGTTTCAGTCTTACCATACCTCTACAACTGGCTGTTGAAGGCAGACTTGCCCCAGAAGCCACCTTCAGACTACGGCCAACCTCCTGCACATGCTGGAGTTCTCTATAAACGTGCCGAAGTCACACCTGACTCCCTCTCACTTTCATCAGAGCTGTTCTGGACACGGTGCAGTTTTGGGCCTGTCCTCCCAAAAAGCGAGTCCAGGATATTCAGGCTATGATTCCAATCTTTCAGCCTCTATCTTGGATTTCAGTGAGTCTGACTGTGAGGCTACTGGGCCTCATGGCCTCCTGCATCCTGCTAGTGACACATGCCAGATGGCATATGCGGGCTGTGCAGTGGGACTTGAAGTTCCAGTGGGCGCAGCATCAGGGAAATCTTTCTGACATGGTCCAGATCTCAGAGGGGACTGCGAAAGACCTGCAGTGGTTGCTTTAGAATCCGCATTGGGTCAACAGCAGATTTTTCTCCCTTGCCCAACCAGATCTATCCATAGTCACGGACGCGTCACTTCTAGGATGGGGTGACCACATGGGTCTCCGGCGGAGTCTGGGCTCCATATCAATCTTCTGGAACTCCAGGGCAATCAGGCTTGCGTTGAAAGCATTTCTTCCCTCTATCAAAGGGAAAGTAGTGCAAGTGTTCACAGGCAACACTACCACCATGTGATACTGCAACAAACAGGGCGGACTAGGGTCCTGGACCCTTTGTCAGGAGGCACGATGCCTCTGGACATGGCTGATACATCAGGACATTACCCTGGTGGTTCAACATCTCTGAACGCCAGAGCAGATGAACTCAGCCATCGATGCATAGCCGATCACCAATGGCGTCTCCATCCGGAGGTGGCGCAAGGTCTGTTTCAGCAGTGGGGAGAGCCTTCGTTAGATCTGTTCGCCTCTGCAGAGAACACGCAATGTCAGCTGTTTTGTGCTTTGGAGTTTCCAAGGCAGCAATCGCTCGGAGACACTTTTCGTCTCAAGTGGAGCTCCGGCCTCCTTTACGTCTTTCCACCTATACCACTTCTGCCCAGAGTTCTCAAGAAGATCAGGAACGACCGGGCCCAAGTCATCTTGGTGGCTCCGGACTGGGCACAGAGAGTATGGTATCCAGATCTATTGAGCATGGCCACCGATCCATCACTCAGACTGCCCCTTCAGGAAGATTTTCTATTGCAGCAGTAAGGAACGGATCTCCACCCTAACCTGTCCAGTCTCCGCCTTCATGCGTGGAGATTGAGCGGTGGCAGTTGACTGCTTTTGACCTTCTACCCGAAGTCTGTGATGTTACCTTCGCAGGCAGGCGTCCCTCCACCAAAACGGTATACGCCTGCCATTGGCATAAATTTCTGGCATGGTGTACCAACAAATCTGTTGATCCCCTCTCTGCTCCTGTTTCTGAGGTTCTTTTGTTCATTCTCTCATTAGCCCAGCAGGGCTCTGCTTTGGGCACCCTTAAAGGTTATTTATCGGCTATTTCAGTCTTTCTTAAGTTGCCAGATCAGCCTTCCCCTTTAAGTCTCCTAATGTTAGTCGATTTCTTAAGGGTTTCACCTATTTGTTTCCTCCCACTCCGTTTATCATGCCTCAGTGGGACCTCAATCTTGTACTTACTTACTTAATGTGTACTCCCTTTGAGCCGATGCACAATTATCCTTTACGGCTCCTTACTTTTAAAAACTGTTTTTCTTGTTGCCCTCACTTCTGCTTGCAGAGTGAGTGAGCTTCAGGCTCTTTCTTCTAAGTCTCCATTTTTGTCTGTGCACCCTGACAAAGTGGTGTTACGCACTAAGGCGTCCTTCCTTACCAAAGTGGTTACACCTTTTCATGTAGGCCCGTTCATCACTTTGCCTACTTTTTATGTACCTCCACATCCTTCTCATGAGGAGGAGAGACTCCACCTCCTGGATCCAATAACGGTGTGGGCATTCTGTCTCAGTCATACTAAAGAATTCTGGGTGGACGATCAACTCTGTTCGATATGTGGGTGCAAAGAAAAGGAAGTCGATACAAAAACGTACCATCTCATGGGTACTTCTTTGCATCAAAATGTGCTATGCTTTGGCTAAGAAGCAACACCCTGAGGGCTTGGGCGCTCATTCCACCAGAGCAACTGCTGCTTCCACTGCATTAGCACTTGGAGTTCCTGTCCCGGATAGCTGCCAGCCAGCAAAGTGGGCATCCTTGCACACGTTTACTAAACATTACTGCTTGGACAGTCAGGTCAGTCGGGATGGCTAATTTGGTCGTTCGGTCATTCAGGACTTTCTAGTATGATCTTGGTTCGCAGTCCACTTCCGAGGATGGCATTGCTTGGGTATGTATTCTAAGGTAAGGAATATGCAACTAGAAGTCTCTATCAGATGTACAAGTTACTTACCTTCAGTAAAGATCTATCTGGTAGAAACATATTCCAGTTGCAGATTCCTTACAGACACAGTCATCCTCCCCGCTTCAAACTAATTTCTAGGGACAGAGCTTCCCCATTCAGGGCCTTAGCTCTGGTGCACCAATTTCAGTGTCCTTCGCTGCTTTTTGCTTTGGTGTGGAAAGTCATGAAAAGAAACTGACGTCACTACGCTGAGGCAGCCTCTATGTACTACTCCCAACGTCATCATGGCGACTACAATGCCAACGACGCCTGCGGAGTTGACCGACACACAAGGGTATTGCCCGAAGAAATCTCTGGAACCAGTCTGACGCCTGGACGGAAATTCTAAGGTAAGGAATCTGCGACTAGAATATGTCTCTACCAGATATATTGTTACCCAAGGTAAGTAACTTGTACTTTAAATCCTGATTTTGTGTGTCTCCCGACCAGGCACACTTAGCATATAATGTCTACCAGTATGGATGATATGTGACTCTCACATCTTGGAACCTTTGTCTTATGTAACATTCCTAAGATTGGTTGACACACTTGTATGATTAAGTATCTCTGTTAATATGTGTGTGATTGAAAGCATTCTAACACCCTACATTGAAACAAGTAGTACCATAAAATAAATTTAATAGAACAATTACTACGAGCTCTTTATATGGGTATTAGTGTAGTTACTCCTATAGAAAGATATATCTGACATTCTTATAGTGCATGCATATCTCCTTACACAAAGCGGTTGAGCAATGTCAAAACCCTACCTCCATATCACAGGTTCTTTTAAACATTTGTGAAGTGATAACCAGCTGAGTTCCTTTGTTTCACTACATTGCATTGGTACCAAAGTGTTAGGCTCCAGGTAGCCCACAGCAGGTATGAGGTGGCAACAAAAAAAGGGCTGGTGGCCCATTAAGTAAGGTTTTTGTGTTGGGTCCAGCTTGAAGTGAAAATTAGAAACCCCCATCTCCTGTGCAGGTTGCTGCTCAGAACGGAAAGCTAACAGCGTGCAGGCACAGCTGACTGCGTCCTGGTGTGTGGAAATTACACCTAGGCAAAGTCATTATTTTTCACTGAGGTCGACTCACTTTTCAGATCCAGCTTAAAAATAGCTGCCGGATCTTGAATCCAGCTGGATCCCATTCATTTCCTGGACTGCTCACACATCCATGATAACCATTGGATGAAGTGGACTGACCCTCTGCCCTATACTATGGCCCTCATTCTGACCTTGGCGGGCGGCGGAGGCCGCCCGCCAAAGTCCCGCCGTCAGGTTACCGTTCCGCGGTCGAAAGACCGCGGCGGTAATTCTGACTTTCCCGCTGGGCTGGCGGGCGGTCTCCTTCAGACCGCCAGCCAGCCCAGCGGGAAAGAGGCTTCCACGATGAAGCCGGCTCGGAATCGAGCCGGCGGAGTGGAAGCTGTGCGACGGGTGCAGTTGCACCCGTCGCGTATTTCACTGTCTGCGCAGCAGACAGTGAAATACATGTAGGGGCCCTCTTACGGGGGCCCCTGCAATGCCCATGCCAGTGGCATGGGCACTGCAGGGGCCCCCAGGGGCCCCGCGACCCCCCCTACCGCCATCCGGATCTCGGCGGTCCGACCGCCGGGATCTGGATGGCGGTAGGGGGGGTCAGAATCCCCGCGGCGGTGCAGCAAGCTGCGCCGCCGCGGAGGATTCAATGGGGCCGCGGTACACTGGCGGGACCCCGCCAGTGGTGCCGGTCCGACCGCGGCTTTACCGCCGCGGTCGGAATCCCCATTGGAGCACCGCCGGCTTGTCGGCGGTGCTCCCGCGGTCCTCCGCCCTGGCGGTCAATGACCGCCAGGGTCAGAATGAGGGCCTATATGTTGTGTTGGGGGAAAGCAATATGTCAATGATACTTAAACATACCATTCAAACGATTGTTAAAGAAGGTCCACCATATTGTTGTCCTTACCTAGCACACTGCTAAGACAGTTCAGCAAAGTAAAACTCCCTTTCTGTCCTTCTCTCATGTGTAATGTGTCCCTGACTTTCTTTATCCCTAATGCATATTTCATCTTGTTTTCATTATAGAAAGTACACAATATGTTGAAAAAAGGTTGGGATGCTGAAGGCTCTCCATTCCGTGGCCAGAGTTTTGACCCCTCAATGTTCAACATCTCCCCTGGGGCAGTTCAGTTTTAGCAGCAGGAGGTGAGACCCAGGGTAATGCTGCAGCGAGTGTGGAAGCCTGTCGTGGGCAGACAAGAAAAACCAACAACTGTTTACTGAAAACATTATCACACCATTCTCCATCAACTCATCAGGGAAGCTATCACCGACTCCAGCACAGTACTTATTGCAGTGTAAACTTCACAAATGTAGACTCAAAAACTGGATGCGGTTGCCTCTAGCAGACATTAGTATCAGTTGCAATTTTTTGTGGGATGTGAAAAAGTGCTGGCTTCTATGGCTTGTGATATCAGTGGCATTTTCTACCTTTTTCAGGTTGAAAGTTTTAATCGAACCTCACAAATGCATCAAATACCCCCCTTGCCCGCTACAGTTGTGTTGAATGGCAGTGCTGCCCGTATTTATGTGTAGCATGTAAAGTCCAGCTCATAAAGAGACGGCTTGTTGTGTGCTGCCAATAATAATTCAGTTTGTTACATGCTGGCAAGAAGATACTACGTGTCACTTGCTTCCCATAAGGATGAAGCCTGTTGACCGAAAAGGTGTCACATTTGGCGCCATTTATAGTTGCCTCTATTGTATTTTTCCTTGAGTTTTTTTTTTTTTTCTTTTACTCTTGGTTTAGTTTGATTTTCTTTTATGGTGTGGAGAGCTGAATGATTTTGTTAATAAATGTGATAACTGAGTAATGTGTGCCTTTTTGTGAAATACAGATATTGCTCTTATGTCCTGGTTCTTTCCCATTTTTAGATTGAGCGCACAAGGGCTTCGACCTGTTGTAAGTATTGTGGGCTTTTATCCACGCCCACCACTTTCATTTGTTCCTGGGCTTGCCTTTCAAAAATCGCTTGATGTCACTGGTAAATGCTTCATGTTTGTCCCGCCTTGAGGCTGTTTTTGTCACACCTTATATTGATTATTGCACAAATGCCAATATACTTCAGCTTGGTGAACTATTTTTTTTCTTTTGTCTCTCCCCTTCGTGCTGCATGGCGGCCATGGCGCTCACAGGCACAACATCATGAACTCGATCGGCGGTATTGGTGCGCTGGTCACATTGTTCACAGTTACCTAATCAGTAATTTCTTGTGGGTCTCCCTTAGAACACTTGAAATTGGTAAATGCTTAAGTAAAACAGAAATACCCTACACGAAAGCAGCTCTCCCGGTACAGCGGGAGAGCCGATACTACAATATTCACTGCACTCGGGAAACTCACCCCATATGCTTTGCAGGGCATTACTTTTACAAATCATTTTTGCTCATAACTCACCCACCGGTGGTCCTAGGACAATGGGATCACCACCAAAACGTTCAGCATGATGCACTCTTTCAGTCTAGGTCATCCCTGGATCCCCACACTAGGTTAGTGGGGACCCCAAAATAATAACCCCTCCCACCATTCATAATCTTTTTAAGCGCTGTCCGGGCTGGAACGTTTGTTTTACAGCTGGTAATAGCTTGTGGTTTGAGGGACTTGTTTGTAATATCATTGCTATAGGCCTGTTATCCCTGAAAATGTGTAATGCACTACTCCCTCAAGGGGCTAAATATATATATATATATATATATATCTACACTGCATTACTTTCAACCATTTTCTTCTTGTGTGGTTATGCGCTCTAGGGGCTAGCTATATAGTTAAATGACCACGTTTCTTACAAATGCCATTTTCATTGTGGTGTCCTCTATGTTCTGTTCTAAGCATTACAGTCCTATCAACATACTGAAATATTTGTGACACCGAAACTTGTCCCTTAATGCTTTGCAGGGCATTACTTTTGCAAAACATTTTTGCTCATAACTCAGCCTGTGGTGGTCCTAGGATAACAGGACCACCTTCAAAACATTAACCACAATGTGCTCTTTCTGTCTATATCATCTCTAGGTCCCCACACTAAGTTAGTGGGGACTCCAAAATAGTAACCCCTACCACTATTCCTTATCTATTTAAGCTCTCTCATAGCTAGAACCTTTGTTTTACAACTGGGAGAAGGTATATTTTATAGGCCGTATTTGTAATATTGCAATAGACCTGCTAGCCTTGAAAATGTGTAATGCAGTATGCCTTCTAGGGGCTACATATTTGGTTACACTACATTACTTTCTCCTATTCTTTTTTCATGTGATTATGCTGTCTAATGGCTGACTGTACGGTTACGTGACCATGTTTCTTCCAAATGCTTTTTTCATTGTGGTGTCCCCTAGGGGCTGTTCTGAGCATTGCAGTCAACATACTATAATATTCACCCGTCTGATATTGCTTTGCAGGGCATTACTTTTGCAAAACAGTTTTGTTCATAACTCAGCCTGTAGTGGCCCCGGACAATGGGACCACCTTCAAAACACTCTTTCTGTCTACATCATCTTTGAATCCCCACACTGTTAGTTGGGGCCCCAAAATAATAACCAGACCTATTGCATTACAAATGCTTGTTAACTTTGTTGTTACCTTATCACTTAATGGAAGGATAAGAGTTTGCTTCAGAAGTTGTGAAAAAGGAAGTTTGTGCTGGTACCGTGTACTCATAATTCCTACACAGCACACACATATTGCATGTGTTTGTGTTCCTTATTACTCGCAAAAAGCTGTGACTTGTAATCTCCTATTTTCATGCTCAGCAAAATGTCTGGTAGTGTCCTTTCCCAGTTCCTTTTTAATTCTATTTTTTTTTTTCGTTTTGTAATTTTTCCCAATTTCTTTTCTTCATCCATCAGTTTGGGCTGCTTATGCCACGATACTTGACGTTAAGACATGTGCGTCTTGTCTTCGACCATTTGTAGCACCTGGGGCATAATATCTGTGTCTCTTGAGCACGGAACAGTGATGTGGTGCATACCTGCGCACTGTTTGCTACTATCACAACAAAGTCCCTCCGCAACTGCCTGCTTTGCATGAAGAGCAAGGGTTCCCCTCATCTCATCGCAAATGGTGTCTTACCATTCTTTTGTGCCACTCTCTGCCATCTTCATTGCAAGTGAAGATGCTTCTTCACTGTCGCTAGCTTCTGCTTGTTTCTGTGTTCTTCCTCCCCTGGAGCACACAGGAGGGCTTTGTCCCCACCATCAACTTCACTATTTCATTCTTTCCTCAGCAAGCTTTAATCTGAAGGGGTATCCCATATGTACGAAACCTTATTTTTCTCAACTGCCATTGTGTGATATTTATAAGGTTTTCAAAGAGTGGTCCCAAGAAACAGTTGTACAAGATGGCTTTTTGCATGGTTCTTCTCCAAACCACTTCCTTCAAATAAATGCAGTGCACGCGTGTTAAAATATTCAGAGGAGCATTTAAGTCAGACTCAGTGCGATCTCTGTGTTCAGTTCAGTCTAATCGTGGATGAACAGGATCAGTAAAGTCAGGTGTAGGAAGTTGGCTCTGTATACACTATTTCAAAGTAAGAAATGGTGTGCACAGAGTCCAAGGGTTCCCCTTAGAGGTAAGGTAGTGGCAAAAGTAGATAATTCTAATGCTCTATTTTGTGGTAGTGTGGACGAGCAGCAGGCTTATCAGAGGGTAGTGTTAAGCATTTGTTGTACACACACAGGCAATAAATGAGGAACACACACTCAAAGACTTACTCCAGGCCATTAGGTTTTTATATTAAAAAAATATATTTTCTTAGTTTATTTTAAGAACCACAGGTTCAAGATTTACAGTAAACACTTTAAATGTAAGGTACCTGAGTGGACCTCAGGGGAATTGCTTCAGGGTACCTAGTAGCATGGTCCACTAGTATCAGTATATCCTAGTGGATATACTGATTCCCTGAGGCTGTGGGAGGTTCAAGTGCACCTACTATATCCACTCCCATTCTTTCAAAGGGGACCCCCACCACTGGAAGTGGAATGAGGGGGGCCTTTGTATGGCCACCTGTCTTACCACTGGCACAGGAGGCACACAAGTCCTTTACCTTCTGGGACATATTGGGCCAATAGAAATGGTTGACTAACCTCTCCCATGTCTTGGTTTGTTCCAAATGCCCAGCAAGGGGAATGTCATGGGCTAAGGTCAGAATGAACTCCCTAAACTCCTGAGGCACTACCACTCTCCCAGTGGCACCAGGTTTGGGATCTCTTGCCTCAGTGTAAAGGAGTCCATCTTCCCAATAGACCCTATGTGTTCCACTGACAATTCCTTTTTCTTGTTCAGCAGCTTGCTGCCGTAGGCCTTTGAGAGGGACAAGTTTCTTGCCCCTTGCACAGCTGTTCCCTTGAGGGTCCCCCTACGCCCAAGAGCTCAACCTGGTAAGGTTCTAACTCCATAGGCTCAGTTCCCTCAGGGGATAGAACTTCTTCCTGAGAAAAGAGGTTCCGTCTCTTTTTCTCTGCTGAAGCTGGTTCCCCAGTCTTCTTTCCTTTTCTCCTGGAAGGTTGGGTCATTCTTCCAGGGTCCAACACTTCTTTTTCACCCTGAGCTCTGCACTGTGCCCTAGTCTTGACACACACCAGTTCAGGGATACCCAGCATGGCTGCATGGGTTTTGAGTTCTACCTCAGCCTATGCCGAGGACTCCAGATCATTTCCAAGCAGACATTCTACTGGTATAGCAGAAGATACTACCACCTGTTTCAGGCCAGTAACCCCTCCCCATTCTAAAGTTACCATAGCCATGGGATGTACTTTAGTCTGATTGTCAGCATTGGTGACTGGATAAGTTTGTCCAGTCAGGTATTGTCCTGGGGAAACCAGTTTGTCTATCACCATAGTGACACTGGCACCTGTATCCCTCAGGGCCTCTACTCTAGTCCCATTAATAAAGAGCTGCTGCCTGTATTTTTGCATGTTAGGCGGCCAGGCAGCTAGTGTGGCTAAGTCCACCCCACCCTCAGAGACTAATGTAGCATCAGTGTGGACCCTGATTTGCTCTGGGCACACTGTTGATCCCACCTGAAGACTGGCCATTCCAGTGCTAACTGGAGCAGTAGTTGAAGTGGAACCTTTCTTGGGACAGGCCTTGTCTCCAGTTTGGTGTCCATGCTGACTACAGCTGCGACACCCGGCCTTTTTGGGATCAACGTTTTTACCCTTGTACCCAAATGAGGATTGTGAAGAGGCTTTGGACCCACCCTCCTGTGCAGGTTTTTGGGGCCCTGTAGAAGACTCTTTACTTTTTCCCTTGGATGTCCCAACACTCTTCACCTGGGGAGGCTTTGTGACCCCTTTCTTTTGGTCACCCCCTGTGGAAGTCTTGGTCACCCTTGTCTTGACCCAGTGGTCTGCCTTCTTTCCCAATTCTTGGGGGGAAATTGGTCTTAGGTCTACCAGATGCTGATGCAGTTTGTCATTGAAACAATTACTTAAAAGGTGTTCCTTCATAAACAAATTAAACAGCCCTTCATAATCATTTATACCACTGCCATTAATCCAACCATCTAGTGTTTTGAATGAGAAGTCAACAAAATCAACCCAGGTGTGGCTCAAAGATTTTTGAGCCCCCCTGAACCTAATCCTGTACTCCTCAGTTGAGAATCCAAAGCCCTCAATCAGGGTAGCCTTCATGAGGTCATAGGATTCTGCCTCTTTTCCAGAGAGTGTGAGGAGTTTATCCCTCCACTTTCCAGTGAACATCTCCCAGAGGAGAGCCCCCAGTGTGATCTGTTTACTTTTCTGGTTGCACAAGCCCTCTCAAAACCTTGGAACCATTTGGTGATGTCATCACCATCTTCATATTTTGTTACAATCCCTTTGGGGATTTTTAGCATGTCAGTACTTTCTCTGACCCTATTTATGTTGCTGCCACCATTGATGGGAGCTAAACCCATCTCTTGTCTTTCCCTCTCTATGGCTAGGAGCTGTCTCTCCAAAGCCAATCTTTTGGCCATCCTGTCTAACAGGAGGTCATCTTCATTGAGGCTGCCCTCAATGCTTCCAGAGTTACTGGACTCCCCTGTGGAAGAACCAGTATCTCCGACTATCACTTGTGGAGTCAGGGTTTGAGGGACCCTGGCCTCCCTACCTAGGACAGGAGGGAGGGAATTATCCTCCAGGTCACTAGTTTCCCCCTCTGTAAGGTTATCCTCAGAGTGGTGGTCTCTTGCAAACTCTGCCAAAAGCTCCTGGAGCTTCACTTTGGTAGGGTTTGACCCCGTCTTCATATTTTTTAGCTTACAGAGAGTCCTTAACTCTGACATCCCAAAATGCAGGTAAGAGGTGAGGTTGAGTTCCACTACCATCTCTCCTGTGCTAGACATTATTTTTCTAATAGTTGGGATACTTTTTCAGAATCTAAAACTATTTCTAGAACTTAATCCAAACTTTTACAAAACTTTTAAACTCTAAAAGAAATGCTAACAGGAACTTACACAAGGCCCTAGCAGGACTTTTAAAAATGTAGAAAAAAAGCTCAAATTGCAAAAATCAGTTTCTAATGACCATTTGTGGAATTTAGTCGTGTGATCAGGTATTGGCTGAGTAGTCCAGCAAATGCAAAGTCTTAGACCCCATCGCTGATCCACCAATGTAGGAAGTTGGCTCTGTATATACTATTTCAAAGCAAGAAATAGTGTGCACAGAGTCCAAGGGTTCCCCTTAGAGGTAAGATAGTGGCAAAAGTAGATAATTCTAATGCTCTGTTTTGTAGTAGGGTGGTCGAGCAGTAGGCTTAACAGAGGGTAGTGTTAAGCATTTGTTGTACACACACAGGCAATAAATGAGGACACACACTCAAAGACTTACTCCAGGCCAATAGGTTTTTATATTAAAATATATATTTTCTTAGTTTATTTTAAGAACCACAGGTTCAAGAGTTACAGTAAACACTTTAAATGTAAGGTACTTCACTTAGATACTTTAGGAACTTTGAATGGAAACAATATCATGTACAGTCTTTGTAAAAATGGCAATAAGCTATTTTCAAAGTGGACACAGTGCAAAAATCAACAGTTCCTGGGGGAGGTAAGGTTAGATTAGGAGGTAAGTAAAACAATTACAAGTCTCAGTTCTGGGGCATAGGCAGCCCACCGTTGGGGGTTCAAGGAAACCCCAAAGTTACCACACCAGCAGCTCAGGGCCCGTCAGGTGCAGAGGTCAAAGAGGTGCCCAAAACACATAGGCGCCTATGGAGAACAGGGGTGCTCCGGTTCCAGTCTGCCAGCAGGTAAGTACCTTTGTCCTCGGGGGGCAGACCAGGGGGATTTTGTTGAGCACTGGGGGGACACAAGTAGGCACACAAAACACACCCTCAGCGGCACAGGGGAGGCAGGGTGCAGTGTGCAAAGAATGGGTCGGGTTTCTGGTAAGAAACAATGGAGGGACCCGGGGGTCACTCTAGCGGTGCAGGCAGGCACAGGGAGTGCTTCTCGGAACAGCCACCACCTGGGCAAGGTAGAGGGTCACCTGGGGGTTACTTCTGCATTGAAGTTCGGTTCCTTCAGGTCCTAGGGGCTGCGGGTGCAGTGTTGGTTCCAGGCGTCGGGTCCCTTGTTACAGGCAGTCCCGGTCAGGGGGAGCCTCTGGATTCTCTCTGCAGGAGTCGCTGTGGGGGCCCAGGGGGGTCGTCTGTGGTTTCTCACGGGCTCGCAGTCGCCAGGGAGTCCTCCCTGAGGTGTTTGTTCTCTGAATCTCGAGCCGGGGGCGTCGGGTGCAGTGTGTGAAGTCTCACGCGGGAAGAGTGAGTTTTTTGAACGTTGCTTCGTTGTTGCAAAGAAGTAGCTGGTTTTGAACAGGGCCGCTGTTCACGGGAGTTTCTTGGTCCAGGGCAGCCCTCTGAGACTTCAGAGGTCGCTGGTCCCTGTAGGATGCATCGCTGGAGCAGGTTTTCGAAGTTGGAGACAGGCTGGTAGGGCTGGGGCCAAAGCAGTTGTTGTCTTCCTTCTTCTCTGCAGGCTTGTAGGTCAGAAGTCCTCCTTCTTTCTTCAGGTTGCAGGAATCTCATTTCCTGGGATCTGGGGAGCCCCTAAATACTGAATTTAGGGGTGTGTTTAGGTCTGGGAGGGCAGTAGCCAATGGCTACTGTCCTTGAGGGTGGCTACACCCTCTTTGTGCCTCCTCCCTGTGGGGAGGGGGTCACATCCCAAAACTTATTGGGGGAATCCTCCAAACTCAAGATGGAGGATTTCTCAAGGCAGGGGTCACCTCAGCTCAGGACACCTTAGGGGCTGCCATGACTAGTGGGGGACTCCTCCTTGTTTTTCTCATTATCTCCTCCAGCCGTGCCGCCAAAAGTGGGGGCAGTGGCCGGAGGGGCAGGCATCTCCACTAGCTGGGATGCCCTGGGGCGCTGTAACAAAAGGGGTGAGCCTTTGAGGCTCACCGCCAGATGTTACAGTTCCTGCAGGGAGAGGTGAGAAGCACCTCCACCCAGTACAGGCTTTGTTCCTGGCCACAGAGTGACAAAGGCACTTTCCCCATGTGGCCAGCAACATGTCTGGTGTGTGGCAGGCTGGCAGAAACTGGTCAGCCTACACTAAAAGTTGGGTAGGTATTCAGGGGGCATCTCTATGATGCCCTCTGGGTGTATGTTACAATAAATTGCACACTGACATCAGTGTGCATTTATTGTGCTGAGAAGTTTGATACCAAACTTCCCAGTTTTCAGTGTAGCCATTATGGAACTGTGGAGTTCGTGTTTGACAAACTCCCAGACCATATACTCTTATGGCTACCCTGCACTTACAATGTTACAATGTCTAAGGTTTTGCTTAGCCACTGTAGGGGGATAGTGCTCATGCACATATGCCCTCACCTGTGGTATAGTGCACCCTGCCTTAGAGCTGTAAGGCCTGCTAGAGGGGTGACTTACCTATGCCACAGGCAGTGTGAGGTTGGCATGGCACTCTGAGGGGAGTGCCATGTCGACTTGGTCATTTTCTCCCCACCAGCACACACAAGCTGAGAGGCAGTGTGCCTGTGCTGAGTGAGGGGTCCCCAGGGTGGCATGAGACACGCTGCAGCCCTTAGAGACCTTCCCTGGCATCAGGGCCCTTGGTACCAGGGGTACCAGTTACAAGGGACTTACCTGAGTGCCAGGGGTGTGCCAATTGTGGAGACAAAGGTACAGTTTAGGGAAAGAACACTGGTGCTGGGGCCTGGTTAGCAGGGTCCCAGCACACTTTCAAATCCTAACTTAGCATCAGCAAAGGCAAAACGTTGGGGGGTAACCATGCCTAGGAGGCATTTCCTAACATCAGGGCAGTCAGGTGTTATTGCATCTTGTTCTACTTTTATGCTGTTGCTATTGCATCTTATTCAATTTTCCAGGTTCTTCAGCTTTTCTTGTAATCGCTTGTTTTGTTCCTTCTGCAATGCAAGTGTAGCTCACAAGTATTTAGTCTGGTCTCTCTCCCATTGCTTTTCAGTGCTTAATTTGTAAAATAATGTGTGCCTGTGGCCAAAGCGCAGGCCAGAAGCCCGGCTGGCATGATCAACTATCATTGTTCCGAATACCAAGGTTGCATAGTCCTGAATCCATCTCAGGCCTCTCCACTACCAGACACTGACTGTCCCTTTATCTCACTCTTCTACTTTATCTCAGAGTTCCTGCTTTCTCCCTTGGTGGCCTTTTTTCTTTTTCTTCTCCCTTCTTTCCCTTTTGTGTGTTTTTCCATCTCTTGCTTCCGAAGAATGTCCGATGAAGGAAAAATAAGTGCTGGTTCCTAAAAACGAGTACCACTGTCCTCAACCGCTCAAATTAAGCTACTTCTTTCCTAGATCCATCACTCTATCGTCTAATGTGTCAATCTTTCTAAAGATTTTTTGCTACACTATTTCACCTTTATTTTTATTGAGAAAGTTGTCCATATAGTCTTTAGTAATCACATCTTCCTACAATTGGGTGCATTGCACAGACATCCATCTGTTGCGATCTTTTGGGGACTTGATGGCAGGGCGCACAAATATCATGCACTTTTGAGTGGTGTTTGTGAGCATGCCTCTGAGGGATCTTTTCCACTCTCTCATGTCGTGGGCACTTCTGTTTTAAAGACCACTTTATATGCTCCTCAGCGTCAGCTCACATATTAAGGCCGTCATTACGAGCCTGGTGGTCTTCAGACCGCCAGACTAGTGGTGGTGGCAGGCGGCCCGCGGCACGCAAGGCGGCCCAACCACCTCATTAGGACCCTGGCAGTTCGATTAACAGGGGACCACTGCCAGGAACAGGGTTCCAGACTGTGTGGTGCCAGTCGGAGTCGTGGTCAGCCACGGCGGTGCTGTGTTCAGCACCGCCGTGCTGATCACAAGTCTAGTTTCCGCCAGCCTTTTCATGGCGGGGACCCTGCGATGAAACGGCTGGCGGAAAGCCACTGCTGGGAGCTACAGGGGGCAGTGCAGTGGCCCCTTGCCCAGCATCCTCAGAATGTGCACTGTCTGCTAAGCAGACAGAGCTCATTCCGAGGGTGATAGAGGCACCCTCTGTGCGTCGGCATTGAGGCCAATGCCGACACGCGGTTTCCACTGGGCTGACCGCCGGAAACATTCAGATTTCTGAGGTTTCCGCCGGTCAGCTCAGTGGAAGCCCTATAATCGGCATGGGGGAGAGACCGCCAGCTCTGTGGTGGTCTCTTCTCCATGGGGCTGGCTGGCCAACGGTTGGATCATCAATCTCATAATGAGGCCCTAAGTAATTGGAGCAGGGGGACACCTCCAGGTCTCCCTTTTGAACCTAATGTCAGCATCTCATGCCTTTGAAGGTTCGGCTTTAGTCTACACTAATATACTTTTGGATAAATGCAGCAGCATGCAGAGAATTTCAGGAGGACTAGGTTTTGATTGTTCATTTAGTCCATTTTAGACTGACAGCTGTGAGGAATTGCAGAAAATATTTCCTTTATGACCACTGTTTTGAATGCATGTTTTCTGTGGGTCTCATTTGCTTTCACAAAACTGCTTTGAATGAAGCCCCCAGATCACACTGCTAAAGGCTTAGTGTGTCTTTTTTGTCTCTGCTAGACAGGACAGATTTGGTGGCAGGCCCCACCCACGATGCTTATGGCATGACTCTATTATACCAGACCTTCTGCATCAGGTTTTGGGGAGATTACCAAAGCCCCGAGGGCTCCCACCTCCTATTAGCTCTGCAGGTACTGTCCATGTCTTTAGGAGGACCATTTGTTTTTCTAGAGTTACTAAAGTTAGTATGGGGGGCCAAGAAGGAGTAAAACGCACTTGCGGGTCTCTGCCCCGCTTCAGAGAGTGAATCACCGATCCCTCCCTCACCTGAACGGCATCTGGAAGGTGAGGGACCCCCTGGTGCTGCAGACACACTCCACCTGGTCTAATGCTGTCTTCTGGCCCCAACTGTCTAAACCTGGGAGTGATGTGCATTCTAACATGGCACCCAACTGGCTATACTGAGTGGAGCAGGACAACAGACTCGTCACTCTGAGCCGGCTGGTCAGCGGAGCCCAATTGCAAACCCCGGCCCACTCGGCGACTTCGCAACAGCAGAAGTGTGGAGTACTCGGGCACTCTGACTCCTCGCACCATGGGCGTTCCCCCATCTGGCTGCTTGCGAATGCTTGGCCGTCCATGGCGGGAGGAGGCCAGCGGAAGAGAACATCCTGCGTGGAGCCTGGGGAACCATCTGGACCTTGTGGGACGGGGCTGCTCAGATCCCCGGAGCGGGGGGGGGGAGGTACCAGAGCTACACGGCACGAGTTAACGGGAGGAGAGAGTGGCGTAGTGTTGTAGGCCATGCCACAGGCTTCTCTCAGTACCCATGGATGGATGGTGAGTGAGGCCAGCAAACTACCTCCTGAGTTGGGGTCCAGCTGCGATTCGGAGGTCGGGCAACACTTGAGCAGTGGAGCAGTCAGGGACTCCAGCCAGGCCCCACAACAGCACACTGTAACCACCAATAGTCCAACTTCACAGCAAAAAAGCCGGCCCTGGTCCCGGAGTATTACGTGTCCAGAGCTGTTTGCCTTGTGTTGGGCCTGGAGCAAACACAGGCCCACCTAACTGACTCACAGCCATTGCCTATACCATTTAGGGCACCCATTGGAGGCAGAGGCCAGTTGGGCCTCTCACTAAAGACAGAACAGGAATCTGGGGTTCTCTACTGGCGCTGGGCAAAAAGAGCGACCACAGGTAATGCCCAGGATAGACACATACCTAGGGTGAGTGAGCCTATGGCAGGGCAGGCAGACAGGGGAGAACCCAGCACACACTCCTTATGCACTCCGGGAAGAGCTGTGGTCCCCATCTCGGGCGAGGGAAGGGACCTGAGACGCCTAACACAGCTCCTAATCCTTAACACACATCTTTTCCCTTGCTGATTGCCCACCGGGCCAGGTGGCCTTGTTGCCCTGAGACCCGGGCATCGCCACTGATACTTACTGGGCCCGGAGTTCCAAGGCTGCCCAGACGCTACAGACCCACGAGCGCAGCGAGTCCCAATAGAGAGCCACCCGCCTGCTGATCCTAACAAACATAGTGAGCTCCCAACCTGGTCTTGCGGATCCTTTCCCCGGTGGGGATCTGGCACAACGGGCTCTGGATAGACGACCAGCGACCATATGCATCTTTCCTTACACTATTGACTGTGAACTAAAGCACAGCTTCCCATAGATCCCCAGACACTGATAGATCGCCTAGCCCCACAAAGCAAGAGACCGGTGGCGTCAACTCACTCATCAGGGGGCAAATAAGCAGCAACCCACTGCACCGGGGGTATCCAACCAGACTGGCAGATGACCTTGAGGCCTGGGCTGACCTATGCGATTCTTGGACCCCTGAGGTTGTGACAGGGACTTCTTTTCTTCCTCTGATCCTCAGCAAATGCACAGTCAACCATCCAGACCATGCTGTTGTGTTGGGAGAGCGGGCGACCATGGCAGGAGCAAAGAGCAAAAAAGAACATAGTCTCAAAGATAGGCTCTCACGAGCCACAGGGGGCCAAGGGGAGCGTCCTCCCGCCCCCCATTAGCCCCCACCCCCACAGATTCCCTGGTCAGGGGCGACGCGGCAAAAAGCCCAGTGAACCCGATTCTTCATGGAGTCACTTTTTATGTCCCTCAAAGAAGACCTTCAATCAGTCAAGAAAGAACTCTCCCAGGACATGAAGGCGATCCGCTCAGACGTGGCAGACCTGGGAGACAGGGTTGCTGCATTGGAAGAGAGGGAAACGCCCAGAGACGAAGAGATTGAACAACTGCAGCAAGAGGTCCTTCGCCTCAAAGAACAGCATATAGACCTTCAGACCCATGCAGAGTACCTTGAGAACAGATCTAGGCCTAATAATATCAGGATCCGGGGACCCACATGGAGCTGGGAATGGAAATGTGGAATCCTATGTACAAGCCCTCTTTGCCCAGATCCTGGATGTTCAAGACCAGCAACCAATCCAGATAGGTAGAGTTCACAGAGTTGGTCTGCCTCGTCCTGGGCCATCACGCTCCACCAATATACTAGAGTCTGTCGGCTATTTCCCTCTGAAGGAGCATATATATCACGTAAAGTGGTTGACCAACACCCACTAAATTTCAGGGGCCACACATCACAGTGTACCAGGATCTCTGTGCCCTAATGCTGCAGAAACGCAAGTACTTCCCCGGAGTGACTACCTTCCTATGGGAATAGGGCATCTCCTATTCCTGGAAGCACACAATTAGACTCATATTTCAATGGAAGGGCTCACTCCATCAGATCTGATCTCTAAAGACAGCCTATGACTTGTTAGGAATCTATCCGCCCACGCCTGAAGAAGATCCCTCCATCGCTGGCAATCCAAACAGCAAGAGAAGATCCGGTAAGTGGAGGCCTCCTCCTTCCCCAGACGACCTGCGTTCAAACCCCGACACTATGGCCCCGGAGCAGAGAGCGGTTTTGGAGTCGTTGCAATGAGACTCTGACAACAGATAACCAGCAGCACATGATGAGGCCCAGTGGTGCTTAAATGTAGCGGGTTGGGGGGGGGGGGGCGGGAGAGGGGACTAAGTTCTGGCCACCACCATGTGGAGAGACTGGAATTGACACTGGTCCAGACCTGGTGATCACCACTGAAAGACCTGGCACACCACTTGAGTTGCCACCCCTGCTGGGGACAGTTACCTGTTTGGTTGTTCATCTGTTTGAGGGAATTCCTTTTTTGATTCACTTGAATAATTACCCAACACACTGACTAATTATCCCTGAGTGGTGCAGCTCGGCTACTTCCGACACCCTCAGGCACAGGCTTCATGGCTATCCAGGCACTGCAAACCTCATCCAAGAACAATGCCTAGACACTCTCGACATGAAATAGGACATTGGTTGGTCTGCGCATACTTATACTAAATGTTAAAGGGTTGAACAACCTTGTTAAACGACTGGCAGTGCTTTAATGCATAGAAAAGTCAGAGGCTGATATCTGTCTCCAGCAGGAGATGCACCTACTCTCCAGGGACTGGCATCGCCTCTGGGCCAGGGTATTTCCACACCAACTTTTTTGTTCCGCACTTACTAAAACGGCAGGAGTGGCATTGGGACCAAAGTGGCCGAGATAAGGGGATGCCTACTGGCCCACAGAATTCACATACAAGGGGAAACATTCCTGTTAGGCTCCATATACTCTACTAACGAGGGACAAGAGACCTTCCTTCGCCATGTGGTGACGGAGGTCATGGCCGCCCGAGATAGGCTCATACTGATAAGAGGTGATCTCAACTTAGTTTTTCTCAACACTCTTAATCGCCCTGCCTTTAGGTAAGGGGGGACGGAGGAACTGACATGAATGTAAACAGTGGTTCCGGGAGCCGGGTCTTAGAGACAGCCACCTCACCACACATGATTTTACACCTATTACTCACCCGCTCATAAAACATATGCTAGACTAGATCACTTCCTAGGCAATAGGCTACGCACACAACGCGAGAAAGCAAAAGTTGAGTCCTTGGCAGGGAAAGATGGGGAGGATGTTACAGACGACCACCAAATAGGAGACTCCTGAGAATTCTATGCTCAGCTATACTCAGCCCAGACACTTACATCAGAAAGCCCTGCACAGTGACTGCAGTGGGCAGACATAGCCCGCCTTACTTTAGACCAGACCCGTAATCTACATGCTCCCACACCGCATAGAAGAGGTTATAATAGCAATATCCTGCCAAACGATAAACAAAAGATAAACACAAACCACCCAGCCGGCTTCCCAGCCTCATTTTATAAAATCTTTTACACGATCCTAGCCCCTATCCTCACCAAGCTTTTTAACTCTTACACCGGACCAGGCACCATCTCCCAGTCGATGCTAGACGCTTCGATCAGTGTCATCCCCCACCCAGGGAAAGATCCAAAACAATGCAAATCCTATTAACATATCTCTCTCCTGAACAATGCCCTCAATCCTTTCACTAGCATACTAGCTGCCCGCCTAAATCCCTTAATGCTGGGGCCAATAGCCTCCGCTCAGTCAGGATTCATTCCCTACAGACAATGCAGCGATAATACCAAAAGGCTTACACACATTCTGGATAAAGCGCCCCAGTCTTGAAGGCAGGTGGCTCTCTTCTCAGTCAATGCCAAAAAGGCATTTGATAGGGTCCACAGGCCATACCTGGCTTCGTAGAGCGCTTCCCCAACTGGATCTTGAGCAACTACAGCTTCCCTAGAGCCACTGTTCAGTTTAATGGCATAATATCGGCCTCCTTCACCATCGGTAGAGGGACGAGACAGGGCTGCTCTCTATCACCACTACTCTGCTCTCTACGTGGAGGCATTTGCACAGAGAGTGCGGGATAAACCAGACATAATGGGGGTCCGCTTCGGCAGGAAAGAACACACAATTTGCCTATACGCAGATGGCGTGATCATTGCGCTCGATAACCCCTTAATGGCACTCCCTGCGTTTCTTGAGGAGGTTGAATGGTTCGGTTGGGCTTCAGGCTTTTTAGTGAATGTCAATAAATCCCAAGCCCTCAACCTCAGGGTCCTGGTGGCCGACGTAGTTCCTAGCCAAACGTTTTCTCATGCAGTGGCAGGAAAACTCCATCTCATACCTGGGCATACAACTATCTACCTCCATGGATGACACTGTGGCCCTTAATTACAAAGCGTTGCTCAAACAAACTATCAAAGACCAGAACATGTGGTGGCCTTATCACGTTTCATGGCTGGGTAGAGTTGCAGGATTGAAGATGGCGATTCTAGAGAGTCCTGTTCCTCTTCCAGACCCTTTCAGTTGAACCCCCGTCCGGGACAATCAGCTCACTCCAGAACATAATACTTAGCTTTATATGAGCAGGCCAACATCCCCGCATGAGCAAGGATAAGATCTACCGACTGACCGGGGAGGAAGGGTTGGGGATTCCGCACCTCTACAGATACTACCAAGCCATCCATCTTCATTATCTCGTAGAATGGTCACAAACAGAGTCGGAGAAGTGCTGGCTCTTTATGGCCCAGGCTATCGTAGGCACCCATCTATGGAAAGTCCCGTTCCTCACATGCTGGCTATGAGCATGGGGACTTTACTCCTGTCCTATCACAAGAATAACCCTGAGAGTGTGGGACGCAGTTGCCATTCGCAACAGCCTAACGACGTTTCCATCACCTTTGACCCCACGTTTGGGAAACATCAATATCAACCCCGGCCTCCGCTAGACAGCATTCCATGGCTTTTTAGGAGCTGGTTGCCACTCCATAGGTCACCTTTTTGATGAAGAAGGCCCCATGACATTCGACCAACTGTAACTCCACTTTGAGCTGCAGGAAATAGAACAGTTACACTATCTACAACTCAGGCATTGCATTTACCACAGCTCAGTTAAACTGGCAGTGACCCACCCACTGACTAAATTTGAAAAGTGGCTTCTCCTAAAGAAGACCGACCACAAGTTAGTGTCATAGTTATATACCTTACTTCTGCCACCGCTCACTCCAGATAAAGCCCCTTCTAAGAAAAGCTGGGAGCAGGAATTAGGCAGTTCACTGTGCAGAAGAATGAGGAGATATCTACTTCTGCTCTAAACACGCAGCCACGAGCTCTACGAGCATAGAAACAACCACAAAAATAGTGACTTATTGGTATCTCGCAACTCTTAGACTTCATAAAGGGGACCCGACATGCAGCCCTAACTACTGGTGCCAGTTTGGACCGAAAGGGACCCTACTCCACATTCTTTGGGCTGCCCTAAGATAGCCTAATTCTGGGAAGCCGTCCTGAATGGCATAGACACTTCTCTTAACACGTCTCTTCCCAAATTTACAGCCTACACTTTACTAGGCCTACCTATCCCTCTCACATATCCACTTAAATCACAGAGAGCCCGCCAGATAAGTCTTGCTCTCGGTGTAGCACCTCAGACTATTCTGGCATTGTGGGGGACTGACAAAATCCCTGTACATCGGCAGTGGTTAAATAGTTTATGGCACGTCCTTGGGATGGAGCTACTCACTCTCACATTCACTGCACGTGCTGACTGTTACAGAGAGACACAGGCCTCCTTTATTGCTCTACTGACAACTGAGTTCCGTGAGCTGTCCTGCCCCAGGTACTTGTGACTCCTCCTCCTCGCGGAACTGCCGCCATGAATCCAGACAACTACACTGATGCCATGCGCCAGCACATACCGACCAGTGGAACATATAGGATATTAAGTTGTATTGTAATCATATTTATATCGCACTTACTACCCGTGACAAGGCCTCGAATCGCTTTTCGGTGAGTAGCACGCTACTCTGGAACCCAACAAGAATTAGTGATAGATTAGTATCGGTAAATAATGAGTACAGTTTTAGAATTATTATGAGTTAATTTGAGCCGTGGATATGAGAGTTTGTTAGTTAGATTGACTTGAGTAATAGAGGGGTGGAGGAGGAAAAAAATCCAGAAGTGTTAATTGGGAGTATATCCTTCATTTACTCAACCCAAAGGCTTGGAAGAGGGAAGAGTATGTGGAAGGGTTAGGGAGAGCATACTAGCAGGGTGAGATAAATGCGAGAGAATTTAGTATTGTTGTGTGGGAGGTCACGGTAATAGAGTGAGGTTTAGGATATGGTGGTTGCCCTGATATATGTTGGGTTTAGGGAGGGGGGAGTTGTTAAGGAAGAATATTTTATGAAGTCATACATGATTGATCTCAAAACCTCATTTGAGATTTGCCGGCAGGAGGATGTGTATGCTTAATTTTAATGAAACAAAGTTGAACCATAAAGTGAATATTAGAAGCAGAGACTATCACCTTGTCTTGTGTCTTTCGTGCCTGCTTTCACAAATCTCAGTTGCCAGACCATGACCTTCGAGATCTGCCTCTTTCTGTCCATTCCTCGTGATTTTCCTGCCCGGATGACTCCATCACGTGACCTGGTGTCTCCTTGTGTGTTTGTATTGCACTCTGTTCAGGCCTGCTGCCTTTTCCACTCTGGTACATCATCTTTTTCGGATGGCTGACACTGAGATTTCCTGTCGAAGTTTAAGGAGAACATCACCATCCTCTCTTGCACCACCATTCATTTTCAGTACCCAATGCTAACTTTAGGGAAATACAATGCTTCATCTTTAGGCCGAGCTCTCCCCTGCTCTACCATTTGGGAGAATGAGGCCTTTGTTGAAGGATAGGTTTTATAATCTGCCCCTGAAAATTTCTATCACCTATGGATTCTTTTGAATCATCCTTTGTTCCCTCATTCATGGTAGGTTTGCAACCATTTTTCTCTCTCCCAGCATGCCAAACAGGTTTCTTTTCTTTTCCATATATGTTTACTTTTTCTTAATTTTGTGATTGTCACTGTGACCAATCAAGTGAGCCTAGCCACTGGTCCATCAAACACCTAAGGTGAAAGAGAAGTTTCCACAGCACACCTGCTGTATCTGTAGTGCCTACTAACACAGGGGGATTGTTTAGCTGAAATTGTTTTTGAAGGCATAGCACTTTTGTCAAAAAGCTGACAGTGCGTGAACATGCTGGCATTTTTTTCATTTTCCAAAGAGAAACCTCAAAAGTTAGTTAGTTTCTGAAAATGTGAAATCAAGGTCCCTGACTGACTAGGATTGTTCTCCCACCATATGAGGGTATTGATCATTTTTTCTTACTGAGACAGCATGCTGACCCCAGGCAGGAAATATGTGGCGGATATGGCATTGGAAACCAGTGATGGCCTCTCTATAGGAGAGTTAGTGAAGGCTTTGCAGTTAGAGAACACTGATTTGCACTCAAATGTTTTGAGGTTTGGAGAGGTTGATGGACAATTCATCTTCTCCTTTTTGTCAGATACACTGTTACTGCTAACCTCTAAAAGTCTCCCCAAGTCTTGCTAGAAATTGATCACCAACTTTGTTGGGACTTTTTGGCTGACTGTAAACCTTTATGTTTCCCTGTATATTTCTGTTCAGTTACTCTCCAACCTCTCACCCACTTTTTTTCATGTCTGCTTGCACTCCACATATGTTGTCCTCTTGAGCCTGACATAAAGCAGTAAGACAGTCGAAACCTCTCTCCCACTTGCTCAAAAATCTTTACTACCTTACTTCTCAAAAATGCACATCCATTTCTCCATGCTATAAATGGTTTACTAGAGGACTGCAAAAATAGGGCAGAGGAGTAACACATTGATTGTTAAAGGCAGATGAATAAATGTACAAACACTCCATAGGTTTCCAAAATTGGATGCTGACTGTTGTTCCATAGGTGGCATGTAATAGCATCTCGGACATAAATGGATATGCAGTTGAAATTAATTATGAGCATACAACTGAATAGTATTTTGTGACTGTCTTTTATAGAGAAAACAATCTTCACTTTGGGCAAACATTTGAACACGTGTCTTCACAGTATTGACATTTTTATGGTAAAATGAGTTTATAGAAGAAAAATCTGTGTACTTTACTTCACTCAAGGTTGAAGGAATGGGAAAACACTTTACACCCACTCACAGCAAGAGTATATTAAGACCAGAAAACTGCACTATACACTAGCACCCTCCATTTGCCACCCCCTTTAACTATTGTGGCTTCACACAGTGTGAGGATGCACCAAATAAAAGGCTGGTCTTAATGCACCGAGTCCTGCCATCAGTTAAAGTTGTTTGTAGACCCTGACCCACACAGAATGTCCAAGCTAGGAAACACTGACGTGAGTAGAGTTTTTTTTTTATGCCAGGTGCAGTTCTAACACCGACACCAGACCACACTGAAAGCAGAGGCATGCAGTGCACTCATGCAAATATGTGCTAGTGTTCACCCAACCAGGAGTCCTTAGATCCAACCATGTACCTTCGCACATACACAGTCAGCAGGCCCCACGCTGTCCAATAGTTGAAAGCTTGCTGAAGCTTCACAAACACAATTGATATCATACTCATTGTGGGTCATACAATACCCAATAGTGAAAAGTCTCACCTTACCCTCCAGTGGAAGTCATAGTGTAGTGGCACTGGAGATTTGAACAAATTGGCTGTGACACCAGACGTGCTAGTGTGTTGTGGTTAATGGATGCTGTTGTTAAACGGTTATTAATTTGTCACCAACATGTAGGGCGGGAGGTGCCCCTGTTCGGTAGAGACACAGAATTTTATGCTAATAGAGTTACTCCATCAGACTGGCTCAATGATTCCTTCAGTACTTTAGTTGACTCAGATGTAAGGGGAAATCACATATATTCCAAATATGGCACTTGAAATATGTATTGTCTATCGTGTAGGGGTTGTTCCTCTAATCCAGACTGAATGTTTGGTAGGTTTAATTAGACCTCTAACTATTCCTAATTTCTCTCATTATTTTATTCAGGTCTTTTTATTTCTTTAATGTATTCATTTTTGAAGACACACCTTTTTAAACAACACTACATCTCTATGCAGTAACTATTAATGGCCAGCTACCTCTCCTACCACTTAACGTCTGTGCTCGAATATGACCCTGTCCAGTGCTTCTCTGCCATTTTAGTTAGGGTTGCGCTGATCAAATACCACATGTTAATTTGTGTATTCTTGCTTCAGATTCAGTTACACTTAAAAGCCGGTTCTATATTGACCAATGCTTTTTGGGGTGGGGGGGGATTATTACTGGATACACTGGGGCTAAACTGGGAAGTAGTACAGGGAAACATCAAAAGACTGAAGAGCGACACGATTGACTGTACAGTTCGGATGAAGATACATCGTGTGCAACCAGGGAGCTCAACAAAGACATTGAGAGTTTGGAGTAGTAAACGTAGAAAGGAGACAACGCTCACTGCGTAATTAATATATTAAAATATCCATTACTAAAACTCAGTGTGTGTTGAGAAGGGGCTCACATTTGTACCAACATATGAAATGACCGGAGCTAATAATGGGCTTTAATTTATGCAAAATACGAGTTTGGAGTGCTTATCAATGTTACAGGAACAGTGAGAGTGGTGTAACTGTATAGAAATAATTTAAAGGTTAATCTACTAACAATTTACCTACTAGCCACCTGATGGTGTGCTTGTTTGAGAAATTGGTCAAGGAAGACAAATGCAATGAAGGACACAACAAAAAGGTTAGACTAAATTTAAAGAATAAAGAAAGATTAGTAACTCATTGGTTGAGGAAACCAGGTAGTTAATAGAAGTGGTGGTAAAGGAGGGAGAGTTGTGGTATGAGCAGAGGAACTAGACCTTGAAATGATGCTATCAGGAATCATAGTGATTGAGAAGATACACAGGGTATAACAACATTCATCGCTATCCGCTTACTGATTGCTAGTGGTCCACCAGGCCTCTTTTGGCTATCGGAAGAGGCTTCTACCTTGGATGAGTGGACCAGGAGCATGGATGTGTGTGTGAAAGCAGACGAAGTGGTTTATAAAAACAAGATGCCAAAAACACACCAGAATCTGAAGACAGTGATGGGACTCTTCTCAAATTATAATGTAGCATTCTAATGACAAACACCATGGCGCAGAAGCCCCATTGTCTACATGAGGAAGACTTTGGAATTGAATGTCACTGTTGTATTTGCTGTGATGTTGATTGCATTGCCTGTACTTGTTTCATTAACCTAAAATCAATAAAAAACGTGTTAGAAGGTGTGGTGGTAAAGGATGAGAATTTGTAATGAACTGTGAAATATATGTCAAAGATGAAAATCTGTGAGATTAAATTACCTACATCTAACTAAATGCAATTCTACATATCCTTGATACCAACAATTCACACAAGCTTTTATAATCCACTTTGTTGCATGGTTGTATCAGGCCTGGGCTCAGTATTTCAACCTTCAAGTAAAGACGTAGATGATATACCTGAACTTCTAATAACAAGAATGGTGATGTCCTGGCTAATTTGAAGGATAAAAAGTGACACTAGGCCAAGAAATAAATGTTCTCACAATATATGTTGCAGCGTTATATGTATCCGTTCTTCATTAGAAAGATCTGCAAAGTTTAGAATGGATGGTATTGGAAAAAAACAATGTAAACAAAACACTCATACAATTAATGCACAGTTCTAAATTTGAACTGTTTTCAACTGGGTGAAGACTATTCTCTGCGGCAGCTGGACTGTCTTTGGGCTTCAGTGTTTCCCTGTATATGCGAACATTTTTGTGTACGATTGGAAATGGAACACATGCTAGGACAGGAAGCATGGAAAAATAATATAACAATGTGGCTAAGTTTTATAATTGAAATTTTCCTTAAATGGATAGAACCAACATAAGACCTCGTAAACAACATAAATAAATTCATTCATACACATGATTCCATTAAGTACATGTACACAGTTGATAAGGCAAGAATTAATTATTTAGATATGATGGTTGTTAGAGTAGGAAAAAACCTGAACGTAACTTTACTAAATGACTGGAAAAGTATATACTGAAGAGAATCGTTTACCCAGACTTCCAAAAGAGAAATTTGCCATACTTTCGGCTCATTCGAATTAATAGAATTGCACGGAATCCCCAAATGCGTAGGAAACAAGAAATGACCATGGTACAGAAACTTCTCAAATGATGGTAACCTCAAAATGTAGTGTCGGACAAAATATAAATAAATGGAGGAATTTATGGCTAGAGACCAAAGTCAAGGAAACAATCCTATTTTTCTAGGTATCCAACACAAAGAAGTAAAATTAGGACGTTTATATTGAAACACAGGGAACTTTTACAGATAAACTGCAACATTTAATAACATGTTTTCCAGATAGGCAGATGTTTGCTTACCAAATTCAAATAACGTCAAACCAATGAGTGTCATACCAAGATTACAGGGGATGGGAAATTAGTCAGTGTTGCTGGTCAAAACGAGGGGACTCGACCAAGACTACAATGCATACCTTGAAATAATGAAAAATCAATGTTGCCAAGTCATTTAAAAAGGCCAAACACCAAGGTAATCAGCTGAAATTCCAGATACAGGATAACTAGTCAGAGGGGATCTAGAAAAATATTAACTTGAAAAAGTCTTGTGGATATATTTAATTAAAACAGTATCCTGGAGGGTGGGGGTAAACAAAGGGTAAGATATCACGTTTTCTATGAATTAACAAACATCAACTGAACAAACCGTGCATGGAATGAGAGCTATAGAATTGAAGAAATGCCACAAACCTCTAACAGGATTACAGTGAGCACAAATGTATGACTGGAGGAGAAGCCGGGCTGGTCATTATGCCCACTGCAAGGACCCCAAGAGAGGGATTACAGTAATTGTAATACAAAGTGACAGACTAAACATTTGGCACATATGAGCTAAATAGCATTTATTGAATTGCAAATATAGCATTGTATTGTAAGGGTATAAGTGAGTAGAAAGGCAATTTAGAATGCTTTCAATTAAAACATCTATTTCAGTTTCTGTCATAGATAGTGATAAATACAACACATACCCGAAGGAATGGCCATGACCTAAAATGCTTAGGGTGATTTAGAGTTGGATTTAAAGAATAATTTAACTCAAAGCAAAAATACGGACGTTTTATGTATGAGGAATGAAAGGCATAAAAGACTTGAATAAAATAATTTGTGAGAAATTCCTGAACAGTTGGCGGTCTTATTAAATCCTACAAAATATGTTCAGTCGGAATCAAGGGAGCAGCACTTCAGTCAATAATACCCAAAATAGGGCTGTGTCACAAGAACGGTGCAGATGTCCAATGAAAACTTGTAAAAGTTTCCAAAGCATTAGGCGATAAGACATGGGAGCACAAACCAACTGCATTACAAATTAAGAAAGTGGATTATACAGCGCATTATAATGTTGACATCAGTGAAGCAGACTGTTTCCTAAAGGCACTGATCCTCAGACGCACACCCATAAGAAGATAAAAGGGACAACAGTCTAGAATTGAGAAAATTAAACCAAAGTACAAAAGCATGTACTTGTGTTCATGTAAAATATGTCATTCATTACAATATTTTGTTGCTTCTGCAGCTCATCACCAGAACTCTTTAAGGGGGTTAAAATTAGAAATAGTAGTTGGGAACGGCCTCTTTTCTGCCTGCGTACGTTTGCCACAGTTTAATAAATTAGTGAAGTTTCATAGTGATTCACCAGACGGCAGAACAATTGTTAACAAAACAAAAAGTGTTTTTGTGATGTAAAATGGGAGCTAACCAGAAGTACTGAGGCACTCACGCTGCCTCTCTAACAGTAAAGAGGTGACGATAACAATGGTGAGATCTAGTTCAATTATTTCCTGTACACACTGGGAGTGGAGAGGGTGCAAGATGTGGACATCACGCACTAGTGTGGGGAAGAGGATGTATGGTGTGGTCAAAGGATATGCTTGTGCTTGGTGAGCCCCATTCTAAGATAGTTCCACCAAGTATTGGAGGTGGTGGGATGCCCATTCACAAGGCAAAAGCCCATCTTTTGTGGCCGGTGCATGCTTGTCATAGGGCCTGGGAGAAGGGCATTGCTGATGGCCACACCCAGTGCCCACTGACATTCTAAATTTATGGTAAGCTATGCAACCTCACACTCCCAATAAAATTATCATGACCTGACATGAAATTAAACTTAACATTGCAAATTACATCTGTGACATACGAGATGACATCACAGATCACTTGTGATCAATAAATAACATGAATGTACTAATGTGTCATTATATGTCATTTACATAAAACTGCAGTGCCACTGAGCATTGCTACGCATACTTACTACAGTCTTGGAAAAGAGAGGCTGTTGTACCTTTCGTTTGGTAATGAATACCTCTTGTCAGAAATATGTGTAGGAAAATGTATGTAGGTTGACAGAATCTGTAAATTGTATAACGCAGTAGTTGTGTCTACGACAACATTAACTACAATTATCTTTTTCTAAATGGAGTGGCATACGTTTGGTACAAAGTAACATTTTTTGTATATATATTTTCAACATTTTATAATACTCTGTAACTTTTAAAGACTATGATAACACTTCTTATGCACAGGACAACACCCTCACATCCAAAGGCTGTACGTAGCTACATCTTGCTTTGTCAGAGAGATGGAATTTATCATTAAAAAAACTAAAAATCTACTGAAAAACGTTATTCCTTTGACGTTATAGTTATTTACTTAGAAGATGATAGAACATTTATCACGAAAAAAATGTCCCTAAAGTCTACCTGTTATGGTGAGCAGTGACGCCTTAATGCTCTCTCCCCAATGCAGAGGTCATGACCTAGAGCATGATGTCAAAAAGTACCTCATCAATTACATCAATTACTCTGTTGTGGTATCTGAGTCATTCCATGCAGAGTGTAGCTGAAAAACTAAGCCTAAACCCAAATTGTGCAAAGTTAAATGATCGAAACGGAGAGCTTTGGGGGAAGGTTCGTTGAGTAACCGCATGGCCTGAACTCAGGTCTTACTTGGCAGGACCACATACCTTGTTCAGAAGTTTCCTACGAGTGCTTTTGTACTTGGAGGTTATGGCCATTGGCCAGAACCTGCACCTTTAGACCGCTAGGCGTGGCTACAACACATGTCCAGTGGGAGTTAGTTATATTGTAATTCTGTTTACATAGCGCTTACTACCCCTTACAAGGCAATGAAGTACTTTATTTACAGCAAGTAGCACGCTACTCTGGACCCCAAAGTTAGTAGTTAATCCATTGGATAAATGTTGCTTATTGCAATTAGTCATGTGCTCTCAAGAAAAAAAAACATTGCATGCATTTACTCTAGTTAATTTGTGGTGGATAATACCAGTTATGTGTGATCATTAGTGGGAGCTATGTGTTTTCAGGTAAGAGGTAATGTTAAGATGCCGGGATATGCTTTTAAAGTAGGAGAGGTAGACTTCTATAAAATGAGGTGTCTGCCTTTTACAGGATTACAGAAAGAGAGATTAAGTTAAGCAGGCGTGAGAATGAGAAGGCGCTATACTCAGAACTAGAAAGCATGCAGAGGATGATAGTTGGATCAGCTGGTTCCTGGGGTGGACATCTTCCCCCTCATCATCCTCACCATCACTCTCATCCCCTCTCAGAGGAAACAGGTCTAGATATACAGCAACCTCCTCCTCCAGTAGGGGGGTAGCTTTCCTCACAGCCACGTTGTGCAGCATGCAGCAGGCCACCACTATTCTAACACCTTCTGAGTGCCATAACACAAGTAACCCCCAGAGAGATGGAGGCAACGGAATCTAGCCTTCAGGAGACCTATAGTGCGCTCTATCACCCTCCTAGTACGTCCATGGGCCTCATTGTAATTCCTCTCTGCATCCGTCTTGGGGTTTCTCACAGGTGTCAGGAGTCATTGCATGTTGGGATAGCAAGAATCACCTGCAAAAGTGTTTGAAACAGGACCGTAACAAACTGCCATTACTTGCAGACAGCCTGGCGGTCAGCTATGTACAGATCAAGTGTCATACACACTCGCCTATGACCCATCCTCTATCCCCTTGTAGTTGATCCAACATGTGTGGTACACTGCTGTTTCTGAGGACAAATGAATCATGGACCGATCCTGGAAACATGGCATTCACTTGTGATATGTACTGGCCTGCACTACACACCAATTGTATGTTCATTGAGTGGAAGTTCTTCCTGTTTCTGTACACCTGTTCATTTACTCTTGGGGGGATGATAACTATGTGGGTGCCATCGATGGCACCTATCACATAGGGAACGTTAGCAAAGGCATAAAAGTCTGACTTGATGGCAGGAAATTCAGCCCTTTGGGGAAACATTACATATGTGTGCAGGTGTACTACAAATGCATCCAGGAACTTGGACAGGATCAGGCTAAACATTGACTGTGAGAACCCTGCACCCATGCCCACTGTCACCTGAAATGAGCCTGTGGCCAAGAAATGGAGTACAGAGAGCACTTGCACTTCAGTAGGGATGACATGCTGATTCCGATGAGCCGATCTCAGTACTGGATCTAGTAATGCACATAGCTCATGGATTGTTGTACAATTGAGTCTGTAGTTGACAATGATGTGATGTTCCACCATGGTCTCAAATCAACCAGAGGTCTGTACACAGATGGGGCCCTCCCTCGCCACATGGGTCTGTACCTAGCGGGAGGAGAGAACACATGTGAGGGACACACATACATATGCACAACATGTTGTGTATGAATAACTGCTGTACAATATATGTAGCTTACACACACAAGCGATGTATGATGTACAACTGTAGGGACATGTGTGAAGTGATACGTCTGGACTGTAGTGGGGAACAAACACTCATGTGGGCATGCGACTAAGGGCTGGGGTCCATAGGGCCTGAATGGGGCCCATGACCAGGAAATATCAGCGTCGTGCTAGCAAAATGACAGCCTCCTGCCATCCAGATATGTAGCAGTGGAAGTGACCTCATTCCGCAGGCGGTTGTTGTTATGGCCGAAGGCGGTGTTCACCGCCGTGCAGCCATTCACTGGTTAACATGGTTGTCAATGGGGAACCAGGGCCTATCATGATCGCCGCCGGCGGTGACAGTGCACAACGCAGCGGAGCGTACGCCATGTTGTCATCCCAAGTTCTCTTGACTCCCAGATCCCGTGCATGGAAGTATTCCACTGAGTGTGCTGCTGTGTCTTGACTCTGGTTACTCAAATGGCACGTGTCACAGGGGAAAGGGCCCCAGCCTTCACCACAGAGGAGCTGGAGAAGCTGGTGGACGGGGTCCTACCCCTGTATGCCAAGTTATATGGGCGACCAGAGGTGCAGGTGAGTAGGCGGATGGCGTGCATGGATGAGTGTGATGGTGACGGTTGCTTGTATGCATGTGTGGTCGTTATATACCTGCACAGAGGTAGATTGTGTGACAAGTACCGTGAGGTGGTGAAATGATCTTGTGAAATGTCCGTCCCATAAGGGACGTATAGTCAGCAGTATCACATGGCCATATTATGAACTCTGTTTTTATTTTCTGTGTCTCCCATACAGGTCAGCGCCCATCAGAAGAGGGCACGCTGGCAGGCCATCACCAGGGAGGTGCGGACCCTGGGGGTCTACAGCCGGCAGAGCACCCACTGAAGGAAACAGTGGGAGGACCTGCGGCGCTGGGCCAGGAAGACCTGCGAGGCCCAGCTAGGGAGCTTATCCTGAAGGTGGCATATCCAGAATTGGATGGGCGCTTGAAGGCTGCACAGCAGCCACAAGGGGGTGAGTACCAACACCATTTCATGCCTCTTTGATGGATGTCTGAGGGTGCATACTGTATGCTGTCTAGTGCCAGGTACCCTGACAGGTGTCTGCCAGCTGTCCTGCTCCCATGGGCACTGAGATGATTAGGGGCAGGTCTGCAGTTCATCAGGTCCTTGTGTCGTGTGGGAGAAGAGTTGTATGCTAGAATTGTGGCCACTAGTCAGGGGCATAGGCATCACTATAGTTGTAGGTGCTGCGTGTAGGTGTATAAGCTGGGTGGGAGTGTGTGTGCACCAAGTTTCTACATCCGTTCATGTATTTACAGATATCTCTCATGTTTTGTCTACCCAAACCCCTGTACTCTTGTGTTGTCTGTGTACATCAGCATCATCTGGCGAGGGAGCAGTGGCACCAGCGAGTGGGGATGCAGCTGCCCACGGTTCCAAGGAGGCAGAGTCAACCGATGCCAAGGGGACCAGTGGGTTGAAGGGCGAGGGGAGTACCACGGGGGAGGCTACTACCACTGGAGGTAGTGACTCGGATCCCTCCTCCGATGAGAGCTCCCTGGTGGCGGAGGACCGTAGTGGGCCCACCCATTCTGTGTCATCTTCCGCCACCCCCCATACGATCACCACCCTCCCAGTTGCTCCCCACCCAGTTGCCCGTGCCCGCTCACCTAGAAGGGTGGGCATTTTCTTTGCCCCAGGCACCTCATCCCCTGCCCCAGTCAGCCCTGCTGCCCTCACAGAGAAGGCTATTGACCTCCTGAGGACCATCCCTGTAGGGCTGACAACCATTGGGAATGCCATCCAGGGGCTAGCATCCCAGATGCAGCAATGCAATGCATACCTGGAAGGCATTCACAGTGCCATGTCTGGTCTACAGAGATCTTTTTAGTCTCTCGCCTCCTCTTTGATGGCAGCCAGTGTCACTGGTCTTTCCGTCCCCCCTCCATCCACCTCTGCCCCCTCCAGCACCCCACTCCCTTCACCCATCCCAAGCACACATTCAGACAGCCATGCACACACCTCAACACACAAGAAGCACACACAGAAACATAAGCACCACACTTCACACCACAGGCATACACACAGCCAACATACCAAAACATAAACAACATCCACTTCCCCCAGTGTATCCACCTCTCCCGCCTCCCTGTCTGTCACCTCGACATGCACACCCACAAGCACTGCACCCTCAGTCACTGATGCTGGCCCAATTCCTGCATTCACCACAACATCTGGCATCCAGTCATACACCCCAGACACCATACCTCCACTCACCACAACGACATTGACTGACACGTGCAGCACACTCACCAGACCTGCAGACACAGACAGCATCCATGTACACTGGCAGCCTGTCTTGTCCCACAGTGTCTACCGCCCCCTCCTCCCAAAACACTCGAACATTCCCAGACACCCACCCAACACACATCCACCACACCTTAGCATACTGTACACTGCATGCACGTCCAGCACACCTACATCAGTTACAAGCACTCCCTCTACCTCCACTCCCACACCTTACTGCATGTCCACCCCAACTGCCCCTAAAAAACTTTCCCTGTCCTGTGTTGACCTGTTCAAACCCACTGGCCCACCCTGTCTCGTCCCTAAACATGCCCACCTCCTTGCCCTGTCCACTCCTTCCACGTCGAAGTCTGCCCTTCCCATTCCTGTGTCCCTTCCCCAGTGAGCAAGAAGCCCCGTGCTGGCCCAGGTCCATCTGCCAACCCCCGATCCAAGCCCGCTCCCCCCCACCTTCCAAGAGCAAACCCAAGCCCCTTCCACCTCCCAAACGTAAGCCCAAGCCCCCCCTCCCAGAATCCAGAGGGGATACCAATGGGCCTGTATAAGGAAAATATCTTCCTGTGGGCTCCTATCATTACTAATGTTCTCAATGCCACAGTATACCAGGAAATATATGTTTCTTGGCAATCAGCTTGTATTGTGGCTGGTTTTAAGAAAGGCCAATAGGATGGACCACTGTTATTACAGATCAATTTTATTGCTGGACACAATGGTAAAGATTGTGGGGCTTGTTATTCTTCAAACAATTGAGGACTGGGCCCATTATAACAATATACGTAGTTTTGAGCAGTATGGGTTCTGGGCTAGACTGGAGACACAAGGGCAGTGTTTGCCCTAGAACTTTTAATAGGGAAACACACAATTGCCAAAAGGGCTCTTTGTACTTAGCCTTTATGAACCTCCGCAGTGCCTCTTATCAGGTAAATTGCTCCAAACTATGGGGTATTTTGCATACGTTGAGTCTACCCCACACAATAGTTGAATTTTTACAGGCCTGGCATGAGTAGCTGAAAGCTTCAAGTAGATCTGGACAGGAGGGGGAGTGCACTGAATCTTTTTTATCTGCTTAGGAGAATTTGGCAGAGATGTGTTTTAGCACCCATTTTATTTCTTCTGTACATCAGTGGGTTGGGCCCTAATATGGCCTCACAATGGAAGGACCTCCTGAAAGTGAAAGCTAGAAATGTGCGGTCTTTGCTTTATGCGTATGACACTGTCCTTCTCTCCTGAACACCAAATGGACTGTAGGGCCTTATTGATGCTTTTGTTAAGTATATGGATGAATTGGATCTTGAAGTGAATATCTCTAAGACTCACTATATGGTGTGTGGGAAGCCCCAAACTAGGCACATTATGGTAAAGGGGCAACTATCAGTTGAGTAAATGAGGTCTATCTAGGGGTACCCTTTGAATCCAGGGGTAGTTGGCTAACCTGTTTGGTGAAGCACTGCTCAAGCTTTGATACCACCATGGGAGGCATTTTTGGGTTGGCATCCAGAGTAGGGAACAAACTGATAATTCCACTTCCATAGGTGTAAAAACCTAAGAGCCTACCGATCATAACTTTCGGGGCTCAATATGGGAGTATCAGGATTGTTTACAACAAGAGGAGAACCAGTTCTGCAGACTATTGCTTGGGGTGGGCCCTAGTAGCACCAACTTTTTCCTTCACAAGGAATTAGGCTTGGGCTTTGTGGAGGATTGAATTAAGCTCGCTCCAATTCTACCCTGGGTCAGCCTTTAAGAAGTAGTTTTCTATTACCTATTCTAAGAGTCAAGCGTTTCCTACAATGTAGGCCTGCATTTTATTTTATTTGTATACTACATGACCCTGAGGGGTGTTTTTCTGTGGGGCCCTTTCTGAAATATGCATTACGTTGATGTAATTCTGTGAATTTTTACATTTTATTGTTACATTTTTTATCTTAATGTATTATTGTCTGTTTTATAGTGTTTTATATGATTTTTTGTTCTTTTACAATTGTTTAATAATCAAATAAAGATGAATTGATTGATTGATTGCTCTTGATTCAGGGGCAAAATCAAACTTTCGCCTGACTCCAAATTCCTCTTAAACGTTGAGCAATTCACACAGAAAAACCTAACACTTCACTTCTCATCCAGCATAAACCTACACAAACATGTTGACTAATTTCCACACTTTCTCTGACCAAGATCCGGAAAAAAGACTGACTCCGACGAGATATGCAAAGTTCTGCATGCTTTCATCGAAAGTTAGGACTTCCGTTGAAGGAGTTATGGATTCTAAATTTTCTAAATACTTTGGGTATATTCAATTTAAAATAAACTATGCCAAGTAGGCATTTTACTAGAATAGCACAAGAATAGATAGGCCAGGTGATACTACAAATGATATGACAGTTATATCATTGAGCATACCCCGTGTATGCCACCCCATAAATTAATGTGCTGACTAATATAGCCTGCCCACATGTGGATTAGTAACGTCCCTAATCACCTTTT
This sequence comes from Pleurodeles waltl, assembly GCF_031143425.1. Classification (NCBI taxonomy): domain Eukaryota; kingdom Metazoa; phylum Chordata; class Amphibia; order Caudata; family Salamandridae; genus Pleurodeles; species Pleurodeles waltl. The sequence goes on from NC_090450.1 coordinate 703,871,840, forward strand.
GTGCCCAATCTGGAGACCTTTGTTCATAAGAGGTCAATTTTTGCTGCTCTGGCTTCTCCTCCAATAACCTCTATACCCATGTGACACATTAATCACAGCTGTGCATGCGTTTTTTGTTGGCCACAAAACCTGATCTTTTGACATGATATGCAGTCAACCAAGCGAGCAGCCAGCCCATGATGCACACAACTCTGGACATGCACAGCAGGGATTGGTTGCAGAGCCTGGTCTGCGACCAGGCCGTGCACTTATCCCACTAGACAGCAAACTGCCACTGCACATGGCCTCCATTTGTGCACAGTTTAAGTTGTTTACTGTGTCTGCCTTTGCCAACCCACACCATACAAGGCGTAAGTACATGTATAGCAGAGATTAACTAACTAGTTCTTTTGATGGCTACTTCTAATCGCAGATCCTCCACCTTTTGAATATTCCCCAGATGTCAGCCTGGATCTGGATCTTTTCAAGCAGTACCCCTGCATGCCGGTGGGGAATGTCGTGTAGCTCAGTGTCTACGTTGTTCCGCTCCATAAATGACAAGCTGCCTATAAGCGCCGTCCAAGCACACTGACGTTGTTCCTTTCTTCCCAGCTACCAGACATGGATCTGGAGCTATCACTTGACTTTTCAGAAGACTTTAAAAATGATGATTTAAACATTCTAATACCAATATGCAAGGGAAAATGTCACCCCCCTACAACCACAGTCTTCAAGCCTTGTAGGAATTGTTGCTAGGAAATGTCTCTAACAGATCCCTACCAGATTTGTCTTTGGTACTTGGGGTCAGACCATGGCTTCAAGGCTTGTAGTGACTGGGTTTAGTTGAACCCGAAGGCCATCAGAGACCTAGAGGCCAAGCTGTATGTCGCCAAACACTGGAAGACTCCACACCATTGCCGGTCACAGTTGAAGGAAAAAAGGTCCTGTTTCTGCTCTTGAAGTCATTCCGGTGCCAGATCTTCATCACAGTCGAAGTCATTGTGTAACTCAGAAAATAGGCACATGAAGTCCAACGTGGACTCCGCCCTTTTCCACCACTCTCAAACTCAAGAGAAGGTGCAAGGAGTGTCCCCGGTCTCGCCCCTGAACTTGCTCTCCTCCGAAGCCTACTCTGAGAGTCGTCTCGGGGCAATCCTGGGCAGCCCGAATTTCTAGGTCCTTCTGTGGCACCACAGCAAATCCTCTAGTTTTCTGCTGCTCTCTCTGGCATGCTTTCGGGCCCCAAGTAACCGTGCGATTCTGAGTGGAAATTCACCAATGGGTCCATCATCGGCGCCAGCTGGAACCTTTGAGTCCATTTTGGGCCCTTCATCAGCTTCTGGATGACATTGATCTTAGCACCACAGCCCACGTCAGACCCTAGAGCATAGTTGCTGAATGACAAAGCACAACCAGTAGTGCTGTCTGACTCCGACCTGACTTCTTTTCAACTTCAACTGAGGCTGAGTTCTGATCCCACTGGGCTGCAGTTTTTCAGCAACCCATAGGACTCAGACACTTTACCTTTGCCTCAAGGCTAGGTTGAGATCATTCACAATCTTTTTGTCACAGATTTTGATAATGACCAGTATAGTGAAGGAGATGAGTTTGGCCAACTATACGCTGAAGACAACTAGTATGATGAGGTGCGAGATGCCAGTGACCTAGATACTACTCCAGAGGCTGGACTGGTCCCATCTAGGCCAGCTGCTGAGGAAAATGACCCTTTGTAGTGATGCAAAGAGCGGCTGAGGTTCTTGATCTCCTAGAGCCTCCTATGGAAGTGAAAGCCAATAATCTCACCTAATTTTCCAGCTCAGACAGACCACTGCTGAGCCCCAGTTGTGTTTTAATGAGGCCCTTACTGACACCCTCCTTTGGACATGGTCAAAGCCATGTTCAGGACTGTCAGTAAATAGGCAGATAGTGAGGCACCACTGCACTGTCCAGGGTGAGCTGGCCTTACTAACATAGCACCTGACTGCAGAAAACCTAGTGGTGCAAGCATCTACAAACGGGGTAAACTCAAACGACTTCCCTACCACGCAACTAGATAGAGTCCAAGTGGCTCAAAACCTTTAGGAACCACATGTTCTCCTTCATCAGCCTGGCATTAAGGTCTGTCAGTGCCAGTTGCCATTTGGGGCAATATACTCATGCCCTTTGGGATACTGTTTATCAGCACTACCTGCTCTACAGTGCACCCCACCTTCATGCAGATCATTCAGGATAGCCATGATGCAGCAAATTTCACAATTCGTTGTGGGTTTGATGCTACAGATTGCCTTGGTTTGACCATTGGCACCAGTGTGAAACTCATAGACATGTCTGAATGAGATCTACTAGCTGATCCAGGGATATCTAATTGTCCCCAATGGACATGCCCTTTGATGGCTCTTGCCCCTTCATTGAGAAGACAGACTCGACAGTTCACGAGCGCTTTAAAGACAGACCTTACAAACAACATAGACAGGGGCAGCACACAGCCCTATCCTCAGCTGGTGAAAACCTCTTTAGTTTGTCCTTCAAGACACACACAGCCAACATGGACAGGGGCAGCATGCAGCCGTATCCCCAGCTGGTGAAAACCTCTTTAGTGTGTCCTTCAAGACACACAGCCACCCTGAAGGCAGGCTTGCCCCAAACAGTCATCACCAACTTGCAATCTACAGTGAACCTCCTAATACAAATGTGGTTATCTACCAACATGCCAAAGTTTCACCTGACTCCTTAGTAGATTGGAGCTGTTCTGGTCACAGTGCAGTTCCCTGCCTACCCCCCCCCCCCCCCGAACAGATAGCGCAGGACATTCGAGCTGTTATCCCAATGTTTCAGCTTATGTTCTGGATCTCAGTGAGGATGACTTTGAGGCTGGTGGAGTTCACAGCTTCCTGCATCCTGCTGGTAAAGCACCCCAGATGGCACACATGGGCATTGGGATCTGAAATCTGAGTGAGCACAGAATCAGGGAGATTTGGCTGACTATGTTGAGACCTCAGTTGGGTCAGTGGCAGTCCCCTCTCCCTCCTACTCCACCCAAAGCTAACAATGGTGATCGATGTATTGCTTCTCAGCGTGGATGCCATTTGGAAGAGTTGAGGTCAGAAGCATTTGGTCTCTAGTGGAGGCCCGACTCCAAATTAACCTCCTGGAGTTGGCTATCCTCTTGCATTGAAAGATCTCCTGGCATCCATTAAAGGGAGACTGGTGTAAGTGCTCATGGGCAACACTCATACTAAGTGATACTGCACCAAAGAGGCCGGGGTGGTTATGCACCCTGTGTCGGGAGGCTATACACATCTGGAAGTGGCAGGAACACCAGAGGATTTTCCTAGTGTCACAACACCTGACGGGATCTTTGAACATCAGAGAGGACGAACTCAGCTGCCGACGCCTACTGAATCATAAGTGGCAGCTACACCCCCAAGTAGTGCAAAGTCTCTTCCAAGAATAGGGAGAACCTTGGCTTGCTCTTTTTGTCATTGAGAGAATGTTCAGTGTCTGCATTTATTACGCCTGAGAACATGTTCTCCCTCACCTTACAATATGCCTCATTTGTCAGACTGGACCCAGAGCATTGCTAGGAGTCAGTGTGCAGCTCTATGCTTGCTCTATAAGACCTTGATGTGCTGAAGTCAGCTCCTTTCTGTACAAACCTTTTGATGTTGATCCGGAGCTCTGCTCCTGACTCTGCTGGTCATCTGAAAACGCGAAACATTTTTCGCAGTGTGCTAGGGAACAATGCCCGCACTAAAAATTACAGGATTTAGGGTTTTCTATGACTGCAGAAAGCAGATGTCAGTCACAGACCTCCATGACGTGTGCCTTTAATACATGTCTCCAACACAACTTGTGTAATAAACGTGTCCTAATGCATCTAATGGCGATTTCAGATATTTAGAGGTGTATGTCTCGGGACATAAGAAGTAGTTATGGTCTTCTTGCAGATTTCACTCCTACATAGTCGCAGGCCCAATCACTGGTCCATTCCTGAACTGCTTCACTTTCTGCCTAAAACACTTGTATAAGCCACCACTCTGCCTCCAAAAAGAAGGTTCAAGTACATAAAGATATAAGCCATACATCAAGGTCACCAGCCACAAAACCAGACCCTCAGTTGATCCTGAAACTTCCCCAGGCGGTTGTCCACCCGGCAACATATTAATGCATTCGAGGAGACCATGCCGCAATTTTTTTGTGTGCTTCTACCTTCCTCTTTTGATCCTTTAGACTGCACAAGCCTTAGAAGCTGCCAACCGGGTTACACCCAACAGATCTCTTCTTGGCACTGTCTATCCCCTTAGGACCTGTTACAGGGTCCGTTCAGACTCCAGTACAAACCTCCACTCTAGCACACAAATTCATACCAGTTCCTGACGCTCGACAACAGTGGATGGGCTGATGCCCATGTTAGATCCCAAAGTGGTATCAGTTCAATGTTGCAATACAAAATTACTAAAGCGCAACTTATTATCATGCAGCCTAAATCTAACACTGTGCATATTCCATGTTGCAGCTAACAGCCGAGGTGCAGTTATTTTTCTAGTTCACTCTGATTCCGTGCCAGACAATAGTGAACCCTAAGGATGATGCGGGGATGGCATGCCACTCTCATTGCACTGATGATGCTTTATACCTGAATTTACAGAACTCCTGTGGACATGATACTTCCCCTGAGACTGAAGTTATTTCACCTTCATGGACACCAACGGAGGAAAGTGCCTCATTTGCACAGGTGGTTTGGAGAGCAGCTGAGGTACTTGAATTACAGCTGCTCTGAGTGGAGACTAAGACAAATGCTTGACAGAAATTCTTCAGCCTGGGCCAGCAACAATCATGCCCTCAAAGATACTTTGATTGCTACCTGGTCGAAACCATGTTTTGCCCACCTGTTAGCCATCAGGTGGTCAGGTGCCATTGGTCAGCATCTGGTGATCATGTGTTTCTCACCAAGCACTGACTCCAGAAAGTCTCATTGTACAGGCCTTGACTTGTAAGGGGAACCTTAATAAATTTCCTACCAGCCCTCTGACTAGAGAATCCAAAAGGAATGGTGCCTTTGGCAAAGATATGTTCTCCTCTGCCAGCCTGACACTGCAAGGCAGAAACACAGTCTATTGGGCCAATACACATATGGCCTTTGTGACATAGCCAGTGAGATCTTGCGGATAGACACAAAGGATTCTAAGGCATCTCTGGTTTAGGCGGTCCATGAGGTTCAGGACACGACCAAGTGTGTTATCTCCACTGGTTTGAATACCACAAGCTGTATTGACAGGGCTGTTAGTACCCCGTTGTCCTACATAGACACACCTTGATAAGGTCCCGGATTCTCCCATGATGTTAGACATCATTAATGCATATGCCCTTTAATAGGTTTGATCTCTTCAGAAAAAAGACGATCTTCACTTTGGAATGCTTAAAAGACAGCAGAGCAACAGAGCATTCCTTGGGCCTGTTGACCCTTGCAAATCATTTTCCACACCTGTTCTGGAGCATTATGGGCTATTCTAGAGGGCTTGGATATAGGCAAAGACAGCCTTTCTAGCCGGTGATGCAACAGACAAGCCCAGTCGTGTCAGGGCAGTGAATGCAGAATCTGCAGAAAGTGTGGTGGCCATAACAAGAGTACCAGTCTTCTAACTCCTCTTCCCCTTCTAGTGGTTGGGTATGTGCCTCAGCGGCACATACCCAACCACTGGGGTGCATGATCCAGCAGTTACTTCTGGGTTGGTGAACGATCCATCACATCTGACGGATGAGTATTGCAAGTTGTTCAAAATGGCTACTCCCTACCATTTCTTTCCACTTCACCCAATATCCCTCCTACACCAGGGCAAATTTCAGATTAACATCTGCCCATCCTGCTTCAGGAGGGTACAGATGATGCTCTCCAAAGGTGCCAGAGAGATGGTACTGGATTTGGAGAAAGGCTGGGGTTGTTATTACCACTACTTCCTCATCCTGAAAAGGGACTGTGGCCTCGGGCCTACCTTGGACCTATGATTTCTGCATGTCTTTCTGCGGAAGGATGAATTAATATGCTCAAATTAGCTCAGATCCTTTCTGCTGTGGGCACAAGAGACTGGATGTTGTCCGTGGGCTTTCAGGATGTGGTTCATGGTGGGCCAGCATAATTTTCAACTTGCCATACTCCCCTTCGGCTTCAACAGCACCCCTCGGGTGTTCACGAAAGTGATGGTGGCGGTCACTGCCCAGCTTCAAAGGTCAGGAGTTCCTGTATTCCCATACCTCAGTAAATGGCAGCTGAAAGCGGGCTCACCATATTCAGTTGTGGACCACCTTTGGATGACAGCTGCCCGCCTAACATTGTTGGGGTTTACTATAAATGAGCTAACGTCTCTTCCAAATCGATCCAGAGGCTTCCATTCACTGGGACGATCCTGGACATGGAGTTCTAGGCTTTTCCTCTGTCACAACAGGTCCATGATATTCAAGCTATGACCCCAATGTTTTAGGCTCAATCATTGATCCAGGTAAGGATGGTTCTGAAGCTTCATGAGCTTCATGACTCTTGTCCTTGTGCGGTTGTCAGGATTCACCACACACAGTTACCGTATATAGGTAAGTTGGCAGTCCGCTTTATTCAACATGATACAACTAAGCCCAGGCAAAGTGCAATTGACCCAACTTAGGAACTTGAGCCAGGGAGTCTGATGAACTATATACCAACAGACCACCTATGTATTAAATGAGGATGGTGCTTTCCAGGCACCGCTCAGTCATTATTTGTTTTATCAGTGAGCTCTGAAAATCCCTTCACCATTGATAGACGCACACAGGAAATCCACATTATATATTTTAAAGTCTTTGGGTCTAATTTAAAGTTTGGCAGATTGGGTGTTCTGTCGCAGTGCTGATGGAGTACCCCTTACACCAAACTTTCAGTCCACCTGTCCAGTTTATGGCCAAGCAGATCAACAGTATGTCAGCATCGGAGCCTACCCCAGCCCTGTAGCAAATATATATCTCCCAGCGCAGTACAGGACATCAGGGGTAAGCCATCCAATCTTCCACCCAATTTAGAGTGAACGGTCTGTTGGCTTTTTTGTTCGCTGTCAGTTACCATCAGGTTTAACCTGGTGGGTCAGTAAAAAGAAAAAATGACACCCCAACACCATGGGATAGCAGGAGCCAATAGTTTTAAATTCTTAAAAAATAACTCCCTCTTTTGGAGTTTGTTTTAAAAAAATGTAAAACTTTGGAAAGGTTTGATGGCCTACTGTTGTATTTGATGGCACCCCCCAGCAAAACTTTTCCAGCATTGACAGGAACTGTTATGACAACTATTCCTGCCTATGTATGGAGATGTCCACTGGGCCGGCAGACATCTCTCAATTTGGTGGGCGAGTAATAGCAAGATGGCAGTCATAAATTTCTCCATCACCTTGTCTGCCTCTACTTCTTCTACCAACCCTTACATCAGGCTCTTTATTAAAATTACTATCCAAATTTAGATGAGATAATGTCTATAGATTTAATTATGAAGTTAAACATAGCCATAGAAAGAATTGCAACATTGTAATGGTAATTCAGTAATTCACTGCACTAAATGATGAAATGATTAAATCTTTCTCAGCACCAAAAGTACTTTACTGAGTTTCTTGAGATGGCCTCTAGCCCAAACACCTTACCTGAACAATATGCTTGTTGTTTACTTAGCTTTTGTACTTGAAGAAGGTCACTCTTGGTTTCTGATAATGGCACTCCCTTGCTAATAAGGACCTCCTGGCTCCAAGGTGCCTTAGGACTTCACTAGGGATGTTTGGAGATCAGCTCACAGAAATGTCTCAGGAAACTGAAGACTCCTCTGTGTCTAATTAATACCTATCTATAAATCTTACATTACATTTTTTCACATATATGAATAATTGATGCGCTATCAAACCATAATAAAAAAAACTTTATGTTGTGTGCAGTCAGCCACAATTGAAAAATGTGCACTCAAGTCAACAACTATATGAAATGTAATTGGGGTATATAAGCAGGGAATGCAAATATCAACTTATCCCCAGAATGATAGTTCGATAATTCTGAATATATGTGTATATACTTGTCTATGTGCATCGCTAAATGGAAAAGCCAGGCAAAATAACATATGTCTAATTTGACTTTGAAGCGTGGTACAAAAAACAAAAAATAATTAAAAAGGGGATAAGAAGCAAAAACTCTGGCTAAAGATACTGGTGATGTAAATTTGCAAAACGTAGTTCTTCAAACACATTTTTATTGATATCTTCCTACCTATACTTGTAACCTTGTTTTAAAAACAATCCAATACATTGTGATGAATATAATAATCCATGACAAGTAATCATTATTGGAAATAATAAAATGCAGACAGTCATGATTTGTCACTACTAAGATAGGAAACAATTTTCTGAAAACCTCTAGGACTGTTAATTGGAGGGACGCACAATGCTCCCATTGTCCAAAATAGTTGTATACTTTCCTTGGCCTGGGTGATCGAAGTATGTAGTTATATCCATGATAACAGAACAGCTCCTGATGATGATTATCTAGGTCAAGATATGGATCTTCATTGCCCACCGAAGCAAACAAACTCAAGTCAGTCATCTGTTCTTTTAACATAATTTGTGTCCCATGAACTTGCAAAAGGACCTGGAGTAACAATGTCATCCAATGAAATTCTCAAAACAGGGATCATTTCCGTAGGGCCTACAATTTGTGTGGGTACTTTTTTGCAAATAACACCACCAAGCCAAGGGAACACAGTGATGTTGACAGTATGGTAATCCCTTTCTGCTCTGTGAGAAGAATACTTCTGCAGTTCCTGAACCACAGGCAATAGCGTTAAACCTTTAGGAAGATGGCTCCAATGCACCAACACCAAAATTCTGGTTAATAATGTAAGTCACAAAAGAAACTGTGTTATTGCATCAAAGATCCAAATGTAGGACCATGGTGGTAGATATACCTGTTAAAGCCTCAGAAACACCTATGTATCAATCTGTAGCTTTCTGATTGTGTAATGCATGTTTGTTGAAGATTCGGAAACAAAACAGGCCCCGTTTTAGGATCTGAAGGTGGTTTGTTTCCAGAAAGCACAAATTTCTCTCATTGTTACTATTTCCACTGATGTACTTTTATTTGGTGGTGTACGTGAGTTTGAAGTGGCAGTTGTAGCAATCGTAGCTGAGCTTGCAGCAGGTTTACCTTTTAAAAATTATGCTCACATCGTGTCTGGATCAGTACTTGACGATGGGTATAAAGTGCAAGACACAGCAGGTTCAGCTGTCCACAGAATGGGGCCAATGATTTTATCATGATTGTGCTCTTCTTGGGGAAGCTACAGAATAGGGAGTAGCGTACTGGACTAATATGGAGGTATTTTGATGTTGTTCCCGGGCCGCTAAACAAACAAATTGGTCACATAATGCTTTCTGATGTGATCAACACCTTCCTGTTTTTCTTTGCCCCAGGACGTCATGGCAGGCTTACAGTGTGTGTATCTTCTACCCCAACTGCAGAAACAGGTAGCCTCTAATATCGTCCGAGCACACAATTGTCAGGGATGCATTCCTGAACTAGCACTCCATGTTGGACAGCCACCTTGTCGGCAGCTTTATCTTCAAAGTCTTTTCAGTGCATGGTTTTCTCTGACTTGAATATCCCGTAATAAATCCAATTGTGAAACAAGGTCTGCTGAATCAGTTTTAGATTCCGACATTCTTCCAGGGAAATCAAGAGCAGGAACTTACATTAAAACATCTAAGTAACATTTGTAAAGGGTTTGGCTACCTAATACTCCTCCAGGCAAGTTACTAAGTGCTCACTTAATCCTACGAAGGTTATGACACCACGGCAATCCTGAGTGCAATACCCTAGCAGTTAAGGCTTACGATAACATACAGCTGGCTCGTTCAGCCACACCTTTTGGTCCCAGATGGAAAGGGTATGAGTATAATCGTCATATTTCCAGAGTACATATAGCATCCATAAACACCTTCTTGGTGAACACAGGACCATTGTCTGAATAGAAATTACTGCTCCCCTCACTGCTAGGTACACCATGTCTGTTATGACAGCTCAAGCAGTGGCAGTCTTTCGTGGCTACACAAACGGACCCTAGAACAAGAATTGACCATAATCACAATATACTTATATTAATTCATTATTGCTAGTGGTCGAACATGACCGAGGAAGACGGCACCAATGGATTTTTTCAGCGATTACTAATGGAATAGCAGTGGCAGTCTTTTGTGGCCACACCCAAAGGAATATAGAGCAGGAAATGTATTTATATTGATTGATTATTGGCAGTGGGCCACTATGATGAGGAAGATGCATCAAAAGGTTTTTCAGCTATCAAGAGGGGAGTAGCAGTGGCAGTCTTTTCTGGTCACACCCAAAGGACTCTAGAGCAGGAATTGACCACAACCAATATGTATTTATATTGATTTATTATTTTCAGTGGGCCAACATGATCGAGGAAGACGACACCAAAGGGTTTACAGATATCACGAGGAGAGTAGGTGTTGGTCTTGCAGCAACAGAATGCTTAATTTGTTTGGCAGAGTTACTTTGCTGTACATACTTTTAGCATTCTTCGGAAAATAAAGCCACCAGCATCATTGCTGTAGTACTGACACAGTAGCAGTGGTGACAGCATGAGACCAAGCTAACCTTTTGTGAGCTGATGGTCTAATTTATATTTCTGATGGATACAACTACCTGTGGATTCCTCACCTGATGAATACTCCCATGGCGCCAGCATTTGACGGAAATCTTCTTACTAGTCTCTGCACGTCGACGAGGACGTCACTCTAGCCCACGCGACGCCGTCTGACGTCATACAGGCAATAAGAAGTCCTCGCCGACGTGCCGATGACAGTTCCCTTTTTTCCGTGCATTCGAAACGGTTATCTTCGAGGGAGTTACTGTTACCTTCGTGGTTACAGTGTATTGTCTGCTGCGTAGTCTTCTCTGCGGTAACAATGTCTCAGAGGAAGTCGGGTTTCAAGCCCTGTCGAGAGTGTGGGGGCAAGATGTCAGTTACAGATCCTCACTCCGACTGTCTATGGTGTTTGAGCTCCGACCACGACGTCTCGACTTGCGATTCATGTCAACACATGAATCCGAAGGCCCTCAAAGAGCGCGAGGCCAAGTTATTCATGGCAAAGTCAAAGAAGAAGGAGAAACATCATAAGAAGTCTTCTTCGCCAAGGTCTCACCGGCGTCATCGAGACTCCCGGCGCCGTAGAGACTCACGACGTCACTCCAGCAAGGAGTCTCATTCGAGGTCACCTTCGGCTCGGCGTCGGAGGACTTGGGAGGTCAGCCCCACGGTCACGCCGCATCCATCGACGCCGTTGCCCTCTCCGGCGTCACCGACTTCACCTGGTCAGGCGTCAGTGATTGAGGTGGTGCAGCCTCTTGTGTTTTCTCCGGCGTCGCAGACGTCGAGGCCGGCGTCGGGGTCGCCCTCGATCCAGGCACCCCAGTATCCGGCTTTTCCCACTCCTGGAGCCGATAGTACCGCGTTTCTTAATGCGATGTATACCATCTTTCAGCAGATGGCTCCAGGAGCTGCTCCGGCTGGTCCTTCGGGGCCCTTGGCCTTTTCGTTGGGTGATCCTGCGCCTCTTCGGCCGGCACCCTTTATGCCCTTTCTCCCTTTTGGGAATGTGGGCTCGGCGCCGGTGCCGGCGTCGGTGGCCGCTCCGGTGGCTTCGGATGTTTCGGCCCCGGAGGTTGCCCCTCCGTCGAAGTCAGGATTTTGCCCTGTGACTCCGGTTGGTCCATCGGCTCCAAGACCTCGTCCTCCGGCTCCTGCCTCGGCGCCGAAGCTGCCTGTGGCGCCGGACGCGGCGTCAGATGCTTCTGGAGATCGGCGCCGTTCTTCGACGTCGGCGGAGGCCATGTCGACTCCGCGTATCGAGGAGAGACTTCATTCGAGGAGGCGTGCTCTCCGTCTTTTAGAAGAGCAAGAGTACCAGCGAGTCCTAGAGGAGGGAGAGATTGAGGACTCTGGAGACGGACTGCATGGTCTGGATACAGCCAGTGGGCTGGACACTTCCCCTGAGTGGGACCTTTCATCTCCAGGGGAATATACGGAGGAGGCTGCTTCCTTTCATGCTGTGGTGAGGAAGGCAGCGAGCTTTTTGGACCTGCCTTTGCCGGTGGCAGAGGCAAAGCAGAATTTGCTGACAGAGGTATTGCATCCGGCCTCTGCTGCAGCTGAGCCTCTCTTGCCATTTAATGAGGCTTTGCTGGATCCGGTGTTGGAGGTGTGGAAGAAGCCGGTGTCTTCCTCGGCCGTTCATAGGGCTGTGGCCAGGAGGTATCGAGCTGCACCATCTGACCCTGGCTTTCTCTCTAGACACCCTACGCCGGAGAGCTTGGTGGTGCAAGCCTCCTGTTCCTCAAAGTCAGCGCCTGGTTCCTTCCCGACGGTGCCTGGAGACAGAGACTCCAAGAAACTGGATGCGCAGTCCAAGAAAATATTTTCGTCATGCAGTTTGGCGTTGAAGGCCACCAACGCCACGTGCATTCTGGGGAGGTACATCCATGCGCTGATGGATGATATTTCGTCTTCATTCACGGAGCTTCCCCAGGGTCTTTTGGATGTGGTCTCGGACGCCCAGGCTGCCGCGACCCAGATTATCCAGTCTGGGCTGGACACGACCGACTCGGTGGCCAGGGCGATGGGCACGGCTGTGGTGGCAAGAAGACAGGCCTGGCTCCGAAACTCAGGGTTCTCTGCGGATGTGCAGTCGACCCTGCTGGACCTCCCGTTTGATGGGGACAGACTGTTTGGAGCCAAGGCAGATTCGGCCTTGGAACGATTTAAGGAGAGCAGAGCCACAGCCAAATCGTTAGGACTGCAAGCTCCTTCTTCCTCTGCCTCTTCTAGAATTTTCAGGAGGTTTCGGGGATTTGGGCGTGGCTCTTATTCCTCTTCCTTTCGGGGGAGGTTCCAGCAACCCGCCTCTTCCCTCCCCTATAGGTCATTTAGAGGGAGGGGGAGGGGTGGGGTCCGTACCAGAGGAGCCTCTCAACAGCACTCTGCCTCTTCCTCGTCCTCTGGAGGGGTGCAGCAGGGGAAGCAGCCTTAGGCTTCCACCGTTTCCCACTCACTCCTCTCCTGTAGGGGGAAGATTACAGCGTTTTCTCCACAAGTGGAGGTCTATCACAACGGACACTTGGGTTCTCGGCATTGTGGGAAAAGGCTACGCCCTTCCCTTTCGGGAGTTCCCGCCCCTCATCCCGCCCCGCCCATCTTATTGTTCAGAAGAACACCTCCTGTTGCTAGAACAGGAGGTTCAAGTCCTCCTTTCAAAGGGCGCGGTAGAGTTGGTCCCAGAGCAGGAAAAGGGTCGAGGTTGTTACTCAAGATACTTCCTGATTCCCAAAAAGGATGGTCAGTTGAGACCAATCCTGGATCTGAGGATCTTGAATTGGTTCCTCAAACAGGAAAAGTTCAAGATGCTGACCCTAGCACAGGTGCTTTTGGCGTTGAACAAGGAAGATTGGATGGTGTCTGTCGACTTGCAGGATGCTTACTTTCATATCCCGATACTCAAGTCGCACAGGAAGTATCTCCGGTTTGTGGTAGGGTCGCAGCACTATCAGTTTGCGGTCCTCCCGTTTGGTCTTACTTCAGCACCTCGAGTCTTCACAAAGGTGATGTCAGTGGTTGCGGCGGAGCTCAGAAGGAAGGGGATAGCAGTATTCCCTTACTTGGACGACTGGTTGATCAAAGCCAAGTCCCCGGAGCTTGTGTCGCATCATCTGCAGTCAACAACCCAGTTGTTGTTCGACCTGGGCTTTTCGGTGAACGTGCCCAAATCTCACCTGGAGCCCTCTCAGCGCCTCCTGTTCATAGGGGCAGTACTGGATACAACATTGAGTCGAGCCTTTCCTCCGCCTCAGCGGATTCAAGATATTCAGGAATTGGTTCCAATGTTTCGAAATGGAGCGGTAGTTCCAGTCCTCAAGGTCCTTCGTCTGCTCGGTCTGTTCGCCTCCTGCATTCTGTTGGTCACGCATGCTCGCTGGCACATGAGGGCTCTTCAGTGGTGCCTCCGAAGGCAGTGGTCTCAACACAAGGGAGATTTAGAAGGTACTGTCAAGATCTCCAGAGATGCTGCTGTGGAATTGAAGTGGTGGATTGCGGGCAACAATCTTTCACAGGGGAAGCCGTTCGCGCAGTCGCCACCAGTGGCCACAGTAATAACGGATGCCTCCACCCTAGGATGGGGAGCTCATCTGGGGGATCTGGAGATCAAAGGGCTTTGGTCTCCAGAGGAACAGGTGTTTCATATCAATCTGTTGGAGTTACGGGCTGTACGTTTGGCTCTCAAGGCCTTCCTCCCATCCCTTCGTGGTCAGTCGGTACAGGTCCTGACGGACAATACTACCACGATGTGGTACATAAACAAACAGGGAGGAGTAGGGTCGTACCTTCTCTGCAGAGAAGCTCTTCGGCTATGGTCCTGGGCAAAGGACCATCAGATTTGCTTGGTGGCAAATCATCTGGCCGGGGTCTTGAATGTACGTGCGGACAGTCTCAGTCGCCAATTCTCGGCAGACCACGAGTGGCGTCTCCATCCAGATCAAGTCTGTTTAATCTTCCAGATGTGGGGGTTTCCTCGGATAGATCTGTTTGCCACTCGGGAGAACGCGCATTGCCCGTTATTCTGCAGCCTCCAGTATCCGATGCAGGGAGCGTTGGGGGACGCGTTTCAGATAACCTGGTGCGACCAGTTGCTTTACGCGTTTCCCCCCATACCCTTGATTCCTCGAGTGTTGAGGAAAATTCGCCAAGACCGGGCCCAAGTCATCTTAATAGCTCCGGATTGGCCAAGGAGGGTATGGTACTCCGACCTTCTCCAACTCTCACTGTGCCCTCCGCTCCGTCTCCCTCTCAGGGCAGACCTCCTCTCGCAGTCGCAGGGGCAGGTTTTACACCCCAACCTCCAGAGTCTGCACCTACATGCTTGGAGATTGAACGGGGCAACCTGAGTTCCTTCTCTCTCCCGCCTGATGTAGTGGATGTTATCTTAGCGGCCAGGCGACACTCCACTAAATCTATCTACGCTAATAGGTGGTCTAAATTTGTTATGTGGTGTGGAGAGAGACAGATTGATCCCTTACATGCTCATCTGTCACATGTTTTGTCTTTTGCACTGTCTCTAGCGCAGAAAGGTTGTGCAGTAGCTACCATTAAGGGTTATTTGTCGGCCTTGTCAGCCTTCATTTGTCTTCCAGACCAACCATCGTTATTTAAATCCCCTATTGTTCTCAGATTCTTGAAAGGTCTTCTGAATCAATATCCTCCAAAACCATTCGTTATGCCTCAATGGGATTTGTCCTTGGTCCTGACTTTCCTTATGGGGTCCCCTTTTGAGCCTATGCATTCTTGCCCCTTAAGGTATTTGGTTATTAAAACAGTATTCCTGGTAGCTATAACATCTGCAAGGAGAGTGAGTGAGTTGCAGGCCTTATCGGTTAAACCCCCTTATATAACGTTTTATGGGGATAAGGTGGTGTTGAGGACCAAGGCTGCTTTCCTTCCGAAGGTTGTTTCACCCTTCCATTTGGCTCAGACAATCACTTTGTCCACGTTTTATCCTCCGCCTCATCCTTCAAAGGAGGAAGAAAGACTACATCGCCTGGACCCAAAAAGGGCGTTGAGCTTCTATATCGACAGAATGAAGGATATCAGGCTGGAGGATCAGCTGTTTGTCGGATACGTGGGCAAGAGGAGAGGAAAGGCAGTCCACAAGAGAACACTCTCCAGGTGGGTTGTTCTTTGCATTAAAATCTGTTACTCTTTGGCAAAGAAGGATCCGCCTGAGGGCATTAGAGCTCACTCCACCAGAGCTAAGTCGGCCTCTTCGGCCTTGGCCAGGGGTGTTCCTGTGGTTGACATCTGCAAGGCCGCAACTTGGTCGTCCCTTCACACTTTTGTGAAACATTACTGTTTGGACTCTGAGGTCAGAAGGGACGGTCATTTTGCACGGTCAGTGCTGCAGGATTTCTTGGTTTGACCATTTAGGCACCCACCGCCGGGCGTGGTACTGCTTTGGGACTCTATTCATCAGGTGAGGAATCCACAGGTAGTTGTATCCATCAGAAGAACGAGTTACTTACCTTCGGTAACGACTTTTCTGGTGGATACATTAGCTACCTGTGGATTCCTCACGGTCCCACCCGCCTCCCCGTTGCCTTTTTGGTCTCTCCAAGCAATCCTTGAGTGTGCTCCTTTTGGTCTTCAAAGTTGCAATACATTTTGCATGTATGATATTTGTATATATGTGTATATTTATATATAAATCTATATATATATTGGGTATATACATGATTCGTATGTATAAATATATTTATTTGTTTAAAAAAAAAAAAAAAAAAAAAAAAAAAGGTTATATTAAATCTACAGCTATTTTATTGCAATGTTGTGTGATTTACAATATTAAGAGATGTTGCTTTGCTCTTTCATTGCATTGGGTTATTATTATTATTCTCATGCACGTAAAAAATGTTGGTACTGTCATCGGCACGTCGGCGAGGACTTCTTATTGCCTGTATGACGTCAGACGGCGTCGCGTGGGCTAGAGTGACGTCCTCGTCGACGTGCAGAGACTAGTAAGAAGATTTCCGTCAAATGCTGGCGCCATGGGAGTATTCATCAGGTGAGGAATCCACAGGTAGCTAATGTATCCACCAGAAAAGTCGTTACCGAAGGTAAGTAACTCGTTCATCTGTTCCCTGTCCCCAAAGGAACTTTATTTTTGGTGAGGCGTTAAGAATATTTAGAAAGGAAACCATCAGGAAGCTTTTTCCTTTCACTGTTGCTTGTATTGCCACTATCACTTCTGCATTGCTCTTTGGTTGCAGTCGAATTACAGCAACAACATTAAAGGTTTGCACAGCTGTGTTTGCAGCTAAATCAGCCACACTGTTACTTTTAGATTGAATTCCTTCAATTTTATGGGCTATAGTGTGTTATACATGACCAATTAATGCTTGTCCTGTAGAATAGCTACCTTTCCCTACATCTGTTTTGTTTTTATCAATTTACTTTTTAAATCTCTGAACCCATTCATGCAGCAGTACGATAAGTCAACATTGTAAATTTATAGAAAGAATGCTTTAATCTGACACACTCAATGTGTACACTGATGAATCAGCCTTCTGAAGTGCAAGTAAGGGATTATTGATTTCTGATATTTATTCGTGTTTCTGTGTGTGGAGGAGGGTGTGCCTTAAAGTTGGTATATTTAAAATATTTTCTGCACCATGGCAAAAGCTGCAGAATATTTGAGTTTACTACCAATTGCAGGTTACACAGTCATCTTTGTAGAACACGCTTTTATACACATATATGTGTAAGATGTTTGTGGTACTGTAGACATTTCTGTGTCCCAAGTGAAGGATCATATTTGAGTAATTAATTCTTAGAATAGCTTATCTCGCTCAGCATTGTATGGAAAGTAAGCTCTTCCAGTGTTTAAAACACCAGAAGGCATGCAACTTTTTCAGTGAATTTGGAGGTTTTAAAGTAGCACACCTCAGTAGGCAGTCAGGTGCCAATCCTTTATACGCACTGGATAATTCACATCCAAGGAAGATCACATTATGATACCCAATCTTAGGTTCACAGAAATATATTTTATACCCATGTTGGGCTAAAAGAGTCACTGTTCTGTCCACCCTAGCTTGGTTTCCTGTTATCATCATCAATGATATACATGTCATTGATATTTGATAACACCTGAGGATCTTTTGATCTTTCTATAAGTTATCCTAAATTCTTGCCACAGATAGTCCAGTGTTGTTCTTATAACCTAAGGGCAATCTTGTGTAGGTATGTTGAAATACGCTGACCAAGAAAATAGTAATATACTGTGATTCAAGCATTATGTTTTGACTAGAAAACCCTATGTTGTTTTGTACTTTTTCCTAAGTAAGTTAGTTATAAGTCCAGTGCTGCAGAGCCTTTTGCACTAGTATGAGCATTCAAATTGTTACAATCCACTGTGATTCTGTAAGAATTGCTGGTTTCAGCACCAGAAAAAGGGGAGTGTTTATGGTTTGATTGACAAGGTACTATTACATCCAGATATTGTAGTTGGTCTAAGATGACCTTTCTATCGCACTTAGCTTCTGGATACTGAGCCTGCATTTATGGTTTAATCCGTAAGGGAATCTAATCTAGGACAGATTCCTTGTCCCATTCTCCGTGATTTTTATATAATGCCGAAGTCTGTTTTAAAGTCCACTCGTGCATATTTTTCCCTTAGTTCTTCTGGTTCTAAGGAGGAAAATACTTCCATTGTTGCCTCCTCATCACAAGGTGCATTCCTTATAAATAAAAATGGAGGCTAATCTTCATCTGCGAAAATTAAGTCCGAGGCATTCACTATATTTGACCAAAATACTGCTTTTATTTAGCGCAAAATATGCACTCCAATCTGTATTTCTACCTCGTATAGCCTATCAGGGGGCAATACATGTCCATCTGAGCTGGAATCACCACCAGATGCTCTTTTAGACTTTGTTCCACTATAGTTATTTCCACTATGCTGTGCAATAGCACTACTGCCCATGTTTTTTTCCATATAAATATTTGCAGTATCTGAGCCATGTTTTTTCTTTGTTAGTCCAGTCACTTTCTTTTTCTTAAAATGAGCTTTTGAATCCCCACTTTTCTTTTCTTTTGTCGCACTAAACTCAAAGTTGAATGCTAGTACTTTCCCACTTTTTTTGTCTGACGTACTCATCACAGGCAATACTCAGTTCATTCACTCCTTTCTGCTTTTCTACTCTACCTAGAGCCCTTCCAATTAAGGGAAAGAATGGCCGTCAGTGTACTGATATCAATCTGTCTTTTTAAATGTTCATGATCCCTCAAATTGTATACAACCCTACTTTAGCATTCAGCTTTTTCTTAATTTCCAGTGCTTTTTTTTTCACTGAACCCTCAAATAAATTTTTCGCTTTCAGATGTATTTCTGCAGCATGAGTACCTATATTGTCTTGACCCACCGAGGGGCAATATGATTAATCTAAAACCAAACACATACCAAATCAAACAATACATATATATCTGATAGAGACTTCTAGCTGCAGATTCCTTACCGTAGAATTTTCCCCCAGGCGTCAGACTGCATCCAGAGATTTTTCTTCGAGCAATACCCTTGCGCGTCGGTAGGTGGTGTCGGTCGACTCCGCAGGCGTCGTGGTCGCCGTGATGATGATGGGAGTAGTACATAGACGCTGCCATCGCGCAGTGACGTCAGTTCTTTTCTTTCCGCGCCACGCGCTGATCCGGAGAGAGCTACCCTATGCTATTTTTTGGCCGAATTCGACCATTTTGTCAAGCTTTTTTAGTACGACTTTGGTGCATCGAGAATGTCCCCGAAGACCGGGTTCAAGCCTTGTGAGGACTGCCATCGGACGATGTCAGTGACGGATCCTCATTGCGTTTGCCTGTGGTGCCTCGAGTACGACCACGACCCGAAGTCGTGCTCCGAGTGTCGGGCCATGCACCCAAAGGCTTTGAGGGAGCGGTCCCTAAAGCTGGCGGCCCGTCACTCGACTCCGCGTAGGTCCCAGTCTCGCTCGAGGGGGAGGTCTCGAGATTGGTCGCGGAGTCATCACCACTCGTCTTCTTCTAAGTCCTCGGGTCAAGGTAAGAAAAAGAAGTAGTCGAAGAAGTCCCTTCACTCTCCGACTTCACCCCGTTGCTCGGCCGACGCGATGCAGGACGAGCGTCCACGCACTAGGCCTCCGTCCTTGGAGCCTACGTCTGGGTTGACTGCGCGCTTCCCTGAGTTTCCCGGAGCCGGAGCGACTCCCGCCCAATTTAAGGAGTTTTACGAGGCCATGCGCCTCATCTTCGGGTGTGCCGGCCCTGATACAGCGCCTTCGGGCCCAAGGGGTTCGGCTGAGGGGCCTTCGGGTTCTGTGCAGACAGCTTCAGCCCTGGCCACCGAGGTCGCCTCCGTATCCATGCGGATCCCCACTGGCGCCGGTCGCACCATCGAGAATTTCCCCGGCGCCGGGTCGATTATCGACGCTCCAGATGTCGGTAGTGCCCACTATCAACGTCGACCCAATTCTCCTCCCTGACGACTCGGAGCGGCGTCAGCCGACGCCACCATCGGCTTTGGTGGGCCCTATTTGACCGAGATCAGATTCAGACCCATTTTCCTATGGGTACGAATACAGGGTGGAATTGGAGGGGTTCCTGGACCCTTATGAATACCAGGATGACTCTACTATGGACTGGGCACAGGACTTGGGTGAAGCCAGTGGTCTGGATACTTCTACTGACGCTGGCATGCTGTCTCCTCCTACCGTGGCTACGGCGGAGGGAGCTACTTATAGTATGGTGGTTAGTAGGGCGGCTGAGGTCCTTGGCCTTGAGCTATCTACTGTGGAAGTCAGGTCTAATCTCCTGACTGAGGTGCTTCAGCCTGGGGCTTCTACTTCAGAACCCCTTCTCCCATTCAATGATGCCCTCACTGATGTCCTTTTAGGTACATGGTCCAAACCCAACACAGGGGCTCCTGTGAACAGGACTATCGCTCGCTGCCATCGGCCCACGCAAAACGACCAAAAGTTCCTGTTCCAACATCCTACACCTGAGAGTTTTGTAATCCAAGCTTCCTCTTCTTCTGGCGCGTTCCCTTCCACACCCCCGGATAGGGAATCCAAAAGGCTGGAACAATTTGGTAAGAAGTTGTTTTCTTCCTCCAGCCTAGCACTGCGGTCTGTTAACACTGCATTTATTTTGGGCCATTATTCCCACTCACTGTGGGATACGGTTGCACAAGTCCTGCCACAGATACCGGAGGAGGTCAGTGCTTTCGTCTCCCAAGTAGTGAAAGATGGGAGAGACGCGGCAAAGTTCACTATCTGTTGTGGGCTGGATACGACCGACTCTCTGGGCAGATCGGTTGCGACGACAGTGGCCTTACGGCGCCACGCCTGGTTACGTACTTCTGGCATCTCGGGGGATGTCCAACAGTCACTCATGGACATGCCCTTTGATGGCACCCGTCTCTTCGGGGACAAAGTGGACTCGGCCGTGGAGAGATTCAAGGATTCCCGGGCTACGGCTCGGTCCCTTGGTCTTTCCTCCGTCACACACCAACCACCATCTGCTTTTCGCCCCTTTCGTGGACACGGAAGGGGCGCTCTGTCGCGTCCTCAACCCAGCCACCGTGCCCTGCACACTGGACAGCCTATGCGTAGCCGTGGACGCGGAATCCCACGTGGCTGTGGGACAGGGAACCAGAGGTTTGTCCAGTCCGCCTCTGCCCCCGCTGCAGCCTCCAAACCTTCCTAGTCCGCCCCCTCACTCCCGCCCAGTTGGTGGCAGGATCCGCCATCACCTGCCCCACTGGGAACATATCACCACGGACGGGTGGGTTTTGCAGATCATTCGGAAGGGCTACTCCCTCCCTTTCAAATTTGCACCACCACACATGCCACCATCCTTCCATCATCTTCCAGAGGATCATTTGGTGCTTCTCCGCCAGGAAGTCACAGCTCCCTTGGCCAAGGGAGCTATAGAAAGGGCCCCTGTGCCAGAAGTAGGTTGTGGTTGTTGTTCCCGCTACTTTCTGATACCAAAGAAGGACAAAGGCTTAGGTCCTATCCTAGATTTTCGGGACCTGAACTACTTCCTCAAGAAGGAGAAGTTCAAAATGCTTACCCTGGCTCAGGTTCTGTCTGCCTTGGACCCAGGAGACTGAATGGTAGCGTTGGACTTGCAGGACGCTTATTTCCACATCCCCATCCTGCCTGCCTACAGACGTTACCTACGATTCGTGGTAGGTCACAAGCACTTTCAGTTTACTGTGCTCCCTTTTGGCCTTACCAGCACCCCTCGGGTGTTCACGAAAGTGATGGCGGTGGTTGCAGCTCATCTGTGCAGGTTAGGGGTCTCAGTCTTCCCCTACCTAGACGACTGGCTGTTGAAGGCGCCTTCGCCCCTGACAGTTGTCTCCTACCTTCAGGCTACAGCGAACCTCCTGCTCCAGATGGGGTTCACTATAAACGTGCTGAAGTCACACCTGACTCCCTCTCAGACGCTCCCTTTCTTCGGAGCTGTTCTGGACACAGTGCTGTTTCAGACTTATCCTACCGAAAAGCGAATCCAAGATATTCAGGCTATGATTCCGATTTTTCAGCCTTGGTCGTGGGTTTCGGTGAGAATGACTCGGAGGCTGCTGGGCCTCATGGCCTCCTGCATCCTGCTAGTAACACATGCCAGGTGGCATATGCGGGCTCTGCAGTGGGACTTGAAGTTCCAGTGGGCGCAGCATCAGGTAAATCTCTCCGACATGGTCCAGATCTCGGAAGGGACTGCGAAAGTCCTGCAGTGGTGGCTTTTGAATCCCGACTGGGACAACAGCAGATCCCTCTCCCTTACTCAACCAGATCTCTCTATAGTGACAGATGCGTCGCTTCTGGGGTGGGGTGGCCACATGGGAGAGGTGGAGATCAGAGGCCTCTGGTCTCCGGCGGAGTCGGGACTCCACATAAATAAGCTGGAGCTCCGGGCGATCAGGCTTGCGTTGAAATCATTCCTTCCCTCTCTCAGAGGGAAAGTGGTGCAGGTGTTCACGGAAAACCCTACCGCCATGTGGTACTCCAACAAACAGGGTGGGGTAGGGTCCTGGATCCTTTGTCAGGAGGCACTACGTCTCTGAACATGGCTGGAACATCAGGGCATTACCCTGATGGTTCAACATCTGGCGGGCTCTCTCAACACCAAAGCAGACGAACTCAGCTACCGACGCACTGTCGATCACGAATGGTGTCTCCATCCGGAGGTGGTTCAAGGTCTCTTTCTCAAGTGGGGAGAGCCTTGGTTAGATCTGTTCGCCTCCGCAGAGAACGTGCAATGTCAGCTATTTTGCGTGTTGGAGTTTCCAAGGCGGCACTCGCTCAGAGATGCTTTTCGTCTCGAGTGGAGCTCCGGCCTCCTTTACGCCTTCCCGCCTATCCCTCTTCTGCCCAGAGTTCTCAAGAAAATCAAGTACGACCGGGCCCAAGTTATCTTAGTGGCTCCGGATTGGGCTGGAAGAGTGTGGTATCCAGAGCTATTGAGCATGTCCATCGATCCTCCACTCAGATTGCCTCTTCGGGCAGATCTTCTGTCGCAGCAGCAGGGGACGGTCCTCCACCCGAACCTGTCCAACCTCCGCCTTCATGCGTGGAGATTGAGCGGCAACAGTTGACAGCATTTGCCCTTCCACCCGAAGTCTGTAATGTTATCTTGGCAGCCAGGCATCCATAGACTAAAACTGTATACGACTGTAGTTGGAATTAATTTGTGGCATGGTGTACCAACAAATCTGTTGACCCCCTTTCTGCCCTTCTTTCAGAGGTTCTTCTGTTAATTCTTTCTTTAGCCCAGCAGGGTTCTCCATTGGGCACCCTTAAAGGGTATTTGTCTGCCATTTCTGCCTTTCTTAGGCTTCCTGATCCGCCCTCACTCTTTAAATCTCCTATTGTGAGTAGATTCTTAAAAGGGCTCACCCACTTATTTCCTCCCAACCCCTTCATCATGCCTCAGTGGGATCTTAATCTTGTACTTACTTACTTGATGTGTACCCCCTTTGAGCCAATGCATAATTGTCCCTTGCGGATCCTCACCTTCAAAACTGTCTTTCTCATTGCTATCACCTCTGCTCGCAGGGTGAGTGAGCTTCAGGCCCTTTCTTCAAAGCCTCCATACTTGTCTGTACACCCTGACAAAGTGGTGTTACACACTAGAGCTTCCTTCCTTCCTAAGGTGGTTACACCATTTCACGTAGGCCAGTCCATCACTTTGCCTACCTTCTACGCACCCCCACATCCTTCCCATGAGGAGGTGAGACTCCACCGTCTGGACCCAAAAAGAGCGTTGGCGTTCTACCTCAATCGTACTAAAGATTTCCGGGTGGACGATCAACTCTTTGTTGGCTATGTGGGTGCAAAGAAAGGGAAGGCGGTGCAAAAGCGTACCATCTCTCGATGGGTGCTTCTTTGCATCAAAATGTGCTACGCTTTGGCTAAAAAGCAACCTCCTGAAGGTTTGCAGGTTCATTCTACCAGAGCAACTGCTCCGTCCACTGCGTTAGCACGCGGAGTTCCTGTCCTGGATATCTGTCAGGCAGCTACGTGGGCATCCCTGCACACGTTTGCTAAGCATTACTGCCTGGATAGTCAGGTTCATCGAGACGGCTACTTTGGTCGTCCGGTCCTGCAGGACTTTCTAGTGTGATCTTGGTTCGCAGCCCACCACCGAGGATGGCATTGCTTGGGTATCTATTTTAAGGTAAGGAATCTGCAACTAGAAGTCTCTATCAGATGTACAAGTTACTTACCTTCGGTAACGAAATATCTGGTAGAGACATATTCTAGTTGCAGGTTCTTTACTGCCCACCCATCCTCCCCGCTTGCGAACTGATTTCTAGAGACAGGGATTCCCTCTTTCAGGTCCTTAGCTCTGGCGGACCAATCTCAGTTTTCTTAGCAGCTCTGCGCTCTGGCGTGGAAAGTCGTTAAAAGAAACTGACGTCACTGCGCGAGGGCGGCGTCTATGTACTACTCCTGACGTCATCACGACGCCTGTGGACTCGACCGACACAACCTACCGACGCGCAAAGGTATTGCTCGAAGAAAAATCTCCGGATCCAGTCTGACACCTTGAGGAAAATTCTAAGGTAAGGAATCTGCAACTAGAATATGTCTCTACCAGATATTTCGTTACCAAAGGTAAGTAACTTGTACTGTAATTGTTTGAATCTAAGTGAAACTATGTCCGCCACCAAGATGATCCATGCGGTGAGCCAAAACCATTAAATACTCACTCCATAGGCCAACATAATCATTTATCTGACAATACAGCACTCTATGCAACAATGCACATAAAAGTTCACAAATCATGTGAAACATAACAAAGGAAAACTATAAATCAGCCAAGTGACAAAGTACTCATGTTCCATGCCAGGTGGTAGTTCCTAAAGTAAAGTTTGAGTGCAGCACTGTGATTTAAATAAAACTAGGAAGCATCTGTGAGAGCGTCTACAAAATTTTGAGGTTCCAGCCTGGGGCCTGGGAGACATTATATGGTGGGAAATCTGCAGTAAGAAAGAGTATCCACCAGAAAGAGCATTATAAAAGGTAAATAATTTGTTATTTGTGTTACATGTTTGGGTGTCTCTACTGCGCAAAATACAGTTGTATAAAACTTATAATTTACAGAGAAACGCAAAATATGGGAAATATTTCATGGTTCACTGTGAAATGAGTGTCATCGCCTAATGACAGACCCCAAACCTCTAAGCACAGCTTTACAATTGTCAAGGCCACTAGGATTATGCAGAAACGTTATGTAACTTATGAGTTAAGAAAACAAATTATGTGGCAAATTCGCAGACAATATTACTTCCATCCATCTGAGGTAGAAACAGCATTGTTAGTGAAATCTGCAAATAATGTGGCAAATAAGTTGGATCCACATTTCTGTGATAAATACTGCAGACAAAGAATCATACAAATCCACTGGCCTCCTCACCACTGTACTTTTTAAATCAACTATTTATTCTTGAGAGGTAAACCTAGCCATTCTGATTTTAATAAGTGCCCATAGTTAGCTACACTTTGAAGAAAACAGCCTTTACAAGCTGAGTACCCCAAAATAAGCATGTAACATAGACGGCATTAACCAACGTATAAATGATGAGAGGCAGCATGCCTTATGAAGTCAAGTTTCTTAGCAGAGACCACACCTGAGGGCTCTAGAGCAACCACTGGGTGATAGACCTGCAAATAACAGCTATAGCTACCTTGATAGCGAAGACAACATATAGGCCAAGCATCCTTTAGAGTAGAGCTACCCTCCAATACTCTCAATTGAATCAAAGCAGGTGGCATGAGAGCGCCAAGTACAGTAAACTCCCAATTAAGTTGAAAATTGAAGCTTCTGCAATCCTCACATGTAGGTGAAGACGAGGAAAATCTCTGGCAACCCTTGGAGTGCCCCAAACCATGTAACAAAAAGACATCATGAAAATGCATCCACAAGTAAGATATGGCCTTAAAAGCACCAGAATTACTGGTGTAACACCATGGATGATGTTTATCAGGATGATTAGCAAACGCAACAGCCTGGAGTTTTATTGCTAGTGGTGAAAAACAACAATCCCAAAAGAATAACTTACCTGCCTACACAGAACACCTTGGAGGCCCATCAAATATACAGGGCACCAAACGTATTATGAGGGCCCCTGTTCGGAGTAGTTCTTAATTTATGATCCAATTTCAGCTTTTTTATGCTCTCTTTGGCCAAGTCACTGGCACGCTCGTCCAAATTCTAAATGTTCACATTGAATATTCAGGGATCGTGATGTGATGTGTGTTTTCAATATTCTAACACAGCAGCAGATCAGTAACATTACTGCAAATAATCTCTGTGACAACCTCACTGTTTCTCATTTCTGAGGTCCTGTTTCAATCTAAAAGAAACTTTTTTATGGATGTTACATGAAACAAAAATGTTTTTGCAAAATGCATGTAACAAACTCTCACACATTACCCACCTTCAACATGAGTTTTGAAAAACGGTATTTAAAACAATGTGTTTAAGAATTATTCAAGGTGATCAGGGCGAGACTCTAGAACAGAGCTGATTTTGACGGGGGCTGAAAGGCTGGGGTTCTTGCCCCCTTGGGGGACAAGCCAAGCTGTATAACCAAAGTAAACAGCTTCATAATTTCGAACAGATGGAGAAGTGTGGCAAAGCAGACCACAGGGAAATCAGTAAATGGTTTCTTTTAAATGTATTACTCCATACTGCCTCATTCTCCAGCTTGTATCACTAAGAGACTCGCTTCACTCCAAAGACTGACATTCTCTCCTCTCCCAGTCGCCCAGCATTCCTTCAAATGTGCAGCATTCAAGAGTTCATGCTCCAAGGATACCACACGCCTCTCTCTTTATACGTTTTTACAGAGACTAAAAAATTATGTATTCCCAGTATTCAAACACAGTTATGTAATCACCAGCAATGTAAATCTATACATTAAAAGGACCAAATGTACAAAAGTAAAAGTTCACACTAATTGCAAAGACTACACCCACTGTTAAGAATGGTAACATCCAATCATGCTATAAAATAAATACTGCAAGAATCTTCAGTCACATTCAGTACATTACACAATGACTGTATTTTGTAGCTAATTTTACACTCTTCTTCCTCGTTTATTTTGTGTTATCCATCCTCATCTCACTTTCTTATCTCTGATTTTCCTTTTGTACGTTGCATAACCTAACCACTTTCCTCACATGGCCATATTCATGCATCCTGCATTTAACTGCAGTTCTAGGCAATTACATCATCTTCAATAGCTTAAAGAATTTAGGGCCAGATGTAGGAAGCCTTTTGCATGTCGCAAACTGCGAAAAACGCAGTTTGCGGCATGCAAAAGGCCGAACACAATGCTCATCCCCAAATTACGAGTCGGTACCGACTCGCAATTTGGGGATGCGACTCGCAAATAGGAAGGGGTGTTCCCTTCCTATTTACGACTGCATCGCCATGCTGAGTTGCTTTGTGACCGCGAATGCGGTCGCAAACCAACTCGCAGTTACCACCAGTGTCACACTGGTGGTAACACATTCGCAAAAGTGAAGGGGTCCCCATGGGACCCCTTCCCCTTTGTGAATGCCAAAATAAATATTTTTTTCAGAGCAGGCAGTGGTCCTATGGACCACTGCCTACTCTGAAAAAAACGAAACCAAATGGTTTCGGAAGTTTTTTTCATTTTGCAACTCGTTTTCCTTTAAGGAAAACGGGCTGCAAAATGAAAAAAAAAACTGCTTTATTGAAAAAGCAGTCACAGACATGGAGGTCTGCTGACTACAGCAGGCCGCCATCCCTGTGAGTGCAGGGACTCGCTATGGGGTCGCAAACCGCGACCCACCTCATGAATATTGATGAGGTGTGTCTTTGCGCCCCCACAGCGTGTCGCAGAAGGTGTCTGAGACACCTTTCTGCATCACATTTTGCGAGTTGCAAATTGCGAGTTGGTCAGACTCGCAATTTGCAAGTCGCAAATTTTTAGTTTACTACATCTGGTCCCAAGTCCTTTTTTTGGTGCCTACCAACATTTTTATCTTTACCAAATCTCCCACGATTTTTTTTAACACCAGATGAATCTCTCTAATGTAAAAACATTATTTTCTTTTACTTACTAGATCATCTTCCCTTTAACACCACCTGCCTTCTTTGGATAGATCTTCAGTGCCCTTCACTTGGTTTGCTCATTACAGACTTATTAGCATATTGGGTTACTATCATCTTAATAGTTCAAATCCAATGATGGTAGGAGATGATAATCTCTATGCCTCCACTCTTTTCTGTAATTCTTCTCTCCACTTTCTGCTTGCCAATCGAGTCTCTTCGTTTATGATATGTACAGTCTCTCAAACACTCAATTAGCAATTTGCTTCTGGGTTGTACACTGGAAGTCTCTCCTGAGCTAAATTTACTAATCTCTTCGTGAAGAAACACGGAGATGCCAACCTCTTTTCTTTATAAACTAGGCCTTTTCTTTATGATAAATTATCATCCACACACCAATACTCTATCTTCTTTGTACTTTTATTTTCTTTTTCCAATCGTCCCTTACGTTTTGACACACTTCTTTTAGCACTGTCTTTTCTCACTTCTTCCAATTCCCCCTACAGTGCTGCCCCTTCTGTTACTAGACACACACTGGTGTTTTTTCTTCCTTGTCACCCATTTCACTAACTACATCTTCCTCATATGCTAATCTGGAAAGACTGCCTCTAATCTGTTTTTAAACTCCAATTATATATTTTCTCTCAAAGTCGTGTTCCTGTAGTACCACTATCCTCTTACAAATTCAACTCAATATGGCATCCAAGACCGTTTTGCTAAATATCCCTCTAAATGATTTCTGATTTTGTTTTGGTACATTTAATTCCTCAAATTTCTTACATTTTCGATAGTTTAATACACTACTAATGCTTCTCTTTCAGTGAATACTTTGTCCTTGATCCTCCAAGGACTCATTATACAAACATGATTATTCTTTCTCAAACACCTCTGCCTTGCATACGTCCTCCTGCCAACCCTATAGACCTTGCTTCTGCTATTAATACAATTTCTGTACTTGAATCAAAACTTTCCAAGCCTTGGGTCTCTTTCAGATTGCTTTTTTTTAAGTAAAACTCTTTACTCCAGTTGAACTCCAACTTTGTCTTTAGTAATTTCTTCATGGTGTGTGTTCGCAAAATTAGACACAAATGTATTGTAAAAATCTGTTATATCAATGGAAATAATCACTCCATCATATTTTGACTTGGTGACATTTTGCAAAAAACATTTACCAGTTCTGTTGGTTTTAGCTGTCCTTCCATCAAACGGTATCCCAAGAAATGTATTTCTCTTTTGTTAGATTTATATTTGGTTGCCTTTAATGTTAAACCTTTTACCTCACTTAGTTTAGCACCTACCTCACGCTGTTATCGTGTTATTCCCCGTTGCTTCTGTATAGCAATATACTGTCTTAATGTACTTTCCCCCCCTTTCACTCCTTTTAGAATACCTTCCTTTGGTCTCTGAAAAACAGATGCCACCAATATTTATGCAAATAGCAATCTGCAAAATCAATATGTTCCTTTAGAATCACAAGAGCTGTTAGCTCTTTAGGTTTGTCATGGAGCTTAACATGATGATATGATGATGCTAGATCCAATGTTTTGAAAACTAGAGATCCTCTCAACACCGTCATCATTTCATTTATGTATGGTTAGTGGTTAGGGCATTCCACCAGGTGCTTTAAAATTGTCAAAGAGAAGCAGCTAAATGAGTTTTAAAAACATTCCAGTGAAAATGTGTGTGGTTTAGATGAAATTTTAACCATTCTGCAAATGCCAGGGAATTACCTAGCTCTATGCGTGACAGTATGAAATACGCTGGCCCGCCGTTAGGCATGGGCAGTGTGGGTAGCTGCCCAGGGCCTCGCACTCACCTTACCAGCAGGAGGCCCGGCTGCAGTGCCCACAGGCATAATTCTCAGATGTAGCATTGCCTATACTGCTTGCTCCCTTTGTGCACCCTCCCGCATCCCTTTGTTTTTAGAAGCAAGATGTGCACTGTCCTGGCACATCACACTTTCATGGGTGTGGTGGCTTGTCAGGAGGGGGGATGATGATCAACAGCTAGCTCAGGAGGTCAGGCGGGGCAACACTTGTGTGAGAAAACGATGTGAAAGGCTTGTGTACCTTTTTGGAGGTGTTTCCAGGCAACAGGAGCAATCACTTTCCTGGTTCCTGGGGGTCTTCATGTTTTCTTTAGCTGTGTGTCCCTCCCTCAATTTCACAGCACTGGTTTTGTCTTTGCCACTGTGAGGCCCACCCCTCAGCATTATCCATGCTGTGAGACCCAACGAAAGGGTACCCTCGTTTAAGCCTAGTAGCTCTACATGATGGCTGAGATTCCCAGTATGTTATATGGTTTTGTTAAGCCCGCTGATACTCAAGGGTGTCTTGGCGCTAGTAGGAGAGAAACATTACATAACTATGAAGGAAGAGAAAAAAGTTAACTGAAAACCAATGAACAATAGCTGATAAAAACAATACTATGAGTTTAAAAAGAGCCAAGTTTGTAGCTCCTTCCTAAATTTCAACAGAGTTGGTTGAATGTGAGGAGGGACAGCAAACGGGTGGTATACTATGGTGGTGGGACCCTGTCCGGAGCCCCGTAGTCATGGTGTAGAGCTGCAAGGCCCAGGAGAGGGGTGTCTATCTCCTGGACCTCTCAGAACTGGACTGTGGCTATTATTCCCAGGGAGGGTGGTGTCCTTTCCATGGATGCAGCTACAATTGGTGCCACAGGTGCAGTGGCAGTGGGACACATTGAACCCTAAGAATGGCTGCATTTTCCCACCTTAACAGCAGTCAAAGGGCACCATTTTTCTTGCTTGCACCAGGGCACACTGTATTCTGGCTATGCTACTGGTCCTCTCCCCTAGGCCTTGCACTACTCAGCCATGGCTGCCAGACCTAGAGGAACAGGGCCTCTCCTCCTGGACCTCACAGCACTATACCATGGCTGCGAGGCCAAGGAGCATCCATAGTGAGGCAGCTGCCCACTTCAGATGGCAGCACTAATGCCTAGCCAACACATTAATATAGAAAGGCAATCAAAGGGTCTGGCTTGGCGGTAAGAAGTCGTTCACAAGCCAAGCCATGAATATTTTGGCATGTAATTTGTGCAACAGAAATGTGACAGATTCTCTTCAAAATTCAAAAAGTGTATTTCTTTAAGATGCAGAAGAAAGCCAACACGGACAAAGGGATGGAGAATCAGAAACTAATTTGTCCCATGACTCTTGCATGGATAGAGAGTGTGGTGCAGGAAGCCACTAATGCAATGTTCACTTGTAAAGAACTACAGCTGATGGGAAGACGGGTCGCCATGGTCAGGGAGTGTGCTGGGAGTTGAGTTATGCCCAGTCACGCTGAAGGCACATGCTGATCACAGCAGAGACATCGGACATAATCAGCCCGTGATGCTGAAGAAAGCGACATCTAATGGTCACCACAAAAGCACAAGGTTTATTCAAATAAAACATACGGGCAGCCACCCAGTATTTACAACCTTTTCAAATTGCTATTTGGTACTCATTTCCTCTGACTTCTGCAGCTTGAAATGCCAATTCAGACCCTCTACAATTTCATCCTGCAAAGTACACATCACATGCAAGCCTCTGCGGCAGACGCTCTGGTGCTATGAGCCACTTCACAAGTGAAGTAAAACAAGCTCTTACCCTCTTTTCATGTGATGCATATGTGCAGCCAATCACAGCTGGCTCACAGGCTACGGTTGCCTCCTCGCTCTATGCTGGCAGGGCATCACTTGTTCAGTGCTTGGCTTTCAGTTGTCAACCTAGTGTGTTCTGGGAGTCGTCGTGCTTAGCATCCATGAAGCCACCTGACAGCAACGTGCTTTAAGAGAGCAGGACCTGGGCATGGTGCTTGGACAAAATTAAGGTACTCGGACAAAATTAAGGTACTCAACACACCAGGACGCAGGTCCCACCAAAGTGAGTGAGAGCAGACACAAGGGAAAACTAAAGGCCTAACAGATCCCAAGTTAGCGAGCAGGCTGTGTAAAATGCACCTGTTTGAAACTGTGGGCAGGCACAAATAAATAAGCAACGAGTGAACACAATAAAGAAACAATGGTGGTCATTACAACCCTGGCGGTCGGTGTTAACGCGGCGGTAAAACCGCCAACAGGCCGGCGGAAAAATAAATGGAATTACGACCGTGGCGGCAACCGCCAACATAGACAGCCACTTTAACACTCCGACCGCCAAGCCGGTACAAACAAGCACCGCGGCGGTAACCGCCAACAGACTGGCGGAGGACAATGTACCGCCCACAGAATTACAACAGGCCAATCCGCCACCTTTTTCGGGGCGGATTCACCGCAAACAAAAACACGCCGGAAACAGGACTTGGAAGGGGAAACGCTCACCTCTACACATCCCAGGACGCCATGGAACCAGAACTTCAGATTCTTCCAGCCTTTATCTTCCTGCTCCTCTACCAGGAGCACGAACGCCGTCGGCGAAGACCACGGTGAGTACTGCACCTACGACACAGGGGAGGGGGAGGGGAAAAACAGTGACACAATCAACCATCCCACCCTCACCCACGACAACACACACACTAATGCATCATGATACATTACAGTTACAGCCCCCAACTCCCCCCCGGAAGAATGCAAGGACAAAAGGAAATGAGTCGAATGATTGTAATATATCCAAAGACAG
The DNA here is from genome assembly GCF_031143425.1 of Pleurodeles waltl. NCBI lineage: Eukaryota > Metazoa > Chordata > Amphibia > Caudata > Salamandridae > Pleurodeles > Pleurodeles waltl. The sequence goes on from NC_090450.1 coordinate 703,904,680, forward strand.
TAATAAATAATATATACATATATAAAGATATTCACATTATAAACAAATATATACACCAAGAATACAAGTCCAAGGTATTCCATTATCATAGTCCGTGGACCACTGGGCCCAAAAGGCATGGGCGAGGCCCACACTCAATACCCGAACAAGACGGAGAGAACACTGCTGGGGCATCAGATAGAAATAAAACAGGCACCTCAGGGGGAAGGGAAGGGGGGGGCACCTCAGCCGGATGTGTGCACGACGCCAGATCCACGAGGGGGCTCCATGCCCACTGTTCAATCCTGGGGAGTGCAAAGCCACAGTCTCTCAAGTCTCTACAGTGGGTGGTTTGCCCACTGTTCAATCCTGGGGAGTGCAAAGCCACAGTCTCAAGTCTCTACAGTGGGTGGTTTGCCCACTGTTCAATCCTGGGAAGTGCAAAGCCACAGTCTCTCAAGTCTCTCCAGTGTGTGGTTTGCCCACTGTTCAATCCTGGGGAGTGCAAAGCCACAGACTCTCAAGTCTCTCCAGTGGATGGTTTGCCCACTGTTCAATCCTGGGGAGTGCAAAGCCACAGTCTCTCCAGTGGGTGGTTTGCCCACTGTTCAATCCCGGGGAGTGCAAAGCCACAGTCTCTCAAGTCTCTACAGTGGGTGGTTTGCCCACTGTTCAATCCTGGGGAGTGCAAATCCACAGTCTCTCAAGTGGATAACATTCTCCACTGGTTTCTGGAGGGGGCTTTGTGCCCAGAGTGCTTCATCCTGCCAAGGACTGAGGTAGTGGATGTCAATATCCACTGGTTCTGGAGGGGGCTTGGTGCCCAGATTGCTTCATCCTGCCAAGGACTGAGGTAGTGGATGCCTTTCTCCACTGGTTCTGGAGGGGGCTTTGTGCCCAGAGTGCCTCATCCTGCCAAGGACTGAGGTAGTGGATGTCTTTCTCCACTGGTTCTGGAGGGGGCTTTGTGCCCAGAGTGCTTCATCCAGCTCGTGGCGGACGCAGTAGCGTCGGGATCTTTGGCGCTCACTGGCCTGCGGTGCTGGTGGGGGCGGTGTCCTGGGCAGCGGTGTCCTGGGCAGCGATGCTGGTGGCAGTCTTGTCCGGCAGGCAGATTTTCCCAGACTTGCAGGTTTTACTGTGCCCCTTCCCCACCTTGGATGGTGGCGCAGCTGCCTGCCAACTGTACCACTGAGAGCGGCTTTGGTGGCTGATTTCTGTACTCTCTCCCGCCGGGCACTGGCCAACTTTTTGTGCTTTACAGGTGGGGGACTGTCCGTGCTCTGGCTCCTTGCCACACTGGCTGCCCTGCTGCCTGGCCCACTCCAGAAGCCGGTTACTACTGGCACCACTAGAAGCCGGTTACTATTGGCACCACTGGTCCCGCAGATGTTGTGGCTGAGGTGCTGGGTTGGGACCTGGAGAGGCGGGCCCTAGAAGACTGAAGGGGTGGGGAAGGTGAGAGGAAGAGGTCAAGGTTGGACAGGAAAAGTTTTTGGGGAACACTGGGACGGGTAGATGGAGGGGGTTTGGGAGTGGAGGACTGACGTTGCTGACTTTGGGTTAAGGTGCATGGGCTGGAGGCTGTCGTGAGGTGGATGGCTGTTGGGTGGGTGTGTGGCTGCATTTGTGTAGTTTGGGAGGAGGGCTCACAGACACACTGGTACAGGACACAGGATGTGTGAATGGTAGTGGGGGTGGTGAGTGCACGTGAGCGGGGTGTGGTGGTGGGTGTGCTGGTGACGGACGTGGCTGAGGATGTAGTGCATGCAGGTGTGAGTGGAGACGAGACAGGGATGGAGGAGGGAGACATGGAGGGGGGGGGGACACAGTGGAGGCAGAGAATGCTGGTGTGTCTGCATGTGTATGATGCTTGCGTGAGTGCCTGTAGGATGTGTGGTGCTTATGTTTGCCAGCGCTTCCCTTGCGTGTTGAGGTGTGTGCATGCTGGTCTAATGGTGTGCTTGGGATAGGCTGAGGTACAGGGGTTTGGGTCTGGGTGGAGGAAGTTGGAGGGGGGAGGCTAGAGACCGGGACAATGGCTGCCATCAGTGCTGAGGCCAGAGTCTGAAAAGCTCGCTGATGGGCTGCCTGACCAGAATGAATGCCCTCCAGGTATGCATTTGTTTGTTGCAACTGCCTCTCTACACCCTGGATGGCAGTCTGCCCAACAGTGATGGACCTGGGGAGGTCAATGGCCTCCTCACTGAGGGCAGCAAGGGTGACATGGACAGGGGCTGAGGTGCCTGGGACGAAGGAGATGCCCACCCTCCTAGGTGAGTGGGCACGGAACACACGCTGAGGGGCTGCTGGGAGGGCGGTGCTGGTATGGGGGGGTGGCGGCTGTACCTGTAGATGCAGTGGGCACAGAGGTGCCCGCCACCGCAAGGGAGCTCCCATCAGAGGAGGAGTCCGTATTGCTGGTCTCAGCTCCTGTCCCCACCGTGGAGCTCCCCTCGCCCTCCGTCCCACTGGTGAATTCAGACTCTGTTGTGTCGCCCTCCAGGGCCATGTGGGATGCAGCTCCCTCCTGCTCCGGTGCCATTGCTCCTCCGCCTGATGATGCTAATGCACACAAGAACAGAGAGACCACAAAAAGTGGGGGGGGGGGGAGACAGAAGAAAGACATGTTGAGTGCATGCAATACTGCTACCGTTGGCGGACACTACAGACACAGAAGCCCCCTGCACTACGCCGTGCACTTGGAGTTCCCTAATCAATCCCAGGGACATGGGTTACAAGGCTATACCCGATTGCTGCACACATGGATGTCACAGGAGCCTGACTAGGTGTAGTTGGCACTGTACACAGGTGGGGTGGGGTGGAGTGCCACAGGGCCTGCCTTAAGAAGGGACCTTGCCTACTAAACTCGCCCTGGCATAGGGGAACCCACAGCCCACCTCCCCCACCCAGACACCTCCAATGCGCGCTGAATCAGCAGAATGAGAGTGTACTCACCCCCCTTGTGGCTGCTGTGATGCCCTGAAGCGCCCATCCAACTCCGGGTATGCCACCGCCAGGATCCTGAACATCAGGGGGGTCATGGTGCGACAGGCACCCCTCCCATGTTGGGAGGCCATTCCCAGCTGGTCCTCCCATCTTTTCCGGCAGTGGGTGCTCCGTCTGTCGTAGACCCCCAGGGTTCGGACTTCCTTGGCAATGGCGTGCCAAATGTCCTTCTTCTGGTGGGCTCTGACCTACAGGAATAGTACAGGGGAAAAGGAGAAGATATTACCGTCCGCACCGTCACAGTCATTGGCCCGCATCCCTACCCTTGCCATGACGCACATGCACTCACCGTCGTTTCATGCACTCCTCATTCTCACCCCCCCCTATCTTTCATCCACACCCCTCCACACAGGCATTGCCCATACAGCATGCTCACAGTGTACTTACCTGTTTGTCTGGAGGACCGTAGAGTAGCGTGTACTGGGGGAGGACCCCATCCACTAGTTTGTCCAACTCCTCCGTGCTGAAAGCAGGGGCCCTTTCCCCAGACACACAAGCCATTGTCTCTTCCAGACTGAGGTCACAGCAGCACTTGCAGTGTAGGTCGTCTCCTGTCGAAGATCAGGTATCAAGTGATTGAACAGAGAGAAAATGGCGGTCACGTCTGCGGCGGTGCGTACCGTCACCACCGGCATACATCATCATTGGCTCCTGGGACCCATAAGGTCCAATGTTAACCAATGCAGGATTGTGCCGCGGTCTTTGACCGCCTACCGCGACGGTGTACAACGCCAGCGCAGTTACCTCATATCCCCTTGTCCCACTTTACAGGTCAGGCAGATGCCATTTCAGGGGGCCACAAGGCATTATTTTGGACTGCGTCACACATATCTAAGCCTTGCTTAAACACTAATACAGGCATATGTGGATTTGCTAATATTTTCCAATTAAGCTGTGTTTACGTACCTCAGAGTTGGTTGACTCTCTGCTCGCTGTTCTCCTCCATAGGCTACAACTGCTGGGGCATGTGAGGAGATGGCGGCATCCTCCGGTGTACAGACCGCTGGTGGACCTGTCGACAATGGAGGAGCGACATGTGATCATCACCTATAGTCTTGATCGTACCACAATCCTGGAACTGTGTGCCCAGTTGGAGCCACACCTGATGTCAGCTATCCGCCATGCCACAGGAATCCCCCCTCAAGTGCAGGTGCCGTCAGTACTCCATTTCCTAGCAAGTGGGTCTTTTCATACTACAGTGGCCATAACATCAGGGATGTCCCAGCCTATGTTTTCCAACGTGTGATCCAGAGTGTTGTGTGCCCTGCTGAAACACATGCAGAGCTACATCGTTTTCCCTCGGGTGGAGGATTTGCCTACAGTGAAAGGTGATTTCTATGCCCTGGGACATATCCCCAACATTATAGGTGCCATTGATGGGACACATGTGGCCTTGGTCCCCCCACACAGGAGTGAACAGGTGTACAGAAACCGGAAGAGTTACAATTCGATGAATGTGCAGATGGTGTGTTTGGCAGACCGGTACATCTCCCATGTGAATGCCAAATTTCCTGGCTCAGTGCATTACGCTTACATTTTGAGGAATAGCACCATCCCTTATGTGATGGGGCAACTCCAGAGGCACCGTGTGTGGCTATTAGGTGAGGACATGGACCCAATACAGTGTGACTAGGTGTCTGGGTCTGGGGATGTCCCTATGAGTTAGTGTGTGTCTAACAGTTGTCCCTCGACATTTGCAGGTGACTCTGGTTACCCCAACCTGTAATGGCTGCTGACCCCAGTGAGAAATCCCAGGACAAGGGCAGAGGAACGCTACAATGAGGCCCATGGGCGAACTAGGAGGATTATAGAGCGGACCTTCGGCCTCCTGAAGGCCAGGTTCCGGTGCCTCCATATGACAGCTGGTTCCCTATTCTACTCACCAAAGAAGGTGTGCCAGATCATCGTGGCCTGCTGTATGCTTCACAACTTGGCTTTGCGACGACAGGTGCCTTTTCTGCAGGAGCATGGTCCAGATGGAGGTGTTGTGGCAGCTGTGTAGCCTGTGGACAGTGAAGACGAGGAAGCAGAAGAAGAGGCCACAGACAACAGGAACACGGTGATCCTGCAATACTTCCAGTGAGACAAAGGTAAGAAGACAACACTGGCTGCTACATCTGATTAAATTGTTCTACCTCTCATCTGTCTGACATTTTCACCCAGTGTATGATCACTGAGTTGTCACTTTCCCTTACGATTTCACAGATGTGGGTCCCACTGTGTGACATCTGCTTTGTTTCCGCATGGACTAGAGCTGTGTGACATAGGTATGTTGACATTACATTTGATATAGCATTTTGCCACTGTTATTGCTACTACACATTTTCGAAAGCACAGACAGACTCCTCATTGTTTTGTGATTTAAGGGTATTTATTTAAGTGCTCAATAGTGGAGGGGGTTGTAAAATGGTCAGGGGTGATGGTGGAGGAATGTCCATGGCAGAGTCCAGTCTATTAGTCTCACAGGTGCATTGTCCAAAGGGGCATAGGAAGTGGAGCTGGGGCAGTTTAAGTATGGACAGGATGACAAAGTGGGACAGAAGGATGACAATCAGGGTGGTCTCATTTCTTGGTGGGGGTCTTGGTATTGTTCTCTGTCTTTGTCCTGGATCTCAGAGACCGCTTGCGGGGTGGTTCTCCATCTGCAGGGGGTGGGGTGCTGGTGTGGTGGTCCTGTGGCGGTGCCTCCTGTCCACTAGCGCCTGCAGAGGTGGTGGGCAGTTCATCGTCCAGGCTAGTGTCAGGGGCCCCTTGTTGTGCCACGGTGTCCCTCCTGGTGTTCACGAGTTCCTTCAGCACCCCTACAATGGTGCCCTGGGTGGAATTGATGGATTTGCGTTCCTCCCTGAAGCCCAAATACTGTTCCTCCTGCAGCCGCTGGGTCTCCTGAAACTTGGCCAGTACCATTGCCATCGTCTCCTGGGAATAGTGTTAGGCTCCCATGATGTTGGAGAGGGCCTCGTGGAGAGTGGGTTCCCTGGGCCTGTCCTCCCCTGTCGCACAGCAGCCCTCCCAGTTCCCCTGTGTTCTTCCTGTGCTTCTGTCCCCTGAACCGTGTGCCCACTACCACTACCCCCAGGTCCCTGGTGTTGTTGGGGTGGTTGGTTAGCCTGGGTTCCCTGTTGTGGTGGACACACTGCTGCTTGACATGTCCTGGGGACAGAGGTATGGGCCTGCTGGGTGGGTGCTGGTGTTTCCAGAGGGGGGAAGCTTTGTAGTGGCCTGTGCCAGTGTGAGGGGAACCGACTGTCCCGAGGTCCCAGATGGGCCGGGCTGGTCATCTTGATCCAGTTGGACAGAGCTGCTGTCATCACTGTGGGCCTCTTCTGTGGGTGGAGAGGACATATCTGGACCCTCCTGTCCGGTGACATTGGGTAGGGGTCCTGTAGGGATGTGAAGGCATGATTATTGCATCTGTGTGTGCCATGGTGTGCAATGGGTGGGTGACCCTGTGTGCTTGCATTCCTGTGTAGGACCTTGTGTGATAATGGTTTAGGGGGTGTATGGGTATGTGCAGTGGCCATGCTTTGGTGATGGGTGTCCATGCTTTGGTGTTACATGCAGGGCTTGGGATGTGTGGTTTGTGATATTGGGACATACGTGAGCAGTTGGAGTGATGGGGGTGAGGGCGAGGGTGGGGGTATGTGATAGCATGCAGGTGGGTGGGGGATGAAGTAGTTAAAGGTTTGACTTACCAGAGTCCATTCCTCCTGCTACTCCTGCGAGGCCCTCAGGATGCAGTATAGCCAAGACCTGCTCCTCTCATGTTGTTAGTTGTGGGGGAGGAGGTGAGGGTCCGCTGCCAGTCCTCTGAACCGCAAGGTGGTGTCTTGAGAACACGGAACGCACCTTCCCCCGTAGATCGTTCCACCTCTTCCTGATGTCATCCCTAGTTCTTGGGTGCTGTCCCACTGCGTTGACCCTGTCCACGATTCTTCGCCATAGCTCCATCTTCCTAGCTATGGTGGTGTGCTGCACCTGTGTTCCGAATAGCTGTGGTTCTACCCGGATGATTTCCTCCACCATGACCCTGAGCTCCTCCTCAGAGAACCTGGGGTGTCTTTGCGGTACCGGTACCATGGGGTGGGGTGGGTGATGTGTGGGGTGGTGTGTGTTGTGATGTTTGGGGTGATATTTAGAGGTGTGTTGTGTGAGGTGCTTTGATGTTGTGTGAGTGAAGGTGTTGAGTGCCTGTGGATGCTAGTTTGTAGATGGTGGTGTCTCTTTCTGGCCTTCAGTCCCAATTGTTGACATAAGGGTAGTGGGTGATGTGGGTGGGTGTTTTATATTGTATTGGATGTGTGGGAGTGGTGTTGTATGTGTATCAGGTGTGTGTATTTTGAATTGTCCAATGTGGTAGTGTTTTGTAAATGTGTGTGTATTTTGAGCGCGGCGGAGTGTACCGCCAATGGAATACCGCGGTTGAAATACCGCCGCGTGGATTCGTGGGTCGTGATAGTATGGGCGTGTTCCTGTGGGCTTGACGGTGGAGGTTTTGTTATCGCCAGTTTATCACTGACCTTTGGTGTGGCGGACTTGTGTGGGTGTCTGGATTTTGGCGGATTCCGAGCTGTGGGTCATAATGACCGTGGTGGAATTCCGCAGCCGCGGCGGTGTGTTGGCGGTCTTCTGCACGGCGGTAAGCAGCTTTTACCGCCAATGTTGTAATGACCCCCAATGTCTAAAAACCTGGCATCCAACTAAGAATATTTAATTAATTAAAGCTGAAACTGTACAAAGACAAAAGATCATAATACTTGGAAGTATCCAAATGGGCAAGCAATGACACGGAATGGAGAAGGGGGAAGCAGCAACGACGGAGGAAACAACAAGAAAAAAAGTACCTCAGTTCGAGTGTAAGTAGCAGAAGTAGTCCAATAACGAAATTAACAGGTATTTGGTCCATGATCCAGGGAAGGGACAAGCACACTGGAAGAAAGTAAAACCAGAATGCGATGACCAATGAAAATTATGGAAATGAGTGTGACAATGAAGCCAATCAGTGGCTAGAAATGGGTGGGCTCTAAGCCTCTTTTAAGATAATGAAATGTTTTTCAAATTACATCTAATATGCTGTCTCAGGCAAACACTAAAAAAGCAATCAGACTGCAATAAAATATTTGCCTAGGATCACACACTTGGTCAAGCTGGGAAACTGAGATTTATCGGATTACAGTTCAGCCACGAAATGGGTATCTCTTTCCTTTTGTTTTACATCAAAGGTTATTGTTTGTTTTGTTTTGAATTCTTGGAGCATTAGGTAAGTTCATGAGGTTAGTTACACAGAACACATGAAATATCTGCCTGTTTTGGGCTCAAGGGTCCCCGAGAACCTCTGGCTGTGTCAGCGGCTGGGATATGGCTCAAGCCCTCAGTGGCTCGCCCATATCTCCTAGTGACCTGTGCATAATGTCATATCAGTTCACAATGATGCAGCTTCCTACTTCAGATATCAGCACTACTGTCCTGTGCATAAGGTTATATCAGTTCATAATTCTGCGGTTTCATACTGCAGGTGGCAGCACTACTGTGTTGTGCATAAATCCTTATGAGTTCATAGTACTGCAGCTTACCTGGATTGGATTGCAGCACCACTGCTTTGAGCACAGGACCCTATAATTTCACTGTGCTACAGAATTACTTCCCTGTTCAGGAGCAAGTGAAACTAACTCACACTGACCAATGAGAGCGACCATGAAGCCAATCAGTGGTAAGTAATGGGTGGGCTCAAGTGCTTAATTTGAGCCGGTTTTCTCAAGCATTTACTGTGGGCAAAAGACTCATATGGGAAAGACAGGGGAAGAGAAAAGCGAAAAAGCGTCACAAAGGCAGAAAGCAGCAAGATGCAGGAGTGAGATGAAGGGGCAGGCAGTAGCTGTAAATGGATTAAAGAGGCCCAAGATGGCTTCAGGATCACGCTGCCTCAGTATTCCGTGCTCGCGCACTTAATTGCAGCAGCCGCATGTTTCAGAGGAGAGCTTTGGGCACCAGTACATTTGTATTTACAAATTAAGCACTAGCGGGATCTAAGCCTCCTTTAAGCTAACTAAATGCTTTGCAAGCAACAGCGCATATGCTGTCTCAGGCAAAAACTAAAAAAGTAGACAGGCTTCAATAAAATATTTGCCTAGGATCACACACTTTGGTCAAGCTGGGAAACTGGGATTGACCCCAGGTTTTCTGGTTTTAGATCAGTTTGCAGTTCAGCCACGAGATAGGTATCGCTTTCTCTCTCCTGTTTTACATTGAAGGTCATTGTTCATTTTGTTTTGAATGAGGTTACACCGTGAGGTTAGGTACACAGAACATATGAAATCTCTGCCTGTTTTGGGCTTAAGGGTCCCAGAAAAGCTTAGGCTGTGTCAGAGGCTGGGATATTGCTCGACCCATTAGTGGCTCATCCATCTCTACTAGTGCCCTGTGCATAAGGTCATATCAGTTCATAATTCTGAAGCTTCCTACTGCAGGTGGCATCACAACTGTCTTGTGAGTTCATGGTACTGTGACTTACCTGGTTTGGATTGCAGCACCACTGCTCCGAGCATAGGACCCTATAATTTCACTGTGGTACAGCATTTCTTCCCTGTTCAGGCTTTAAGTTCATAGTGCTGCAGTACTGCAACCCTGCAATCCTACAGGTTCTGCTTACAACTTAATGATGCTGCAGTTTCATAGCCTGCAGTGCAGCTATCTCGCCCTATGCAGGTGAACATAAACTTTCACAACTCCATAGTATCCCAACATAAACTGAGCAAAGGTTCGACTCCTCTGCAGCTCTAGTATACATGTTATACTAGACCTTATGTTGCAAGGTTGACTTTCAGCTAGTCCTTTATATTCAACCTACAGCACCAAGTATACAGGATAAAGGTGATTCTTGGTGCTGTTGGCTTAAAGTCATACTCAAAATGTTATAAGTTAACAGCTGTATTGCCCTTTACAGAGCTCACAATTGTCTGTGAGGAGGATGAGCTTCTTGGTAGCATCGTGCAACCAGACAACGCACAGTAACAGAGACTTGACTTCATATATATCTCCTGCAGTAATATCGTTCACATAAAGGTCACTCTATGAAGAAGAGAATATTAGGCAGGATTGTCTTTGTGCAGGAAGGGACACGTTTCTGCACAAAAATAACCCTCAAGGCCTTTTCTTCTTTCTTAATGTGCTGCAAGAGGAAGCAACAATGAGAAATAAAGAGATTTCTCCTCTTTGTGCCTCCCATGGGAAAGCATTGCATTTTGACTCATTTCCAGGTTTACCCGTGTTGGGAAATCTGGGAATGTTGCAAAATCCATTGGTGGATGCGTGGGAACGCCCACGCTCCACCAATGGAACGCCTTTCCAAGGCAGAGTAAAGCAAGGCAGCAACTTTAGCTGCCTTGTGTTACTCCATATTTACCAAGCAACTCAAGGTGGCCTTCTGTTGCTTGGTAAATCAGACTTAAGGATTGTATTGCCCTTGCAACACCGTGCGTGACTCAAAGGCAATACAATCCTGTGATAAATCTGGTCCTGTTGATTTTTTTGTCATATCTGCTGCCAGTGCTGCCCACACAGATGCATATCTCGTAGCAGAAAAGTGCAGTTGAGCAGCTGTGAGAGTCACAGAAAAAGGCACCTCCACCAAACCTTAGTAATGCTCTCCTGGCTTCACTGCAAGCATCACTCGTTAAGACTTTGGCTCTGCTGTGCTGCCTCTCCTGCAGGTGCTTTACACAGAAAACCTTTATTAGCTAGTTCCCATTCCTATCCTGGGACTCATAGCCATGAACCAGCATTACAAGGCCTAGGAAAGAGGGCAAAGGTACTATGGAACCACATAATTGTAAGTCAGTAGTGATAAATAATATTATACATTTTACAGGCTGTTGGGGTGATATGGGTCTTGTAGCCCGGGCTAAGGGCATATGCTGTTAAACGCTTTTGGCTTATAAATTATTGCACTTAGGTAATTTCACATTTAACAATGTCGGTTTGGGTGGAAAATCCCAGGATGCTGATTGAATCCTTAATGATAATGTTTTGTGGGGACACATGTGCTTTACAGTCTTTCAAATAAAAAGGTAACCTCACGTGCCCATGTATTGAGTTCCTAATTGCAATACTCTACAAGTTTGCAGTAGAAGATCAAGAAGAAATTCAAGGTAACAATGATACCGTAACAATAAGGCCTTCACTCTTCTTGGGTTAAATAGGAATGTGCTCTTTAATTGAGATTACAATTTTTACAAAATTACAATGTACTTATTTTTCCTGCCTCAAAATTCACTTGGCGAGTGCACTCGAGGGCTCTAAATGAGGAGGCCGCACTGTAACACATCGATGGTAAGCATCCACATGGGACTTTGGAAAGGACAGGGGAAGTAAAGGCCTCACCACGGCCTAGATTTGTCCCGACCCACTGAAGTGTAGCAGGCAGGCTGGGACTTGACTCACGTGGTTGGCGGCCGGGTGCCTAGACAAGCCCCGAACTCCCCTCTGCGGGAGGCCGAGCAGAGTGCGTTGTCTACTGCCCACAGCAGAGATCTGTTAGAATGCGCGAGCAGGAAGGGGTAACTGCAAAACGACCGTTAGAACAATGCAGCATGACGACCCATGTGGCGTTTGCGAACCTAGAATTTTCAGAACAATGTGAAAACCAAGCTGCAAGCATAAGATACCAAGCACCGCCTAGCCCGCGGACTGGTCGCAGTTAAAGCTAACATAGTTTTTAAGCCACCACATAGATGTGAGCCTAAGAGTAATAAATAGCAAGACCCGGAGGGGCGGGGGCAGTTGAGAGCCGGCCGAGCTTGCATGTTCATACCTGCCTGGTGTCTGTGTACTTATTGGGCCCTGAGCCTGTGTTTGTTTGTCGCGCCCGTGCTAGGCCTTTGTCCCTTGAGCCTGCAGAGCACAAACACTAGGTTTAGACAGAATGGACATGCCTGAGAGACACCATTAAATATTCTTGAGGAATATGGATTGTTAGACATCTGGAGCACCAGGCACCCTAAGGTTGAAAATACACGTACTATTTCGCATTCCAAAATTCCCTGTCGATAATCGATTTCTGACTGTGCACGAGGGAAGTTGTGAGTTTGATGACCAACATTGCTCCTCTCCCACAAACATACTCAGACCATTCTCCAGTGGTACTAAGCCCCCCACACAAGTAAGAGCACACAAGATGTAGAGATTTCATCCTACTACATTATTCAACAGCATGTTTAGAGAAGCTATCCGACAGGCTTATAAGCAAAGGACTGGTGGACATATATGCAGTACTTTGGGGCCCAATTAAGACTATGATTTAGGGTGAATGCATTTTCAAGGACATGGATACTGAAGTCAAACTCCATTAGGCTTAAAACACTGGTTTATAGAATTAAAGCTCTAGAGAAGGCACAATCGAATTCTAAATGTCCCAAAATACTCTCAGAGATGCACTCCAAGATTCTTGAATACAAAGAAGAGACAGACAGGGTGATACATTTCTTGGGAACATATGTAGTGATGGGGAAAGACCAGGATATATGCTTGCCTGCAACATCTGCCCACAGTAGGCAGCATCATGTAGAATGTGAAGATAGAATAATAGTGTGCCACCAAAAAGATATCCTACTGGAATTCACAAAATTGTATGCCAAGCTTTATTCTTTACAGAACAATATTGGTAGTAGCAAGGTGCATAAATATTTAGATGATGCATCTTGGGTGCAGTTGTAGGCAGTGGAGCGAGAGGTGTTATGCTATCCAACAGCAATGAACGCAATAAAAAATGTAACTAATAGTCTGGGTTATGGCCAGGCGCCAGGTAGTGACAGGCTCCCATCAGAATTTTGAAGCAATATGCTGAAGAGCTGGTGCTATATTTACTGATGGTATATGAAGTGGCAAAAGTCAGTGGGATATTACTGTCCTCGCTCCATGAAGCATTTGTCATAATGCTACTGAAACCCGGCAACCCCCCCTCCAATAATGAGATTCTTATAGACCCTTGTCTTTCATAAATGTAGATGCCAAAGTCATAGCTAAACTATTAACAAATAGGCATCTCCACCTGATCCATGGACTGGTTGGGCCAGACCAATCCGGTTCCGTTCCAGGCAGATCAATGGGAGATAATCTGCAGACACTAATTGCCGTTAAGCACAAAATAGAACCTGAACACCGGGCAACAGCTACTTTTCTGGATTCAACAAAGCTTTTGACTCCATTGAGCAGTATTTTCTATTTGTGGTGCTGGAAAGAAATGGTCCAGTCAAGATTTTGTGAACTGAATTAAACTGCTGTATGTATATGCTCTGGCAAGAATAAAAATAATTAACCAGCTCTCCGCACCAATACACATGGAAAGGGTAACAACACAACGCTGTCACTTGTCAGCTATTTTGTTTGCTTTGTTATAGAACCTCTGCAGCCTGCTTAGAGACTTCCATCATAACCATGGCATAACATTTGGAAAGCAAAAAATGCTGATGTCCTTGTACGCAGATGATATTCTTTTATTAGTCAAAGATCCAAAGGATCTTGTGTTTGGAAGATGATTGGTGTAGGAAGCTGGCTCTATATGGTGCTCTAAAAAGAAGTACACAATGCAGAACGTCTAGTCGATTCCCAATTGGTTTGCAGAGGCAAAAGTAGATAGGACTAATGCTCTATTTTTGTGGTAGTGTAGGCGTATCAAAGGGTAGTGCTAAGCATTTGTTCAACTCACAGAGGCAAATCATGGGACACACACAAAGAATAAATCTGAGACCAATTTAGAAAAATAACACTTCTTTTTATATATATATATATATATATATATATATATATATATATATATATATATACACACACACACACTTTAAACCCACAATCGTCATTATGAGGTAAGTGCGTTTTTAAGCATCAATACTTTTCAATAGCAAAAATCGACAGTGCAATTTCAGAGTTGTATTTTCCTATGGAAGGAAAACACATTCAGCAAACAAGCACATTACGAGGACTCACAGGACCAATCTCGGAGACTTAAGGTAAGTACTGGGCAACGGTCAGGACCACACCAACAGGTCACTCCTGGCAGCACTGGTGTGGCCATGTGCAGAGGTGCAGTACGTGTCATGTGACCAATGTATTTCAATGGGGATTAATCACCGTATGTTTAGGCTGCAGGCTCGGTCTGGGGGCCAGTCGGGGACAACCAACAGGTAAGTTGCAAAAGTGGGGTGCTTGGGGTGCTGTAGGTGCACCTTTGGTCCTCTTCTCCAAGGCCCAGGGGCGATGGATGAAGGGGTGCCCTTTGGCTTGGGGTTTCCTTGTCCTGGAGCACTCGTGATTGGGGAGTCCTGTGGTCTGAGGCTGCAGGTGTCGCCTGGGAGTCTAAAGGGGGTGAAACCCGGGTGGACTCGACCGCAGGAGTGCTGGGGAACAACAGGGGCCCATTTCCACTGTGGCCGGCAGCATCAGGTGCAGTGGTTGCTGTAGACCTCAGTATTCTCTCTCCTCAGAGGCTACGGGAAAGGGGGCCTGCTTGCAGAGGCTGCAGGCGAATTCAGGGATTCCAGGAGGGGTGAAACCATGAAAGACTCAGACTCTGGACAGCTGGGGGACCTTGCTGGCACCGTTGGTTTGCTTCACCTCAGGTTGTGGACATCTGGTGCAGTGGTGACTTCAGGTCAAAAGCAAAGCAGCCACAGACAAACCCTTTTAGTTCTTTTAGCATATTGCTGAATATGTTTTTTGGTTTGCCCCTTGCTATGCAACAGGATTATTTGAGGAGAGGGAGGAGGAGAGTAGAGAGGATCTTCAAACAGAGGATAAACCTTTTTGGGATATCCAGCCAAGATGTTATGGCCAGATACTGTTTTCCCTCCGATTACCATCTTGGAAATGGTTTGTGAATGGGAGCAGGATCTTGGCTCTGTGACCTGCTGCTCCTGCGCCATCCCAGCCTATCTCAGGATCTTAGCAGCTCTCTATTTCTTTGCTACGGTGTCATTCCAGAGGGTCTCTGGTGACCTTGTTGTTCTGTTATACTCAGTGCTTAATTTGTGTTTGTTGTTTCCGGTGCTGAGCACCGGCACTTATTTTTGAGGGCCGGCGCTTATTCTTCTGCCTCAAGCATTTGCTGCAAGCAAATGATACATATGGGAAAGACTGAGGACGGAAAAAATATGAAAACGCGTCACAAAGGGAGAAAGTAGAAAGCTGCTAGAGTGAGCTGAAGGGGCTTTATATGGATTGAAGAAGCCCGAGATGGCTTCAGGATTATGCCGCCTCAGTATTCCGTGTTCCCACATTTAATTGCAGCAGCCGCGTGTTTAAGAGGAGGGCTTTCGGCACGGCACGTTTTTATTTACAAATTAAGCACTGGTTATACTTCAGACTGAGACAAAAACTATGTAAAAGGATTGCAAAGAATGCAGCACTCTTAGTTTGAGTAATTAATTTATTAAGGCACTTCCCAAGTTTCATGCACAGAGAAAATAATGTGAGCTTTTATTTTCAAGTACAGTAACACACATGCAATTCTAGGAATAATAATACCAGTAGAATAATAATGATTACTAAAACAAAGAGAATGCAAAACTTCAGCAATTAATGTATATATATATATATATATATATATATAGTGACTGCGTATTCATGCATGCACTCGGCAAAGCTAAAAATAAGAATTCAAAATGCATCACCATGGGGGTTGACACAGACATCCCTTCATCTGCCGGCTTCAGGTCATGGAACCCTCGCAACCGAAAGAGGGAGTCTACCACCCACAGGGGGATTCTGAGCAAGGCATCCCTCCTCAGAATGACTTCCTTCTAGTCCCAGCTGTCAAGCTTCCTCCCCTTATATCCTTTAAACAAACTGGAGAGGAGAATTCTAGAAACTCTCCCTCCAAGCCGGTAAGTTGTTGTTCAAACGCTGGCCGTACCAGGTCAGTGTTGAAAAGAACACGCTAGAGACTGGCCAACTCTCACAGTGTTTTTCCAAGACCAAGCTGTTCCCTGCTTTTCCATGAACATTCTCAGCCTGGTACATCTTATCATCCTTATTCCCCCAAGTTATGTTCCCATCCTCGATAAAACATGGTGCACAAGGTGTGTGCAGAAAAATACCTGCGCCACCATTGTGATATGTGTGGAGCTAAGCTAAGCACGAAATGGAATCAGGTGGTCAAGATGGAGCTGGTGGTTAAATACAAATAGCATTACACTTATGGGCATCTCCCAGGCAAGCCAGTCCCAATGCCTGCATCAGGTACTGATCTGCATCAATAGGAGAGCCCATCGCCACACACAAATTCCACGTACACTGGCCAGAAGACAAAGGGTCACTAGGGATTCCTCCCTCATTTCCCTCTTCTCATGTGTGCTGGGTGCAATTGATTACACTCATGCTGCTGTACAGCCACCTCGCGACAATGCATGCATCTTCTGCAACAGACACCGCTGGCACTCCATCATGCAGGGTGTCGGTGAGGCCAGTGGTAGCTTTATTGATGTCCATGCTGTGTTACCAGGCAGTAACCATGACAGCTATGTATTCTGCAGGTCACCTCTTGCCCGGCGGATGGCAGCGGGAGAATTTGGCAACATGTGGCTACTGGGTAAGTACCAAGAACCACACAAGTATGATGAGTGTAATTATGTTTGTACATGTGCACAACCATTAGACAACACTAATCTTCATGCCGCATCCATGCCCCCAATCGACACAGGATGTACCATTTCATACAGCATGTAATGTACAGATGCATGAGGGACATATACGAATATTACTCTGTCTCCTTCCTCAGGTGATGCTGCATATGCACTCTCCCCTCATCACCCACCATACAGATGCGCCACCATAGGGCACACAGATGTACATGAGCCATCATTGAGCGCAGTTTTGCACTCTTGAAGTTAAGATTCAAATAGCTCAACCGTACGGGGGGATGCTGCTGTACTCACCTCAAGTTGTGTGCAAGATCGTAGTAGCCTGCTCTGTTCTGCACAACATAGCACAAAATCAGGGCTTACACATACCTCTGGACCCTCAGCTAGGTCAATCAATCAATTCGTTTTTGTAAAGCGTGGATACACACCTGTGAGGGTCTGAAGGCGCTGAGAGGGAGGGGAGGGGCCTCATCCAAAGAGCCTTGAGGTTCTTCCTGAAGGTGGTGAGCGACAGGCTTTGTCTGAGGTGCAGGGGGAGGTTGTTCCAGCTCTTTGCTGCGATGTAGGTGATGGATCGTCCTCTGGCGGTGGGTTTATGAATGAGAGAGATGGTGGCCAAGGCCATCTGTGTGGAGCGGAGGGATCTGGCGGGGATATGGAAGTAAATGCAGTGGTTTAGGTAGGCTGGTCCTGCATTGTGTATGGCCTTGTATGTGTGGGTGAGTAGATTGCAGGTGATTCGTTTCTCGACGGGGAGCCAGTGGAGGATCCTCAGCTGTTGGGAGATGTGTTCTAGGCATTGAAGGTCCAGGATGAGTCTGGCGGCGGCATTCTGAATCCGGGCAGCCGGCCATTGTACAAAACAGAGGGCAGGGTATGCAGTTGAGTGACCAGCTGGTTGACACATTTTTCACTAGAGCAACATGTGTCATGGCCTTCATGTGGTTGCAGTCTGGTGATGATTGGTGGACTAACACTCTGTCCTCAGTTCTTCCTGGACAGTGTCACAAAAGGGTCTGCTTCACAAAGAGCCTCATCCTTTGGGCGAAGATGCCACATCAAAGGGTGAGTGTCTGTTACCAAGAGGAAATTCCCGCTATGAGATTTTACAATGTAGTGATCCTGACCCAAGTGAAGTGAATCCTCTACAACTGTGTGACCTCTGTCCCAGGGGCAGAAGCCCCATGTGTCCAAGGTCCCTTGTATTTGTGTGTGTGGCAAATCATATGGTGGTGTGGCCATGTTTCTTACATAGATAGACCATGGAACTGATGCACCAGTGTTGAGACATGAATAGTTCATGCTCATAGCTGACATGTTTGGCAGCTGCACGTGGGATGTCCCACTGCAGACCTGTTGTGATTTATAGTGGAGATTGGGCATTTTGTCCCTGTTTCTCCATGGAATGGCTGAGAGTACAAGACCCTGAATGCATTATGATCATCTTGCACAGATCAGCACATCATGACTGGACCAGGTAAATTTGGCAGGGCTCCATGATCACAAACAGTCTTCCTCGTGAATCAGACTAACACCTACTGGTCACGTTCTAAATGTGTAGCCATTTTTTACTGTGTGTAATGGAGAGTGCATCACTCATGGAAGTCTCATGTTACCTAATGATGGCATGTCACTGTATCCTGTCAGACCAACAGGCACCTTGCGAGACATAGAACATGGACTATCTGTGCAGGTAATTTTAGTTTAACATGTACCCTGCTCCACAGGTGCATCTTGGACTATCACACTACCCTGCAGCATGCAGTGGATGAACTCCATTGGCTGTCTCCTACAAAGTGCCCCAAATATGCATCATGGATGCGCTCCCGCTCTGTGCACCCCCAAGGCACATCTGTAGTGCATATCCTGATGGGGTACGCTCCGGGTGCAGTTGATCCGCAGTTGGGAGGCAGAATTCAGAGACGGGCCAGAACCCAAAAGTGTTTGTCCAGGAAATGACACAGAGGAAATGCAAGACAGAAAGTTCATGACAGGAAGTTGCAGGCAGCCATTTTGTTGTCATTCTGAGTCATCCCTACCTCCAGACAGGATGCTCTGTCATCCTGCTGCTCTATTTACCCTATTCAATTAGAGGACACCCCCCTTCAGCGAATGTGAATTGCACATTTTAGCCGGGTAGTGCTGGACAATTACCCTCAGCTTTATGGGGGGCCAGGGGACCATCTGAGCAACGCAGCATGCGTCAGTCTCTAGGAGGAAATTGCACAGCGCTGCAGTGCAGTGGACATATACCACCAGCGGGCCAGGACGTGCTGCAATCGCTGGGAGGACCTGAAATATTGGGCACGACTGAGGGCTCAAGAAATAGCCAGTTCTCCCAGCCACACGATCACTGGCCCCGCCTCACCCCACTGTACAGGAGGGTCCTGAGGACAGCCTGGCTGACCCTCCGTGCCCAGCTGGAGAAGTTGGAATAGCAGTTTCCTTGTAAGTGCATGGGCTGCATACTGCGCCTGGTAGTATGATGTGAGTGGTGACTGAGCTATACCAACATGTATCACATGTCAACATGTACACATACTGAGCAATTTCTGCAGCAGTCATAAGGTCGATGCCCCATTGGACCATATTGGAAGCACTAATCAGAGTGCATCCTGGGACTTGTAGTGTACTGACCACTACAAAGCAAATAGCTATTACTCTTGCAATTATATGAAAACAAATCAAAGCCAACACCATGACTGGTGAACCAAGGGCCTTATCACTGCTCGGTGCAATGGCAAATGGATGGCCCAGACACCGTCCAGTGTAGGGTCAAGACATTTATTTTTGGTGTTGGATGCCGTATCATGCATGCCTTTTTGTGTGTGTTTCATCAGTGTAAAGTATCATTTCATGTATCTTGGAGTAAAGGCTGACTTTGGAATACTTGTCTCACACAAAATGATACCAACATTTCCAAAGGAAAACAAATGCACATGTCTTCACAACAGTAGCTCGTATGTCCTATGTAACATCTAGCTAGCTGAGCCAACTTTGCACACTTGCCATCTTGTGTACAGCACCGATGGGCAGTCATGACATGCCAAATGTGGCACATGCCATGTAGATTCACTGATCTTTACAGGGATCCTCCAATACATAGACTCACAGCTTAGCAAAGGTCAGAACCAAGCACTGTTGTTTACATGTACACCTATTCAAGCATTTTTGGGGAATCACACATGAGATGATGTGATATTTTGAGACTATCCAGTCTGCACTTGACAGGGTGATCATGGACATGTGCTTTGGGGTGGGCAGCTCTATCCAGACTATGTCCCAACTACTACTTGTAGACTGATGTGGGAAGATGACTGGGTAGCAAGGACAGGAAACCCTTGTCACAGTGTACTAAGGTTAACTTGGACATTTGTCCAAACTTTCACACATACAGCTTTTATGGCCTTTGTGAATCTGGCCTAGATATTGCAACATTGCTTTGTCACTAAAGACGTGTATACTCCCCACAGTTGAGATAGAAGTCAATGTGTGAGTTATGTATGGACATCTCAGAGATAGTAGACATATATATATGGGATCTATGTCACCTGGAATTGGTTAGTGAGATCAAAGGAGAACACAGTCAGCACTTGCTTCTTATACTCATGTACCGTGCCCTGAATTGGACAACAACTACATAATGTACTTACTTCTTTTTCAGGGGCCCCGGCTGGCCCAGAAGACCAGGGAGAGGACCATGAACCGAGCAGAGTTTCCTGGGGAAGTCAGTAGGCACTGCCTCTTTCATCCACTGAAGAGGAAGAGGAAGGGGCGGGACAAGGACTATCAACAGGCAGGGGGAATGGGCCCATACTGATGGACACAACAGCAGACAATGACAGGGTGGAGGCTGCAAAAAACTGTAGTGGGGTCCTCTTGCACAGGACACCTCCGGCTTGGGGGAGAAGGGGATTTTGCCTGTCCCCCGGACATTAAAGAACTTGACCTGCTAAAGGTGTCCCTGTTCATGTCTCTTTTGCCGGCCGTCTTGCGATGGCCAGCCTGACATGCGCACTTTAAATATCAGCTGGGCTAGAGAAAGCACAGGCCTCCAGTGCTTTTGTGATAGCTAAAAGAGCCCGCTCCCACTAATCCTGACGCTGGTTTCATGCTAGTTAACAGCATGAAACCAGCATCTGAATTGGCTTGTGCAGTTTCCTGGGTCCTGTGACCGTTGCACATCAGAGCTGGGAGAAACGACACGAGGAGAGAAGGTAGTCAACAGCAAAGTGCTTTTTTTTAAAAGTTATTTTTATTGTAGCCACCTTCCTGCCCCCCCCCCCCCATATTGTAAATACAAGCTAGCCGCTACTGCTGTACATGAGATTCCAAAGGGTGGAAGTGGACAGGGGCTGCTGGTGTTTGGCGCTTAATTAAGAAAAGATACTTTGCCCCTATGGTGGCTCGACTGATTTGGGTTGGTACAGGAGCTGCTGACCTCTTACTGATTCATTAGTTCAAAGATGCTAGAGTTCACTAGTGAAGACCATCTGTATTCGGCAGCCTAGAAAAAGTTAAGCGTCCCGAAGTGCATGACCCGACCAAATAAATAAAATATAAGGTGTGCCTCAGCAGAGAGGTCCTTCTTAGAACTCTCGAACAGCTATTGACTTTCCCAAGGAAGGGGAGGAAGCTGTATCATAACTTCAGGTCACTTGAGAACAGATATTCCACTGCAAGACCATACCATGCCTCAATGTCACTGGGGACTACATACGCTACTAATAGGATTTCGCGGAACTATCTGAAGCACTATGGCAGTTGTAGTTTTGTTTCAATTTAACAGAACTAGAGAATTGGAAAATAATGGTTTGCACTAGTAAAGCCGAGGACTGTAACCTGTGACCCCAAGCGGCTCGGTCAGCTGGTAACTAGGCTTCTCGCAGATTAACCACACCTTGTGATAACACTGAAGTCTACTAGTCTACAAACAAGGAAAGACGCACTGGTGAGGCAGTGGTGGAAATAATGCTTGCACCGCTTTCTGAACCAGAAAATGAAAAGTAAAACATTAGTTGACATAAGTGAGCCGATTCAAAGTGCCATGCCTGCCATGATCATGAGCGCGAAGGAGAGACACAAAAGAAAAAAGAAGTATGCTCACAGTCATAGAACACAAAAAGAGAGTACTGGGAGTATCGATATCCCACACCACCTCCCAATAGAAAACTAAATAATCACTAAGGGTGTGGGATAGTAGAAGTTGAGGGTAGAACTGAGTCAGTGTTCCCTCGGTCGGCAGTGTCAGTTAGGTCGCCTTGTGCTGTGAAATGGGGAAGGAATGGGTGAAGAGTGTCCCAGCGGTGGGGCGCTGTGTTGTCCTACAGGGGGAGGGGAGGGGGAAGTTCCCTTACGGACTAGGTGGTCTCACACACATAATAGTGTCTTGCTGCATCATTTGACCACCTAGCCCCACCCAAGAAAGAATGATACTACTTGGGCGGACTCAACCTCTTGGTTAAAAGAGGGAGTGCTGAAATTTAACTGACTGGATAATTACAGAGATCCAGATGGGCTGGAGATAAAACTACCATACATGTCACCGGTTATTCCTAGTTAGTTTTAATGGGGGTGCATGTTGGTAGGGTTAAGAACAGGGGAGGAGGCTCTTTCGAGGATAATGTCTCTTAGAGTCTAAAAGCAAATACGTATGACCAACATGTTTCTGCCCTCACAACGTGCTGGTAGGTCAGTGGCATTCGTCAGGGTCGGAGCACTAGCAGTAGGTGAAGTGCTCAAAGTGAATCATGAATGGCCTACCTGAACAGGTAGTTCATGGTGTGGTAGGTCTGTAATAGCTGATAGATAAACCACAAATTAATACGAGTGAGAAGTGGCACACCACTGCACACAACACAGCAAAAAGTGACAGTGCATGGAAAAAGGAACTCACACACACATGCATTAGTGACTTACCCCGGAGTTGGGGGCGGGTGGCCTCTGGTCTGGCTGGTGCCGGGGGGGGGGGGTTTCCCTTGTAGTCACACTATGAGGAGATTGAGGGTTAAGGGGGGGGGGGGGGGGAAGATAGGAGATAAAAAGAAAAAAGGGGAGAAAGGTAAAGAGGGGAAAAAAAGGAGAAAGAGGGAGACGGAAGGGAAAAGTGAAAATAAAGAGGAAAAGAAAAACAGGGGGGTACGGCAACAGGGGGAACAAGAGAAGGCGAAGAAAAGAAGAAAGAAAGGGAAAATGAGCAAAAAGAAAAAAACAGAAGAAAAGAAAGAAAGAAAAAAAGAAAGAAGAAGAACGAAAAGAAAAAAGGGGGGAAAAATAAGAAGTGAGGGGAAGAAGAAAAAGAAAACAAAAAAAAGGAGACGAAGAAGATGAGGGCGACAAGGGTTAGAGAGGAGAAGAGAGAAAAGAAAAGAGATGAGAAGAGAAAATAGAGGCAGTAGGCCAGGAGGGCTGTGGGCCAGAGAGGGTGTCTCTGGTATAGAAAAAGGAGTAGTCCTAAAGGCCAGGAAAAGCTCAAACTTACCACTCCAAAGGGATTACCGGGGGGAGTACCTACATGCCGGTGCCAGGCCGCTCTGGTGCTCAGTGGAGGGCTGGCCCGGTTTTTAAGGTGGCAATAGCCAATCAGATGCGAGGCCAAAGGTAGCAGGCAATCAACGCAGGGAATGAGAAGCAGGTGTGCCCGGCATTGTCAGGCAACGTGCGTCCTGACTGGTTGGGATGCATATGGAACACCTGCATACCGACCGAAATCGGCGAAGTGCGGCCGGGCGCGTTACTATGACGCGCTGGATCCGGACAGGTGCGGCCCACAGCGGGACCTGTGGGAAATGGAGTCCCAGGCGGCGGACCGCGCCCTAGGAGAGTGTGGCCCAGAGGAGGCTTCTCCAAACGAGCCCCGTTGAGATGGAGCGGCGGGCGCCCAATGGTGACGGGCCGCGTAGAGTGCAGCGCGTCCGGCTCAACCGCAGAACTCTGGGGAGGAGAGTCCCCGCGGTTGTGGCCCGGCACCTCGCGAGTGCCGCATAAGTGATGGGAAAAAAAGGAATAGAATAAAGATAAAGAGGACGGGGGAAGAAGGGGAAGGGAAGGAAGGATAGTGAACAAAATAAGGAAGGGGGTGGGGGGTTCAGTTGGGGGTGGGGGGAAAGAAAGGGGAAAAAAGGAAAGAGAACGAAGAAAAGAGAAGAGAACGCAGGGAAACACCAATAAAAAGGAGGAAAAGGAGGAGACACAAAGGTGGTGAAAAAGGCAGAAAAAGAAAAGAATAGAGGGGGGGGGGAAAGGGAAGAGACCAGGAAGGAAAGAAAGAAAACGGAAAGACGGAGAAGAAAACAGATGTGCAGGAAAGAAGCTAAGAAACACAGGAAGGAAGGCAGGGGAAGGACCGAAGGGAGGGGTGGGTGGGACGAGTAGGGAAAGAGGAGGGCAAAAGAAAAAAGGAAAAACCGGAAGGGGGGATGGGTAAAAAGAGAAAGAAAACCAGAAGGGAAGGCTGAAAAGGACGGGCATGAAGTGTAGAGCGATAAGGGAAGAGAGGGAAGATAAGGGCGGAAGAGAAAGACAAAGGGGGTTAAAATGACAATAGCTCTCATTAAGGGGTTATATAGAGGTTATATAGTTGAACCAAGGACATAAAAATACTAGATGATGATTGTCATATCAGGATATTCCAAAATAAATGGAATATAGGAGTCATTAGCATGTTGCCATTGGCAGAGGTAGTTATATGCTGGGTAGAGATAATGCGAAGTCTATCTTAGAAGTCTATCCCAGAAAGGATCTACTAGTGTCACGCCATCAGCCTAAGGCTGACCACTGGATATTGTCATTCAGTCCTGTGGTATCAGTTCGCAGCCTCCATATCCATCTCTGTTCGTATAGTAGGAGTTTTTGTTTAACGTTGGTTGCTGTAGGTTTTAGTTGGTCCAATACCACCCATTGCATGTGGTCGGGATGGTGATTGTTGGTGACGTAGTGTTCTGTGAGTCTTGTGGTATCTCTTATGCAGCGAATGGTGCTCCTATGTTCACAGATGCGTGTGCCCACTCTTCTTGTTGTCATTCCAATGTATCTGTGACCACAGGGGCATGTGATCATATACACAACATTTTTGCTATTGCAATTTGTTAGTTGTCTGAGTTCCCAAGGTGTTCGTAGGCCCAGGTCTACTGTGAGTTTTTTTGGTGAAGGCACATACACTGCAGTTGCCGCATGGGAAGTGTCCCTTGGGGGGAGGGAGATCCCAGAGAGTCTTTTGTCTGTTCATGGCGGGGATCACCCGTGGGCGGGTATGTATGATCATATCCCGAATACTCTTGGCCTTTCTGTAGGCATTCATAGGAAGGTGAAAGGGGAGACCCCCGGAGGTAAGGATTTTCCAATCCTCGTTTATTATTTTTTTGATCATGTTGGACGCTGGGTTGAAAGTGGTCACACAGATCAGTTGATCTCCCTTGTTGGTTCTGGTGCTGGATTGGAGTAGCGTTTCCCTGGGGCTAACATGCGCACGCTTGTCGGCTAACTACTGTTGTTAACCTAAGCACAAAAACATTGAATGAAAAAGAGCTGCAAGCTTTAGAGAAAGGCTTGGGCTTCGTCCCCACCCCCACACTTGACATTTTTAAACTAAGGATAGAGCTAGCCGAGTTATTTCGCAAGATCAGGTTAAAAACCTTCTTCCTCCAAAACCCTGAACCCAACACTGAACAAGAAAAGAACACAGGGCTACGTCCCAAATCGAAGTTCACCCCCACCTCCCACCTAATGCCACCCGAAGTCTTGGCTTTTGAAAAATCAGTAAGCAGGAAAATCGATGACTTACAGAATACACAGAGGGAGATCTTCCTTAATATTAGCACCGAAGAACTCACAGCTCTCCACAATCTTAGCAATGACTCCTCTATCACTATTAAACCTGCCGACAAAGGCGGGGCAATAGTGATAATGCCCACGGCTATGTACAACGCAGAATGCCTACGCCTATTAGACAATGACCATCATTATAGTAGACTGTCGAAGGACCCAACAGAAGAGATTAAGGAAGAAATCACCTTTTTGGTTGATAAGGGTATCAATAATGGTTGGATTACAAGCATGAGGCCGCCTTCCTCACTCAACCTGACCCTAAAACACCATACTTCTATGTTCTGCCCAAAATCCATAAGAATAAACACCCACCCCCGGGAAGACCAATAGTCTCCGGGATTGGCTCTATCCTGGAACCGTTGTCCCAATTCTGCGACTGGTTCCTACAACCATTTGTCAAACAGATTCCCACCTATCTCAAAGATACTACAGATGTGCTCGCATTACTAAGCACCCTTGAGTTTGACAAAGAAAAAGAACATCTAATGACCCTGGATGTGGAGTCACTATATACCAATATCCCTCAGGAGCCAACTCTAGAAGTGGTCAGTGACCTACTAAACAGGGGTGCCTGGAACTACATTACCCCACCAGAATTTATCCTGGATCTAGCCCATCTGGCCCTTACCAGGAATTTCTTTGAGTTTGACAAGAACTTCTTCCTACAGATCCAGGGGACCTCGATGGGGAGAACCTTCGCACCAAGCCTGGCATGCCTGTATGTGGACCATTTCGAGAAAGAAATGGTCCTCACAGAAGACAACCCATACTTTAACCACATCAGGTTATGGAAAAGATATATTGATGATATCTTGATCATCTGGAAAGGAACAAGGGAAGAAGCGACTACATTCGTCACTTGGCTAAATACCCTTAACCCTTTCCTGAGATTCACAGCCACGCTGGGAGACCCGGCAGTCTCCTTTCTCGACCTTTTAATAACAGAAAGGAATGGCTCCCTCGTAACTGAGGTATATTACAAACCTACTGATCGAAACACTCTTCTTAAGTTCCAGAGCTTCCACCCGCGCTCTCTTAGGGAGAACCTCCCAGTGGGCCAATTCCTCCGCCTCCGGCGGAACTGCACTGAAGTAACGGACTATAAGAGACATGCACAGCAACTCACCAACAAGCTTCGAGCAAGAGGGTACCCGGATCACCTACTGAGGAGAGCCGACAAGCGTACGCATGTTAGCCCCAAGGAAACGCTACTCCAATCCAGCACCAGAACCAACAAGGGAGATCAACTGATCTGTGTGACCACTTTCAACCCAGCGTCCAACGTGATCAAAAAAATAATAAACGAGGATTGGAAAATCCTTACCTCCGGGGGTCTCCCCTTTCAGCTTCCTATGAATGCCTACAGAAAGGCCAAGAGTATTCGGGATATGATCATACATACCCGCCCACGGGTGATCCCCGCCACGAACAGACAAAAGACTCTCTGGGATCTCCCTCCCCCCAAGGGACACTTCCCATGCGGCAACTGCAGTGTATGTGCCTTCACCAAAAAAAAACTCACAGTAGACCTGGGCCTACGAACACCTTGGGAACTCAGACAACTAACAAATTGCAATAGCAAAAATGTCGTGTATATGATCACATGCCCCTGTGGTCACAGATACATTGGGATGACAACAAGAAGAGTGGGCACACGCATCTGCGAACATAGGAGCACCATTCGCTGCAAAAGAGATGCCACAAGACTCACAGAACACTACGTCACCAACAATCACCATCCCGACCACATACAATGGGTGGTATTGGACCAACTAAAACCTACAGCAACCAACGTTAAACAAAAACTCCTACTATACGAACAGAGATGGATATGGAGGCTGCGAACTGATACCACAGGACTGAATGACAATATCCAGTGGTCAGCCTTAGGCTGATGGCGTGACACTAGTAGATCCTTTCTGGGATATACTTCCAAGATAGACTTCGCATTATCTCTACCCAGCATATAACTACCTCTGCCAATGGCAACATGCTAATGACTCCTATATTCCATTTATTTTGGAATATCCTGCTATGACAATCATCATCTAGTATTTTTATGTCCTCGGTTCAACTATATAACCTCTATATAACCCCTTAATAAGAGCTATTGTCATTTTAACCCCCTTTGTCTTTCTCTTCCGCCCTTATCTTCCCTCTCTTCCCTTATCGCTCTACACTTCATGCCCGTCCTTTTCAGCCTTCCCTTTCGGTTTTCTTTCTCTTTTTACCCATCCCCCCCTTCCGGTTTTTCCTTTTTTCTTTTGCCCTCCTCTTTCCCTACTCGTCCCCCCCACCCCTCCCTTCGGTCCTTCCCCTGCCTTCCTTCCTGTGTTTCTTAGCTTCTTTCCTGCACATCTGTTTTCTTCTCCGTCTTTCCGTTTTCTTTCTTTCCTTCCTGGTCTCTTCCCTTTCCCCCCCTTCTTTTCTTTTCTTTTTCTGCCTTTTTCACCACCTTTGTGTCTCCTCCTTTTCCTCCTTTTTATTGGTGTTTCCCTGCGTTCTTTTCTCTTTTCTTCGTTCTCTTTCCTTTTTTCCCCTTTTTCTTTTCCTCCCCCACCCCCAACCGAACCCCCCCACCCCTTCCTTATTTTGTTCACTATCCTTCCTTCCCTTCCCCTTCTTTCCCCCCTCCCTGTCCTCTTTATCTTTATTCTATTCCTTTTTTTCCCATCACTTATGCGGCACTCGCGAGGTGCCGGGCCACAACCGCAGGACTCTCCTCCCCAGAGTTCCGCGGTTGAGCCGGACGCGCCGCACTCTACGCGGCGCGACACCATTGGGCGCCCCGCCGCTCCATCTAGACGGGGCTCGTTTGGAGAAGCCTCCTCTGGGCCACACTCTCCTCGGGCGCGGTCCGCCGCCTGGGACTCCATTTCCCACAGGTCCCGCTGTGGGCTGCGCCAGTCCGGACCCAGCGCGTCATAGTAACGCGCCCGGCCGCACTTCGCCGATTTCGGTCGGTATGCAGGTGTTCCATATGCGTCCCAACCAGTCAGGACGCACGTTGCCTGACGATGCTGGGCACACCTGCTTCTCATTCCCTGCGTTGATTGCCTGCTACCTTTGGCCTCGCATCTGATTGGCTATTGCCACCTTAAAAACCGGGCCAGCCCTCCACTGAGCACCAGAGCGGCCTGGCACCGGCATGTAGGTACTCCCCCCGGTAATCCCTTTGGAGTGGTAAGTTTGAGCTTTTCCTGGCCTTTAGGACTACTCCTTTTTCTATACCAGAGACACCCTCTCTGGCCCACAGCCCTCCTGGCCTACTGCCTCTATTTTCTCTTCTCTTTTCTTTTCTCTCTTCTCCTCTCTAACCCTTGTCTCCCTCATCTTCTTCTTCTCCTTTTTTTCATTTTCTTTTTCTTCCTCCCCTCACTTCTTGTTTCCCCCCCCTTTTTTATTTTCTTTCTTCTTCTTTCTTTCTTTTCTTCCCTTTTTTCCCTTTTTTTCTTTTTGTCTTTTTGCTCCTTTCCCTTTCTTTCTTCTTTTCTTCGCCTTCTCTTGTTCCCCCTGTTGCCCTCCCCCCTGTTTTTCTTTTCCTCTTTATTTTCACTTTTCCCTTCCGTCTCCATCTCTCTCCTTTTTTTCCCCTCTTTACCTTTCTCCCCTTTTTTCTTTTTATCTCCTATCTTTCCCCCCCCCCTTTAACCCTCAATCTCCTCAGAGTGTGACTACAAGGGAACCCCCCCCCCCCGGCACCAGCCAGACCAGAGGCCACCCGCCCCCAACTCCGGGGTAAATCACTAATGCATGTGTGTGTGAGTTCCTTTTTCCATGCACTGTCACTTTTTGCTGTGTTGTGTGCAGTGGTGTGCCACTTCTCACTCATATTAATTTGTGGTTTATCTATCAGCTATTACAGACCTACCACACCATAAACTACCTGTTCAGGTAGGCCATTCATGATTCACTTTTAGCACTTCACCTACTGCTAGTGCGCCGACCCTGACGAATGCCCCTGACCTACCAGCACGTTGTGAGGGTAGAAACATGTTGGTCATACGTATTTGCTTTTAGACTCTAAGAGACATTATCCTCGAAAGAGCCTCCTCCCCTGTTCTTAACCCTACCAACATGCACCCCCATTAAAACTAACTAGGAATAACCAGTGACATGTATGGTAGTTTTACCTCCAGCCCATCTGGATCTCTGTAATTATCCAGTCAGTTAAATTTCAGCTCTCCCTCTGGTTCTTTTAACCAAGAGGTTGAGTCCGCCCAAGTAGTATCATTCTTACTTGGGTGGGGCTAGGTGGTCAAAAGATGAAGCAAGACACTATTATGTGTGTGAGACCACCTAGTCCGTAAGGGAACTTCCCCCCCCTCCCCCTGTAGGACAACACAGCGCCCCACCGCTGGGACACTCTTCACCCATTCCTTCCCCATTTCACAGCACAAGGCGACCTAACTGACACCGCCGACCGAGGGAACACTGACTCAGTTCTACCCTCAACTTCTACTATCCCACACCCTTAGTGATTATATAGTATGCTCACAGTTAAACATATCGGCAATCGTGAAATTATCCACGTAACAGGGGCAGTCTGCAAGGCGGTAACAAAACTGCCTCAAGGTGGGACAAACGTAAACCATTTACTGATAATAACAAAGGATTTTTGAAAAACAAGCCCAGGAACAAGTGAAAGTGATGAGCATGAGGTGGGCGTGGTTAAAAGCGCACAATACTTACAATAGGTCAAAGCGTTTACGTGCTCAACCTAAAAACTACTATTTTCTTCACAATACTGAGGCCAGCCATTCAGAAAGAGTGCTGTCTGCGCTGCTGCTTGTTTATGGAGTACCTTTAGTTGTGTACAATTATAAAATATATGGTTTTAGTTTGTTTTTCTACAACCTCTTTCTCTTTGGTTCCAAACGATTGAAACCTCCAACCAGCTCATCTGCTGGAGTTCCTTCTGAAATCAGTTGTCTGCACTGAGTCCAGTTTATCATCTTTGGGAACCTCAATGACACCATAAACCTGCAGATGCCTGATTTACACATACCTCTCATATTCATGGAAAACACATGTGGGTTGTTCCTTGCCATGGACACATGCATGAGGGTGGCTGGAGACAGTTGTCATCTTTTGGGAAAGTTTGTGAACCTTTTTTTAAACAGCTTTTATCTGCAACGAGCCATTCTGCCCTTATATTGATAAATTCCTTTGGTGGTGCTGATTTGGAAAAGATATATTGGGCCATATGTACGAACACTTATTCCCATAGACACAGAATGGGTAAAAACCTTTGCTACATCTGGCCCATTGTTCTTAAATAGTTTCCTGTGTTCCAAGGGTTGGTATCTGGCACCAAAGAAAAGGAAACCCAAATGTGCAATTTTTCTGAATTTACCTGCCTTCACCAAGGCTGTTTTAGGATCCACAAACCCTCTGAGGAATGGATATATATGGCCTCAATAATGCATCCCAGAACGTGTCACTTGGGATCAGAGAGTGGCAGCCATGGAACTGCGCAAGTGACATTGAGCTCTTCATGAGGCACTAACCATTGTAACTGAACTAACTATCCGATTTACCTACTACATGTACGCTAGTAAAGTGATGTCTCTACATGTGCCTGCCTGTATTCATCATTACCAACAGCTACAAAGTCAGTTTGTTACATTCAGTGCTTAGTTTGTAAAGGAAAGAGTGTTGGTGCCTGAAGCTCTGCTCAGAAGCTGGTGGCCGGTGCAATTAAATGAATACCACGAATACCAAGGCTCGTAGTATGTAATCCACTACCAAATACTCACTGCCCCTATTTCTCGCTCTTGCCAGTTTCTGCTTTCTATTTTTGTGATGGTTTTGCCATTTTTCTCTTCCTCCATCTTTTAGATCTGTATGTTTTTTGCCTGTCATGCACTTGGTCAACATCTTATTCAGAAATAAGTGCTAGGCCCAAAAATAAGTGCTAGAAGCCCCCACTGACAACCATCTGCTTAAATTAAGCACTGGTTACATTTTTCCCTGAACATCAACACTGACGAAGTGCTCAAAATGTTTTTTAAAAACTCCTCTCCTTTTGGGCAGCACTTACCCAATGTCTCACTGTGGTGGCATGGACATTCTCACTGCCACAATAGACTTGCTACATTTTCACATAGATCCCATCCTTGTCGCCATAATGTTATAGTTGAAGTTCAGGGTCTTAATACAAGTGTCTGGAGACACTCTGGTAGGAGGTAAGTTATTTTATTTCTTGTTAGGCCCTTAAGTTACAACAATTGCAGGAAGGTCTTGTCATGGCTCCATCCTCCCTCCAACTGTCCCTATCTCCTTGCTTCCACTCAGTGCTTTAAATGGAAAAATAGAAGTGCAGGTACTCTGTACCAGAGTACCTGCTTGTTTCTGAGAAGTGCCGGTACTCTCCAATTAAAAGTATTACGTTTTTCTTGAGATATGCCGGTACTCTCCCTCTCAAAATAAAAAAGTGCCGGTACTCAGTACCGGAGAGTACCGGCCCATTTAAAGCACTGCTTCCACTGCAGACCACACATTGACAATCGATTACATAATTTACTCTCAGCATTCCAGACACTAACTCAGAGGTACAGGGAATGGGGACACACAGAATACTACAACTCGCACACCTGAATCCCGGCGTGGTGTTAAAGACCTTCCTCTTTTTATCTGCCAGTGCTGATTACTACTCCCCCATCTCTTCTCGTCCTAGGTTGTTGTTCTTTTTTCTTCTGTGCCATTTCTAGGTGACAGTCCTCTCAGTTCCTGCACTGCCCCGTTGTACAGACTGGTGCTATGGGTACAGCTTCTGTGAAATCACTGAGCTCACGCGCGCAGGGTTTTATGCGACCTTCCACTCGGGGTAAACACTGGACTAATGTCTAAAGTGTCGTTAGGGGCACCTCTCTGCCATTATCAAACCAATGGTCATGCCGATCTGGTCATCGTGACGCTCTTCTCTCAGTGCCACCAGTACCACTGTGAGGGCGCGGTATCTTTGTCCATTACCGACGAAATGCCCTTCAATCTCACAAATCAGATGCCTCCTCCTCCAAACCCCCGCTCTTATCAGCCCTCTTGCATACCACGGCTCACTGGCCATTCCTGCCCCAGTCTCCGCCTCGTGCTCTGTGCAGTAGGCACCACTTTATGCAAAATTAATCCTTCTGCAAATTGTAATAGCTGATTAATTTGTCGTCCGCATCAGCCACAATTATTGTATCAATCTCAGAAGGACCCTAGCTTGACGAAATGCAAAATGTGACATGTCAGCCATAAACCGCTGCAGCAGGTACTCATCCTGCTCACGTATTTTGCCAGTAAATGTATCCGCAGGCTGCCCACCCTTCCCTTTCTTTCTCCACCCCCCTCCCTGCCTGCATCCATCACTCTGTCCCAGCGTGACCTCTTAGGACTGTACTTTGCCTCCTAAGCTAGTTCATCGATTGGACTATGTGTCCCATCTGGGCTTCACCTAATGAGGGTGGCGGTGGATGGGCAGCAGACCCTTGGGGGTCCGGAGGGGGCGGGGCATGATGCAGCCCCCTGACAGGGAGGATCCATCCTGCATGTCTACAGCCCTGTATCCATGGATGCTGCTGCTGATGCCGGTTGCCATGGTAACTGATGTGAGAACATGAGGACTGGGGGATGCTCAAACAGCATCCCTCACCCACAAGGATCACCAGCCTGGGATGGGGGAAGGCGGCGGGGAGTGGAGTGTCTAGAAAGAAGTGTAGTGAGGTGGGGGCGGGCGGCAATGGACTTTCAAGATGCTGATCATGTTGGGGGGGTGGGGGTGCTGCTGGGGGAGGTTTCTGGGTAAAGAAAGCGCGAGGATGGCAGAATGTACAAAAATAAATGTTAGGAGAGGAATTACTTCAAGAGAGAGAGAGGCGCTGCCGGGATGTGCAGAGATGTTTTCAGGCAGGAGTTATTTCCATAGAGGGGAAAGTCATTCCGCTGGTTGTGGGTACATGTCATTATCAGGGAATGTTCTCATAGCACGAGCTGCTTCCACAGGAAGAAACACACTGAGGATGTGGAATGATGTCATTATTATGGAATGCTCCTATAGCAGCAGTTTTGATTCCTTAGGGAGAGAAATGCTCTCCGTGAAGAGGAATTCCGATCATGGAATGCGCTTC
This sequence comes from Pleurodeles waltl, assembly GCF_031143425.1. Classification (NCBI taxonomy): domain Eukaryota; kingdom Metazoa; phylum Chordata; class Amphibia; order Caudata; family Salamandridae; genus Pleurodeles; species Pleurodeles waltl. The sequence goes on from NC_090450.1 coordinate 703,938,239, forward strand.
TGACAGGAATTAGTTCCGTAGGGAGGGGCCGACTGGGTCTGCTAAGAAATGTCAATACCAGGGAATGCGCTTTTAAAAGCAATTACTTCCACAGGGAGGGGCAGAGAGCGGCAGAGAGAGCTAATGCGAGGGAATGTGCTTCTAAGCGGATTTGCTTCCATGGCGAGGGCCAGTCTCGCACCTGTGGTTCGCTCCCTGAAGGGAAAGGGGTTGTATGTCAGGATAGCGAGCTCAAAAATGTTGCAATATCATAGACAGAATATCGAGTGCCAAAATATTGCGATGTTAACATATATTACTAGGTAAAAAAAAATACCCCACATATACAAACCTTGAAGACAAATATGTTGTTAAGGTACATATTTGTGGAGTTAAAAATATTATATAATTGCTTGCCTAAAAGTACCTTACTTCAAGATATTTGTGTATTCTAGCTAAAATCATGTAGAGCCACAAAATTGTAAACGTGATATTATACCCTCCACAATTAATGTAGTGCTGGATGGAATGGGGACTCATTAGGAAATGGGAAGTCAACAGCGGTCCGGCTCCCACCTACGCTCTGAGGTTGCCAACCAGGTTTCTCAGACACATCTGCACTGATCCCACATGCCTAAAGCCCACACCCCTGATTTTTACTTTTTGCTGCAAACCTGTGTTAGCACAGGTTTGCAGAAAAACGTATAGCGCCGGCTGGCGCCATTCCTAGACGTCGGCCGGGTGTCATATTTAAGGAATGACGCTAGCCGGCGCAATGGGTGGGCTAGCGTCAACATTTTTGACCCTAGCCGGGTGGGGGTAGCAGAGAGAGATGGGGGTTAAGCACCAAAAAATGACGCTAGACTGGTTAATGCAAAAAAAAAAAAAATGACTCTAACCCGATTAGCATTGTTTTATGGAGCTAAACCTACCATGCCACATGACTCCTGCCTTAGAAAAGGCAGAAGTCATGCACACCACCCCATTGGCCAGCACAGGGGCCAAAGGTCCCCAGGGCATGGTCATTGCGCCCTGTACATAAAAAAAAGGTGTACACTGTTCCAAATGGAAAAATATAATCACTAGGGGAACATTAAAGTTCAGGAGCAAGAGCCCTCACACATCCGAGAGGATGTCATGCTTCATCATCGGGTAGCTCCTCGTCAGACCGGCGCTGCAATGTCTGACGGGCTCCGCGTAAAGGGGGCTCTTTGCCGGAGATCTTTTAGGTAGCAGCCGTGGTAGCGGACACTACAAGACCTGGTGTTGCGGTCAGGCGCTAATCCTGGCAGGAGAGTGAAAGCTAAAATTGGTTCCCAGTCTTAATAGGAGCAAGTCAATTTAATTAATCAATGGAATAAGACTGGGACCAAGATTAAAAACAGAAGGAAAGTGTAAAATGAGGAATAATGCTCAACCACTTTCTGCATGGTGCTGCAGCTTAAGGAGATTATCGTCTGGCTCCTAGGACATGGTCAACATGTTTCGCGTACAGTGGTCTAACAAGATCCTATGACGCTTCTTCAGGACCAATACATAATAAGACTTCTCCTGTCTATATTACCAAAAGTTTGCAAAAATGTCAAACAAATCATATAGTCACTTACATTGAAGTTCACTAATTGTCAGAAACCTCTAATGGTCGCCCTAGAAAAATACAAACAAATAATTTTGATCAAAACACACGGAAAAATAAGGAAGGACACCCGTGACACAACAGTGTGTAGTAACCAGTTGTGTAAAAACATAATAAGACAATATGCTTACCATCCCTTGGTACATGGGGGGCCCGTTGGGAAGTAGCATGCAGAAAGCGGTCACTACTAATAAAGTGGTAAAGCAGACACCATGAATGCAGTGTAATCAATCAGAACCAAAACAGTCACATTCACTACTAGAGGTCGGTTGGTTAAATTGATTATGAACATCAAGCACATTATTAGTCCATGTCACTTGGAAATTCATACACAGACTCGTCACTAGCATTTATGACATTTGTTGAAGGAAAACTGAGAGGAATAAAACAGTTTTACAACAGAAAATATTTCTAAAAAGGCTTGGTGAGTACTGTAGCAGAGTGTAATAGTCTGCGTGGTGATTTACAAAGGCAAAAACACACTGGCAAAGCGTGGTTATCCATAGAATATTAAAGGATTACCCCGACCTAAGTCTGTTAATACTTTGAGAGATGTCATTAGTTGAGCTCAATATATGTTCCCAGAGTAAATAAGTAACCGAAAAAAGCGATAAACACACAAACGCGAGGTCACTTACTTTGTGGATGACGGCAGTCTGCAGGGGAACCTACCCTGACGTGCTCTCCCGAAAAGACAACTTCCCGACTCGGTGCGAGTCTTTTAAAGAGAAGTTTTCTCTGCAAAAATGGGAGATGGTGGTCAAAACTGTAGAAGGACTACACTGCGGGAACAGGTCTCAGAAATAAAAGAAGGACTCAAGCAAAATTACGGCGGCCATCTTTGTGAACAGAAATAATAATAGACTAGAACGAGCATTACTCCAATAGCCTCGTGGGTGGTAGTCAAAACAAACAATGGACTAAAAACATCGTCGGCCATCTTGGAATGGCTGGAACTGGGTAGTGAGTTATGTCAGTTAATACAATGAGTGGTTTGGAGTGGGAAGCCGGAAATAACCGCCCTAGTAGACAAAAGAAAGGTATGGCCACAGAGTAATACATAAAATGGGTCTCCCTAAAACCATAGTCTTTCACAGTCAGTCCAATTAGGATGGAAATAAAAAGTGAAAAACAGAACAAATATAGATTGAAGATACTGAATACTCTGTGGTAAATCCTTAAAAGGTGTTGATTAGGCGGGCAATGTAGTCCAGGGAATGGCATCATTCAACCCATCTGTTTCAGTATGAAGCTTGAAAACCCACCGTTGTTCCAGTCTGAACAAGGAGTGTGGAGAGTCAATAGTGATTCTAGGGGCATCAAGTACGACCCAACTTAAATCATCAGGACTGTGGGGGGCATCTAGGAAGTGTGCGCATAATTTTGTTGTAATGCGTCCACATCTGATGTTGCTCCTATGCTCGTTAATTCGTATTTTAACTGGTCTAGAAGTCATGCCCACATAACGTAGCCCGCATGGACACGTAATCATGTAACTGCAGTTTTTAGTGTTGCAATTCGTATGTTTTGTCAGGTGCCATTGGCCTATAGGTGCCAAATCTAAAGTTTTGTTGGGGCTAGTCAATTGACAGACATTACAATGTCCACAGAGATAATGTCCAGTTACAGGTGGAAGGTTCCAGAGTGTAGTTTGTGTCTGTGTTCGCAATGTGTCTTTTGGACGGGTATGGACTATCAGATCTTTAATATTTTTAGATTGTTTAAATGCAAATAGGGGCGTAGGAATGGTATTGCCCCCACTGTTGAGGATAGGCCACCTTTGATTAATCAGTTTTTTTATCTGGTTAGATAGTGGGGTGAAAGTAGACACACAAGTCAACCGTCTATTCGTGACTCTAGTATTAGTTTGAAGTAGAGAGTCACGATTATTGTTCCTTGCTCTCTTACGAGCTCGGTTGATGACGTGTTGGGGATAATGTCGTTCAAGGAGTTTTGTTTGAAGATCATCTGCTTGGGTATTGTATTCCTGTATTGAGGAACAGTTTTGTCGTAGTCACAAGAATTGGCCAAATGGTAAGTTGTCATGGAGGGAATTAGGATGATGACTCTCGTACATTAGCAGGCTGTTGCGATCTGTAGGTTTTTGGTAAGTACAGGTTAATAATTTCCCCTTTTCAATTGTAATCAGTAAGTCCAAAAAATGAACCTCCTTATCCGACACCGTAGAAGTGAATTTCAAATATGGGTTTAGTGTGTTTACCCACTCGGTCAGTGAACTAGCTGTAGCCAAAGGGCCTTGCCATACAACCAAGATGTCGTCAATGTACTGACGCCACAATTTTATGTTATGGGTGAAAGGATTAGAAGCTGGTAAAATGAATTCTTTTTCAAAGTTATACATATAGAGGCATGCCAAGCTGGGAGCAAAGGTACTTCCCATGCTAGTACCTCTAATCTGATGATAAAATTGATCTTCAAAGCAAAATAAATTTTCTTTCATTGCTAATGTGGCACATTGCATGATAAATGCAATGGGTGATGTCAAATTGTCACTATTGTGCTGTAGTAGAGATTCCACTACCTGTAGAGTTGCATCTTGGGGTATATTAGTATAGAGAGCCTCCACGTCCATAGTAATTAGTGCTTGGACATCTCCTGTGTTATTAATAGTCTCAATCAGATTTAATATGTCTTTAGTGTCCTGTAAATAAGTGAAGGAGCCCTTTGCAAGTGGTTGTAGAAAGTGATCGCAAAAGATCGATAAGGGCTCGAGGATCGAACCAATCCCAGACACAATTGGTCGCCCCGGAGGGAATTGTGTACCTTTGTGGATTTTAGGTAAGCAATAGAAATAGGGAGTTACCGGATTGGTTGCATCTAGGAAAGAAGCTTCTTTAGGGGTGATCCATTCATTGCTGGATGCCTCCGAGATCATAACCCTTATCTGAGTTTGAAGTTTTGGGGTAGGGTCACGCGGAATCAAGGCGTAGTAGGTCTCATCCCCTAGCAAGCGTAGGCATTCCTTGCGATAGTCGTCAGTGTTCATTAGAAGAATGGCGCCTCCCTTGTCAGCTTGTTTTATAACGACAGAATTATCGTTAGACAATCCCTCAAGAGCCTTCTTCTCGATAGTCGAGATGTTGATGAAAGGACGTTGCGGGCGTATAGATGTGAGATCCGCAAGAACAGCTTTTTCAAATGTTTGAACTTTGCAGGGGACAGCCGACAGAGCGGGGACAAATGTGGATTTTGGTCTAAGCCCAGAGTCCCCCGGTGTGCTGTTCACTGGGCGGTCGTCAAAATAGAATTGCAGTCGGATTTTGCGAAAAAATTGTGACAGTTCGCAATTAAGTCGAAAAAGATCCTCAGATGGAGTAGGGACAAACCCTAAACCTCGATTAAGTGCTGTTATCTCCATGTCCGTGAGAGTTCTTGTGGAAAGGTTTACTACTAAGTTTACGGGGGCTGGTGCTTGCCCTGGCTCCTGGTGACCATTTTTGGTTCTTCTCTGGACCATTGCACACGTTTGCCTCTGCCTCTTCTTCTGCCACTCCCTCTGCCCCGGCCTTGGCCTAAAAAAGGCATGAATGGCATCATGGGGTGGGGTTGATAGAATGGATAGGGTGGTTGCCAAGGCATTTCAGGGCCCCCATGGCACTTTAAAAAATAAAATTAAATACCTACCTGTACTTACCTGGGATGGGGTTCCCCATCCTCTGCAGTACCTCTGGTGTTGGTGGGGGTGTGCCTGGGGAGGTAACCTGTGGGCTTATTCCATGGTGTTCCACCATGGCGATAGGCCCACAGGTCCCCTAACGCCTGCCCTGACCGAGACGTTAAAAAACGGGGCAAAGCAAGCTTTGCACCATTTTTTCACCCCTTCTCCCTTCCATGCACCATTTTTGCACGGGAGTATAAATATGGCGTTAAGGCCATAGAGTCATTTTTTGCACGGGAACGCATACCTTGCATCCCATTAAGGCAAGGTAGGTTTCCACGTCCAAAAAATGACTTTAATTCCATAAATTTGTCACTAGATGAGTCTAGCGCCAAAGTATAAATATGGAGTTAGTTTTGCACCGAATTAGAGTAAAAAAAATAAAAGACGCTAATTCGGTGCAAACAGAGTATAAATATGCCCCTCACAGCGGTAAATGAGCGTTCACTGTCCAGTACTGAGTACCTGCACTTCTTTAATGGGTAAGGAAGAGTACCTGTTTCTCAGCACTACTGCAATACATTAGGTGGGAGAGTACCGACATTTATCAGGAGCAAATAGGTACTCTAAATTGCAAGTACTTGCAATTTTGTATTTCCATTTAAAGTTCTGCAAAGGCCCTTTTGTATACTCACAATGGTGTGACAGTGACATTTGGACCAGCCCAGCCCAGCACTGCCATTGAACCACTTCTCATCACCTGTTGCTTGGCATCTGCTTTGCTTAAAGTGAGCGCCCCTACCCCCCACTACCCTCCCCACACACACACACTGTAAAGGGTTTAGGGGACAAACAAGCATAATACCCTAATAGCAAAATGCTCTTCCATCATAACACTTGTGCACTCACTAGTGTCTCATCTTCCACCAAGGGTTCACAATGGGAGCAGAAACCAATTGACTTTTCATCTGGAAATGTATTCCAAATAACGCATATATAAAAAAATATGAGAAGTAAGAGGGCAGGTTGTGTCAGTGGAGCCCCGTGCTGACAATGTGCCACTTATTGTGTGCCACCTGAATTACAGGGTGCGTGGCAGAGGAGACAGGAAATACTTGACAGGTGACTATGACTTAAGCTGTTTCTACTTTAATCCACCATCCTGCCAGCTCATACTAGAACCTGCCTTCAACCAGATCAAAGGTCTGAAAGAGCATGGCAAAGAGCCAGCAGACCCCTTAGAACATCTACAACCTACATCTGCTCCAAATTCAACAGTTTCACCTGGTATCTAAGCATCCTCCTCAGGATATGGTTCTTGCCTCCAGCAACCCTGCACCACCTCCAGCAATTCCGCTGGAGCACCTCATCCACTGTAGACCTGCCAACCCAAGGGAAAGTGTCCAGTCATTTGCAAGTGTACCACATTTAACACTCTTTCTTGGGAGCTGCCTCCATGTGCATCACTGTATAGGAAGACAAAAAATCATAGATTGGGGCAGTTGAGTGAGGTTCCTATTGGAAATGTTCTTAACACAGAGATTTCTTCCACAGTAAGTGAGAGTGGAACCATGACAAGATCTTTGATTTGGGCAGATGTTCTTAGAAGAGTTTAGATTAATCAAAGAAGCACATTATACACCAAAACTGCGTAATAGGGAAGAGAGAGAGCGAGTGATACATGAATAAAGATATTATATTTTCTGGACTCGGAAGTGTGAAATCCCTTGGTTTAGTTAAGTTTCTCATGCCCCTTTGATACTTTTCTGTGTCCTCGGTGTCATTTGTAGTTGAAGTTATACCATTCACATTGCCACATCACAATCATGCTTGAGTCTTATTGACTGAATTTCTGTCCTAGATCTTTGGAACAGTTAAAGCTTTTTGATCCAGATTTTTCAAATGTTATTGGATCAGTTAAATCGTTTTTCCTAATTGGACCATCCATTGGGGATAGATACATGTGCAGTTTTTAAGGCATTATGCATTTTGTCTTATTGGCAGAATTATCTTATATTTTGGAAACTGTTTTCCACATTCACGAAGAAGCTCAAAAAGTATTTTGGAGCCATCAGAGAAAATGAGCTTTGCAACAAGTTACATTGTATTGACTCTCTTCAGACAGTTATGATGAATGATCCTGATGCTAAGTGTTAGTCATGGGGAGGAGCAAAGTCAATGGAGTAGAGGTACTCTGTGTGACACACTTCAAATCTCACTAATTGAAAAAGCATTGGTGCTTGCGAAGATGGGAGAAGCTTTGAGGGATATTTTTGCAAATAACAAAAAAGCATGTCAGCCTCCCTAAAAGTAAGCTTAACTGTGAAGTAAAGCTTGGAATGCTGTGGACATCTAATTTAGAAAGAAGTGCTATAAAGCAGCTGATGGGATTTTTATGATTTAGAATTTTAGTTGCAGCTCAGGTCCTAGCAGAAGAACGGTACCAGGGTGACCTGTTCTAGGACTCTTGCACTGGCGCCTGTCCAAGGGCCCTTCCTTTTGTCACATCATATTTTAGTCATTAAACGTATGCATGGGGAACATCCTAGTGCACATCTTTTTTTTTAATCCATATGTAACCATAGGTCAGTTATTTCCTCCTGTTATGCTTTTTTTCAGATTTTGACACAATAACAATTCGTATTTTAGGTACTTTTCCTAAATTAAATGTTTTACCAAGCATCCCTCTAACACTAAATTTAGGATGGTGGAAGTGATTAAAGCAACATTTAAAAACAAATATGTAGCAAACTTACATTTCATGTTCTTGGGATTAGAACACTGGAATGTTGGACGATTAATTAAAGACTGTAAGTGGAAGTGTTCTAATAATTAAGCATTACTAGGTGTGGAGTCAGTGGGCCCGAGGCAAAGGATCAGGACCTCTCACTCTCTCCTATTCATTAACTACCTGGGAGTGCCGTCACCTTTCATCAGAAGGACGGCGGCAGCGAGGGACACAAGGTTAGTTCCTTGTTGTTTTCATCTCACGAGCTCAACAAGGCCTGGAGCTGTTGAACAAAGCTACAACAGACCGCTACGGACCTCTGGCCGAGCTGCTGATGGAACAGCACAGGCATAGGCGTTGATGCTGGTGTTGACGAGCACTGTGGGCAGGCACGAGCGCTGAGCAGACAGAGGCAGTGTCACTGAAAGGAAGGTAGGACTCTCACCGTTGAATAATATTGCCATTAGAATCATTTAGTGAGAAATCAGCCAAAGTATTTGTTGGTGAATTTTTCTTGGTACTATTTAGGTGGAAGGTTACCTGAATCATAGCTGTTGAATTATTTTTAGGTGATAAGATGTCCACGCATGTTTGTTATATTGGAGTGTATTGTGTGGAATGCATAATTTTGAATGCTATAAAAGGAGGATATCGAAAGGGTGATGACAGATTTTAGTTACATTATAAATAATTTATTGGTGATGCCATTCCAATTATAGGAATTGTGGTGAATTCCAAGGTTATTTACGTTGCGAAGAATGCTGAGCCTCTGCTGAGATTTGATGAACCATGTTTGTCCTAAAACAGTTTACTTTCATGATTGTCTCATGCAAGGTATGGTTGGTGGTCTGAAAAATAAAATCTTCATCCTTGTGAGAAAAAAAGTCTGACATAATAAGTGAAACAGGACCATCAAAATCCAACAGCAGCTCCAGCCAGTCAGTAGATTCCACAGTGTTCTATTTACAGGTTCACCACAGAGTTCTAATGAACAGCAGGAATGCTAACATTTTACATTGATGACAATGTGAGGCACTCCTACATGCTTTGGCACCGGGTTAGGAGCTTCAGAGTTAAAAGCATTTGCTATGAAGGACACTGCAAAAAATGAACAAAATGGGGCTTCAATATTGCCATGAAAATTATAATTAGTGCTCTGGAGAGCTAAAATGAGAACACGTTTCCATAAATTCTCAAATATCATCTCAGTCTTGAGATTTGCACTTGCAACAGCAACCTGTTAGCTTCTTTGTAACAGGGATCTAATGAACAACTAGAATGCTAACATTATGTATTTTTGACCAAGTGGGCAACATGTTTGTGTTTCTGGAATAGCAGCTGTTGAAAGTAAAGTTTTTCCAATAGATCAGGCAGAAGAAAATGAGAAATTAGGTGTGCTATAATTTATTTTGTTCCTCTTATCAAGGTACCAAGGTCGATACAGATAGCGCCTCCCGGATATTCTTGAAGAGTAGAAAGTCTATCCTTAGAATTGATGGTGAAAAATGCACCACTTACTTTACTTTCATACACCTATTTGTAGCCATACTTTGTTACTTCATTTACTGTACTATCATTTGCTGATGCTAACACATGTATATGTCCAATTTCAACTTTTCATAAAACAAGCCCTAGAAAAAGGACGTATATATGTCTATAATCCACATTATCTTTAGGAATTGAAGTGCCAGACTCTAAGGTGACGATCTGATTGGATACTAATCAAAAGACATTGCAATGTCCACATATTTGTGTCACCTGTTGATCTTAATATGAAATGTTTGACATTGTAGCACTTGTATTGATTTATTGTTTGCACATTCTCTTAGGGAATAGTGGGTTAGCCTATTTTGGCAGACATTGTTTACTTAAAAAGGACTCCTTGCAAACTTTAAGATGATGAATGGCTGCTGTTCCACTTACAGATGGATGTATCATGGAGTAAAATTCCATTGTGAATGTCACCACATTCTATGTCAGGACTGGAGGACAGGATTATGCTCTGCTTTCTTCCTTTTTTTTAATAAACACATTTTTATTGTTTTTAAAAAGAAAAGGGGAAGGGTAAATAGGTGGAGAAAGAAAACTCAAAACAACTTGCACAGGTAAGTACAGTGATCTCAAGATCCAGTGTACACTGACATTAAACCAATCCACGTGACAGACATCATTTCCACTTCCAAGCATAGCACTGGGAGGCACACACCCCCACTGGTCTACAGCAGCAATCCCAACCACCTTCCCCACACCTTCTCATGTTTCTGGGGACAGCCCCTTGACTCATAGACCAGTTTATCTTGGTTCATGCACCAGTCCACCTGCGCCTCCATTTTTGAAGGGACGGGCCTGTAGATGATTTCCAAGCAGCTGCAATGTTCCCCCAGTTCAAGTGTTATCTTTCCCCAATAGACCTGCAACACCGGACAGAACCGCACCATATGAAAAAAAAAGTCCTGATCCCCTGTACATCGCGGGCACTGAGCGGTGAGGTGAAGACCCGCCTGATGCAGCCTGTCAGGAGTCAAGTGAGTGTCCAGGGTACGTCAGAGCTGGAGGTACCTGAAAACTGTGTTCGAGACAATTGAAAATCAGCCTGTTGGTCCTGAAATGATTTCATTGTGCCCCTTTCCATACATCTCCCACTTGTGATATACCCAGCAGGTCCCATTCAGATAACCCGTCCAATGCCGCCGATTCACTCAGCCACTTCCCATTCAGCAGCGGAGTCTGTCGGACGACAACAACATTCCACTGGGTATGCCGCAGGGCTGCGCGCCACACAAGAAAGACCACTCTAGTTACCGACTCCATGTCCCTGGGGAGGGGCGAGCCACAGAGCAAATCTAGGATACGGGGGAAGCCTAACGTCTCCAGCTCCACCCGGTAGGCCGGGTCTGTCCTCCCCCCAGTAAACCAATCATGCACAACCAGAAGCTGGGTCGCCAGATGATATAAATAGGGATCAGCCATGCCCAGTCCTCCGTCATACACCCTACTCCTACAGTGCCGTGCGGCCACCCGATGTGTCACCCCGTTCCAAAGAAATTAGGTGGTGGCTTTCTCCAAAGCCCTGAATCAAGGACGTGGGATCAGAAGTGGAAAGTTTTGGAATACATTTAAAAGTTGCGGTGGTACCATCATTATATATAGGGCTACCCCGCACAGAACGTTCAACAGCAGTGTTTGCCATCTTTGCAAGTCTGTCTTAGTGTGGGCTAAGAGCGGGGCCAAGTACCCGGCCCATGTGAGTTCAGGAAGAAGGGCTACCCAAATACCAAGATATTTAAAACTGAGCCTGCGCAAGGATATCACACTCTGCCAGTCAAAGCAGACTCGCAAACTCACTAAAGGCACCAACACCGATTTAGCTGGGTTCATTTTGAGCCCTGATGCCTCTTCATAACATCGTAAAAGATGGAAGCTTCGCGGGCTCGTCACACTGGGGTCTTCCATATATAACAGGATGTCATCCGCATACAGGGCCACCCTGTCCTCAGTGGAAGGCCCCCATCTCCAGCCGCAGTATATTGGATCTATCCTAATCAATTGTGCCAGGGGCTTGATAGCCAAAGCAAAAAGGAGAGGGAACAGAGGGCAGCCCTGGCGCATGCTCCAACGGACAGAGAGGACTGAAGACAGGGTACCATTGACCTGCACGCGTGCTGTGGGGTTGGCGTACGGAGCCCGGACCAGGTGGCAAAACCTCAGCCCAAAGCCCACCCGCTGAAGCACCAAAAAGAGAAACCCCCAGTCCACCGTACCGAAGGCCTTTTAGAACTCGATAAATAGGAGAGCAAGGTCCCAGGGCAGCCAGTGCCCCACAGCCATGGCCATGTGCAAACCCACAAACACAGTGTTGTGTGCCGCAAGTGGCCATAAAACCACAATGGTCAGGGTGTATCAGCAGAGGCAGCACCCTATTAAGACCGGTGACGAGGATCGTGGCATAAATCTGTACTTCACTATTAATCAGAGATATCGGTCTGTAATCAACACAATGTTGTGACAGGGCTGGTTTTTGGGAAGCACCACAACAGTGGCTACGTCTAGCCCCTCCGGGAATGAGCTCTGGTGGTCCACCTCCGCATATAACGCCGAGAGGCGTGGTACCAGGTCCTCCCGTAACACCTTATAGTATTCCGATGGAAATCCATCGGGTCCTGGGGACCTACCCATCCCCAATGCGGAGACGGCTTCCCTGATTTCTTACTCACTGAATGGTCATCAAGCAGCTGCACCTCCATCGGGGCAACCTCAGGAGGGGGGACATCCTCCAAAAACCGATGGACATAGTCGGGAACGATCACTGCCGAAGCCTGGTATAGCACCCTGTAATACTGAGCAAAGGTGTTGGCTATGCCTTGATGTCCGGTGACACGGACCCCCTGTTTGTTATAAATTTCTGGAATAATCCTAGAGGTCTGCTGTTGGGATGTCAGCCAGTATAACAGCGTTCCAGTTTTGTCCCCCCAGCCATAGACCCTGGCATTGGTTGCTCGCCAGAGGTGTTTAGCTGCTTCCAAAGATTGGTCCCAGATTTGCTCACAGATCAGTAGGGGTTGTCTAGCTACCCCTTCACTGGACTGCGCACCGTGTTCGGCTTCTAAGCATGCAGCCCGCGCCTCCAGCTGCTCAATGTGAAATGTCTGGGAGCGCCCAGAGCGCGGACAAGGCTCCTAGCCATCCCCCGTAGTACCGCCTTGCTTGTGGCCCATAGGACCTCAGGCGATGTCACCGACCCCCTGTTAAAGCCATAGGATGGACTGATGATTGAGCAGGTCCCACAACAAATCAAAGGGGTGCATGGTCAGAGATCCCATGCGCTAAGATTTCAATATGGGTGAGGTGGCAGCAATCTGTGCCTGGCCGAGGCCATCCCCTGTAGTACCGCCTTGCTTGTGGCCCATAGGACCTCAGGCGATGTCACCGGCCCCCCGTTTAAGCCATAGGACGGACTGATGATTGAGCAGGTCCCACAACAAATCAAAGAGGCGCATGGTCAGAGATCCCACGTGCTAAGATTTCAATATGGGTGAGGTGGCAGCAATCTGTGCCTGGCAGAAGCACAAGGTCAATCCTAGATTGCATGCCATGGGCCGCCGAGGTATGCGTAAATTGCGTTGCCGCGGGTGCCATACTCTCCAAGCATCGCATAGTCCTGCGGATGTCAACCACCCAGTGAGCCCCACTGTCATTGCCTGTCTGTGGGCTGAGGGTGGGCCAGTCGCATCTATTCCAGAATCCGGGACCTTATTAAAATCACCCCCCAGTATGGTAAGTCCCCGGGGCAGGTCTAGAAGTAATTTAGTTAGGTCATTGAGAGTCCCATCCACCATTGTCGGCGTGGCGTAAATGCTTACCACGTTGATCTTGAGGCCCTCAACCTTCCCAATAATGGCCACATAACGCCCTTGACGGTCCCTCCACACCTGGGTCACCGTTATGGGAAATGAGAGGTGCAGCAGTATCTCCATCCCCGCAATCCTCATGTGAACCCTGCATGATATACTCTGTCGAAACCCTTGCGGGCTAAAAAAGGGCATTGGTCCCCCAGGAGGTGGGTCTGTTGCAACAGGAGCATGTAAGGCCAGTGTCGGTGTATGAAGTTAAACACAGCGGTCCACTTAATTTTGTCTAGGAGACCATTAAAGTTCCACAAGATAATTTGTGTCGGGCCCATTGGTGTGGATGATTCTATCTACCATGACATTGTTTCTGAACTCTACCCAGGCGCCCCCCATCCACCCCGTCCCACCCGGCCAGCACCCCAGTGTGTGGTGGTCAATTAGCATCTTGGACCCTCCCTCCCCTGTGCAGTTGCGAATAAGAACGCACAAACAGTTACATCAATTAACAATACCAAACACCTTAATGCAAGGTCTGAACATCCCATACCCCCAACTCCCTCCCCAACCCCATACTTCCCTCCCAGAAGCATCTGTCGCCCTTATATAACATCTCACTCCCAAACACATTGAGCTGGAAACACCAGTTGGTTGAGCAGTGGTGGACCCCTCCATATCGTCGGATCAAAGAGTGTTAAATAGTAAGCAGCCATTTAGTGGCAATGTTTCCATCAGTGCAGGCGTTACCTGTCCCATTATCTCCACCTCCCTAGTAGAGTTAGAGCGTGGGGCTTCGGGACAGATCTGAGTCTTCCAATGTCTCCAAGTGAGCATGTGCCAGTCCCTTCAGCCCCAGATCTCTCCCGTTACCCCTTTGACCTGTTTTCATCTGTTGCTCTGACGATTCTTCTGACGCGGTTTCCATGGGGGTGCCTGAGCGGGAGCTCTGGTGTGCCTTACGCCTCCTCGAGCGCATCCGCTGGCGGAGGCCAGATGGCCGATTCTGCTGGTTGTTCATCGGCACACTGTCCCGGGACTGCCGCTGTCTTTCATGGGGGTGAGCGGTACCTCTTCTGTCAGCCAAGCCCATGCCGCAGCTGGGCGCTCAAAGAAATGAGTCTTATTTCCTTGGACCACTCAGTGTTTTTGCTGGGAATAGAAGGCGGTAGGATATGTCCATCACTCTCAGTTTCTGTTTTACTTCAATAAAGGAGCGACGTTGCAGTTGCACACCCCTTGTATAGTCTGGGAAAAGGAGGACCTTTGCTCCGTTACAGATTAGATCCCCCGGAGCGCGCCTTCTGCAGCACAGCGTCCTTATCCTTAAAATTGAAGAGACAGAGTATCACCGGCTTTGGCGGGGAACCCGGTGAAGGCCTGGACTGCAGAGCCCTGTGGGCCCGTTCAATCGTGAACCATGGGGTGAGGTGATCTCCCTGCATCCAGGAGCGGAACCAATCCTCCAGGAAGTAGGCCAGAGAGGATGTTGCAGTGTTCTCCTGAAGGCCCCCGATACGAAGATTGGTGCGCCTGCACCTATTTTCAGCATCTTGTGCTCTCCGGTATAATTCTGACGTGCGGGCTGATAATGCAGATACTTGTGTTTTCAAGGCGGTCAGGTACTGTGGTATCCTTGATTCTGCCTCTGTGATCCTGGCCGTTGCATTGCGGAAGTCCTTACGTACCAGAGCCACATCCACTCTTACTTCACCGATCTTCGCCTCTACAGCCGTCTGAGACGCCTGAATAGCTTGAAGGATAGCTGCCAGATCGCTAGAAGCTGCTGGTGGCCCATCACCGCTGCTCAGGGATCGGTCTTCAGTGCGGGTCCCACCAGAACCCGTAGTAAATTGGTCTATGCACGTCTGCGCTGTGGGTGGTGGTCTCGATTTGTCGTTGCCCATTGCCGTCTTCCAAAAAAACAGCTTTAGTACAAGACACTTTGATTTGAGTACACAGAAAAAGTCCAGCTAGAGTCCCTGTGTGGGATCACAGGGTCAACAGAACCACCCTCCAAGGCCACGTCTCAGAACTGGATCCTCACCTCTGGACAGCAATGGCCATTGCAAGGGTCATGGGCTCGTCATCCAACCACCCGACCGCATCCACTACCATTTGTTGCGACTTGGCGTCGAGGCTCAGGAGTCCATGTGCCCTCAGTCGTGCCGCCCAGATCACCCCTTTTCAGCTGGGTCCCCTTCAGCGCCTCCGGACTGCGCGCCACCGCTTCTTTTTCTCTGGGCCCCTCTGCCCTCATCAGGACCAAGAAAACCACCAAGAGGAGAGGGAGGAGGAATATTCATGACCCCCCGCAGGCCTCCCGCCACCCGCGGCCAGTCCCTCTCACCACTGTTCTTTCCAGCCTGGTTGCTCCGGCTGGCGGGGAAGGGGCCCAAGACACCGCGCTCCCCTACGGCGAGGCATGTAGCACCTTTCCTCCTCGCGTTGCAGGTTGCCTGGGGACGCCCAATCCACTGCACAGCACCATCACCCGATGTTCTCCAGCTGGCTGGTCAACGGCTGTGTGACCCACAGCCTCTCCGGCCTCCAGGCGCGTCTCTGACTTCCGGGTGCCCCGGTCTGCCTCTGCGCTGTCTCCTGCAGCATTGCACCGGCCGGTGGCTCCTCCTGCCATATTCACCCTGCTTTGCTGCTCCAAGGCCTCTTTCTCGGGCAGCCGCCAACTGGGACAGACACCGAACCGCACCCCGCAGCCGGCTCTCCTCCGATCGTGGCTGCCGCTAGATGGGCACGTCCGCCATTTTCAGTGCAGACCGCCTCAAACAAGCAGCATCTCACAGCCGAGTTGCAGGGCCCAAATATTCCCCTGATTACTCCGGGGGGGGTTAGGCTAGCCCCGGGAGTGTGTACTGCCGCCGATGAAGGCAGATTATGGGCACTGATTAAGGCGGATGACGGAGGGGTCCGGAGCACTATGAGAGTGCGACCGCCATCTTGACGCCTTGGCCACGCCCCTGCTGCTTTCTTCCTTTTATTTCATTACAGCAGACTTCAACATTAACGTCACAAAAGAAAGAAGCAGTAGCCTTCTCTGCTGCATTCTCCCCTTTTGTCCAAGCATGGTCAGAGCTGCATAGGAATCAAAGATGCAGGCCTTCAAGTTTCAGCATGCAAAGTCAAGACTGGGGAGGGAGGCATTGGGTGAAAGTGAAACATTGGGAGGGGAGATGAAAGAGAGAAGATGTGGACTAGGGGGAAAGGGTAGAATAAGGAGAGGGTACAGTGGGTAGAAAATGGGGGAAGCAGATGGAGAAGAGAGGGGATGGTGCCAGGGCTTTAAAGGTAGGGAGGCTGTTACGTCTCAACTCTGCATCAATTAAAACCTGATATGGAAACGGGTCTCTACCAGCACTACATTCATGCCCTTAACTTTACAGGCATAAACATTGTTTTCCGAACAATTACTTAAAAACATGTTAAGGTCATCTATGTAAGCGATGCAGTTCCTGTTTACATTCAACATGTTTTACTTCCCCATGCTTTTCGTAAGATTATTTGCTCCTTCCAGAAGCTGTGTTTTAAAACGTTCCACAAGTCCATTACTCCTATGATGATATAGCGAAGTTTTAACATGCTTAATGCCCATGTGCGCCAAGAAACTAGAAAACTGAGCAGACATGAACTGACTCCCATTGTCTGTGAGTATCTCATCAGAATACCTTACCTGTCAAAAACAGATTCTAAAAACTCAATGAACATTTGTGAATTAGGCACTTTAACCAACTTAAACTCAGGCCAATGACTATAAAAGTCAATTAATACTATACCATGTTCTACCACACCTCCCAACAGGCTAACAGAACCAATCAAGTCCACAGCAATCTTACTCCATGCTTTATTGGGCACCTCAATTGTTTCAATAGGAGAGGGCAGAGTGATCTGAGACTTGTCACTTATCGCACACACCAAGCAATCTCTCACAAAGTGTTCCACTCCTTTATCCAACCCAGGCCACCAAAAATCCTCCCGAATCCTCTTCTTCATGGCCCACATTCCAATGTGACCTTCATGCCCCAATGTTAATATCTTGTCCCTCATGCCTTCCAGCACAACCAGAACACCAGCACACATTAAAATGTTGTTCACTACAGACAATTCTTCAAAGACATGCTTGTAAGCCTCACATCAATCAGATCTGCATGTAGACCACCCTTTAAACATACCCTCCATAACCTCCTTTATTTGTTCATCCTTTTCACACGCTTCCTTCCATTTAACTTCCATAACCGCACCATCCTAATGACACTCTAAGGAGCACACCAAAACATCATCCTCATCCGTACCCTCTTCATCATGCAAATTTCTACGAGAAAGACAATCGGCAAGCAAATTTCTAGCACCGGGCGCATATTCCACATGGAAACCATACATATGAAACCTATATTCCCATTTGGCAATTTTTGGAGTAGCACATTGAGCACCAGTGGTAGAAAACAATTGCACTAAGGGTTTATGTTCCATCCTGACCATAAAATGTACACCCCAAAGATAAGATTTGAAGTGCATAATTCCCCACCAACATGCAAGAGCTTCTCTTTCTATAGTTGAATAAGTAGCTTCAGCACCTCTCATACTCCCTGAAGCAAAAGCAATCACTTCATCCTTATCACACCTCAGTTGCAGCAATACAGCCCCCAAACCAGTTGGCTGGCATCAGTCATAACTATAATCTCATCCTTAGTATCAAATGCCTGCAATGGAATAGCCAGTGCAACTTCTTTTTTTATAGCTGCAAACTCCTGCTCACATTTTAAGCCATTCAAATTTGACATTTTGTTTTAAAAGACTCCTAATGTTATGAGTTTTGCCAGCACAATTGGGAATACATCTGGCGTAAAACTCAATCAGACCCATAAAAGATTTAACTTGATCCTTATTACATGGTGACTGAAAATCCTTAATGGCTTTTATCAAACTCTCTTTCAGTTCCACCCCTCGTTCTGATATCTTATAACCTAAGTAATCAATGCATGTAGTAGTGAACTTACATTTGTTCGCACTGAGAATAATCCCTTTATCACTTAACACAGACCATACTTGTTTCATCCTTTCATCATGCTGCACTTGATCCTTCCCAAAAATAAAAATATTGTCCTGGAATGCAATAACTCCTTCCATATCCTTGAATAAACTATCCACAACTCTCTGGAATACAGCAGAAGCCAATGCTAAGCCAAATGGCATGCATTTAAATTGGAACAACCCATCCGGCATAATAAAAGCCATTAAGTGTTTAGAATCAGGATGCAAATTGATTTGATGATGGTCATGTCCAACAAACTGAACTTACTAGCATTGGCAAGTGTAGACAACATTTCAGCAATATTAGGCAAGGGGTGGCGATCCACCCAAATTTGTGCACTGAGATTTCGCAAATCCATACACATGTGAATCGATCCATTAGCTTTGCGAGCAATCACAACAGGAGCCACCCAATCAGAGGCTTCTATTTTCTCAATTACGTGCTGTTCACACAACCTGTCAAGTTCCTTCCTCAATTCCGCTCTTAACGCGAAAGGTACCCTACGTACTTTATGAACTTTAGGAACAGCATTATCTGCTAACTTAATCCTGTGCGAAAAACCCTTGAACATTCCAATTCCTTCCATGAAAACATCAGGAAAAGTATCAACCCATATATGTCCAACCGACAACACAGGTTTATAATTCCTGCTTAAAATTACTTGTTCAGGATTATTAGGATCCGATAAAATTCCTAAATTCTTTTGATCATCCCAACCCAACAAGCATGTGTCATCCTTTGCAACATACACCATTCCTTTAGCAGTGCTTCCCTGGAAACATAAATCAACTTCGCATTCACCCAAGATCTCAACAGGTTTTCCTCCATAACCCACTGGCATGATGAGAGACTTCCTAAGTTCAATATGGCCAAAACACTCCTTCCATTTCCTCTTACTCAAGAGAGTATAGAGTGAACCTAAATCTGCCACAACAACAACTTCATAGCCATTGATTGATAATTTGCAGGAAGCCCTTTTAGACTTATTGGAAAACATTCCACTATTACTACCTTTGCTTAATTTAGAAACATTGGAGACAGTTAGAATTTCATCCTCCTCGCTAGTTGTTGACTCCAAACCACCAATCTTATCATTAAGTAGTCTAAGGACTTTGTCTTCTATATGAGACCCCGTCTTACTACCGGCTCTACACACCCTAACAAAATGACCTACTTCAGAGCATTTGGAACACTTCTTTCTCAATGCCGGATAACCACTTGCATTACCTAAATGAGAAGGACTACCACAGCTAAAACATTCTAGCTTCTTGGAATTCTCCTTTTTAACAGATGTTTCAGGTCTAACATTTATATAATTTTTGTTAAACTTCTGTTTAACTAATGATACACACTGATGTAAGTCTTTATCACTAGGTGTGTTCATTTGCTCCATGAACATTGTAGTACACTCAATTCTGGTGGCTATTTCCACCGTTTTCCCTAACGTTAAATGTGGCGTAGACAGCAGAGTCTCTTGTACCTTCTTATTATTAGTTTTCTCAACCAGTTGATCCCTTATCATTTCGTCCTCACACGCTTTATAATCACATGAAACAGCTAACATTCTTGAAGCCCCCACAAAGCTTGCAACAGGTTCACCAGAAATCTGTACCCTCTTGTAAAACTTATGCCTCTCCATAATTACATTTTTGCACGCTTTAAATCTAACATCAAGTGACTTAATGTCAGAAGCATATTCATCAATTCCTCCATCCCATCCTCATCGCCAATACAAGGTAAGTGGTTAACCAGGTAAGTTTATTTTTATTTTCAACAACAGGACAGCACAACTCCTGCATCCACCTCTGCGGATTCCTCCAGCTGTCCTCCTGTCTGTTCACATTCTGTCGAGTCTCGTGCCCCCCCAAGATTCTACAATGAGCATGAGACTTGATAGAACAAACCCAACATGTTTCTGTCATAGTTTTCATGCTATATATGACTTTTGAATTGACCCAATTCACCTCTATTTGTCTCGCTGAGTTCAGGCTACAGGTTGGTGTTCATGACAGGGCACGATTAAAGCTGATACTAAAGGTTGTGGGGGTATCTCACAGTGCCTTTCAGTGACATACATGCTCATTCAGTCATTGGCCTCTCTCAGAAACATGGTAAAATATGTACCATATGTCTTTACTGTTTTATGAATGTGAAAGTGCATGAAAGAAGGGTTCAACTGTTGAAAATTTGACAATGCCAAAGGAAAACAAACTGTGTTTCCAGGTGAGGAGAAAGTAAGAGAGCAAGGTGACACAAAATGTACATGTAGATAGAGTGAAAAGACAGTGATGAAGTTGAAAGAGGTGATGTGTGAGATGTGCAGATAGAGGATTTCAGAAAAATTTGGGTAGAAAAAGGGTGTAATTGCAAATGGAGTGATTGACTGCAGAGGCAAGTTGTGTGAGTGGTGTTTGAGACACTTCAAAGGCGACTACTTTTTCCACAGACCTTAGTTATATTTAAATCCGTGTCATATTTCAGCAAAGAAACATTTTCAATTCTAACTATTCATAAGAATATAACATTTGCTACTCGTTTATCCGATACTGCCACTGACAGCAAGCAATGGCAAATCCATTAGTTATGCTTTTTTTTAGGAGTATATGTTAGTGGTTGTTTGTGATAAATGGTTTTGCTGGACTGGGACAAAGTCACAGGTTTAGGCTGTCCGCGACAAAGTGTGGGCCAGCTACAGGGATCCTACGGTGCCAGCTGAAGAAAGTACCATAAATTCTGGTGCAGATCGTTGCGTGGATCCACGTCAAAGATGAGTCATTCAGCCAAGGCAATGCAATGGTTCTGAGATGCGGCAAGGCTCTGGTGCGAGGTACTGTGGCACCAGCATGAAGGTCCTGTTGACAGGGCTTGCAATGTAAAGGCTGATTTGGGGGATGCATTGTGCAGTCAAGGCCATGTGTAGGTTCCAATGAGCAGTGAAGCTGTAATCCGGAGCTTTCGGCATCAGCGTTGCAACTGTTGTCGACGAGAGATGCGATGAACTGCTCTGGAGAAGTATTGCACAGTGGGGGTTCCAAAGGCGATGCATCGAACCCAGATGTGGGATGCGGCGGTGATGCTAGCCTTTTGCGATAGGTCCAATCCACCCAGCAGTAGTGATGCATCAGTTCGGCTCGAGTATATGCTGCTCATCCAAAGAGATTCATCAGTTCTGCTCGAGGATGCGTCGCTCAGCATTAAGGATGTCAGCTCTACTGGCAGGCACCCTAGGTCCACTTACAAGGGTCCAGGACTGGGGTGGCACCACTTGGCAGGGGGAGCCTCAGAGACGGCAAAGTCCAGGTGCAGATGCAGGATGGTTGCAAGTCTTTTATGTCCCTAAGACTTTTGATCAAGAGACCAGCAGACTAGCCCTTGGAGTCACTCTGGGTTCGGGGTTCAGGAGGAAGGTGTAGGTCCTGTCATTCTCACCCAGGCAAGAGGGCAGCAGGCAGCGGGTCAGCACAGCAAAGCAGGAGTCCACTTCAGTGCATTCCAGCAGAGTGGCAGTCCTTCAGCAGCACAGAGGTCCATCTTCCTGGTAGAGTATCCACATGTCCAGAATTTTAGTGGTGGCGTCTGAGGTCCAATATTTTTACCTTAATGCCCTCGTTCTGGAAGGCGGGAGAAACGTCTTGACAGTGGCTTTGAAGTGCAAAAAATTCCCCACCACCCCTGCCTTGCCCCAAGATGGCTAGAGTTAAAAAACAGGGTTGTTAGGTCCTTTGTGTGTAGACAGGACGCAGCCTATCCAGGAGTAAGTGAGCCTGTGTCCATCTCCTCCCTCTCATACTGCCCTAGATGGCCCATCATGTTGCACTTGAGCATCTCCCATTGTGTATGGCTGATTAGGAGGAACACACAAAGCCCAGCTGCCAATTACACCCAGTCATGTGACCAGAGATAGGCTGCTGGCACCAAACAGCTAAGGCAAGAAAATGCAAAATTTCTAAAAGTGGCATTTTAAGAATTATAGTTTAAAAACTGACTTCATCATAAATTAGGATTTTAAATTGTGATTCCAAAGACACCAAACTTGAAGAAATTATCTATTTCCATTTGGAAACTTCACTTATAGCATTTGATAAGGCAACTCCAATATAATCCTATGGGAGAAATAGGCCTTGCAGTAGTGAAAAATGAACTTAAGAGTCTTTCATCTCCAGGACATGGACAACCTAAATGTACATTTCCTACCTGCCCACAGAGACTCTGCAATGGCAGGTCTGAGACAAATATAAAGGGCTATTTAAGTGGGTGGCACAATCAGTGCTGCAGGCCCACTAGTAGCATTTAATTTACAGGCCCTGGGAGCATGTAGTACACTTTACTAAGGATTTATAGGTAAATGAAATATGGCATTTGGGGATAAGCCACCATTACTGTGTTTAGAGAAGGGAGCAAAAGCACTTTAGCCCTGGTTAGCAGAGGTAAAGTGTGCAGAGTACTAATATTAGCAAAAATGAGGTCAGAAAAATGGAGGAGGGTGGGGGGGGCGGAGCTTGCCAAGCCGCAAGATGGCTGCACCGTAGTGAAGCTCCGCCGGCTACCACACGATCTGACCAAAATCCTACAGACCACACCAGATGTCACGGGTTTTTCCTAGTGGCAACCGCTGCATAAAAGGTTGGAGGAGAGGCTGAGACACACTCGCGTGCGGGCCGCAAATGAGATCTGGCGGCAGCCGGAGAGGGGACTAACCGTAACCCAAGACTAGCGGTGAGGTGCGGCTGGGTGTGCCTGAGGGGCCGGACGACTGGGCAGCGGCGATCTCTGAGATAGGCCGCCCATGCGAGTCGGCGTGCCGCGGAGGGGTCGGCTGCACAGAGAAACGCGGAGAGGCTGCGTCGGGGACCTCGAGGTGGGGCGCCGGCAGGATCGACTTGGATGATGTGGCCCTGCGCTCCGCAGGTACAGAGATGAACTGACCTGTCCTGCTGAGACACGATTGAGCTCGGCCCAGGTGGAGGGCTGCAGTGATTGCCGGAGTGTCTCGGAGGCAGGTTTGATTTGGATGAGAACGGGCCATTGTGTGTGCGGGCCCTGGGGCTCTCCAGCTGGTTCTCGGCCCTGAGGTGGACATTGGGCACTCAGGAGGCATCAAGGGAGTACTTGTTGTGTCAGAGCTCGCCTCACTGAGGCAGGGCTTGGTCTGGACGCCCTGTTCGGCGGTTGGGGCCCCGCGGGGTCGCCCTCGTCTGCAGAGAGGTTGCCGTACTCGCAGCATTGATATAACCCTAATATTAAGTTTGCAGTGATCAGTGAACTTGCCACGCGGGGGAGAGACTGACGGGCAGTGCCATGGGGAAGTCGGACAAAGCCCAAGCTAAGTTGCACTTTGAGTGGCGCAAAACGAATAACCTGGCTGGGGATTGCACAGTGACTGAGCCAGAGAAGACTCCAGAGGTCCCTGCGCCTGAGGATCAAGACTTGCAGCATATTTTAGCAGCTATGCAACACAGTTTAACTCAAATAGACGGTAAAATCGGTTCTCTCTCGTATCGAATGGACAGAATGTCGGAGCGCCTAGATAAGCAGGTGGAGCGTTTGGATCAAACGGAGAGAAGAGTGTCAACTGTGGAAGATGGACAGACAGCACTTGCCGCTGGACAACTAAAGTTTAGCACAGAACTGGGCACCCTCTGACACAAGATGGACGACTTAGAATCCAGCTCCAGGAGGAACAACCTTCGCATCGTGGGAATAGCTGAGTCCACATCGATTGCAAATATGGAAAGCTTCATTGAAAACCTGCTGGTGCAGCTGCTGGGTTGTGACACCTTTTCAGCAATCATTGTGGTGGAACGTGCTCACAGATCGCTGGCGACTCGTCCACCACCTGGAGCCCCACCTAGCCCAGTGATAGCGAGACTGCTGAACTATAGGGACCGAGATGCCGCGCTGCGCCGGGCCCGGGGACTAAAAACTTTGCAATATGAGGGGATGACCCTCTCACTGTACCCGGACTTCACACTGCAGGTACAAGAGGCGAGAAAGCAATTCCTTACAGGGAAAAAGCAACTGAGGTCACTGCAACTAGACTACAGAATGTTATACCCAGCCAAATTGAGAGTGGACGTAGATGGAAGTACAGTATTTTTCACTGACCACAAAAAACTGGAACAGTTTGTGAATCGTAAACTTGCGGATAAGAGGAACGTTCCAGTAGCTGATTTGGCTGATAATTAGACAATGCTGAAGGGTTGATTATATGATTATTGCTGTTGAGATCTGATTAGAACACTAACTCAGCGAATGGTGGGTTAACCACGGACATAGATCTATTGCACTGAGATCTTAGTCATTATAATAGTTTTGATGTTATTTTGTGGCAGCGGTCTGCCACGTACGTTCTACTTGCTGGGTGTTCCATGCTCCGCGGTATTGAAGTGGTCTGATGGTAGTATGCATAGGTAGCCGGCACAACAGAATCATTTGACAAGGCGAAGCAACATCCGCTTTCATGTGTGATCCACATATAGTTCTAACTGGGAGGGTGGTGGTGGGATTTCGGGAGAACTAACTAGATGGGCAGGTTGGGGAATGGCCTGTTGTGGGAGGGGGTGGGCGTTTGGGAAGTTGTTGGGACAGTAATGTTTGAACCTGTATATATAGTGAAGCAGATAGAATGCCGACGAGTACTGAGCATAGACGGATCCAGAATAGTAGACCAGTTTTATTAGATGACTCGAGTATATTCAGCTACTGATTCGCAAAACTGTCCCCATAGGCTTAGATTGGTTACCTGGAATGTGTGGAGTCTTAACAATGTGCGTAAGACCCGCAAAGTTGTTGCATACTTGCTTAGACACAAGGTGGATGTTGCCGTTTTGCAGGAGACACACTTAGCCCCGAATAGCCCTATGCTCACTTCTCGTAGAATGCAGGGACAGTTCTTGGCTGCAGGTTATACAACTCACTCTAGGGGGGTCCTGTTGTGGGCCTCTCGTACATCTGCTATTGACTTGAAGAGCGTGGACATTGACCCTGGGGACGATATGTGGCAGTACAGTGTAATGGGAGAGCATTAACCTTTTTGCTAATAGGAATATATGGTCCAAATTATGATGACCCTCAGTTCTATAGAGATCTGGTGGCATGGGCGGAGCGATGTGGGGACCTCCCGCAGCTCTGGTGCGGAGATTTTAACTGCACATTGACTCCCACACTAGACAGATCAGGTGGTAGGACCCGAGGCCCGGCTGCCGCCGCCGCACGCACAATACTGGACATAGCTGCTAATATGGGGTTAGTGGATGTTTGGAGAAATAGACACCCAGAGAGAGGATGCTATACACATTATTCGGCAGCCCACGACTTGCACACACGTATAGATTTATGGTTGGTCTCCCACAGCCTGCTACACAGAGTGACACCCGAGGCTCCTGGGCCTAGAACCTATTCAGACCATTCCCCGGTTCCAATACTACTGATGGTGGGTCCTATACCGCATCCACTGTTTTCGTGGAGGTTCCCTCCGTACTCGCTGACAGACACTGTATTCAGGGAGGAATTGGCCAATGCGATCAGTGAGTTTTTCCAGCTCAATAAGGGGTCGGTCGCCCAAGTGGGTACAGTCTGGGAAACGTTTAAGGTGTATATAAGAGGGATCACTGTGTCTAAGCATGCGGGGGTACTTCGGTCGATACGGAGGCGGCTGCACCTACTGGAAGGAGAGCTATCCCAATTAGAGCAAGAGCACCATGACACTGCGGACGTACACATTTTAGGTCATCTCCGCGCCAAGTTGCAGGAATTTCAAGAAACTGCCCTCTCAGAGATTCGACACACGGGGAAATACGCTACCGCCCGAGTATATGGGGAGGGCGACAGACCTGGCAGAGTCCTAGCGAATCTGATCCGTCCCAGTCGAAGTGCCAATTTAATTAGCACCACAGTGGCTGCTGACGGTATCGTGATAGGTGACCTCGAAATGGTAGCTGCTAGATTCCGCGAATATTATCAAACCTTATACACTACTAAGGGTGATCCTGATCCGAATGCTATTTGGGACTATCTCACCCACATTATGCTGCCAAGATTGTCAGAAGTCGATAGAGAGGCTTTGGGAGCACCATTTACTGTAGGCGAAATAGCGAAGGCGCTGGGGGGAATGGCTGAAGGTAAGGCCCAAGGCCCTGATGGCCTGACTGTGTATTTCGACAAAGCATTTCAAACTTTGTTACTCCCACAACTACAAGAGATGTTTGAGGAAATGGAAGTGGATGGGTGCATGCCTCCGTCAATGCGGGAGGCTGTGATAATCACACTGCTTAAACCAGGGAAACCAACTGAACAATGCTCCTCCTATAGACTGCTATCGATGTTGAACGTAGATGTCAAAATATATGCTAAAATTTTAGCGGACCGACTGGCTAAGGTGTTGCCTCTTCTGATCAAACCGGAGCAAGCGGGGTTTGTCCCCGGCCGTAATTTAACTATGAACCTACGCACCTTATTTAGCACTATACAAAACATCAACCCCGATATACAGGCTGTGGCAGTCTTTCTAGATGTAGAAAAGGCATTTGACTCGGTGGAGTGGGGCTTCTTGTGGGCTGCGCTACGGCGGTTCGGTGTGGGGGACAGGTTTCTGTGCCTGATTGCCACTTTATATAGGGACCCCCGAGCCAGAGTCCACATTAACGGCATAGTAACGGAGGCATGTGACATCACCAGGGGCACCAGACAGGGATGCCCGCTTTCCCTCCTATTATACGCACTGGCGGCGGAGCCTTTTGCTTGTGCCTTGAGGGAATATCATGGACACCGTGGCCTTAATTTTCAAAATTATACACTTGTGATCTCTACATACGCTGACAACACTTTATTGTATATCAAAGACCCGAGGCGCAACGCTGCCTGATGCTCCAAGAAATAGTGCGATTTGGCGCTCTGTCCGGTCTTAAAGTTAACTTGGAGAAGTCTATGATGTTCCCTCTGACCCCTGTCACAAAGCAAACAGAAGTAGGTTTCCCGCTTAGTTGGGAGACTAAGTCGGTTAGGTACCTGGGAATTAAAGTTCATACTGATCCTAAGATTGTAGTAGCCGATAATTATGACGCAGCAATTGTGAGATTGGCGACTGATGTGGAGAGGTGGATTAAGCTCCCTTTGTCCTTGCTCAGTCGAGTAGCTTTGATGAAAATGGTGGTATTACCGTTGGTGCTGCCCAGAAATTATTTCACCGCATTGAGATCATTATTGACAAGACTAGGTTGGGCGGGCAAGCAACCCCGGCTGTAGTGGCGAATACTAACACTGCCGTACGAGCTGGGCGGTCTTGGGGCCCCAGATCTGGAGACCTATAGTGTGGCTGCCCGGGCTGCGTGGCGCAGGCTTGGCTTCATGGGCCAGAGGACGTCCCATTCCTTAAAATCGAGAGCGAACTGGCCTCGCCGGTCCCGTTGTGGAGTAGGGTGTATCACACTCCGAGCAGGCACTATGAAAAATGTGCCTCCCTGGACTCGGTGGCGAGAGCTTGGCAAGAGCTCGTGCGTAGGCAGGGATTGGCTTTGTTGTACTCTCCGCATGTACCGTTGAGTTGTTGAACCTGGTTTCTGCTTTGGCGTGATTGTAAATTGATACATTCTCTGAATGAACTAGTCATCAATACTATGGGGGATTTATTTGAGAATAACATAATGAAACACTGGGAGCTAGTGCAGAGCGGTGCTGTTGGACCAACCCCCCTGCATCGATTTCAATATTATAGGGTGCGTCACGCGCTAGCACAGCTCTTGGGCGAAGACATGCAGGAACCCCCGAGGTCCTGTCGCTCTCTTTGGTCTTGCAGGGGAGTTGTTTGCAGCGCTTGGTTTCCCGCCTCTGCGCACAGATTCAGGAGTTGCGGGCCCACGAACTATCAAAAGCCCGATTGGAGTGGCAGAGGGATCTAGGCGTGCAAATTTCAGACATGCAGTGGTGTTACTGTTGTGCTAAGACGCGCTCCATTTCTTTGAATGGCAGGCACCGACTTATCCATTTCAAATTCCTTAACAGAATATATTATACCCCACACCGTCTCCATAGATATGGACTGCGCGACAGTGCAAGCTGCCACAGATGTGGGGCAGAGCGGGCTGATTTCCTGCATATGGCCTGGACATGTGAGAGAGTGCAATGCTTCTGGAAGGCAGTTACTGGCGAATTGGAGTCTATAGTTGGGGAGCCAATAGATGTGGGACCGTTCTTGGCGCTTGTGGGATGGGATGGACATTTGCCGGGGACTAGTCGCAGATTGGTGGCAACTGGGTTGCTGCTCGCTAAACGCAGGGTTGCCATGCGATGGGACCGCGGACCGGTCCCAACAGTGGATGAATGGCATAGAGATATGGCATATTGTAACACTCAAACAGATAATTATGGTGAGCTGCTTCCCCCTAAAAAAAGCCTGCGAAATTCTGGGATGTATACAAGCAATACCTTATTGGGAAGGAGACGGGGAGCCAGAGGGCGGGGAACCTGAATGACATGTTGAACATGGTTATTGATGTATGTAAATGTAGGGCCTGCCTGTTATAAGCATACACAATTACCGGTTTCTGCATCGAACTGTCCTGGTGGGTGATGTCCCTGACCCCCGCCCACGCTGCTGCTAGCGTGTTCGAGGCCCGTCCAGTGGGGTCTGGTAAGCTTCGCTGATCCCGTGCGCTTTGTGCCGCTTTTACTGTAGCTGTGATTGTATTTTGTGCCTTGTTTTTCTCTGCCTTTTGCTCCATTTTGCGCCGCTAGACTCGTGTGCATTGTGCCGTTTCACTGTGACTGTGACTTTGTGAATATATTCTGTGCCTTGCTTTTTGTGCCTTTTGCTCCATTCTGCTTCCATTTGTGCCATTTAGACTGTTTTCGCCCCTTGGGCGCTGCCCCTTGCCGCTTTCCCCTGCCGCTGCCTCCCTGCGGCCCCGCCCCCCTCGCGCCCCCATTCGCCGCGCTCTCCCGCCTCCATTCGCCGCGCTCTCCCGCCTCCCAGCTGCTCCTCACTCCCCCTCCCTTCTTAATGGCTGGTGCTGCGCGTCGAGGGTGAGCGACCTCTGACCCGATTTCGGTCTCGAGCTCGCTCCCCCACGTCCGCAGCACCACCTTGCTGTGCCCGTGTCCCTGGCCCACGCGGCTGCTAGCGTGTTCGAGGCCCGTCCAGTGGGCTCTGGTAAGCTTCGCTGATCCCGTGCGCATTGTGCCGCTTTTACTGTAGCTGTGACTGTATTTTGTGCCTTGTTTTTCTCTGCCTTTTGCCCCATTTTGCGCCGCTAGACTCGTGTGCATTGTGCCATTTCACTGTGACTGTGACTTTGTGACTATATTCTGTGCCTTGCTTTTTGTGCCTTTTGCTCCATTCTGCTTCCATTTGTTCCATTTAGACTGTTTTCGCCACTTGGGTGCTCCCCCTTGCCGCTTTCCCCTGCCGCTGCCTCCCTGCGGCCCCGCCCTCCTCGCGCCCCCATTCGCCGCGCCCTCCCGCCTCCCAGCTGCTCCTCCCTCCCCCCTCCCTTCTTAATGGCTGGCGCTGCGTGTCGAGGGTGAGCGACCTCTGACCTGATTTCAGTCTCGAGCTCGCTCCCCCACGTCCGCAGCACCACCTTGCTGTGCCCATGTCCCTGACCCCCGCCCACGCTGCTGCTAGCGTGTTTGAGGCCCGTCCAGTGGGCTCTGGTAAGCTTCGCTGATCCCGTGCGCATTGTGCCGCTTTTACTGTAGCGGTGATTGTATTTTGTGCCTTGTTTTTCTCTGCCTTTTGCCCCATTTTGCGCCGCTAGACTTGTGTGCATTGTGCCGTTTCACTGTGACTGTGACTTTGTGAATATATTCTGTGCCTTGCTTTTTGTGCCTTTTGCTCCATTCTGCTTCCATTTGTGCCATTTAGACTGTTTTTGCCCAATGGGTGCTCCCCCTTGCCGCTTTCCCCTGCCGCTGCCTCCCTGCGGCCCCGCCCCCCTCGCGCCCCCATTCGCCGCGCCCTCCCGCCTCCCAGCTGCTCCTCCCTCCCCCTCCCTTCTTAATGGCTGGCGCTGCGCGTCGAGGGTGAGCGACCTCTGACCCGATTTCGGTCTCGAGCTCGCTCCCCCACGTCCGCAGCACCACCTTGCTGTGCCTGTGTCCCTGGCCCACGCTGCTGCTAGCGTGTTCGAGGCCCGTCCAGTGGGCTCTGGTAAGCTTCGCTGATCCCGTGCGCATTGTGCCGCTTTTACTGTAGCTGTGACTGTATTTTGTGCCTTGTTTTTCTCTGCCTTTTGCCCCATTTTGCGCCGCTAGACTCGTGTGCATTGTGCCATTTCACTGTGACTGTGACTTTGTGACTATATTCTGTGCCTTGCTTTTTGTGCCTTTTGCTCCATTCTGCTTCCATTTGTTCCATTTAGACTGTTTTCGCCACTTGGGCGCTCCCCCTTGCCGCTTTCCCCTGCCGCTGCCTCCCTGAGGCCCCGCCCTCCTCGCGCCCCCATTCGCCACGCCCTCCCGCCTCCCAGCTGCTCCTCCCTCCCCCTCCCTTCTTAATGGCTGGCGCTGCGCGTCGAGGGTGAGCGACCTCTGACCTGATTTCGGTCTCGAGCTCGCTCCCCCACGTCCGCAGCACCACCTTGCTGTGCCCGTGTCCCTGACCCCCACCCACGCTGCTGCTAGCGTGTTTGAGGCCCGTCCAGTGGGCTCTGGTAAGCTTCGCTGATCCCGTGCTCATTGTGCCACTTTTACTGTAGCTGTGACTGTATTTTGTGCCTTCTTTCTCTCTGCCTTTAGGCCCATTTTGCGCCGCTAGACTCATGTGCATTGTGCCGTTTCACTGTGACTGTGACTTTGTGACTATATTCTGTGCCTTGCTTTTTGTACCTTTTGCTCCATTCTGCTTCCATTTGTGCCATTTAGACTGTGTTCGCCCCTTGGGCGCTCCCCCTTGCCGCTTTCCCCTGCCGCTGCCTCCCTGCGGCCCGCCCCCCTCGTGCCCCCATTCTCCGCGCCCTCCCGCCTCCCAGCTGCTCCTCCCTCCCCCTCCCTTCTTAATGGCTGGCGCTGCGCGTCCGCGCAGCGGGCGCGCCGCTGGCACGCCAAAGGCGCACCAGAAGCAAGCCCGTCTGTGCCGTCCGCGCCTGGACCGCTCCCAGCGCCACCCTCCCTGGTCCGCACGACCCATGCATCACCAGACGCTACTTAGCCATCCAGCTTATCGCCCTCAACCCCGGCCGCTCCACAACATGCTTCCAGTCATCTCCAAAGAAAACCAAGGGACCATTCTCCTGCCACGCCTGCAACTTCACCTGCGACAGAACAAGGAGACCCGCAACAACCGCAACAAACCACCTCCACTGCATACTCCTCAACACACGCTCCGCACGCAAGCACGCCATCGAGCTCTGGGACCTGCTCGACACCACCGCCCCTGACGTAGCCTTCCTGACCGAAACTTGGTGGAACGACTCCTCAGCACCTGACATCGCCATAGCCATCCTGGACGGCTACAAGATCACCAGGAGGGATCGCCCCAACGGAATCGGAGGAGGAATAGCCATCGCCCACAAATCCACCCTCAAAATCCACACCCACACAGACAACACCCTCAAGACCGCCGAACACCTTCACTTCCGGATCCACACTGACCCCAACACCACTCTCAGGGGAACACTCATCTACCGACCTCCTGGACCACGAGCACCCTTCAGCGACTCCATCGCCGACCTCACGAGCACCCACGCGCTCACCTCTACGGACTACATCCTCCTTGGAGACCTCAATTTCCACCTGGAGAACAACAACGACGCCAACACCACATCTCTGATCAACAACCTCCCCAACCTCGGCCTCAGACAACTGGTCAACACCCCTACCCACATCGCCGGACACACGCTTGATCCGATCTTCTCCGCAAGCAACCATGTCACCTTTAACCACACCACCGAACTCCACTGGACCGACCACCACTGCATCCACTTCACATTCAAGAAGCACATCGAACACCACCGCACCCATCCACCACCACACCGCCGCTGGAGCAAAGTCACCGAAGACCAGCTGACCAGCACCCTCGCCCAGAACCCGGCCACCGACTCCACCAACCCAGACACCGCCGCCCTCAACCTACATCAGTGGATCAATGACTGCGCCAACACCCTCGCACCACTCAAGAGATCCACCGACAACCAAGAAAGAAAAAAAGCTGCCTGGTTCACTGACGAACTCCTCACCTCCAAACGCACCTGCCAGAAACTAAAGAAGAAATGGCTCCTCGAATACACACCCGACAGCCTTGCAGCCCACAAGGAGGCCACCCGAAAGCACCACCAGCTAATCAGACTCGCCAAACGTTCCCACTTCACAGAACGCCTGAACAACAACGCACACGACAGCAAAGAACTCTTCTGCATCGTGAAAGAACTCTCCAACCCCAGCGCCAACGTCAACGACATCCCACCATCCCAAGAACTCTGCGACGTCCTGTCCACCTTCTTCCATCAAAAGATCGCCCACATCCACGACAGCCTCAACATCACGCCTCCGCCAGACCCCATCCTCGACAGCTCCACCTGCACCAACCGCCTGACCGCCTGGACCCACATAGACAACTCTGAAACTGGCAAGATCATGAACTCCATCCACTCAGGATCCCCTTCTGACCCATGCCCCCACCACATTTACAACAAAGCTGACTCTACCATCGCCCCCCAACTTCGAAAGGTCATCAACTTATCCTTCGAAACCGCAACTTTCCCAGAAAGCTGGAAACACGCCAAAATTCATGCCCTCCTCAAGAAACCCAAGGCAGACCCCAACGACCTCAAAAACTTCCGTCCGATCTCCCACCTCCCCTTCCCGGCGAAGGTCACCGAGAAGATCGTCAACGCTCAGCTCACCCACCACCTCGAGCACAACTCCATCCTGGACCCCTCCCAGTCCGGTTTCAGACGCAACCACAGCACCGAGACTGCTCTCCTCGCCGCCACAGATGACATCAGACAGCAAATGGACAACGGCGAAACATCAGCCCTCATCCTCCTGGACTTATCCGCAGCCTTCGACACAGTCTGCCACCGCACCCTATTAACACGCCTCCACGAAGCCGGAGTACAAGAAAAAGCCCTCAACTGGATCTCCTCATTCCTCTTCGGCAGAACCCAGAGAGTCTGACTCCCACCCTTCCGCTCCGAAGCCACCAACATCATCTGAGGCGTACCCCAAGGCTCCTCACTACGCCCGACGCTGTTCAACATCTACATGGCCCCCCTCGCACAACTGGCCCATCAGCACAACCTCAACATTCTCTCCTACGCCGACAACACACAGCTCATCCTCTCCCTCACCAAAGACCCACACACCGCCAAAGCCAACCTCCACGAGGGAATGAAGTCCATCGCCGAGTGGATGAGAAAGAGCCGTCTGAAGTTGAACTCTGACAAGACGGAGGTCCTCATCCTCGGACGCACCCCCTCGGCCTGGGACGACTCCTGGTGGCCCACCACACTGGGACCCCCGCCAACGCCAGCCAACCACGCACGCAACCTGGGTTTCGTCCTCGACTCCACCCTTACCATGTCCAAGCAGGTCAACGCAGTTTCCTCCTCCTGCTACAACACCCTCCGCATGCTCCGTAGAATCTACAAATGGATCCCGACGGAAACCAGAAAAACAGTGACCCAGGCCCTCGTCAGCAGTAGACTAGACTACGGCAATGCACTCTACACATGCATCCCAGCAAAAGACATCCAACGCCTCCAACGCATCCAAAACGCCTCCGCCCGACTGATCCTCAACATACCCCGCCACTGCCACATCTCCCACCACCTGAAAGACCTCCACTGGCTCCCCGTAGACAAGAGGATCACCTTCAAGCTCCTCACCCACGCTCACAAGGCACTCCACAACGCCGGTTCTGCCTACCTGAACAACAGACTCAACTTCCACGCCCCCTCCCGCCAACTCCGCTCCGCCAACCTCTCCCTCGCCATCGTTCCCCACATCCAGCTAAAGACCTTCCCCTACCTTGCCGCCAAGACCTGGAACACCCTCCCGACCTCCCTGCGGCAGACCCAGGACCTGCTCTCCTTCAGGAGACTTCTTAAGACCTGGCTCTTCGACCAATAGCAGCACCCCCCAACCCCCCTCCCTTCAGCGCCTTGAAACCCTAACGGGTACGTAGTGCGCTTTACAAATATTGTGATTGATTGATTGATTGATTGATTGATGTCTATCTTTCAGGAAAACACAACATGTCATCTGGATTGTATTTGTCTGCAATTGCACAATCTTATTGTACTGCTTCACTTGTTTGCACAAAAACATAAATAAAGTTAAAAACAAAAAAAAATGGAGGAGGGTGTCAAAAGGTTGTGGGAAAACCATCCTAAGGCTGGGAGGTCTAACAGTAAGGAAGTCTTTGACAGGAAAGGGAACGCACAAAGGTAAATGTAAGAGGGGAGAAAAAATGAAGACCTCTATGTGCTGCTTCCCTCAGGGTGCATAAGGAAGAGCAGTGTCCCTTCTTTGCTGCTTTCCTTTAAGGTTCACATGGATGAGTTATGTCTCCATTCTACTGCTCCACTTCAAAGGTGCACATGAAAGAGCCCTCACTTTCCTTTTTTTCTACCTTTTTGAATGACATTTGGAAGCTTCCTGGTCTCCCTATTCTCCTTCATTTTAAGGTTCACACGAAATAAAGATTTACCCACTCTGCTTCATTTCTGAAGAACAAAGGAAATAGCAGTCTCTTCCTCCAGATGCTTCTCTTTTACTTATGAATGAAAGATCCTGGTCCTCTTTCTGCAGCTTCACCTAAAAGTTTGGAGTGCAGTCACTCAGCTGCTCCACTTGCATGGTGCATATGGAAGAGCCTTCGACCCGTAAGGGGCAAATGGAAAATCCATGCTCCCCCATCACTGCTTTCCTTTTTGGAGACTTATTGTAGACTCCTGTCTACTGATTATACTTGTTCTCTTTTAAGGGAAACTTGGACATTTGCATATGGCTGGGTCCAAATAGAGGTGGCATGGTGTGCAAAATGGTGATGGACTGGGATGCGCCCTCAGTAATTGGCAATGGCTGAGATTAATTCAAGCATTTCATCCATCACTTTTTGTATACTTCAATGTTTCGACCTAAGTGAGATGGATATGCCCAGATGTGGGTCCTGTGCACACTGTGTCACTGGAACCAAGCTTTACGGGGCTGACGAGGCCTAATCAGTATGAAAACTGCCCTATGTTGCTTGTGTCCCACCCAGTTCAAGGGGAACCTGGCGTGGCAGTTTGGGCTTGACAGTACCCATCTGAGTAGGGTCAAGACTGATTTGTATATGGCTGGGTTCAAACTGAGATGGTGTGCTGTGCAAAATAACTAAGGAGTGGAATGCATCCCTTAGTAATTAACAGTGGCTGAGATTAATCCATCACTTTTTGTATACTTCAGTGTAGCAGGAGATACAGCGTGTATCAGAAATCATCAGGCCACCCGTAATGAGAGTCTTTGGTGACAAAACAGCACTGCTATAGCTCTTCTCCTATTTAGGTCACCCATAAGCCCAAAACAGTGCCAGAGATCTTGTCTTAATCCAGTACCTTCAGTGCTCTTTTTATGTTATTTGGCCCTGTTGCTTGATGGTACAGGCACCCATTGAGGATGACCAGGGGAAAACGTTTGTACAAAACACAGACACACTGCAATTATAGCTTAAACACCCTTTGTTTTCCAACTCCAAACTGATAAAAATGAAATAGCAACCTTGTAACTAAAGCAATTTTCAGAGGAAATAGTAGTAACACATAAGCATTTATTAACCCTCTTAAATAGGAGAACGACAAATCTAGCTCTATACATATAAAAGTCCTGACTGCCACACCTTTTTTTGTCTCTTTTGTTTATGCTGTACAACATCGTCTATGCCAACAGCCCTCCTCTGCTACAGCATGACCAAAAAGCATTGGCTGAGCTAAAAGGTCTCAAAGACTAGACCTTTTGGCTTTGCCAGTGCTTATTCAATTTGAACTGGATTCCCAGAAGCAATGATGTAGCTTCAGTCAAGAGTTTATACCCCACAGCATCTAGGTGGAGCTAATGGAGCGGATTAGAAATGTTTAATGAAGCAAAATGCCAGCAATTGTGTTCAATTCTCTGTTGAAAGCCACATCATGTTTACTTCTGCACAAAAAGGATAAAATGACCGACTGAAATACTTCTAATTGAAGGTTGGTTGCTATTAAAAAGGAATGGCTACTTTGTAACCAAGTTGCACGACTAGAAGCTGCTTCTTCAAAGCAAGTGATTCAGAGATGTGCGCTGAGGACAGACTGATCTTGGGCTCAAGAAGGGAATGGGGCCATCTACGACTGGGAATTACCTCTGAGGCAAGATATTTCTTCACGTAGGAAGCACTACTGTGCATGCGAGCAAAAGGTATACCAGAAACCTTTGACAGGCCAGAGTCCAAAACATTTGCGAAGACTCTCGTTGGATTCTGGTCCAAGGAGCTGTTCATAATTAAGAGGACTTGTACTGTGAAAAAACAGAATTCGGCGTCCCTTATCAGTATTTCAGCATCATTTGCATCATGAAGTAACAGGACTAATTTTAAAATATTGGGGCAGATATATGAAAAGTGGTGCAGCACCTCCTGCTGCACCAGTTTTCTAGCACCCCCTAACGCCACCATGTGTGTGCTGTATTCAATATACGGTGCACCATGGCGGTAGTTGGGGAACTAGCATCATAATTTTTGATGTAGGGTGCACCATGGCGGTAGTTGGGGAACGAGCATCATAATTTTTGATGTTAGTTCGGCGCTTTGCAATATTAGCATCAAGTATGTTGACGCTAATCCTCCAAAGCCCTTTGAGGCCCATTGTAAACAATGGTGTGCCTCCTTTTAACGCCTGCTCTGAACAGGCATTAAAAGTGCCTAAAAAAATGATGCAAAGAAATCTCTTATATTTCTTTGCACCATTTTTTTGCCCCCCAAAAGGGGAACGCCCCCTTTGCATCCATTATACCTGGCGCAGGCATAATGTAGTGCAAAGAGTTACAAAGTGACGCAATGCATGCATTGCGCCACTTTGTAAATACAGCGCATCGATTTTGGCCTCATTGGGCCACATGAACGTAAAAAAAAGACACTACTGTGGCGCAAGTAGGTGCTAGGGGCTCTTAAATCTGCCCCATATTGTAAAACGAAAGCGTTCCCCAAAATGGCCGAGGCCTGGAGCAAACAGCTCCTGCTGCATCTTCACCCCCACCCCCCACCCCGCCCTTGGGGCAGCGCTGGCGGGTACAACAAACTATCTTACTCAGAAATGACCCTCAAACACCATTGTTCTCTAAACCCCGGCCTTGAAGAAGACAAAAGAGCATAGCAACACTATGATAGAAGTGTTCCCAAAATCTAAAACGCCACCCCACCAGTTATCAGGACAATACCATTTCACGAAACATTTAAAAAAATACTCAAAAACGCACTGCTCCAGTGACAACTCCACCAGTAGCTACTATGGATTCAGAAAAACAACTCCTGAAACCATGCAAATCGCAATGATAGCTTTTTCTATAATTTTGTAAATATTTGTATTCTTTATTTTATGTAATAACATTGAAAACTGTCATATCCTCACTCCTATTATACCGATATTGTATGTAGTTGCACCTTAAATTATTTTTCCGGCTTAAATGTAGCTGTATGTGAGTCTGCAGCTATGACATACAAACACATAAAGTTTATGAGTGCAATGCCTGCAAATAGTTTACCCACTGGCAGTCACTCGGGGTAGCATTCCAACCCGTTTTTCACCGTCTGTGCCACTATACCTGAGGCCAGCCTTATGCAAATCAGTATTGACCCTGCTCGTAATGGGAACAGTCCATCTTGAACATCTGGGCAAGGCCTCCTGCAGAAGGGAACAGAAGCAACCCTGGTCCTGTCTCAGCCCACCTTATACGAAACTCAAATCCATGTACCAATCACTCTAAGTAATCTCCTTTTGTAAACAAGAGAGTTGACAACATTTTTTAAATGCCCTTCCCCCCCCTTAGAACTAAACCTCTAGTGAAAGAGCGAGAGAGAGAAGCAAGTTTGTATGACCCGTCCTAGAACTGTTCCATTTACAGTTACGAATTCCCATCTATACATTCTTCCTCCCATCCTTTCATCCGCACTCCATTCTTGCATGCTCTTTCACCTTTCCATCCGTTCATACTTCCATCTTTCGTTTCAACATTCCATCCATTTGCCGACCATTTCATCCATCCACCCATTCATCACCCATCCTTTTACCCGTGCATCAGTACTTCTACCATTTCATCCATCCAGTGGTTATTGTGACCATCCATACATTCATTGGTCATATATCATTTAATTCTTCCTTCCATCCATTCTTCCATATATGCATCCATGCCTCCTTATC
This sequence comes from Pleurodeles waltl, assembly GCF_031143425.1. NCBI lineage: Eukaryota > Metazoa > Chordata > Amphibia > Caudata > Salamandridae > Pleurodeles > Pleurodeles waltl. The sequence continues at coordinate 703,976,956 of NC_090450.1, forward strand.
TCCTTCCAGCCTGTGTTCTTTTTATCTTCCCTGCCTTCCTTTCATCTATCTGGTTATCCTGTCTTCTTTCCATGTTTCATGCCTTCTTTTACATTTTCTTCTTTACCATTTCTCTCTTCCTTTACCTTGTTTCCTGCCCAGCTTCGACTCCTTTTTTCTACTTTCATCTTATCTTTCTCTCTTACTTTTTTCTCCCCCTCACTTCCTTTCCAGCTGTCTCCATTTACCATCATTTCTTTCTCAGTCTCAAATGAACTTGGCTCAGTTAGCAGCTCTGACCCTCTCCTCTCTGTCCAGACCTGGTATTACCAGTTATTAGGAGCTTTTGTCAGCAGCATCCAAAAACGAAACTAATAAACGTTTTAGTGTGACGTTTTACCAGGTCATGGGGCCAAGTGACACTTTAGCTGCTAAAGCGGGGGCTCACAATGCCACTGTTCGTAAATATTTTATTTTTGGCTTGTTTGTGTGAAACTGCTTCTAAGTCAGGCATTCTGACACCCTTAAGCCTTGCCCACAATATACAAAAATGCAGATAAATCGTGTGGGCGGTGAAGATCAGATCAGATGAATGCAGATCCTGGTGCTCTCAGGGTAAAAGTGGAGTGCCCTCTAAAACCAATGCTATGAATTGTTTCCTCCGTCAAGGAGGCATAGGGGAGTAAAACATGCTCTGTAGGCCACTTTTCTCGCAAAAATGAAGATTGTGCAACACCTTTGAAACAAACGGTGTATTTGTGTACAGAATCACCTCAACCAGTTATAGAAATCCCAAAGCATGTGTGCAATATAGCTGTGCTTAATTTGTAAGGGAAAAGATGCCATGTCCCAAAGGTTTGCTGAGACGCCTAACAGCACGCTGCTGAATCTCAGGGTTGCTGAATACCCAGGCTGTCTACTATTGATTCCAACTCTTGTCTCTTTCATCCGCCATCATACTCCACATCCCTTCTACATACCTTGTGCAGGTTCTTTTTCATCCCTGCTTTCTGTTTCCTCCTTCTTTCCACCTTCTTTGCCTTTCCCTCATTTGTCCTGGGTCAAAGTCTGATAATGGAAAGTAAATACTGGTCCCCAAAATTAAGTGCCTATGCCCCACCTGCAACCACTGGCATAAATTAAACACTGCATATAACATGGGTATGTCCCTTGTGGAGGTAGGAGAACTTGAGAATGCAGGTCACACAAGGCTAGATGTTGAGATTATGCATATAATGAAAGAGCATGAGCAACACTATTGAGCAAGGTGCCAGCCAATCGGTTGCTCCTGATGCTTGACGCCTTGAGCCATCCTATTCAGTGCGGGTTTATTCCCCAAAGGGCAACGCGCTACAATATGATGCACCTCTGCCACCTTATGGATAAGGTGAAGGAGACGGCCGACCTTCCACTGGCTGTTTCTTTAAACTTTGAGAAGACCTTTGACACCCTTGGTTGCTCATATCTGCTCCAGATGTTAAAGGCCATGGGGACGGGCCTGGTATTCCTTAATTCAACTAAACTGTTATCCAAGGGTATGTACAGGGTGCCACATATTGTGCCATTTTCCCATAGGGAGAGGGACCCGCCAAGTCAGCGCCCTTTCCCTCCATAATCTTTGCACTGATCATGGAGACCCTAGAAGCACTTTTGCTTGCCAGGGGCCCTGCTTGGGATATCCTAGTCAGTACGGACTGGCACACCATCTCACTATATGCAGATGATTTGTTGATATGTCTACAGAATCATGTGTGTGTACTCCATGCCCTTAACCCACTATTAGATCGCTTTGGCAACCTGGTGTGTCTCAGAATTAACTGGGGCAAGTCCTGCATTTTCCCTCTGCGCTGGGTGGACCAGGGTGATCGAGATGCCTTGGAGCCTGGGCGACTCCCCTGGAGTTTCGAGACCTTACGGTACCTGGGGGTAACTGTGTACCACAAGGACAAAGATCTGACCTCCATGTGACAGTCTATACTTTTTGGACGCGTCTGCCCTTATCGCCTATAGGACGTGCTGTGATTGCCAAAATGTTGGCCCTTCCTAGAATCCTGTACTTCTTTGCAGCGCTGCCGGATTTACCTGCCAAATCCTTTAAAGAATTGAGGGGGTTAATGTCTGACTGGTGTGGGGTCCTGCCCGAAAAAGTGTCTTGGTCCAGTTACTCCATCAGCCGACAGTGAAGGGAGCTTTGTGGGTACCGGCTCTTAAATTGTATTTTGCAGAGGCGTAGCTGCAACGGCCCATGTGGTGGCTGGCGGGAGATAGACTGAGGGAAGGTCACTCAGTGCTAACACTACTGGGCGACATGAGCCTGCTGGAAAGGCTGTTCACACCTGGTAGCCCATAGAGAGACCTGGGAATACTCACACGGCTATCCAAACTGGTCTGGCATAGATATACTCAGCCCAGATGGAACCAGATCCCCGACGCACTGCAGCTTCCCCTATGGGTGGATCCTGCCACAAGAACTCTAATAGGGACCCATGATCCTGCGCCATGGCAGGAGGTGGAGATAGCCCATATGGGTGATCTGTAGATCGACAAAGCCCTACACTTGTTTCAGGACCTTCAAGATCTTTACAGACTTGGAGGGGGTTCCTTTCTCACCTACCAGGCTCGTGCTCTGGTCCTTTGGGACACGTGGGTGATGGGTGGCAATGAGCCGAAACTGCATTGAGGATTAGAGTGCTTCCTCACACATGGACAGGGGCACAAGACGATCATGGTACTCTATGCGGTGCTACTAACGAGAGGTGCAGAATGGCCACTTAGCAGTAAACCATGATGGATGATTGTTTAGGTACTTGCCCACTGCTAAGCAACAGGTAATGGCAATGGAACATGTAAAGCGTGTATCGCAAAAACTTGCTTGAAGTTCACACACTTTAATTATATCCATCAAACATACCTTACCCCACACCGGCTCCACTTGAAGTTCCCAACAGTATCGTCAACCTGCCCTAGGTGTGGACAGGAAGATGCCACTTTCCTCCACATGGTATGGGACTGTCCCCCTTTAGCACATGTTTCGGCCCAGGTGATGAACAATATATCTGCTGTGATCGATGTCCAGCTGCCCCTAGACCCTCTTCTGTGCCTTTTAAGGATCACAAAGTAGACCAAACGCTCCAAATACTACCTAAGAATGGTGGATCTCACTTTGGGCTTATTCAAAAGTCTTAAAGCTATGACATGGAAGGCCGTGCAGCCACCCATGATTAATAATTGGTTTCAGGCAACACATAAATGGGCACTGGTGAGGCGGACGCCTTGGCCTCTGACAAGCTGTGGCGTGGAGGTGAGGGGGCAGTCACACTTTGGGACACTTATGTACTCAAGCTCTTAGACACACTACATTCACCTTCTCCCTAAACCACCACTTTGGATGACAAAACATAATCCCTGCAGTAATTTCCTCCGCTCCCCGCGCCCTCATACCCTGATGGCCAAATACCGCTGATACACTACAATTCTCCTACATCACCCCCTCCCTTTCTCTAACTGACTCAAGACACCCCCAACCAGAAGTTTCTATAGAGTTAATTTTGGTTTAGATGCAATACATTCTTTGTTATTCTTCAGAGAGGCGGGACACAGAACTTCAAATCGGATGTCCCTTGCTATTGTTAATACAGCATATGGTGTTATTTGAGTGCTTTTGCCCTGTTTTGATTTCTTCATGTGGATATGGTGCTAAATGGTACTGGGCTACACATGTTACCTGCAATGCAACTGTGCCTATTTTTGTTTGATGTATAATGCTTGGATGTGACGTTTAAAAACCAATAAAGACATTTTTTTTAAACGAGAGAGCATGAAATTCAGATTCCATCTGGTTGTAAGACTCCTGACAAGTGGAGAGCTGTAAAAGTCCAATCAAATGGTATCTGATGAACTGGTTAGAGGTGAGAAGCACTGCTCATCCATTGGTGTGGATCACAATGGCTGTGAATATCATTTTGCATGTATATTTGTGGATTATCACATCCATTAGATGACTGTCAAACTGTCCTTACAGAGCACATGCACGAGTTACTTCTTTTGGCAATTCCAAAAAAGCAGAATGTCATCTATTTTTCATGGATTAGGACCTACTTGTGGATTTTCTAGCAGCTGTCGGAAAGTCCTGAATGTCCACGGGAAGGCAGAAATACACAAAGGCTAACTGCCGCAGAACCAGGTATTTAAATTTAAATGAGCAATTGCAGGTAGGGGTGGAGGAAGGTAACCCTTCCATCGACATGTGGTCTTGCCTCAAGATTTGTTAGATAGCCTTATCAAGATGGAGGTGTAGGAACTCCAAAAACTATTCTGGTGATGGTTTGCCGGAGCCAGGAAGATGACTGAGCACCTCAAGCCATTCTTGATTTCCTGAATAAACACTGGAGCTTGGCAATGGCCACGGAAGCAAGGCAGACATCACTGACTAGTGACACCTATCTGTGCCCCACCCAGTGGGGTCATGGTCATTCCATTGCAAACAGCCTGTACAATCCTTATTTTATTTATTTGAAAGTGGGAGCGGGCGTCACTGAAGGGGCACTTGGAGTTTCAAGAGCTGAAGGAAGAACCGACCTGCTGGGAATGGCCTGAGGTGCAGAAGATGACACTGTTCCCACTGATGCAAACCATACTCTTCAACACACGGCCGTTGGCTGCCAAACATTAGGCCAATGCCATGATCATGCTCAAGATGGTACTTGCCTGATAGCAACCTCATGGAGACCTCTGGGTTGAAGTAGGAGGCACAGAGATGGCACACTGATAGAGCATCATGCCCGCACCTATGGAGGGGGTTAGTTAATCTGGAGTGCTAGGGAGTGAACCAGGGCCGCCTGTGCTTCCCTTGGAGCCTTGAGGTGGGGGTGCAGAGGCGAGGACCATCTGGGGGTAGTGTCATAAGGGGCCCAGGTGGTACTGGAACTGAAATGCCTGTTGCATTGAGGGTCACTAGAAGTGGAACTCCATAGATGAGATGTGTAGAAAGGTAAGAGTTTATTATAGTAAAAGAGCTCCAGCTGATTGTGGTGTAGGCAAAGAGGATAAGTTCCTAGCTGCTAAACTGAAATGAAACAAACACATTCCAGGATAGAACACTCCCCGCAGAACAGGCTTGAGGAACCTTGGAATAAGCTTACATTTCAAGACTAAAGATTTATAAAGAACTAAAAGATGAGGCAAAACAAATATGAACATTATGTGGATACAACATGGCCTTGAAGGGAGCATTCACAGTGGAACTTTCCAGGATATATAGGTTCAAACAGAAGTGCCACTTAGGGAAGATAGGGGTAAAGAATTAGAGATAAGAAAGACTTTTTCATTCACAAAGCTTCAACATTTGTGGGGAATGCTGAGACTAAGTGAAATGACAGTGGGAAGTCCTATGACATTTCCCATAGATATAAAAGTCTCAACAATTGATGGGGCCCTCTCTGCAATAAATAAATGGCCGACGATGGCCAAACATTCAGCACAGAAGGTGTTGATGAAGTTCAATATTGTTGAGTTGATGCTGGAAGACCTGCAGTCCAATAAGAAGGTACAGCAAGAATGTAAAGATTTTATTGTGACCTACTTGGTACAGATGAAGGGTCAGCTGGGGTCTCTCAAAGATGTTTCGAAAATTGTGATGTCCACAACCTTAGGAAGATACAAGCATCTTCACATACAGCCCTACTAAAAGAGAAACAACCTTTTCCAGACTGGTTTTGTGTTGGAGTAGATGAGTTTGTGAATTCCCACAATCATACGTTCGTGGGTGTTCACAAACTCACAGAGCATTCCCATCCTCCAATATCCACTTTCGGCACACTTTATACTTCTTGTCATAGATTTACTCTCAATTTTTTTTTTTACGAGTAAATTCATTATGACTGTGAAACCAACTTCTCTGAACTACAAAAGAGGTATTGTATCCATAAATAAGAATATATGTGTTTGTAAAACTCACTTGCATTTCTACTAGCTGCAAGAACTGTGCCCAATTTAACTACTATCCGCAGCAAATATTTTAGTTTATTATATTAACCTATTTTCATGCAGTGTGTAGCCTTTGGGGGTGGAACCTTGAATACTTTATCTGCTAATGGACTACCCACTCAATTACATTTTTGTAGTGTGACGTACAGCAAACCTCCCAGGAAGATAGATGCACAATCTTTATAGCAAGCCAATTTCTAACTTTGTACCTCAATTGATGATAAAGCCCTTAACTGAAAAATAGATATCCAGGAGAAGTTTGCCGGATGTTTCAAGAATGAAGTTCTATTGAAGGATGAGGATTCAATGATATCATATATTGAAGGTAGAATCACATAATGACTCTTTTCAGGAAAGTAAGTGATCCTAAACGATGCATTTTAAAAACAAATGTAATCCAACTGTACTTATTCAAATTCTCCTCTATGGATACTGATGAACAAAACTTGGTCAATTGTTTTCAGTTGAGACTGTCATTATTAAAAAAAAAAAAAAAAGTCAGTGTGTGCAGTGTTAACCTACAAGGGGATCCCCCAAAGATCATTCTTAGAGCCATGGTCCCCAAATCAAGGTAGAACACAAATATATAGATTATTACACAAATATTTTTTAGTTTTGGTTACATTGTGATATTCCCACCTAGAGAACAAGAAGATGCCTAGGTAAGCTTATCAGAATTAGTAGATGGACCTCACAAGTAAGATAAATCTAAGCAGTTCAGCCATAGAAAGCTAGTTTTTAAGTTTCATGTCTACGCTGCTGTAGCGTCTTCCCCAGCCGGGGTACCTACCACTAACTACGCCGCAGACAGAATTATGTGTTACACGTCTTTATTCGTCTGTGTGTAACTGTGAACTCAACATTCTAAACGTGGGGTGGGGTGGGGAGGGGCCAGACAGACCACAGAAAGACGACCACACTTTAGTGTAGCTCTCCCTGGCCAGATCATAATCCAACATTTACCCAGACATCCGCCAATCTATGGACTGGTGTTTAAGCAGAGTGGTAGAACACAATAACCCATATCGAGGTCCTGCCACAGACCGAAACTGACATAACGGCCCATTTCTGAGGACCGCACGGGCCATGCTAGGGGAGTCGAGTGGAGGCTGCGCCATATGGTGATCCAGAGTCGGGATGACTTGTGACAGCGTATGCAACCTGGGCACCTCACAGCTCTGTGAGTCCATAGATCCTGCTCGTTTGGGTAGCAGTCAGGGCTCTGGGAAGTAGATTGTTTGCTGGCTGGTGAGAGACAGGGCGGTGTGCAGGGCATGTGAAGAGCGGCCCAGGTGGAGCGGCGGGATGATCAGGGCTCCCTTGATAAGGGAACACTGCAAGTTCCCTATAGACCGGGCACCCTTCTTGAAAACCAGCATTACAATGCACACCTGTGCTCCCGCACACAGATGAGGTGGAGGACAGAGAGAGGTGGCCCATGGCCTCCGAGACCCGACCCCAGCATGGGTGGGCATCCTACAAGTGAGGTGCATTGGAGGCTAAACTAGCACATACATCGCAGCAGACGGACACTTGGGGGGTGGATGAAATGGCTGCTGCACTCTTTGGGGGCTGCAGTCCACAGTGCGCCCTTTGATCCCCTGTAGTGGGCCCAAGAATTCCTCCCTGTGGATTGATACCTGATGCTGGACCGCATTACAGGACGCCTATGAATAGGCAGCGGGTGGGCTGCCAGACATGGACTAGCCATGGTGGTACGTGCTTGGAGATGATCAGCCGACAGACTGGGAGTCCCTATGTACAGTGTGTGGTGATGGTGATTCAAGCAAAGAATGAGGATCTGGAGGCACGTTCACGCTGAAATAATCTGTGAATAGCAGAGGTCCCTGAGTCAACCAACACTGTAAAGATGAAAACCTACTTGGGAACAAGGTTGACCACAGTGTTCAGTGGCGAAAATCTGTCTCATCTACTGATTGTGGAAAGAGCACATCACTCACTCAAGGCGCGGCTGCTGCCTCATGCCTCTCCACACCCAATCATAGCAAAACATTTAAATTACTGTGATGAAGGCACAGTGCTTAGGTTGGTATCAACTACCAGGGCAATCAGATTGCATTTTATCCAGGCTTCATGGTGGTGGTTTAGGTGGCCCGCCAGGAGTTCTTGACTGTTTAGAGACAGCTACAGAAGATGGACATTTCGTACTCCATGATCTTCGTATCAACTACAAAAGGAAGCAAAGTATTTTTACGACTCCCAAAGCAGTCAAAGATTTTATCAAATCCTTCTTGCCATGGAAATCTGATCGGCTCACGGATGAAACTGACGAAGAGGGTGCTTCTTAGGATACACGTATTTGAATCGCTCTGTTAATAAATAATCTGTATACTGCTCTATCTGATCAGATTGGTATGATGGCATTGTCCAGATCTTCCCGACCGTCTCCGTTCACCTGGAGGGGAACTGGAAGCCTGGCTATGCCTCAAGAAGAAGCATCCCAAATGGATTTGATAAGTAGAACTGTACTAGTCATGTTTATTTTGTCTGTTGTATTTTTTCATTTTTTTGTTGCTGTATTTTGGAATGCCTTTAGCAGGTTGGGAATGCTGAAGTGCAAGAGAGGTGGTTAATGATTAATGGTTAAATTGTATGTGCATCACCTGAGCATACCCCATACTACTTGTCAATAGGTGCACCACATTATTGTCCAGCAGACCTTACATGCACAAATTGTGCATAAATGCTTACAATGGCCAAATCTTGGAGTAAAGTAAACCTGGTAACTTGAAATATACATGGGCTAAATAATCCCTGCAAAATCCATCTAGTCCTTAATATTTTAGACCACCATGACATTCAGATCGCACTCCTGCAGGAGACACATCTGTCACACTCCACAGACAAGACAATAGGTTCTCGATGGGCAGTATACCGCCTAACATCATCTTAGTCCCCTTAATCTAGAAGGGTCTTGCTACTAGTTAAATGTGGGTACTTAGATGGACGAAGCCGCCGTCCTCATTGGCGGATAGACTAGCAGTCTTAAAGATGGTGATACTGCCCAAATTCTTATACCTGTTTTTGTAAATATACCCATCGTCTTGCCTGCGTGTTTCTTTCGGAAATTGCCGGCACTGTTGATCACAATGGTTTGGGTCGGCAAACAACCAAGAATTAGTTGGGACATTTTCACCTTGAAATCTGCTAGTGTGGGGTTCAATGCACCTGACTTTCACCTATATTATCATTGCGTGCAGGCCCACTTCGCCCATTACTTATATACAACACATGATTATACGCCACATATTGCAGTGGAGCATGATGATGCTCACCCTGTCCCGATTTCCACTATCTTAACGCACAAATGAGAGGGGATCTTACCCATACAAAATTAACACAATACATGCCACAACAACAGCTTGGCAGAGACAGGGAGGGCTAGGAGGGAAACTTCCGTTATACGCTCCGGTGTTACCATTACAATACTACCCAGCAGTTTCGGTATCCCAGGAAGATAAAGCGTTCAAAATACTCACCTGGGTGGTCCTAAAAACTAAAGGAGATGCGTACCTCAGCGGCACCTTTGTTGACCTTGAGAAACTCACAAGCGCTCATAACCACACTCCATTATTGCTGTTCTTATATAACAGGGTCCAAGCGGCTTTGCGTACCTTGTACCCTCATTTCCCAGAGGCGCAAGAGACAGCATCACAGACTCTCCTCACGAGCACAATGGGAAGACACTTAGGGCCAGATGTAGAAAGCCATTTTTAATTTCTTAATGGTCCTAATCACTATTTCGGGCCGTTAACAAATGCAAAATGGGTTTTTCAGATGTAAAAAGCACTGTAGGGAATTGCAAATTGCGATTTCTATCCAGTAGGATTCGCAATTTGTAATCCTCTGTATAGGAAATCGCTAGTAGGGATTATCTATTTGCAATTCCTATTCAGATGTACAAGGCATTTTTCTAAATGTGAATTGTGGATTTAGGAAATGCAATTACCATTGGCTTCAAGTCAATGTTAACCATGCACAATTTAAAAAAACTACTCCAAAATGCTTTTTTTTTAAAGTGCATTAGAGCACAAACATGCCCCCTGGGCATATGTGTGGTCTACATGTGCATCACTATTTTTGGGGTGCACTTTGGGGGGCTTTTATCTAGAGCAATTCTTGGTTTTGAATTTCCCAAATAGCGATTTCCTAGTAGAAAATCACTATTTCTGGAAATGCAAAACCGACCCATAGTCACGAATCGCATGGGATTTCTTATTTGTCATTTCCTAATAGTGATTCTAGTTTGTAGGAATCGCTATTAGGAAATCGGTATCTTGATATATAGCATTGTGCATTTCCTAAATAGCGATTTCTATGGAGTTGCTATTTAGGAAACGCAAAATTGCATTTCCGTACATCTGGCGCTTAATTACTAAACTCTGTAACGCATCGCTGTTGGATAGACGCTGACTACTGTTAAGGCCTTAGAGAGGTGGAATGCAATATTTACCCGTCCCATAGAGGAGACAGATTGGAGGCCCTGCTGTGCGCAATTACACACACTTACCTCTAATTGCAACTTGAGATTAATACACTTCAAATTTTTGCACCAAATATATTATACTCCTGTCAAACATTGCACATTTGGGGTACAGAATGATGCAAACTGTGTACGATGTGTGGCAATGGAGATGGTCTTCTTGCACCTTGCCTAGCAATGTACCTCAGCATGCAATATTGGAGTCAAGTCACTGAGAGTTTAACAGACATGGTGTCAGAACAAATACCATGTGATGCAGTAGTTTGTCTACTGGGGTTGGTCAAAGATTTCCAATCTGCTAACCGGCAATGGCCATGTTGCTGGCAAAGAGAAGGGTGGCTCTCCATTGGGGTAGTAGGGTTAAACCCACAAAGAAGAACTGGCTATCAGACATGGCCTACTGTAGATCTCAATTGGAACTTTAAGCAGAAGAACTGCTGAGGCCCTTGAGGCCCAAGGATATATGGGGCCCTCTAATGACATACTTAGGGGTCATTCTGACCGCGGCGGTCATTCTGACTTTCCCGCTGGGCCGGCGGGCGACCGCCAGAAGGCCGCCCGCCGGCCCAGCGGGAAAGCCCCTTCAACAATGAAGCCGGCTCCGAATGGAGCCAGCGGAGTTGAAGGGGTGCGACGGGTGCAGTGGCACCCGTCGCGATTTTCAGTGTCTGCACAGCAGACACTGAAAATCTTTATGGGGCCCTGTTAGGGGGCCCCACGACACTCGTTCCCGCCATCCTGTTCCAATACCGCCAGGACCAGGATGGCGGGAAGGGGGTCGGAATCCCCATGGCGGTGCTGCAAGCAGCGCCGCCATGGTGGATTCCTTGGGCCAGGGGTAAACCGGCGGGAAACCGCCGGTTGCCCTTTTCTGACCGCGGCTTTACCGCCGCGGTCAGAATGGCCCTGGAAACACCGCCAGCTGTTGGCGGTGCTTCCGCGGTCCCCGGCCCTGGCGGTCATGGACCGCCAGGGTCAGAATGACCCCCTTAGTGTCGGCACGGAGGAACTCCAGGGGCTGAAGCAGACAGGAGGTCAATTAGATTACACGTGTGTTGAGTAAGATACGTCTTTATTGTAAGAGCACTACTATGAATGCATGCTTCTTAGTCAATACAGGTACAGGGGATGCGGGTAGTTATACGTTTCTCATTTCAATGTAATACACGTTGTGTTACTTAAAAATGAGTAAAAAAATATTTTAAAAAACATTCTAAACCTGCATTCACTTCACCACGTTTTAATACTTCTACAGAGTCCTTCAGGAGCCAAAAGGGTTCTGTCGTTCATACTCACAAGACACTACATCTCCCCCTTTGTTAAATAAAAAAATTACATTTTTTTTACAAACATATACACAATCACACAATCATAACTCTTCGATGAGGCTTCTTGGTGCTTTGTTTACTCGTCCCAATTGTGTCTTCTTAAACTGGGAATCAGCAACAGGAGTGTCCATGTTCTGTGTTGGTGATGCAGGAGCAACAGAAGCCTGTGTTTTAAGTCTTCTTAAACTGGGAATCAGCAACAGGAGTGTCCATGTTCTGCGTTGGTGATGCAGGAGCAACAGCAGCCTGTTGTTTTCCAATTGTCTTTTATGAACCAGTCCCTACTTTGACATCAGTATCTGACGAGTGATGAGCCACATGTCTGAAATGCGAGGAATCTTGCATTATGGATTTCCCAACACATTGGGCAGTCACCATGTGTTCTTTACAGGTTACGACATAGAATGGCTCAGCATCAAATGAAGCATCAGACTTACGTTTTATCAGCTGACGGACCAGCGCTTGATCTCCTCTTGTGAAGGCAATGTCTTTAGCATGTTCCCTCTTGTCTGCATAGGCCTTCATTTTCTTTTTACAATTGAAGTCTTTCATACTGGTGTCTTCCTTAGTTCTTGATCTTGTGTTGGTCCATCGAGGTAAGTTGGTTGTCATTGCTTTACCGAACATCAACGTTGCAGGACTTTTACCTGTGGCTGAGTGAGGAGTCGAACAGTAATCTCATAGGGGACAATTTAAGACAGTCTGGAGGTTGATATTTTCCAGTGCGCCACGCTGAACAGTTTTCTTTATTGTATTCATGAAACATTCAACAAGGTCATTAGCCTGGGGTCAAAGAGGTGTGCTCTTCTGTTGCTTCACATCAAGATGATTGACAAAGTCTCTGAATTCTCGGCTGTTGAAAGGTGGGCCATTGTCAGATTTTAAAATTGTTGGAATGCCCCATGTCGCAAGGATGCCATCTAATCTCTCCATGACTCTTTCCTGAGTGACAGATGAGAGATCTTCTATTAATGGGAAACACAAGTATTCATCCACAATCACCATCAGGTAATGACAATTTTCAAGAGGAATGAAAAAGTTAACATCAATTCTTTCCCATGCATGCTTTGGCAACTCTGACATGCTTAAGGAATGTTGAAAGGTTTTCAATGATGGACAGTTGCATAGATGACAGGCCTTTAACTCTCTTTCATCTCTTTCATCGAGATGAGGAAACCAAACTCGATCTCGGAGAGCTCGTTTTGCGGCAAAAACTCCACAATGACCTTCATGGACCACTTCAATTACCTGGTGGCGTAGTCTCTCCGGAATGACAATTGTCGAACCCCTTGGGATAATGCCTTCTTGTGTCACAAACAGTACATCTTTGACATTTTCGAACTTGTGGTATTCACTGACACTGGCAAGAGGTCAAGTATGTTGGTTCTGTAACTGATGTGTAATAATGCTTTTCAATCTTAACATGTCACTATCTTAACTCATGGCAGTGACAATTTGTTCCAACGAAATGGCAGCTGTTGTGCTTGATTTCACAATGAAGATTATGTAGGCTTCCACTGCCTTAAAAGGGGTACCTTGACAATGTATAGGCACTCTGGAGAAAAAGTTGGCAGGGTTTTGATCTTTCCCTGGATGATGCACAATTGTGTAGTTGTACTCATGGAATCATAGCCCCTAAAGTTCAATGTGAGGAGACATCTTGGTCTTTGGTTTCCAAAGATGGTCAGCAATGCTTGATGATCTGTCACAAGCGTAAAAGATTTTTTGTATAGGAATACATGGAAATGTTCACAATCTCACTCCACTGCTAACCTCTCTTTTTCAGGTTGTGAATAAGCACATTCAGTCTGGGACAAACGTTTGCTTGCACATGCCATAATATGTCTTCCAGCATTTGGGTGTCCTCTGTGCTGTACAAGGATTGTGCCTAGCCCAACCGGGCTAGCGTCAACAACAACTTATTTATGGCCCTTTGGATCATTTCAGTAGCATTCTCAATAGCTTGTTTGATTCACTCAAAGTTTTGCTTGCATTCATGTGGCCAGTGAAATGAAACATTCTTTTTAGTCAGCTCTCATAATGGAGCACTCAGAGTGGCAAAGTCTCATATGTATCTGGAACAGTAACTAGCCATGCCAAGAAATGAAGATAACATGGAAAGATCTTATGAGGTATTGACAGTTGACAATGATTGCACTTTAGCTGGATTGGGTGTCAAGGCCCCATGAGAGAAGATATGGCCAAACAAATTTGGCTTTGTCTTATTGAATTCACATTTCTCAACATTCAAAGTTATAGCCGCATCAACAAGTTAACAGCACACTTGCCTGAGAGCATTATCGTGCTTTTTCTATGTAGCTCTGAAACCTAATATGTCATTACTATAGTTTAAAGCATTCATGAAAGGCTGTATCATACTTCAAATGACATCTTGTAAAATCTCTGCAGCTTATGACACACTGAAACTTAGTCTTTTGTATCGAAACAGACCAATATGTGTAGAAAAGTTTGGAATATACCTATAATTCTCCTCGAGTTCCAAACTGATAATATTCTTTATTTAAATCAAGGCGAGAGAAGACCTTCACACCATTCAATTGTGCTATTATATCCGCAGAGTGTGGACCTGGATGTCATTCTCTTTCAATTGCCTTGTTCATTTGACGCATATCCATACATATTTGTACAGCTCCTTCACTGTCCTTTTTGGTGCTACAATTATGGGAGAAACCCATGGCGTCAGACCAGTACAACTCTCAATGATATCCTGTTTGAGTAAAGACTCGAGTTTCTTCTCAACAGCTTCCTATAAATGAAATGCAATTCTTGTGATGCTTTGGACAAAACAGACGTTCTCATTGTTATGCAATTGTACTTTTGTAGTCTTAAGTTTTCCTAACCCATGAATTAACAAAGGGAACTGACTTACTATTTCGTGATGAGCATTCACTTTGTAGTTCACTGAGATCAGTCCCATGCCAGCAGCTGTGTTGTAACTGAGTAAACAGGCCCTTGAAACACGTGAATTGGCACTTGGACTTTTGTTTTCTTGTGTTTGATTGTCACTGGAAATGAGTCTTTACTTTTCAAAAGTGTCGACGCAGCCCATATGTACTCTTTAGTTTTCTATGGCATCAGTTGTGGCAATTGAGATAGTTCATAATATTTCTCCTCAGGCATAATATTTATAGACGCAACACAGACAATAATGAAAGGTATTGAACAACTGTTTGTTTTCAGTGTAATCTTTGAACAATGTTGGAATGACTTTGGTTATTTTTCATGTCAATTTTTCTTTGACTGGTATTTTTCTTCAAATGCAGCCAGTCAAACATGTGCTCTTTTTACTGAGATAAACATCAACATTTCACATTATCTTCTTCACTTTTACTTGATATTGATACTAACAAACTTATTGCCAAAGATTTTGATGACAATCTACTTAGTTTGATGTGGATTTGTCTCAGCTGATGCTGTCGCTTGGCCTTGTGGGTGTGCGTCAATCTTCGCTTCTGGAATGTTTGGTTGGTCATTTTGTCTTCTTGCTGTGGTGCATTTGCTTTTTCCTTCACTTTGCAAACCGTTACAAAATGGGTCTCCTTCCCACAACCTTTGCATATCTGTCCAAGGGCAGGACATTTACCTTCACGTGGGATGACAATCCACAACTGAAACACAACTTCTTTTTCTACAGAGACATCACCTTGTGTCCTTCAGCTTTGTGTTTCTGCTTGCTTTTCATGTTTATGACTGACTCACTTTGGGCACGTCTCGGCTCTGTGTCAGCAGCTTGTCGAACGGCACGCTCTTCAGGTCTGGCAGCCATGAGAGCTTGCTCCAGATTGAGAGTTTCTCTCAACGTTTGTCGTCTGAATGAATCAAACAGACATCTGTCAATAACTCGGAGATGTACTGCTCCCTCATCATTTAATTCAATGAATTTACAGTGTTTGATGAGCATAACTAGCCTATCAACAAATCTGTCTCTGTTTTCACCAACTCTTTGTCGTTCTTGACTGAAAAGGTACCTCTGGTAATCTATGTTTGGCATTGAATTGAACTTGCAATTCAAGGCATTTTTAATTTGACAGTTTGTAACTTCACCCGCTCACAGTATTTTCTTTATGACATCTTTTATACTTTCATCAGCAAGATTCTTCAGATATTTGATAATATTTTTGTTATCTGTTTCTTCTAGCGAATAAATGAAATCATCAAATGTCTATATCCAAGCAGCCTATTGCCAATATTTTGCTTTCTGGCAGTATCGAATGTTGGTGGTTTCAGGAAGGGGGCAGCATCATAACCATTTGTGGAACTTACTGACATTGATATCAGAGTTCTCTCCAGCTTCATCTGCTTTCTATTATGACCTGTTCCATTCATACCATCAGCCAGGCCCTGTGACGGTCCGGTCTCTGGGTCATCTTTGATAACTGTGGTAAATGTGGCCTCTTTCTTGTTCCTCATTGGAAGAACAGCATTCAACTGTTCTGATTGCCACTTCAGGTACGGACGGCTCCGTAAGCACAACACTGTGCACTTCTCCTTGGGCCATTTCCCAATGCTGCAGTGGGATGAATCTCTTTAATTAGTTCTAGTAAACAGATGACCTTTCCTTGTATCTGAATAGCTGCGTTTGCAGGCGTTCTTTTGCCTTTTTTGACACCTGGTTGATCTCTGCCTAGCAGCATTTCTGATTGCAACATTATTGAGTAACTTGATGTCACTATTTGCTGCACTTTCAAAACCTGGTGATATCCACCTTCAGCATCAGGGCTCTGTGTTCTGCAAAGCTTTATGTTGTGTAGTAGCGTGGTACCTCTCTGCACAACCTTCTCAGTGACACTTTCTTTATCTTCAAACACTTCACTCCAGCTGAAGCTGCGCTTTGATTCCAATGCCAAACGTCGATTCAGCACTTCAACTGATGCACACCTAGCATGCACAAGCAGTTTGCTTGGACCACAGCAAACTCTCTGGGAGAGCACTGTCGATCTTCGGGATACATAGCTCAACCTCATTGCCAGATGTAGCATCTTTCCCGGACAGGGTACCTGTCAATAACTACGCCACACACAGAGCTATGTAAAACACGTCTTTATTCGTCTGCTTTAACCACAAACTCAACAATCTAAACCTGCATTCTTCGGGATACATAGCCCAACCTCGTTGACAGATGTAGCATCTTTCCTGGACGGGGTACCTGTCAATAACTACGCCACACACAGAGCTATGTAAAACATGTCTTTTTTTTGTCTGCTCTAACCGCAAACTCAGCAATCTAAACCTGCATTCACTTCACCAAGTTCTAACACTTACGTCACAGTTCTATGGAGTCATTCAGGTGCCATATGGGTTCCGTCATTCATACTCACACTACACTACAGCTGCCAGGACACAGTGCATCCACAGATCTGAGACTGACACACACAGGAGGATAAATTAGCATCTTCAGGAAAATATGGCAGCGGGTTAAGCTAAGACAGGCTTTCTGTGTTTAAATACTTCTACAATGTGTAGTGTTTTTACAAGTGTAAATTCCTATGTCATGCGAGAGCGAAATGGTAATAATAATGGACAATTCAAGTTTTCTTGGCTTGAGTTTTGCTTCAATAGGTTCATGTTCTTTCTTTGGTGGTGGTTAACTCTTAGACTATTCTTTATGCAACTGGCAAATACACCTGTTACAGAGCAGTGCAGTGCAGTCCAATTGACTAAAAACCTAAAAAGACAACATCCACTGTGTAAAATATATGGTGTGTATGTGGTTTGCTTGCACCCCTCTGAGACACTTTAATTTCTGCTACAATATTAAGTAGGAATCAGAGTGGCTAATATAGGCCACAGGTTTCACATGACGCTCATACAAACTTGAACGCAGGATGTTAGTACACATCAGTCATGAGTCCCCTAAATTTATTAGAATTCCACCTTTTTGCAAAATAAGACCAGATTTTGTTTTGGCAGTTAGATCAAAATCTCAGTCAAAATAGACAAAGAGGCAGAAATTTGAAGACTCTTTCAGTATTTTTTTTAATTTAAATTCAACCCAGTCTGGTTAGTTGGTTGATTTTACCTGCAAGGAAATAATATTTTTATTGTGCCAATACTGTAGTGCAGTCTTCGACCTGCCATCAGTGTTGGATACCCTGGGGCAACTTAGGCACATTCTAGCCAGCCTGGCTACGTTGCCTGAGGGTGTTCTGGTATCTATTTTCAAGATGACATTTGTATGGATATCTGTCGAAAGGTGGGGCATCCGCTAACACTGTTCCACCGTGACTCAGCTGCATCAGTGTGTGACAACAGGTCAATCAATTCTGCTCCATCATGCTTTCTAATGAAAGTTTGAATGACATTCTTCTGCCTGTGGTAACATTGCAAAGCATATTTCTCCTTTTTAGAAGGACTCGCTACCTATTTTTTTCGTGTTTGTCCTACCCCCGACTGTCAATTTGTCTTTTCTTTTGAACTTATAAATAGTTCGTGCTGGGACTTGTTCAGAATTAATGTGTGCTGTTTCTCATCCATCCTCTGCCGCACCACATTTTTAGGAGGGTTTTAGTCTGTCTTTGGCTTTTACTCGAACCTGTTTGTTATTTCCAACCGATTCTCACACCTACGAAATCCGGTGCGGAAACACTGGGCAATTTATAATTGAGTGAATAAGAATACCTCCTCGGAATTCTGTTCTTTTTGTACCCAAGTCCTAAAGAGTTATGAGAAACGCAAAAGTTTACTCCCGGTTTGGTCTTTTGTGAAATGAGAGGTTTTAGACATTCCCTACATAATTTAAACATGGGTTGCTTTAAGCACATTGTCTAGAGGAACATTAATTATTTCTGTTTTTAATATGCTGACTGTAATGTAATGTTTAGAGTATGTAGGTTCTGGCAGCATTTGCAACAAGTCTATAGACCTCTTTTGAATCTCTCGTTTCAGCACTTGATCGTTGACTAAATGTTATCTGTTCAGTTTAGGCCTGTTTTTGCATTTGCTATAATAAATACATTTCACACTGAGTTTATAACATTCTATAAAAGCACTGTTCGCATTATTTCTTTTTGCATTTGGCTTATTGTTGTACCGTCAAATGTGCCCAAAACTCCACCCCTCAACTAGACGTTTGCACTTCCTTTGTGGTTGTACAATCAAATGTGCCTAAGACCCCACTTCTAAACTAAGCACTTGAATGGTTGTTCAGTCAACCCCCTATTTGTCTTTAGTATCTCTTTTCCACTTAGACTAGAATACACCTTCCGACCTACTGCACTACTGTACACAAATCCCAAATAAAATAAGATATATTTGACTCAGTGGTAGCTTATGATCAATGAGTTGCAGGCACTACGTTGTAGCTAGTTTATTAAACTCCTCCAATGGGCATTCATAAGCTTCAATGTGTTCACTTTTATTTATTTGTTGCTCCTACACAGTTCACTAACAATTTGTCAAACAACTTTGATGTTGGACAAATATAATGGAAATGACTGCTCTATGACAAAGGGAGCATTTCCAAGTGGCAAAAAATATAGAATCCTTGATATTTACAAAAATAAAAACTAGTGAGGGAGTCTGATGAAGGCTAGGCAGTAGTTATAACAATGACATATCCTATCCTTTTGCCCTTCAGGCACTGTTTCTGCCTTCATGCAGTTAGACCTTACAGTTCCTCTTTAAGTGTATTCCTTCTTTTTGTTGCTGCTATTTGATATTGTTCATGATATCACAAATAATGATTGGGGAACTAGACATTGATGTCACTGCACATTATGACAGTATCTATAGGATTCCACAGCTGAAGTAAATCCAAATAAATATACATTGACACATAGAAGATTACCAATTACATTACCACGTGGCTTAGGAACATTTATCATAATTATAGCAGTATACTTGCATATAGGTTCATTCAGCAATAAAATATCGGGGTTGGTGTGGTGAGCCTTTGTAGTTGGATGACCTGATGTGACGCCTCAATGAGGTTTACTCACAGAACTGTTTTGAAACTCCTTAAACCTTGAAGACCACAAGTGGCTACCTTTAGCCATCGTTCTTTGCACTGGTGAAATTAAACAGCAAAATATTTTATGAAAGTTCTAACGTTATACAAGTGTCTTGAAATCAAACGATGTTGATGTTACTTAATGTTATCTGTTTTCTGTTAATTTCTAGGAGACATTTATTAAATTAGTGTAGTGCACAGTTAGGGGATTTGTATGTTTAATTTCCCAGGTGGTTTCCTATGAAGCACGGAACCTAGCTTTGATTATGTTGGGCATCTTCCCCTTCGGTTTTCTGTTATCAGTCCACTTCTCATCCCACTCTCTGGAGTTCTTTAACCCCTACATATTTACAGGGTCTGGCACAATATCCATCATGATAGTTGTCAAGCATCTAGTTGAGACATGGACTCAGATAATCCAATGCTTTCTTCAGTTTCTGTAGAGGTGCTGAGCACACATCGACCTCAATGAAGAAAGATGGAGAAAACAGGTAAGAGAAAGGGGAAGATAAACATAGGATTACTTGCTTTTGCAGGATGGCATTGGTAAATCCTGGACTGGATTGTTGTTGACTTCTGGACTGGTAGGCTGCATGTCTCAGGACATAGAGGATGCTGTTTCTTCTAGGTAAAGAAGATAAGTAGAAAAGTGATAGAACCAGCCAGGAGTGTAATAAGATGGAGCCATTAGAAAAGGCATAATGATTTCACCCTGGCATTGAGCAGGATACAAGAGCTGATACCTAAGATTCCAAGGACTCGAACGAGCAGGTAATCTTCCATAGGAGCAGCAACACCAAACAGACCAACACATATGGGCAAAGAAAGGAGGAGAAAGACTCAAACATAGAAGTACCTGAGGAAACCGACATGGAACTGAATAAGAAAGAACACCATAAAAGTGTTGGGACGCTCAGCTGAGTGAGGAACTGTAAAGGAGCAAAGAGCCAGTGCAACCATGAGATGTTGCAAAGCACAGTGCGGTATTTGCAGTTGATATACTCTGCTACCTATGACGCAGAAGTGACTCTGACACTAAGAAGTCCCACCCTTGTGGTTATTAACTGTCTAGCTTTTCGTATGTCCATAGCTTTCAACCCCGGCACTTTCTATATTGGGTAACTGTAATTCTTTCAGGGAATTATGGAAGGGTGCCTCTTCTTGCACATGATCCAACTACGCAAGACACCATGTATGCCCTTTCCTGCTTGTCTCTTTATTGAACTGCTTACCATTGTGCATAGTTGATCATGATTATTTGCGGAATTACTGTCAATATAAATATCACCCTAGATTTTTTAAATCTCTCTGTTCAGTATTTTCTCTTGCAAGGGTTAAAAGAGCACCACCTTCAGTTTTTAGAACTCATAACTGTGGGGTAGAATGAAACATCCTCATAACCATTACTTTTTCGTTTGAGTCTTGTCTGCACTTAGGAAAAAAAGCTTTTGAAAGGGAAACAAGTTAAGGGATTTAGGGGCAGATTTAAGAAAAGTGGCGCTGCACCAAGTGCAGTGCCACTTTTCTTGCACGCTATAGCGCCCCCCTATTCCCACCATGTGTGCGTCGTATTTAAAATATGGCACACCATGGCGCAGAGTAGGGGCAATAGGATCAAAACTTTTTACACTATTGATGTACAGTTCAGGGTTATTGTCAGAAGTTTGGCGCTAACCCAGAACAGTACATAGGGGCTCATTATAACCAAGGGTGTGCCCCCTTTTAACACCTGCTCTGAGCAGGCGGTAAAAATGCTGAAACAAGTGGTGCAAAGAAATCATTTAGATTTCTTGGCGCAATTTGTTTCGCCCCCCTCCCAACGGGGAAAAGCCCCCCTTGCATACATTGTGCCTGGTGCAGGTATAATGTGGTGCAAAAGGTTACAAAGTGGCGCAATGCATGTAAATCTGCCACAGCAATTTTGCCATTGTTGGGCCACATTAGCGTAAAAAAAAAATTATGCTAATGTGGCACAGTGAGGCACTAGGCCCTCTTAAATCTGGACCTTAATTCCTTAGGGTATTGCAGTAGTTTCCTGATCCATTGAATGCCCCTGTTTTTTTTTATAATTAACATATTTCCGGACATGTTTATTTTCATAGTCTCTCCTTCAAATTAATTTTGATCTTGTTGAAATCTAATGGCATTTTAATTCAATTCAATTCTAAGGAAGTTTGCAAGGGATACTCCCTGTGGCAACCCCTCCATTTAATTTTTGATCAGTGTATCTTTCAACAGTTTGGCTTCTTTCAGTCAAGAAGGTATCATGAATAAATCTTACACTGCGTGTTTGTCTTCAAATTCCTTCTCTCATCTTCTGTCTTCCTTTGTCCTCTTGAAGACTGGACCCATATCTTTTAATGGAAATGATCTGTTATCAAATTTAGTATTTTTGTTTGTCATGCTATATTCTGAAGTGGATAGTATTTATTTTTGTTTTCTTATTATACTGTGTTGAACTGTTTTTGTTTCTCTGAATAAAAGATTCGATTCTGAGATTGATTGCTCATTGTCCATCCGTTTCTATGGTTTTGCCATCACTCTAATCTGTGCTTAGTTCTAAAAGAGCTTTCATTTGTTTAAAACAAAAAGTGAAAACATGTGTACCTTTGCTGTAAAGCTGTGTACATTTGTTTTTTTGGTTATTTTTCAACATTTTTCATCTATTTGGGTGTCAATAAAATCCTTTGGTATTGCATTCTTGAGGTCTTTAATATCAACATCATTATACTGGAATAATTTTCCATATAACCAGTAGTCTTTCTTATTATTTATGAGTTATGATTTTTGTACAATCAGAATGTCTTTTATCATTCTCTAGTGGTTGTAAGGGTGTCATGAGCAGGTGAGTCAGCAAATATGGCACAAGGTATCAATCAATGATTAAAAATGAGAAGAGGCTAATTCATATTTTGCAAGAGAAGTAAAGACGTTTCTTATAAAGAATTAGATGTAAACAAATCATCCAAATGGATAGATAATTTAATGGCACAGAAATGATCCTCCTTGACCTTAAGGTGCCGATTGGAAATATTTACGCAAGTCAGAACTAATTGTTTCAATAAAACTGTTGGACTGGGTTAGGAATTCCTAGCAATAACATTAAACTGTTCCTCACTCTGAAACAGAGGTTCCATTATCCATATAAGTGATAATATAAAATTCCCAAAGAAGATATTATCAGACAAACACTTTTAAATGGAGTAGCACAGTGAGATTGAAGAAGGTGCCCAAGGGTTTTGGGGTTCGGTGCATGTAATGGGATTTCTTTAAAAACACAAGATGAGCCCTGGTCAGTCAGTCAAATAATTGTTTATTGAGACCACTGCATCTGTCTATAAACATTGCCATAAAGACATCATACCATCATACCTAAGATAAAAATAGTTAAAAGAAAGTATCGAAAATTGTCATACAATAGTATAGAAACAAAGCACTTTGACAGAGGGTCTCATACCACCCATCGGTTCCATTACAACTTATCTGGTACCCCTTTTAATATCTCCTGTATTGTAATTAAAAATCTCCCAGTTGCACATATAACATTTAAAAATCTCATATTTACCAGCAGGGTGAGGGCTTGATCCCGATTACTAATTCCATAAGTAATAAAAATAGGTTTTAAAAAACACTTTCTTTTCACCTAAGAACCATAAGCAATCCAATATAATATGTGCCCTATTACATTTTACCTTCAGCCCACATGTGCACATACTCTGCTCATCTCTCATTGCTGCTTTTATCTTCAGATCTGCTTGACATGGGTCTTGCCCAACCCCGAATTTTAACACAGCGTCCCTAAACTTGGCAGGGCCTCAATGTATGGAAATATATTATCATTACTTCAGCCTTGGAAATGAGTAGACAATCTCCTCAAATAAAGCAGGTCCTCCTATCTAGAGCATGTGAATACCATGGTGTGTAGCTCCTGCTTTGGGATCTGCTGCCCTATCTTCCATTGATCTGGCAATAATGACAATTTAACAAAACTCTTACCTAACATAAACCTTACTTGAGAGGCCCGGTTCAGTTCACTGTTCTCTATTTCCATTTTACAGAGATGCAATATTTTAGGATTTCCCCCCCTATGTAATCTCTGCCAGAATTTCAATGTAGCTAGCAACCACAAATAGCTCTGGGCCATAAGCTGACATTCTGCCCTCATGGCTTGGATCAAGGTTGAGGGTGGCAGTGCAAGAAGATTATGCATTTACCCTCTTCATGGTTTTAATCCAATTTGCCACCCACAATGAACACTTCCACCCCTTACTGAAATTATGGGCAAACCACTGCATGACAGGCAGACAATTTAGGAGGTATAGAGGGCCTTCCATACGTCACACTAAACTGTTTTATGGCCCCATAACGAGGATGATGTAGTTGGTTTTAGCGATTCAATGTGATATCTCCAATTTAACTTGGTAACAGACCACATACCCAAGTATATATATTTGTCAACCACATCAACTTTGTTCCCACCCAAGGGCAAATTAAAGCCCCCATTTCCTTTCCCCAACACCATTATTTTGGTATTTTCCATGTTAAGTCTTTTACTTCAACAATAACTATGGGAGGTATCCAGTTTCGTTTGTAGTGCCACTTTTGTCATGTCCACTATCACCAAATCATCAGGATATAGTCGGCATGAGACATGGGTCCCACCCCTTTTGGGGGTTAGGCCACTTACTTTATTTAAAGTATCTGTTAGGTCGGGCAGGAATAGAGAGAGTTATAGGGGAGCCAGGACACAACCCTGTTGTACGCTGTTCTTTATCTGTATTCTCTACGATAGGGTCCCTCGGGTATTTGAAATCACTCAGGCCCGATTCTGGCTATGTAGCTCCTGCATAAGAGAGAGCAACACCTTGTTGATACCAAGCCTCCTCAATATATCCCACTGCATCTCATGATTGACCAGGTCAAATGTGGCATGAAAATCAACAAAACAACAACATAATCGGCCTTTCAATTCAATTGACTTCTTTGCCATTGAATGGCCTTCCTTAAAACCACCTTGCTCAACCAGGATTATGTTATTTTGTTCCACCCAAGTTTTTACTAAGCCTAGCAATACTTTTGAGAATACTTTCTCCCCCACATTCAGCAGGGTGATTAGGTGGTAGTTCTTGGGCTGCATGGCGTCACCCTTCTTATATATCGGCCAATTATTTTGGCTTTCCAACTCTCTGGAAAGCACCAAGAGGCCAAGGCCTTTTGGAAGATAATATGAAGGAAACTTGCCCACCAATCCACATTATTTCGCTTTGCTCACACTGACCCACACTAAGTATTACCTCTAAGGGCCAGTGGTCACTGCCCTCAGTGTGCATCACTTCGGACCCTTCTACTGCGGAGAAGTGCTCGGCATTTATAAAAGCATAATCAGTTGGGCAGGTCTAATTGCCTACTCAGAGAGTCTGGTCTACGGGCTGTCTGTGTCCACCTGTCCATTAACACAGAACAACCCTATAGAACGTATGAAATTCACTAGGGCTTTGTCTCATGCTGTGCTACCTGATCCAGGGAAAATAGCCGGAGGTACATGGGCGACAGCTAACAATCCTCTATATATCTAAAAGCTGGAGGATGGATCTAGCTTATGATTAAAATCCCCTAAAATCATTATCAGCTGGGTTGCCTTTGCCATACAGATTGTCTCCAAAACATTCCCAGCAATGCTCCATAATCTGCTGTATTTTATGGTTGTATATATATATATATATATATTAATTACAACTAGAAATCTTTTTATCTGAGAGCCACTGTAGAGCTCTATCGTACGGCTAATAGCTATCGACTTTTAACCTTCAACATGGCTACTTTATTGCCTGTTTTTGTCAACACTAAGGTAAGTAGTCCACCCGAGGGCCGACCTGGGCCCAATCGCATGGCATTTTTGGAAAGCATTAAAATTTTATCTAATGGTTTGGGTGCTTCGCACAGCCAGGTTTCCTGAAGACACATGATTTTGTACCTTCCCAATATTTCTTTAAAACTGTCTTGGGCTAGATGTTTCCTATAACCCCTTATGTTTCAGACAAGGCTGTCAGGCTGTGCAAAGTCTCTGGTCCCTAGTCTGTGTCACTCATCCCCACCCCTTCTACTATCTTCACAGCTTAGTGCTGAACCAGATAGGGACTCATATCAATTTCTCAGCATTATTTCTTTGCTTCCGCTTGGTATGGTTATTCATAGACCGCTTTCACTTCTATCAGTAAATGTTTTTCTGTGCTGGACCCCTAGTGAGCAGTTTAGTACTTCATCTATGCTTAAGCCTGCATGACAAGTCAGGGCCCTGTGGCCCCTCCCCTCACCCCCAGCTCACTCGCACTACCAGTCTTATACCTACTTCCTCTAGTTCTTCCTCCACCCTCAGCACCATCTGTATTACACAATCCGAGTATAAAAGGGCCTTTGTCACCCCTGTTCCTTCCTGGTCTACTGTGAACCCTATTTTCTTTATTTCACTAGATGCAATCTCACGTAGGCTAGGACATTTATCCAGTGCTTGCAATAGATGTGAGTGTTTCATGGGCTTGAGCTTCTTCTGATGCTTCCCACTTATCCCTCTTCCCTGGGGTTCTAGGTATACCCATAAACTATCCCTTATATTATTCCCTTCTCTTCTCCCCTCACCTCTTCTTTCCCCTACAGGCATAAAGGATCCACTCTTCCCAGGTTGTTCTAGAGTGGCCTCTCCCCTACTACTTATACTGGATGCTGCATACTTCAATCTGCATTTCTCTCTTTCGGTGATGGCAGTATCCCTAACTCTCTCTTTTACAGAACTTCGGGGTTGCATACTTCATACTAGTTTCCTGGAACTATTGTCCCACTTACCCTCTTCTACCTCCTGCTTCACTCTTCTGCCAGGGCTCTGATCCTGGGGCACTATGGTGCCCTTTCCTTCTGGCTTTATTTCTGAACTTTTTTTTTTAATCGCCTTCTGTATTTTCCCTAATCTTCCTGGCCAGGGCCTTAGCCAGTTGATACATCCTCCATTTCATTAGCACAGGGCGTTTTGATATATATATTTATATATATAATATATACACCGTTGTGAATCTTGCTGTATTTTAGGGTCTCCCTTGCCATTGTTGTCCGATGCATATACCTCCTGGTCTCTTTTCTCTATCACAGGTCGCACTAGGGTGGACATACAATTATTAATTTGTTTTAGTCCTCTGCGATACCCTGCAGTTGTTTTTTATGAGTTTTCCCCAACCCATTATTCACTGTCAGTGCTTCTAATATTGCCTGAAGAGTTTTCTTCATTAAGAACATCACCTCTAACAATGATGAGGATGGGGTTGCTGTTATATTTAAGCCCTGAGAGGACTGTGAAGGAATGGGATGGTCAGAATACTGCAGAGGGATATCCCTTCCTACCTCTAGCCATGGTCTATTCACTCCACTTTCTATTCCCTCCTCCCCTGGCCCGACCACCTTTTGAAGTGGGCCCTCATTATCCTCTGTGAGGCTAATATCTACTAAGGGAGAGAGAGACAGGGTGACAAGGACAGACTGGGTTTGGGTAAAAGCATCCCCCTATGTTTTTATCCAGTTCTCCGCCCAGATCAAGGTCCAAGTCTGGTACAGATTCCAGAATGATAGAATCACTTATTACACTGCTATGCCCCTACCTCCATTCCCCACTAAGTGGTTTTGTTTGTGGTATGGATTGATCATGGATATCCAGCTTCCTTTTGAAATACTTCTCTACAAACTTCTTTATGGATTGTCCCAGGGTCGTGGCGCCTGCTTCTTCCATAGGGTGTGCCGGGATACCTGTCAGGTCTTACTCCCCTGGTATACTAAAAGGCATATTTCCTTCTAGGCGGCTGATGATAGTGCTCCCTACAGAATCACTATGTTGGGGTCCCATGGACGGATGCCTTTTTACTGAAAAATTGCTCCCCGCCCCCTATTTGGGCCATATCCACCACATGCCTTCACTTTACGTGGAGGCATTTTCCCCTTATAGCGTCCTTAAGACAATCAATCAGCTGCTAGCTTAGATTAAACAATATGGTTTAAGCAAAAGAGTACTACAAAACCTCAAAGTCTTACCTCCGTCTCTGCCTCAGTGCTACCGCAGCCTCCACCTACCTCAATATAACACAGTCGCTGGGCACTCTATTTTTGGCAATTTTGATTTTTGGTGCTACGACTCTTCATCTGGAGTGACTGCCAATAATTATCGCAGATTTCCCTGTCCATTCAGCCTCCAACACTGGATTGTCGCTCCACAGTACACCCTAGCCGCCCTAGCTCCCCAGTGGGACCTGAGCGCTGTAGCGGCCAGCACAGGAACAACTTGTTGGGACAAAAGGTGAGCACCACTCCAGTGCTGGTGCTCAGTGGCAATACGGCTATTGAAATCACTGTAGCCGCGTTTCGACGCCTCGTGTCCTTGATGTCTTTCGTTTAAAATGGTCAAAGCTGAAAGGTGACCAGCGTAGCACTCCTTGCTGCACTGGCTTGAACTTAGAGTAGTGACATGAAATTATCACTGCTTGGTTTCTCTCATGATAATAAGAATTAAGCAAGTCCAGGGCGTTTTCCCTCAGTTCAAACACATTAAAACGGATCAGCAAATATTGTGAGAAATGGTGCAGAAGGTGGCAGAGAAGTCAAGGATAATGAATGCTGCTTTCCCACCATCAAGAACTGACTTTTGGTCAAAGCAGGTTGTGTTTTCCCAAGATGTTGATAGGAACATAAAGTAGTTAGACTGGATGATAGTACCTGAAAATACACAGATCAACAATCATTTTTTCAAGAGCATGTCAGTGTGGTTTGTTTCTGTGGTAATGGGACCAGAGCAGCAAAAAAGGAGGCATTGATTGGGAAGGTCCATACTGGGCTAAACCTACACTACAAAGTGAAAGCAGAAGCATAACATACAATAGCAGGAGTAATTGTACCACAACCAAAGTCTGCAGGTTACACTCAGATGCTTCTAAATTTTTAAAGAAAATAAAACTCTTGAAGAGAATTATATGGTTTATGAAAAGAAAATAGTTGGCAAATAAAACACGGTTGGTACCTGGTGATATTAATTGCATGATGCTTGACGGCATTTTCTTTTAAAATTAAAAATATAAACTTGGTAATTTTCAAGTCAGACATGTGACACAATTTCACAAATAGACATTGAAAAGCTCCACCTGTATATCCTGTGGGTGACCTAGTGTGTAATTGAAACAGAGGATTTTCCTACTACAAAGCGTCTTAAATGTTAAAGGCACGTTTACATGACCAATTTCTATTTCAGAGTAAGAGTCATTAGTCTGATGTAAATCTACACAGGTATTTGGAAATGACTCAAATTTGCATTCTGCACTACTATGACAAGTTATACTCTGCAAATAATGTAACTGCATTTGTTTTAGTTTCCTCCCATATATGTAAAATAACAAATAATTTGACGTTTATGAACTTTAAGCCACTGACTGGAAATATTGGCAGTTCTACTTTATGTTCTATAAGCTTAATTTTGCTCCGTTTTATTTACTTGGTGGTCGTGCCAACAGTTCACTAACAATGTGCTGAACAACTTGTATGGGTTGGAGGATTATACTTAGAAATATACTGGCATTATTCAGCTTAAACATGCTGTCACTTCTGGACCTGCATGTTTGAGTTGGGCTGATGTAGTGAACTTATAGAAACACCTTAGAATAGTTACTCTCTCTTAATCATAGATAGTAATGCTGCCCGTGTGCTGGAATCATATTTTGTCACATAGTTGTGTTTAGATTGAGTTCCCTGGTAAAGTGGTGCACTACCCTTATGCCTATTTCAGACGTGGTGTACATGTCTCCATCCATGATGACACAAAGAGGGAGGGCACAGTCATTGTTGTCCTACTAGTGGGAACAGGCTTGTGTGAAGCAGCAAAATTCAAGAGGACAATTGAAACGCTTGCAAGCTTAAAGATTGACTGGAAATGATATCAATTTTGCTACAATTTAGCAAGGACATAGGAAATGATTCATCTTCGTAGCAAGTTCAAAGGGGGTTAATAGAGCTAGACTTTGTCCGGACAGCTGCTTCTTGTGTGCTATCTGTTTTTCGTTACAGTGATTTTGTACTTTGTGTAACAGGGATTTCTTGCCAGCTACTCCCATGATGTACTAGTTCATGTGCCGGTGATGTCCTCTACATGCTCCAGTGATATATATTTTCTGTACGGTAAGGGTGTGAGATTGATGTGATTTAAGCTCTATCCAACAGGGATGCATCTATATTAATTTTGTTTGCGGATATCCTTTATATTCTGCATAGCAATTGTCTTGATAGTTTTCTTGCAGATCATTTCGTTCTTCCCTCACTTGCAATGGACATATCCCGTGGAGCTGTTCTAACCTGAGGGACCCCTTGTCCATTGACGGTGTGGGAGTACATATCATTTCTGGAGTCGAAGTGGTCGGAACTCACCAGGTGCTTTGATTCTTGTACTGTAGGCTAATTTCCCATTGCCTTTAAAAGCTTCCGCAGTAGAAAGAAGGGGGCATTTTATATACCAGTCAAGTGTATCGCATTGTGGAGTGTGATTGTGTGTTTTTACTAGAGCTCCATTATGACATGTATCAAAAGGGGGCTTTTCATCCCTTTAACATTACTTTCGAATGACATAGAATTACCTAATGATGCCATCTTTACAGTAATGAGTCAGTTATGAACTTAAGGTCGGTTTAGGATCCTACACTCATCCTTTCTCAAATGATTTTGGAAAAAAGCTCCCTACTTTACACATTTTATATCTAGAAAACATAAAGGTAAATAAATCTGAAAGTATGTTCATTAAATGTTCGAACCATTGCATAGTTAACTGGTTATATTGTATGGTTTGGAATGCTAACAATCTTATTTTGAATTCCAAGTCTAATTGTTTAAGTCTTAAGCTGTATCTCGTTCGTTTTTGTGTGTCCCGGGTAACTTAAGATGTCAATATTTTATAATATTTTGCTTACCACTTTCAGTTGTCACCTCTATTTTTAAAAGACAGCACAATAGACTCATGTTTACCGGAGTTTAATTTCAGCACAAGCGTCCTGCTGGACTTACAGCTCGGGTGCAATGTATTCACGGTTTGCCAGCTTTGTTTCCTTCCAGCATTGAGCCAGTGCATCTATATCAAGCACTAAATAAGTGCGTGACAACGTCTCGGTTGACCTCTACCTCTCTTCTCTTAGCTAAGTTGGTGCATGTTTAGCAGGGCAGCATAATGTTCTGTAGGCAATTAGCTAATTTTGTACAACTCACAAAGGACGTAGTTGGTAGACATGGGCTTTCAAATGAAACGTCCTATCTTAGACTGGGTTCTTGACCAAGAGAAAGAGAAGCCAGCTATATTCTTGGGATTGGAGAAAGACTTTGTTTTGAAGCATGGAGGCCTTCACAGGCTAGATAGATTTGGCTGTGACCAGGCCTCCCATACACTGTAGCCGGTTCTAAGAGTTAGTGAACTTACTCTGCCATTCCTTATTCAAGTACAGCGACTTGAGCAATCATTGGTTCCATCACAGGACAGCTATTTCCCTGCCTCCTTCGTACGACTCAGTTGGATGGTGGCAAAAGTGATCTACAGGACGCGGACCTCTTACATTTTTTCTTGTTGGATGGTGCTTTGCTCAACTCTTGCCTGCTTTGAAGGGGAGATTTCGGCATTCGTGAGAAAGAGGACTCTGGACTAGGGCGTATGGCATCTAATGGACCGCATGAGACTGGCAACTTCACTAAAAGACTGACACAAGACCCCAGTGTAGCCATTCAGAGTCACCAGAGCTAAGAGAGGCTTGACCTACAGTAATGTACTCTACGAAGGAAGAGTGCAGTATCTGACAGTGTAACTAACTGGTGTCTCCGTGCCCAGAAAAAGAGACTACCTGATCACATTGTGCATTAGATAAATACGACCATCAGGTACACCTAGGTTTGTATTTCACCTGATAGTACAACATTATGGGCCTCATTATGACCCTGGCGGCCGGCGGTAAGCTGGCGGTAACACTGCCAACAGGCAGGCGGTGTTCCGCCAGCTATTATGACCGTGGCGCAATAGCCACAGCCATACCGCCAGCCCCTCCACTATACCATAATCTCCAGGGCAGCGGTGCAAGCACCGCTGCCCTGGGGATTATGAGTCCCTGACCGCCAGCCTGGTCACAGCGGTAAACACCGCCATGGAAAGGCTGGCGGTAAGGGGAACTTGGGGTGCCCCTGGGGACACCAGCACTGCCCATGCATTTGGCCTGGGCAGTGCAGGGGCCCCCAGGCATAGCCCCATCGCACATTTCACTGCCCGATGTGCGACGGGTGCTAATGCACCCACTGCACATCAGCATTGCCGCCAGCTCTATTACGAGCCGGCAGCAATGTTGATGTGACTTTTCCATTGGGCCAGCGGAAAAGTTGTAATAGGGAGCCAGAAATACCACCAGCACTCGTGGTATTCTGGCTCCCGCAGCCTCGCCGGTCTTTTGAAAAGACCGCCGAGGTTGTAATGAGGGCCTATTTCTGGTGTGGAGAAAGGTTTTACCTCAGATAGAGGAAGGGTCACAGACAAGGGAACTTTAGTAGACTTTCCTTAAAACTATGGAGAGTGGATCCTGATAGAAGAATACTTCTTTTACAGTGAGAAATGGGCCATGCACCCGAATAACATAAGTCTCCCGTTGTTTAATAACTTTCATGGGTTTAAGCCTGGCATCTCCCTTTCTCACTAGTTGGTGAACAACTCAGTTCCTTTCCCTGTTTCCAAATTTATGTTCTCATCTCTTAATTCCTCTCTGTCAGAATAAAGTAAAATGTTTTGTGTGTGGCCAGTGCTTTGTTTTTAAAAGAATAAATGCCTGGCCTGATGAGTTGCTCAGAAGCCTGTGTCCTGTGCTAGTGAATGTCAATGCTCTGAATACCAACAGCGTGGAGTCGCGAATCGACCTCGTGGTTCTTTGATCTACCATAAGGCACTCCCTGCCCTTCTATTGGTTCCTCTTTCTTGCAGTTTTTCCTGCATTTCTTTCATCCTTCATTCCCCTTTGTGTGTTTTTCACTCTCTCAATCCGGTTAATGCAATTACTGCAATGTGTGTGTATAACCACACAATCACACAATTGAATCGTGGTTGGTGCACTCACTTGTATACATAGTGCTAGGAGATCCCAGCTGCAACTAAAAGTGCTATCGATATGCAAGTCATTATTTTAAAATTACATTACACACTGTATAAGATAGGCTGCCGAAAAATGTGCATAGAGATTTTGGGCCTCATGTACAAAATCATTTTGTAGTCATAAAACCTGTGATTTGCAAAATCACAGGGTTTGCAATCACTTTACGGTTTTCTTAATGTACAAAACCCATCTTGCGGTTCAGTATCAGGTTACCAAATCACAAAATAGGGCTAGAAAGACATAATGAATACCTATTCATAAGGGATGCTTTTGGGGTGTCTCATTCTAAATAAAGATTCATTATGGTATGTATCAATGTTTTGCAACCAAAAACCGGTCAAAAAACTTTAAAAAGTTACCGTCTCCTGAGTTGGGGTGGTAACACATTTGCAAATGTGAATGTAAAAAACAAAGGGCCTCAGTAGGACTTTGGCGGTCTGACCGCTGGACCGCCATGGTAGAGGTCTTTCAAACGGCACCAGGCTGACAGTCTTTCAACCACCGAATCACGAGTTCCCCACAGGGCTGGCATGACTGACGGGGAGGAAGGGGGAAGTATAATGGAGTTACTGCCGGCCATGCATCCCTAACCTGTTGGCATGATGGGCGAAGTGTTCCCATGTACCACATCATGCATGGGACACAGTACTCCTTCGAACCCCAAATTTTTGGAGGCCCCCACCTCACTCTCCATGAGGCTCTACCCTCCCGGGCCCCCAGTTTTGGGCCCCTTACCTGCCTGATCGCAAAGCTTTCCATGGTGGTGGGATTGCCATTTAAAGCTTGGCAGTCCTGCAGGTCATAATGGCCATAGTGGTCCCAGTGCCGGGATCTCCAACATTGACCACCGCAGTCAGGACCGCTGCAGTCCCCACTACACTGACTATGACAATGCCGGCGGTCCACTGACGGTCTTCTTGCGGTCCAATGGCCACACTTACAATCCGGCGGTCTGACTGCCAAGGTTGCGGCAGTCGCACCGCTGCCATGGTGGTCCACAGACCGCCAAACTCATAATGAGGCCCAAAGTCTGATGGAGAGTAAGCAGTGGTCCAAGGTACCACTACCACCTCTTAAACTAACTTAAAAAACTGTTCTTTTTTAACTGTAG
Source organism: Pleurodeles waltl (assembly GCF_031143425.1). NCBI lineage: Eukaryota > Metazoa > Chordata > Amphibia > Caudata > Salamandridae > Pleurodeles > Pleurodeles waltl. The sequence continues at coordinate 704,011,013 of NC_090450.1, forward strand.
CCTTGGTTCCTTGAAGGAAAACAGGCTTCATTTAAAGATGCTTTATTTTATCTAAACGTAATCACAGACATGGTGATCTGCTGATCTCAGCAGGTCACCATCCATCACTGTGATGGCATCTAATTATAGTGAGTTGCAATTTGCACCATAATGCATGAATAGTGATAAAGTAGGTCTAATTGTGATGACATACAATTTGAGATTTTGTGAATAGACCTATTAGTACATAGGTCGGTTCACAAAATTCTTCCCAATTTGCAGAAAGTTGGTCTGCAATTTACATCCACTTTTTGCCAATGTACATTTGATACATCAGGCCCTTAGAGTTTAAGATCAACAAGCATGTTAAAATATATATTTGTAATAATACGCAATCAGGCTATACACATTGCAAACCTTTTTAATAACCTTGCATTAAAAAGACACACTCCAGAATGCAGCTGATAACGCCTGACAATACCTCTAAAAAATAATAAACCTTTGTCACTGTATAGCTTCCAATGATTCATCAATTAAAGCAAGCTATAAACTGGCTCCCCAAGAAGCTTTCTGATTTGCTGATTAACCAATTGAACACATTTATATTTATTTGTGGCAGGCAATCTGGAGAGAAAGCTTGCCTCTTCTTAGCTGCCTGGCATTTACCTTGGCTTCACAGTACAGGAGACCACTTCCCTTCCCTTTCAGTTAGAGGCACATGAAGGTCAGCTTTATCCGTTCTAGATAGCCTTTTTAAAGTATGCCAAATATAAATGTGAAAATTATATAAGATTGGAATGTCGTTTCTAATAGATCCCACCCACTTCAATCACCGAGGTCATCCAAAAGCCATTTACAGTAGAAGAGGCTTTGTTTGTTATTTCATTGCTTGTTGTGCCTCATGATGGTGCATTCTCTTTGGCTAATCAGCCCACTTGCAAGGTGCCCATGACACTGGAACTGTACAAGGTGAAATCCCTGCATGGAATTCTCTACTGCACAATTATAAGAGGTCCAGTGTTCCTGTTTTGGGATTTACTGGCTGTGGGAACAACAAACCTTCAGTGTTCAATCTATGGCACTTCACAGAGTAGCATGCTACCCGTCCGCAAATCAACTTTGGCGCCGGAAGTACGAAGTACTGTATAAGTAAAAATACAATACAATACTACATAGTCAAAATGTACAACATTGCGGGTTCGTAATAATGACAAACAGATCCAGTCAAATTGATTTTGACATAACCTATCTCTGCCTTTTATAAACATACATATTTTGCATCAGTGACCATAGCATACAATGTTGTCATGACACATTCCTCCAGAAAAAGGATGAGGAATTCTATCAGGATAAATTGCTAAAATATAAATGGAAAACACGCAGAAATTGGTGTAGTAAACACCAATTTCACTTATGGGAAACTCAGGAGAAGTTAATTATGTTACCCACTGAATATCCCACAGTAGGTTAGCAGTAAATACCATGTACACTGATTATAGCAAAAATACTGCATAACTTGAAATCATGGCCTTAATCTCCAAATCTGTCTTTGTGCTTCCATCATGATGATATCCATTCAGGTACAAAGGATTCATTATAAGGCACACAGAGCCCATTATGAAACAGCACCCATGCTGCTTGTGTATTTGCTTCCAAGCCTAAACCATCCCTTCATTGTGGCTGTTCTCTCCTGCTGTCAGTCCCTGGATTTAGAATTTTGGTGAGGGTACGGGGGTCCTTCTCTTTTATTGCTTCCCCTATTTGGAAAGTACTATATTTAGTACTATATATAGGAAAGTCCCTAAAATTAATCTGTTTTATGCATTATCCTCATATCTTTTCAGATGGCGTTACTCAGTTCAGTGCATCAGGCGTTTGTTGCACTTTGTAAGTAACAACTCAACTCATATCTTGCATGTGTAGGTTTTCAATATATTTAATGGGTACCTTTATGCCATAAACAAAGGGCCAGTGTTAACTTTAAAAGACATTGTGCAGAAATGATGGGTTCTGGCTCTGTGTCCTTTGGTGATGGAGCATTGTCAGCTGAGGCATTGCAAAGATGTCTGCCGCTTGACCTGTGGGTAGACTGGGAGATAGATGTCTAGAGGAATACCCTTCTGCCTAAATCAGCCAATCAATCAGGATTTGTAAAGCACAGCTAATCCATGGCGCTTGCAGGTCCCAGAGAAAGTAGATAAAATGATGAAAAAGCAAGGAGAAGGCACACAAAAAACGGGGTTAAAAGCAAGCAGAAAGCAGTAAGAATTTGGGAAAAGTGAGGAAAGAGCACACAAAAATGGGGGCTGGCAAGGAGAAAGCAGTGAGAATGAGGGAAAAGCTAGGAGAAGATGCAGCAGCACGGGGAGAGCTGGGCCTCTATGATCACGTTCTCATAGTGCATTGCAAGATAGTTGTAGAATTTGCTTTAATGTATGTCTTGTGTGTGTTTTGTGCCAGAATGGGGTCTATGCAGACACAGTGCATCCACACTCCCCTTGTGTAGGTACTGCATCATTGTGTCTTCCCTCTTCAAACTTGTCTAACTTAGCCTGGGTATGTCAAACAGTGCATACTTCTGATATAGTGTATAATAGGTTCTTCCTACCTACTTCTGATATAGTGTGTAATAGGTTCTGATATAGTGTATAACTTGTTGTTTACTACTTATTCCAGTGTTACAATGACAAAGTGTCTTCTTGGTGTCTCTCTTCATCCCCATTCAAGTTTGTCCCTTTCTCTTCCCCGGCAGGCTCATTACTATACTTAGTATATACATTATTGAACAACCATTATAGATTCTATGATCATTCTTCTTAAATTAATTTTGAAGAAATGTATAACTAATGTTCAATTTTATATTGCACATTGTTAATCTCTGTTAACTTTTTATCTGTGTTTTTTAGGTTAACACAAATCTTTAACACTAATCTTTAACACTAATCTTTTAATCAAAATATAATTTTGCTTTCATGGCTTTTTACTTTGTATTGTGCTGCTGGGGTGGCGTCCGCTGTTCCCACTTCTTTGTGGGGGAAGTATTACGGGGAGTGTGGGGTGTTTTTTACTGGCAGCCATTTGTAGTTGCTTGTGCCAACTAGAGGCACCATTTTTAGTTTAGGCTGTTCTCTAGTCGCCCAGCAGCTGGCAGTTGTTTTCTGATGTCGCTGGTGCATAAAAGCAGCACCTCGGACGTGGTCCTTGTACGCACCTCATGTTAACTTTTTATCTATGTTTTTAGCTTAAAACAAATCTTTTAACCACAATATAATTTTGCTTTCGGGGCTTTTTAATTTGTATTGTTGCTGCTGGGTTAGGAGTCGGCAGGATCCTTCTTCCTTGTGAGGGAGGTATTACGAGGAGTGTGGTGTGTTTTTACTGGTGGCCATTTTTACTTGCCTGGGGCGAATAAAGCTGCCATTTTTGGTTTAGGCTGCACTCCATCTTCCTGGCAGTAGGAGGGTGTTGTCCTTAGTCGTGGGTGCATAAAAGCAGCAGCGCTGTATGGACACGATCTGGGTACGCACCTTCTGTTAACTTTTTATCTGAGTTTTTAGCTCAAAGCAAATCTTTTTAATCACAATATAATTTTTCTTTTAGGGCTTTTTAACTTGTATAGTTGCTGCAGGATTGGGGGTCGGTGTCTCCCGCATTTTGGGAGGGAAGTATCAGGAGGAGTGTGGTGTGTTTTTTACTGGTGGCCATTTCTACTTGACTGGGCCAACTAGAGGTGTCATTTTTGGGTTAGGCTGCGCTGTAGTCGCCTGGCCGCCAGTGGTTGGTTTCTAATGTCGCAGATGCATAAAAGCAGCACTGTCGCACGGGTGCCCGCAGTAGGTACATCACTGTCATGCCAAAGGCGCATCTAAGGCAAGCCTGTCTGCACAGTCCACGTCCGCATTGCGGCCAGTGCCAGCCATGTTGCCTGTGGCACGCTGACCAATTCTGAGGGCATTTGCTACTCTAATAATGATTTCAGGGGTTTTCAAAGGTGTTTTACCTGCAGAGTACATTGAATTTGGGGTCACTCATGATCTTGACTCGTTTCCTGTCCAGCATGCCATTTTGGACCTTCTATGGACAATTTGACCCCTTCTCCCCTGAGCCTAAGTTTGGCCCATCAAAAATCTTGCTGAGAAGGAGGAATTTAGTAAATTAAATGAATGCCTTTTTAATCAATGTCTGTTCTTTTCATAACAACCTCTTGCATATCTTTGACCTACTCCGTAGTGGTAGGCTAGATGTACTTTTTATGAGAGAGACATGGGTGAATGAGTCCTCTGCTCTGTACATTGCTTCGGCTGTTCCTGAGGGTTACTCATTGGTCCACTGCAACAAAAGACACACACGGGGTGGTGCGTGCCGATAACCTTTAAACATCCCATGACATGCTCCATTTTTTAACTTGCTGATCTCCAGCGGAGAGAGAGCATGGGTTTTCATCTTGTGCTTTCCGACGATACCTCCTTCTCAGGGTTTCTGATTTATCGTCCTCTGGAGCTGTTGTGGGATTTTATTGGATCCCTAGAAGAAGCATTGGCTTCTCATTTATTGCAATGGCCCAACTTTACTGTTGAGGGACTTTAATCTTCACGTTGATGACCCTATTGACCAGCTGGCATCTAGGCTAATTGAGCATATGTCGTCAATGAATCTGCCTCAGTTGGTCATTGCACCTACTCACTTGGCAGGCAACACCATTGATTTGGTTTTCTCTAACTGTCTGGTGGCAACCTGTCCTCCCGAGCCCGTCTCTTTGTCCGATCATCATTTGATTTTTTTTAACTGGAAGACAGATGAAGCCTGCCACCAGGGCAAGTCGGCGGACTGCACTGTCTTGAGGGTTTGTAAGAAGGTGAAGATCTCTGATTGGGTGGATCTCCTTGAAAAATGTGCCCCCTTTTGACTAACAATGTCGACCAAAATGTGAGGGCTGTTAATTCCTGGAAGCGGGTGCAACTGATGCACTGCCTTCCCTCCAAGACGGGAAAGGGTAGACCTCTGGCCCCCTGGTTCTCTGCCTCTTTGGCTGTTGAATGTAAAACTTGCAAAAAGCTTGAAAGAATTTCTATTAACTATTCCACTGATAGTAAATTCAACTATGAATATGCGCTCAGAGCTTATCTTGCCTCTACTAAACAGGCTTAAAGTTTGTACTTTGCCGAAAAAGTTAATTTAGCTGAGCAAAGACACTGCACCATCTTTCAGATTGTGAAATCATTCCCTCCCCCATTCTTGCCACATGGCTATTGTCCTTTCTAAAGACCTGTGCAATGGGCTAGCAATGTTTTGTGAGACTAGAATCAATGTTGCCTTCTCTGCAGGAAAGTATTTTTCCTGTCTGCCCTGTGGGACCTGATAGCCATAGTTGCAGGTTTACTCAGTTTAGGCCTATCTCACTTGAGCAATCAAGGGAGGCCATTTTGAAAATGTAAATCAGGCTCCCCTCTGGATGCCTCTCCCCCCTACCTGTTAGTTGCAACAGTAGATGTCATCAATCCAATGATTAATTCTATTTTAACCTCTATCTTTTCTCTGGAGTTATGTCTGCTGCTTGGAAATTGGCTGCAGTGGTTCCTCTTCTTAAGAAGCCTGCATTGGACACTAACCTCTTCTGTAACTACAGATCTATCTCTCTACTTACAGCCTTCACTAAAATGTTAGAAAAACTGGTCAATGCCCATCTCTCCGATTATCATGAGCAAGGCAAGCTGTTACACCCTTGCCAGTCTAGCTTTCATCACCGCCACAGTACGGAATCAGCAGTTTTGGAGATTTGCGACCATATTAAATGGGCACTGGATTTGCAGGAAAATACTGCCCTTATTCATCTTGATCTAGCTGCAGCTTTTGACACTGTCATACACTCTGTCCTGCTGCAGTGACTGTTTGCTCTGGGTATGATGGGTATTGTGTGGGACTGGTGTAAGTCCTTTCTGGATACTGGAGGCCAATCGATCTGGCTTGCTCTTTTTTCTTCTGAAGTTAATGGAGTCAATCAGGGGGTTCCCCGGGGCTCTTTGTTTAGCCCTACTGACTTTAACATTTTTATGTCTCTTTTGGCTTCTGTAGTCAAGCCCTTTGGGTCTAAAATTAGTTTTTACGCTGACGATATCAGCTGCTATTTGCCTTTGATGGCTTCCATGCCTCAATTGCAGCATCCTTTATTGATTGTATGCATGCCATTTTTGAATGGATGCAGGGCAGAAAACTCAAACGTAACGCAGAGACAACGGAAATTATTTTGTTTGGATCACATGTCAAACTGGTGCAAAGATTTTTGGCCTCCTGTTCTGCCAGGACCACCTCCCCTCCTTTTTGGTGGTTAAAAAATTAGGGGTGAAGCTGGACAATACCATATCTATGCAGCTACAAATTTTTGCAGTGGATGCCAATACTTTGTTATGCTCTGTACATTGAAGACATTTCTTACCCTCCTTCCTCTAGAGTCGAGGAGACTTGTGATCCATGCTCTGATAACTTCATGCTTGGATTACGCAAATGCTGTCTACCTAGGAGTGGCAGAGGCATCAGTGAACTGCTTGCAGGTGGTCTAAAATGCTGCTGCTAGGCTTATTTTCGTCTACCTAGACGTTCTTCCATCTCACCGGTTTTGAAATCCCTCCATTGGCTGCCTGTTAAGAACTAGATTTTATTTAGAGCCCTGGTCTTGGTCCATAGGGCAGTGTTTCTGTCTAGTCCTGGATATCTGGCTAAGAGCTTTGGGCCAGATGTAGCAAACATTTGCGACTCGCAAACGGGCCGAATCGTAATTTGCGACAGTGCAAAATCGGAAATGGGATGCAAAAAGCCCATTTCCGACTCGCAAAAAGCGATGTGCCCCGTTTGCGAGTCGCACCCGTTGCGACCCCCTTTTGCGACCCGCAATGTGCGAGTCGCAATTTGCGAGTTGCAACCCATATGCAATTGCAACTCGCAAATTGCGACTAGTCGCAAAAAACCCAGTTTGCAAGTCGCATTTACCACTAACTCAGAGCAGGTGGTAACCATTACCAAAGTATAAAAGGAGACCCAGAAGGCATCTGGGTCACTCAAGATGGCGGACATATACCTGATAGCAGTGAGGAGGAGAGTCTGCGCAGCCCAGCAGAGGAGGAGGAGGGGCCACAGACAGGAGAAGATATATAGAACAAGGCAGACCCTTTTCCAGCAAACTGAAGAGGAGATCTATGATAAATACTGCCTTAGCAGCGCTGCCATTCTAGAATTAATAGATTTACTAAAACCACAGCTAGAACACAAGACTCTGCGTGGCTGCGCCATCCCTACGCATGTGCAAGTACTATGCGCACTGCACCTCTTGGCCTCAGGGAGCTATCAGGGGGTCATTGCCGTGGCAGGTGGGGTATCCCAAAGTGCAGTGTCAAGGTTCCTCAGGGCATTCCTAGATGCCTTAGTAGCGCACAGGTCTCAGTTCATATACTTACCAAGGAATGAGGCAGAAATTAACAGCACGAAGCTGGACTTTTACTGCATTGCCCACTTCCCCCATGTCATTGGATGTGTAGATGGGACACACATTCAAATATGCCCCCCGCTAATCTGGAACATATTTTCCGCAACAGAAAGTGTACCCACTCACTCAACATACAGGTTGTTTGTGATGCCCATTACGTCATCACGGACATCGTAGCTAAGTTTCCAGGCAGTACCCATGACTCTTACATTTTTAGACATAGTGGGATACATCAACGCCTGGAACGTGGGGAGTTTGGAGACGGATACCTCCTAGGTAGAGCTGCATACACCTTGCAGACATACACACAGGTCACTGTGCACGACTACCTGGACTTACTAACAGTGTACTTTTGTGCCCAACAGGTGACAGTGCATATGCTCTAAGGCCATGGATCATGACTCCATTTTTAACACCCAGCAATGATTCAGAGAGGCAATACAACAGTGCGCATAAGAGGACCAGGAACCTCATAGAGCGCACCTTCGGACTCCTGAAGGCAACATTCCGATGCCTCCACCGCAGCGGAGGCGCCCTCCAATACACCCCCATTACCGCCTTCAAAATTGTGGTCGCATGCGCCATCCTCCACAACATAGCCACCAGACGTGGGCTACCTCTCACCCCTGCAGACCCAGATCCTGATGAGGAAGAGCAAGAACAACCACACCGCCATCATGGGGATAGGAGTCTAGCTAATCAAGGCAGACTGAGACGGGAACACATTGCAACGCAATATTTTGGACGGTACGTGTAAACTCCCACCATACTCACCCATTAACCAAACACTCCTTTTGTTAAGTGGAAGAAAAATAACTGTTTTAATAATGTAATGCATGAACTATATACAAGATGAAATTGTCCATGGGCAGGGAAATGCCAACCACTCATGTGGCACATTAAAGCCATGTGCCACATTTGTTTGTCCGGGCTGTTGGCTAACTTCTCCTGCCCCTCCTGCCAGCCTGGCTGGTCCCAGCCGCATCTATGGTGCTCTGCCTCCCACTCCTTAGCACCCTACTGTCAGTGGCAGATACACTGCTCACTGTGGAGCCCTCTTCACTATCTTGGGGTGTTTCCCCGGTGGCCCTCGACATCTCACGTGTCTCCATTAGTTCTATGATATGTGTGAGACGTCCCAGGCCCCTGGCAACACCCCCAGCAAAATGGCCCATCTCAATTTGCAGGCCAACTGTCCTCCTCGACAGGCCTGTTGTGTTGATGGCTAGCCTGCCGATTGATGTGGCCATCCTGTCCAGTCTTAACATAATCTGCCGATCCCTGCGCCGCCCAGCCTCTGCCTGACCCAGCAGTCTGGCCGCCAGTTCCCTGATGGCAGAGGCAATGTCCCCAGTTTTCTGGCACATCAGGTCCATCCGCCTGTTGAGGTGCTGCATGCTTGCATGGTTTTGTCTTTCAATGCGGTGCAGCACCCCACTGATCCTGCCCAATATTGTGTTCTGCAGGCGCTGACCCCGCAGCAGATGTGCCTCACTGCTGGTTGGAGGATGAATCCGGAAATCAGACGCTCTTGCCCTGCGACGCCTGCGCAGTGGTGGCTGCCCTGTCCTCGCACCTGTATCCTCCCTGGCTGTTGCTGGGGCAGCTCCTGGCGTTGCTGTTGCAGCAGGCGTTACAAATGCAGGAATGCTGCTGACTGTGCATGTGGGGGTGCTGGAGGGTCCTGGGGTGTCCTCCTGGGCCTGGGTGCTTGGGGTGTAGGGGGTGTCTTGCTGGAGACCTGTGGGACATGGGGAACACACTGTCAGTGTCTAGTATCTTTTGCACAATTCCTAATAAACATTTGCCTATGCACTGCCTATTGGACTACATTTCCCATAATGCATCATTCTGGCTTTTTCTACCCTGAAATAGAGCTAATTTGGTTGTGCATGCACATGTGTACATGGTGGGTGGGGTATGACATTGATAGGGGTACAGGCTTATCACATGGTACTCACCGGTTGATGTGCTGGGCTCTGAAGTGTCCAGGTCCCCAAATCCACACACTGCCTCCGGCTCAAAGGTTTGCTCAATCCTGTCTTCAAGGGGTGTGGGTGGTGGCACAGATGATGGTCCCCCTCCAGTGCCTCTCATCTCCCGGAGCCTTTCTGCCACCCTCTCCTTGGTCCGGGAGCGGAGGTCATACCACCTCTTCCTTATGTCCTCAATTGTCCTGTGGCTCACCCCCAGGGCATTGATTTTCTCTTGCATTTCCTGCCAGATTTTCTTTTTGGTGGCCTCTGGAACAGTGAGGGCAGCTCTCCCAAAGAGCTCATCATGGTGCTAACAACATTCTTCGGTCAGCACCTCAAGCTCCCTCTCAGAGAATTTAATTTTCCTTTTTCGGGGGGTTCCCTCCATGGCTGCTGCAGCTAGCTCAGTGTGCAGACTGGCAGTTGTAAAAGGGTGTGGTCCAGCCTCCTCCCAGGTGTATTTGTTAACTTCCTGGCTGTGATGTCATCATCATGTGCCAGGAAGTGTTTCCAGAGTGTTTTGGTGTGCTTTCTGGAGTGTTCTGCTGCACCTGCAAGCAATTTTGAGGGAACTCGCAATTTGCGACACCAACTCGCTAATTGCGAGTTCGTTTTTTGCACACTCGCAAACAGCGACCTCGCAATCTGCGGACTCGCACACAGCGTTGCGAGTCCGGATGCGAGTCGCTAAATCGGACCGGTTTATTTCCTGGCATACCAAATTGCAAGTCGCATTTTGCGAGTCGCATTGACTCGCAAAATGCGACTTGCAATTTTTATTTTTCCTACATCTGGCCCTTTGTTCCATACCTTCCCTCCAGAACTCTGCGTTCAGCTTCTGCATTGCTGCTGACTGTTCCTCGCTTTAATCCTAGAATGAGCTCCCACCCAAATTGCATCAGATCCCCCTTGAGTCCGCATTTTGTAGTAAATTTAAAACTTGGCTTTTTCTGTTGGGCAGTAAGGTTTTGGCTATTGGGTGCTTACCCTGTGCTCCCTCTTCTAGCGCCGGGACACTGTTCGGAGATGCTGTGCGCATTATAAATTCCGTTCATTCATTCCCTGCAGGATTTAAAAAACACATTTAGGGCCAGATGTATCAAGCGATTTTGCATTCGCAAACGGTGCGAATTGCAAAATTCGGCCGTTTGCGAATGCAAAAATGCCTTTCAGAATGTATGAAAGGCATTTGCAGTGCAATTTTAAGGAATCGCTAAAATAGCGATTCCTTAAAATTGCAACCCCATTTAGAGAATCGCAAATTGCGATTCTCTAAATAGGAAATGGCAAATAAGGAATCCTTATTTGCGATTTCTTAAGCACATGTATCAAGCATTTCCTAAATGCGAATTGGGCATTTAGGAAATGCAATTACCACCAACAAAAGTTTGGTGGTAACCATGTGCAAATTTTAAAAATGCACTTTAAATGCATTTTTAAAATTGACATGTAGTGCACACATGCCCCTCAGACATGTGTGTGCTTCACATGTCCGTAAAAATATTTTTGGGGTGCAGCAGAGGGGGCCTTAAGCCCCAAGCACCATGGGATTTGCATTTCCTAAATTGCGAATTCCTAACTGGAATTCGCAATTTAGGAAATGCAAAAACATTTGCAACAGGCCCATAGGTGCAAATGGGGTCGGATTCTCTATTTGCGATTCGGTAATAGCATTTGAGAATTTTAAGAAATCGCTATTACCGAATCGCAAAATTCATACATACCATTTTGCATTTCTTAAATAGCGATTTCTTAAAATTCGCTATTTAAGAAATGCAATTTCGTTTTTTGATACATCTGGCCCTTATATTCTAGTGGATTTCACACTGTGTGCTGGGGGCTTCAAAACAAAATGAAATTGGAAATATGGCTGTTGTTATTATACCATATGCCATTAACTGGCAATATTCCTTGGGGGGACATTGACCATCAGCCACACAGTCTATGGTCCTCATTACAACATTGGCAGTAACAACCGCCTACCGCCACGGCAACTGCTGCCAACATACCTCCGCTGTGGCTACCAGCTGTCTACGTGTATCATGACTGCCGACGGTATACCACCTGAATGCTGGCGGAACACCGCCAACGGTCATGGTGGCGGACGGCGATAAGGCGGCGCTACTGACAGCAGCACCGCCACGCCAGCAAAACACCACCGACCGTATCATGACCAATGATACGGCCTGGCGATGTTTTGCTGGCGGACGCTGCTGCTGACAGCAGCGCCGTGGACCGTCTCCAGCCGGAGGACCCCCTGCAAGCAGGTAAGTCGGGTCTCCGACCGGAGAGGGGGTGTGGGGGGGGTGTGTGTATGTTTTGGTATGCGTGCATGCGGGTGAGAGTCGCATTGGATGCATGCGTGAATGCGTTGTGTGTTGTGAATGCATGTGTGTAGTAAGGTATGTTGGTGTGTGTTGCAGTGTGTGGGTATATATGTGTGCATGCGTGGGTGGTGGTGGGTATGCGTGTGTGCATGTATGTATATGGATGCGCGTGTGGGTGTGTATATGTGCAGGAGGGGAGGGAGAAGAAGGGGGATGATGAAGGAGGACTCTGGGGAGGAGAGCGGGGGAGACCCCTATCAGTGCCAGGGAAGGAATTCCCTGGCACTGATAGTGTCTACCGCCATGGTTTTCGTGGCGGTAAGTTTGGCACGAAAACCATGGCGGTAGGCCGGGTCGTGATACCGAGGGTGGGATTGAGGCGGGTGCCGGGATGGAGACCGAAGTCTCCAGCCCAGCGGCTGCTACCACCCGGGCAGTCGGTGTGTTAAAGTGGTGGTCTTGGATGGCGGTTGCCACCAGGGTCATATTCCCATTTTTTTTACCACCAGCCTGTTGGCGGTATTAACGCCACTTTGACACCAACCGCCAGGGTTGTAATGAGGGCCTATGTGTTCTAGACCTTGAAGGTATATTTGTAACATCTGCATACTAGAATACCATTTGTTGAAATGTTGTTTCAAGGCAACTACTTTTTAGGTAGTTCTTTAGGCCTGCTGCAAATATGTAGCTCTGTCATCTCATGTGAGAGCTGCTCAATGTGGGGTGTTAACATATAGTTTTTATTTTGTGCAGATTTCTGTCAGAGTAATTAAAAGGTGGTAATACTGTCAACTAATTGGCACTCGCATATTCAATCTCAGGGTGAATGGAATTAGGAATCAAACCTGAGACACTGGCAAGTCACACATCCCAAAATCAGGGGTGTTAAGCTACTAGAATGAATATTCCGAGTCCTGTACCTGTGTGTGGCCTCAAACAAACTTATGTTGCAAGGTCCCGATGAGCAGATTGAAAATGACCTTTGGTCAACGGTCAAACAGAAGTGGCTTTGCCAAGATGGAAATACAAATTTATTATGAGCTCATTTTCATTTCACAGAAATAGTTTTCAGAGAGTTTGGTTAAAATGATTCTGGTCTTGAAATTACTTTGCAAAAACTGGTTCTAAAATGTTTTGTATTGAAATCTGTAAAAGCTTTTTAGCTGTCAGAATAGTAATTCCCTATTTTAAAGATTTGTCAGTAGCCTGCAAACGCGGTCAAATTCACTGAAAAATGTGCGTTGTAATCATATCACGCTTGACCAATATGTAAAATGCACAATTTATCAATCTATTTGCTTGTATTGGCTGCAAGGATAGCTCTGTCTCATTTCTTGAAGAGTTAGCCCTGCCTCCATTGACTGACCTGTTAGGCACCCCTGTTCCCCCTGAGTTAGGGTCCAGTTGTAAACCCTGCTTGTGGCACAATATGAATGGACTAAACAAGGATCTTTGCTGCATAGGATGTCCCAAGCTAGCGTAGTAGATAGTTTCCTTTAACTGTTGATAGAAAAGTCGAAGAATTGCATGAACCTAATGTCAGAGGCTTGGTGGAGTTTGTCATTTCCCTCCCATGCGGCTCAAACATGAAGTCTGAAGACTGCCACATATCACCCACAAGTAGCTATCAAATCCTGAGATTCTGTGCATGCATCTCAGCAGCAGGTCAGGACAACACATAAAGGAGCTGTGTGCCCTCTTCCTCAGCTCCTTCCAGCATTTGAAGACTTCTGCAACATTCACCCTCTCGAGCTCCTCATGATTCCCTCCATTAATATTATACAGTAAAATTATACAATAAGCACCACCTGATGAAGGAGGCAAAGGCTGAATGAAGTGTTTCAAGCTAACAGTTATAAGACTCAGACAGGGACTTAACCATCTCCTGGAGACCTCGCTCTGAGACAGGAGGAGAGCAAGAGGTATGTTCTCTGTCGCTATCACCACGCAGGTAATTCTCTGAAGACGCAGATGGAAACACATGACAGGATTTCTGTGAGTACGTCCCTTTTACAGTAGTCACAAGGTCCACCCTCACACTGACATGGTAGAGTTAGAGCCTCAGGCTATATATACTGGCCTAAGACCTAGTAGACTAGCCCGCTGCCCGATAGGAATGTTAGGTGGTGTATCTAAGAGAAACTCAGGGGGAAAACAGAATCCTAACCCCTCTCTATCCTAACTGGGTATAATAGAAAAACCCATTAACTGCCCAAAACCAACCCACCCAAAAGTAGCCAGCTAATCTCAGACAACAGCCCAGTAAGTAAATTAAACCATCACACTATCCTGCCAACCTGAAATAGTAAATTTGTGGTCAGCATTATCGATAGGGCAAAAGTAATACCCCCGTATCCAAAAGCAGTAAAGGCATATATAAAACTGGCATCTTCCTGCAGCTGCAACCAAAGGTATGCAGCGGGACCTCTCCCAAGACCACGTAGATGAGAAGCAACAACAGGTTGCAGCTGCTAACAACCAAAGACGTGATACAGTAACATAATCTGGCACCCTGTGCAGCTAGGAATCCATACAATGAAATTCTGCAGTTGACATTTCTCCCTGGGCACCTGCACCAGGGAAGACACAGTACAAATAAATGTACACAATGCCTTAGACAGGCAAATTACAATGAGCTTGGGGCTGTCAGCGCCATAATACAGCTGGATGTGCCCATGCAACCTCCAGCAGCCCTAAACAGAAAGGAACAGCACACAAATAAAACAAACATTGGCAAAGTCAATAGGTCTCTCCAATGTGTGAGCTATTGACTTTGTCAAAGTCTTTTAGCCATCTTGTATAGCAGCACAGCTGCTGTTCAGCATGGGTTAAAGTCAGGGGAAAAAGGCACTATGACACAGCTAGCACTGGTTGCTCCATACAGGTTTTTGTCTGGCAGGCGGGGTGAGACACGCAACACGACATGGGGGCAGGGAAAGCAACACAACCAACCAGGTCAGATGGTTGAAAAAACAAGAGCGTGTGTGGGTTATGGCCACCAAATATAGACATGGAGAACCAGGTTCAAGTCTCAGAGTCAGCACAAAATCCTGTGATTCTAGGAAAATCACTGAATATCACTTTGCATACATAATAAATGTAAAAACAAGATGATGGATGGAATGCTTGAAATAATCTCAGCCACTGGCAATTGCTCTGCCGCATCCCAGTCCATTGTTTTTTGCCGACCTTGTCACTGGAACCAAGCTATACTTGATTTAAGAGCCCTAACTAGGGCAAAACCGGTCCTAGGTTGCTTGTCTTCCAGTTCAGGGAGGAACTGGCCTGGTAGTTCTGGCTGGGCTGCTCCTATAAGGAGCAGGGTCAAGACTGGTTTGCATATGGTTGGGTCCAAACTGAGGTAACATGGTGGGTAAAACACAACAATGGATTAAGATGCAGCCGAGGGATTGCCAGTGGCTGAGATAAATCCAAGCATTCCATCTATCACCTTGATGTTATTACAAAAAAAATGTGACCTTGTGTAATGCAACTGGTGTTCACGTAAAGTGTTCCAATACCTAGTTTGTGCTATAGGAAACGCATAAAAACAAACAATAGAGAGAAAAAGAAGGAGGAATGCGGAGAGGGAGAGGTGTGTGAGGGCAAAAAAGGGAGGGTTAAAAAGAGGGAAGAGGTGAGAGGGAGCAGTATGGGTGCGGAGGTTTCACAGATGCACAAAGCAGCGCTAGGAGGGAAGTCGGCTGAAAGTCCAATGATTCTGAGGAAATCACTAGATATCCCTGCGCCTACAAAATAAATGTGACCTTGTGTAATGCAACTTGTGTCATGTAAAGCGCTCAGATGCCAAAGTGTATAAACATAAAAAAAGATGGAGGAATACGGAGAGGGAGGGTACAAGTGAGAGCAATATGGGTGCAGGTTGAGGTTTCACAGAAGCACGCAGCAGTGCTTGAAGGGAAAGGAAGCATCATGGACAGGGATATGGATATGGGAGCAGCCTGAAAACACAAGAACTTATATGAAGTGCAAGGACACAAAATTAAAAGTATCTTAAAAGATGGAACCAGCGAAAGGGCATAAGTTCTTGGTCAATAATCTAGGAGAGGACCAAGCACAAGAGAAGACATTACACGTGCATGCCTTGACAAACAGGAACAAAGTAAACTAGAGGATGCTGAAACTAACCAATAGTAAGCTGCGGGGGCTGTAGCGTCACGGCCTCATTGACGTAACTGAGGTGCGGACCCTACTATTTAGAACTTGTGCCCATGGGGAGCGGTGGAGCACTCCCAGTGTTTTATAATGCCGTTGGAACACACCTGTGTGATGTGGATATTTTAATAAAAGGGCACCAGCTGCGCATGGTCCAGGAGTGGTGGTGAAAGACGCATCATAGCGGCACATTGAATAAAGCATTTCTGTGTGTGCTCAAGTTTGTTCCAGTGGTGCATAATAAGTCAGCGAGGGCGTGCATGCAGGGCACTTCATCACAGCAACATAACATAGCCCACTGACTGTAAACAAGATGCCTCAAAGAGACAGCGAATGCGATGTCTATGTGAGACCTAAACAGATAGAGGCTGGGGTGAGGAAATGATTTATGGGAGGCTCTTTGGAGTAATCGAGAAAAAAAGATAGCTTGAAAGCAGTGTAATATGATGAGTAAATGGGCCGATTCAGTTGTTTAGAAATGAGATGAGCACGAAGAGGAGGAGATAATAAGGGAAAACCTCCACCTTGCTCGTGGCAGCTTGGAAGTCAGGGGAGTAGGGCTGCTGCATGCCACCCTGAAGGCCTGTTGGCAATGTTCTGCTCTAGTATTCCTGCCTCTGTTCTTTTAACAGATATGTGCCACAAGAGCTGCACCTTGCAAACTCAGATAGAGTTTGCAAACTTCTGTCTTCACATCATTATCCGTTTGCAAGCAATCAGAATGCACCATGCTTCCTTCATTCTCATAAAGTAGAATTGCGGGAACTGCTTGGGCATGACCTTTAGGGCCAGATGTATCAAAAAACGAAATTGCATTTCTTAAATAGCGAATTTTAAGAAATTGCTATTTAAGAAATGCAAAATGGTATGTATGAATTTTGCGATTCGGTAATAGCGATTTCTTAAAATTCGCAAATGCTATTACCGAATCGCAAATAGAGAATCCGACCCCATTTGCACCCGTGGGCCTGTTGCGAATGTTTTTGCATTTCCTAAATTGCGAATTCCAGTTAGGAATTCGCAATTTAGGAAATGCAAATCCCATGGTGCTGGGGGTTTAAGGCCCCCTCTGCTGCACCCCAAAAATATTTTTACGGACCTGTGAAGCACACACATGCCTTAGGGGCATGTGTGCACTACATGTCAATTTTAAAAATGCATTTAAAATGCATTTTTAAAATTTGCACATGGTTACCACCAAACTTTTGTTGGTGATAATTGCATTTCCTAAATGCCCAATTCGCATTTAGGAAATGCTTGATACATGTGCTTAAGAAATCGCAAATAAGGATTCCTTATTTGCGATTTCCTATTTAGAGAATCGCAATTTGCGATTCTCTAAATGGGGTCGCAATTTTAAGGAATCGCTATTTTAGCGATTCCTTAAAATTGCACTGCAAATGCCTTTCATACATTCTGAAAGGCATTTTTGCAATCGCAAACGGCCGAATTTTGCAATTCGCACCGTTTGCGAATGCAAAATCGCTTGATACATCTGGCCCTTAGTTCTGTACTAAATTGGTGCATCGAGTGCAACGCAAAGATTTTACCAGGACACATCATAGATGTCGTGCAAAGACTTCATCTTCAATAAGCACCAGTTAATAGCACATCTTGTCACTAGCTGAAACAGGACATTGGCATATGTGCCAACATTTTAGAAGAGGAACGTGGTAGATTTTACATAAATAATCAGCAGAATGTATTTTCCCTGTTGACTTTTATAGAAACAGGCAATTTCAGGCAGGAGGCAGCCAAAATAAAGCCATTTCTGTTTTAAAAAATAGGGAGTCTCGCGCCTGAATCGGATCTATTGACATATATGCACTGCCCTTATTCTGCATGACTTTTCTGTAGTACATGTCTTTGAGTTCTAAACCTACAACTGCACTATGGACTAAGCCTCTCAGTAGGCCCCTATGACGACCCAGGAGGAATTAAGTGCAAAAAAAAGAATGACTGTGACCCAGTTTAGGAAATCGGAGGCCCTCTGACACCACTCGCAAACAAAAGTAGCCATTGGAGACGGGTAACAACTATCTTCTGGCGACACTCGGAAAACTGACCTTGCAGGATGGGTAGCAAATTAGACTATCTTGCTTTAATTTATCTATTAACTAAATCACTTTCTCCTGGAAGGCCTTTCAGAGCTAGTGTGAGAACCATTTAGCAGGCCTAAAAAGCCGACGCCGTGCGGCTCGGTTCCAGATTCTTCTTGAAAGCTCTTCTGAAATAGCTTGGAGCACGTGACACGTTATAAATTTATGAACTACCTGCGCGACTTCTGGCGATAGGTGGCGGTGTGCGAGCACGCGCAGCCCAGCGCTCCTTCTGTGCTGAAATATCCGCATATAATCGAAGGGTTCCGTTGTAAGCACCGAGGCGCGAGACTGGAGACTCCAAAGCTCAAGGTATGAACTATATGTAGGAGATTTCTGCTTCAGACTTGTTCCCTATTTTGATGGTACAAAGGAGAAATATTAATTTTGTATCTCTACTTTTAATTATTTCTGTGTTCGGTTATAGTGCGTCATTATTTGTTTCCGCACTAGGTCCAAAGGGTCGGGCTTTTCGGTATTAAATGCTACCGTGCTTACTGGGAAAATTAGTTTAATAGTGAACGTGTAATTATTTGTATTTGTTTGAGCCTTTCTTCATCTGGCTCACTGCCGAAGGAATACATAGAAGCTCTGCGAGGCACAGTTTTGTAGCTACCCGTACCAGGTAATGTTTAACTCTGCACCTATCTGCTGTAATAATTATTTAGGAATAGGGTAAATAGCCAAAAATTCCACTGACCTGAATGAAAAATTTCCTAGCTAAACGTAACAGCAAGTTTCAATCCTATTAAGGATACGGAGGTGAGGACTAGGCTGATCTTTCTTCACTTTATTTAACCAGCAGTTCTTACACTTATATCATTCTATCAACATTAAATTACATTTACCAAGAGGCCCTGAGAAACTAAACAGTTCATCCAATCCAACCAGCAACTCCTTTGAAGACTCCTCGCCGGCACTCTGTCTACCTCTTTCTTGCTGCGACCACAGACAATTACTCAATAATCAATCCTGTTTAGAGGAATCCGTCCCTGAGGAAAAAAGGAAACACATGAGACTCCATCTCCAAAAAGCCTGCACAACAAGTAACATATCAATTAAAAGACAACATTAGACATTTGGATACTCTGAACTACCATAGAAGCTCAGCAGGAAGTAAAACAACAAGTCGATGATTACTTGCTACAAAATCAACATCATCAATAAATACTCATTACATACCTCTCATACTGAGGGTGGGTATAAAGGTTGTAATTCTGAAGGGTAGGACTAATCCTCACCTCTGTATCCTAAATAGAATTGAAACTTTCCGTTACGTTAGCTAGAACATTTTTCATTCTATGTCAGGACTGGAGACAAGAATTCGGCTAGTTTAAAGCTTGTCCACCACCAACGATGCCAGGTTTGATACTGATTTAAATACAATCTCCTAAATGTTGAATACATAGACCATTCTGCTGCATTGAGAATGTCCTCTAAGCAAGCTGTGAAGAAAAAACCTTGGAGGCCATAGCTCCTCTCACAGAATGAGATCCAAAACTCGATGTATTGATACCCGCTTCATGCATGACCCATCTGGCAATTGTAGGGGAGGAGACAGCTTTATGAGGCTTGGTGAGTGCAATGATTCTCACCATGTGTGCGAAGCTCCTCAGTCATAGACTTATAAGCCTATATCGCTTGTACCACACATAACTTGGGAACATCTGAGAACAACGGATATGACACCATTCTTAAACTACATTTTGTTCTTGGGGAGCTATGAAAGATTACTCCATCCGGCGTGAACACCTTACCTGTTATGTCCAGGGCATTCACATCTGAGACTCTGCGGCAGGAAACCAGACCCAACCGCGAAGCGAGTTTCACCAACGGTTGCTTCCTCAACAGATCTTTATTCGAAGGCCAAGATTTGAAAAGACGTAGGACCTTATTAACATCACATGATGTAGAATTATTGGTATCTGGAGGAAAGAACAGCCGAACGCCTCTCAGAAGTTTGCACAACAAAGAATGTTCCCCACATGATGTCCATCACTCGGGAAAATGACCAGCCGAAATAGGTGACCTAAACATGTTAATGGATCTATACGCCAAACCATTTGAGGCTAAAGAGGCAAGAAAGTTCAATATATGGACAGCATCTGTCCCTACAGGATCCAACTGCTGTTGGTAACATCAACCCAGTCATCGGGACCAGGCTGAACGGTATCTTTTATGCGTGCTATCTGCCCATGCTTTGGTGAGGAGTGACACAGCGTCCTGTAAAATGCCAGGGACTTTCCAATATTCCCATTAATCCTCCATGCCATGAGGTGAAGAGAGCCTTCTAGGACCAGGTAATGAGGGTTCCTCTAGGGATCCTGGAGGAGATCAGGAGACAGGGTAAGAGGAATTGGAGAATCCCAAGAAAGTTCCATCAGAACTGGAAACCAAACTTCAGATCTCCAAATCGGAGTGATCACAATCAGGTCTGCTGTTTCCTCTGAACCTGAGTGGACAGTCTCATGATCAGTGCAAAGGGATGGAACGTGTATCCCACCTCCTTATTTCAGTCCTGGAGGAATGCTTCAGTTGCCACTGGCTGTGGATTTGGTCTCCAGCTGTAATACATGTCCAGCTGATGATCCAGCTGAGAAGCAAACAGATCCATCGTGAAGGGGCCCCATCTGGATTGTATTTCCTAAAACACCTCCGGGTGCAGCTTCCATAGACTCACATCCTCCCAGTGCTGTGAGTGCCAATCCGCCACCTGATTGGTTTTCCCTGGAAGATGTTCTGATGTCACTGAAATTTGGTTGTCTAGGACGGTTTTCCCCGGAAGATGTTGTGCCATTACTGAAATTTGTTTGTCTAGGCAGTAGGTCCAGAAGCTCTGAGCTATGTAAGAAAGGGCCTTCGATTTTGTTTCCCCTAAGTGATTGATGTAACGGACAGCTACTACATTGACCATTTTTAGTAGAACACAACATTGGACCTTGTCGCTGGTCCAGCAATTGACTGAAAAGGAGCTGGCCATCAACACCAGACAATTTATATGGAGGGCTTGCTCTGCGGATGGCCATTTTCTTCCTGTGGAAAACTCCCCACAGCGAGCTCCCCAGCCAGAGCTGCTTGCATCCGATCTCCAGATCTGGTTGGGAACCGAAAATGGCGTGCCCATTCCAGGCCTCCTTATGTTTCGATCCACCAGTGAATCTCTTCTCTGGCCTCTTCCGAGAGAGGAATGGACTGGGAGTAAGTAGGTAAGACTCCGTTAAAGATGGAAGAGTTTAGACGTAATGCCCACTAGTGAAGGAGGATGGGAAAAATGGCCTGAATGGATGACGACAACAGACCCACAATGCGGGCGAGTTGACAAAGGGAAGTAGATGACTTGGAGAGAGTCTCCCTGAGCTGGGTTTTTATTTTGGTAAGTTTTCACGAAAGGCTTAGGGTGGCTTTGAGTTCACCACAAACCCCAGAAACTGCAAAGCTTGCACTGGAGTAAGGAGGACTTCTTCTATTTGACCATGAACTCAAATGACTCTAGAAGGCCGATAGTCAACTGCAGATAATTCAGTAATCTCTGAGTACTTTAGTCCATAATGAGAATATCGTCCAGATAGATGATTAACCTGAGGCCTCATGCCCTCAAATGTTCTGCCACTGGTTTCAAGTCCTTAGTGAAGCATCAAGGAGTGGAGGACAACCCAAAAGGAAGGGAGGTAAATACGGAGATTTGAGCTCTCCACTGAATTCAAAGGAAATGTCTGTGAGGGGGAAAGATAGGGATTGTGAGGTAGGCATCCGTCAAATCCTGACGTACCATCCAATCGTTCACTTGCAGCAAGTCCCAGTCGGGAATGGATACCCTCCATTTTGAAGTGGTGGTAAACTAGCCACTTGTTGAACTCCTTCAGGTTGATCACAATACGTTGCTCTCCATCCCTCTTTTCCACCAGGAAATTGTTGCAGAGAAAACCAGAGGGATGTAGCTGAGCCTGAATAATTGAGTCCTTCTCCAAAAGTTGCACAATCTCTGCATCTACCAGATCTGTTTGAGTAGCCGAAAAGGATAGGGGTCTCGCTCTGAGTGGTTGGAATAGAGAACAGTAAAACACTATTTGGAATCCCCTCACCATCTGAAGGACCCAGGTATCTGATGTAAAGGCCTCCCACCTGTGACAAAACTCTGCCAAACTGCTCCCATGTCTGATCCCACTGGAGGATTGCAATCTTACCTTGGTTAGGATTGTAAGAGCCATTGCCCCTGGAGCCTCCTCTCAAACCTCATTGGCGGAGATGACCTCTGTTAGGATAGAAGGTGCCAAACTGGGATGAGTCTTGCCATTGTTCTCGTTGCGTCCCGAGCTGTGGTTCCTTTAAGGGAGGAGCAAGTAGCCTTTAAGGCTGTGCGCTGCACACTGACCACTGCTCGTTTCTGAGTTCCCTCCCCCTACCATACTCAACTGTCGTTGGACACAGTGTTTGCGTCATCCTTTGACTTCTGTCCTCTGTACGCTCGGTGTCCTCGTCTGGAGTTTTGTTGAGTGTTTCCTCAGCGTCAGGAGCATTGAGTAACTGGCTTCTACCCTTCAGTTTCTTCAGTATTCCTGCAAAAGATAAACAAATAACATTATTTCAAGAGCTCGTCTGCAAAACTGGTAACATTTAAGAATTATATGCAAATTAAAGGATAAAATACTCATCTTGTGGAGTCTGTTGAATGGACTGGTGAAATTAACCATTTTCTGTTATTTTCTACAAAAGGAGAAGAAACACACACACACAAGCACACACACACACACACACACACACACACATATACACACACACACACATATATAATATATGCTAAAATTCTGTACAAGTTGTAAGCAAACAGAGACTTATATTAAGGTCATTATTACTAGCCCATGATATTGATTAACGCAGAGTGCTTCGCAACTAGGGGACACCGTTTACTAATGTATCTTATGTTACAGGAGACGAACGCTGAATTAAGCATATGAACCTTATATGTACCCTGATTCATTATCTAAAGGACTGATGTTATTGTCTACTATAGTCCTAGAGTTTATACATTTAGGTAGGTGTCAGAGAGTAATGTAAATAGTATACATATATGTGAACAGTACCTGTTGAGATTTTAATCTTGAGTTCTTTGTTTTTAGACATATAACATAGCAAACTCAAGCCAACAGAATCAAGCACCTAAAAGGGAGAAGGGACATTAGGTCATTCAGATGGGTTTCATTCATAGAAATGAATCATAAGGTATATGTTTTATGTTCTAAAGTTTGCTCCTATGTTTTTTAGAAGCTGTTAAGACGACCTACATCACACAGTTGAAACTTGGTGCTGACCTTGTTCAAAATCCGTCCCTTCGTCCCGGTGGTTCAGACTTGACTTCTTTGGAGTCTGTGTTTGTTAGGGGGGAAGTAGGGAACTACGTTACCTTTGGTGGAGGCTTGCGACAAGGCACGGCCAGTCGCGCTTCCCCTTCCAGGACCGGCTCTGGTAAAAACACGGGGGTGAAAAATCCTTTCAATAGAGGTAAGAGCCTTGTCCAGGAAGGTAAAAGTATTGCCAAACTTTCCCAACTCTCGGACAAAACGATCCCCCATAAGACCCTCTTGCGCAAAGTGAACAGCCTCCGAAGTGGCCAACTCACCCAGTTTCAGGTAGATCTTAATTAAGAGGGATCTGGGCCTTTTTCTGAAATGGTGCAGTTGGCGTTCCCTAAACATATGATGGCTCTCTGGGCCCAACCCGATAATGCCTCCAGGGAAATCAGGGAACCGGATGCTTTGGCATCCCTGGCCATATCTACTATTTACAGGGGTCCCACCATGTCCAACAATTTATTCTGGCATGAGCACCAGCAGCAATCCATGTCTTTTTTAGGATTGCACACAAATTTTGTCCAAAAAGTAACTATCTTGGTGTCAGTTTTGGGCCTAAGGGCCACCTTGCCCTCCAGGGAAGGTTTGGGGTACCCCGCTCAAAAGCAGCTAACCGCTTCTTTATCAAGTGGCTTTCATAAATGACCTGCTGTGTAAGAGGCAACTTTCGGTGCTGGGGACCAGTCTGCTGAGCACGAATGCATAAGGTCGTCTGGGTTTCACATATCTGCATCTGGGTATTGGTGGGTGTTGCCTGGCTTTGAATCATCCCTGGAGGGAGAGTGGTTACCAGTGCCTAGGCGGGTCGACATCTCCATCTGAAAGATGAGGAGAATCAGGCGAGGTATCTCCATTCACTGTGTTTGTAAGGGATGGGAGAATTGGGGGGTAAGGGTGCTCGGAATTACGAGGGTCTGGGCTGCTAGGTTTTTGGGTATCAATGAATGCCTTTTTAAGGTGAGCAAATGCGTCTAAATCAATTCCCAGGATCATCAATGCGCTTGCGTTTGAGATCCAACATTAGTGCGGAAGGCAGCCCTGGAGGTGTAAGGGCATGAGGCCCAGATGTGTCTTTCCTGTGTGGTGTCGGGTTTTTGGCACTGTGTTTTGATCTGGAGTATCTTCTTCTCGAAGGGAGTCATAACCTGGGAGACAGATTTGAAGATAGAAATATACATTATGTGACAAAAATTTTAATCAGTGGGTAAGTAGGTAATATTTTTCCTCCTCCATGTATTTTTCAGAGTGTTGCATATTGATTGAACTAGGGCTCAGAATCAGTCCTGACATTAAGAGGGCATTGTGAATACTGGGTCGTTCCAGCAGGTACGTATGTACCAGGGGTATTGTAAAAGTAGGCTCTGAAGTGGCCCTTGGACACCACACTCACTGTATTATAATGGGATGTTTGCTGCCTGGGTCGTGTCCTGATTTCAGTGCCTTCACCAAGGCCAACCTTACACCAGATGGGTGTTCAGACTCCAGGCAGGGGCTCTGAATACTCCATTTGAAATAGCAAGACAATAGCCCGCCTATGATGTGGGCACCATGAAAGGAAACAGAACTTCCCCCGATTGAAAGACTGCCGCCAGAAGCGCTTCTCCACTGTATCTGACAGCTATGGTGAAAGGGACATGCTGGTCGCCTGAGGGAGTAGAGCATGTGGAGCGCAATCAGTGACAAGTACGGGCCCTTGCGACCGGCTGACCGCACCATGCTGCAGAACCTGAAGTGGCAGAAAAAGCGGCCTCAAAGGAGCAAGAACATTCCAGCGGCCACAGTGCAAGAAAAAGCCCAATATTTTCAGTGACACAATCAGGCAGGAGACAAAACCTGTTTCCACAACTAACAGTCAAAGCAACTATAACACAATAAGCAGTAATAAATGATAAAGCAAACCGAGCTTACCTGAGGCTGCTGGAGCAGCGAAGAAAGAGAGAGATAGAGCTTTGGCGAGGAGTCTTCAAAGAAGTTGTGTTCAGATTGGTTGTACTGTTTAGTTTCCCAGTGTCTCTTGGGACATATAGTTTAATATTATTAGAATGATATAGGTTTAAGGGCTGCTGGTTAAATAAAGTGAAGAAAGATCAGCCTAATCCTCGCCTTCGGTCTGGACATAGAACTCTTTTACTTTTGTTTATATTGATAAGGAGGAAAACAATGGCTATCTTTTGCTGATGTTCCCAGCTTATTTTCTGTTCTTGAAATAAACATACAGGCCATATCTTTAAATTACAGTCATGGAGGCAACCCTAAGTTTGAAATCAGGAATGTCGGTGGAAGGAGTGGCATACACATTATTAGGCGGGAATGTCCATTTGATGGTATATGGGCATGCTTCTGTGTCCTAAGTGCCAATCTTTAATGTGACCAGATCTTTTTATCTGTAACAGCGAGAGTGTGGTCTACTGACTTCCCTCATGTAAAGTTCAGCTGTTATGTGAAACCGAGTAACTTTTGCTAACATTCCATGTGTGTGCAACATGAGTGTTCAACAAATGTATGATGCTAGGAATCTGTGTGTCTATGTGAGCTGAGATCTCAGCCAGTGGATCCATTTCCATGCTCCTGTGTGTATATGGCACAAGATAGAGGGTAAGCATTGTTTTCCTAGAGAGTGCAAATGCATTGCCTGCCTTCCTGTGACGGGAAGGTGAAGACACGGGCACTGAAGTAAGGAGGATCGAGACTGGACTACCTTCAGAAATTCTGTGAAGACCTTGTGAGTAGAAAACTGCTGATTAGCTCTTTCTTTTAGTAGGGGGAAGAAGTATAATTGCATTTTCCGTTTTTCAGGTTTTGAAAACTCTGATTGCTGCGTCAGACGGACTCACAGACTCATGACAGCCAGGCTTAGAAAACACATTTCATTGTACCCATGTTGTGGGTGCTGCTCATTGGAGCTAGAGCCAGTGCTGCCTGTGGTGGGAAGCATCACTTTACACAAAGGCCATGTCTAGAAAGCAGCCTGAGAGAAACACTTGAAAGTGAATCAGTGGAAACCATCTCTGACACTTGAGACAGTAGATTTAGATCCCCGGTTTTGAATGTGTATAAAGGTGGTTTCCAAACCACCCCTCTTTGCTCGAGTACCAAGGGCCATATGTACGAACACATTTTCCCATAGACACAGAATGGGCAAAACTGTTTGGTACATCTGGCCCCAAAAGTTCTTCTTAACCAAAGAAGGGAGTGCTCCACAGAGTACTTGAAGAACTTTTTTGTAAGCAGTTCTGGTGTCTGAAAGCTAGCATTGTATTGTTGAACTGTACATTTTTGCTGGAGAAACTAAGGGCCAGATGTATCAACTGATTTTGCACTTGCAAACTGCGAAATCGGCCGTTTGCGAGTGCAAAATCGTGGTCTGCAATGCATCAAAGGCATTCGCAGACCAAAACAAGAAAATCGCAAAAATTTCGATTCTCTGCGTTGCGACCTGGATTTTGCAAATCGCAATTTGCGATTCGCAAAATCCAGGTCGTAAAGCAATCCTGAAAAAAATCGCAAATTGCGATTTTTCGCAGAATGGTATTTTGCACTTGCAAAATACCATGATCTGCAACCAGGTGGTAACCTGGTGCAAAATTTTAAAATGCAGTAAAACTGCATTTTTAAATTTAATATGTAAAGCAGACATGCCCTTTTGGCATGTGTGTACTTTACATGTGAAAATAAAAAAAATTGGGGTGCAGGAGAGGGGGCCTTAGGCCCCCAGCACCCTGGCCTTTTGCATTTCCCAAATTGCAATTTCTGTTTTAGAAATCGCAATTTAGGAAATGCAAAAAATTCACAGCTATGGGCCAACAGGCCCATAGCTGCGAATAGGGCCAGTATCGCAATTTGCGATTCGGTAATTGCATTTGCGATTTTTAAGAAATCGCAATTACCGAATCGCAAATATGATACATGGCCCTTTGCGAGTCGGTAATTGCGATTTCTTAAAAATCGCAATTACCGAATCGCAATGGGCCAGATTCATACATCTGGCCCTAGGTGCTCAAAGAACTTAAAAGCCTCCCTGCCTACCTCCCCACTGAGAGAGGGAAAAAGTATGCGTGGCACACCAGGAGGAGAGACCTATAGTTTCAAGGTGAGAGGAACCCCAGAGATTGCTAATGACCAAAGAGGGTGTATCAGGAGACCCATTGTGTGAAAAGGTCTCTGCGCCTCTTTGCATAGTTCATGAAGTGAGCTGTATAAAGTTTGTGCCAGCAATGTGTCACCCAGCAGCTAGCAGGTTGAATCAGCTGGTGCTCCTGCTGTTACCAAGGAGCAAGGGGTTACCTCTGAGTGGGGAGTGTGGTGTTCCAAGGGGCTGCCATTGCCTGAAGTTATAACTGCAAGAGGATTTGGCCTGGAGGCTGCAGCTACTTTTACCGAGCACCTACCCACAGCCGACCAAGAAAGCCAAATCTGCTGAGCCAGGTGCTACTAGGAAGCACCTCCTTGCTAAATTTGTTTTATAACACTGTCCGTAAAGACTATCGGTGTCGCTGCCCTGCCACAAACAGTCCACACTGTAAAGGTGGGAGGAGGCAGCCAGCTGGCTTAATCTAATTCAGAGGATGAGAGACACAGGTTTATCTGCTGCAGGTATTAGGGACTGTTGTTTGATGCTAAAAAATGATAAACTGTTGCCCTGGGGTGCATACTCGAAACTGTGAGAACATATGAGTCAACTGCACCTAAGCCTAATGCTCCCTAAACATGTAGAATGGTGGGGATGGGAAAAGCAGGAATTCTGGCCCTGGTGGGAAGAAGTGCGATTACCATGATAAGGCTAGAATGCAGAATTCTGCAACCCTGTATATCATATCCATTACATTGTACAGTATTTAGTTTTGCTGTAAAATTAAAAGTACTTTTTAAAATAAAGGTAAGCACTGAACCAGGCATTACCTTGTTATGTCTGTTAGTAGGTTTTAGTAGGTTGTAAGTTTCTGTGCTCTTGCCCCTCACACTACTTCCCTGAGAAACCTATGACTACTCACCGTTGCTACCTTGAGAGTCAAGTGCGGAAATGGTTATACTTGGCCCAGTTTGCAGAGCCTTAGTTTAGAACATACCTCAAGACACTAGTGACTAACACCTTCAGCCACCACGTTGGGGCCCGGATACACCTGTCTGCCCTATGGGCTCTGCTTGGGGTTTAACAGTTGGCGGCAAACAGTGTAAGATCTGCCAGTTTCAGTTCCAACTTTCTTGAATAGATCAGTGTGTTTAGCTCAAGCATAGCATCAACTGCACATTACAGTGGTTTGGTTAATACAATTGTAACTGGAGTAGGCCTCAACACACTGTCCTTGCGTCAGTTAAGGTATCTATGTTTGGAGAGAGGGTGAAGAAATCCCAGGAAGAAGGATAGAGAAGTCCTTGTTGGTTTTGGTGAGGACCAGCTAGAAAAGCTGGATGTTAGGGACAAACCTGATGGACTCTGGGGAGGATACCATGTTAGGAACCAAGGGGATGGAGGGCTTTGTGCCAGGCCTTCTTAAAACCTTAACACAGGTTTTACCCAGATTCACTTAGGTGTGTCCCCAATTTCTTTTATTTTAATTGTTCTAAGACATTCCACATCCCTTGATTTCAAGGACAACACCATCCACCGGGAGGGTTAAATCTGACTGAGACCCTGAGCTTGAGATGAAGCTTGAAAGCTAAGGGTAAGGGAGAGGAGAAGGCCAGGCAGTTTGAGAGGGAGAAGCTAAGACTAGCTCACCAGGGATAAGAGGAAATGAGACGAAACAGAGAAGAGAAATGGGCACTTCACGAAAGAAAAGAAGGGCGAGGGGAGAAGGGAAAACAAAAGGGAGGATAAAGAAATAGAACAGCAGGAAAAAAGAAATAGAGAATTGGGTTGAAGTGGATAGCATTTGTAAAAAACATTCAGGAGACAGCAGAGACCGCTCCAGCTAGAAAGGGTGATTTCCTCTCCGACTCTACAGGTGTACATGCCAGGATTCCAACAGAACTTGTGCAGATGTATGTTGAAGGCCAGGAAATTTTGGAATAGGTTTGTCAGTTTTGAGTTTGCTTGTAGATTGCATGCTTTCAATGATATATCTAAGGCAACCACTTTAATGCGTTGCTTCTCCGTAGAAGGAATAATGTCATTAGCAGCACGCCTTCACCTTATCAAATGAACTATGAGCGAATGAAAGAATCTATTATGAGACGCTTTGGGCACAGTACCTTCAGGGATTCAAAGAACACAAGAGAGCAGATAAAAATCAGCCTTGCAAAAAGTGTTCAAATTAGCCCCACCCTGTAGGAGGTCAAATTAGGCCGTGTGGTCATAGTTGGGTGGAAACAATCTGTCTTTCTCTGGAGACAGCCGATTAGCTTGCGGTCTGCATGTAAAATGCCAGAGAAGATTGGTCAGTCTGGGTCTGATCATGTACCTTGGAATTGCTTGGTGTAATCTAGGCAAATCTATTCATTACCACTATGTCGTGTGAAGAGTAAATTGTGCTTTACTGCAGCATTGTGGAAATTGGATTTCATGAACCTGCACTACTTCCTGGTGCTGAAACAGGAATTCACTATTCACTATCAAACACAGAGTAGATGCCCAGACATCTCTTTTCCGCTTCAGTGCGACCTTGACCTTGCTTTGCCCTTCTGACTCCTGTTGGTGTTTGTCTTCTGCTGTTTTTCCTATTAGCTGCTTATTCTGCCCGAGACTCTGTAACTACTCTTTTTTGTGTGCCACCTGTACTATCCGCTCCCTGTCTCTGTTTGACTGCTCTGTTTTGTATCCTTTGTTCCTCTCAACTGCCCCTTTTTGCATTATTTGCTCCTTGTGCTGCTCAGTTTTGCATTTTCCCCACCAATCTGCTCCCGCTAGACTTTCCCACGCTCCCTGCTGGACTTTCCCACTCTCCCTGACAGACTTTTCTGCTCTTTCTGAGCCTGCTCATTGTTGCCCTGTGTTCCTCCTATTTGCAAGAGCGCCAAAGGCAAGCCCCTCTGCGCTCATTCTCACCTGGACTGTGCCTGGAACCTCTGTCCAAATGCCTCCTGCACCTAACTGCAGACAGACTCAACCTGCTCAACCCTGGACTCCTCCACAAACACTGTTGCCGAGCTGCACCTCTGTCCACGGTGGGCCCCTTAGCCTTCTCACATTGCCACTTTGCATGCCTCCACACACCCGCTCATCCCCCCCACACACACCGCACCCAGAACCAATTCAGAACTCAAGACCTGCATTCACACAGCACCACTCACCCACCCCGCACAACAACACTCACTTGTATGCGTGCTCCTCAGCACGCTCACTCAGCAAGCACAACACTGAGATTTGGGATGTTATCGATTCCAACACACTGGACCTACTCTTCCTCACCGAAACCTGGCTCAGCCCCACAACGTTGCCCCACAACGTTGGCAGACATCTCCACAGTCATCCCTACTGGACACAAATCCTTCACCAGGACTGACTGCATATGCAAGGAGGAGGACTCATTATCACCCACAGAGACACCATCAAGTGTACCTCTTACACTGACCCAGAATCCACTTTTATGGAACACATGCACTTCAACCTTTAGACAGACAACAAAACCACTATCAAAGTCGCCCTTGCCTACCGGCCCACAGGTCCTTGCACCCACTTCAGCAAGTCCTCACAAACATCACTGCACCTCTTGCCATGGGCAAAAGACTTCATAATCTTGGGAAATCACAACTTTCATCTCAACAACTCCACGGACTCCAACTCCACGGACTTGCTCGAAGGTATACAGAACATTGGCCTCACTCAGCTCGTACAAGGCCTTACCCCCATCGCCAGACCCCCCCGGACCTCATCTTTTCCTCCAATTACAAGGTAAGAGTTAAACACATCACTCCACTCACATGGACGGACCACTACACCTTCCACATAACAGGGCCACCAACCATCCCTACGGAGTCTAACAACACCACAAGCTGCTGCTGGAAGAAAGTTACTGAAAGAGAATGGCCTAAGGCCCAATGCCCTCCAACTAAACTACCCAGCCTCTGCTATTGACCTCATCAACGACACAGACAACTTTAAGAACTGGATTATTACCTTCACCACTACCCTAACACCCATGAAAAACACCAAACAAGTTGGATGGTCCAGCGCTGACCTCAGAGAGTCCAAGAGACCTTTCAACTGGTAAGGAAATGGAGGACCACCCAAGGAAACACCACAAGAAGCACCTTCAAGAATGCACTAAGACTTCATCACCGTCAATTGAAAGCAACCAAGAAAATGGCCCTGACCTTGAGAATCAAATCTAACCCCAACAACTGCAAGGAATCTTTTGCCATCATCAAGGAATTCACCAACACAGCAGCCGCAGCCATCACCATTACCCCTACACAAGAACTCTGCAACACCCTCTCTGACTTCTTCCAAAAAATAAACACCAAGATCTACCGCACGCTTGAACCCCAGCCACCCCCTATCGACCTTCACAGCCTTCTAATCTCATCAACCAAAGACTACCAACTGGAAGCATGGAACCCTCTAGTCATTGAGGATGCTGCAGCAATAACGAGAACAGTCCACTAAGGGCTGCTCACAGACCGCCTGCTCCCACTGTATAACCTGGGAAGAGCCACAATCAGAGCTGCACTCACTTCGATCATCAACACAACCCTCAAGACAGCCACTTTCCCAAATAGCTGAAAACATGCTGAAGTCACCACCCTCTTCAACAAACCCTAAGCCGACCGAGAAGTACTCAGCAACTACGGACCCATCTCGTTGCTCCCCTTCCCACCCGAAGTCATCAAAAAAACTCAACAGACAACTCTCTAACCACCTAGAATGCCACAAACTCCTGGACTACTCACAGTCAGGATTACGAAACAACCACAGCACTGAAACAGCCCTTATCTCTGCCATAGACGACATACACACCAACCTTGACTGTGGACAGTCCACCTCCCTCGTTTCCCTTGACCTCTCTTCTGCTTTCTCCCACCACACACTCTTTCCAGACTACACATAGCGGGAATACAAGGACTAGCAATCAAAAGGATAGCTTCCTTCCTTTCCCTAAGAACACAGTGAGTCAGGGTTATGCTATTCACATCAGAACCCAAGGACCTCATGTGCAGAGTCCCACCGGGATCATATCTTAGCCCCACGCTTTTCACATTATACATGACTACTCTGGCTACCCTCATCAGATTCCACAAAATCAACATCATCTCCTAAACTGATGACACCCAGCCCATTTTTTCCCCCTCAGACCCCACCACCAAGACAGACTTCAATCAATGCATGACCAGTGTGGCCAACTGGATGAAAGAAAATTGCCTCAAGCTCAACATCAACAAAACTGAAGCTCTGATCTTCAGGAATAAGAGCTCAACTTGGGACTCCACCTGGTGGCGTGCCAAAATCGAGCCCACACCCACCTCAACTGACCATGCTAGAGACATGGGCTTCATCTTGGATACCAACTTCACCATGAAGTCCATGATCAACGCGATCACCTCCTCATGCTTCCAACATACTGTGCATGTTACGCCAAATCTTCAAGTGGCTCCCACTTGACACCAGACACACCATCACGCAGGCCCTAATAACAAGCAGATTGGACTACGGCAACTTCAAACCATCCAAAATGCCACTGCCAGACTTGTCCTCAACCTCCTCCACTGATCCCACCCCACACCACTCCTCCCAAAACTCCACTGGCTCAGTTCAAACTTCTCAGACACATATACAAGTCACTACACAAGACTGGACTTGAATATCTCAATTTCCGGTCTCACTTACATCAACACACCAGACAACTTCACTCAGCATCACTTTTTCTCACACACACACCCCACATTCTCAGAAGCAGAAACAGGAGGTCGATCATTCTCCTACCAGGCTGCCAAATCATGCAATGACCTCCCCCAACACTTCAGGGCCTCTTCCTAACTCCTTAAATTTCCTTCAGAAGATGAAGACTCGACTTTTCAATTAGCCTTCTTGCAGGACCATTGAAACTTCTGTGTAGTCAGGCCCAGCATTACCACACCTACCACCTTACCACGTACTCTTACCTACTCAGTGCCTGGATACCATCACGGGCACAAGCAGCACTTAACAAATCCACCATATGTTACATTGCATTACATTACCCTGCAGAGCTCTGGGAAGGAGCGTGGAATTGGTGCACCATCGAGCATTTTCATAATATTATCAGACCCTATAACCCTTCAGTGCAAAAAGCAAGGTCTGCCCAGCCCCTCTGAAGTAATTTGTTTAAAATCACTAGTTATGAGGCCCAGCACTAGAGTCTTATGTCTGCTTCAGCCATAACCTTGTCAAGTGTAGATTTAGTGCACTTCCCAAGGGTGATGCTGGGGACATGCACGGTAGCATCAATATTTTAAAAAGCACATTTCAACCCAGGATGATGACGAAGTTGTGACCACTTGGTGAGGTCCCTACACATCTAGGCAACTAGGGGTCAAGATTGAAGGTACATGTGAGGGGAGGCATATGAATCCCTAGATAGTGGAAGCACAGTTTACGGACCGGGATCTGCATCTGCAAGTTTGTTGCTCCTGCTTCCACATCCCCATTCAGGGACACTAAGAGAGACTTGGGCCAGTTAACCCATTGGCCAGAGGCCTGCCCATACAATACTAGTATCCATAGCAGCCGAGGACCTGTGGATTCCGACTGGGTCAGAAACAACAATACATCATCTGCCTATAGAGCTATGCAGTCCTACAGGCTCTACCCTCAGCCAGTAAAGTCCCCACACTTGTGCTTCACTTCTCACCCATGCCACAAACTGCTCCAGCACAAGAGGGAATAAGGTGGGCCAAAGGGCATGCCTGTCTAGTGCTCCCTTGTATCCGGAAAGCCTTGGACAATGCACTGTTGACACACAGCTGTGCTGTAGAGTTAGCACCAAGGACTTGTATATAGGAGAGGAACCTAGGCCCTAATCTTATAAGGCTCAGAACGTTCCAGAGGAAATCTCTGTCTAGGGAATCAAAACCTTTTGCAAAGTCTATGAGCAGGAACGTGCATGTATCAGCCACGTGGTGTCAATACGCTACCGCTGTGTACACTCTAGGAACGCAGTGCTGAGTCCTTTTTTGAGGCATGAATCTGCATTTGAACAGGCTGCACCAGTGCTGGTCGGCCCTTCAGTAGCCTACTGGCCAGTATTTTGGCATATAATTCAACCTTGATATTGATGAGCGAAGTCGAGCGATACAATCTTTTGGGGGGGGGGGAGGTCTAGAGGGTCGGAGATTGTCCTTTCTTTAGAACTACTATTGTTGCCAGGTTGAGTCCCTTAGGGAAGTGACATTTCTCCACCACTTCACTATACATGGCCAGAGGTGGGGGCAAAAGAGCTTTGTGGAGCTTCTGATAATGCTCAATCGGAAATCCATCTGGTCCTGGTGTCTTACTCAAGTACCTCTCAGTGAGGGTGACCCCCAGTTCCTCCAGAGCGAAGGGTTGCTCTAAGTCATGTCTGTCCAACCTCAACAATGCCAGTAGAGGTGAATCCTCGACCAGTGGTATGGAAAACTCCTGTGACGGTCTCTACCGCCTCCCATATAAATCTTAATAGAAATCCACAAATCCTCTGCGATTTACTGGGCCGTGGTGATGTTTCCTCTGGAAGGATCCAAAGTGCTTGGGCCCATCCACTCCACTGAGCCATTTGTGGCTGGCTAGCAAAGCAGTTTACTTTACTTATCCCACCAGGCGTACACCTTAATACACAAGGCGATCCAGCATTTGTGTGCCTCTTTGAGGCAGAGTTGTCTCATGATATGCCAGCTGGCAATTTGAAAACCTCTTCCAGGCTTGCTGCTTGCTCTGGGTGCACAATTCACTCCTCCAGCTTGATGCTTCGAAAGGAGTTGCTCCTATCTTTTGCCCTGAAGTGGGATCTCTCCATCGCTGCATATAAGACTTCCTGGCTTATCAAAGGGTACCTTGGGACTTTACACACCCTGTATTGTGTTGGTTCGTGGGAAAGAGACCACACCGAACTACACCACCCTGAGTGAGTGATCTGATACCCCCCCCCCTAGGTAAGATCTGACCTCCTCTGGTGAGAAGGTCAGTGTACATGTTGATCCAGGATCTCGTTTTATGGGACGTAGAAGTGTGTGTTTCATTTGCTACCATGGGACTCCATGTACGCCGAGCATCTCAAAGTCCAAGAGAGGATGCGCAGATTGCAAGGGGCAACTCCGTCCCACAAGCATCCACCGTTCCCCCACAACAATCTCTTTGATGGACATTACCATATTGAAGTGCCTCATGCATGATCATGTGCCACTTGGGTAGCCCCAGCATCACAGACTGCAGCAGTGTGTTAAGTGTCTCTGTTTTCAGTTGTGGGTGTATGTAAAAACTGATCAGATGTCCAGATGAATCATGCCCTCGACTATCACATAGATACCATGTGTGTTAAGTTCATTGAGCGATACCATCCTGTGCATGAGCTTATTTACGAGGATAGCCATTCCCGGGACCCCTTTGAGTAGGCCCATGGAATACCCTGTTGAGCACATATCTGGTGAGGAATGAACATTTAGTTCTCATCAAGTGAGTTTTTTGAAGGAATAGGACATCTGGGCTGTGTCTCTTCATGAACTGAAAGGCCACCTATGCTTAGTATGAAGTGTTACCAGAAGAAATACATAACTGTATTATCTGAACAGAACAAGAGACCAAAGGTAGAGTGGACCTCACTGACAGGCCATTGGAAGAGTGGGATTGCGAATTGTATGTTGATGGTTCCTACTCAAAATTATCTGATGGGACCACAATTGCAGCCTATGCTGTTACTACATGAAGATACTTTACAACTCTGCGCAGGCCGCAGAATTGATAGCCTTGATGCAAGCAGGTGAATTAAGTGGTGGTTTTAAAGGTTAATGTGTACACTGACAGATAGTATGCTTTTGGCGTAGTATATTCCCCACACTTCCACCCCAGAAGCATCTGTCACCCCCTAACCTGTATAGCAGTTAACAAACTATTATAACCAAGGCTGTGTCATGCATACCAACCCCCAGCAGTGAATGTTGTAGTAACAAGATACTGTGTTTCTGGTAAACAGAACAAATGTGGGTCTTGGCTACTAAATAAGAGTCTGGCTACTACATCCTCCTGGGAAAATCAGGCCATTTCATTATGTGTGCCACAGTGGTGTTGGGCTCAGAGTCTTGTGCAGCCTCATCTTCTCTGTCTGCTGCCCCACTCTCAGCCCTGATCCTAGGGCCCGTCCTCCTAAAGTCTGGGCCTGATGATTCAAAGGAATGTCTTGTCACCTGGAGCCCCCACATCTGTTACAGATTTGGGTATTGGCCTCAGATCGCCCCCTCACCTTGCATCGAGGTTTCCCACCTGGGGGAGTGGGGAGGTGTGGAGATAGCTTGTGGATCTTTGTTCTGTAGCCCATTCCCATGCTGCCTCAGGGGTATCAAAGAAGAGCTACTTAACGTTTTGGATGACCTGGAGTCTTGCCAGGAATGGCAGCATATACTAGAGCTTCTGCGCCCCAAAGGACATGTGTTGTTGCTGTACAAGTGTAGTTGGAAAAGGTGAGGATCTTAGAAGAGTGGTAACGCACACCATCGCCCTCTTGACCTGCTCTTAGGATCACGTCACATCCCTCTAGTTAAGGACTTTGACCTTTATAGGGTGTTGGGAAAGCCCCAGCTAGGCCATCGCCACTAGCGAGTGGTGGGCTCTTTCAGTGACAAAACAAGATAATCGTTTCTCCTTCGGATCCCATGTTATAATCCTCTTCTGTATGAATGCCTCTGGGACAGACCCTTCCACACCATCCAGGAAACTATTATCTGGAGATCATTCCTTTGGGCCTAAATTTCCACACTGTGCGGTCTTCCAGGATGCGAGATGCTGAGGTGGAAAGGGTCACTTCTGTTTTAAGCACTGCTACTTAGTCCACCAAATCAGAAATAGATCCCTTCACTCCTGTCACCCTGTCTACTGTGTTGTGGAGATCCAGCCTCAGGAGCACCACATCTATCCCAACCTCCTCGATCTCCGTCTCCAATGCCCTTCTTGATGCTTGAATGGCCTGTAGAATCTTTATGGAGTCAGGGCTCCACATTACGCCATGTGGGAACATAATCTCTCCCTGAGATGTACAGACTACAGGAGGCAGCTGTACATTTATCAGTTTTGGATTGTCCCTGGTGTGGTGGGGGTCTACCTTTCCTCATCTTTCCCCAGTATATCCTGCTGCTCTTCCCCTGTGCCACTGTGGAATTCAGGGTTCTATGGTCGTGGAGGGCCGACTCCCCTATGCCTGGTAGGCTGACGGCACTGACCCGCTTATGCCGGGGCCCATCGTACCCCAGATAGGATGAGCAGGGTGCATCACTGTACACTGTACAATTTCCTCCCATGGGTGGTCCGGTCTCCATTCAAGCAATCTTGGAGCCTCAGGAAAGTACTTTTGTGAGACTAAATCTCTGTAGGATGCCCTGGTTGCAAGGCAAATTCAGTGTCTGTAGGGCCTTCCACCAATCAGATGCAGGAAGGCCCATCTCTTATGCTTCTGCCCCTCAAAAGTAAATTGCCCCTGGGCCCATCCGCATTTGCGGGTTTGCACCTGCTGTTGTACAGGGGCCAGGAACACAAGCTCCAACTTCTATGGTTGCTCAGCGGCCAGGCCGTCCTGAGACTTCCAGGGTGTAAGGAAATGGCTCCCTGTTGCAGGTACCCCCACTTTTTGCCTGATAATGATGCTGACTTGACTGAGACGTGTGCTGGGACCCTGCTAACCAGGCCCCAGCACCAGTGTTCTTTCACCTAAAATGTACCATTGTTCCCACAATTGGCACACCCCTGGCACACAGATAAGACCCTTGTAAAAAGTACCAGTGGTAACAAGGGCCCTGTGACCAGGGAAGGTCACTAAGGGCTGCAGCATATGTTGTGCCACCCTAAGGGACCCCTCACCTAACACATGCACACTGCCATTGCAGAATGTGGGCCAGATGTAGCAAAATCCGAAATGGGATGCAAAAACCCCAGTTCCGAATCGCAAATTGCGAAGCGAGCCATTACCGACTCGCAAAATTTGTGACCCCATTGTGCGACCCACAAATAGGAAGTCGCAATTTGCGAGTCGCAAGCCATATGAAAAAGCCACTCGCAAATTGCGACTAGTCGCAAAAAGCCCATTTTGCACACCTAATTTACCACTAACTCAAAGCAGGTGGTAACCGGAACCAAAGTGTAAAAGGAGACCCAGAAGGCATCTGGGTTA
The DNA here is from genome assembly GCF_031143425.1 of Pleurodeles waltl. Taxonomy (NCBI): domain Eukaryota; kingdom Metazoa; phylum Chordata; class Amphibia; order Caudata; family Salamandridae; genus Pleurodeles; species Pleurodeles waltl. Next base: position 704,049,658 of record NC_090450.1, read on the forward strand.
CTCAAGATGGCGGAGATATATGTGATAGCAAGGAGGAGGAGAGTCCACGCCACACAACAGAGGAGGAGGAGGAGCCAGAGACAGGAGAGGATATACAGAACCAGGGAGACACTTTTCCAACAAACAGAGGAGGAGATATATGATAAATACAGACTCAGCAGTGCAGCAATATTAGAATTAATAGATCTACTCAATCCGCAGCTGCAACGCCAGACTGTGCGCGGCAGCGCCATCCCCACACGAGTGCAAGTGCTATGCTCACTGCACCTCTTGGCCTCGGGTAGCTATCAGGGGGTCATTGCTGTGGCAGGTGGGGTATCCCAAAGTGCACTCTCACGGTTCTTCAGATGTTTCCTAGATGCCATACTCACACACATGTCCCGATACATATACCTACCCAAGGAATGAGGCAGAAATCAACAGCACCAAGTTGGAATTCTACAGGATTGCCAACTTCCCTCATGTAATAGGGTGTGTAGACGGGACACATACAAATATGCCCTCCTGCAAATCTGGAATATCTGTTCCGCAACCGGAAGTGTACCCACTCACTGAACATCCAGGTGGTATGTGACGCCCATTATAATATCACTGACATGGTAGCCAAATTTCCAGGGAGTACACATGACTCTTACATTTTCAGGCACAGTGAGATACACCAACGCCTAGAATGTGGGGAGTTTGGAGACGGATATCTCTTAGGTATTGCTGAATACACCCTGAAGCCATACATACAGGTCACTGAAGAAACCATCCATGCCCTGCTAACATTGTCCATTTATGCCAAACAGGTGACAGTGCATATGCGCTACGACCATTGATACTTACCCTGTACCTAACACCCAGCAATGAGAATGAGAGGCGATATAACAGTGCACATAGGAGGACCCGAAATGTCATAGAGAGGACCTTTGGACTGTTAAAGGCAAGATTCCGATGCCTCCACAGAAGTGGAGGTGCGCTCCAGTATGCCCCAATAACAGCATTCAAGATAGTTGGTGCATGCACTATACTGCACAACATTGCCACCAGACGTGGGCTACATCTCACCCCTGAAGACCCAGATTCAGAGGATGACGAGCAAGAGCAACCACATCGCCATCCTGGGGATAGAAGCATTGCAAATCAAGGCAGACAGAGACGGGACCACATTGCAAACTAATACTTTGGAAGGTACGTGCTGACTGTCACCACACACACTAATGTCACACACAAAGAGCCCAGTTGTGAAGTGGAACAAACAAGAACTTTTATTAAGTGAACCTAAGTAATGATGAACTGAACTTTTGTGAAGGGGCTGTAAATGTCCACCTGCAATGAGGACACATTCACCTCGTGCCTCAAGTGTCCTGCAGTGCATAGGCTCAACACCTCCGCCTGGGACGCCCAGCATGGCAAGTGCTCGGTGTGTCAGCAGACCCCTGACGTGCACTGCCACTCCTCAAGACTCGTGTGTCCGTGGCAGATGCACTGTTGACGGTGGACCCCTCCTCACTATCCTGAGGTGTCTCTGCCGTGCCCCTAGCCACCTGTCTAGCCTCCATCATGTCCACAGCGTGGCTAATCCGACCCAGTCCCCGAGCCACATCCCCTGCAAAGTGGCCCAAGTCCACCTGCAAACTAACTGTACGGCGTGACAGCCCTGTGGTGTTGACTGCCAGGCGGACGATGGATGCAGCCATGCGGTCCAACGGGTGTACAAGTTGCTGCTCACGGTGCCTTGCACTATCTCTCTCTGACACTAGTTCTGTTACGAGTTGACGGATGGAGAGTGCAAGGTCACCGACATTCTCGTTCAGACATGTGAACTGTGTGTTCACCCGTGCCAGCCCTGTGGTGAAATTACGCTACATTCGTTGCATTGCCCCTGATATTACTCTCATCTGCCTTGTTTGCAGGCGCTGACCAGTTATGAGGGCTGCCTCCGCGGCGGCCTACATCCTCCTGGGACATGTACTCTGCGTCTGCGACGCAGTGGAGCTTCAGGGTCCTGCTGTATGACACTGTGGCTGGGACCAGGTGCTGTGTTGATTTCCACAATGTCCATTGGTGCAGCTGGAGGGGACTGTGGTTGGGTGGTGCTGGGCCCTGTAGTGGCTGCTTCGGACTCCTGTGCTGCCTGTTGGCTGCTCTCTGCACCCTGGACGGACTGGCTGGTGGGGGTGTCTTGTGGGAGACCTGTGGGACATAGGGAACACACTGTCAGTATCTAACATCTGTTGTATGCCTCCTAATAAACTGTTGCCTATCAGCTGACTACTGAACTACATTGCCCATAATGCACCATTCTGTTGGTTGCAAGTCTGGAACGGAGCTAGTTTGGTTGTGCATGCTGCTGTGTACTGGGTGGGTGGGGGTATGTCAGATATGGGTGTACATGCATGTTTCATGGTACTCACTTGTTGATGTCCCTGGCGCTGACGTGTCCAGCACTCCCATTCCAGCCACTGCCTCAGACTCAAGGGTCTGTTCCAAAAGTTCCTCCATGGGTGTGGGTGGTGGGACAGTGGATGGGCCTCCTCCTGTGCCCCTCATCTCCCGGAGGCGCTCTGCCACCCTCTCCTTGGTCCTGGAGCGCAGGTCATATCATCTCTTTTTTATCTCCTCTATACTCCTGTGGCTCACCCCTATGGCGTTGACCCTCTCCTGGATGTCATTCCAGATCCTCCTTTTTTCCGTCTCTGGCACACTCAGGGCAGTCCTTCCGAATAGCTGGTCATGGTGCTGGCAGCATTCGTCTGTCACCACGTCAAGTTCCTTTTCTGAAAACTTCAGTTTTCTCTTCCTGCCAGAGTCTTCCATTCTTGCTGCTGTTCCTCCAGGTGGCTGCTCAGCAGTTAGAAAAGGGTGTGGTCCTCCCTCTTCCCAGGTGTATTTGTAAACTTCCTGGCTGTGATGTCATCAGCAAGAGCCAGGAAGTGTTTTCCAAACTGTTCAGCTGCATGCAATTTGCGGCACAGTCGCAACTTGCGACACCCACTCGCAATTTGCGTGTCTGTTTTTAGCGAGGTCGCAAAAAGCGACCTCGCTAACAGCGGACTCGCAATCTGCAGTGCGACTTCATTTGTGAGTCGCAAAATGAAGTCGCTTTTTCTTGTTGGATACCATTTACTATTTTTTAGCTACCTACATCTGGCCCTGTGCGTGTTGGTGGGGAAAAAAAGGCAAAGTCGACATGGCATCCCTCTCAGGATGCCATGCACACAAATGCTGCCTGTGGCATAGGTAAGTCACCCCTGTAGCAGGCCTTACAGCCCTAAGGCAGGGTGCACTATACCACAGGTGAGGGCATAGCTGCATGAGCAATATGCCCCTACAGTGTCTAAGTCTATTCTTAGACATTGTAAGTACAGTGTGGCCATATTAAGTATATGGTCTGGGAGTTTGTCAAAAACAAACTCCACAGCTCCATAATGTCTACACTGAATACTGGGAAGTTTGGTATCAAACTTCTCACAATAATAAACCCACACTGATGCCAGTGTTGGATTTATTAAAAAATGCACACAGAGGGCATCTTAGAGATGCCCCCTGTATTTTACCCAATCCTTCAGTGCAGGACTGACTGGTCTGTGCCAGCTGGCTGCTGAGAGATGAGTTACTGACCCCCTGGGGTGAGAGCCTTTGTGCTCTCTGAGGACAGAAACAAAAGCCTGCACTGGGTGGAGGTGCTTAACACCTCCACCCTACAGGAAATGTAACACATAGCAGTGAGCCTCAAAGGCTCAGGCTTTGTGTTACAATGCCCCAGGGCACTCCAGCTAGTGGAGATGCCTGCCCCTGGACACAGCCCCCATCTTTTGGCGGCAAGTCCAGGGGAGATAATGAGAAAAACAAGGATGAGTCACCCACCATTCAGGACAGCCCCTAAGGTGTCCTGGACTGAGGTAACCCCTGCCTTGAGAAATCCTCCATCTTGAGTTTGGAGGATTCCCCCAATAGGATTAGGGATGTGCCCCCCTCCCCACAGGGAGGAGGCACAAAGAGGGTGTAGCCACCCTCAAGGACAGTAGCCATTGGCTACTGCCCTCCCAGACCTAAACACACCCCGAAATTCAGTATTTAGGTGCACCCCACAGCCAGGGAAATCAGATTCCTGCAACCTGAAGAAAGAAGAAGGACTGCTGACCTACAAGCCTGCAGAGAAGGAGGAAGACGACAACTGATTTGTTCCCAGCCCTACCGGCCTGTCTCCAACTTCGAAAACCTGCTCCAGCGACGCATCCGACAGGGACCGGCGACCTCTGAAGCCTCAGAGGACTGCCCTTACCCCCAGGACCAAGAAACTCCTGTGAACAGCGGCCCTGTTCAAAAACCTGCAACTTCTTGCAACAAAGAAGCAACTTTAAAGACTTCACGTTTCCCACCGGAAGCGTGACACTTCCCACTCTGCACCAGACGCCACAGGCTCAACCTGCAGAAAGCAAACACCTCAGGGAGGACTCCCTGGCGACTGCGAGTCCGTGAGTAACCAGAGACGACCCACCTGAGCCCCCACAGCGACGTCTGCAGAGAGAATCCAGAGGCTCCCTCTGACCGCGACTGCCTGTAACAAGGGACCCGACGCCTGGAACCAACACTGCACCCGCAGCCCCCAGGACCTGAAGGAACCATATTCCAGTGCAGGAGCGACTCCCAGGCGACCCTTTGCCTAGCCCAGGTGGTGGCTACCCCCAGGAGCCCCCCCTGTACCTGCCTGCATAGTTGAAGTGACCCCCAGGTCCCTCCATTGTTTTCAATCTAAAACCTCACGCCTGTTTGCACACTGCACCCGGCCACCCCTGCGCCGCTGAGGGTGTACTTTCTGTGCCTTCTTGTGTCCCCCCCCAGTGCCCTACAAAACCCCCCTGGTCTGCCCCCGAGGATGCGGGTACTTACCTGCTGGCAGACTGGAACCGGGGCACCCCTGTTCTTCATTGAAGCCTATGTGTTTTGGGCACCTCTTTGACCTCTGCACCTGACCGGCCCTGAGCTGCTGGTGTGTTAACTTTCGAGTTGCCTTGAACTCCCAACGGTGGGCTACCTTGGCCCCAACTTTGAGACTTGTAAGTGTTTTACTTACATGCAAACCTAACCTTTACTTACCTCCCCCGGGAACTGTTGATTTTTGCAGTGTCCACTTTGAAAATAGCTTATTGCCATTTTTACATAGACTGTATATGATATTGCTTTTATTTAAAGTCCCTAAAGTATCTAAGTGAAGTACCTTACATTTAAAGCATTACTTGTAAATCTTGAACCTGTGGTTCTTAAAATAAACTAAGAAAATATATTTTTCAATATAAAAACCTATTGGCGTGGAGTAAGTCTTTGAGTGTGTGTTCCTCATTTATTGCCTGTGGGTCTACAACAAATGCTTAACACAACCCTCTGATAAGCCTAATGCTCGACCACACTACCACAAAATTGAGCATTAGAATTATCTCTTTTTTGCCACTATCTTACCTCTAAGGGGAACACCTGGACTCTGTGCACACTATTTCTTACTTTGGAATAGTATATACAGAGCCAACTTCCTACATTGGTGGATCAGCGGTGGGGTCTAAGACTTTGCATTTGCTGGACTACTCAGCCAATACCTGATCACACGACTAAATTCCCAAAATTGGCATTAGAAACTGATTTTTGAAATTGTAGCTATTTTTCTAAATTTTTAAAAGTCCTGCTAGGGCCTTGTGTATGTTCCTGTTAGCATTTCTTTTAGAGTTTAAAAGTTTGTAAAAGTTTGGAGTTAAGTTCTAGAAGTAGTTTTTAGATCCTTAAAAAGTAATCCCAACTTTTAGAGTGATAATGTCTAGCACAGATGAGATGGTGGTGGAACTCATCCTCACCCCTTACCTGCATCTAAGGATGTCAGAGTTAAGGACTCTCTGTAAGCTAAAAAAGATAAAAACTGTGTCCAACCCTACCAAAATACAGCTCCAGGAGCTTTTGGCAGAGTTCAGAAGGGACCACCCCTCTGAGGATTATCCTTCAGATGGGGAAATCAGTGAACAGGAGGATGAATTCCCCCTCCTGTCCTAAATAGGGAGAACAGGGTCCCTCAAACCCGGACTCCCCAAATCATAGAGAGACGGGTTTTTCCACAGGGGAGACCAGTACCTCTGAAAGCATTGAGGGCAGCCTCAATGAAGAGGACCTCCTGTTAGCCAGAATGGCCAAAAGATTGGCTTTGGAGAAGCAGCTCATAGCCATAGAAAGGGAAAGAAAAGAGATGGGTTTAGCTCCCATCACTGGTGGCAGCAACATAAATAGGGTCAGAGAGAATACTGACATCCTAAAAATCCCCAAAGGGATTGTAAAAAAATATGAAGATGGTGATGGCACCACCAAATGGTTCACAGCTTTTGAGAGGGCTTGTGCAACCAGAAAAGTAAACAGATCTCACTGGGGAGCTCTCCTTTGGTAAATGTTTACTGGAAAGTGTAGGGATAGACTCCTCACACTCTCTGGTAAAGATGTAGAATCCTATGACCTCATGAAGGCTACCCTGATTGGGGGCTTTGGATTATCCACTGAAGAGTACAGGATTAGGTTCAGGGGGGGTCACAAATCCTCGAGCCAGACCTGGGTTGATTTTGTAGACTACTCAGTGAAAACACTGGATGGTTGGGTAACTGGAAATGAAGTGCATGACTATGTTGGGCTCTATAATTTGTTTATGAAAGAACACATTTTAAGTAACTGCTTCAACAAAAAGTTGCATCAGTATCTGGTAGACCTAGGTCCAATTTTTCCCCAAGAATTGGGAAAGAAGGCAGACCACTGGGTCAAGACTAGGGTAACCAAAACGTCCACTGGGGGTGACCAAAAGAAAGGGGTTACAAAGCCTCCCCAGGAGAAAGTGGGTGACACTAGAAACAAAGAAAAAGAGTCCTCTGTAGGCCCCCAAAAACCAGACCAGGTGTGTGGGCCCCAAGACACAACCCAAAATAAAGATGGGTACCAGGGTAAGAACTGGGATGCCACTAAGGCATGGTGCCATAACTGTAGACAGACAGGGCACCACAACAAGGACACTTCTTGTCCCAAAAACAAACCCCCTAGCAAAATCCCAGGGGTAACCAGTGTAGCCATTGGGGATGACTCCTCAGATGAGGAGGTCTTCATAGCCTTCAACTGGAAAATGGGCCCAACAGGTGAGTAGGAGATTCCAGAGGGAAGTAGACACTTCCACCACCTACTGGTGAATGGAATCCCGGCCACTGCTCTGAGAGACACTTGTGCCAGTCACACTATTGTGTATGACAGGCTGGTGTTCTCGAACCAGTACATCCCAGGTGAGACTGCCAGAGTAAGAGTTAGCCCAGACAGGGTCACCGATAGGCCTGTGGCTTTTGTGCCCATAGAAGTGGCTAGGACTTTTAGCTGGAGAAGGGTGGTAGTCAGTACAGACCTCCTCCTTGATTGTCTCCTTGGAAATGACTACCCAGAGGTTAGTCAGAGCCCAGGAGAGGAACTGGTCCAGTGCCAGCCCTCTCACAGGATTTTGGAGGTGCTACTCCTGCAGTTACTGCAAGTAGGCCCCAGAAGAAAAAATCAGAAAACAGAGTAGGAAGGGTGGGACAACCTTTAGCCAAGGTTCCAGCAAGCCAAGGAGATTCTGCTCCAGTAGGGGAGAACTCTGAAATTGGCACTAGTGAGGCCCAACCTGACCCACAAGACGTCCTGGCTAGTCAGGCAACTGTTAAACCTGAGTGGGTGGCCCCTCAGTTAACAGAGGAAAGAGTGGAAGAAGGGTGTTTACTACAAGATGTAGTAACCCCCCACTCTAACACAGCAGACAGGCACCCTGAACCCAAAGAAGCCTGTAATTTAGCTCCTTCCCTTGTAGACCAGTACCTCTGAAAGCATTGAGGGCAGCCTCAATGAAGAGGACCTCCTGTTAGCCAGGGTGGCCAAAAGATTGGCTTTGGAGAAGCAGCTCATAGCCATAGAAAGGGAAAGAAAAGAGATGGGTTTAGCTCCCATCACTGGTGGCAGCAACATAAATAGGGTCAGAGAGAATACTGACATCCTAAAAATCCCCAAAGGGATTGTAAAAAAATATGAAAATGGTGATGGCATCACCAAATGGTTCACAGCTTTTGAGAGGGCTTGTGCAACCAGAAAAATAAACAGATCTCACTGGGGAGCTCTCCTTTGGGAAATGTTCACTGGAAAGTGTAGGGATAGACTCCTCACACTCTCTGGTAAAGATGCAGAATCCTATGACCTCATGAAGGCTACCCTGATTGGGGGCTTTGGATTATCCTCTGAGGAGTACAGGATTAGGTTCAGGGGGGGTCACAAATCCTCGAGCCAGACCTGGGTTGATTTTGTAGACTACTCAGTGAAAACACTGGATGGTTGGGTAACTGGAAATGAAGTGCATGACTATGTTGGGCTTTATAATTTGTTTATGAAAGAACACATTTTAAGTAACTGCTTCAACGAAAAGTTGCATCAGTATCTGGTAGACCTAGGTCCAATTTCTCCCCAAGAATTGGGAAAGAAGGCAGACCACTGGGTCAAGACTAGGGTAACCAAAACGTCCACTGGAGGTGACCAAAAGAAAGGGGTTACAAAGCCTCCCCAGGAGAAAGTGGGTGACACTAGAAACAAAGAAAAAGAGTCCTCTGTAGGCCCCCAAAAACCAGACCAGGTGGGTGGGCCCCAAGACACAACCCAAAATAAAGATGGGTACCAGGGTAAGAACTGGGATGCCACTAAGGCATGGTGCCATAACTGTAGACAGACAGGGCACCACAACAAGGACACTTCTTGTCCCAAAAACAAACCCCCTAGCAAAATCCCAGGGGTGACCAGTGTAGCCATTGGGGATGACTCCTCAGATGAGGAGGTCTTCATAGCCTTCAACTGGAAAATGGGCCCAACAGGTGAGTTGGAGATTCCAGAGGGAAGTAGACACTTCCACCACCTACTGGTGAATGGAATCCCGGCCACTGCTCTGAGAGACACTTGTGACAGTCACACTATTGTGCATGACAGGCTGGTGTTCTCGAACCAGTACATCCCAGGTGAGACTGCCAGAGTAAGAGTTAGCCCAGACAGGGTCACTGATAGGCCTGTGGCTTTTGTGCCCATAGAAGTGGCTGGGACTTTTAGCTGGAGAAGAGTGGTAGTCAGTACAGACCTCCTCCTTGATTGTATCCTTGGAAATGACTACCCAGAGGTTAGTCAGAGCCCAGGAGAGGAACTGGTCCAGTGCCAGCCCTCTCCCAGGATTTTGGCGGTGCTACCCCTGCAGTTACCTAAAGTAGGCCCCAGAACAAAAAAAAAGAAAACAGAGTAGGAAGGGTGGACAACCTTTAGCCAAGGTTCCAGCAAGCCAAGGAGATTCTGCTCCAGTAGGGGAGAACTCCGAAAGTGGCACTGGTAAGGCCCAACCTGACCCACAAGACATCCTGGCTAGTCAGGCAACTGTTAAACCTGAGTGGGTGGCCCCTCAGTTAACAGAGGAAAGAGTGGAAGAAGGGTGTTTACTACAAGATGTAGTAACCCCCCACTCTAACACAGCAGACAGGCACCCTGAACCCAAAGAAGCCTGTAACTTAGCTCCTTCCCTTGTAGGTGAAGAGCTAAAGGTGTGGTTCTGGGCACTGACAGCTATCAGTGGCCTCTGCTGGGTGTTAGCCTTTATGGCTGCACTATACTTGGCATGGTGGCCTGACCCCATGCCAAATAGCAAGTTAGGCCCCCTGACCCTGTTGGTCATGGTGGGGTTACTCCAGCTCTGGGTAACCTCTTTGGGTAAGCTAGGGGTGACCCTGGCTAAGATAAGATTAGCAGAGGTGGATACCTCTAACCCCAAAATAGAGAGAATGGGGGAAGACATTAAAAGCACAGACAAGAGGCAATTCAGATTAGGTCCTATCACTGTGGAAGTGGGTCAGTTCCCCAGAGGGAATGACCTGAACAGGAGGATGTAAGACAGAGTAGGCCCTGCAACAAACGAGCCTATTTCCCCTACTTTTCCTCGCCTGACAGACTAGGAAGACTCCCCCAGCTTTGGCTGACTCTCCTGGTCTATGGGCTGGGGGGGAGTGGGGCTTGTGTAAGGAAATGGCTCCCTGTTGCAGTTATCCCCCCCCCACACTTTTTGCCTGATACTGATGCTGACTTGACTGAGAAGTGTGCTCGGACCCTGTTAACCAGGCCCCAGCACCATTGTTCTTTTACCTAAAATGTACCATTGTTCCCACACTTGGCACACCCCTAGCACACAGATAAGACCCTTGTAAAAGGTACCAGTGGTACCAAGGGCCCTGTGACCAGGGAAGGTAACTAAGGGCTGCAACATATGTTGTGCCACCCTAAGGGACCCCTCACCTAACACATGCACACTGCCATTGCAGATTGTGTGTGTTGGTGGGGAGAAAAAGGCAAAGTCGATATGACATCCCCCCCAGGATGCCATGCACACAAAATGCTGCCTGTGGCATAGGTAAGTCACCCCTGTAGCAGGCCTTACAGCCCTAAGGCATGGTGCACTGTACCACAGGTAAGGGCATAGCTGCATGAGCAATATGCCCCTACAGTGTCTAAGTCTATTCTTAGACATTGTAAGTACAGTGTGGCCATATTAAGTATATGGTCTGGGAGTTTGTCAAAAACGAACTCCACAGCTCCATAATGGCTACACTGAATACTGGGAAATTTGGTATCAAACTAAATAAACCCACACTGATGCCAGTGTTGGATTTATTACAAAATGCACACAGTGGGCATCTTAGAGATGCCCCCTGTATTTTACCCAATCCTTCAGTGCAGGACTGACTGGTCTGTGTCAGCCGGCTGCTGAGAGACGAGTTTCTGACCCCCTAGGGTGAGAGCCTTTGTTCTCTCTGAGGACAGAAACGAAAGCCTGCTCTGGGTGGAGGTGCTGAACACCTCCCCCTGCAGGAACTGTAGCACCTAGCAGTGAGCCTCAAAGGCTCAGGCTTCGTGTTACAATGCCCCAGGGCACTCCAGCTAGTGGAGATGCCCGCCCCCTGGACACAGCCCCCACTTTTGGCGGTAGGTCCCGGGGAGATAGTGAGAAAAACAAGGAGGAGTCACCCACCAGTCAGGACAGCCCCTAAGGTGTCCTGAGCTGAGGTGACCCCTGCCTTAGGAAATCCTCCATCTTGAATTTGGGGATTCCCCCAATAGGATTAGGGATGTGCCCCCCTACCCACAGGGAGGAGGCACAAAGAGGGTGTAGCCACCCTCAAGGACAGTAGCCATTGGCTACTGCCCTCCCAGACCTAAACACACCCCTAAAGTCAGTATTTAGGGGCACCCCATATCCCAGGAAATCAGGTTCCTGCAACCTGAAGAAAGTAGGACTGCTGACCTTCAAGCCTGCAGAGAAGGAGGAAGACAACAACTGATTTGGCCCCAGCCCTACCGGCCTGTCTCCAACTTCGAAAACCTGCTTTAGCGACGCATCTGACAGGGACCAGCGACCTCTGAAGCCTCAGAGGACTGCCCTGACCCCCAGGACCAAGAAACTCCTGTGAACAGCGGCCCTGTTCAAAAACCTGCAACTTCTGGCAACAAAGAAGCAACTTTAAAGACTTCACGTTTCCCGCCGGAGGCATGACACTTTCCACACTGCACCCGACGCCCCCGGCTCGACCTGCAGATAACAAACACCTCAGGGAGGACTCCCCGGCGACTGCGAGTCCGTGAGTAACCAGAGACGACCCCCCTGAGTTCCCACAGCGACGCCTGCAGAGAGAATCCAGAGGCTCCCCCTGACCGCGACTGCCTGTAACAAGGGACCCGACGCCTGGAACCAACACTGCACCGCAGCCCCCAGGACCTGAAGGAACTGAACTCCAGTGCAGGAGCGACCCCCAGGCGACCCTCTGCCTAGCCCAGGTGGTGGCTACCCCCAGTACCCCCCCTTGTACCTGCCTGCATCGTTGATGTGACCCCCAGGTCCCTCCATTGTTTTCAATCTAAAACCCGACGCCTGTTTGCACACTGCACCTGGCCGCCCCTGTGCCGCTGAGGGTGTACTTTCTGTGCCTTTTTGTGTCCCCCCCAGTGCCCTTCAAAACCCCCCTGGTCTGCCCCCGAGGACGCAGGTACTTACCTGCTGGCAGACTGGAACCGGGGCACCCCTGTTCTCCATTGAAGCCTATGTGTTTTGGGCACCTCTTTGACCTCTGCACCTGACCAGCCCTGAGCTGCTGGTGTGGTAACTTTGGAGTTGCCTTGAACTCCCAACGGTGGGCTACCTTGGCCCCACCTTTGAGACTTGTAAGTGTTTTACTTACATGCAAACCTAACCTTTACTTACCTTCCCCAGGAACTGTTGATTTTTGCACTGTGTCCACTTTGAAAATAACTTATTGCCATTTTTACAAAGACTGTATATGATATTGCTTTTATTCAAAGTCCCTAAAGTATCTAAGTGAAGTACCTTACATTTAAAGCATTACTTGTAAATCTTGAACCTGTTCTTAAAATAAACTAAGAAAATATATTTTTCAATATAAAAACCTATTGGCTGGAGTAAGTCTTTGAGTGTGTGTTCCTCATTTATTGCCTTTGGGTGTACAACAAATGCTTAACACTACCCTCTGATAAGCCTACTGCTCGACCACACTACCACAAAATAGAGCATTAGAATTATCTCTTTTTGCTACTATCTTACCTCTAAGGGGAACCCTTGGACTCTGTGCACACTATTTCTTACTTTGAAATAGTATATACAGAGCCAACTTCCTACGCAGGGCATAGAGACTAAGAGGCATCCCTGCGACACACTTCCATGTCCTTTCCGTCCGCTGCCTTTCAGAGTGCAGCCCTGCTCACCGATGCAGGCCATAGAACAGTCACAGCCATACCATCTTGCACATTGTCCTTGCTCCTTCAGATAGGGGCACTCCTGTGCGTCCTTCGTTCCCTTCTATATGTCAGAGGCCTCATGTGGCTACTAGAGTTCCAGACAATAGGTGCTGCCTCACCGATGCAGGGGCACCTATGAAGGCACTAGCTCCACCACAGTACTTCGACTGACGCCTCTTTACGCCATTCAGTGCAAATCATGTAAATTGTCGGCTGCGCTGTCTCCACCTTGCATCATAGTTGCACCCCACCACGCTGGGTAGTGCCTAGAGGGTTTCCCTCACCACATCCCTTGCCTTTGGGGAACTTAGGGTAACCAAGAACTAGGATGCAGACAGATTCTCATGCCAGAGGTCCAAGAGCTCGTTAGAGAATGTCAACCATCTTGGCCTTCCCAGCCATGCCCCTATCATTCAGCATCTTTCTTAATGAAACATCCTTCTAGTTGTGATTGTTTAATAGGTATCTTAACAAATCCATCCAACAATCACATAATACTTGATAGTTTATGAGGATTAAAAGGCAATTATTTAAATTCCTGTACTGAAATCAAATTATATGCAGAGGTTTGTTTAGATTTTCTTTTGCTGATCCTCAAAATTATATAGACAAAATATTTCACATTTGGTAATTAGGTTCCTTTCAGTTCTTGTATGGAAGTATGCAAGGGGAATAAAGCTTTAGATTGTTACTGTTTACAGATAAAATGTTCCAGTGTATCTTTCACTGGATCAAAAGCAATTGAAGTGATTTGTGAAATCGAAAATATATTTGTAACTATAATTTTCAAAATATAACTCTATATAATATAGGTCATATAGGGATGGAGACTCAGGATCTAATTTAGATCTTGGCGGAGGGGAATACTCCATCACAAAAGGGACAAATATCTTGTCCGCCGTATTTCGACCCCATAATGCCCTATGGAGATCATAATGCAGTGGACGGGATATCCAACATGTTTAAGGTAAGGGCTGGAGAAAATTCTCTGGAATTTCTTACTCTTCTAACTCAGCCTTAACTGATTCTCCAGCCATTGACTTAAGCGCAGTAGTCATGATTAGGGTTAATCCTTTGTATCTATTAATTGCTTAACAAACCCTATTAGGAGTAGGGATACCTCAGCAATATGTGAGGAGAATCAGAAGACATCTCCTGGTGACTCTGGCTAAATTCTGTATGTGTGACTTATTTCAGAGTCTTATGCCCTCCAGGGTTCCACAATGGTGTGAATCCGCAAATCAAAGGGCACACCCATTTCACTAGCCCCCAAGCCACACCCATTCAGAAGAAAGGGAAAATGAACGAAAATCTCTCAGATTTCTTTATGACAGTTTAGGCTCATCTAGAGCCAGAGTGTTATGAGTCAGACAGCCCTACTAGAGATACCTTTGCTTGGATGGGCTATTTGTAGTTGAATAGACCTCACTTTTGGCCCTTGAATATAGTAGGCACACACATCTGCTTGTGTTTGATAGTAATAGGTTAATTATTCTGTACAATTAGCACCCACGTTTATGTATCAGGAAGATGATGGAAATTCTCGTAGTAATCTCAGCAGTCATGATAAAGAATAAGGTAAACATTAGAAAAACCCAAAGCAATGTATATTACACTTCTCTACCATCCTTAATGAAATGGCGTAAACGCCCCTAAGGCCTATATCTTTAATATTATCAGCCTTAGGGTTGTTGTATTGGCTGAATTATTAGTATTTTCCCTAACTACCCAGTGCCAAGCCAATCCAGCATACCAGAGAGAGCTTCAAGGCTTCTCAGTTGGATCGTTCTTTGGCCTAGACACAGGCACACTACCCAAATAAACCTAGGAACCAACGCCAGGTTGCAGTGGTGATGTTCTTGGTCCAGCATCATTCAATGTTTTCTGCAGCAATGAGGTTGCCTCCCTTCATATTACAGTTAAGTATACACAGGTTGTACCCATTAACTCTCAGAATCTAGGTCTGTTACATATACCAGTGCCAGGTTATTCTGTGCGGAATGTGTTTGAACAACAATTGTTTCTTGCTTGGTTAGGAGTCAAAGGAATCCCTTCAACAAGTAATGCATTGACTTACAGTAACACCACATAACCAAACAAACTGTATTAAGAAATGCAAGACAAAGAAATGCATCACATATGGGTGTTCCACTAGGTGTTGCTGTAAGTCACTACGTAACTTGTTGAGGGGATTCTTTGGACCCCTAACTAAAAACATTCCCTTCATATTAACAACACTTCCTCTGGCACTAGGATCCCCAAGATCACGCCCTCTGCCTCAGCAAGGCAGACCTCCCCTCAGTTTCAGCTGTGGTTTCAGTTTGTCCTGCCTTGTTTTATTCACTCTCTTGTTGTTCTAGGCAGTGTTTTCCTTCTGCAAGTCACTTTTAATGCTCCCCCCCCCATCATCCACCTTCAAGGAATGAGCACCTTCCATCAAGACAAACCTTAAAGCAGCTTCTTGTGCAAGGCTTAAAGGGCTCTCCATGTTTCTGGTTTAAACCTCGAAAAGTGAATTTGCAGCCTATATCTCAATCCTGGAGCACAGAAGAGTTTCTCAGTTGCTACTGGTGTCCGACCCCAGGAATCAAAATCTTGGCACAATGGCTGCTAGTTTTGGTCCCATCTTACTGAGATTGCAGAGTTTGTGTATTCTAAAAGTTTTTTCTGCCACTGGTTTTGAGTAGTTGCTTCCTTTTGCTTACCCTTTGCAAACATGTCAAGCTGCAGTCTTTTGTTCAGGTGTTGCCAGAAAGGTGGGGTGGAGTTAGGAGTTTCCTATCAGGGGAGACCCAAAACAAGGATAGAAAAAAGGGAATGGCTGCCCCATTAACTTCCTGTTGAACTGTGTGAGTAGTATTTCCAGGGAAGAATTGGAGTTGGAACAGGTCGGAGGAATTTCAATTTACTTCAGAAGGATCCATTGTTTCCTTTCCCTCATACCCTCAAGTCTAGTCACTTGGGTTTCAGGAAATCAAAATGGATTCCTGTGCAGCCACAACCACATGTAACAGACATGCTCCATGCACTACCGATACACACAAATGTTAGCAATATATATGCAGCATCCTTTTCCTGCTTAAATGGAGCAAAGGATCCAGTTACAGGGCACTGACAGATCAATTTGAAAATACAGAAGAGGTCAGTAGGTGACTCTCTCTGGCAGGTGACAGGTAAAACGGCTTTTCCTGCCATTGTAGTATATCTTAACTAATCCTTTATTCCTCAGTTGTCCAGTGAGCTGACCATAGTCAAACTCTGTAAAAGGAGGATACACATGGTATGGCACACCAGATCCCTAAGGCCTTCTCTCAGTCACATTCGATGTTACATGAACTCCTCATTGCATATGCATAATTGCTGGGTGTGATGAAACAAAAAAGCCAAAAATCTATAAAAGTTGCTATGGTAAAATTGAAACAAGACTTCATGCTCCCCAGAGCTAAGCAGGGGACATTTCCTTCTAACAAGGGTGTTGATGAGTTTTATAGTACTACAACATGTGACATTCTCTGACATTGTTCCTGTGTTTCATCATTTTCACTGCTGGGTCACCCATAATCACAGTGGGGTAAACATCATTGTATGCAATACATACTTCAATGGCACTTTAGGTTGGTGCTGATCTGTGCAGGGTAAAGATGGGCACAGTTGGTCCCTTTAGTCAATACAATCTTTAGACATGGTCTATAGTACAGTTCATCCTATTGTTATGGGTGGGATGCAATTTCAGAGCGCGTTTAAAGAATATGCTGACAATAGGACACAATCGAAATAGGTGGACTTCTTCAGAAGGAGATACTCAATTGTTGAATTTCTGTATACAACACACAGCAACAGTTCCAGAGAATAACAGCAGTTGTGAGTTGTGATCCTACTCTGTGAGTCTTAAATGATGAACTTGTGGTATATTCTAGAGCACATAAGTCAATACAGCATCTGCAATATGTTGTCTGCTAGGCAAACACAGATATGGGGACTGAATATCTGGCCACTTTTGGCATAACTATGAATTGTTTGATGTTCAAAAATGTATTTGTATATTGTTCGCTTGTCTTTATAGCAAACACAAATGTGTTAGACCATGTTAGTGATTGATATTGTTTACAAACAGTTCCTTGGAAGACAAATATGTATCTTAATGTTATTTGAATTCTTTATGAAGATAAAAAACATTTGTTATTGTTTATGTTACCTATTGTGTTCTTGTAGTGATTTTCATATGTACGGGGTAGTGATTATACCTGGCAGTGAATGAGCCCTATGTGATAAAAATTGAACCGGTATGGACCCATACAGTAGTAGCGAGTAAAGAAAGTAGCACTTGCTATACTGGACAGTAAATACCCCTTCTTTTTTCTGTATAATTTTTAGTTTCCCATACCTATCTTAGCTGTGAGTGCACCTCTAATACACCAAAGGCACTGTAATTTTTCAACGTTGACAGAGCTGCAACTATAATTTTTTCCTTTTGATATCCCCCTTCTTGAATTATATAGGTAAATAACTTAGATATAAATGTTGAAATATATAATTCACATATATTCATGTCGCTAATCATTATAATGTGGTAATCAGATCTCCATTAATATGTTCATATTATTTGCTTTGGATTAAATGGACTGTTAGTTTTGAATGATGGACAAGATTCATTGGAAGTGATAATTTCACTTCTTGTTTATTGTTTTTTTTTAAAGCACCATTCCACAGAATGTTAGTAAGTGAAAGGGTGCTAAGGCCTTTTCTGCTAATTCCATATTATGAAAGCTTCAACATTGAACAGACACATTATATACATTATTTATGGAAGAGTGTGAAAAGATAGAGAGGAACTTCATGTTAGAGACTGAAGAGAGAGGCCATACAGAACCATATCACCCTACTTTGCTGAAGGCCACTGAGAGGCACATTTAACCTTTGCTGGTTAGTTGCCGATGTAGTTGAGAATAGCAGATGTTACTATTTTACTGAATATTGGTTCAAATGTTGAGAAGAGATATGCTAGTGTGACCTATCTTCAAAACTCAGAATTAGCCTTTTTCTTCGGTGCTAGGTGCAGTTTATTTAGCCAAAGATACGAGGGTGGGTTTGGAAATTTAATTATAAAATAATGTTATGATTTTAGCAATATGTTATAGTATCTTTTGTTTTTCACTCTCTCAGTAAATCGTGTCACCACTATTTTGTTGTTCTTTATTATATTTATTATTTAAATTGTGTTAGAACAGGATTTTGATTTTAAAAATAATTATTTTAAATATATCCCTGATTTCCTAGTGTTCATGAATGTACCTTTCAAAAGGTTTTGAGTTCCCCTAAGATTTAATATCTCGTAGGATTGATAATAATCTAAACTGCATCTCACTCAAATAGTCTTCAGGGGATGGGGGTGGTTGTAGTCCAACTGGCTTTCTGTCTGGAGTTGGCACTTTGACAAAGTCCTTAGTGCCATGAGGTCTCCTTGTTCTGGAGGATACAGAAAATATATGGTGCCCAACTTGAGGTCTTAAGAACCTTTCAGTAGTTCTGGATGACATTCTTAAGATATTAACTTATTACTGTTAGTGGAGACGTCCATTGTAATATTGGGTTTTCCAACATTGGATCTTTTCTATATTCACATGCTTAACTCATTTCTCATCGCTGAGAAAACCTGGTACAATAACTTAGCAGAATACAGTCTAAAGTTCACTGTATACAATATACAGTGTAAAAAGGCTGTAGGCCTGAAACAACATAGCATCTCTAGTAGCACATCTTCCTTATTTGAAAGAACCCAAATGTCAGCCACTGAGTTGGTAGGTTAAGCTCTCCTACCCCCCCTGTAGGCCACAAAGGTCATATTTCTACTGCACCTTGTGTGTGAGGAAATCCCCTGGCGAAAGCGCTGCTCTGACCTTTAAGTGAACCTGAAATTGTTCCTGTTTTGGTCTGTCCTGCATTTGAACCTCGATCCTCTCCCCTCTTGCTGTCTCAGCAGGTTTCCCTGAGACTGCCTGTCGGCCAGTCATATTTTGATTTGTGCTGCATTGTGTTTTCCTCTGCTTGTATTCTCCTTACTGCCTGCATTTTTAGTTTCATTGTACTGCCTTTAATTTAGTTCACTGTTCACTGTTGTTGCCAGTAAGTTGTTATTTTAGTCTCATTGTTATTTGTCTAACCACTTGTTTTTCACTTGTTGTACCTGCCGCTTTTGCTCAGAAGCAGGCTCGCCTCGCTGCTCGCTCCTTTTGCCCCCGCTCCCGCACCCCCCATCAGGACCTACTCTATAGAGGTTGTAGCACGACCTCATTAAGCAGATCCTCGATCCGCTCCCCTCTTGCTGCTTCAGTAGGTCTCCCTGACTCTGTCTATCAACCAATTGTATTTTGATTTGTGCTGCACTGTCTTTTCCTCTGCTTGTACTCTATTTACTGATTGCATTTGTAGTTTCCTTGTACTGTATTTAATTCACCTCGTTGTCTGGAAGTTGTTATTTTAGCCTCACTGTTATTTGTCTACCCATGGTTGTGTTTTGCTTGTTGTACCTGCCATTTGTGCTCAGGATCTGGATTGCCTCGCTGCTTGGTCCTTTTTCCAGCTGTTCCTCTTACTGCTACCCAGTGCTCCACCCCCCACACAAGACCTGCGGAATGGAGGCCGCATTGCAGGCACACAGAGGATGCGTGCAGGCGTGGCACCGCTGTCACGCACAAGGCATGCCAAAAGCAAGCCCATCTGCTCCTGTCTGCCCCAGACTGCTCCCAGGACCAGTGACCCACAGCCCGCCTGCCACCCACAAATACTCTGCCGCAGGCCTCCAAGCCTTGGACCCCAGACACTGCAGCAACAACTGCTGCAGTGCATCTTCTTGATCAGTGGTACGAACATTTTACCTATCACCGCTGCCTCTTCACCTACAACTCCGGACTTCCCGCCTTCACTGAAAACCTCACCACACCCACCTAACTGACCACGATCACCCGGAACCACTCCACTGCCTTCTGCCAATGCCAGATCACTCTACAAGCACGCCACCAAAATCTGAGACACCATCACCGCCCTCACCCACACGTTGTCTTCATCCTAGAAACCTGGCTGAACCCCTCCTCCACCCCCGACTTCGCCACTGTGACGCCCAGTGGCTACAAGATGGTATTCCGGGACTGCACCAACAAACACGGAGGCGGCATCACCATCATCCACAAACAAACTATCCGTTGCACCACCACCGAAGACTACACCACCCCAATCATGGAACACCTCAACTTTCAACTCCAAACTAACAGCACAACTGCCATCAGGGGCACTCTTGCCTTCAGACCCCCAGGACCACACCCTGGGTTCTGTAGCACCATCCCCGAATTCATCACCTCACTCACCATTCGCTCCAAGCACTACATCTTTCCTGGTGACCTCAACTCACAATTCTGCCAACCTCCTCGAAAGCATGAGCAACACTGGCCTCATGCAACTGGTCACCGACCCCACACATAGAGGAGGACACATGCTTGACCTGGTCTTCACTGCAGTGACAGAGTCAGGTACAGTCATGTCACCAAACTCACTTGGACCACCCATGCCATTGTCCACTTCACCATCGCAGGATCCCCAGGCACCACCACCAAGCCTGCTAGCTCCCCCCATCGCTGATGCAGCAAAGTGAGAGACCCAATGGAAGGACGCCCTCAACACCACCCATCCTGAGTCTGCAACCAACCTTGAACAGGCCATCCAGAATTTCTCCACCTGGATCACTAACTGCGCAGACAGAGTTGACCATATCAAGCCTGCCAAAACCAGTAGATCCACCAAACAGGCCAGTTGGTATACATCAGCACTCAGTACAATGAAACGTAACTGCAAACGGCTAGAAAGAAGAAGCCACTTCAGCAAAGATCCCACAGACCGAACAACCTTCAAGTCAGCCCTCAACAAATACCATCAACACCTAAAGGACTGAAAAAGAGGAGCCCTGACAGACCACATCGAAGCAAGCTCCAGCCAATGCAGTGAACTCTTCAACATCGTCAGAGACTTCTCCTGCTGGTTAGCTACTCAGAACATGATCTCCCCTTCCCAGGAACTCTTCCACACCCTGGCGGATTACTTCCACAACAACCACCATCTACAAAATCTTCAAACCCTAACCCACCATTCTCTACAGCCTTCTCAGATCGACTGATGCCACCGACAACCACCCTCTCACCACATGGGAACAGCATGACAGCCATCATGAACTCCATCCACCCTGGAACACCGATGGACCCCTACCCCTACCACTCCTTCAGCCCAGGAGCAAAGAAATCAGCTTCAAACTCACCTCCATTGTGAATACGTCCATCACCAAAGCCACCTTCCCAGATGGATGGAAACATGCAGAGGTTAAACCCCTCCTCAAGAAACCCTCCACCAACCCCAGCGAACTCAAGAACTGTCGCCCTGTCTCTCTTCTCCCCTTCCCTGCCAAACTCCTTGAGAAGGCAACGAACCGCCAACTCACCAAACACCTGGAGAGAAACAACCTGCTGGACACCTCCTAATCCGGCTTCCGCCCCAACCACAGCACGGAGACCACCCTGCTCGCTGCCACCAACAACATCAGAACCCTTGTCGACCAGGGAGAAACAACGGCCCTGATCCTCCTCGACCTTTCAGCAGTATTTGATACCTTCTCCCACCACACACTCACCAAGACACTCCACCACATCAGAATCCAGGGAGTCACCCTCCAATGGATCGTGTTCTTCTGCACAGGATGAACCCAGAGAATCCGCATACCACCATTCACTTCAGAACCCAAGAGCATCCGCGGCGGCGGCGGCCCTCAAGGTTTATCCCTCAGTTCCACCCTGTTCAACACTTGCATGACTCCTGTTCCCAACATCGTCAGAACCCATGGCTTGAACATCATATGCAAACAACACCCAGATTATCCACTTGCTTTCACTTGCCCCTCCTCTACTAGGACCAGCTTCTTAAACTATATGAGTGTAGCCGACTGGATGAATACCAACTGCCTGAAGCTCAGCACAGACAAGACAGAAGTGCTGATTTGTGGGAGTAACAGCTCCCCTTGAAATGACACCTGGTGGCCACACAAACCCAGATCCACTCCGACAGACCACGCCCGCAAACTTGGCATCATCCTGGCTAGAAACTTAAACCATGCAGTACCAGATCAAAGCAGTCACCTCTGCCTGCCTCCTCTGCCTGCTTCCACACCCTCTGCATGCTCAGAAAGTTCTTCAGATGGCTCCTGTCAACACCAGGAAAACCGTAACTCAAGACGTAGTCACCAGCCGACTTGACTATGGCAATGCATTCTGCACAAGAATCACCATCCAACTCCTGAAGAGACTCCAGATGATACAGAACTCAGCTGCCAGACTCATCCTCGACTTGCCCAAGAGAACCCACATCACCCCCCACCTCAGGAACCTCCATTAAAAAAGATGCCAATTCAAGATGCTGATACTCAACCACGGCCTGAACTTCCACCAACCCTCCAGACATCTGCACTCCGCCTCACTCACACACCCCCAAAGCTACAGACGAGGGTGAACCTTCTCCCACCTCACTGCCAAGTCCTAGAACGACCTTCCCCTTCATCTACAAACTTTATCCTCGCTCCTTGAATTCAGAAAGGGACTCAAGACCTGGCTTTTCAACTGATCCCACCTAACTCATAGTGCCTGGATACACTCACAGGTGCTCTTCAAATCTTTTGATTGATTGATTAAACCAGCCCTATCTTCAGCATTGAAGTACTGTGAGTTGTTTTTAAGGAAGATTACTATATTCTCTAGACCAGGAGATTATTTGATCTGACAGCCAGCTCTCACTATGGATGATAGAGAGAAAAACTCTCTATTTAAAATGTGTTCATCTTGCGGAAACAAAAAGATTTACGCCAATGACCCACATTCTCAATGTGTTTATTGCCTTTATTCAAAGTATAAGGCATCAGAATGCAATATTTGTAATATTTTTACAACTAAAGCACTTAAGGAGAGTGAAAGGAGGTTGACATTATTCCTTACGGATTAAGAGAATCGTCCTACTCCTATAGAGGATTCCCCCTCTTCAGGGGAGGATTCAGTGAAAAGCACTTCCATGAAGGCAGCACACAAGAGGAGATGTGTACAGTATGATGACCATGTTTTATTTGTTACAGCACTTGCAGCCACCTCCTCGGGTAATATGCAAGATAAGCATACCTCTAAACACTGTACAGGGGATCAACCTGTAGTAAAGAACAAGAAATCTTCAGAAGACATATCTTGAAAGGCAACATTGACGATGACCAGACCGTCCCCAACGACGTTGACGACATCAACACCTTCATCATGGGCGAGTATTTTGTTGATGAGGACCGTACTGTCAAATCTTTCATTGACGATGATCATACCATTGACACCGACCGTACCATTGACAACAAACCATCTGCTGACAACTACCTTTCTGTTGATGATGAAAGCACTATAAATTACACTGTTGATGGCCACACTGTCAACTGTAAGCTTAAGAGGAGAGGTTTTTCACCAGTAAAGGTGTCAAATTTACTTTTAGCTCAAATATTGCAGTAAGACCAAGAAGAGGGGGCTTGGGAGTATGCCTTCCTGACAGCTTACAGCTCAACACACTTAAATGTAAGAAATGTCCAAGATTTTGGAAAAGAAATGGATGACGATGAGCCCTACAATGAATATGTTTATCAAAAAGATTCTAAGTCTCAAACTAGTCTAATTGGTATGATAGAGAAACCACAAAGATATTATAGGGAACTAAGGGGCAGATGCAGGAAAATGCCAATTTGCGCTTGCAAATTGTGAGTCCCTGCGACTCGCAATTTGCAAGTCGCAAATTGGTATGCAGAACAGTGTCTCAGACACCGTCTGCGACTCGCTATGGGGTCGCAATGACCCACCTCATTAATATTAATGAGGTGGGTCGCAAATTGCAGCCCCATAGCGAGTCTAGGCACTCGCAAACATGTCGTCAGCAGACCTCCATGTTCGTGACTGCTTTCTCAATAAAGCAGTTTTTTTTTTTAAGTGTAGCCCGTTTTCCTTAAAGGAAAACGAGCTGCACTTAAAACAAAAAACGAAACCTTTAGTTTCGGTATTTTTTCAGTGCAGGCAGTGGTCCCTTGGACGACTACCTGCCCTGAAAAAAATGTTTTGGGTCCATTCACAAACTGGAAGGGGTCCCATGGGGACCCCTTCCAATTTGCGAGTGGGTTACCATCCACTTGAAGTGGATGGTAACTGCGATACCCTTTGCGACCGCATATGCGGTCGCAAATGGTATTGCATTCCACTCCGAATCGCAAATAGGAAGGGAACACCCCTTCCTATTTGCGATTCTGAAATGCATATTGCGAGTCGGTCCCGACTCGCAATATGCATTTCTGCATAGCAAAGAGGCATTTGCGCCTCGCAAACGGCGATTTTCGCCATTTGCGACGCGCAAATCCTTTGCTACATCTGGCCCCAGATGTGGTCCAAGTGCAGATGACCATTTAATCAACATTGCAACAGTTGATGAATACTTTCAATAAGTTATTACCACAGCACAGCCAGGTAAGGATCCTAAAATGACGTTACCTGCTACACCCATACTGCCACCTCCTCCATCTGCTCCTTTAACTGGGTTCACATCCTCTGCAACCGTCACCACTACCTCCAAATACACCGCCAAGGGAACCATCTTTTAGATCTGTTGACAGAGAGGACATGGACGATGATGTTAACTCTAGTGATTCTGTATTTTCTGAGATAGGTGAGGAGGAAGTTGAGAGTCCAGAAGACGATGGAGAACAAGATGATACTGGGTGGATGTCCTCTCTGCTATAAGTTTTAACAGGCACTTAACTATAAATGGTTATTCCCAGTTTTGATTTCAGTGTTTGAGTCTCATGTCTGAATCTGTTATATATTGGTGCATTCTATTCTGAAAAGGGTAAATTTCAGGGCTCTAGTTAAACAACATCTCTTTGCTAGGTGTTTTTCAAATTCCAGTTGTGGGGAAACTATTGCTTTAAATACACATGCTAAATACCCTTCTGAATTATTGTACTCATGGGTGGAGTTTTATGCTGTAGATCCCAATATAGGAAAGTTTCATAGATACAGAGTTGCTGCAATCCCAAATAATAGTGACTTAGAAGTCCCACTAGGTTAACAAGAATATCAAATAATGTTTGGTTGTCAACAACATATGTAGTTCACAATATTATACAGGGTCCCTTGAGCAACAAAGGTGCTATTGGTTTATATTAGTTGGCTGTACATCATGTTCTGATGATACTTTTTTATGTTTGAATTCAAATGCCTCAGTAGTGGGTAATTTATAAGGCAAAATAAGTTAGTGATATCTGTAGACGCTGTAGTATCACAGTACTACCTCGGTACAAGGCAATGATAAAACAGAATTGTGATGCCGCGAGGACCTGCGGTGCCGCACATGACGATCGCGGACAGATCAGCGGTCCGAGTCCTGGACAGCCGTTTCTGCTGTGGGCCGCGTTTTGAGCCGCGTTTCGGGTTGCTGCCTATTTTTCGGTCCACAGCGTGACCAGTCAATCTTTCTTTGGGTTCTGCTTCGCGCTGCGCCCGCTTTTGGCCCTTATAATCTCTCTTACCTATTCTTTCTGCTTTTTTTTCTTGTTTTCTCTTTCTTTATGGTTTTCCTCTTAGCCATCTTTTCTTCGTCCCAGGAGTCTGTGTTTCCTTCCCTGCATGCTTTGCTTCCTCTTTTACACCATGGCTATTTTTCCATTCACTCAATTGTGGGTTTTCCCAATTCAAGATGGTGTCTTTGGAACTTCCTGCGTGCCACTTCCTGTTTTCCAGTTTATAAGCACAGTTGGTCTTCTGTTCCTTGCGTTGCAAACACTTCTGTTCTGGTGGTGCTCCACGCTCCTGTAGCCGGTGATTTTTGGACTTCTCCTATTTTTTCTTGGCTGCAGTATTGCTGGTTCCAGTTTATATTACACTTCTCTTTTTTCTTACCTCCCTTCCAGGAGTTCCTTGCTTCTGAGGTTTTTCCCAGGACTGGGGTTTTTCCTCTGGGACTCCTTCTGGAGGTCACTGTCTGCCTGGTGTTACTCTATCAGTAGCGCCGTGGCTACTGGAAAGGGTCGCCCTTACCTTGGTTAGTCCAGAACCAGCAAGAGACCAGGTGGTGCCTCAAGATTGACACACAATCACGGTAAGAAACATTCAGATCGTGATAAGAATATGATCGGTTAATGGAAAGCTTTCCAAAATAAAGTGGCAGCCATTTTGTTTAGACTACACTTTATATGTGTTCTATGTTAATCCAGGAAATACTTAATCTGAGTTTTGTTGTCCCTACAGCAACATATAAGGCCCTTCAAGACACTAAGTACTGGTTGGATAAGTATGTGTTGTAGGATTCTGTATATTTAAAAAACATTACGGAGTTCCTCAGTACTACCACGGTAGTACCTAGGAAGTACCTTGGTACCAAAAACAAAATTAAAAAACTATTTCAACATTTTTTATTACATTATTGATAATATAGGGTGGCTCATAAAAGGGGCTTAAGGTTGTTTCAATAAGACAATAAACTTAAGTATGTTGGATAAGCCAACATTTCAGGGTTGAAAGTAAAATATGTCATAGCTGGAGAAAGGGATTCAAACTCAATGATATACTGTAGTTTCACAAAATGTAATATTTAAATGATAAATATAGACCATTCTGTGATCTCTCAGAAATACAGAAACTGTCTTGTTTAGATGTCTGCATGTTTTTTCAGACTTAGCAGCACTTTGAGAAGACCTCTTCCACTTTTGTCTCTGACAAATGTTGGCCAATACAAAACGATTGCTGGGAAACATACACATACACATTAACTCGCAATATGTGTCCTTCATCTCTATTTCTAGCCTCACTATTGTTAAGTATTCAATATCATCGCCACCACAGCGGATGTTCATAACGTGCAGATGTTCAGATGCACTAAGTACAGAAAGTAGAGGGAGTAACTGATGCCATCTCAAACCTATTTTCCCAATCCAGGTAATGTCAACTCCTTCCAAACCTAAATTACCTTCCAGTAGGATATCTTAGCATGCTCTGTGGCCCAAATAATAAAACTATGGCCAACAACCAAAACCCGTATATTCTTGCATCTCCACTCACATACAAGAATAAGGAGTAGTCACACACAGACACTAATATATGCTGCTTTACATATTTGACTAGTAGGAAACATCTTAAGATTGACAGTTTTTGAAAGGTGGCTAATGATTGGGTAACATGTATTTTGTGCTACAAAAGAAGCACAATACTACAAAGTTATAGAATGATGTAGCTACGCAAACATGACTAGTGCAACAAAGATTCATATGTTCTACAAAGCCCTCTAAAACACACACCTCTGGTCACATCATAAGAAAAACAAATGCAGCACTACATAACATGGCGGTAAAAAATTAACGTACTGTATGATTGCCTTATGTGTCACACACTCATATTTAAACAGCCATTAAAATGACATACATATTTTAAATGATATGAGAGTGGAAAAGCAATTGAAAATTAGATAACACATACAATAAATACGTTTACTATTATGTGATTGGTGTATATTTGCAATTGGGCTAAAAACAAAACACACTGCTACCAAATAACCCTACTCACCATTGCCACTGTGGTGACTGTTGGGAAGAATACAACTGTACTACTTCTACTCACAATATTACAGTGAATTTGGATTACAAAGTTAATCAATTACACCAACAGCTTGCTTCTGAAAAGAGGGAAGTAGCTTTCTTTAATATTATTTTCACACTGAATTATTTCAATCATTGACAAGGTATTACCCACTCTATTAGATGAAAAAATACAACAACTAATTTGTTCTTTATTTTTTTTCTAACAGATCTACTTGCATTAAACAAAATGTTACAGAACAATACCTTGGAAAGAAAACATAGACATTGTGCAACCGAGGGAGAAAAAGATGCAAAAGACTGAAGAAGGATGACCACTCCTATTCAAAACTGCTGGTAAGAGTACAAAACAAATATGCGCTATTCAAAAAAGAGCACTTTAAATACTTATATAGTTAAAAAAGGTTCTGCAAAACAATTGCCACACAAACATTTAGGCACAGTTATGCATTGCAAACCAGTATGTGATACACATTCTAAAAAAAAAAAATTACTATTACAAGAAGAGACAGGATTAAGAATATTATGCAAAGCACTTCCAAAATTGTAACATCAAAAATCTCCTTCAAACACTTCCATTCGTAAGGATAAATATTGACAAATTGAAACACAAAATATATTTTCAGGAGATTGTCGATAAAGTGTAACTTTTTTTCATTTTTCTCATGAATCGTATGAAACATCTAGAGAGTTGAATTTCTACATATAAAATAGAGAATGTATGTGAAACTAACCTGAATGGATTCAGTTTATGTAACTTTTTTGAATGGAGATGGAAGCAGACATCAAGCACTGAGCCTTCCTTTAATGAGAGTTACCATCAACATTATAATTGTGTCCTGTCGGTCATAAATGAAGGCCAGTGTCATGATGTTCTACAAGGAAATATAATAGGAATAGAACAAAAAAAGAATAAAGAAAGATCTTTATGTAATGAAGATTTGTTTGACGAAAATAGCAGAAACCTGTTTATGAATGGAATTACACTTCTATTTGCAATGTTCATCTAATATCCAATTAAAAGGTAACAGCCATTGTAATGACATTTAGAAAATCATCACTTCTTAAACTACAGAACCACAGAACACAACTTCCGTTTTGGAGCTTTACTTACCAACAAGGCCATTCCTTAGCTTACCTCAGAAATCACTTGTGACACCGCAGTTCATCACATTACTATGCTTTCCATACATCATTCAACAGTTAGAAAGCTTGTGCGCTCTTTTTTTATACTTGGTGAAAATACTATCATTGTAGTCAGACAATTAATTTATTCCCTACTGCATTCTAATGCTGCACAAGTGAACATTGCAATGCACTGCAAACAATCTAAACACGTAGCTGGTCTTTCTGATAGTAATATTTGTCCAGAGGTTGTTTTGAGTCAGAATTAACCACAAAACACTTTAATATACTTCACTAATTTCTAAAGGAATATTGTGGAATTTAAAGACACATTTTCAGAAATACCTAATAAAGTCTGGATTTGTTGCAGAAGGCCTTTTATCAAAAACAAGTTAAAACGATTGCTCTTGTTGAGAAAAACGAAATGAGGGAAAAATAGCATGGAGAAATGTTATACTCTGTTTATGAAAGAGAAATATGATATTTGAGGGTATCAGGTAATTTGCAATTGCTGCGTAGGTAAACTAGACCATAACTGTAAACCTTCATTTGCAATTCACAACAATTTGGAGATTCATCCAATCCCATCAGAATTAAAGTAACTAAATATACACAAAAGCATTCTAATTCAAATTGGATATTCTTTTCAGACTATTGTTAGATTGCAACCTAAACCTGGAACTTTTCATGCCACATAAATTAGTACGTACACTAAAAGGAAAAGTGGTTTTACTTTCATTAGATTTCAAACAAAAAATATAAACACTTTTGGGTTACAAAGTAAAACAGAGGAACCTGTAATGGTTGCAGTCAATGGAGTACCTAAAAAGAGAGCAAAAATTGGCAACAACAAGTATTGAAAAATTTCTGAAAGCTATATCTTACCTTCAGAAAAAAAACATACACTACAAAGATTATGACATTTCACACTTACTGACTTCTAACTACTTATTTTTCGATGACGAAATTAAGAGTGAATAAATTGAATCAGATTAGTAGCAACAGGCAGATGAAATCTAGGAGCATTACACAATACACCAACTGCACTCAAGAGATGATGAATGATGCCTTAGAACTTTATGAGGGTGTGCCAAGTTTTCAGATCGGGTGCATTAGGTGCTTTCCAGTGCATAGCTATCAATCTTTTGTACATCACATATGCTAGGTCTGCAAACTTATGTAGGTGTCTATGTTTTTTTACTCTTGTCCTCAGCCCTATTAGGCAGGACTTGGGATCTGCTGCTAATGCGAGTCCTGTCAAATCCGTGATTTCTTTTACCACTCCATTCCATTCCTTTTGTACCTGAGGACACTCCCAGACCATGTGGTAAAAGTGTGCCAATGGAGCGTTACATCTAGGGCATGCCGGTTCCGTGTCGGGGAACATTTGCTTAATCCTTGCTGGAGATAAGTATGTTTGATGTGTGGAAATAAACTGTGTGTAGCGAAATCTAGGTTTTCTTAACACCCCCCGGGCGTGGTATAGAACTTTCGACCAGTCTTCTTGGGGAATCGGATCAGGTAGAACGGTGTTCCACCTGTCCCTAGCCCTCTCCTGATCAGCTTCAGGGGGCTTACTCAGGAGTTTATATAGGCTCGACACTACTTTTACTTGGGCATCATATTGCAGCATGTGATGTAATATAGGGGAAGTTTCTGGTTCTTGATCTCCTGCCACCCATGTTTTTTTGATTGAATGGCATATAGCATGATAAGCTAAAAATTGACCCGGGTTCACTGCTGTGAGGGCCTGTATAGCTTTGAATGTCATTAGTTTACCATCTTCAAAGCAGTCGCCCACTACTTGTATGCCCACTTCCGTCCACACCATAAGTGGGTGCGTCGCAGCCTCAGTCCACCCTGGGAGACGATCAAGGGGGATAAGCGGAGAGAAGGGGAGCGCCTTGCGTCCCTTTTGTACATAAAGAGGGGCTTATTAATGTCCAGGAAAAGACTTTAGAAGCCCAAGGCTATCCACATATATTCCCAACGGGAAAGGTGGACCGTATGATGATTGTCTTGTACAGATGTCTGCATCAGAGTACCAAGCAACTAGATTATATCAAATGGATCCACTTTTTCTGCAAGACATTTCTTATTTTTTCACCCTCCAGTATGAAAGTGAGCTTTCCATCACATCATATGCTGTTGCACATTATGCGTTCTAGCAAAGGGATTACCAATATGACAGCGCCCTATTTAATTGAAAAGTTTCACAACAAAGATGAGGATCTGGAATATAACTTGATCAACATTATGGCATGTCAGCAAGAAACAAATGAATATTGACATAGAGAATAAAAATGTACGCTCAAACATTTAATTCCACCTCTATGGTTTATTTCTTTAAGCTATGCAGAATACGCATGGCACAATTTGTATCAGTTTCTACTAGAAACATAATAATGTTGGTGATATTGATAGTAAAATTCATGCATAGTTATATTCTCTAGATCCTGGTTATGTTTGCAGATATTTCGACCACAAATTTCACTATATGCCTCAATACTTAACTAAGAAAAAATAATCCCCTGAGTGAGCTACTTGATTTCTTTAGGAGAAAAGAGTATCATCAAGAGGTTCACCACGTATTCCATCTCTTTTACAGATAATAGATGCACCAAAAGTTTG
This sequence comes from Pleurodeles waltl, assembly GCF_031143425.1. Lineage (NCBI taxonomy): Eukaryota > Metazoa > Chordata > Amphibia > Caudata > Salamandridae > Pleurodeles > Pleurodeles waltl. The sequence goes on from NC_090450.1 coordinate 704,080,943, forward strand.
CCTGTGATTCTGATGAGTCAGTTCCACATTTTATTAAACGTTATGTAACTTGCGATATACCAAACAAAGAACACGATCAGAATCTGTTTGAACAAGTATTACTCTACCAATCACATATATGTGGGAAATAATGCTTAAGTAAATATAACAAAACAAAACATTACCCTAAATGTTGCTTTGGATTTCCATGACCATTTCTACATAGAGGGAGAGTCAACAGTTTCATGTCATCTGTAAAACATGAAGTTACAGGAAAATCATCAAAAACACTTATATTTAAAGGAGATCACCAGGATCACAAGGCATCAATGACTACAACCCTTTAATTTTACAAAGGTGGGATGATAACATGGTTATATCATTTCTTGCATATAACTGTACAGCAGCTGCACGTTATGTTGCTTCCTACATTACTAACAGATGAAGGAAGTGTGGGTAGAAATAGTTGCAGAACAATCTTTAAATAAAAGATTAAACCAATTAAGCCTTAAAATGTTATCTCATAGAGAGGTCAGTAGCTGTGAAGCATTTGACCTTTTGAGTTCTTCAGGCTTATATGGTAAATCACAGGCAATTGTCTGGCTTAGCTTAAGACTGTCATCAGGACATTGAAAAGTTCTGAAAAGCTTACAAGAAATAGAGTAGCTGCTTTACAAACGACATTTCAAAACCAAATATGTTGGACACTTACAATCCAAACAGAAATTCTGTGTTAGAGAAACTATTACAATGGTCCTTATGACGAGTTCGCTGGACGGTTTAAACTGTCCACCGAACTTCCAACGGGGAGGTTGCTGCTATAGTGGCTACCTCCCCACCAGGCCCATTAAGAGATTCCTGCTAAGTCAGCGGGTGGAAACCTCGGTTTACGCCCACTGGCCTAGCAGCAAACAGACTACTGTATTGTCTCTGACTTGTAATCGAGCCGGTGGCAATGCTGTATGTTGCAAGGTGCACCAGCACCCTCACAGTGTTCACTACCTGTTCACATTCGCCCACCATTGTCACAAAAGCTAAAAATGTGCTAAATCAACAATGTACTAGCATATTGTTTCCAAACCTTCACTCACCTGCTGAAGTTATGTATTTTTGTCTATCCCAATCTCAACTTGTGGTTTGCCTAATGCCAACTCTTCAATAATGTGTTCAAATATATAATGCTATGCTACATCTGGAAAACCAAGAAGTTGTACATCTCCCTTGCAATTTGAGACTCATGTACGCAACATACCTATTAGCAAATCCTTCGCTGAACTTTTGAAAAATATGACGAAATCAGTTTCCCAAACACAGGATTGGAGAAAAATGTATTTCTGTGTAAAAACTGTTGCGTTATTTCACATCTGAATTTACATGTAGAACAGGGACTGGTAAATGGAGCAATGGGATTTGTTGTGGACTTTATCATATTTCCAAATATGAAGACATTGAATTTATTGTGGTAAAAATTTGACTAAATGAAGATCAAGAAAAAAATCACGATATATGACAAGATTCTTAGTTATCATAGATGTATATATTTGAAGAAAGTAGCTTCTCCATTATTTGGCTTGCGTTGTTACAGTACACAAATCACAAGGGCAAAGCTTAGATTATGCAGTTAATAGCATTGGATCTACAACCTTCAAAGAGGGTATTGCAAATGTTGCTCTTTCTCGCATTAAAAAAGTAGCAGGACTACATATATTAAATTAAGATGACACAAGAATTAATGCAATACCTGTGTGTGTGAATACAATTGTTTTCCCAACACATGAGCACATTATCTTGGTGAATATCCAGTTTTACAAAACCAAGACAATCTTTCAAAAGAAAAATAATATCACCCTACAATTATGAATGAGGGTTAGAGGAACCAAAATAGAAAAAAGAAAAGCTTAAACATATATATATCCAGTAATGGATATCAGTTTCGAAATCAAAATGGAGTGAATTGCTATATAAATGTCATTATTACTTTGCCTCTGCACCTACCATTGCTGAAACAGCAACATGTACATCAACCTTTCTGCGAATGTTTGCCAAATCTCTATGAACAAATTACATAACACAGCCAAATGTGCCACAGGTTGATTTAGCAGTATGGTAGATACATGCAGAGGTAGTGTTTACTTTTCTGTCAGTCAACAGCAAGACTATCAGGAATTATGTATGGCTGGTCAAGAAATAATAACAAACAGAACTCAACCACCGTCTGACCTATTTAGTGTAAGTTATTTTGGGAATGTGAATGCTTATGTTGCCTCCCTTCAAGCTCAAGTAGTACACAATTTGAAAGAGTTGTGTATATACCCATAACTGATTGTAAATCGGCTCCATTTCAAAATTTAATATTTCGAGCTGCGCAACCACATTTTGGCCAAACTGTAAGTCAAAGTTGGTTTCTACACTTCAGTTAACAATGGTAAACAATTTGAATTTTGATGATTCTTAGATGTAGTGTGAATAACAGAAAAATCAATACCTCTATTTCTAACTACTACTGCTGGTATTATTTTTGATCATGGACAGACAACTACATCAGGACACAAAACTGTCTGCTTAAAGAATGCAACAGGATGGACAGAATTTGATGATACCACTCTTACTTTTAAGTACAGCTGCCAAACAATTTGCAAAATTATCTGTTATTTGTACATCCAAACTTATACGTTGTAATTTTACCATTATAATCGAAATTGAAAGATTGAGTTCAACTTCCAAAATTCACTAGGAATGTCACTATTTGGCCTCGCATGGTTAATGATATTTGAAGAACAACTACTGTGGATAATCTTGTTTGTTCCTTCTTTCATATATTGAAATAGCCAGGTAGATATCTCTACAGTTGGGTATGCACAGCATTTATGGGTTTTTTCCCAATCCAATTGATTTGTTCTAAATGACGATATACTTGTGTAACAATAAAGTTGCTTTTTTTCTGAGAAACATATAAAATGTAAAACTAAAATTGGATTAAAATGTATTTCTGTTTACCAAATAAATTCAGATTTCACTGTGCAGCCAGGTTTTAAAGTTGCTATTTTTCATCAAACACATTTGAGCATTTATTATAAGCTATGTTGAATAATGTGAGATGATTCTTACGTATACATAACTGCTTACACAAACATTTGAAAAACTGTATTACAGTTATCAACAGTTTTTCAAACAGACCTCAATAAACAGTATCTCACTTGATTAACCCCAATAACTCATCACACACCTACAAAACATCAATCAGCACAACACTCCACTCCACTATATGCCACACCACTCAACTGCACTTTGCATATCTCGTTCCCCTTGCACTTGCCTGTCATCTGTGTAGAATGTTTATTTATATGTTGATGTTAGCTGTAGAAAAAAATAGTTAATATGAACGCAAGCTCTTTATTATTTGAGGTAGTTGTTAAAAGAACCTTCTTTTGTTGATTTTTTATTTTTTTCTCTATTTTTTTTCTCCATGAGTTCAGCAGGATCAGCAGGAACAAAACAAGGAGAACAGTATACAAGAATGAAAAGAAAGGAGGGGAAAAATAAAAGGTAAGGATTTTGGGGAGGACATTGGTGCGCTATCACCAGTTGCAAGTAGATATTCAAATCCTTCTCTCCAGAAACTATAATGGTGTGGCAAGTAGACAGTATGGGGCGTATTTATACTTTCTTTATGCTGAATTAGTGTAATTTTTTACACAAATTCAGCAAACTTTTTCTTTAATATTCATATTTTGATGCTAGACCAGTCTAGCGTCAAAATATTAGAGTTAAAGTCATTTTTGGGATGCGTGAAACCACCTTGCATCAATGAGATGCAAGGTAGGCGTTCCCATCCAAAAAATGATTCGAAGCCCCCAGCGCCTTATTTATCCTCTTGTGGAAAAAAGATGCATGGGGGAGGCAGACCTAAATAATGGTGCTAAGCATGCTTAGCGCCATTATTTAATGCCTGGGTCAGGGCAGGCGTTAAGGGACCTGTGGACCCATTTTCATGGTCACACACAAGGGAAAGAGCCCACAGATGCCCACCCAAGCCCCATGAACACCCCCACCCTCACCAGAGGGACACCAGAGGATAGGACCCCATCCCAGGTAAGCAGGGTAAGTATAGGTACGTTTTTTTGTTTTAATTAAGTGCCACTGGGGGCCCTGAAATGCCCCCCCCGCATGGCACTGTGTGCAATGGCCATGCCCAGTGGACATTTGTCTCCTGTGCTGGCCATTGGGGTGGTGGGCATGACTTTTGTCTTTTGTAAGACCGGAGTCATGTGGTATGGATAATTTTGCATCAGGAAATGACACTAGGCTGGTTAAAGGCATTTTTTTGCCTCTAACCAGCCTAGCGTCATTTTTTGGTGCAAAACCCCCTTCCCTCATACCGCCACCCCACCCGGCTAACGTCATTTTCTCAGATGCTAGTCAACTCTTTGCACCGGCTTGCGGGATTCCATAATTTGGTGCCCAGCTGGCGCTCTGGAATGAAGCAAGCAGTTGTGGGTCAAAAAGTATAACTATGGGCCTATCTGTCTGTACAGCATTATTGGTCGCAGATCAGTCGATCCTATCAAGGGAGTTGAGCTGGGATAATGAAACCAGGAGTGAGTAGCGATGATGCAGTCAATGGAATGGGTGGAGATGGGGATGCTCCAGAGGTTGAAGGAGTTGCAGACTCTGAACCTGTGGCTGCAGACGATAGTCCTGCAACCATCTCATCCGAATTTTGCTCTCTCCTCTCGGCATGTGGAAACCTTCTTTTGTGGATGGACTGCAGGTGCTTTTGCATCTCTGACATTCCAAACTTAATATTGTTGGCACGTTCCCTTGGAATTAACCTTTTGCCGAAGGATACCAGTAACCAAGGGTGCATTGGACTGCTTATCGCTGCTGGTATAGTAAATAAGTGCCATATCATAGATTCCTATAGCTTTTTCCTCCTCCCATCCTCCTGCTCTTTCCCCAACCGTTTGTGCTTCTGTTCTTCATCCTGCTCCTGTAGGTTACGTCCTTCATAAGTAGCCATTACATTCAGAAGTAGTGCTGGGAACTTGAAAACGTCCAGACATTGAAGCAATTTACCACTTCCAGTTCTCAAACCAAATGATCACAAAGGGCTGTAAACTTCCTCTTTGATATAACTGACTGCTTTTAGCCAATCAGATTTTATTTTCATAAATTGAAAAGTAATGCGGTACTACCGGGATAGTACCTAGAAAGTACTATGGTACCAGCGATATTAAAAAAAAAATGTAAACTTTTCTTTCACTAATACATGTCATTGCAACTACATTCTAAGCAAAAGCACTATGTTTTAACAAAGTACAATCACATTAAATTTGCATAAAAAAAAAACAAAAGCCCAATAAACAATTACCCAAACTATCAATTGCTCCTTCTCCATATACAGCTTTCATAATACATTACTTAGGACACATGATATTGTTGCTTTGATATCAATAATAATACTACCATTTTAAATTCCAGTCTTTGCCTGTGAGCAGTGCATGCAGTAGGAGCAAGTTATAGTCATAGGTAATTGTTTAGATTAAATTAAAACAGCTTTTATTTAGGTGGAGTACTTATAATGTTGAAAAACAGATGCAGATGTGTGAAATGTATGGAATAACTATAGCTGTCCGGTTTTCATTGTTTGCTTAGTTTAATGTTTTTGTTTATGTGAGAAATTATAAATGTTTCCCTAACTATAACTGTGTGTTAACTTTGGCTTTTTCATTGAATGTTTATATAGAGGCTGTGGTTCATTTTTGCTCTAGATTCCTTTGAGTTTTTGCCACAAAAGACTGCCACTGCTCGAGTGGTGATAAACGATGCGTTTGTCACAATGGTGTTTGTGGGTGCTATGTCTGCTCTGGAGTACGACTGCTATATTCACTCCCAGTCCACCCAGAATCGAACTGCATAGTAGAACGTGGTACCAGTAAATTTAAACAAGCTTTGACCGCTTAAATAGTGAATACAGAATTGTCCTGGCTCTTAGGCTTCATGAGGTTCAGGCAACACTAAATAATGTACCTAGAGGAGAATTAGATGGTCACACCTCCTACAAATTACTTTTTGGAGTATCAATTTTCATGCCTGATCTTGATGTCCCTGGAAAGTTTGTGGTGTTGAAAGTATCTGATGCAGCCTCCTGCTTGAATCGTTTACAGACAGTTCAAAAAACTAGAACTACATTCTACAATTGGAAGAACTCTTACTGCCACCAACGATGATAAAGTTACAAAGGTGCTGACAGGTGTCTCCCCCAAGTGGAGAGGTTGTTCTGCAAAAAATCTATGAGAAGCAAGTTTATGGAGCGTCGTAGAAAGCACTCAGACCATAAATTTGGTGTCACTTCATGGTGCAAAGTAAAACTGGAAGATGTTGCTCAGTCACATCAAAAGGAGAATGTGGCCGATTCTGTTCAGCCTAGCACCCCCTCATCTCCCTGCCAATCAACACCAAGGTGCCTCCGTAGTAGATCAACACATCTGCTTTCCCTACTCCGAATGAACTGCCGCAAGAGGACTATAGCCACCTTGAAATCTTCAACCCCATTCCGGAAATTGATCAGCCTACTCTATCTCCAGCTTTACACTATGTGCCATGTTCAGTGAGTGAACCTAATGCATGCAATGCAATGTTAACAATTGCAACCTTTCCAACGATTGTTTATGATGACCCACTGACAACCCTCCTCAGTTTAAATTGTACTTCTTCAAGAAGTTTTCTTTAAAACAAAAAAAAAAAAAGTAAAGTTATTTATTTTTCCATCAAAACATAACATGTTGCTTGAATACGCCATTAAAAAAAGAAATACATTGGAGTGGTACTGCCACCTGTCAATATTAACAGCCGGGCAATTCAATACAAACAGTTTCATGGAGACCTTATGTGCCTGCCAGTCTTTCATCACATGTTGATGACTACATAGTACATGGAAACACATACTCCCCATCCCCTTCAGTGAGGCTGTAATATGGCCTCCCAGGGTTCCATATCTTACAAAACGTATTTGGACAACTGCTGGCTTTGTATGTTATCCTTTCAGCCACCATGTATAAGTCCATTCTCATTTTCCATTCTCGAAGGGTTGGCATCTCTGGGGCTGCCCAAATATTTATGTATATCTCTTTTAGCCATTATGAGGCCATGGTTGCTAAAAAGGAGTTTGGGTCTCCGGACATCGGTCGGAAGCCCCAGTAATGAGTATTTTGTATCAACAAGAATGTCATCCCCTAATTCTGTATTCAGTTTCTCTCAATATCACAGACCAATAGGATTGTATGGGAGGACATTCCCAGAGTGTATGAAAGAATGAGCCCTTAACCGCCCCACACCTGAGGCAGGCCAGATACTCTGTCCTTCTGAACCTGTGCAGGCTAGCCCTATCGTATTACGTCCTATGCAAAATTTTGAATTGTATTAACCGTAGCCTAGATATAATTTCCACTTGCCGTGGGTGCATCAGGGCTGCTACCCAGTCTGGGCCATCCAGCTCTCATAGATCCCTTTCCCATCGCTCCCACACTTTTTAAAGTGAATTGGGGATGTTATTATTTGCTGTTTTATATGTCCAGGAGAGGGCTTGTCCCATCAGCTTTACCTGGAGCAACCTCCCCTCAAGTGGCGCCCACTCTGGGATTGTCACTGGGCGTTGTCTCTCCACCTGCCAGGCGTGTTTGAGCTCATGTATTCATAGTGTTGTGTGTTGATGAGCTGGTAATCACTTTGTAGAGAGATGAATGGCAGTAAGCCCCTCTCTTCGATTAAATCACCTATCCTGGAGATGCCAATTATATCCCATGCCTTGAAGCCCTTCAGTTTCTCAATTTCAGTCAGAGGTGCTCCCATCCAAAGTGGGGTTTCTTGAGTCAGTTGTCTATTCCATCTTATGCAGTTCCCCACCCCTTTCCATGCGTATATTATCACTTGTATAGCTGCCAGTAACCTCCCCATCCCTAACCCTCTGTATAGAAAGTGTAAATATGAATGTTGGTGGAGTTAGCTTCACTCCAGTAAGTATGTGGGATGATCCCTTGATGCGTGTCCCCAGTCATTGATCACTATCGGGTGAATTGCCCAGCAATAAGCCCTTACATCTGGGAGGACTATTCTCCCATCATATTGATTACATTGAAGTGTTTATAATGCAATTCTCGGGTGGCCCCTGCTTCATAACAGGTTCCGGACTTCTCCATCTATTCTAATGAAGATTTCCTCCAGGATTTCTAGGTAGGATTACCATTTTGAACTCGCCTGCCCATGCAAGTAAGGACAGTGCCAGGTGCTTCCACCTCTCTATGTCACCACAGAGTTCCACCAAAACCCTCCTAATATTGTGGTCAAGGTTCTGTTCTCTGTCAAGTGTCACGTATATCGCAAGACATTTGAACCCCTCCTTAGCTATATGTAGGTTTTTGAGGAAGATCCATCCGAGCCAGATCTCCCCCGCTAATTATAGGGATAACGTATCCCACTTTATTACATAGCCTTAGTGGGCTCTATACCTCTCAAAAATACATATTCCAGGCAGTGTCTCCCTTGGGTGGCTGATGTACAGAAGGATGTCTGCGTATAATTACATTTTTTCATCTCTCCTTCCCTTTCCCGTATGTGGAAGCCTGCGATATCTGGGTGTGCCTGACCTATTCATGCCAGGTGTTCCAGCATGAGGGTGAATAGCAGAAGGGACAGAGGGCATCCCTGTCATGTCCCCCTTTCAATTGGGAACCCTGCTGACATTATTCCGTTCACCTGGACTGTGGCAACTGTGTTGTTATGCAGTAGCTTTAGCCATTCCTGAAATTTGGGTTAGAACCCAAACTTTCTCAGGACTTTTGACAGGAAGGGGCAGTGGACGCATCAAATGCTTGTTCAGCATCCAAGGAAAATAGCATATGTACAAGAAATTTTCTTCTGTGAGTATTACTCTGATACAGATTTTGAAAAAAATAGAACAACCATCCCGTCTCCAGTCAATCAACTCTACAGCTAGCTTCTTGCTTGCTGCTGGTTTTGTGTCAGATATAATTTTCGCCATGGTCATACATCTATATTTCTACTGGAGCCTTAACCATTTTAATGAGGATTACAATTTTGGTCATCATTTTGCTTTTGTTGCAGGAGAACTACATTACCTATAAAAAAACTGGTAATTTCCCGAGGTTCAGGAACTGCAGCTGAATTCTTCTTTGGTTCTAGCATGAGAGGATTATGATGCTGTACTGGGCAGTATGGCGTGAGAAAGAATTTGTTTTCAGATCATGGGGCCAACAGAAATTATTCAAGTTCCTTTTATAAAAATATTCCTTAATGATATTATAATTATTGGCCCTTTGGAAATTCATGGGACATAAATGATGTCAAACAGTTAATACTATGTTCATATGCCTACCCCATATTTAAATGCAGAAATTCATCAGAATCTCTTTTATTTTCACCATTGTGGACATCAGAAAATTCATAGATCAAACATCCCCTGAGAAATAAATAATTACACACAGTGAGAGTGTTGTTTGGAACCAACCCATAAACAATCCTAAAAGTTTTCAAAACACATTTCCTAATTTTAATAGTGATGCCAAATCTGACCCATCTGCCTTATCAAGAATCAGAAAAACACAAAAAATCCTGATCACCAATCTCACATTTTTATTTTCTTCACAATTCACTGACTCATTTGCAGAACAGAGTTATGCATACAGGAAAGGAAATATAAATGGAAAATGTGTGTGGGAAACCAAAGTTTGGCAGTCAAGGGCCTAGACACTTTGTTTAGAGCATGCATGATTCGCAGAGAAACTATGGGCCAGATTTATAAGGCCCTAGCGCCACTTAGCCCCACACTAGTGTCATTTTTTACGCTAATGTGGCATTAAGGAGCCCATTCGCCTTCACCATATTTACAAAGTGGTGCAATGCATGTATTGCGCCACTTTGCGACTCCTTGCACCACATTATGCCTGCGCCAGGCAAAATGTATGCAGAGGGGACGTTCCAGCGGTGGGAGGCCTGTAAAAATGGTGCAGTGAAATTTACAACATTTCACTGCGCCATTTTTAGCGCCATGTTTAACACCTGCACAGAGGAGGCAATAAAATTATGCACCCATTACTTTCAATGGGCTTCCCTTTACTTTGCAGGATTAGCGGCATAAATAATACCACAATAGTTAATAAATTATGACGCTATTGTCCTAACGTGCGCCATCATGCACTGTATTGTAAATACAGCACTATCATGGTGTTGTTAGGTGCCGGTAGGGGAACGCAAGAAAAGTGGCGGATCACAGCTGATGTGCCACTCTTGTAAATCTGGTCCTATATTTGTAAACTAAATCATAGAGCAAATAACATGCATGAACTTTGCATCTGTTAGAGATTAAAAAACACTGTCCATTGCAAAATTGAATTTAACACATTTCTGAGGTTGTATATATAAATGGAGCATTACTGATAGTGAACCTACTCAAATGAAACAAAATGGAACATCATTTTAACTGTATTTAACTCAGATAGAAGAGTTCTATGGCCAATAGATACTGATCTGTACATGAACAAGTTCTTTCCAAGGTTGCTGGTTCATCAGCAAATAGACTTGCCCTGCGATATGTGAAAATAAACAATTTATACCCATCTTGATATATGCTAATATTAAAGAGGAGCAAACCTATTCTGAAAAAGAAGCTGCTGAAAGAATTAGAGAAACTGGAAAAAAACGTAATTCAAACTACATTTATAATAATTGACTGTGGTTTCCAAACACTTTTACAACAGGGGCTGCCTCAGATGCGAGCAGTAACTATTGTATATTGGTATTGTAGTTTCTCAAGATGAATAAAGTACCCTTGCAGCTCCAGTGCAATCCATCTTTATTTGGTTTTATGGACAAAAAAAACATAAAAGATTATAAAGGTAGATATAATTGCATGTTAAAATAAAACAAAAACCTTAATGTACCATTCCACACATCCTAGGGTTCATTGCACTACTCTGTATTGCAGCACAATACTTTATATGAAATTTACACCTACAAATAAAGTGCATCACAGTACTTTATATAAAATGTACACCTACAAGTTAAGTGCATGGTGCTTACAGAAAAGGTCCATCACAAAAGGAAAAAGCATTAAACAAGCCCAGATAATTGAAACCAATGATGTGGTTCAATTACATACGAAGAAAACAGGTAAATAATTGCTAGCCACAATTCTTCATTAAACAAAGCATTGAGAATGGAGCACAGTGCAAGCTGTCAAAAGCAAGCCAAGTGTCAAGTTTATCATAAATTGGTATAATTTACCAACCATGTTTCTCAGCCTTACTGCAGCTTATAAAGATCTGTATATCATTATACAAACAAGCTGCAGTAATTGAAGGTGCAGCAAGGCTGGTCTACATTACTTTATTTTAAGAGATCCCAGCAGGGGAAGTAAAACACATTTCCTAGATGCCATGTTAGGCTTACAAAACAGAACAAAATGCAACATAGATTTAGTAGATTCTGAGTCACAAGGGCACAGGATGAAGTCTGAATCTCTAAATGCATATTTAGAATAGGAAACCAAAAGATGGACCATATTGCGATGAAACCTGATCAAATATATCCTATGTCGGGATTAGAAATAAAACACAAGTATGGTTCCATGGAAATTGTGGTCGATAAAAGATGGTGGCTAGCCCCGACCTCTTACGATTTTCAAGATCTTCTCTTTTTCTGATCTCCCCAATAAGCAAGTTGTTCCTTAATATAGTTTAACAGTGGGATTTCAGTGGTATTGTCATGCCTTAAACAATGTGAAATCACTAGTCGATTGAGATTTGTTTCCCTTTTTGACCAGCTAGAGATCCATAGCTATCTTAACAAGATCCTCAACGTACAAGACACCCAGTTGTATGTGGCATATAAGCGTTGGGGCACTAGTTGGAGCTGACAATTATATTGTCAGAAACATATTTTACTGACCTGGATGGGAGTTACATCACAGGTTACTGAACTGTTTGTACTATAATTGACCACAGGTATACACCATGTATTTTTGAATATTAATCACTACATCCAAAGGTTAAGAGCCCAGTTTTGCTGGGAACTTAAACGTTGCGAATATGGACTGTTCAAATTGAGACTTTTTATTTTCACAAGGTGTGATCAAGTGCCTTTTATCAAATGGTACCCTCAAACATGTGAAAGTCGGTATGCATAAAGGGCTGGTCTTTTTGATAAAGTGCTATTGTAACTGTCTGTTCAACTGTCCCCAGACCATGGCATATGATTTAGATACATTGGTGGACAGATCTAATTGGACCATTAACAATGTAACTTTGACCAAGAGCTTCTGGACAGTAAGACACAGGCATCAGCATATAATAACACTGTACATTACATATTCCCCACTTGGGGTGTATCAGCCTCTACTTTTATTAAATCTGATTCTAGCTTATTTATGTACATGGTCAAAAAAGCGGGCAAATACACATCCTTGTCTAACCTCCCCCCCTTAATATCCTTAATATTAATAGAGTACATTCTCCATTGGGGCCATATCTGACACTAGCTGCAACATCACAGTGAGGGTGTCTGAGGATATGTACAATGTGAGGCACAACTCCCACAGCTAGCATCCTATCCCATAACTTAAAACGATTCATACAGTTGAGAGCAGAACTCAGGTCCATGAAGGCTAGATGGACACAATCCTTAGTCACCCTGGTGTATTCATTAATTATACGGTAAAGATTTAGGCATTGATCAATAGTGCCAAATCCCTCTCTAAACATGAATTAAGCCCCAGATAAAATTGATTTTTCTGTAGCTATAGCCTCTAAGCGGTCTAGCTAAACTATGCCCCGCACCTTCGCTGTGGAATCAATGTGGGATATTAGTCAGTAGCATCTGGGGTCTGATCTATCCCCTTTTAAAAGATGCAGACAGTAATCAAGTTTGACCAGGATTTCAAGGGTCCTATACTGGCAGCAGTCCTCTGTACTTTTATCATTAAAGGTGCCCATAGGTTCATGTTTTCCTCAAAAAGATCTAAAGGGTCCCTGTCCTGTCCCTGTGCTTTATTCCTAGGACCACCATTGATTGTGGCTGTTACCTCTTTCACAATAAATACTAATATGTCTGTGGTACCAATATCATCTTCATTCAGGTACACATCTAAAGCCCTGTCTCTCGTGGAACAATCATACACCTTGGAGAAGTGGTCAGTCCATAATTGGGGGGGAGGGTGATGTGGTTGTGTCTGTATTAGCATTTAGACTTTCTAAAATAAGGAGCATTTACTGTTTTCCAGAGGAGGCATACATCGTTTGTATTACTAACCTTCTTTCAGGCTTCTTACCTAATAACACGTTTCTTGCCTTGATTGTCTGCTAATACTGATCTCCACATAACTTAATTTCCTCCACCACCCAATGGGATTTTTCGAGGGGACACATTCATTTCCGATGAGCAGTAGACAGGCCCCATTGAACCACTTTCCAGTGGGAGGCTTCCTTGACAATACGGCAACGCCATCAGCTCGGTTTCAGATCTACAAATTGCACTAAATAATCTGAGCAATTGAGTCGGATCACCCCTCTTTCACTGAACAGACCATAACCTCCTCCATTTTCATTCCCACCAGCTGCAACAGTAAATAATCAAAATCAATGTTGACCCATTTTCACAAGATTTCCTTATTCCTGTGAGCCTCTATTAGGTGAGTAAATCAGTTACACTGACGTAAGGTGTTGTTCAATGTCAGAGAGATGGCCAAAGGATTATGGACATTTAAACTATTCTGGATAATAGTAAAATTGGAAAACTGGTGACCCAGAGATTTTGAAACAATAATATAATCAATCATACTTCCTTTGCCTCTCCCAGTAAATGTAACATGTTTGCTACCAGAAGCCGGCATAAAATCCAATGACAGAGCTAGATTATCAGTCAGTCAATCGATCAGGTATTTATAAAGCATGGCAAAAGCATCTGGCTGGCCTCAAGGGGCTGTGGGGAGGATGCAGATCAGTGGAAGAGCCAGGTCCTGAGACCCCTCCTGAACTGGATCAGCGAGTGGCGATTGCCCCTTGTGGAGAGGTATTGTGTTCCAGGTCAGCCTCGAGGTAGGAGAAAGATCTTCCTCCAGCTGAGTTGCAGATCCTAGGGGTGAAGATGAATGCCAGCTGGGTGGAGCCGAGCTGTCAGTTTGGAGTCTAGAAGTAGAAGTGGTGATTGAGGTAGGGAGGTCCGATGTTGTGTAGGGCGTTGTATGCATGAGTGAGGAGCTTGAAGGTGATTCTTTAATTGACTGGTAGCCAATGGAGGTCTCTCAGGTGTGCGGTGATGTGGTTGTGGCGGGGAACGTCCAGGATGAGTCTGGCTGCAGCATTCTGGTGTCTTTGGAGCTTTGTTTGGAGTTCCTTGGTGATGCCAACATAGAGTGTGTTGCCGTAGTCGGGTTTGCCTCTGACGAGTGCCTGAGTGACTATACTTCTTGCTTCAATGGGGATCCATTTGAAGATCTTTTGGAGCAGACAAAGCGTGTGGAAGTATGATGATGTGATGGTGTTGACTTGGTGGGCCATTGAGAGAGAGGAGTCGAGGAAAATGCTGAGATTGCCTGCATGATCAGTGGGTGAGGGGGAGCCCCGGGGGCTGGGGGCCACCAGGAGTCGTCCTAGGTGGAGAGAGAAGAGCCCAAGATGAGGACTTCAGTCTTGTCGGAATTGAGCTTGAAGCAGTTGTCTTTTATCGAGGCAGCAACTGCCTTCAGTCTGTTATGGAAGTTGTAATTGCCCATTGTTGGTTTGTCGGTGAGGGAGAGAATCAGCTGGGTGTCATCAGCATAGGAGACGATGTTTAGACCATGGTGTCTGATGATGTTAGCGAGCGGGGTCATGTAGATATTGAAGAGGGTGGGGCTCAGGGAACAGTTGTGGTGCAGAGGGTAGTGTGGGTGACGGTGTCAAAGCCAGCGGAGAGGGCCAGGAGGATGAGAGCTGCTGTTTCGCCTCTGTTGAGGAGAGTGTGGATGTCATCTGTGGCTGCGAGGGGTGCGGTCTGGGTACTGTGGTTGCTCCTGAATCCGGATTGGGAGGGGTCAAGGATGTGGATGGTCTGTATGAATTTGGTGGGCTGAAAGTTGATGGCCTTTTCAATGACTCTGGCTCAGTGGAGCAGTGAGATGGGTCTGTAGTTTTTCAGGTCTGTTGGGTCGGCGAGGGTATCTTCAATAGAGGGTTGATCTCTGTGTGTTTCTAGTCTTCCAGGAAGGTGGCAGCCTCAATGGAGCAGTTGATTTTGCGGCACAGTTTGGGGTGATGGTGGCGCCAGCTCAGTTGAAGATGTGGTGGGGGCAGGCGACCAAGGGTGTCCTGGAGTGTATTGATTTCATGATCTAGACGGTTTCCTGGGAGTTGAGTTGGGTCCAGTAGTGCAAGGTTGGCGGTGCAGTAGGGTGTTTGGGCGCGGTGGTAGTGGGCGAGTTGGGTGGGTCTCGGTGGTGAATCTGTCATAGATGTCCTGTATCTTGTGGTGGAAGAAAGTGGCGAGGTTGTTGCAGAGGTCTTGGGAGGGAGGGATGTCTGTGGTGTCCATGCTGGGTTTGGTGAATTCTCTGACTGTGGTGAACACTTCCTTGCTGTTGAGGGTATTGGCATTTATGCATTCCTGAATGGATGATTTTCTTGCTGTTCTGATGAGAAGGTGGTGTGTGGTGACAGTGATTTTGAATGCTTTGTTGTCTGCCGTATTCTTGCTGCTTCTTCTCTTTCTCTCAAGTCGTCTACAGGTGCACTTGGATTCTTGGAGTTCGGGAGAACTAGTTGGTTTTCTTGTGGTGTTGATTGTTGGAGGATTTCCGGAGTATTGGTGCATTCGAGATCCATTGGTGGAAGTTAGGGGCTGAGGCGTTGACGTCTGTGGTGTCCGGTGTGTGGGCCGTGGGGGGCGGCTTCGGTGAGTTGGGCTTCGGATAGCTTGCTCCAGTTTCTGCCAGGGTGGCGGTGGGCATGGTGGTGTTCGGTGTTCTTGTTGAAGGTGAAATGGACACAGTGGTGGTTGGTCCAGTGTAGTTCGAAGGTGTGTGACAGAGATGATATTGTCGGGGGAGCATGGGGTCAAGGGTGTGTCCTGAGTGGGTAGGGGAGTTGACCATTGAGGGTGATGAGTTTCTATAGTAGGGATGGGGTATTCTGTTAGCTGAGGTTGCCCAGGTGGAAATTGAGTTTGCAGAGGAGGATGTAATCTGTTGAAGTGAGGGTGTGGGGTGTGATGAAGTCAGCTATAGAGTTGCTGAATGGAGGGCAGGGTCCGGGGGTCTGTAGATGCGCTGACGTCATTAGAGGCCTAACCCACTGTGCTGGAAGATCGGAGGAGAAATGCAAAAGCTTTTCTCCTCTGATCACGTGGTGGGAGCAAGAGAGGCATGAAAAGAGAGGAAAGGCCTTTCTTCTCCTTTCATGTCTCTCTCAGCATTTCTGCTGCCCGATTGCGATGGGAGAGGTCAGAAACCATTAGGCATTGGTTCCAAGCGGTCCAAGGAGAGGACGGCATAGGCGCACGGCGAGCGCCCCCTTTGATGTATGTTTGACTATAACGGGACACTCCCCCTCCTGGATACCAGAGGCCAGTAGCCTCTAGGAAAGGGCCGCCTCAAGGTAACTCCTTGGGTAAGGTAGACCTTTTACTTCACACTCTTTGACCTTTACATAGAGTAATTTTCCTCCAACGTGAGACTTAGGGATCCTAGGCCCTGACGAATGCCCCGAGACCTTTATTGGCTCTCTTTTGAGGGCAGAAACATGTTGGCTATTGTTTGATAGTTAGGTGACCCTGTGAGTCCTTGTCCTCACAGAGGTGTCCCAACCCCTGTTTTAACCACACCAATCAGACACCACCATTAAATTTGTCACTCCTTACAGGTGTCTGCTTAGGTGTTTTTAATTTTTTTCATTAGATTAGCTGGATCCCGATCTTTCCAGAAACAAGTTTATTTACGCACTCCCTCCTGTTCCTTTAACAGTGAGGTTGAGTCCGCCCAGGTGGCACTGTCCTACCTGGGTGGGTCTAGGTGGTCAAATGATGAAGCATGACACTATATAGTGTGTGAGACCACCTAGTCCGTAAAAGGAACTCCCCCCGGTTTCTCTCCCCGCCCACGCACTCTGCAGTTACTTACTGACATTTCACTGACGTTACCTTTCCAAATAGGAACACGTACAACCTAGGGCAACGATTGTGCCCGCGACGTCTTCTCTAGAGAACCCCGTACTTTCTTCTGTGCTTTTAGAAACCATTAGGCGCCTGGGATTTTTTGTTTTTGTTTATCTTACAAGGGGAGTGACCCCTTAGACAAAAGTCGCTCCCCTGGCGGTCAAATTATTTTTAGGCCATTTCTTCCCCCCTTGGGGGCAGATCGCCCTATTTTTATTAGGCCAATCTGCACCCCAAGGGGGGCAGAAACTACTAGACCCCAAGGATTTTTTTTTCTGTCAATTTCATGCAAGGCGATCGACTCCTTAGGCAACGGTTGCTCCCCTGGGGGAGCAAATTTTTTTTAGGCCCCTTGGGGGCACATCAGCCTATTGTAATTAGGCCGATCTGCCCACGGGGGCAGAAACCTCTAGGAAGCAGGGATCATTTTATTTATTTTTTGTTTTCTTTTTTTAGACATGGGGAGCGACCTCTGAGCAAAGGGTTGCTCCCCTGGGGGGAAAAGTCTTTCTCTTCCAGGGGATCCTCATCAATAGTCATAAACATTGAATATTCCCGCCCTTGTGCGGGGACCCCGGAGCATATATAAAATATATATACATTATACATGTGTAACAAACAGTCATGCAGGCTATCATGTTAAAAACAGGCTAAAATGCTTTATTTCTATGAAGTTTTTTTTTTTATTTTTTTTTTAAATACTACAATAGAGCATAAATAAGTACCCAAGCTCCTATAACTAGACTTGGGGAAGTAAGCAGTAGCAAACTCTAGTGAAAAAATAGAGAAAACTGCATTGAAAAACAATGAAGCATTCTTAGCCAATAGGCTGCATGTAGGTTAACACAGGAGAACCATAAAAACTTTGGCACTGTGCCTTTAAGACCCTGAGCACCTCCAGTATCCCACCATGCCTCGGGGTGAAGGAAAGGTGACAGTTGGTTCACAGTTAGGTCAGTTCTTTTTTCCGGCTTCTTCTGAGAGGATCCTGGAGCATTGAGCTCTCAGTTTTTCTGAGTTTTCCTCAGAAAAATTCTTTAAAAAAGCGTTTTTTCACTTTTCACTCGACAAGTAACATCTTTGTCTGAGCTAGGAAGGTTTTTTCTGACAGAAAAATGCCATCTCTTTTTGTCAAATGCCCTGCTTGTGGGAAGAAGAAGGCCCAGTCAGATCCCCACTCTCTGTGCATAGTGTGCCTGCCTCAGAGTCACTGCCCTGACACTTGTAAGTACTGTAAGAACATGTCTAGGAGGACTCTGAAAGACAGAGAGAAGATCAGACTTCATGGGCTTCAGGAGAGGAAAAGAACATCGTCCTCCTCACTCCCCAGGCATCCAGAAGGCCATTCTCAGGAGAGAATGGCCCGGTCGACGTCGACAGGTAGGAAAATACCTGTTTGTTCACCGTCGACGTCGTCGCTACCACCGTCCCACCGGCATAGATCGCCGTCGACGGCGACACACCCGACGTCGAAGGGAACGGCGTCGAGGGAACATCAGAGCAGGGGCAGGTCTCCGTCGACGGCAGCCCGCCGATCGACGTCGAGCCATCGCCGGCATGTCCGGTCGCCGCCAAAGGCTGTGCGCCCCCCGACGTCAGGACACACGACGTCGAGATCTCCACGACGGCACGAGAAACATCCGCCGTCAACCTCCCATCGCTCCACGTCGAGGCACACGACGGCGAGCAGGTCGAGGTCCAAGGAACGCCGTTCGACGTCAAGGCACTCAACGTCGAGGCAATAAACGTCGAGGCAGGACCAACCGACTGGGCGTCCTTCGACGTCGAAACAGCCATCGACGTCGAAGCAGGTTTTACCTGTCCAACAGGGAGCAGAACATCGCCCCTCCCCAGACAAGGCTCAGTCTCCAGTGGTCTCCATACCGAGCGACTCTTCTCGGTCAAGAGCATCTCCTGGGCATGTCTCGCCCATCAACCTATCTCCGAGATGGCTGGAGAGCCTCAACAGACCAGCGGCCTCCCCAGATTCGCAATATTCGCGAATGTATTCACCCACTGCCTCCCCGCCAAGAACGCCATCGCCGACAGCCGGGGCAGAACGGGCTCGTTCAGCTCCTCGACAGCCGACCGCGAGGCCTAGGCGCTCGGCTACAGCGTCCCGCAGCAGATCTCGCTCTCAACGGAGATCCAGGTCGCGCTCAAGAAGATCACCCTCTTGGTCTTCATCAGGTTCTTCTGTCGGGCGTTACTCACCTACTCTTACAGATTCACCACCTGCTAGAGTCTCACCAGTGGATGACATAACCACTTTCAACGAGGTGTTGCTAAGAGGAGCGCAGAAACTCAATATAGAGGTTCCAGAACCGTCTACCTCCTCATCAATCATCTTTGAGACGCTACAACAGAGATCAGCGTCGAAAAAGTTGCTGCCTCTAGTGCCTGGTTTGTTGCAGCCGACCATGGACACTTTTCTGGCCCCAGCCTCGCTTAAGTCTGCCCCGGCTCGGATTCTTAAAAAGTACAAGGCTCCAGAGCAAGACCCTTTATTCCTTAGGAAGGATCCGCCACCAGACTCAGTGATCATAGCTGCCGCCCGAAAGACCCACTCGGTGGCATCTTCATCCACGGTACCCCCGGATAAAGAGAGCAGGCATTTAGACTCTCTGGGAAGAAAGATGTGCGGGACAGCGGCTTCAGCAATGAAGGTCTCTAGTGCGTCTGCGCTCCTGGGCAGGTACGATCGTTCTCTGTGGGATTCCCTCAGTAGATTTACAGAAAAACTGCCCAGAGAAGACAGGCAAGATTTCCAAGAGATTCTACAGGAAGGATGCCTGGTATCTAACCAAGTTATCAGCGCGGCAGCGGATGGGGCGGATTTGGCGGCTCATGGGTACGCACATGGTATCTGTGCGAGGAGATCTTCCTGGCTGAGGCTCACTGGCTTGAAACAGGAGGCACAACAACGTATCCTGAATCTCCCATTTGCCGGGAATTCTCTATTCGGTGCCCATGCAGACGAAGAGATGGCCCGCATGAAGACCGAGGTGGATACCATGAAGGCGGTAGGCCTCGAAAGAAGGAAAGATTTCAGGCGGAGGTACAGACCGTACGATAGACGCCCTTTCCAACAGAGGGTTCAAACCCCTCATTGGTCGCAAAGGTCTCAGCAACGACAGGGACGCCCTCTGTTTCAGCGAAGAAACACAAGGGAGCGAGGGTCAAGTAGACCTCAACAGTCCACTCCAAAAGCACCCACTAAGCAATGAAGTCCCGCTTCCCTCGACACTGTACACCACTCCGGTGGGGGGAAGTATTATTGCGCATCTTCACGAGTGGCACTCTATCACAAGAGACAAATGGGTGCTCAATATTGTCGAACATGGCTATTCTCTCCTTTTCAAGCAGCCTCCACCACACTTGCCACCAACCAAACACAATCCGGCTCATCTCACCTTGCTACGCAAGGAGGCTCTCGCCCTCCTAAGAAAGAATGCCATAGAAAGGGTTCCACCTGCCCACAGAGGAAAGGGGGTCTACTCCCGTTACTTTCTAGTAGCAAAGAAGGGTCAAGAGGGCGTTTTCAGGCCAATCCTGGATCTAAGACTGCTGAACAAATACATAAGAAAGCAGAAGTTCAGAATGCTAGCGCTTCACCAAATTTTCCCTCAACTGCATCAGGGAGACTGGATGTGCTCCATCGACCTGCAGGATGCGTATTTCCACATCCCAATAGCTCCAAAGCATCGAAAATTCCTGCGCTTTCGAGTAGCGTTACAGCATTACCAGTTCAGGGTTCTACCCTTTGGCCTGAAATCTGCTCCAAGAGTTTTCTCGAAATGTATGGCAGTGGTGGCGGCGCATCTACGAAGACAAAGGATATACATATATCCATACCTAGACGACTGGCTACTAAAGGCTTCTTCTCCGGAGCAGGCGAGAAGCCATCGGGACATTGTACTAGGAGTTTGCGAAGCTCTAGGTCTTCAGGTCAATTACCAGAAGTCAACCTTGACTCCAACGCAGAGTCTTCACTACCTAGGAGCTATCATAAACACAGAACTACAAAAAGTGTATCCTTCGGAGGAACGACTGTCCTCAATAAAAATGAAGTGCCAGGACCTGTTGAGAGCCAGCGCACCTACGGCACGTCAGGTGACATCACTACTGGGCTCCATGGCATCGTGCATCTTTATTGTCCCAAATGCCAGACTCCACATGAGACCCCTCCAAGAGGCATTGGAGGCCAATTGGAGCCAAAGAACAGGTCGCTGGGAAGACACAATGCGGCTACCGGAGGTAGCACTGCAGTCATTGAGATGGTGGATGCACAGACCTCACCTGTCAGTGGGCGCTCCGTTTCACCAGGTACTTCCATCCGACACTCTGGTAACGGATGCGTCTCTTCAGGGATGGGGGCTCATCTGGGTCCTTTTCAAGCGCAGGGTCTGTGGTCAGACAAGGAGAAGCAGTACCACATCAATCTGCTAGAACTCAGAGCGGTACATCTGGCTCTCAAGTCTTTCACACCGCTAATTCAGGGGAAAACTCTATTGATACAGACGGACAATACAACCACGATGTATTACTTGAACAAACAAGGGGGAACGAGATCCCTACCCCTTTCACGAGAGTCCCAAGCGATATGGCATTGGCTCCTGGCCAGAGGAATGTCAATCACAGCAGTTCACCTGCCAGGTCAGCAGAGCGTAGAAGCAGACTTTCTAAGCAGACACCTGGAGGACGTTCACGATTGGGTCCTGCACGACGAAGTCGCAGAATACATCTTCGCGCAATGGGGTCGGCCTCAACTGGACCTCTTCGCAGACGATGTAAACAGGAAATGCCCAGACTTCGCATCCAGGTTCTACCGTCCAGGATCTCGAGGGAATGCCCTGTTGATCGACTGGTCAGGGACATTTCTTTACGCTTTTCCTCCGATTCCCCTCATTCCGGCAGTGATCAGCAAACTTTACGGATCCAGGACCAGAATGATTCTTATAGCGCCACAATGGCCTCGACAATTCTGGTACACGGATCTCCTCAACCTGTCGGAAAAACCTCACAGGAGGCTGCCGTGCAGACCGGATCTTCTGAGCAGAATGGAGGGCAGGATTCTGCATCCCAACCTACCCTCTCTGAGCTTAACAGCATGGCTCCTGAATTCCTGCAGTATGGGCACCTAGGACTCTCGCAGGAGTGCATGAACATCTTGAAAGAGTCCAAACGGCCTTCCACGCGGCGTTCCTACACTTTTAAGTGGAAGAGATTCTACATATGGTGCTGTCAGCAAGGCCATAATCCCATACGGGCGCAGGAGGACGTCATACTGTCCTATTTGCTTCACCTAGCGAAATCCGGTCTGCAGGTATCATCTATTAAGGTACATTTGTCTGCTATTACTGCCTATCGCAAGTCACCTTCTCAGGAATCCTTCTTTACGAAACCTGTAGTCAAGGATTTCTTAGAAGGTTTGAAGAAAGTTTTTCCGCAAATTCGGAGGCCTTCTCCTCCGTGGGAACTGAACATAGTCCTAGCAAAACTTATGGGCCCTCCTTTCGAGCCTATCCATAAGGCCTCCTTACAACACCTTACGTGGAAAACGGCTTTTCTGGTGGCCATTACTTCAGCGAGGAGGGTCAGTGAGATCCAGGCCTTGTCTGCAAAAGAACCGTACACGGTTTTTCATGACAATAGAGTAGTTCTACGAACTCACCCATCTTTCCTTCCGAAGGTGGTGTCAGAATTCCATATTAATCAGACCATAACTTTACCGACGTTCTTTCCCAATCCGGAAACTCCGGCTGAGAAAGCATTGCACTCATTAGACTTGAAAAGAGTGCTGAAATTTTATCTGGACAAGACAAAATCGATTAGACACTCTAACCGCTTGTTTGTGAACTATGGTCATTTAAGGACAGGAGAAGCAGCATCTAAGCGAACAATATCAAGATGTATAGTCTCTTGTATTGTTAATACTTACCAGCTAGCTAATAGACAATTGCTAGCGCGGCCTAGAGCGCATTCCACAAGGGGAAAAGCGGCTACTGCTGCTCTCCTTAACAATGTTCCTATATCTGAGATTTGTAAGGCTGCTACATGGAAGTCTGTCCATACTTTTACAAGACATTATTGTTTAGACTCAGATGCAAGAGCGGATGCCCAAGTGGGGCAGGCCTCTCTAAGGAATTTATTTGCGTAAGACATGTCTATTCCTGCACTTCTATCGGACAGTCCGCTGGGTTTAGGGATGGGCTTGCTAATCTATTCAATGTTTATGACTATTGATGAGGATCCCCTGGAAGAGAAGGATAAGTTACTTACCTGTAAATCCTAGTTCTCTTCCAGGGGTATCCTCATCAAAGTCATAAACAACCCACCCTCCTCCCCGGACACACGTCTACTGGAAGTGCAGGACAGACAGTATTTTGATTCAATTATACAAATTATCACCGTAAAAAGAACTGACCTAACTGTGAACCAACTGTCACCTTTCCTTCACCCCTGAGGCATGGTGGGATACTGGAGGTGCTCAGGGTCTTAAAGGCACAGTGCCAAAGTTTTTATGGTTCTCCTGTGTTAACCTACATGCAGCCTATTGGCTAAGAATGCTTCATTGTTTTTCAATGCAGTTTTCTCTATTTTTTCACTAGAGTTTGCTACTGCTTACTTCCCCAAGCCTAGTTATAGGAGCTTGGGTACTTATTTATGCTCTATTGTAGTATTTAAAAAAAAAAAAAAAAAAAAACTTCATAGAAATAAAGCATTTTAGCCTGTTTTTAACATGATAGCCTGCATGACTGTTTGTTACACATGTATAATGTATATATATTTTATATATGCTCCGGGGTCCCCGCACAAGGGCGGGAATATTCAATGTTTATGACTTTGATGAGGATACCCCTGGAAGAGAACTAGGATTTACAGGTAAGTAACTTATCCTTTTAGTCCATTTTAGATCAGCCTATTTTTATTAGGCCAATCTGCCTCCAAGGGGGCCGGAAACCACTAGGCCCCAGGGATATTTTTTGCGTCAATTTCACGCAAGGGGAGCGACCCCTTAGGCAAGAGTCGCTCCTCTGGGGGGGGTAAATTTATTTAAGGTCATTTCAGCCCCCAAGGGTGGCAGAAACTACTTAGGCACCAGGGATTGGTGTGTGTGTGTTTTGGTTAGGGGGCAGCACCTTGGGCAAGGGTCGCTCCCCATGGGGACACATTACTGTTGGCCATATCTGCCCCCTTTGGGGGCCGGTCGGCCTGTTGTTGGCCCCAAGGGGGCAGAAAGCCCACCATAGACCAGGGGAGATTTGTTATTAAAAAAAATGAAGGGTGGGGGTATGGCCATACCCCCACCCCAAATAAATGGGGCCACAGTTATTCTGCCCACCGGTAGGCAGATGGGGCAGTTACCCCCGATCCACTCCCCGGGTGGGCAGAAAGCCTACTAGATGCCAGGGAATTAAAAAATTGTGGGCTGGTGGCTATCAACCAGTATGGGCATGGTTATGCCCTCACCCCAACTGAAGGGGGTAACAGTCTTTCAGCTCTCCCCTGCACACTAAAACATCTTATCCCAAGGCAAGCAAGAGGACATTTGATTATTCTTGGTTTTGGTTTCACATTTGGGCCATGAGAGCTTATTTAACTCTCAAAATCGTCCCACTTGGAATGGTGAGTGCTCCACTTTTAGGACTTTGGGACGCTGCAGTTCGGAAAAATCCACAAGACCTAGACACATCTGAAAACAAAACATCTGGATGAGTCCAGGGTGGTGTGCTTCACATGCACCCCACACCATTTTCTTACCCACAATGCCCTGCAAACGTCCAACTTTGCTGAAAATCACACATTTTCCCCACATTTTTTGTGATTGAACCTTCCGCAATCTGCAAGAATCCACAAAATTCCTATCACCCAGCTCCTTTCAGATTCCAGAACATCTATACCAATAAAAATTCTGCCCCACTTGTCAGTCTAAAAATGTTTTTTTCAAACTGCCCTTTCGGACCAGCTTTGGTTTCCTCTCAATTTCAACATGTTTTTGGCTCTTCCCTGTCACAGGCACTTGACCGACCTACACAAGTGAGGTATCATTTTTATCGGGAGAAGGAGGGGGGGTTGGATGGTAGGAAATTTGTCCCGGTGCGGTGATCCCACACAGAAATGTGGGATAAATATGATTTTTTAACTAAATTTGAGGTTTGCTGAGGATTCTGGGTAAGAAAACACTGGGGGAGCCACACAAGTCCCACCTCCCTGTACTCCCTCAGGTGTCTAGTTTTCAGAAATGTTTGAGTTTGGTAAGTTTCCCTATATGGCTGCTGTGCCCAGGACCAAAAACGCAGGTGCCCTCCCCCGCAAAAACAGGTAGTTTTGTATTGGATAATTTTGATGTGTCCACATAGTGTTTTGGGGAATTTACTTTAGCGGGCACTAGGCCTACCCACACAAGTGAGGTACCATTTTTATTGGGAGACTCTGGGAATGCTGGGTAGATGGAAACTTGTGGCTACTCTCATATTCCAGAACTTTCTGCCACCGAAATGTGAGGAAAAGGTGTTTTCTGGCCACATTTTGAGGTTTGCAAAGGATTCTGAGTAACAGAACCTGGTGAGAGCCCCACAAGTCACTCCATCTTGGATTCCCCTAGGTGTCTGTTTTTAAAAAATGCACAGGTTTGGTAGGTTTCCTTAGGTGCCGGCTGAGCTAGAGGCCAAAATCCACAGCTAAGCACTTTGCAAAAAACTGCTCTGTTTTTCTTGGGAAAATGTGATGTGCCCATGTTGTGTTTTGGGGCATTTCCTGTCGCGGGCACTAGGCCTACCCACACAAGTGAGGTACCATTTTTATCGGGAGATTTGGGGGAATGCTGGGTTAAAGGAAATTTGTGGCTCCTCTCAGATTCCAGAACTTTATGTCACCAAAATGCAAAGGATTCTGAGTAACAGAACCTGGTGAGAGGCCCACAAGTCACCCCATCTTGG
The DNA here is from genome assembly GCF_031143425.1 of Pleurodeles waltl. Taxonomy (NCBI): domain Eukaryota; kingdom Metazoa; phylum Chordata; class Amphibia; order Caudata; family Salamandridae; genus Pleurodeles; species Pleurodeles waltl. Next base: position 704,107,063 of record NC_090450.1, read on the forward strand.
ATTCCCCTATGTGTCTAGTTTTAAAAAATGCACAAGTTTGGTAGGTTTCCCTAGGTGCCGGCTGAGCTAGAGGCAAAAATCCAAAGATAGGCACTTTACAAGAAACAGGTCAGATTTCAATGTAAAATTGTGATGTGTCCATGTTGCATTTCCTTTCGCAGACATTACGCCTACCCATGCAGGTGAGGTACCACTTTTATCGGGAGACTTGAAGGAACACAGAATAGCAGAACAAGTGTTATTGCCCCTTGTCTTTCTCTAATTTTTTTCCTTCTAAATGTAAAAAAGTGTGTAAAAAAGATGTCTATTTGAGAAATGCCCTGTAATTCACATGCTAGTATGGAAACCCCGGAATTCAGAGATGTGCAGATAACCACTGCTTCTCAACACCTTATCTTGTGCCCATTTTGGAATTAGAAGGTTTCCTTGATACCTTTTTTTCAGTCTTTATAGTTCACAAAATGAATTGCTGTATACCTGGTAGACAATGCTGGGAACCCTAGGGTTCTTGATGAACCTACAGGCCCTATATATCCCCGCAACCAGAGGAGTCCAGCAGACGTAACGTTATATTGCTTTAAAAAATCTGACATTGCAGGAAAAAGTTACAGAGTAAAACGTGGAGAAAAATAGCTGTTTTTTTCAGCCCAATTTCAATATTCTTTTATTTCATCTGTTATTTTCTGTAGGAAAACCTTGTCGGATCTACACAAATGGCCCCGTGCTGAATTAAGAATTTTGTCTACTTTTTAGAAATGTTTAGCTTTCCGGGATCCAGCATTGGTTTCACACCCATTTCTGTCACTAACTGGAAGGAGCCTAAAGGCACAATTTGTTTTAAAAATGGGGTATGTCCCATTAAAATGCCACAATTGTGTATAAAAATTTGGTTTTCCGATTCAAGTCTGCCTGCTCCAGAAAGCTGGGAAGATGGTGATTTTAGCACCACAAACCCTTTGTTGATGCCATTTTCAGAAAAAAACCACAAGCCTTCTTCTGTAGCCCTTTTTCCCATTTAAAAAAAAAAAAGAAATTGCTGTATTTTGTCTAATTTCTTGGTCTCCTTCAGGGAAACTCACAAACTCTAGGTACCTCTAGAATCCATAGGATGTTGGCAAAAAAGGACACAGATTTGGCATGGATAGCTTATGTGGACAAAAAGTTATGAGGGCCTAAGTGCGAACTGCCCCAAATAGCCAAAAAAAGGCCTGCCACCTGTGGGGGGAAAAGGCCTGGCAGCGAAGGGGTTAAGCAGTGTTCTCTCTAAGATGCTGCTAGAGCGTCTGACTTTAAAAAGTAAACTTACAAGGGGACGCGAATAGGTCGATGAACCTTTTGACTCGCTATTAAGATGTTCTTACCATAGATCCAGTGCATAATCAATACACAATAATCAATAATCATTAGCAATCAATAAACCAATAATCAATGGAGTCAGTAATTATCACGCACCATGACCTTTCATTCATGAATAACCACACCTTTAGTAAAAGTTTTGAATATTTATTTCCCTGTATTAACAATGCTAAGGTCATGTAGATTAATCTCAAAATCAGATGAAACACATACAGAAACATACTGGCTGTCCAAAGCGACTGAAGAAACGTAATCTAATCAAAGCTTGAACAACAACACATTCTAAAGTTATGGTGCAAATCAATAGCGAAGTCAGCTGTGTCAATTGTTATGATGTACATAAATTTCAGCAAATAAATTAGTCAAACATTAGTCCCTGTTATCATAAGTCATTAGTGAGGATCCTTAACTAACATCAAATTAGCATCAGCATGTTGGGCTTCATTCAAAACAATTTAGTAACACAAATTTGGAAAACATCTAACTATGGCTCTATCAAAACAGCACAGTTGGTACCTAGAAAGAAAAAGCAAATATGCATAATAATCACAATGTGGATATACCTATCCTCAGGGTGGATCAGCAAAGCAGAAACAGTCTACGTCCTCATGACATCAGTCAGATCAGCAAGACAATCAGGCTTCAGCATCAGAGTTGAAACGGGCAAAGACTTTAAGCATTAAAGTTAAGCACATCTCTTGTCAAGAAGTATAAGGAAAAAGTAACCTCTCGGTCAGGAAGAAAATGGGCAAAAGACTGTCTTCTCTCAGAATTACCCTCTTCTCTCTCTGCGGTGTCGTTAAGTCAGAGTTACCCAAACTACCCCCCAAATCCCTATTGGTCAGTTAATTGTATTTTCACACTGTCCAATAAAAATAAAATCCTAAATTTGTGAATTATAACTCTGTTCACATGTCGTTGATTGGTTTGCCTTGCGGTGTCCCCATCATCCGGCATATTGTTGCAGCTTCTACTCTAGTCAGTATCTTCATTGTTCTTGTCCTGGGAAAGTTAGTCTCACACACATTACACATAAAATGTTGCATTAGCCAGAACATCATCTCCTAGCAGTCGGTTCACACAAGAAGCTTCCGTTATGAGCACATTTAAACAATACAATAGAAATTCACAGTTTAACTCACCTGGTCAGCTATTTTATTAAACGCTAAGAAATACAGCTTTTACATGAGTCCTGGCAAGTAGGCAAAGACACTCGCTAAGTTAAGGCCTACAATTAATAAAGCAAAAGCTTAATTCATAACCCTAATATGATGTATTACTGCATTAAATAAGTATTAATGCGTTAATATTGATGGCCATTCTTCGTGATCACATTTTCAAATGCGTGCATTATTTTTCGACGTTATTATATTTTCTACACAGACTTATTATTCAAAATACATAAACACTCATTAATAATTTTTAATAAAACACCTGCGCTAGCAATGCGCGCCTGCGTCTGTGCGTGCACTCAGCCTCCGTCTACACGCCGCACACTATGAGTTTCTCAGTATGCAGAGAGATAAAACTTAAGGTGTCTTTCCCATTATAAATATGTATGTTTGTGTTTTTATTCTGTTTTCATCCGGCTGGGTCGGACACTGAGAAAGCTTCTCACTTTATTTAGTGCAGGATAAACAGTGACGTGCTTTTACATCTTTTTTAACCCGCGATTTTTCCACTATGTGACTATTTCTGTTTGTGGGAGTTTTACAGCTGTTGTACAAGTGGCCCTAAAGCAAAAGAAGGCAAAGCCTAGAGCTCAGCTTCATTTATTTCCCTTCAATAAATAGAACATGTGTAGAGGTTTACTGAAAAATAACATACCATGATAGAAAAGTTTGCTATTCAACAAAGTGTGTAGATTATTTTATGCAACACTCTGTCACAAATACATTGTATAAACTGTTCAGAAAGTGTGAAAAGAATGGTCTGTTTATAATTGTAACTTTGGTTTTGTGATAAAATGCATTGCTTAGATAGAAGATTCCAGCTTGCACGATCCTTACCCAGACTAACACAAAATCAAGTAATACAGTGTTTGTGATTTCCCTCCAAAAATGCCTCTAATCGTAGAGATTTGAGAAAATGGTCAGTTCCGAGGCTTTAACTGGGTCTGAATCTGCCAGATTGGCCATTCTTCCCTGTTTATAGTTCACATTCCTTATTCACAAAAGCAACTTTACACTTTGTGTAACTTTACTATTTTTTTGATATTCACAAACTGTGAATATCATTTTGTTAACAGTACTTTTATGACTGCAGAGACTTCACACTTGTTCGGGAGACTCCGCACATAAAAATATAGATCTCTTCTATCTTTAATATGCAGATTTCTCTTCATGGAGAGGGAAGTCTTTGCAGTCATAAAATTACTATTATTAAAATTTAACTTGTTCTTTTATTTTTTTGGTATTTGCAAACTAAATCAAAAGTGTAAGTTAACCTTTGTAAATCAGTCCCCATATGTTTTACTTCTTGCATTATGAGCAGCACAGTAGTTGATGTGATATTTATTACACCTGATAACATCTGACTCCAATACCACCTACTTTTGGTGAATTTAGGGGAATAACATGCAGATTTTGGTGTTCCCCCACCAAACTCTGCATATTAGTAAATATCAGTCACTTTTACCCCGATAAATATCAACAGATTTGACTTACAGATATTTATCGCAAAACTCATAGTTATGGTATGCATAGCAACAGCACTTACTGCTTGTCACTATTAAGCAGGCCATTCATAAAGAGGGCCTAAGAGTATTCAATTTCCAGATTTGTTTCTTTAGGTTTTGTTAACGCAAGTGTTTTCATGTGGTGGATGGGTGTTCATGCCTGGGCACAGTTGGAAGCTCTGGAATTGAGGCTGATAGCAATATGAGTTTCTTACAGCGCCTCCAGTGAATCAGTGTGTTCAGAGTTCATGAAGGCAAATGTCACATAAGTGCCAATTGTAATTTCTATGTAATGTAAAAGTGTGTGAAGGAGGTACGCAGCTATTGAAATATTGACAGCACCAAAGAAAAAGAAAATGCTTTGCGTGAGAGAGAATGTGGTCTGATCTTACCTAAAATCCTGCATTTTAATAAGGTTGATGGATTCTCCTCCCATTTATCTTTCTCCACCCTACCCCAGGGGCTAGGATTTGAGAGTCTAAATCAGGAACCATCTTGAGACTTCTTAGGCTTGTCTCCTTTAGTTAGTTGTGAGTAGTGAAAGATAGTGACCTCTGATAACAGGACAGGGCCCTACGTCATCTGCTGCTTTTGATCAGCATTCATTGGAGGCTAGTGAAAAATAGCCTACTAACATGAAATGGTGCATCACTTGCAACCCAATTGCCCTCAACTGAGATTTAGATGTTCGATCCATGAAAGGGGGCCTAACTAGTTGTATGAGAAATTGTGATCCAAGGTATCACCTTTAAGGCTAGATATATTGCAAGCCCTCCAAATCAATAAGGTTTTGACATCTATTGCTAGTTTGTTGTGTGTTAAAAGATCTAACAATTAGGTTCAGTGTACAATGAAATATTCAAGTGTGCTCTTTCTTTCTATTTATTTTTAAATAACCATTCCTAGGGTGAAAACACACCACCATTAACAAAAATCCATTCTAAAGCTACTGAGGTAGCTCAGTATACTAAACACACTTAGCTGAAATCTGCATCATTACAAGGCTGGCGGTCCTAGGACTGCCAGCCTCACGGTGGCGGTCGGGCCACCACATTAAAGTTTGGTGGGTGGACCTGCCTTAGGACCGCCGTCCCTGCCAGGATCACTAATCCCAATGGAGTTACGGCGGTCTTGGTTGTAGTCAGGCAGGGCGGACCCTGCCATGAAAAGGCTGGCACAGAACAAGTGCTGGGGGCCACAGGTGGACGGACCCCTGCACTAACCCATGCCAGGGTCCCCCTGCCCAGCACCCTCAGAATGCGCGGTATCTGCTTTGCAGACAGTGAGCATTCCAAGGGTGCTGGTCGGCCCTCTCTGTGCTATGAGATATCATTCGGCTCCTTTAAGGAAGCCGTGTGCTATCTCGTAGCACTGTTCATGCATGTCTGACCGTTGGGAACTCTTTATTTCAAAGTTTCCACCAGTCAGACCGGTGTAATCCTCGTACTAGGGCAGGGGGTCTCCACCGCCATGGTGGTGGCGTCCTTCCCAATAGTTTGACAGGTCTGTAATGGGATCGCCAAACTCCTAATGAGGCCCTTAATATACATCCAACAGGGCAAAATCCTACCAATGCTGACTCAACCCTTCATCTATTCAAGGCTAATAAAAAGACCACTGTTGAATTGTGTAATTTTAAGACTAATTATTAACAGATCAACGAAAATGTAAAACTATGTTAGCAGGTAAAATATCAAAGAGTATTATTATTGCTGTTGTATTAAGAACAAATATTCAGTATAACTACACAGAATTGATCTGAATAGAGTGCTACATGGCCTCAATCAGAAACTGAAAGTTCGTATGTTTCTGAACTGTTCATCTTGAACTGTGTTAGAATCAGCAGAAGACTTGCTTAACTATCTTTCTTGCTGCTTGAATATAAATCAAAGGCCTGTCCCCCAAGGCCCCAACACCTTGAGATGTGGTTTCTCGCTCAGTGCGTTACGTTCAGTGGTCACATTGCTCTTTTTGAGTTCATGAGAAAAGAGTACTTGATGAATTGGTGCACATATCCACAACTGCAGTGCACAGAGACCTGTCTGTGCTGCACATAGAAAAAACATTTGGAGGGAACATTGGTTATAAGTCTCAATAGTTGACAGCCACTTGAAGATCCCTGTGCAAGAGGTATACTTAGCTTCAGGCGGTAAGGCTGAATGTAAAAGCAACCCAAGGAAGAGGCCTTAGTACTACTTTGTGGCATGTCAGAACAGTTTAACCTGTAAAGTAGAAATCACACCAACTGGGGATCTCTAAAATTGATGACGATATAGTTCCCCACCTCCCCTTTTGAATGATTCTACACCCACGAAACTCTCCGGACAGCAATTATGCCTTTATGCAAGTTCCCACTATTGCTGAGTGCCTTTCCAAACCAGTGGATTACTTTGTTTTTTTAGTTGTGAGCCATCCTTTACTTGTTTTGATCGCAGAACCTGTATTTTTTTTTTAGCACAGTTACCGAGGGGGAAGCTTCTGGAGGCATTTGTAATGATTTGGGATGTAGCAGATTAGCTGATACTGACTTAGAGTGGGGCGTGGAGTGTAGAGGTTCTTCAGTGTTGTCAGTTGTCACATCTATTACCGGTGTCACTATTGGGGGGGTTCAGCAATATTTGCTCCTTTCTGGCCCATCTGGCCTACCAGTAACCAGCTTGCAACTCCTGTATCTCCTTCCACCCAAGTCTCATCCTCAGGATTGATGTAACTTTCTGCGCTATAAACAAAAGTGCTGACTGTGTGCCCCCAAAGGCTATCAGTCTGGATAAGAAAAGGCTTAAGAACCTTCTCCAGTAATTTAGCATAATTATTCAATCCAATGCACAGTACAGATCCAAAATGTGAATCAATGTTCAAAACATCTCCCAGGATATGTTCCAAGCCTTGGGATAATGACTTGTCCTGATTATCCCAGTTTGACAATTTGTTTATATTCACATTCAAGCCTTTTTTCTTTTAGGCTGATGGGAACCCAGGATGATCATTGCTAGGAGGCTGGATAGGCTCAAGATGAATTGTTAGGTACGCCCCTGGCAACACAGGGATTGAACATGATTTTGGGGGATCGAAGGTCCAGAGCCCCATACGTAAGGTTTCGCTGGTTGTTCTCAGAGACTACACAGCCAGACACAGAGTCTGGTCGGGCGGCAAGAATTTGTAAAGGAGCATTCTGGATGGACCCCAAACTTTCCTCCACACACTCAATCTCAGCGTTAATTGCATCCATCGTATTGGGTAGGAAGCTCGTTGTAAAGTTTGTTAGTGGTCTGTTGTTACCCGGCCAGTAAGGAGCCATAGCTTTCCTTTTTCCCATAGTTATAGCCCCTGGACCGACCCTGTTGACCGGAATAAGGGGACTAAGCATGGTTGCCCAGCCTCCTCCAAGCTCTGACGGGTGCAGGCGGGCCCAGTCTTGTCCTGGGCACGTCCCGCGCAGTGGGATTTGCAGGTGGGTTTTAAGAATTCAGGAAACAGCGTCCCTGCTTCCACGTGATACAGCGTGTATCAGTTGCAGAGGATTGTGGTGCCCGTAGTCCTTGACTCCCCAACCAAGCATTCTGCTACACAGGTACTGCAGGTGAACTTTATAGCGCTCAGGAAACGGCATCCCCACCTTCATGGGATACAAAATAGGGTAGCTGCAGAGGATACTGTAGCTCCCAGCCAAATGTCCTGTGCTGCAGGATATGCAGGTGCACTTTATAGCGCTTAGGAAACAAAGTCCTTGCTTCCATGGGACGCAGCGTGCAGCAACTGCAGAAGATCCTGGAACTTATAGTCCTTGCATCCCTAGCCAGGCGTCCCACGCAGCGGGAAGTGCAAGTGCACTTTGTAGTGTCCAGGAAAAAGCATCCCTGCCTCCTAGGGACACAGCATGCATCAGCCGCAGAGGATCCTGAAGACCATAATCCTTAATTACCCAACCAAGCATCCCTGGCAGCTCTTAAATTAATGTGTTTAGTTTCATTCTTATAATTGGACCTTAAAACTGATAGCAATTGCAAAACAAGGAGCATTGTACAGTCTTTCGTTGCTAGTAGAGATAGAAAGTACCGTATTCTATAACAGAAGACCCACATCTTTCCTACATGTATTAATTTCCCTGCTAAGTTCTGTCTTTCATTTTTATGATCGCCAAAAACATACATTTTAGGCTGGTATAAAAAATATACAAAGTCTTCCTTTACCATTCATGGAAATTCCCTTTTGAATTTTTTTTCTTGGGCAAAAGACAGTTCAGCATCATAAGCACATTTGCATGCGGCATCCCATTATGGCATTCACTCCTCTGTGAATCTGTAATTCTAGTGGGACTTGTGATCCTTTTGATCCTGGCCTTGCTTGTAAATTACCTGTGTAAAAGAAACTGTCAAGTATCAACATCAACAATGTTTTTAATTGAATTAGTAAGATAGTTAAAACTCTAATTGCATTCAGTGAGTATATATTTCTGCAAAATTATCCAAACTTATCCAAGGAAAATGCTTATGCAACAAAAATTACTTTATGTCAGTATGTGTAGTGAAGCTTAAGACATTGTTAAAAAAGTATGGAACTATGCCGAAAAACAGTGCTTCTTGTGTACATGGCTGCACGATGCAAGTGAAACAAACAAGACAAAGAGAGCTCATAAATGGTATTAGACAGAACGGCTAAGTTATTATTCCAAAAACCGTTATACCGATGAGCACGCCTAATTGCTTTGAGACATATTTTAGAGTTTTGTGCTCTTTGAGAGACATGTTATCTTTGAAAAAGTCTTTGTGCCACAGTAGCCATAATTTACAAAGTAACCAATGTGTTGCTATACATATTGTTTCCTAACTCTGAATTTATATTTACCCAATATCCAACAGCGGAGATGCCTGTAAAATAAATGATGTAAATGAGAAGCAGGTTTGAAATAAAGATTTGAAGGAGAGTGACAAGGTGAAGTAGAATCACCTGGTGATATGAACTGAAAACTCTTTTGCTTTTGGTGTGACTTACGAATTAGCGGAACACACCACTGTGTGGAAGGTACAGCACAACACAGGGTCATGAGATTCTGAACTCTATATTCAGTTTGGTCAAGCCAAGAAAAGGTTGCACAAGTTACCAGAAGTAAAGCCGGGAACAACTTACTTGAGAAAAGCTGGAGATGGATCCTTGTGCAAAAACTGCAGCTTCTGCTGGGGCTGCCTGTGGTGGACTTGGACTAAAGCAGCAGTTTATTAATAGTATAACAAAATAAATGGAGGAACAAGCCAATTAAATTGCACACCAAGAGATGAAACATTCTAGTGCATGGGGAACAAAATAATTAGAATGTGTATGGGCATTTTCTATAAAAGAAATACACCCAACAAGAATGCTAATGTGAATTGAAGTGACTCTTACCCATTTGAGCAACAGTGTTGTGAAACAATGGCATTCTACTTTAGAGGAGAATTATTGAACAAGATAAGTGAAAATGTGACTTTTTTTTAAACAATATATTTTATTGAGTTTTCCAACTTATACCAGCCGAGGCCAGTAAAGCATTGCAGCTAATTGTAATAACAAGTGTAATAGTAAAACCAAACTGTAACACCCATGTTCTGCCGCCCATCCAACCCACCACCGAAACCCTGGGAGCACCAGTGAATATTTCTTAGTTTGCTGACTTACATATACAAGGCCCTTTCCTACACGGTAACATGTATGTCGTCTATGTCTTACTGGAGGGTGCGAACTGGGGGGATGTTTATGCCCCTGTAGTCTGCCCATTTCTTTTAAATCTTGGGATGTTTATGTGGACAGTCCCTCACCCTATATATGGGTATCACTAGGAAAATTGGACTTTTTAACATGCTTTCTGGAGCATGAATGCTTTGAAACATTTTACTTTGATGTGTCGCTGGAGCAACCATCAGTAGTGGCACTTAAATTGAGAGAAAGGATTAGACAAAAGAGAATGCATCAAACATATTGGACTGCAATGTATTTAGCAGTCAATAGGCAAGTCATATATGGCAATCAACCAGTACCAATAGCGCTCACACAATCACTATTGATGTAGACTCTGGTGAAAGTTGGACAACCAACAGTATCCGCATTCCCTGACTAAATTGGTGTTGTCATGCAAAATGCACAATCTTCATCTTCATCGTCAGCAGGGTCCTCAATGTTAGATCTAATTGGGGCTGTTCTGCAAACTATCAAAGCTTCTCATTCATCATCGCTAATGACATCATTTTCACCTATGATTTCAACGCCTTCATTTTTTGACAGGCAGCAACACCATCATTGTTGAAATCTGAAGAAAACTGATGAGACTGCACTGAAATGTAGATTGTTTTGTCTCTTTCATTTTCCATGCTAAAAATTTCACCATTAAACAAATTAAATACAGAACGATTTGCAGCTTTTTTTATGTTTTCCTTTTTTAGATAGCTGTTCTGTCCAGCTGCAATAGCTGAATGAAATATAACAGCCTAACCTTTCATTTATCACTGTGTACACACACATATATATATTTATATATATATATTTATATATACATATATATGTATATATTATATACATAATAATATATAACCTTGTGGCAGTCGCCACTAGGTAGTATTAGTTAGGACCTAGTTTCAGAGAAAGCATTTTTTGTTTTGTTAATAACTTTTGCTCTGTTTGATAAACCTTCTCAAAATTTTACAAGAAAATACAACGTTTACTTCAGCGTCTGTCTGGAAAGTTTCGGGGTGATCCATGAGACGAGGGCAGAGAAAAAAGTTGGGGTTCCAAAACACTTTTCCCCCATTCATTTTTCCATAGGGATTTTGAATAGCGGATACACTAAATGAGGCAAAAAGGTAGCTCTCGGTCTGGAAAGCGTCCTTTTTGTTATTTAGTATAAATCTGTTCAGTAGGTTTTGAGAAATTGAAGAAGATCCAAATTTGTATATATATGGATGCGAAAGCTTCACAAACCCTCCCGATCTCATGCTGAGATCTGATTGGTGCCAACACTTCAAAAATGAAGTGTTGACAACCATGTTGGGGCTCGGCTTCAACTGAATCCCAGAAAAAACATTAAAAAAAGAAAAGGGCCCAGAGTAGGGACACACTGACCCCTTATCTCTGGGTCTGGGGTCCCAGAGGGACCTCCCCAGGACAATTTTATTTTTGGAATATCTGGCGGACATTGCAGTGGATCTGCCAAAAATGTTTTAAAAAACCCAAGTGTGGGTTCCTGTGCTTGATAATGCTGAGACCCCGGGTGGGCCAAGTTCTGGGGGCATTGCCATTTTAATGTGGGGGTGCCTAGACCCCGCTGCTCCAGGGACCACTGCTTCTGTGGGGCACTAATGCAAACTAATATGAGGTGGCTGCCCCCCCCCCACAGCCCCAGGGACCACCAGCTCCCTGGGGCACTAATCAAAAGTAATGCAGGGGCCACCCGGCCCATCCACAGCCTTGGAACCGCCACAACCCTGGGGCACCAAAGTAAAAAAGTAATGTGGGGGGGCACCTGCCCCCCTCCCCGCAGTCTTGGGGACTGCCACCTCCCTGGGCCACTAATAAAAACTAATGTGGGTGGCGCGCCCGACCCCCTGCAGCCCCGGGGTTCTCCACCTCCGAGGCACTAATGTAAACTAATGCGGGGGCCACCCAGCTGCTCCAGGGGACCACCACCTCCTTGGAGCACAAATGTAAACTAATGCAGGGGGCCAACCAGCCCCCCCCCCCTGTAGCCAGGGGGACTGCCATCATGCCAGAGCTAAATTAGAGAGAGGGGGTCTGCCTCAAACCCCCAGGCCCTTGGGACCACTACTTCCTAGGGGCTATTTTAGTTGGAGTGGGGCCCCAGCCTTAACATTGTTTTTCTTATTTTTGGGGATTGCCCCCTTCCCTGGCCAATTTTGGCCTTGGGGACCCCATCATCCAGTGCTCAGCCTTAATTAAATGGTCGATGGGGGCTGTGCGGTGCCCTCCTTGGGACAATTTCAGCCCTGGGGATCCTGGGGCTCGGCCTCAACATTTTGTTTTCTTTTTTTGAAGAGGTGGGCATCCGTCCCCCCTCCCCGTGCCAGTCTTGGCCTGCAGACCCCATCCCCAGGGGCCCAGCTATCTCTCCTGGTTGCTCTCCAGGGTGCTCAGTGTGCAGTGGGACCGCGGGGGAGCCTCAAGACCCCTTGGCCCCAGCCAGCTCCCTGCCTCCTACAGGAGCTGGCATTGCTGTCTCAGACAGGGAGCTGCTAAACATGCAGCTCCCTGTCTGTGGGAGAAATTGTTTCCACTGTTTCCCTGTCCACATGTCTGCGAGCAGGGAAACAGAGAAAACCTCCGCTACCAACAAGCCAGAGCTGTTTGACAGCTCTCTCTTGCTTGGAGCAAACACCTATGTCCCAGGGGTGGGCACCCTGGGGCATAGCAGAAGCCAGCCCGGGGGATTGGCTGTCCTCATGGCCATTATTGGCTCCATAAGGGTGGCCAGGTGGCTTCCCTCCATCCTTTAACTGTGCCCCGGGAGGTGGTGGTCCCGGGGCTGAGGACCCTCAGCGGACTCCCTTCATTATCTTATTTCAGCCCCTGGGAGGTGACAGTCCCAGTGGCCCCCCCTTACTTGCAATAACTAGCCCCGGGGAGGTGGTGGTCCCCGGGGCCCACAACGGACCCCCTAAATCATTTTCATGCAGCCTTGGGGAGGTGGTGGTCCCTGGGGATGCGGGAAGGCATGCACCCCCCTTAGTTGCAATAGCTGGTCACTGGGAGGTGGTGGTCTTGGGGGCTGGGGGTCCATAATGGACCCCCTACATTTTTTTTATTCAGCCCTAGGGAGGTGGTGGACCCAAGGGCGCCGGGACGTGCAACCCAAGTTCCAGGGAGCTGGCAGTTGCTGGGGCATACATAGGCCTCAGGAGGGGGGTGCTTGTGCCTTTTATTTATATTACCTGGGACCTGGCCTAACCGGGAGACAGTGTTTGTTTTTGCTGTGAATTCACAACCCTGTTGCAAATTTGCAGCAATCATTTTTTTTAAAGTGCTTTTTTGCCCTGGGGTCCCTCTGGGACCTCAACACCAGAGTACTAAGAGGTAAGGGTGTCCCTACCTTGGCCTCTTTTATTTTTTTTCACTTTTTTCAGGGACTCAGCTGAAGTGGAGTCCCAAGATGGCTTCCGACACTTCCTGGTTGAAGTGTTGGCAGCCAATCAGATCTCAGCACGAGATATACAAATTTGGTTTTCCTTTAATTTTTCTTAATTTACTAAACACATTTACACCAAATTAAAAGTGTAATCTGTGCACCCAAAGCTACCTTTCTCCCATAATTGGTGTAATCCCATCCAGTAGTTCAAGCTGTAGGCATGTCCAAAACTCCTATGGGAATTAACATGGGAAATACACTTTTTTTACCCCTGTTTTTCTCGGCCCCTGCTTGACGGATCATACTGAAACTTTCAATGCACAACAAGATTATTTGGCACACTTTTTTGTCAAATTTAATGAGGATTCGTCAAACGGTGCCAAATATATAGGCAAGTCAAAAAAAACTTTTTCAATGGAAACATGGTCCTAACTATAACTACCTACTGGTGACAGCCAGTAGGTTTTAGATAGATAGATAGATAGATAGATAGATAGATAGATAGATATACACTGTAATGAAATGGCGTTGCCAGGTAGCGCCTAACCGTCGGTGGTACTGTCCAGACACCACAGAATTTAATAGAGACAGAAGGGATTATGAGACTGGCCAAATCTACACCTTTGAGAAGTAATTTGACAATTTTAGGAGACAAAAGATGGAGGGTCCTGGAAGAGCACAGTTACCACCGAGTGATAGGAATACAAATGTGTGCTGGAGCTCAGATACAGACATAGATCACTTAGGTAGAATGGATACCTGTACATCATTTGCAGGAGGAATTTGACCAAGATTCAAACAACAGAACCTGGCAGGGAAAACCAAGAGGCAAAGGTGGAGGAAAAAGAGAAGTGGTGGCCAAGGAAAGAGACTTAGGAAGAGAAGTGCAGGAGAAAGCAAACAGGAGCAACAGACAAAATTGACGGTTGAAAATTCAGTATTAAACCTCTCTGACATGGATTTGACTGAACAAGATGTGAAGTATTTGAACTTGGGGCTGTCTTTTTGTAAAGAAAATGGTTTTGATTATGTTCAAAGTAGGATTTATATGTTTTTGTTTACTAGAAAGTGAAAGCTGAGGAAGTTCCATAAATAAATATAGGAGAACTAGACCTGCATTACCAGTTAGAATGGGAGCTTTGATTAATCTGCTGATTGATGATGTGCACTTGATGCAACAATTGTAGGGGTTTGAGTAGGAAACCATTGGTGAATTGGAGAGACCATGGAAGTGGAACAAATTGAAATGGAAGGTGTGTGGCTCTCAGAGGAGGGGAGGCTCATCTTTTAAACCTAATTCAATGACCATTCCCCCGGTAGGAAGTGATACAGCTGACCTTTTTTCTGATGCTGTTGTTAATGATTTGAAAGTATTGCGGGAGGCAAAATAGAAATCTCTAGTTATTAGAGATAAGGGTCCTCTAGAGACCATGAGAAAGCTAACATCAAACACTGAAATAGTGGTGTGTAATCCTCATAAAGGGAGAAGGAAATATAGTGATCTGGTCCTTTACAGAGCATATGAAAGAAGCTTACTCTCAATTGACTGATGTAAATTGTTATAAGCAGAATGATTGTGCACACTATGAAGCTGTAATGGCTGACTTTTATTGCACTTTTGAGGGTGTGGAGAGAGGAAGGATTGTTGAGTGCAGAGGACCATAGTTTCCTTAGAGTTGATAACCCTAGATTACCGATATTTTACCTCATACCCAAAATTCATAAGAATCTGTTACACCTCCCGGGTAGACCAATAATTGCAGCACAACAGAGTATTTTGAGAATGTGGCACAATACATTGACTTTTCCCTGAGACCCTTTGTACAGAATCTCCCATCTTATTTGAGTGATAGTACTGATTTTCTGAAAATAACTTTTGATTTAACAAGCAAAGACGAGTTACTATTGATGACTTTGGATGTGGCCTCTTTGTACACCACTATTCAACATGAGGATGAACTCAGAGCCAAAGAGCACTTTTTGAGAGCCAGATCCATAATATTCTACAAACGTACCAAAATGTTGCTTATGATGATGAGGTGGTGTCTGGAACACAGTATTTTATTTTTTGATAATTCTGTTGATGAACAACAACAAGGCACTTCCATGGGGACCTGCTTCGCACCCTGCTATGCAAATTTGCATATGGGCTGGTGGAAGGAGCAGGTCCTCAAAAATCCCCCGTTGGACTTATGGCAAGGTAACATAGTATTGGGGCTATGTTACATAGATTGCATTTTTGTGATTTGGAAAGGTGACAAACATAGTGCGGAGAATTTTGTTTCCCAGATAAATGAGAATGATCCTAATCTGAAGTTTACCAATTACCTTAGTAATAAGGAGATTTACTTTTCAGATGTGAAATTGTGTGTGGTGAACCAAAGGCTTGAAACTGTCCTATGTAGGAAACCAGCTGCAGATAACAGTATCCTGCATACATCCAGCTTTCACCCTTTATAGAGAGTATACCTTATTGGGAGCTTCGGATAACCAAACGTAACTGCAGCACTTCTGAGAATTATGAAAAGGAGAAACAGGTGGTGTTGCAAAGATTAAAGATGAGGGGATACAATAGTTGGAGAATGCTTGCAAGAAAGTTGAGTCAGTTTAGCGAGAAAATCTGCTATTTCAAACTGCTACTAAGAAACCAAAAGTTCTTACTCCTCAGAGATTCATCACTACATACAGAAGGGCGCATCAAAAGGTAAGAGCTATACTGAAGAAACACTGGAAACTCTTAAGGAATGATCCTATAATAGGAAAAGATCTTCCCTGCAGCCCTATGTTCAATCAATCAATCAAATAATTTCTTAAGCTCACTACTCACCCAGTAGGGTCTCAAGGTGCTGGGAGAGGGGTGGGGGCGGTTACTGCTCGAAAAGCCATGCTTTTAGGTGCTTTCTGAAGGTTAAGAGGTCCTGGGTCTTGCGTAGGTTGGTGGGGAGGGAGTTCCAGGTCTTGGCGGCGAGGAGGGAGAAGGATCTGCCGCCGGAGGTGGTGCGTTGGATGCGGGAGACTGTAGCGCAGGTGAGGTCGGCGGAGTGGAGCTGCGGAGTTGGTATGTGGAAGTTGACTCGTTCGTTGAGGTAGGTCGGTCCAGTGTCGTGGAGGGCTTTGTGAGCGTGGACGAGGATTTTGAAGATGATCCTTTTGTTGATGGGCAGCCAGTGTAGGGATCTGAGGTGGGTGGATATGTGTTTTTGGCGAGGGAGGTTGAGGATGAGACGTGCCGCTGCGTTCTGGATTTGCTGGAGTTTTCTTTGAAGCTTGGCTGTGGTCCCTGCGTAGAGGGCGTTGCCGTAGTCCAGTCGGCCGCTTATGAGAGCGTGGGTGAGAGTTTTTGTTGTTTCCAAAGGGATATATTTGAAAGTCTTCCGTAGCATGCGAAGGGTGTTGAAGCAGGAGGATAATATGGCGTTTGTTTGCTGGGTCATGGAGAGAGATGAGTCCAGTATGATGCCAAGGTTGCGATCGTGGGTGGTGGGACCTGGGGGTGGTCCGAGGGTGGTAAGCCACCAGGAGTCGTTCCATGCTGTCTTGTTGGGGCCGAAGATGATGATCTCTGTTTTGTCCGAGTTCAATTTGAGGTGGCTTGCTGTCATCCATTTGGTGATGTCGAGGAGGCCGGTGTGCAAGTTCTTCTTGGTGGTGGCTGGGTTCCTAGTGAGGGAGATGTTGAGCTGGGTGTCATCAGTGTATGAAATGTTGGTGATGCCGTGGGGGCCGAGGTTGTTAATGAGAGGAGTCATATTGATGTTGAAGAGGGTGGGGCTGAGGGAGGATCCTTGGGGGACCCCACAGATGATCTTGGTGGCTGTAGACCGGAAAGGAAGGAGGCAAACTCTTTGGGTTCTTTCGGAGAGGAAGGAGGTGAGCCAGTCCAGGGCCCTGTGGCGAATTCCGGCGTCGAAAAGGCGTGGGCAGAGGGTTTGGTGGCATCCAGTGTCAAAAGCTGCAGAGAGGTCTAGGAGGATGAGGGCGACGGTCTCGCCCTTGTCCACTCTGGTCCTGATGTCATCTGTGCAGGCGATGAGGGCGGTCTCATTGCTGTGGTTCATGCGGAATCCAGACTGGGAGGCGTTGAGTATGTTGTTCTCTTCTAGGAAGCGAGACAGTTGTATGTTTACTATCTTCTCAGCGACTTTTGCGGGGAAGGGGAGAAGAGAAATGGGTCGGTAGTTTGTGGTCTTCAGGGTCTGCTTTGGGTTTTTTTGAGGAGAGCGTTGACTTTGCTGTGCTTCCAAATATGTGGGAAGGTTGCGGTGTCGAAGGACCTGTTGATGACGGCACAGAGCTGGGGAGCGATGATTTGGCTGGCCTTGTTGAAAATGTGGTGGGGGCAAGGGTCTGTTGGGGAGCCTGAGTGGATGGAGTTCATGGTTTTGCCGATTTCTTCGTCGTTGGTGGGGGTCCAGGTGTTCAGTAGGTTGGTGCAGCAGGGTGTTGTAGTGTTGGTTGTATCAGTGGTGGTGATGGTGGGTGCTGATGATGTGAAGCTGTCGTGTATGTCTGCGATTTTGCGGTGGAAGTAGTTGGAGAGGGAGTTGCAGAGGTCTTGGAAGTGTGGAGGGTCGATGGTGCAGGATTTGGGTTTGGTGAGTTCTTTGATGATGGCAAAGAGTTCATTGCTGTTGTGTGTGTTGTTGTCTATGCGTTCTTTGTAGAAGGACCGTTGTGGTCCGGATGAGTTGGTGGTGTTTGGGCATGGCTGTTTTAAGGGTGGAGAAGTTGCTCATTGAGGGTTCTTGGCACCAGCCATTGTGGATGGAAAGGGTGTTAAGGAGGATGCAGTTAAGGCGATTGCGGGGTTTGGTGTTGTTGCGGTGCTTGTTGGTGTTGCTGGTGTTGGTGTGAGTGCAGGAGAAATGGCATGAGTGACATGTGAAAGGTCTGTGTGTGTGTTTGGGGTTGGCCTGGGCGCAGGCGGGGTGCTACCTGGGTTGAGATCAATGAGTTCTGTGGAGGAGTAGTGGCGCGTGGGGGGTCGGAGAAGCGTGGACCAGGGGGAGGGGGGCTGTGCGCGGTCAAGGCGCAGACGTGCACAGACAGGCTTGCCTCTGGCGCTCCCGCTGCACGGCCGCCACTAAAAAGGGGAGGTGGGAGGGAGGAGCAGCTGGGAGGCAGGAGGGAGTGTCCAATGGGGGCATGAGGGGGGTGGGACCACAGGGGACCCAGCGGATGGGTTTAAAGGAACCGGCGAGAGCCAGAAAAGGAAACGGGCACAATTAAAGCGCAAATACAAAGCGGAGCACAAAATGGGCACAGTTTAGGCTAAAAACAGTATTAAAAACGAAAAACTAAGTATAAAAAACAAAATACGAACTATGGAATGAAATACACGGTGTACTAGATACGCCTACCACTAGGCACCAGGGATGAGGTGCAGGCGGGTGCCTGTGGGTGGTGGAGGGCCTCGAACTTCTCTTGCAGCAAACGGCGGTGTCAGGGGCACGGAGGCAGGCTGGTGGAGCCGAAGTGTACTCCTGGCCCAAAACAGGTCAGGGGGTCACACTAGGTGCCGCGCAGCGGGCGCCGTTAAGAAGGGGAGGTGGGAGGGAGGAGCAGCTGGGAGGCTGGAGGGAGTGTCCAATGGGGGTGCGAGGGGGGGGCTGCAGAGGACGCAGCGGCTGGGTTTAAAGGAACCGGCGAGAGCCAAAAACTAAATGCAGAGTGTTGCGGTGCTAAAATGATCTTTTATTCTCCTTCTATTGCTGAGGTTGTGTGGAAAGAGTATATCCCCTCTTTCTATACAGAAAATTCAGATACTGCTTCCCTTGTAAAAGATGTCCTATCCGATTATAAAAATAGAAGCTAACAGTTATGGCCCCCCTCAGTAGACAAGACTGAGGCATCAATCAGAGCATTGGATCCTATGGTGTAGTGGGTCCTGTTGAGTTTCCAATCTTAGTGATTAAGCAGAGCCCTTTCTTTGGGCAAATTCTGCAGCCTGTATTTGAACATTGTTATCTAAAGGGTACAGTTCTCTCCTTGCGGGTTGGAAGCATTATTATCTCTTTAGATAAAAAGGGTGATAGAACCTCTCCTGCTAATTATCACCAAATTGCACTGCTGGATGCAGTTGGTAAGGATTTTACTAAAAGCCTGTTAGAACACCTTAAGACTTGGGTAGCGAGTGGATTGGTCATTCCATTGGAATAAACTGCTTTCAGGAAAGGTCAGAGTACACTAGGCAATATTGCAGCTTTACAGCTGATAAATGAAACATATGCAAAGATTAAAAGTGTTTCGGTATATGCTGCCTTTATAGACTTCTCCACAGCCTTTGATGAGCTTTATCGCCCACCTCTGTGAAAGAAGCTATCTAAACTAGGCATGCCAGCTAATTTGCTGCACTTGATTATAGCTCTGCATTCTTCTACCTGCTGTAAAGTATTGTTGGGTGGCGATCGGGGTTTATCTAGTGAAATCCCAATTAAAAACGGAATGAAGCAAGGGTGTTTATTGGCACTTTTATTATTTTCGGTGTATAGTCATCATGTTCCTAATGCCTTATCAAAGAGCTATGGTTTTGCGCCCAGTATAGGAGGACGCCCTTTGAAATGTTTACTGTATGCAGATAATATTATAATTGTTGATCTGACACCCAAAAGTCTAAATAATCGCCTGGCGGCCCTCAGATGTTATGTTGATCAGCATTTTTTGAAGATGAATAACTTGAAATCCCAAGTTTTATATTTTCTGGGGAATACTTATGTAAAAAGATAAACATTTCATGGTATTTAGGGTCTCAGAATTTAAAGTGAGTTAAAACTTATAAATTTTTGGACAACATTATGTCCAATTTCCTGAGTGATTCTGAACACATATCTAATAATGTGGGTAAGGCACTATCCCAAGCTAGTGGTTTAGGAGCTTTCTATAAGGCTTTAGACAGGCAGCATTTTTTTAATCTGCTTGCAGTCTACCAGGTCAAAAACCCTGCTACATTTTTATATATGGTAGATCTAACAGATGTAGCAGATTGGGGCTTTCTCTATATAATCAAAGGGCCCATTTTAAGATGCTGAGGGCCATATGTATACTTTTTGACGCAAAACTGCGCAGAAGCAGTTTTACGTCAAACATTTTACCGCCGGCTAACGCCATTTATTTGCGCTGCTCGTGCAACAAATTTATACTTTGACGCACGGCTGCGCAAACCACTGGTGTGAGTCTTTTTTTTTTACTCAAACCAATGCGTGACGTTGTAAAGAAAAACTACGTTAACGCGGCGAAACATGAGTGTGAGCCGGTTCACGACGCTGCAAACCGGATAAACGCTGTTTTTTGATGCAATTGCATCAAAAAGTGGTGCAAACAGAGCAAAATGTGCTAAGGAGAGCCAAAATGGATCCTAGATGCTTGAACAGACCCCAGGAAGATGACAACAGGCCAGGAACCAGCGAGGAGGACTCACAGAAGACCCAGGACAGGGAGAAGAAGAAAAGAAAGTGTTGCTTCAGTGCAGAGGAGCAGGAAATTCTGGTGAAAGAGGTGACGGAACACCAGCACCAACTGTTTGTCACCTCAAAGTTGCCAATTAGTAGGAGAGAGGCAATATGGCAACAAATTGTTGACAAGATAAACAGTGTGTCAGAAGTACGGAGAGCAGTCATCGAGTGCAAGAAAAGCTTGCATGACTGCAAGCGCAGGACCAAGGTAAAGATGGCCAGGAACAGGAAGGCAGCACTGCAGACTGGAGGTGGTAGTCCAGCACCACAGAAGGCCCTGGACCACATGGAGGAGATGGTGGCAGCCATCATCCCTGAGGAGATCGTCACACGGATTCAAGGACAGGACAGCGCAGACTACCAAGAGACAACACAGTCGCATGGGAAACTAAAATGAACAAATGTTAACTGCAAGCTGGGGCATACCTACTACACAATGCATGTAAGTCATGATATTCAGGGAGTAGCATGGGTAAAGAGGCATGGTACGGGGCCATGGCTTATTCAGAGGAAACCTGGGGCACAGTTCTACACTACACCAACAACCTTTGCATGGGGGTATGCTGCCATATCAAGGATGTTGGAAAGGTAAAGCCAGGCCAGGAGGGTAGGGTACAATGTTACACTGGCCTGCTGTCACACGTCAGCTGGTATTCTCCCTACATGACCTAGGGCTCAATTAACAGTCTCAGGCCATATCTTCAAGTGGAATTTAACATTGACAACAGTTGCCACTACCACCTCTGCTGTGTGTGCAAGTCAGGTAGCTAATGGCAATAAAGTCCCCATGGATCAAACACACCCAAATTAGAGGGTTCAGGATGACAAAGTTATCAATCCCCTGAAATCAATACAAATGTCCCAATCCTGTCAAATGTGATTGTCCATAGTTGCTACAAACATCAGCCATTGTCATAAACATTATGAGGTACACAGCACTAATGTCATACCCATGCTGCATATGTCAGGGTCCATCCTGTGCCTGGGTCACAATAGCTCCAATGACACCACGCAACATCCCAAATGTCATACTGCTCAGACAACAGCATTGAGAGGGAGGACATATGTAACTGGCTAGTGAAATACACCCGCACAGTCAGAAGAGGAACTGGAACACTGCAATCCAATGTAGCACACGTTTCCCAACATCAGCAGTACACACTACCAATGCTGACACCTGTATCGTGCCATGCCAATGCAATACATAGTATATGCTAGGTCTCAGCAACATACAGGTGGATGTGAAATATCAGAGACTGGGTCAGTTCCAGAATGTTAAGTGTGGTGCTAGTGCCATCAGAACACCCACAGCCAGTGAAAGGCCTCACCATGAGAATGTAAGTAGACGGAGGGTTGAGTAGGACAAGAAGGTGGCACTTCATAAATAGGCCAGAACCAACACCTAGAGGATGTGATGCTGACAAGTCCCCAAACTGACCACAATACATGTGACATGCAGGTGGGGCATAGGCCTGGGAGAATGCTAATATGAAAGACAGGAACAATGAACAGGCACCAAGATCACAATGTGCAACTAATAGGAAGGCAGGCACGTCACATTACGAATCCCACAACACAGAAACACTAATTCTACCATATCTCATTGCAGAGGACGATGGCTCTCCTGCCGATATGCCTGTCCAGGACTTCCCTGATGACATGGATGACGAGCTGACAACCATCAGCCAGCAGACCTTCCAAGATGTCCTTGGGACCCTCCAGACCCCACCTTTAGTCACAAGGAGGAGCACAGAAGTAGCAGCCATCACAGAGGACCCAGCCACCACCCCAATTGTACAACCTGCCAGCTCCAACCCAGCTGAGCACTCTGACGACACTGGCACCAGCTTTGAGAGAACTGTAGTTGGAGTACAGCGGGAGCTGGCCAAGGAGGTGCGGGTGGAGATGGAAAATATGGCAGCCAGCCTAGAGGGGGTGCGTTTGTGCATGATTTCAACTGCAGAACAGGCAGCAGCCATGCAAGGGCAAACATCAATCTTGCAGGAACTTGAAAAAAGGTTGAAGGAAATCAGCACAGCTGTAAGAGAGTTGACACAACACCTACAACAACAATCCTGTCAACGTGTGCACGAATGCAATATTGAACCCCTCAGGGCTGACCTGGCTGCCTACCACAGTGATGTGGCTGCTATACTTAAGAACCAGCAGCTCCTCCTTGCTGCAGTACTGCCCTTAATAGCCCCACAGTTGGCAGCTACCGGAATGTCTAACTCCACGTACTCAAACACTGAGGTGTGTGTTGCCCACTTCCCAACCACCACCACCAAGGGCAGAGGAGACTACACACACATCAGAAGATGAAGACGTGGAACAGATCACCTTCACCCGTAAGAGTACCCGGTAGCACTAGTCCCTGACACATGGCCACCTATAACCAAGGTCTTCAGCCCACTGTTTATCTTGTCACCCTGCCCTGTGATTGTCTCTCACTAACTCATTGGCAAATCCTGTCCCTCTGCACTGTCTGACACTTCACTCCAGCATGTCCAATGACATGTCCTTTTGCACTTGTGTAGGATCACAATGGAAGGTGTCACACTAATGGACTCACAATCATGGACAATGTACATATAGTACTACAGCACTTTCAAATAAATAGCACTTACAGAACAACTTTGTCTATGTGTAATGTGACATATCAACCGTGATGGCCATCAGTGATGTTACCCTCAGGTCAATGATTATAGATTGTCAATACAACTGACCTGAAGTAATGTTGGCTGATAACTATGCACAGTGGTCTGGATTGTACCATCATCTGCCCTTCCTGAGGGTTAATTCTGAGGAAAATAGAAACTATACACCATAATGCTGTGTTGGACAGAATAACGCTTCCTCAAGGGATGTCTAAGCCAAAAATTATTGCCTTCAACTTTTGCTTGAAGCCAAAAGTAACGTATGTGACATTTGACCCAAATTTTACCTAACACACACCATACTGCATGAATGGATGTGTATGAGTGTATGTACAAATATGTAACCTGGCTGAACATTGTAACAAATGATAGGTGTGAGTTATGTGTACCATACTAGATGTGAGCAGACTACCACTCACCTTATAAGGCTTCGCATGGACATCAGGCTGCAGGCAGACTTAACACAGTGTCCTCAATACCAATTCTGGTTGCAAAGTATGTGAGATTGAAAACATACATCAAAAATTAACAACACTTTGGGATACATAGTAACCTTGAGTGGTGGGTGCAATGGATGGCAGAATCTTAGCAAAGTAGCTTTGGTGTAGCTGCCAAAGTAACAGCTCAATTGGGATTTGGTTGCAGGATGGAACACAAAAACTAATACTAAAGAGACACTGTTCACCCATGCCAAGGCCCTGATCCCCAAGCATGTGACACATGCTGTAAAGGGTTACCTAAATATTTATTAAACAGTAAAAACAGAAGCTAAAACCAGGGGAAACACCTTACCTAACCTAACCTATCCTAACTACATATTACCCACAACTGGCCCTAACTAAACTAAGCTAAATTTACTTATCACATTTAACGCAACGATCTAAACATCAACCCCCCACCCCCTTTATAAGACGGGACACATGGAGGACAACATATACTAACCTAAACACATACTATCTTATACTAAACAAATATATATATTTTTGTATTTTTATATTTTATAAATTTTTTTTTTTTTTTTTGTTTTAAAACACCAAAACCCCAACATCATCCCCCACCCACGCACACACATAATAAAAATCAGATATTAAAAGTATCATACCCCCACCCGCCACCCACTACTACTAACTAAACTAACAGCCTATTCTAACCTAACACTAAGCCCCCTAAGCCCACTAATGAAAAGAACCAGGAAAGAGGAGGGAGGGGAGGGAATCGTGGCTGAGGGTAAAATGTTTACAAGTTCGCCCTCCGCAGGGTCTTCCTTATAGCATGCACCCTCCTAATAACTTGTGCCACCTCCTGCTGCAGCCTGGTCATTTTCCTCAACATACGGTCAATGTTCTGTTGCATCCGCTGAAAATCTGCTGGGTCAATGACTGCAGCAGAGGTGGTCTGGGTGCCAGTTGAAGATGTATGTCCCCTTGTCGGTGCCATGCCTGTAGGAGGAGGTGCAGGTGGTGCTGTGACAGGTCCTGGAGCAGTGGAGGTTGACGGTCCAGCAAAGGTGCCTGGTATGGTTGGTGCCACCTGGGTGGTAGTGGTGGTGTTGGTGGTGGTGGCTGTGGTGGCTGTGGTGGACACCGAAGAGCCCCCTTGGGCAAATGCACTCCACACTCCGGAGGTTCTTTCATGGCGATAACGCCTTGCCATGTTGCGGAACCCAGACTCCACCTCCAGAATGTGGCAGTAATGCCTCGCCCTGCGCTGAAACTCCCGAATCTGGATGGGATTCATATTGGCAGCTGTTAAAACTAATATAAAACCAAACATTAGGTACTTCATTGTGTGATATGGCTCCAGAAGTAAATCAGACAATACATCTAATGCGCCAGAAACAGCCCATATCATCATACAGATCACTGATTGTCCCTGAGGAAGTACATGCCTACATATGTCCTATCAAACAGCACAGCAATACTCTAAAAGATGGGTAAAACTTAAATGACCTATGCATCATTGTTCAGCCATTTGTCATGTAAAAAATGCTGCAAGTCCTCCACATGCGGCAGGCCAACTAATGACTTACTTCTGGATGACAATCAAGGGCCACAAGATCTGTGAGTTGCAAATGGAATTTGCCAGGATAGAATGCAGTTGCTAATCATGAGTGGGTATCCTAGTTTTGGACAAGTGACTTACAGATGTACATGTCTGTGTACTAAACTTGGATCATCAGTCCTAGGTACACTTTTCACAACCCTACACCTGCGCCTGAGGTGGGGGGGGAGGGGTGGACAAGCAACAAATACTTTCAAACATCAAGGACACCCAGGAAGCTTTGGACAGCTGTACATGGGTTTGGACAGTCCACCACAGGTAAGGAGGATGTCCAACTAGGATACACCCAAACCTTGGACAGTCCCATCCACGCTTATGTTTGGGAATGCAGACAATTGTCAACATAATTTCCTACCAGTGACATATGACTTACAACAAGCAGATAGATGCAAGCACACATCTGGCCATGAGCTGCAGGCACACCTAGGCCATTGTACTCAAGTGCCTCATACACGTAGCACAACATGTGGAGCTACATGCTGCTAGGAAGTCAAACATACAGTCAAACATGTTCATTAGTGACTAGGGATGCTCAAGTCTGTGGCTAAGACTTTGGCATCCCTATTCTGTGAGAATCAGGGTCTGACTTGCTGACTAAATCACAAATATTGTCCTCTGCTACATTTTCTAAATTTAAGTTTCATCCACAAAAGTCACCCTATTCACATGGCCGTGCCTACAGGGCTGCCATACAATCCCAAAATATGACTATACGCTAATGATTGCCCAACTCAAAGATGGAAAAAAAATGATACTCCACTCAAGGAACATATCCGATTATTGACCAGGGTATCACACCTTGCTATGTGTCCAACACACAGGAGTCAATCAAACAACAGCAGCAAACACAACACAGAACATAAATATCAACACTTACTGGAGATGTCTGGGTCTGCAAAGCGAGCCACCTCTCCGATAGTGTAGGGGCAGGTCCACCTGTAAAGCATGGAAGGGAGAAATGTGCTCAATGTCTGTGCCCTGTACAACACTTCCAAATACAATTGCTGTGTGTAAGTTAAATCAGAAAGTCAAGCCTCTCATACATGATGATACTGCAACCGACATACCACTGCAAACATGAACAGACCCGGGCACGCCAGTGAGTGATACACACATATCAGCACACATGCAGTTGCCCTAACTATCATGTGGTGGCAAACATGCTCCATCATTTGTTTGCAGACTCATTCATGGAGTGTATTCCTCTCATCATGTGTATCCATGTGAGACATGCAAAGCCTCTTTCCTGGAGGACTGCAATACCAGTCACCCAGCTATTGTGACTAAGACCAATGTAAAACACACAGGTACAATGTACAGAGGGCCAGGGATAGTTGTTTCCCCTCAATTTGTATAATTTTATGTGCCACAGCTATGGTAAGTTGCACCAAACATTTGGATATGAACGCGTGTGCATTACTTTTGGCATCCATCCCTAATTTAATTGTGGCACAACAAAGTCCAAATATCAGTCTAAGATGTTACCTGAGGTCAGCTATAACTTGTTACGTATGTGTCAGAATCCAGTTCTGAAATGTATCAGAAATAATTGAGAGACACATTATTTCTTGAAAATATCTGGATTAAAAACATGTCTTTCCTGGTACCTTCCCAGACCATGCATAAAACATATGTTAGTGCCACATTTGCATCATCTATTGACGTGAAGGCAACACTAATTTACAGGCTCCTGTTGTATTTTGTAAGTTAGTGCAGCTGTTGCATCAACAAATGACGTTAATGTGTAGGAATTATTGTATAACTCACCGAAACTGTATGTTTAACTTGCATTCCACATGTCCAAAAACATAGCCTGCAGCATATGAACAAATCTGCTACTGTCACTACAGAGCATTTAAATGTGCACATTACTCAGATTTTTACTCACCAACAGGGCCACCATTCACAATCCACAGGTGGTCCAGCAGGTCTTGCTCCCTGGCAACCAGGTCAGCCCAACGGTGTTTCAGCTGGTGGTCATTGTGAGGTGTGTTGTAGATTCTTTGGAGATGGTACAGGACCTTTGCCCACCGGAACCTCCTTGCCTCTGTGTGATACCCTTGTATCACACGCCCACCTGCTTCTATCATTAAAGGTAGGAAGTGGCACACCAGCCAAATAAATCCCCCAAGCTCCTACTCTCCCATCCTGCCAAGACAAGGCCTAACCAACATGCTTGCAAAAAAAAAAAGTGATAAAGGGGTACAGAGGATAATGAAGAAAGAAAAGGAGAGGGAAATGAAAATAAATCAACACAAAACAGCCCAACTATCCCCAAACTAACACTACCCACAACAGACTCCCAACAGTACAAAGACAAATTTATACACCAGAAATGACAAACATACACTTAACAAGATACCACAGACACTTAGGAAACACCAAAAGACAATTTAAAGACCACACAAGAGACAAATTCACAAAATGCACAGAGAGACAAGTCAAAACACAGCCACACAGTTAGGAAATATCACAGACTGCAAAGTGAAAGTGAAAGTACACCCACTGTACCAATTCTGTAAACAGGATATCCTATTACATCACGTCCTGCCTCAAATGTGGTGCGTTTTTATTCTTATGCGTCAAACTATTATAATGCTTACAGTCTGTGCGTCATTTTTTTTTTTAACGCACATGCTTAGAAATTACCCTGCATCCATATTTTCAAATATTTTTCATACTTAACCAATTTCTTTGGGTACAGTGTGGGAATTACCGCTCAGGGCCAATGGATGTATCATGGCAATGAGTGTCATTTTTCGATGCATGTGCTTCATTTTTTTACGCATATGTGTCTTTTTTTACGCGTAGGCGTCAACATTTCTGTCTTTTGCAGGGTTTGGGTCATTTCTCATTTGTAATAGTACATGACAGGTGTGACAATACAGAGATAGGCTGTTGTCACCTACATTGTGCATTCCGGTGTATGGGCACAACTGACAGATCATAATACTGCGGACCATGATCCTCTAGTTGTTGTACCGGATTTGCACTCCTCACTGACGCAATAGATGGCCAAACGTGTGGAATACAAATAGGTATTACCCAGTTTGGGCATGTTTTTCGTCAATAGAGGATAGCAAGGCTACGCAACTCAATACAGTAACTCAATGCCTGTGTGTCAATGTGTGTGAATTGGCTCTTACTAATGTAGTTGTCCCACTGTGTGAACATCACAAGACATGTTTTCTCAAATCTGCTTGTATGCATGTGTAGTCAATGTGTCCAACCATCAAATGCTATTCAGTGTGGAAATGAGAAACGAAATGTGTTTATTATACACGTAGCAACAAATGCTGTGTGAACTTCCAAGGTTTTTTGGGACATAGGCATCACCAATGACAAACCATGCACAGGATAGATGGAAGACGGTTGATCATGGCAATGTTTCAAGACTAAGCCATCACATGACCTGGAATGTTGGATACTACTTCCTAGCCACTAGTAGTTTGTATACTACCCTTGAGTCAGGCATTGGATAATGCTATGTGGGTACGGTGTTTGTGACACCGAGTCCCAAAAACAATCCACAAATGCCGTGTCACGCCACAGTTTGAGTCATATAAAGGAGCCATGTTTCTCCTGTGGCAGTGGAGGACCAGCAGACCAAGCAGCACGTGTTCACCACATATTTCCAGTGGTTAATTGCACAAAGGTGTCCAGTTCAAGTGTGTGGGGCCATGTGTAGCCTGAGTCATTATTGGGGTCCATATTGTCACAGTTACGTGCAGGTCTAGTCATCAGTCTGCCATTTCCTGCATTTACAAAGTATCCTTCACAGCTGAATTGAAGGAAAGCCAAAGAGGAATTGAGAACACACATGGGGATAGTCCAGCTATGGCACTGCAGACGTGTTATGAGACTGACAACAGGGCAACCTTCGTGTGCTGACAAAGTTAATGGATCAGGAATTTTAAACCAGCAGGTTTCCTCACAACATTTGTACAGAGGGTGGTCTCTAAAATTCCCACTGCAGCCAGGAACATCAGTGCCTCTGTGTTGATTAATCTCACAGCTATTCACCACGCAAGCCCCATCAATATGTTGGGGGCAATGTGAATCAGCGTGTGGACTGTCAGGGTACTAACGTGTTGACATTTCATGCACATTATCTGACATTGTTTGTTGTGCTGGAGGCACCATACCCAATCCATGCATACAGCCATGGTACACTGTCACTATTTGTCATTCATGCATACATGAAACCCAGACAAGGGTCATGATTAGGCTATTTGAAGACAAGTTCCACCCCATGATACGATAAGTAAACTGATTACGCTATACAATGTGTTTGAGTATTCATTGTCGACCTACCTGACACAATACCCCAGGAGGAAAGTGAGGGCATGGGAAGCAACTATGAGATAAACGTAGCCACAGGGAACATTTATGGTGATGCTAAGACAGGAACCAGTCAGGCTAACAGGATGCAGGGTCAATCAGGAACAAAAATGAACAAGGCAAATACAGAGTGAGCAGACTGAGACTGGTCAAAGCTGGAACAACACTGAGGAAAATGAAAACCGTATTTGTCCTGTGTGTTGTAACATAACATATACTTATAATGGCAGTTTCTATGCCGTTCCAGGCAGCTGCAAGGGCAGTGCATGTTCAAATGGCTGGTCTGCATGGAGGTGCTCACAGGTGTGTGCAGCTTCAGTCTCTCACAAGTCCTGTAGGTGAGAATCAAGTTCAATGGGCCAACAGTACCTTTCACATGGGAAGCAATGTACAGGTGATTACAGATCCTACAGACTACAAGGCAGTGCATTATTCAACCAGAAGTCCATACAGACAGAAGAACAATGACTATGGCATACCATACTAAAGAGGGAAGCACACTGGATTCAGAATGTGAGTCTGGGTGTGTGTAGATGAGGGATTATCTGGGTACAAATATTCAATTTCCAGGGCACTCTGAAGAAGGGTGGGGTGAGACAGGGAACATGGCAGCCACAGGACTTATGACCTGGGCTGGCATGTGCAGGGGATGTCTTGTGAGCAATGCTAGTCATACCTGGGGCACTCGTGCTATCCATTTGCTGCTTATATGGAATTCTTGTCACACATACTCCTTGCAAAGATAGCTGATGTAACACTTACTGATGACAAGGGTCTGGTCATACCTTCTTGTTACCAATACAATAGCACATCCACTGCCTCATGTATGAGGCATTTTTTTACCTTATTGAATGATGGTGTCTTAGTTGTGTACCATATGCTGCAATGAACCATGTTTCCAACATGTATGTGTGAAATAGCTGTGCTCCTCTGATATTGCCCTTCAAGTGTGAAATGGACAGGATATATGTCATTTACAATGTGTGTGAAGTTGGGTGTACATTCATACCCATCAAATATGATGTGGATTTTTCTGTATCCTAATCTGTATTTCTGCAATGCTCCATGAGGCTACACTCTGATTATGATTCTTAGGGATAATGTTATGCAAAAATTATTAACCAGACCATGATATAGTGAATGGAATAGGTGTTTATTGACATATGGTAAGACAGTGGTGATGGATGAGTAGAGTTAAAAGAACTTTTGGACAATATGTTGTCGCCGACGCAATCCTGCAGCTGTTTTTGGATGGTCACCCTCATGTTGATGGAGCGCATCCTCCTCTTCAGGCATTTGTGGGTCGGGTTCATATAGGGGAATACACATATGCTGTGCAGGATGGCACAGGTCAAAATGATTTTGCACACAATTTCAGGTGAGTATAGGAGGCTGCCTCCGGTGATGTTGGTGATGTCGATGCACCTGAATTTTGACTTCAGGATGCCAAAGGCCCTTTCGACTATGATGCGTGTCCTCCGATGTGCCTCATTATAGGCACACTCTGCTGCAGTGCTTGGGTTTGCAAATGGGGTCATGATCTTGGTTTCTGGTGGAATGGTGTGGGGTGTCTGCAAGCTGGGTGCCAACTGTAGCTCAATATTGTGCAGCAGCTGCTGAATGACTTGCCAGTTGAGCCTGTACCTCTGGATGTTGTCTTGTTGCCGGAGTCCCAGAAGGGTTGTACTGGTGCGGAATATCCTCTCCTGCCTTCTGTGTTGCCTTTGGGGTCCCTGCTGGTGTTGTAGAAGCTGCTGTTCTTGGTCCTGTGCTCTGCGTCTGCGTGCATGCTGGATGAATAGCACCTCCATGTCTTCCTTTTGGAGCTCGTCTGTTGCTTGTGTGTGTTTTTCTTAAGTACTGGTGTGTTTGCCCCATTTTAACGCCTGCCCTGACCCAGGTGTTATTTTTTTACGCAAATCAGGCTGTTCGTCATTTTCCGCCTCCGCCTCCCGGCCGTGCAGGATTTTTGCGCGGTTGTGTTAATATGGCGCACAGGTGTTTATGTCATTTTTTGGGACGGGAACGCCTGCCTTGCATGTCATTAACGCAAGGCAGTTTCCCACATCCAGACGCACACGGTGGAATTTTGGCGTTCGCAGGCTCGGGCGTCAAAGTATAAATATGGTGCACGGTTTGCGCCGAATGGGCGTCAAAAATTTTGACGCCCATTCAGCGCAAACAGAGTATAAATATGGGCCTTCATTTCCTGTAACACCTTAGCATCTACTGCTGCTCTAAGGTTAGAGTTTGGGATCAAGAGCTTCTTTGTACAGGGCCTAGTAGTGGTGATTGGATGGACTTACTGTATGTTTCAAAGCAATGCTTCTTCACTAAGGCACCTTATATATAAAGAGGTTTTTGTCATGTTGAGAGAGAAATCTCTGTTTTTTAGAAATTTTAAGTATGCTTTAGAACATCTGGAATTAGATGTATATACAATACTTTCTTTATTATCTGCACAGTTGAAAATTTATTTAAAGCATGCTTCCTTACATAAAAACTACCAATTGGACTTAAACTCTTGTAGCCAAAACAGGAGATTCGATGTTCTGACTAATTCTGCCACTTTGAAAAATCACAACCCTATTTAGTGTGAGTTTGCCTCATGGGGTCAGGCGCCTTTGCACGCTACTGTGATTCGATATGTTTCTGTTAAAGGTTTTAATTTCAAAATAGTATGACACCTCGAATGTTTGTGATTTTTGTCAAATCGATTTTCAAGATTTTAAACATGTTCTATTTGTTTGTCCATGTATGCTGCTATTGCGTAGAAAGTGGTTGAAACATCTCTTCTTGAAATTTAAGTCACAAACATCAATCAGGAGAGGCTCTCCAGGTGCTATATAACCCTCCTAACTAAATGTTTTACTTTTAGATTTTTAACTTCTTTAAAGGGTTTTTAGATGTATATTGACCATTTTAATTGATTATTTGATACTTCTATAGTAATGCATTATGGCCCTCATTATGACATTGGTGGTAAATTCCGCTTACCGCCACAGTGACAGCCAGCAACATACCGCCGCAATGGCGAATATCCGTTCGCCATATTATGACAGACACACACCAATCCGACAGAATACTGCCACATACACAAATCCACCAGCCCAAAGGTCAGTGTTAAAGTGTTGGTAACAACACCCTTACCGTTAAGCAAATGAAACACCCACTACATCATGACCCACAAATCACCACAGTGGACATTCAACGGTGGTAAACCATTGGCAGTACACACCGCCAATTCAGAATGGACACCCAAATACTAAACTGCACAACATTGGCCAATACCAAAAACACACACCTGACACTCATACACACACCACACACACCCCAATTATTGCCACCAGACTGACACCAAGACCACTGTGACAACTAGACACACACCATATACACCCATACATCCCTCACGCACCCCACTACGCACACCCAACCATAGTCCCCAACACCCACACACTTACACACACCACACAACACCCATCTCCCCATAAAGGCACCCCGTTTCACAGATGAGGAGTTGAAGGTCATGGTGGAGGAAATAGTCAGGGTAGAGCTACAGCTGTTTGGAGCACAGGTACAGCAAATATCCATTGCCGGGAAGATGGAGCTATGGCGGAGAATCATTGACAGGGTGAACGCCGTGGGAAAGCATCCAAGAACAAGGGATGACATCAGAAAGAGGTGGAACGACCTATGGGAAAAG
Source organism: Pleurodeles waltl (assembly GCF_031143425.1). Lineage (NCBI taxonomy): Eukaryota > Metazoa > Chordata > Amphibia > Caudata > Salamandridae > Pleurodeles > Pleurodeles waltl. The sequence continues at coordinate 704,140,415 of NC_090450.1, forward strand.
GTACATTCCATAGCAGCAAGGCACCAGCTCGCCATACAGAGGACTGGCAGAGGACCCCCACCTTCTCCCCCACAGCTGACAGCATAGGAGGAGCAAGTCTTGGCAATACTGCATCCTGAGGGACTCACTGGAGTTGCCGGAGGAATGGACACTGGTGAGTCAGTATTTATGGGAAACACCTGGAACAACGACTCGGAAACCACAAAGTCATGGAAAACGAAAGCAAAACAATGGTTTCGTTTTCCAGGACTTCCTGGTTTTCGTACCTTAACCACGCATGTGTTAACCACGTACATGCGTGGTTAAGGCACAGAAGAAGGGAGTCGGAGTCGACGCAGTGAAGGAGGAGGTAAGTTGGTCTGGGGCTGTTTTTTTGGGAGGGGTGGGGTGGGGGACTCGGGGTGATTAGGGTTTAGAGGGGAGGGGGTCAGGGTTTAGGGGTGGGTTGGGGTGTTTAGGTTTCAGGGGCGGGGTGGAGACTCAGGGTATTTTTAGCTTTTGGGGGTGGGGTGGGGGGCTCGGGTGATGAGGGTTTGGGGGTAAGGGGGTCAGGGTTTAGGTTTTAGGGGTCGGTTGGGGGGTTGGGGTGCTTAGGTTTTAAGGGCGGGGTGGGGACTTGGGGTATTTTTCATTTTTGGGGGTGGGGGGCTTGCGATGATTAGGGTTTGGGGTGGGGGAGGGGGGTCAGGGTTTAGGTTTAAGGGGTGGATTGGGGGTTGGGGTGGTTTAGGTTTTAGGGGAGGGGGCTGGGGTTGTGGTCATTTTGGGGTGGGGGTTGGGGTGGTTGTGGGGGTGGGGGGTCGCGGTAATTTTTGGGGTGGGGGGCTAGGGGAGAAGCATGCTGGAACCGTGCATGCTGATCACTAATACCTTTACTAGGAATGCGTTTACAACGAAAAATCATGGTAAAGGCATTCATGGTAAAGGCATTAGTGATAACAACGAGGTCGTTGTTCCGACCTCGTTGTTGAGCCATGGGTGCTTGAAGCACTCGTGGTTTTGAGATATAACCAATATTTATTGCTTTTCAACCCCCATACCGGCATGCCATCTCACACCCTCACTCCCATCATTCCACTCCATCCCACACACTACACCTACACATATGACTAACGCCAATGCCCAGCCTTGCATGCAATACCAATACATGGACAGCCCTCCCAGCCCTGCATGGACACCCATCACTAAAGCATGCACAGCATAGGGAAACTAACAATCCCGCAATACATCACCATACACAAACTGAGGTGGTCGGCAACAGCAACGATAGATGGGAAGCTAGGGATGTACAACATGTCACAGGCATTTAGCATAACACATCACTTACATCCTCGTAGGTGCCCCAGCCAATGTCAGCGGAGAGGAGGTGCCATGACAAACCAGTCCCCCAACAGAAGATGCTCCCAGTGATGACAGTAACTCTGGACTTCAGGATCTGGATCTGGATCAGCAACCTCGCCCATCAGGGACCACTGGACAGTCGGTCACTCCAGCCCACTCACAGTCCATCACAGAGCCACCCCCAATCAGTATCCCGCACCACAGCACCCACCCAGCGTCCTCACACCTCTGTCCCCAGGGCACGTCAATCAGCTGTGAGCCCACCTGTACAGGGACCCCAGTCCACACCTCACACCCAAGACAATCAGAGACCTGGGGTCAGTGGCAGTGGGCACACCATTTAGGGGACAGAGGCTCAGGGAAACAGGGACACTGGGAGGACCGCTGTGCACCAGCGGGAGGTCAGGCTCAGGAAACCGACTCTCCAGGAGGCACTCACCAAGATCATGGGTGCCTACCAACAATCCCAGGACATGATGAGACAGATCCTTGACAACATGCAGGAAAACAAGCGGCTGCAGGAGGAACACCATCAGGGGATCTGGGAGGACCTACAGGCCCTCAACACCACCATGATCTCCATAGCAGGGGTGCTGGCAGACATGGCCAACATCATGAGGGAATCAACAGCACACCAGTGGGCCCTTACCCCTAGCCAGTCTATTGACCAGCCCACCACTTCCACTGCAGCTAGTAGGCAGGCGGCCCTGCCACAGGACCCACAGCACCCATCCCCCTGCAGAAGGTGAACCACCCCGTAAACTTTCCCTGCGACCCAGACAGAAGCCAGAGACGCTTGCCAAGACCAAGACCACCTCCAGAAAATGACACTCTCCTGATTGTTCCCCTTGTGTCCCACCCTGTCACCTTGTCCACTTTGAACTGCCTTTGCTCTCCTTCCTATGGCCTCTTGGACACTGCACCTGTGCTATAAACAGACTGGAACAATACCATGGTCTTTCCTCTACAATCACCGCACTCCATTGCACCTTACCCTCAATTTTATAGCACTACAACAAACACCCTTGAATACAGCTTTACTGCTAGTATTTTATGTGTTGGGAATGTGCATTCAGGGGAACAGCACATCTGGGTCAAATGATATGAACACTGTGATAGCATACAATTAATGACCTGTAACTGTCTGTAGTAATCACATCAGGACACTGTTGTCATATCACCAACATCAGTAAAATTACAAGCCATAGGTGACAGTAAGTTGGGATGCAAAGGAAGTGGATGCCATCATGCTACAGTCACACAGATGAAATCAATAGTCAGAGCAATAATCATTTCCACTGTCTCACCTGTGTCATTGGAAGTATTGACATATAACTGATGTTCTGTTGTCCACATCCTCATTCTCTGCCTCCTCATCCTCACTGTCCTCAGGGTCCACTGCTGCCACAGGGGCATCTCCAGTCTATTCCTCCTGCACAAAATGCACATGTCGTCTGAGGGCCAGGTTGTGCAACATGCAGCATGCCACTATTATCTGGCAGACCTTCCCGGGTGAGTAGCACAGGGATCGACCTGTCAGATGGAGGCACCTGAACCTGGCCTTGAGGAGGCCAAAGGTCCTTTTGATTATTCTTCTGGTTCGCCCATGTGCCTCATTATAATGTTTCTCAGCCCCTGTCCTGGCATTCCTCACAGGGGTCAGGAGCCATGATAGGTTTGGGTAGCCAGAGCCACCTGCAAGTACTGAGGGACAAACATTAGCCTAACACAATGCTATGGGGATAATACCTGAAGGCATACACTGACATACAGTGGATGGGGACTCTTGCTCACCTGTTAGCCACACCATGTGCCTCTGTAGTTGGGCCATCACATTTGTGATGCTGCTATTCCTCAGGACAAAGGCGTCATGCACCGACCCAGGATACATGGCAGTGACATGGGAGATGTACTGGTCCGCCAGGCACACGATTTGCACATTCATTGAGTGGAAACTCTTCCGATTCCCGAACACCTGTTCATTCTGGTGGGGGGGACAAACGCAATATGTGTACAGTCAGTTGCCCCAATAATATTGGGGTTATGCCCCATTGCATAGAATCCTGCCTTCACAGTGTCCAAATCTTCCACCTGGGGGAAAACAATGTAGCTGCATGTGTGTTTCACAGGACAGACAAAATCCTTGCCAGCACGATTGAGAACATTGGCTGTGACATTCCTGCTGCCAAGCCCACTGTCACTTGGAAAGAACCAGTTGGCAGGAAATGAAGCACTGATAGCACTTGCATAAGAAGGGGGCTCCCAGTGGGATGACAGATGGCTGATATCAGGTCAGACTCCAATTGGGCACACAGCTCTGTGATTGTGGCCCTGTCCAGTCTATAGGTGAGTATAATGTGCCTGTCCTCCAGTGTAGCCAAGTCCACAAGGCGTCTGTTCACAGGGGTTTGTCTCCTCCTCCTATTCATCCGCAGTGGTAGGTATCTAAGGGACACAAGAATGAGTAAGCTGTCACAATTTTAACAATAGAACCTCTACCTCAGTGTACATACACCATCAATGTGACAGACAGTGGGAATGGCAATGTATGTGCAATTTTAGGCAATGATGCAGTTATGGTTTAATCGTTGTCCACCACCTTGAAATGGCGACAGCCTGTCCTGTATCTTGGGACAGGAGGAAGTGAGGTAACTCCGCCAATGTTGGGCGTCGTGGCGGAAGGTGGTCTTGCACCGCCGTGCAATTCCTCATTAGCTAATATGGGGCTCTATGGAGTACAGTGGCCAATGGGGATCAGCGCCAGTGGTGACGGTGTACACCGCCGCGGACGTGACTGCCATTTTCTCTCTAAATCCTTACTTGTTTCCTGACTCTCCTGTATCTTGGGACAGGTGGAAGTGAGGTAACTCCGCCGACGTTGGGCGTCGTGGTGGAAGGCGGTCTTGCACCGCCGTGCAATTCCTCATTGGCTAATATGGGGCGCTACAGTGGCCAATGGGGATCAGCGCCAACGGTGACGGTGTACACCGCCGCGGACATGACCGCCATTTTCTATCTAAATCCTCACTTGTTTCCTGACTTTCCACAGGACAAGACCTACACTGCGTGTGCTGCTATGATCTGTGTCCGGAACCTACAATGGCCCGTGTGACTGGGAAAATGGCACCTGTTTTCACTTTGGAGGAGTTGGAGCAACTGGTGGATGGGGTCCCACCCCAGTATGGACTTCTGTATGGGCCTCCAGACCAACAGGTGAGTACACCCTGGGCACGACACATGTGGGAAGGATGCATGGAGATGTGTGTGCAAGCAATGTGCCATTGGAGGGAGGGGAAATGTCTGGTGGTAGTGTACATGGTGGGTGCCAGACGATCTGTGTGCCAATGGTTGATGGAAACGGGATTGGTGGGCCATATGTGTGACAGATTGGATTGTATGTGTAATGGTGTCCTCTTGTCTGCATTCCCTTTGCAGGTCAATGCCCATCAAAAGAAGAGATTGTGGCGTGCCATCGCCAAGGACGTGCGGACCCTGGGGGTCCACAGCGGGCGGAGCACCGACTGCAGGAAACGGTGGGAGGACCTGAGACGCTGGGCACAGAAGACCGCGTAGGCCCAGCTAGGGATGGGCTCCCAACAAGGAAGGGGTGCCCGTCGGAACCTGAGCCCCTTGATAGCCCGCATACTTCCGTGGCCCACCCAGAGCTGGATGGGCGCATGAGGGCATCACAGCAGGCACAAGGCAGTGAGTACAGTGGGCGTTACTACAATAATTAGTAGGTGGCATGGGATCTGGGTGGTGCATGAGTTAGTGGGTGCCCCCTTAATGCCAGGCCAGACATTGCAGCGTGATCCAGCTCAAGGGTAATGGGTGTATGGCAAATGCAGGTAACCTAGCTTGTTTGCATTCCATGTCAGTCAGGGCTTTGTGGGTCCCAGGAGGTGTGCAGTTGCCGGTGTTTGGCCCTCATCTTGCTGTGGCGTCTAGCTAAATCAATGCCAGTGCAATGCATAGTGCTCAATCCTGATCCCTGTGTGTGACAATGCTGTGCATGCCAACTGTGGTGTTGGTGCTTTAATTGACCCATTGTTCCCTTTCTCTCTCTCTCTCCTTTTTTCTTCTGTCATCCTGTCCATGTGAGCATAAGCATCATCTGGTGGAGGAGCAGGAGCACCAGCGACAGAGGGAGCTGCATTCCACAGGATCCAGGAGGCAGAGACCACAGTGGATTGGTGGCCCAACAGAGATCGATTCAGGCTCCGGCCTCCTCTCTGATGGCAGCCATTGTCCCTGTTCCTACCTTCCCCCCTCCAACTACCACTTCCCAGTCCCAGTCTCCTCAACCCCAACCCATCCCATCCACACCTACAGACGTGCATGCACACAAGACAACACACAAGAGTAGCACCGTCAAATACAGGCACCACACTTTAGCCCACAAGCACTCACGCAAACACCAGACACTTGCACACACAACCAGATCCACTGCCTTCACTGTCTCCCCCTCCTCCTCCTCCACCATCCCCTTAACAGTCACGTCCACACTCTCACCTGCATGCACTGGTTCAACAGCTACCACCAGCATCACCAAGCATCGCACACACCTCACTAGCAGACACCTCCACAACATCCATCCATGCGTCCCCTGGGCCTCTCCCACCCAACAACCACTCCCTCAACCTCCACTCCCATCCCTCCTCCCTTATCCCGCTCTACCGTCTCTTTGCCTTTCATGTTTCTGATTTTGTTCATTGTGTTGTCTTATTCCTGTTTTTTGTTTTTAACATGGCCCTCTCAGGAGTTCCAAATCATGAAATTAACTTTCTACTTGTACTTTGTACATATGTTTTCTGTGCATGCTGTCTGGCATCCAGATAAAACTGTGCCCAAGAAGCCAAACAAAAATCATCTTCCTTCAATACTCCTTTGCAACAAAATGGAAAATTGACCTAACAGTGAGCTACACAAACTACTTTATGGAGCACATGATAATTGGCCATTAGGAGAAAAACATAATCTTAATTTTTATCACAACAATTATTGGCTTTCATTCACGTTTGGCTACATATGTAGCATAATCTTACTAAAAGTAGCAAGCTAGCCCAAAATATAAAAAAAGACTGCATATGTAAAGTTGCAAAATTACTACACGAACAACTAAAAAACACATTTATGGTTACCTGATTATGTAAACCAATAAACAAATACATTAGATAAAAAGAAAGAAATCACATTAAATCTGATTCCCACTCTGTAGTATTCCCAAAGATAGGAATTCATTGCATATTAGCTTCCTAATAACTTTCCACCCGTTTGATGAATCACCACAAAACTTTCCAGACCTATGGCATTTTCTGTATTTTGAGATGATGTAAATGTTTGTGGTGAATCATTAAGGGAGAGCAAAGATAAAAGGAGGTCCCAAAACATGTTTCCACCAATGCATTTTCCATTGATTATTGTATTTCACGTAGCACGAAAACAGCAAATGAAATTTGGCAGGATTATACATTAAGGTGCAGAGATGATGCTTTTTAGGTACCGCAGTTAAGTAGGGTAAGATTTTCTGAAGTAATAAGGCATAGTGATATCTGTTACAGCAGTACTTATGCCGAATTTCACAAAATGTTGTGAAATTTTTGTAGTACATGGCTGTAAACATATTTAAAAATATATAAAATTATATAATTAAATGTCCCTACCTATTATAAGTTTAATAAACCGGCAATAGGTAGGGACCTACCACTTTTATTACTTACCTATATCTAAGGCCCTAACACTGACCATAGCCAATTGCAGTAAAAACAATATGGCTACCTTTTCTTCCTGTAAAAACAGCTGTTACCCAATTATATACTGTCTTGTCATCACCACGCACCACACTATACTGCAAAGTTATCATAGTATACCATGGTCGAAAATAGAACTAATGCCTACCTGTATTATTGGATTGTAGTACCCCTGTGTTTCGCATGGTGTCACTTAGGCAATGCACTACTTAAATCAGATTTACACAGAAAGGCAAGACCATCATGCATGGCCTTGTGTTGATTGGCAAATCTGGAGGAACGCAAGGCAGCACAATTTGCTGTTTGCGTTACTCTGCACGCCATAACCTTCATTGCTGCTAAATTGCACATACATCTGTATTCCACGGCACACCACTCCATTATACGCTGTTCCACTCAATGACACTCTACTCTATGTCCCTCCACTGTACGAGACTACATTGGTTGCCACTCCACCCTAGCCTATTGCACTGTGCGCAACGCCACTCTACGCCACTACACTGTACGCTATTACACTGTACACACTTCTACTCTATGACACTCCAGTCTATGTCAATTTACTGTATGCCACTCCCCTGGATGCAATTCCACTAGACTCTGTTCCACTCTACACCATTCTACTGTACAGCACTCTACTCTATCCCACTGTATGCCACTCCACTCTACAACACTTTATTGTACATTATTACCCTGTATGCCACTTCATTCTATGCTATTCAATTAGACCTCATTCCAATGTACGTCACTTCACTGTATGCTATTACACTCTGCCTCACATTGCTGTACACCACTTCAGTCTATACTGCTCTATTATGTGCTTCTCCACTGTATACTACTCCACTATACACTATTACACTCTATGCCACTCTACTGTACAACACTCCGCTCTATGCCACTCCTCTCTACGCTATTAAACTTAAACAACTGCACTCTATGGCAGTCCACTCCACGCTATTACACTGTATGCAACTCCACTCTACGCCTCTTCAGTGTACGCCACTCCACTGTATGCTGCTCGGCTATTCCAGTATATGCTATTCCTTTCTATGCAATTCCACTGTTTGCCACTCCACTCTATGCTGTTCCACTTTATGCCACTCCACCATATGCTGGTCCACTTTACACCACTCTAGTATATGCCATTCTATTCTATCCCTCTCCATTCTGTGCTACTCCATTGGGCCCCATTCCAGTGTACCCTACTTCGGGCCATGCCACTTCACTGTACACTACTCCTCTATAAGCTATTCCAGTCTGCGTCACTCTACTGTACTCCACTCCACGCTACACTGTTCCACTGCATGCCACTCCAGTATACACCACTCCAGTCTACACCATTCCATTCTACAATTGTTCATTGAGTGCCACCCCACTCTAAGCCACGCCACTACATGCTGTTTCACTCTATCCCACTCCACTGTACACCACTACACTGTACGTCTCTCCACTCCATGCTATTCTACTCTATGCCACTCCACTGTACTCTACGCTATTCCTCTGTATGCCACTCCACTCTATCATATTACACTGTATGCAACTTCAGTCTTTGCTCCCCTACTGATTGGTATCACATTCTACTCCACTCCACTGTATAACACTCCACTATTACACCCTGCCACATCACACAATACACCACTGCAGTCTACACCACTTCAGTGTACGCCACTCCACTGTATGCTATGACACTATTCCTATTAAATCTGACACCACTTCACCGTACACTACTACACTATATGCCATTAATACTCTACGCCACTCCACTGTACACCTCTCCAGTCTACACTACTCCACTCTATGCCACTCCAGTGTAATCTACTCCACTGTACAAAACTCTACTAAACTCTATGCCACTCTGTTAGACTTCACTCCACTCAATGCCTGTACACTCCACTGTCCAAAGTTGCACTCAACTCTATTCCCATACACTCTGTTAATCAACACTCTACAACAATTTCCAACACTGCACAACACAGCACTCCACTCTACTGTTTGAAACGCCACTCCAATGTATACGTTTCCTCGAGTGTATGCTACACCACTTTAATATATACTCTACTTTAATCCAGTGTTCCCACCTCCACTGTATTCCACTCCACAGTACACCACTCAGATGTATGCTATTACACTCTATGCCACTCCACTCTTCTACACTCCACTGTACAGTATTCCACTGTATGCTATTCCTTTGTATGTTACTCCACTTATAAAAATATAATTGTTACTTAAATTTATAATTTCCATACCACCTTCAAATTACTATAGGCTGCGTACCTCCAAACACAGTTTTGTCACCTCAATCGCCACACCACATTAACTCATGCCTTTTCCATGCATTGTTTACACCTTTGCATACTACATCACATATAGCATGTGAAATCATAGCATATGTAACAATACGTTAACTTCTCAAATGGCCTTATTTGTCACAACACAATACATGGTGGAGTTATAGTTAGTGTTGTCTGGTTAGCGAGCTGAAAAGAATGTATAACGAGGTCCGCTGCCTATAATAATTTGAAGGTGGAGGATACATTTTGAATTAAAGATATAACTATAACTTGAGAATTTTTGAAGTTTGTGTAGTTTAAACTTGGTTTATATAGGAAAAATATGTTTTCCTAACTAAAACCAAACTTTGTTTTTTTATTGCACATATATATATATATATATATATATTCAGCACATACACTTTATAATTCCTTCGATGTTATAAATATCATTTTATTTTCTATTTAGATGTCCCATTTTTGTCACCACTGAAAAGGTGTGGAATTGTTATCACTCAGGACACATTTCTTGAGAGCAAGGACAACAAGTTGTCATATTTACTTGACCTTATGACAAGTAGGCACCATCCCCTGCAGCGCAAACCCTTTGGCTGCCAGTTCACAGAACCACATTATGGATCTGTGAAGAGCACTGCCAGTACTTAAGATTGTATCCGTATGTTCATGCTATTCAAATTTGCATTGCAAAGCATTAATTATTATGGTTCTAACAAAATATTGTGAGCTCTGCTTGCACTACTTGCAGTGGTTCCAGTATAAAAATGTGACATGTGCAAAGTTTCAAATTATGAGGCTACATATAATGTTCTCAGAATGCTCTCTAATGAGATGCAAATATCTGCAGAAGCTTGAAAGCGAGATTGAAGATTCTTTTGGTTTCAAAATAAAATCTACTCACAAAATATGCAACTAGAAAAAAAAAGTTTTGCTAAACGATTGTGCAATGTTAGGTACCATTTGTTTGAAATATCATTTAGTAAAAATGTTTGATACAACTAATATTTCCCAAAAATTTTAATGGAATATGAGAAACCTGAAAATAAAAAAAGCACCCACAAAGTCTGGCGTTCATTGTCAGCTTTTTGTTTGTCAGTGAATGTTTTTTATATGGTTTTTGTACATCTTTATTGTGGGAGCTCTTAGGCCCTTGACAATATAACAAAAATATTGGCTAAAAGCAAAAATATTTTTGGGGTCTCAAAAAGTATACTGCACTATAGTAGTCCGTTGCACTGAAGGAAACTACTTTGTGTGCTGATGTGGCCCTTTTAAAACAGCAGAATGCCTCCTCACACACACAGTGACATTAACCATATAAAAAGGTATATATCCGCTTAAAGTTTCAATCGGGTATTTAAAGCTCGTGTGATTTGTGTAGATTGTGACGGACAATATGCGTCGGCTCCTTTGATTTTATTTACACATGCTGTCCCGTTGTTCTTAGTCCGGTTCTTTGGATAAGATTTTTATTGTTTTTTCAGTAGACTTTTTTGGGAATTTCATCAATTTGTCTTTCTGATTTTTGTTTTTGTTTTTGCCCCGTTCTTGCCCTTTGGAAAACTTTTTTGCATCGTGAAACTGTCATTATATGTGTTTGCACATTGAGGATTCCGTCTAATGACTATTATTCTTGTTGTGTCCTCCCGTTTTTACTATTTTTGAATTATCAAGCACAATATGGCCAATCGGAGAGCTTTGTGGGAACAGGCAGCCACTACTTTATTTGATAATGCTCCAGGAACATCAGCTGTCATTAATCCACAAACTCGTACTGCAGTGAATATTATTTTTGAATTGGAAAAGGCACGGATTTTAGAATTGAAAAAATGGTGGGAAATGACTTCATTGACCAAATATATAGAAAATGGTTGAGTACCACGAGGTCTAAGAATTCTAATTTTGCCTACTCTTGGGGATATGGATCCCGATTTATTGGAACAATGGAGATTGCATACATCCGATAGTGCAGTTAAATTGATGGATACCTTGATTATTCAAACTAAACGACGTATGGAGGAACAAACACATAAGAGTGAACAGCTAACAAAAGAATTAGAAAAAATGGGCAACTCTCAAGAAATACAACAATTATTGGTGAAAATGGAGGAACGTATCACAAAAAAAGAAGACAAAATCAAAACTCGCAAAGCTTTAAAATTGAATAGAGACAAAAAAGATTATGAAGTAGGAAGAATCTATACATTTGCTCGTAAATACAATACATTTAGAGCACAAGATAAAATTGTAACAACAGATAGTTCAAATGTGGCAGTGAATTCGGTGGATGAGAGTTCTGACTGTAGTTCATCAGCTGATGAGGCTTCTGCAAATAAATTGGATTTTCACAGGGAAATGAGACTATTACAATCGGTCACGCCACAATCAAACAGGAACAGAGGACGAGGTCGAGGAGGTACAAGACGCGGAGGGGGAAGAGGAAGAAATTACAAACATTAAGACTAGAGGGGGACTTTCCATCTGATAATTCCAATATCACCGTAAATATTTCTAAGGCTGAATTGACCCAGAACCAAGAAAGTATTCTCAACCTAGGGTTGAGTTTTTGTCCGGATGTTAATTGGGATTATGTTGACACTAGAATAGAACTATATAAATTTACACGCAAGTTGCGTCTAATGAAGTACTTTTCCAATAAAACACGGGCAATTACATCAGAATCAAATACAAATGTGGGAAATCCTTCTGGGTTTCATATTAATGATGTTTCCGATCTAGTAGAAATTGGTAATTTGAGCAGTTCAGAAGACACCATGAGTAATAACAGAGGTACTGACAATGAAATTTTGAAAACCATGGGATTTATAACAGATCATACTACCTCTAGTGCATTAAAACCTTCCAGTAAATTTAATCCACAGCTACCTACTGGTAATTTGATTGACACTTTTTATGAATTGGTGGTTGATGATATTGATCATTTTCGCAATGATCGGAATGGTAAGAAAGTGGAAAAATTTAAGAGAACCAATTTTTCACCCTTAGATTGGAAAGATCTAAGGGGGTCATTCTGACCCTGGCGGTAAAAACCGCCAGGGCCAACGACCGCGGGAGCACCGCCAACAGGCTGGCGGTGCTCCCTTGGGCATTCTGACCGCGGCGGTACAGCCGCGGTCAGAAACGGAAAACCGTCGGTGTCCTGCCGGTTTTCCGCTGCGCTTGGGAATCCTCCATGGCGGCGCAGCTTGCTGCGCCGCCATGGGGATTCCGACCCCCATACCGCCATCCTGTTCCTGGCGGTCTTGGCCACCAGGAACAGGATGGCGGTATGGGGTGTCGTGGGGCCCCTGGCATGGGCACTGCAGGGGCCCCCGTAAGAGGGCCCCACCATGATTTTCAGTGTCTGCCATGCAGACACTGAAAATCGCGACGGGTGCAACTGCACCCGTCGCACCCCTTCCACTCCGCCGGCTCCATTCGGAGCCGGCATCCTCATGGAAGGGTGTTTCCCGCTAGGCTGGCGGGCGGCCTTCTGGCGGTCGCCCGCCAGCCCAGCGGGAAACCCAGAATAACCGCAGCGGTCTTCTGACCGCGCAGCGGTATTCTGGCGGCTCCCGCCGGCCCTGTGGTTACTGCGGCCGGCGGGAGTCAGAATGACCCCCTAAATGAGTTGAAGTCCAATAGCACGATCGTCATCAAGCCCTCCGATAAAGGAGGTAACATCGTAATTATGGACGTAGAAAGTTATGTTAAGGAGGCTCATCACCAACTATCCAACAAGCAACATTATGAAAAATTAGGTACTAACCCCACTATTGAATACCAAGCCATTTATTGGGAGATGCTAGATACTTGGTGCACTAATGGCCTCATTGACCAGAATGAATATCTGTACTTGAAGGTCGTATCTCCTAAAATTCCTTGCATTTACTTTTGACCAAAAATTCATAAAAATAAAAAACATCCCCCCGGCCATCCAATAGTTAGTATGAATTCATCCCTCCTAGAAAACACTTCCCGTTACTTGGATCTCTTTCTGTGTCCCTACGTAACTGAACTGCCCTCATACTTGCGAGACACAAAGATTTTTTAGCCAAGATTCATAATATTCCATGGCAATCTAACTTTTTATTGGTTACCATGGATGTGACCGCCCTGTACACCTCCATTATGCATGAATATGGTATTCAGGCCTGCAGACACTTTTTAGGTACCCGTAAAATCGAATTTCTTCAACATACCAATATGCTTTTAACCATGCTAAGATTTTGCCTCACCCATAATGTTTTTGTATTTGATAATCAGTACTACTTGCAGAAACAAGGGACAGCAATGGGAGCCTCATTTGCTCCAACATACGCGAACCTGTATATGGGTTGGTGGGAAAAGGAGATAGCCTGGTCTGATTCCAATAGTAAGTACATGGAACAAGTGGTGCTGTGGGTCAGATATATTGATGATCTCTTTCTCATTTGGGATGGTGATGAACACTCTTTGGTTCAATACGTCAATATACTTAACAACAATGAGTTTAACATCCATTTAGATCTAAAATATAGTGCTCACACTATAGAATTTCTTGATGTTCAGATAACCGTCCACAATGATATTTTACAGACAACCATATTTCGCAAACCTACTGCCTGTAATTCTATCTTGCATGGAAATAGCGGTCCTCCCAAAGCTTTAAAATGGAGCATTCCATATAGTCAATTCTTACGGGCTCGTAGAATTTGTTCTGATGATGAATGTTTCCACATTGAAATTGCCACTATGACACAGAGATTTCTGGAAAGAGGTTACCCTTTAAAGATCTTAAATGATGCTCTTCTGAGAGTGTTGAACATGTCCAGAGAAAAATTGCTTTTCAAATCTGGAGGAATCAATAACGATGGTCAAGATGATAGATCTCCGCCCAGACATTTTCTTGAATTTAATTCTCAACATTCTCAGTTGAATAATATCATACAAAACAATTGGCATGTTCTGAGACATGATTCTTCCATCAAAGATAATATAGGCTTACATCCTCAGATCACATATTGTAAAACTCAGTCATTAGGTGAGCATCTTACCAGAAGTCTATTCTGTTCTAAAACCAATCGATCTTGGCTTTCTAAGAAAAGTTTGGGTTTTTGGAAATGTGGTCATTGTAAATCCTGTTCATATGCACAAAATACCCATTCATATGCTAAATTTGAGGGCAGAATTTGCGAAATAACTGACCTTATCACCTGTGATACTGAGTATGTTGTATATGTGATTGAATGTGGCTGCCATAAAAAAATACGTTGGCAGTACCATTCATAAACTAAAAGTGAGGTTTTTACAACATCTCAGAGCAATCAAAAATCATGATCCATCTTATCCCTTAGCTAAACATTTCTGGGATGTTCATAAAGGCAACTATAGCTCTTTGACATTTTATGGTATAAAAACCATTCCTGTCAATCCCCGGGGGGGGGGGGGTAACAGAACTGTTCAGTTAAGACAAACTGAATCTAGAATTATTCTATTATTAGGTTCCGAAAACCCGTGGGGTCACAATTTGGATGCAGAACTCTATGTACATTTGTGAAAAATTAAACCTATGTGGCTCTATTGAAAAGCAATGAAATTCCCACGTATATTAAGTAATAATTGGTATCACAATGAGACCTCTTTATTGGATTTGGTGATTGTAAATATTGGTTCCGGACTAGTAAATTAGTTATTTTTAGTCAATATATATATATTTACATATATACACATTTTTTCTCTCTCTTTACTCCCAGACTATTATTTTTGTATAACATTTAAATTATATTTAAGCAGCACTTTTGGATGATTATCAGGCGGTCTATATTTGTGTCCATGTTGTTAGATCAAATAGTTCCTTCTCCCTTTTTCTTCCCTTTATTTATAGAGATCTTGTGTTTGAGTCATAAGACCCACATTAGAATATGACCCTTTAGATTTATGTAATATTAACATTGAATAAGGTCTTAATTCCTTTTTGTGGATTATTTAAATTTTAATTTATATATGAATTTGGCATCATTGTTATCATGAATTGAGATATTTAATTGTTGGTATTAATTATGACAATAATTGAAGTTACTAATATATATCAATTCAGCGCTTATCTTCTTTAAACATCTCCTTTATCATCTTTTGTATATACATGTTTGAATTATTTATTCTATTTATAGAATGTATACACTGATTGTATTTATGAATTGATTGATGTTTAGATTATATTACATGTAGCTATTTATATATAAATTATTTGCAACTGTAAAGCAAAAATTTGGTATTATCCACAAAGAAAATATTTATACATGCCTTGTCCCCTGTTTTCCATAATTTGTTATCAACAACTGGAAGAATATATATTATTGAGTGATTATATTACAACAGGATGACATAAGGAACTATATGTGACACATGGAGTGTTATGTTTGAAATTTGACTCAAGTACATGGACTAAAATTGATAGTTTGAATTTAAGGCTATTACGTTACAAAATGGCCACCTTTTTGCACATTTCTCTAGCTATGCTGCTAAAATCAAAGAAGGACTAGAAGATTTAAATAGTTAGGTGTAAAAATGTCTGCCAATGTTGAGTTGAAGGCTGTTGCCGAAACGCGTCGACATTTGGCCGGGACAGCGTGTGTTTGTTGTTCATTTTGGGCACTTTATAGATTTTTCATTAGATGTAATTTTTGGAAGTGCCACTTAATTAATTGTGTCTATTATATGAACTTTTTCAATAAAATGGAGCCGACGATTTTGTATATGAATGCTTTTTTGTAATTGTGTTCACTCTCTACCTGCCACGAGCTTTTGGATATTGTGCAGCCTTTTTGTGCTTTATCGAGTCGCACTGTTTTTTAAAAATTATATATATATATATATATATATATATATATATATATATATATATATATATATATATATATATATAAAATATATAAACAGCAAATGTTAAAGTTTTGTGACAATGTTAGTTTTTAAAGATAACATTTTAAGCTAATATGCACATAGTTGTCAATAGTGTAATTTCAGTTTTCATTAGAGATGTTATCAATGATACTATAGAGCATATAAATTCAAAAGGAACGCTTGTGGTAAAGGTTTTTTAAAAATTCTGTTAAGGGTTGTGGTAAAGGTTAACTGCACTTAAGGTTGTTCCTGAATACCCTTGTTATCTGCCCTGGGTTGACTGTTCCTAAAACACTCAAATCGCAAGCGAACAAAGCAAAATGGGAAAAGCGCCCTGTAAGTCAAAGGACAACATTTGAGATTATCTCAACAGAGGAAATATAGAAGCAGTCATCAATCAATTAGATCTTCAAAGTAGACAACTTCTCTTCTCGGATAAAACTTGTCCCAAAGATACAAGAATTTCTTCTGCGCACATATATTTCAAGTCCAGAAAAGTACAATGCATACACGAGAAATGTGATCATTCAGAGTTACATTTAAAGAGTCCCCTAGAGTTTCTGAGCAATGGTTTCCTAATATGATTGTGTTTACAGAACATGTTATGAGTATTGTAATATGTGATTCATAAGCAGTTCATGGCGAGGGCTTGAGTTGTAGTTATGTAAAATAACTGTTACTGGTGAATTTCATTTTTTTTTAGTTTGAAATATTATATTCAAACTAACATTTTATCTAACTATGCAGCCCCCCCCACCCCCCACCAAAACCACAGCATTAAAAATGTTTCATGGTGTCCCTGCCTCTTCTACGGCCACCACAAGCATGAAAATATATTAGGTTAAAATGCCATAGGGCATTATGAGGCATTCCGTGCTAGGAGCATGTAATACTAAATGAGAAACTCCTGCCACTCACTTATTATTATTTTTTCTTGTTTATATTTTGGGGGTGTACTGATGCATAGCTGGGACACCCAGTTTCTTATTTCTTGTTGGGGGGAGCCCCAGAAACACCGTGGCTCACCGCCCCCCTGCCAGTACTCATCTGAGTGTCGGTGGGAGCCATCAATTATTTTTTAATTAATAATACTAGGGAGGGGGCATGCGTTGCCCCATCCACGATTCTTTAGAGGCCCCTGGGACCAACTCCCCTGGGGTGTATCAATTGTTAAGGGAATGGTGACGCACTGTCCCCCAAGCCTTTACAGACCCTGGGTATTCAATCTCCCAGCGCTGTATGTGACTTTTAAGGGATGGGGGCGCACAGGACCCTTCCATAAGCCTTTGCATACCCCAACCCCTTGGGCAGTATATATTTTGTTTTAGGGGAGAGGATACCAACAAAACAGAACGTTGGGAGCTGCAGAAGGAAGCTTCAGGGTCTCACTGCTCCTTGCATGCATCCATACTTAGTGCATCGTGATCTGGCTTTGCTCCAGCGGGAGCAGTTATTTTTTAATGCTCCTGCCAGGCAGGCAGATAGGGAAAAGAATGTGTGCTCTGCCTGGCAGGATTAAATTTTTCTCTGCCCGCACTCGTGTGGGCATAGAAACTGTGTCCTGGGAGTGGGATCCCTAGGACACATAGCTGGAGCCGTCCATGGGGGATGGGTTGCCCAGGGCCTTACGAGGGTGGAGGGAAGGGGCTGTGCACTTTTGCCCTTTTTCAGAACACTGCCCCGGGGAATGGGGATCCTGTGGCCTTGTGAGGCTCGGGATGGAGGGGAGCACGCACCCCTTCTCTTTTTTACATAAGGCGGCCCTAGGGAATGGGGTTCCCATGGCCTTGATGCCCAGGAAGAGACATTTCTCATGTTCCCTTGCCAAGTTATTAAATATATTTGACCCCCCCCCCTTTCCTGGTGGAACAGTGCCTTTTAATTTATTTGATTTTTTTTTATTAATGGCACTCCAACTTTTGTGCTGCAAACCTGCCGGACTACAGGAGTAATGGCCGCTGCAACATGTGTTTCTATGTTACAGCCAGCCAGTCACAGCCATTGCTTCTGCAGGACCCTCACTCCTGGTGGAGTGAAAGGGCAGAAGAGAAAAAAAGCCTCTTCAGCCATATTTTGAAGTTGCTTTCATAGGACTCTTGTGAGAGTCCCATGAACCCAATCATCTAGATATACAAATATTTTTGAACCTTTATTTATCAAAAACTACTGAACAGATTCACACCATATCAAAGGCACAACACTTTCTGGACCAAGATCTAGCTTCCTGTCAGATTTGCTGGCATTCTGTTCAGTCGTTTTGGCTTTAAGGCATCACTAAGATGTCTATGCTTTGTGAACCCCGCCTTCTTTTACATTGCCTCCACTTGACTGATCACCATGAAACGTTCCAGGAGGGAGCTAAGCAAATAAGCAAAAAATAGCACTGTTTTGGAATGTTTCGTGAAGATTCATCAAAGAGCTCCAAAGTTATTAGCAATCCAAAAAAGTGATTTCCTTTGTGTTGAGAAAAACTTAGAATTAAAAAAAAGGCAGGGCTCCTCTTGGCAAGGGGAAACACAGCGTTTTACTGTTGCGGCAGAGAGAGTAGCTGTTACCACACAGGAAATAAATATCACAAAATAAAATGATGGATGGAATGTTTAAACTTTTTAAACACTCACCCCCAGTCACAGATATGGGTTTAATCCATCGTTATTTTGCTTGCCACATCACCCCAGTTCAGACCCAGGTATATGCAAATCAGTCGTGACCCTGCTCCCAATGGGAGCAGTCCAGCCCGAACTGCCAAGCCAGGTCCTCCCTGGACACGATTCAAGCATCCTGGGACCGGGTTCAGGGTATCACCTTTCATCAGCCAGGCTAGCTTGAATCCAGTGGTGCAGCAAGCAAGGGACCCATGTCTGGGAATACCCTAGCCAGTTAGGGTGCACAAGGCAATATCACAAAATAAAATGATGGATGGAGTGTTGAAACTTTTCAAACACTCACCCCCAGTCACAGATCTGGGTTTAATCCATTATTATTTTGCTTGACACATCACCCCAGTTCGGACCCAGCTATATGTAAATCAGTCTTGACCCCGCTCCCAATGGGAGTAGTCCATCCAGAACTGCCAAGCCAGGTCCTCCCTGGACAGGATTTAAGCATCCTAGGACTGGTTTCAGGGTACCCCCCTTCATCAGCCAGGCTAGCTTGAATCCAGTGGCACAGCAAGCAAGTATCCCACGTCTGGGCATACCCTAGCCACACAGGTAGACAGCTGGTATCAATTTGCTGCTTCACAGGCAGGCACTTATATAGCAGTACCTACATTTACAAAAGGTTAACCAGTAAATTCAGCAGTTACATCTTTATTGCAAAATCACATCATCGGTGGCACTGTATATCTTTACCCTATTTCGTACACATTCTTTATTGCAGTTCCAACAATGGTGAACACCCTTATACATTCAAATTTGTAGGTGTTCCCAGACTCAAAAAGTGCATTCTAGCTCCATAACTACTGCTTCCTGCTACTTCTAGGCCCCACTATGTATATTTGCAGAAAGGATGCAGATTCTGGGACATTGCTAGAAACCAAACTCCACTATGAGTCATGGCATAAACAGAGAGGCTATTATCAGAACTCTGATACAGTGAGAACACTGCCATAATTTGTTACCTCACTGCATGGCACCAAAGAGAAAAGGTTGATATTTTACAGGACAAGTAGCTTTTGTGGAGCAACCCATCCCATTGCCAAGTAGATATTTTATAAAATTTTACAGCCCTGTTACTTTTTTGTTTATCTTTAAAGTAGTTACTGTTCATATTATATGCACTAGGATAGTATTTAGATTTTCAAATAAATCTTTGAAATACATACCTGGTTTCCCAGTGTCCTTGCGTTTACCTTTCCATGATGAAAGAGAGTTTGAGTTCTTCAAATTGTTCTTATCCTTTCTCCTATGATTCATTGGTAACTAGAGACATCACACTCAAATCGTTCTCACTAGGTTGTAGTATAAGCATGTTAACGAAGTCCTTAGTGCCAG
The DNA here is from genome assembly GCF_031143425.1 of Pleurodeles waltl. Taxonomy (NCBI): domain Eukaryota; kingdom Metazoa; phylum Chordata; class Amphibia; order Caudata; family Salamandridae; genus Pleurodeles; species Pleurodeles waltl. The sequence continues at coordinate 704,160,671 of NC_090450.1, forward strand.
GGTAACAAGAAAGTCTATTCTCTGAACGTGTTTGGGAGACTTCAGAAAACATATCAACAGGTAGACTATTGCATTGTTTTTAATTCACTATTTGTATCACAATTTGCTACTGCTATTATTGCTTTGTAGCACTGTTTAACCAGTGTCTGATTTTTATTAGCTAATACATTTAGCACATTTTGAAGAGTGTGTCTTTGCCTTGCATAAAAGTGCTTGGTGTAGTGAGTGTGACGTGGGCTGGAGCATTATTGCAGTCTTGTCTTTGTGACTTGGCCCTACACGTGTGCCTCTATGGCTGAGAAGTTTGAGATTGGGAAAGTTCAACATTATTAATATATACCTCTGCTGACTCGAGATTAGACATTTGAATACTCTTATGTTCACTTTGTTTACCTTGCACTTTAATACTTGACATCTGGGTAGGTGTCAGGATGGATAATTTTTGAAGAAATCTGTGTTTTAGATGGAGAAGAGGTAGGCAGGACTTTAAAGCTCTTTGTAATTGAAGAGGAAAAGTGTGATTTCAAATGGAGTTTCTGATTTTCTAGGTTTGGCAGTTTGTGCCAAGAACATCTAACAATCTACCAGACTCCTACCTAGGTTCTGGGTTTTTCTTGGCAGGTAAGTATGAAGTGAAAGTTACCAGAGGATTTATCCAATATCACCTTAAGCTTTTTAAGTGATGCAGAGGGACTTCAGTGAGACATTTCAGGCTAAGAGGAGCCCCTTATGACTTTGAAGAACTGGTGCGATATGGTCCCAATTTGCAGATGCAGGAGTCCAGCAGAAATGTTTTGGATCTGTTGAAGACTGTGAAGGAGGAATCGGTGGTCTCCAGGTTCATGCACAAGAGGACAGATGAAGTTGTAGCCTGGACTATTTCAAGAAATGCTATGAATGCGTGTAGACAGGGCACTTATTTTGCCTGTGGGGCTAGAAGGAACACTGTTTCCGAAATGACCTAGAGATGCCAATCTTGCTGGCTGCTAAGGTACAATATCTAGGTTACTTGTGCTATGTGCTTGGCTGGATGGTAGTTATTTTCCTTGTGTTAGAATTTCTGTTTTTATGATGTTGAATTTATAGTGCTTGCAGGTCAGCATGTTTTACACTTGCTGATATGCAGAGCCAAAAGCACTGTTGTCCTGATCCAAAGGGTTTTCTTGCGTTAGTACGCTCTATAAGTCAGCAGCATAGTTTTAGCAGGAGAAATCAGAGTTTACTGCAGTTCAATACAGTGACTTATATAGGTGTTGAAGAACAGAGGCCTGAGGATTGAACCTTGTGGGATGCACGCTACAGTGCTGATTGGAAAGATGAGAGGGAGATTTTATACAGCAGTGAAGAAAGTGATCAGTGCCAATGCAGTTCCTTGAATTCCACGTTATTTGAATCTCCGTAGTACACTAGGATAATGGTCTGTCAAATGTCGCATAAAGGTCAACTGAGACGAACAGTTGCCATCCCACTGATTGATTGTTACATTGAGGTCATGCAGTATAAAAACAATTAAGATTTTGTGCTGGAGTCGAACAATATTTGCTCATTTGAGAGATTGCCATTATCTTCAAAGACATTTGCTCATTGTTTGGAGACTGACTGGGTTGTTAAAGCCTAAACATTGGAGCACTGCTTGATGCACAATAATCCTGTGGGGTCTACGCCTTTCTTTTCCGGAGAGAAATTATGTTGTTTTTCAGAAAGCAGTCCTGTTGAAGAGTGTAAGAAATCTGTTTTTTTCTGCGTGGTCATCCAGATTTTTCACCTTTTACTGGACCCTATATTTTTGCTGGCTGTAGAAAGCTCTGCAATTTATCCCTGCTAACCAGTAGTAAAGTGCCTGTGCTTGTCGGTTAACCATGGTTAAATTGGCTTATTCCTAAACAGCACATTTATCTTGCCTGTAAGTCCCTAGGATATGGTATAAAAAGTGCACCGGGGCCTGGACAATAAATACCACTTATGGACTGCAGCATCTATTGTGCCGTTCACCACAATTGCAGCACAAACATGGCTTCAGGTCTACCTTGTGTAGCCTGACTGTTGCAGTGTAAACTTGCACCGCAATCTGTTAAAATACTCGGGGAAAGGTACATGGTATTTAAAAGTGGGACTTGTAAAAAATGAATGTTACCATATCCCTACAGAGATAAGTCCCTAAAAGCTTTTTCCACTGCGGCAGGCCTACCACTCATATATAGTAAACAAAAATACAGATTAAAATACTAATACTGATAAGTCTGGGAATTAAACAGCTAGAAAAATAATTAAAATACTATTTTTACTAGATATTAATAACCTAATTCAGTGGTGAACCGTGGTTTTTAATAAACTGTCATTGGCTAATTAGCGTAATCCTCTGCCAGCTCTCAGCCTATGCTCAGCCTTGAATAGGTGTGAAATAGGTATGAAATGCCTCCCAGGAGTAAACAGTTGGCTGTCTAAATGAGCAGGCGTGACTCCTCTGAGCTCTACAGAATATGCAGGTGCCTTCTTTTGACAGTACAGTGTCAAATCATGGTCTGTTGAGCTACATGTAACCCTCGGGTACACATGAAAGGGAGGGAGCAGAATGCCAAGAAAATTTGTGTGGCTTCCCTGTCTGATTGTGGAAAGACCCGGCTTTTGTCCTACCAGACTTCTGCCTCTGGGTTTGTTGCAGCCACAGTGCCTGCATCAATCTGGATTTTAGTGTTAAATGTGGGGACACAAGGATTACCATGGTATACTCCCCACTCACACCCTCAGCCTCAGAGCTCAAGTTTAGTGTGGCCGAAGACATTTGGTATTTGGATTTGTCCTGATGAATTGCTTTTTGGGCCTGCTTGCATTCAGGCAAAAAGGAACTACTGGAAAAATAGGTAGATCATGTTAGACCTGCCATCCTTGGTGTGGTTTTCCCACCAAGGCATATCTCGCCCATAGGATAACATTGGGATTGCATTATTATGTTTTATAAATGTAATTTACAATTTAAAAGAGATGGGACTCCCAAGTTTGGTGCCTCTGGAATCATACTTTAAAATCACAACTTGTGGTGAAGTTGGATTTTAAATCGTAATACTGAAAATGCCACTTTTAGAAAGTTGGCATTTTCTTACTTTAGCCATTTGGTGCCCTCTGTCTGTCTCTAAATACACGTCTTGGGTGGGTGACTGCTAGGCTTGTGTATTCCTTGCAGACAGCCACTTACAAAGGGGGCTTAGGTGTGACCGATGGGCCATCCACATTATAAATTGCCATGCTGGGCAGGAACAGAGGGAGGAGCTGACAGACCTGAATGGGCTGTGTCTTGTCCCCACACAAATGGCTAGATAACCCCCTGTAGAGATTATGGAGCCAGGGGGGGAAGGGCAGGGACCCTGTGCACTTCAAAGGTCTCTCTTTGAAGTCTACCCCACTTCAAAGGCACAACTGGGTATAAGTACTGGACGTCAGACACCACCAACTCAGTACACTTCTGGACCTGTGGCTACTCTGCCAGGAAGAAGGACTGGAAGTACAAGGTACTTTTGTTCAGCAGGCCAAGGCCGGTCCCTGCAACCAACCCATGCTACATCGCAGTCGGCCTCAACGTTTGACTTTCTCCCAGGCCCGTGTGACCAGATACCCCCCATAGGCGCTTATTGCTTTTAAAGCACTATTTTACAGTGTATCATTTTAAAAAAACATATCTCAAGCTCTACTTAGTGGATGTTTGTCATCTTGGTCTTGTTTTATTTATTAAAATGAGCTATATTTTGCTAACCAGGTGTGGTATCTTTTTGTGTGGTGTTTTGTCTGTTTTACTGTTTGAAGTGTTGCACAAATACTTAACACATTGACTCTTAAGTTAAACCTGACTACGGTGTGCGAAGCTACCAGTGGGAGAGCACAGGTTAATTTAGGGTGTGTATCTGACTTGCCCTGACTAGGATTGTGGTTCCTGATTGCGCAGGGTGCATACCTCTGCCAACCAGAAACCCAATTTCTAACCTGGGTGATCAGCGTTGAGGATATGACTTGTGTTTGTACAGTGCAGTGACAGGGTGCATACCTCTTCCAACCAAAAACCCAACTTCTAACAGATCAGGTCCTGGGAACTTTTACCTCATTGGTTAGGGAGGGTCAGGAATGACCTCCAATCACCAGTTAGTGCTGGGCATAATTGTGGCATCCCAAAGCAAAGTCTTCAGAATTTCCTGGACCTGCGGAAGATCAGATGAGGAGTGGACCTGCTGTCCATAATCTGAGAGGAGCCCAGAAGGTTTGGACCTGCACCCTCCTGTACCCAGCACAAAAAAAGTACACGAAGAGTCAGAAGGGTGACCTCCTGTGTTTCTGCAGGAAGATACAAGATGCAAGAGGCCTTTTTGTGGAAGTACCCTGCTGACGAGTGGCAACTGGACCTGTACTAAACCTTGCTGTTGGACTCTGTCTGTCAACCTGTGCATCTTGTAAGTGCCTCCCCTGAGGACCGGGGGTCTTAGAAGTGTACTTCTGTTTTTGCCGGATTTATCAGTTGGCGAGTAGCCCGCTGTCTGCTAGGATGACAGAGTAAATAACTCTGTCACCTGACGGACGTGCTGGCGGCCAAATGTATAAATGTCCACTTGCCCATTGGACATTTCTATCACTGATAGAGACGGTATTCACAGTGGTTCCTGACAATGTATTGTCAGTTTTCCATATGGCTCTGTCAAAATGACGGAGTTGTACAGCAACCTTGCAAACATTTTTTTATTTTTAATTTGGAAAATCTCAAAGCAGGATTTTCTTTTTAAAAATAAAAAAAATGCCCCCCTTACTATGAAGGTTTTCTCCCATGTCGAGGGGGACATTAGAGCACTTTTCAATGCTCCTTACTGCCAGGTTTTTCCTGGCGGTGACAGGCATTGAAAAACAGCTGTATGCTATTGGGCTGTCTGAGAGGGTTTGACGATGACGTAGACAGATTAGTCTCTGTCTTTGTCTCCGCCGTTGTCAAACCATGGTCCATCTGCTTCTTATTCTGGTGAGTAGACCATAATGTTGGCAGAGAAGGAACTCCGTAGCCATTGTGTACTGGTGATTGAGCTACTGGTGGAGTGGTGACAAATGGATTCAGGTCTGTGGAGCTTTAGGTGGCACCGTTTTTCTAAGGATTGTGTCTCCATTTATGCTGATAATCATCTGTTGTATTGCCGGTGGCTTCTTTCCCAGGGCCTTCCTGATGTTCCAGGTATTTATTGAGGCTTCTGGTCTCAGGGTGGATTGGGGCAAATCGTGTCTCTTGCTCCTGGTGAGGGCGATTCTGGAACAGCTTGTATACCACATTTGAGGGTGGCTTCAATGCATTTCCAATACTTAGGCCTCATGAATACAAGGCATGTCTCTCTAGCATGGGAACTCAATATATCTCCTTTTCTAGACTAGATCAGAAAGAATATTGAGGTTGGCCACACTGCCATTTAAAATTATGGGTTGTGGAGGTTCATATACAGCGATGGCTCTCCCATGCTTCCTCACTATTCTTCAGCACTATCCCTATCCTTTTCCCCACATTTTGTTCAGTCTCTGCACACTTTGCTAACCCATTTTTATGGGCTGCCGGCACCCAATGTGGTTCTTCGCTAAATGCATGCAGGATCCCTTTGATGGTGATTTGGTAATTTCCAGATTTACAAAATTCAGGGCCTCATTATGACCCTGATGGTCACCAGACCGTCATGGTCACGGTTGTGGTCAGACCGCCGCCAAAGCAATGGTCTGACCGCGACATTATGACTCTGGTTAAAGCGCCACGGTTGGACCGCCAGCACTGCCATTTTTCGGATGCCAGACAGCCTGGTGCTGCCGGCGGCCCCAGTCCGCCAGGGCAGCGTTGCAAGCAGCGCTGCCTGGGGATTACAACCCTTCTATCTGCCAGCGTAAACATAGCGGTTTCACTGCCATGTAAATGCTGGCAGAGACAGGGTGCTGTGGGCCCCAGGGGGGGCCCTGCACTGCCCATGCACTTGGCATGGGCAGTGCAGCCCCCCCTCGGCCAGCCCTGTCGCACAAATCATTGTCTGCTCTGCATTGATGCAAATCTGCTCTCGCATGATTTGTGCGACAGTTGCTGGTGCACCCTATGCACAACAACATTGCTGCCAGACATATTACGAGCCAGCGTCAATGTTGTTGTGCGTTTCCCAACAGGCCAGCGGCCAGAAACTGTGTTTCCGCCTCCTGGCCAGCGGGAAACTCATAATAGGGCCAGCGGGAAGGAGACCGCACTGGCGGTCTCCTGACCTGTGAGAGTTTGGCAGGCAGCCTTCTCCACCTGCCAAACTCCTAATGAAATCCTCAGTTTTAATACTGGGCTTCCCAATTGAAACCATTAAATGACTGTTATTTCTGCAATGGAGGGTCTATGCTGCATGCCTAGAGCTTGACAACTTTCACTTTTCCCATTTATGTTCCATTCCACATGCACACCATCTACCCCACGCATTATTTCTAATCATTAGGTTTACCCTCATTTGCTGTAAGGCAGCAGTGAAGCATACTTGATATCAGGGCAGGGTGATGGCAGAGACTCTGTTGTGGCATAGGACATTGTTGTGGCAGGTGGCATGACTTGTCAGATCTGGTCCTGGGATTTGATTGTCACAAGCAAACATGGGGACACATGAACTTATGTGCTCAGTACTTATCTTCTTCATAAAAAACAGTTCTTTAGATAGAACTCAGGCATGCTTTAGAAAGCCTTGGGGATGCTCTGGTAGACCTGTCTGAGTTTCACTCACTGAAAGCGCTGGTATAGATGGCGAGGATAGAAAATAAGGGTATCTCCTGGGAGGACAGATCCCTTTCAAATAACTCCCGTCTCTTTTCAGGACCTCTGTAAAAAAATAAGAGAGAGAGCGATCTGGGAGTTCTTGACGGAGAAGAGTGGTTTATGGCGAGGAATGCACCAATTAGTCTGTCCATTTTGGTGCTGCTCCTGTTAACACAATTTAAATTCTTAAATAGGGTTATTTTTCACCATGTTAGGTTGTGGAAGATAGGGGTGGCCCCTTTGCCAAATTGTCTAAGGTGTGGTAGCTTGCAGGGCACATTTACACACACTATATATGGTATTGCCCCGCCATATCCAACTACTGGGCCAGGATTCCTAATTGTCTTGTAGGGGTGATGGCCACTCGTTTTCTTTGGATGGATGGGATTGTAGTTGGGGGTTCCTGAACTTTGGTGGGACATTATTAATGCCAAACGTTATCTGCCAAGGAAGTGGAGAAGTGCTAAACCCCCCTACTCTTGAGGAATGGCGTAGTGAAATTGACCAATGTGTACTGCCTGACGAAAGTGTGTATAAGGTCCATGGTTGTACTACTAAATATTAAAAAATATGGATGAGATGGAGACCATTGGGGGAAGACGGTGATCTTCCATTAAGAGACTTCCCTGTGTGTTGAAGGTGATTTCTCTACTTCTTTATTTAGAACATTTTTAAAGCGCAGCTGTCACCTATCCGGCATCTTAGGGCTAAGCATACAACAAGGTACTTAACAACTGAGAACTCGCAGAAACAGCTCAGCATCAAAGAATTGTTTCAGAAATAGCCAGGCCTTCAAGGCTTTCCTGAAGGGTAATAACTCAAACGAGGCCCTTAACAAAGGGGAGAGACCATTCCACAGCTGAGCTGCTTTCACGTTAAAGGCACATCCCCCTAGTCTGGTCCTTCTAAATTTCCTAATACACACCAGATTTGTGGAACTTGAGTGAAGATACCTCTCCGGCAGATATATTTTCAATCTGTGCCATAATGGGACCGGTCCAATTCCATGTAGAGCCTTGAACACTATGCACATGAATTTAAAAACGATTCTCTGTTTCAGACGGGGCCGGTGTAGTTCTTTTAGAGAATTTGATGCTGCAGATCTCCGGGGCCTGTTCAGCACCAATTTGGCTGCTGCTACTTGCACTCTCTGCAGCCTCCTTCCCAGATACTCTAGGGTATCAAGTAGTAGAGAGTTATAATGGTCTAATTTGCTAAGTATAACACCAATGGTTTGGCTTGTGTCTGGAGCATCAGCAGTACATTTCTAACACACAAAGGAGGGCAAAACATATGCCTTCCACTTTTTTGTGAAATTGCTTTCCAGAGACAACTTTTCGGCAAAGATAACCCCAAGGTTGCGGACTGAGGATGACAACTATGGTTCCACTCCTGGCGAGAGATGCCAAAGTTCTTGCTGGGTAGTCATTCACTCTGAGGAGATTGGGGGATTTGAGTGGTTGTGTGTTTCTCTTTTGCTAAAATGATTCATATTTGCTTGAGTACCGGGGGTTTAGTTGAAGTTGGTTGTTGTCCATATGATGGCAAACATGCTAATACTTCATCAATAAAAATACTTTAAAATTCATATCTTTGGTTACCCTTAGTGGATTCTTTTGAATTTTTGTGTCATTTTGTTTATTAAATTTTACTCTGTTTTTAATTCGATTTAAGATTTTTATTGTTTTGCATTCTGACTTTATTACTGCTTTGGTACTGCATGATCACTTTATACATTGTTCTAGGTTAAGCCTGTCTACGCTGTGCCTCAACTGCAAGAGGGTTGAGCTAAGATTAATTTAGTGACTTTGAGAATTCATCCTGACAAGGGCTGAAGTAGGTGGCTGCCCACCTCAAATATTAATCTAGTTTCTTACAAAGGGACTGTCTTGAGCAGCTGCCTGTACTTATTGAAGAATGTCCTTGAAAATATGAGAGGGATAGGGAACAGCTGGAGGGCCAGATTTACCACTGATTTTCTCAGGTTCAATAAAAACTCAGTGTTCTGCCCATGTCAATGGCTGTATAAGGGGTACGTTCAGGTGTGTTATGTGTCTAGGTGTGAGTTTAGAACAGAGGCTATGGTAAAAAGTGAATTGTCATGGTGTTGTAGAGTTGCTGCAAGTAGGAGATCTTCCATACATGGGTTTCTGGGTTCTGTAATCCCTTGATGATCTTTTTGAGCTCCTTAAAAGACTGGGGAGATGTGAATTGCATATGTCCACTCGATTTTTGGGGAATCACCTTTTATCCCCTTATGTGAAGCCTCAGGCATACCATCTGCTTCTTTGAATCTTTTTTCCCCACTGTCAATCCAGTGCTCTGTTCATTGTTTTTAGGTCATTGGTAAATTCACCAAGGGTGCGTTTGTTGCCTTTTAGTGAATCTGAATGATTTGGTGAGAATCAGTCAATTGAGCCATGAGATCCTTGGTTTCTATGACAGGGAAGTTTTGTTTCTTTAGACATATGTTCTTCCATGGTGTGTGGTGTGTTTTAGAGTATGGATTTGATCAAGGCTCGTTTATTGGAGGCTCTTTGAGGCGAAAGGAGATGGCACAGTGGTTACTCCAATGTAATTTATTTTGTGATGGTTATTGTTGCTCTATTGCAGTTTGGGGAAAATGTCATGTTGTGTGGCTGTGCACTGTGTTCTGGGACAGTTACTAGTTTTTTTAAAACTTTTTATTTTAGCGGCTTTTCATTAAGCATCAGAAATACAATCAGGTACATCAATCAGTAGTTATACTGTACATCCCGTTCCCTAATACGTGTATACATGGTATCTGCGTGGTGTAAAGGTTAAGTACAGTGGCTGTATATCACGTAAGTACCCGTAGGTCTCTGGGGTTATCACCTCTTTACTTGCATGGTTACTGTGTGGAATCGTTCAATGGTTGTCATCAGTCTTCCCGGATAATGTAGCGTACTGGGCAGGGCCAGTCGGATTCCCACCTTCTTTTAGACCACATTTACCGTTGTATTCCCTATTGTACTCAGTGGTTCCCTCCACCTGAACATGCAGTGCATTATGTTTCTGGTGCAGATAATCAGGATTAAAGCCAACAAAGTAACAGAACCAAAAAAAGCAAAGGGAACCAAAAAAGAGAAAAAAAAGGAAAAGAAACAACAGCCGGCCCATGGCTCCTACCCATATGCGACCAGTCCGTGTGATATCAGTAGATTTGAAGAGTTGTACTCAGGGGTTATGACCGGAGTCGCTCACCTATTAGATGCATCAGGGGGAGGGGGCCTTTCACTCATGGATCATGTCACTGAGGCTCTAAGGCCAGCACATAGCAATTTTAACCACTATCCCTTCTAGAGGCTCAGTACCGCGCTATCAGTCTCATTTCCAGAGTCAGATTCAGCTCCAGTGGCGCTAGTCTCCCAACTGTCCATCACTTCAGACCACAATGGGGCCAGTGGCCTGCGCCTCGCCCCTCCCCTTTCCTCTCTCTTCAGGGCATTAGCCTCCGCTCTCCCCCATATCATGACATCCCGCATCCATTCCTGGATACTGGGGCCTACAGTACTCTTCCACGCCAAGGATATTCTGCATTTAGCCAATATCAGTGCTAGGTCTACAAATCTGTTGCCTACTTTTTTGGGGCGAGGCCGGTCAAAGAGTCCCAGGCGACATACCGCCATTGTGGATTCCTGGTGTCTATGTAGTGTACTGTTAATTTTGTGTATAGCTTCCCTCCAAAACTGGTGCAGGTGAGGAAAATCCCATGTCATGTGTCTAAATCCTGCGTCCAGTAGACAGCACCGGAGGCAGCTCATTCCCATCCCCCCATAAATAAGTGATAGTCGCCGTAGAGTGAGGTAGGTCCCATGGGAGTAATTGTATTGTATATATTTCAGTCGGGTGTTTCGGGAGACGAGAGGCGCATATGCAAGGATTCTACTCCACTCCTCGTCTGTGAGTTGTCTTCCCAAGTCTGACTGCCATCTGGACCGCAGGCCATCCAGCGGGCATTGTATCGTATTCAGCAGAGATTTATACAACCAGGAGACCAGATGTGTGCCCTCCCCAATGGAAAGCATGGTCTGTAGTACCTTGTGTGTGGAGGGTTCACTCTCAGTCTCCTTCCAGTGGTTTCGGACAGCTCCCAACAGCTCCACATACGTCAAGAACTGGTCTCGAGGTAGGCCAGTCCGCTTAACGAGGTCTTCGAACGGGATTAGCGAGCTCTGGCTATACAGTGCCCCTAGAGTGGTCAATCCTGCAGTTGTCCAACTACGTAGTCTTCCCTGTGCGAAGCTAATGAGAGGGTCTCTGCAAGGCATTCCCACCAGTGGGATGTCCGGGGCATAGGGCACCCCCGCTCTCGTTCTTTTAAGGGCTCTTCGCCAGTTGGCAAGAGACGTCTTCAGCAATATTCCTCTCTTAGTGCCACGTACGGCAGGCAGGAGCAACCCCGTTACTAGACCTGGATCAGTGGGCGCTTCCCCATCCATCCCCAGCTCCTCTAGTCCCACTCCACTGAGCCATCTCGCCAACCACTGTAGCTGGGCAGCTACAAAGCAAAGCTCAAAGTCTGGGACCCCAAGTCCCCCAGCATCCCCGGGCAGTTTCAGAGTGGTCACACGTTGTCTACCCCCGTCCCATATCAGTTCCCGGAGTAGCGTGTCAAGCGATCAAAACCACGAGGGGGAAGGGCGATAGGTAAATTAACAAAATAGCAGTCTAGGTAGTGCCGCCATCTTGATAAGGGACACTCGTGCTATGGTCGGGAGACGCAGAGAGCGCCAAAAGGTAACACTGGACCGCAAAGCTCTAACCGCCGGACCTAAGTTTCCCTCTCTAAGGTCCTGAGTCTCATGGTATATCTGTATCCCTAGGTAACGGAAGGTACACAGTGCCCAAGTCACCTCTCCCGGGCAAGAGTGCGGCTGGCCTGACCCCCGAACCAGCGGAAAAACATAGGTCTTACGCCTATTGATATGAAGGCCCGAGCAGGCCCCGAATTCCTCCAACAGCTGAAACACTTGGGGAAGTGCCCCTGGCCCTCGTGGAGGTAAATGAGCAAATCGTCCGCATACAGAGATACTACATGGTGAGCTCCCCGCCAATGGATCCCCAGTCTTGGGCCTTAGTCCTAAGCCTCGCCGCAAGAGGTTCTATAGCAATGGCAAACAATAAGGGGGACAGAGGGCACCCCTGGCGGGTGCTTCTATGGATGTCGTAACTACTAGTGATTATTCTTCTTGTTTTAACCCGGGCCGTTGGCTGTGTGTACAGCAATCTGACCCAGGCACCCCAGTGGTCCCCCAGTCCTAATCTCATCCTAATCTCATCATAGCTGCATCCAGGAATTCCCAATTTATAGTGTTGAAAGCTTTTTCTAAATTATCATTTCAGTCGGGTGTGGGGGTGTCATCATATATTAAGGAGTATAACCGACGCAGATTGTTTGAGGTACTACGGGCAGGTATGAACCCATTCTGATCTCGGTTGATGAGGTTATTCATGTGTGGTAATAGTCTCGTAGCCAGTGTTTTGCTGAGGATCTTAAAGTCCGTGTTGGGCATGGACAGGGGTCTAAAGTCCGTGACACGTCGGTCAGACTGTGTGGTCTTCGGCAAAGGGATCACCACGGCCTCCCTAGTAGTGGCCAGTAAGAGCTTAAGTTCAAGGGCCTCGGCATACACCTCCACTAGTCTAGGGGCCAGCAGCTCACAACCCAGCCTATAAAATTCCGGGGGTAAGCCATCAGCACCCGGAGTCTTGCCCTTCGCTAGTGTCTTGATGGCCTCCTTAATCTCCCCTACAGTGATTCGGTACCCCAGCCCCTCCCTAGTCGAGTCAGTTAGTGTCGGTCCAGATAAAGCGGACAGGAACCTCTCTCTTGTGATCTCAGGGTCCACAGGGGTATAACTATACAGTGATTGATAGTATTCCCTAAATGCGGAATTAATCTGGGAGGATGTATAAATTAAGTTTCCCTCCTTACTCAACAGCCGGGTGATCTGTCCTCCCCTAGCGTCTGTGCGAATGAGCCATGCCAATAGCCTCCCGGCCTTCCCCTCTTCGTCATGTATTTTGGTCAGATAGTTCTTATAGTTGTGACACCTTAGCCTTTCCAGAGCGGCCGTATATTTCCCTCGAAGTTCAAGTAATCTGTCCAGTGCGTCTGGCAAACCATCTAAACTGTTGTTGGCTTTGTGTATGTCGTCTTCTAAATGTGAGACGTCTCGGGCAAGGTCCCGACGAACACCCACAGAGTGCCCCAAACAGTGGCCTCTCACCACCACATTTAGGGCCTCCCACTCAATATCTCTACTCGCCGCCGAGCCAGAGTTCAGCGTCAGGTAGTCTGATAACTTATTGAGTAACTCCATACGGAATACCTCATCTTGCAGCACTGTGGGATGTAGGCGCCATGTTGGAATAGGTTTTCGAGTCTCAGTCATGGCTAAATGGATCAGGACGGGACTATGGTCAAAGACAGTCTGGCCTAGGTACTCGGAATACAATGTCAGGTTCTCAAGAGAAGTCGAACAGAGCATTCTGTCTATTCTGTTATGTACCTGATAAAGGTGGGAGTAATATGAGTAGGCTCTCTCAAAAGGGTGCTGGACACGCCAGACATCCATCAAATTCGAGTGTGCGACCCAGTCCTTCATGCCCTTGGCAACCCTGACCGTGGTCGCTCCTGACAGCGGAGCGCTGGAACGATCTAGGTCCGAGTCCAGCACCCCATTAAAGTCCCCTCCAAGCAGTAGCAGGGTATCTGTGAACCGTGCCAGCCTGGCGGATAATTTGTGCAGGAACTGAAGCTGGTCCTGGTTTGGGGCATAGATACTCCCCATAACCAGCGGTCTGCCATATAACTGGCCTTCCACTAACACGTAGCGACCTTCTATGTCAATGTCAGTGTAAGTGGGTTCAAACTGGACTCATGCTCTCACCCATACCGCCACCCCCCTTGCATAGGCAGAGTATGTTGTTGCAAACAGTTGCCCCCTCTATCGCCTACGTAGTCGGTCTGATTCCATCTGTGTAAGATGGGATTCTAGCAGCATGGCAATCAGTACCCCCCTGAGTTTTATATAGTCCAGTATTTTGTGTCGCTTGGCCATTGAGCCCATACCCCTGACATTCCAGGACATTACCTTGGATAAAGGACGTGTCATAGCTTCATCGTTTTAAAGGTCCTGCAGGAGGTGTGTACCCCTCCCCCCCTCCGGACCTCCCTGCTGGCATTTGCAGTAGCTTATCACGGCCGTCATAGGAACCACAGGCAAAAACAAACTGACTTAACATTTCCCAACTCCCCTCCCCTTCCCAAGAGCAGGTGAGCAACCGCTTCCCGCCCAAACTGTAGTAACCAATGTACGAACATTTACTGTCATCATCTGGCCGGAGCTCCCAGTAGGTGAAATAGGGACTATCATAGCGCAGAAAGCTGGGCATCCGTGCACTTGCCTGCCTAACCTCAGGTAGTTGAGGAGTCACATGGCTGGGATCTTACCGACCCCAGGAACTCAGATGATGTCCCCAGATGTCTGAGGTGTCACATGGGGGAGGCCCTCCGCCCCGCTGATCCTGGATTCTGTATCTGTGGAATCCTCTCAGTTCAAGGACGCAAGATCAGATCTCAGGCCCTCTTCGGAACTCCTCGTCTCGGCTAGGGAAGCCACTGCCCGCAGAGCGGCCCTCTTCCCCTGATGCGCCTGTTGGCTCGTAGGTTTCATCACTGTGCAGTCCTGCTGCGATTCCCGGGCATGTCGCCTCTTACTGCGACGGCGAGGCCGTTTGCGCTCCTTCGGTTTGACATCGATGTGTCCCTTATGGTAGGCCTCTAACCAGGCCCACACCTCATCAGGCTCCTGGAAGAAGTGTGTAGTGCCGTCCAGCATGACCTTTAACTTAGACGGGAACAGTAACAAATAGCGGAGACCTTCTTCCCGTAAGGCACGTTTCACCTCCAGAAAGGTGGCCCGTCGTGTTTGTACCGCAAATGTGAAGTCCGGAAAGAAGGTGGCACTGCTCCTGTCCACCTGAAAGGGACCCTTCTCGTGAGCTAGCCGTAGCAGCAGGTCCCGATCCCGGTATTGCAGGAGTTTTTCCACTATTGGTCGGGCGGTCGTCCCGGTTCTGGTCTCCTGTTAGGCACATGGTGTGTTCTCTCCAGTGCGAAGAAGGGCGTGAGGGGTTGACCAACCATGATTTTGCGCAGCCATGTCTCTAGGTAGGTCACTGCATCCGCACCCTCCACACCTTCCGGCATTCCAACTATCCGTATGTTGTTACTTCGACTGTGTCCTTCCGCATCCTCCGCCCGTCGTTCAAGGACCTGAACTCGCTCGGATAGGTTCATGACCTGTGCCCAGGCTGCAGTTCCTCCAGTGAGGTTTCTGTAGTCTTTATCCTTTACACCAACTTGTGGTGGTCTGACCGTAGATGGCTCAGTTCTGATGAGACTTTCCTGATTTCCTGGCTTAGCGTCAATTTAGTGTCCTCGATAGCTCCTAGGATCTTGTTCAGTGTGTCTTGCATTGTGCTGGGCACTGCTCCCTTATCCGGCTCTCCACTGACCAGCGGACGCTCAAGTCTCCGCTCCGTTGGGGGTGATCCCTGTATCTTATGTCTAAGTTTCCCCATTGTTCAGTGGGCACACAGGGCAGCCAGGTGCTATCGCCTGTCAATGTCAGTGAGGGTGACTGGGCCTCACTGTCCAGGGTTCTGAAGGCCCTTCGTCGCGGGTCCGCTTCTGCTGCTGGTGGGACTCCCTCAGCCCACTCCTCACACCCGGATCCGGCCTTCACCACTGTGACCGCGTCTTCAGGCACTGCTAAATCATACTGCGTCAAAGCTGCCGCTGATCTGATGCTTCCCCCAAGGCCTACCCCATTCACAAGTATTTCAGCTAGTGCCCCCAACCACCACACCCGGCAGTAGGGATCTCATACCCCCGTTGTCATCCTCGTGAATGGCCTCCTTTTGTTTTTATGTTTGTTATTTTTGTTATTTTATTTTTTTCCCACTCACTCCATCAGTGCACGACAGAGAGGTAGACCTGTGTGCATTCCAAAAGACCCAGCAGGCGAGTTCAAGGCCCCGGCGCACTCTGCAAAGGGGCTGAGCCAGTCCCTGGGGGCACCCAGGTGCCCAACAGCCCCAGCAGTCTACTCCAGGTGCTCCCAGGGCTCAATCCTCCGTTGATACTTCCTCTCATGCGGCTGCGGGCCGCACGGCAATTTGCACCGCGCTATCACGGTCTATTCGATGTCGTCGTGGACCAATGTTCCCTCCTCAGGTCCCTGCAGTCTGCCACTGAGTTGTGCCACCTGTCCGACCAGTGACTATCCGCAATGTTTCCTCCTCCATCCCTTAGGCCTCAGCGCGCACCTCACCAGGGCTGTGTTCACTCCCCAAGGTCGTCGTAGGTCCAGCAGCCACCCCAGTCACTCCCGGGGGCCCCCGGGTACCCGGCACAGCCCCCCGCCCACACCCCGGTGGCCAGGGCCGCAGGCAGCACGGTGCTTTCAGTCCCACCACCACAGTGCTCGAGGCAGCATCCTGCATGTATGGGCTGCAACGCCCGCTGGCTGCCCTCACTCCTCCGGTCCGCTGGTCGAGCCGCCGACCCCTCGGCACACCCTTCAGAGCTGCGCCGTCTGCCGCAGGGGCCACGCAGTCCTCTGGCGCTGCTCACTTCAAGCTCCCGGCAAAGTCCTCTGGCATCCTTCATGGGGGGGTAGGGCAGGGGACCCCACCCAGCGGTTTTCAGAGGGGAACCCCCTTCACTCAGCTTCCCTCTCAACTGGGCCCTGTGGTCTAGTGGTCACCCGCTGGCCACCTCAATGCCTCTTCCTGCGCGACTAAAGCCCCTGCGCGCATGCCGCCGGGGCCGCACACATCTCTCAAGGCTGCCACGGGCCCAACAACAGCAGCAGTCGCTCCCGGGGCCCGGCTCAGCCCCTCCGTCTGTATCCTGGCAGCCGGGAGTGCAGGCAGCGCAGTGCCTCCACCTCACCTTAGCAGTTCTGCAGGCTGTGCCCCACACGTATGGGCCATGTTCGCCGCCACGCCCGCGGGCCGCTCCTGCTCCTCGAGCTCGCAGGCCGTGCGTCAATCCGCCGACGTGCCCCCTCAGATCCGTCCCCTGCAGGGGCCCCGCAGCTCCTATAGTCACACCGTCCAGGTCTATGCTCATTGGGAGGCCTTCCCTCCGTAGAAAGGATCGTAGGGGGTCTCCCAGCCGCAGATTACACAGGATACAAAAGTAGGCCGGCATGGAGCTCCGGGTTTAAGCGGCCGCCATCTTAGGCCGTCAAGCCACGCCCAACAGTTACTAGTTGATGCAGGTTAAACGCTTCAAGGTTAGACAGGATGGATTTTGTCTGAGGTAAATCTGGTTTGTCGAGCCAGGTATGGAATTCCCAAGGATGCAGGGGTTCTAAGAATACTGTAGGTATTTGTAGGAAGCTGGCTCTGTATATACTATATCAAAATGAGATAGAGTGTGCACAGAGACCAGGGGTTCCCCAAGAGGCTTGACAAAGGCAATAATAGATAATACTAATGCTCTATTTGTGGTAGTGTGGGCGAGCAGTTAGGCTTATCAGAGGGTAGTGTTAAGCATTTGTTGTACACACACAAGCAATAAGTGAAAAACACACTCAGTGACTTAACTCAGGGCCAATAGGTTTTTATATAGAAAAATATTATTTTGTTACTTTATTATTAGACCCACAAGGGTCAGATTGCAGGTAAGTACATTCAATGAAAAGTACTTTGCATAGGTATAGTTAGAACTTTTAATCAAAGCAGTAATGTACACAGTTTTTCATAAAATGGCAATAAGCTATTTTAAAAGTGGACACAATGCAATTTTCAACAGTTCCTGGGGGAGGTAAGTACAGTTTAGTTATCACAGTAAGTAAAGCACTTACAAGTTTAATCTCTGGGGCATAGGTAGCCCACCGTTGGGGGTTCAAGGCAACCCCAAACACCCAGCACCAGCAACACCGGGCCGGTCAGGTGCAGAGGTCAACCAGGAGTCAAAATAACATGGGTGCCTACGGAGACAGGGGGGTGCACCGGTCCTGGTCTGTGCTCCGGTCCCAGTCTGCTTGCAGGTAAGTACTCGCGTTGTCGGAGGGCAGACTAGGGGTGTTTGGTAGAGCACAGGAGGGCCCCAAGTACGCACACAACACACACCCTCAGAGGCACAGGGTCAGCTGGGTGCAGTGGGCAAACAGGGCGTCGGGTTTTCAATAGGATTCAACTGAGGGACCCGTGGGTCACCCAGACGCTGCAGGCAGGGCACATGGGGCTTCTCGGGCCAGCCACTGACTGGGCACTGATGAGGGCCGCCTGCTGGTCACTGCTGCACCGGTGGTCGGTTTCTCACTGGCCTAGGGGCTGCGGGTGCAGTGCTTCACTAGGCGTCGGATATCTTTGTCTTGGGCAGTTGCGGTCAGGGGGGTCCTCGGGATTCCCTCTGCAGGCGTCATCGTGGGGGTGCAGGGAGGTCAGCCTATGGTGGACATGTTGTCTGAGTCGCCGGGGGCCCTCTCTGGATAGTTAGTTCCGCTGGACACGGGCCGGGGGCATCGAGTGCAGAGTGTTGGGAACTCACGCTTCTGAAGTGAGGTGGGAGTCCCTTTAAAGATGGTTTCTTCTTTCTTGGTTGGACTGGTCCGTCTTAGGTGCAGGGCAGTCCTCTGAGTCGGCAGAGGTCGCTGGGCCAGCAGGATGCATCGCTGGTGCAGGTTCTCTGACGTAGGAGACAGGTCGGTAGGGCTGGTGCCAAGGCAGTTGTCATCTTCCTTCTTCTCTGCAGGGTTTTTGAGCTAAGCAGTCTTTCTTTGTAGGTCATCAGGAATCTGAAATCCTGGGTTCAGGGTTGCTCCTAAATACTGAATTTAGGGGTGTGTTAGAGACACAGGGCAGTAGCCAATGGCTACTGTCCTTGAGTGTGGCTACACCCTCCTTGTACTCCCTCCCTTTGGGGAGGGTAGCACACCCCTATCCCTATTGGGCTAAATCCTCCGAAACAAGATGAAGGATTTTCCAAGGAGGGGGTCACTTCAGCTCTGGTCACCTTAGGTGGACCAGACTGAGGGGGTGACTCCTCCTTGTTTTTCTCATTATCTCCCCGGACTTGCCACCAAAATTGGGGGCTGTGTCGGGGGGGCGGGCATCTCCACTAGCTGGAGTGCCCTGGGGCACTGTAACACCAGGCTTAGGCCTTTGAGGCTCACCGCCAGGTGTTACAATTCCTACAGGGGAAGGTGTGAAGCGCCTCCACCCAGGACAGGCTTTGTTCCTGGACACAGAGTGCACAAAGGCACTCACCCCATGTGGACAGAAACTCGTCTGGAAGTGGCAGGCTGGCACAGACCGGTTAGTCACACGCTAACAGTAGAGCTGGCATACAGGGTGCATCTCTAAGATGCCCTTCTGTGTGCATTTCTCAATAAATCCCACACTGGCATCAGTGTGGGTTTATTGTGCTGAGAAGTTGGATACCAAACTTCTCAGTATTCAGTATAGCCATTATGGAACTGTGGAGTTCGTTTTTGACAAACTTCCGGACCATATACTCAGTATGGCTACCCTGCACTTACAGTGTCTAAAAATTTACTTAGACATTGTAGGGGCATAGAGCTCATGCAGCTATGCCCTCGCCTGTGGTATAGTGCACCCTGCCTTAGGGCTGTAAGGCCTGCTAGAGGGGTGACTTACCTATGCCACCAGCAGTGGGTTGTAGGCATGGCACTCTGAGGGGAGTGCCATCTCGACTTAGTCTTTTTCTCCCCACCAGCACACACAGCTGTGAGGCAGTGTGCATGTGCTGAGTGACGGGTCCCCAGGGTGGCATAATACATGCTGCAGCCCTTAGAGACCTTCCTGGCCACAGGGCCCTTAGTACCAGAGGTACTTTTTATAAGGGACTTAACTGTGTGCCAGGGCTGTGCCAATTGTGGAGACAAAGGTACAGTTTTAGGGAAAGAACACTGGTGCTGGGGCCTGGTAAGCAGGGTCCAAGCACACTTCCAATCAAAGCTGGCATCAACAAAAGGCAAAGTGTTAGGGGTAACCATGGCAACAGTGGCATTTTCCTACAGTATTGAATTCAGAATGGTAAATGCAAATGCTGGATTGGAATGTAGTGCTCTTTACCTTAGTAGGGAAAAAGAACAGTCCAATATTCAATAAAGTTCATCTGATTGACAGTCACTCACATTCCGGAGCAGATAACCTAATAAAGCATTTGGTGGCAATGGTGTTTTTTCGGATATCTGCTAATTCTCCTCCATATATGCTTGAAGTGTGGTTCTTTGTAAAGAGACTGTAACCATTACATATAACTCTGTAGAAGATTGGCACGGTATCAGCTCCCAGTGATATTTCCAATATGAAAATATGTTCCAAGCCTGCGTTGGTGATCAGGTGGAAACTTTTGTAATGGTTCTTACGTACTTCGAGGACAATGCACAAGAAGGCATTGTTGATGGTTGACAGTAGGATGCCAGGTGTTAATACATTTAATGGTCAGTATAAAGGGGCGGAAGGTAAGAGCAAGAAAGGAGGGAGTATTGATCAGTTTCAGAGTACTGAGGAATAGTTTGTTCCTGTAATGTAGATGGTGAGTCCATATATAGGGCTCTGCAGTCTGCGTGTCCTGGAGGATGCACTATTTTCCGTCCTGACAGACGAGGATGGTTCTATAGATTGTGGTATGGGGACCAGTGGCGTAACAAAACTTTTCACCTTCCTTTCATCCTTTCTCTCACCATTCTATTTTTCTTTTCTTCTGTCCTTCTACACATTCTTTCTTTCTTCATTTCTAACTAGCCATCTTTAGTTTCTCCCCTCCTTACTTGACCCTTCTCTCTTCTGTTCACATTCTTTTAGATTCTCTCTCTGAACTTATTCCCAATTCTCATAATTTCTCTTTTTTTGTCTTTCTCGTTGTACTTGGCAGTCTTTGGCCCACATCCCCCAACTGCATCAAGATGTTCTTTTATAATGTTACTTATGGGATTGTGTCTGCAGACTTGCAAACAGAAGAGGCTAATACATAACCCCTCAGTGTTGTAACATACCCAGCTTACTAGCACATGGAACCGAGCGGCAACCCTCAATAGAGTTTGCTAAAATTAAGGCTCACAGTTCCACAGCAAGAAGTTTAGGATGGAGAGGTGCATGGAGTCTGCTGTGGATAGGTACTAGAGGGGGCACGAACTATTGTGGGAGAATATCCAAAACCACATGGGAATATGAGCCTATTGGCCTTTTCACTGGAACTTGTGCATGCTCAGAAACCCCTCAAGTGTAGTATCAATACTGGGTGGAGGTACAGGAAACAATATTTCCCAATCTACAAAGAAATGAAATGTCTGATTGTAAAAAGTCCCAGGAGCGGCATTAGTACAAACCTCAGGAATGCGAGCTTGCTCAGTCAAAACAGTACTAGTCAGAGGCTGCACTGCCCTCTTACCAGTGACACAGAGCAGTCTCTATGTAGGTAGAGTTTCTCAAATGTAAATAGTGTTATCAAGAGGCTGTAGGTTCTCCCTAACACAAGTGAGTCCTGCAGAGAAAACTTTGCACAAATAGGGTCTGATTTTACAGACAAGTTTTATGCTAATTTTATAAAAGCTGTACGTTTGGTAGTAATTAAATATTCCAACAATTTATGGGTATATCGAGTGAGCCTGTCACTCCCCAGTGTTGCTGGCGCACCCACCATGAGAATATTTTGAGAAAACAGTCAAAGTGGTACTTTTTACAGAACAATCATCCTTCCTTTTAGACTTAATCAATATGTCTACAAAGACTTAGGTGTTAAAGGCAGGGTGGAAAATCAATTTTCTTATAGCCTTTCGTGTGCAGTGTCATCTTTGTACACTCAGCGTTGCACATACCTTAATTTTTCACCTTGCTGTCAATCAATTTTAGTTCCGATAATCTTGTTGGATGGGATCGGTTGGAAAACTAAAAAAAATACTCAGTGTTCTCAATTTCATGTAGTACTGTGTAACAAAGCCGTACGCCGAAACCTGGACACCGCAAAATGTGCTTCATTCGGTTCTGGATTGGAGATGGTGTTAAACTTCAATTTTATGAGGAAATATGTCACCACGTTAAGACACCTCTCAGAGCATTGTATTCACTGAGTAGAAACAGTTGAATAAGTAATGGAGTCCCTTTAAATAGTGAGTTCGAGCTCAATGAAAAGTTAAAGGGTTTTATTACAAAAACTCAAATTAAGCAGTACGAAGAAAGTCTGACGATTCACCCATTTCATACACAATTCTTGCATCAAATTATTAGAAATTCTGCAAACTCATTTTAGCAGAGAAAAAATATGATTACCTTAACACTTAAGCACCATCCCAATTCTAAAAACCTTATTCAACACGTTCTTTACTAATGTCATCCAGAGATGGTCAACCAAATATGGAACATTAACAATGATATTTTCTCCCAGTGAATGGATCCATTGGAAAAAATCAAATGAGTTAGATACCTAATGCAAGCTTACATCTGCACCATAGCAAGTTCAAAACTAGCAAGGCAACCACTGCAGTGGAAATAAACCATTATGTCATCAGATTAACTGTGTGTTCTGTGAAGCTTGTGGAAAAAGGATGTGTGCAGCAGGGGAAACAGAAGTGAGTGACAATGATGATATCTATCATGTTCAAAATAGAGGTTTGTGTAAGCATTTAGCCTAACTAAAATACATAAATAACTTAACTTCTATACATCATGTGCAACTTGTTTAAATAGTAATTATATTAATTCAGTTTATACAATTGCTGTCATACATTATCATTGGTATACAAAAATATATACTTATAAACAATTTAAAAAAAATCCCTCATCTGATTATATTCTAATCACTAAAACAATTAATAAAACGTTATAAATCAGAAGTTCATTCAGTTTGGGTCACCTTCGGCTCCTTTTTGGAACTCTCTTTCACCATCTTTAATTGGTTGTAGACACGATCCTTGATATTCAACATGACCTCGTTTTCAGAATGCTTACTAAACAGACACCCAGAAACTTTTAACAAAAGAAATATAATTATTGCAGAAATCATTATAATAATTATAAGGGTTAGTGTAATATGTAAGTTTCCCCCACCCAAATTATCAGTCCGTTCACCAAACTTACTGAAACGCTCCCTATCTCACTAAACCAATAATATATAACTTCCCATAAGCCATACTCTTTTAAAGATTGAAGTTCACAAGAGATATTAGTCAAGTTTGTGATATAAGAGATAATTATATGACTGTTATCAGGAATGAAAGTGCAGCATCTCTTAACTTTAGTACTTTGCAAACATTGCCTTCCTTTGCAAGGAGGATATCTAATGCTAAGCAGTTCTGCATCACCACAGCTTTAATAGTAATTGGTTCTGAATTACCGCGAGTTACTTCCCCAGCTGTACTAAAAGCATTTCTATCTCCTAATGTAGATAAACGTCTAATTTTCACATCATTCATTGCCACACCTACAAGAGGAACAATAACTCCTAATATATCTAGAGCTACCTGTCCAAATCCTCATTTCACCCTCCTAAAACAACTGCCTCATCCATTTCACTCATATGATAAACACTAGGAAACACCAAAGCAAGATAACAAGATCCAGCCCTGTTACGTGGCAAATTCAAATAGGCAGTCTTACCACACACATAATAAATTCCTCTCAGAATCAGCTCTCCACCAACCAAATAATCACCACTTACAACATAACTGCTTTTACACTCACTTTCTCCCACATGTCCAGCCTTGCCACCGTTATGGCTTTCACGAAGCACTGTACACGTCACGTCTCCTTTCTTGTTCCATTTTCATTTTAGGATGTAGATTCAACCATCTAAATTCTTCCTCTTCTTTAATTTGCTTTCTTATATCCTTTCTTATAACCTTTTCATCTCTCCAGTCTCTCACGAGTGTTATTCTCACCTCAATTCCTTAATTCATGATTTTCTTCACATAAGTTACACACATATCCCTGTTTAATGGTTTTAATTTCATACTTAATTTGTGCAGTCATTCTCAACATTTCACCATACCTAATGCCATTATTAGATTCCTCATCCTTTGGTATAGACAGATCCTGCAATGACACTTTAAAATCGAACAAGTGAGACAAACATTCAGTATTATTAAATATACTAATAAACACTGTGTATGATAGTCCGTAAGAAATTAGAAGCAGTGTAAACGTAACACTGTCACCTGCAGAAGAAGGAAGAAAAGTGCAAATACAACAATTCTTTACCTTCATAATATCTGAATACTCCAGTATTGTTTTAGTAAAAATGTTATCTTGAGATCCACTTATTAAACTGTACTTATGTTTCAGTGAATTGTGTTCAAATTAATTATGTACTGTGGTTAATTCAATTCTTGTGGAGACGTTTCCCACCAGAGATAATAACCACAGCAACAAACTAAGACTACTAATAATGTTAATACAACAATTAAACCAATAACTTTACAGCTATTACTGTACTCCATTTTCTATTAAAATAGATTGTGAGGCTCAAACTTCAAAAGTTAACAAAAAGTTTATTTTAAAACAATAATAGATTTCTTACTTTCTCCTTATTTGTTTCAAAGCAAAAATCAATGGTCTTTTAGCGATATGTGATTTACTTTCACTGTTTCTAATCTAGTTCTGTTATTTCAGAACTTTCATTGATTGGCATTAGTCATTATTGTTTTTCTGATTGACAGTGCTTGACAAGTTCTTTTCAATGACTTATTTCCTTCTGTCATCTCTCTTTCATATGTTTTTCCACTCACTGATGGACTTAAACTTTGATCAGCTGTGAACTGTTTTATTACTCTGAGGGTTCTTGTGACTCAAACTTTCAACTGTAGGCTTTGACTCTGAAATTGCAACACCTCTTCACTCTGATCCCTACTTTGAAACTGGACAGCAGCACCACATGTAGAGGTACCAGGATCTTCACCAAAATGTACACTTTCACTGATCTGGACTTTTGTGACTTCATTGTCTTCTTCAGTTGACAACATTTTCACCCTTCTCTTGACCAATGCCGTAAACATGTGCTTAACTGTCTTTTTGTGTGAGTGGCGTGGATCCGCTGCAGGATTCCAGAGCATTTCATTGCAGTATTTGTTGTTATGAAAACCTGACAGGGTCCTGTCAGCGCTCCTCAAGGCAGTACTTCCTCACATGTTTTCGGACCAAGTCTGCAGGGTTCAATGGTTCAATCCATGACGTAGTACCTCTTTCGATGCTTCTGTTGCCACATTCACCTGATAAGAGTCAAATTTCAGCATATCAGCCAGACCTTTGCAGTGATCTAGCACTATGTCATCAGTTATTGAAACTTATGAAGAAAAGAGAATTCAGCCATACTTGAGGGTGGCATTAAGTAGGCTATGGAGAACTTACACCCTGTGTGTGCAAAGTATGGTTTTAGCCATAGATAAGTACAGAGCATCATTGAAGAACAAGTCTACACTGCAGGTTCTGCAATTTAGGAAGGAATCTATTATTCATTTGCTTTGCTGTTGCCCTGAATTTTTATTATCACACCACACTTTACTTAAACTTTTATTTAATGTTGTCTCCATTAACAAAGTAGCATCACACCTGTATTTTAATATCAGCAATATAGAACTTGGTAAATACATGAGTATAATTTTTAACAGAATGAAATCCCTTACATGATGTGATGATTGAATGTATGAAATATGCCTGTCTTTAGGATTGTTCAGTATAACTAACATGGACTGCACACTATACATATCTTTTTAGGAACAGCTTTTCTATTTTAACTGGTCTGTAATTATGTATTATTGTACTTATTTTATTTGTGTTTTATTGTAAATATTTGTATTATTTGAACTGATAAACATATTTATTTGTTCATTCATCATTGAAACTTATGTAACTGAAGAAATATAAGCCAATCTAATTGTTCGGCTCATGATTAGCTCATGGAGTGACAGACAGTCTTTTTGTCTGGGGTACATGTGATGCTCATCAAAACATGAGAAAGAGTGCCTCGCTCTTTCAAACCAGTAGAACCACAGACTTTGGCCAATTTGTTCTTCAGAGTCCCATTCATCCTCTCAAACACTTTGGTAGATTGAGGATGATAACTACAATAAAACATCTGATTAATTTGGAAGGCAGTAAAAATAATTAGCAAAAATCTAATTTTTAAAGTTCTGCCACAGTCTGTCATAATAGAAGTTGGCAAACCAAAAACCAAACATGAAATCAACTCCCTCAACAAATGTTTAGCAACTGTAAGGCTAACCAATCTCCGAGTGAGGTAGGCCACAGCCCATTTATAAAACAAACAGACAGTGATCAAGATATATTTTAAGCCATTGTAAACTGGCATCTCTAGAAGGTCTGCTTGGAGTCTTGTAAATGGGCCTTCTGATTTGCCAATATGGTTAATTATAGTGAGTGTCCTCATTCCCTGAATTATTTCTCTGGCATACCAAACTTCTGTAGCACAAGCTTTCAGCAACATTTCTAAACGTTATGTTTTCTTAATAATTCCTAAATTGTGAATCACATGCCTGCCCTGAGCAAGACTAACAATTGAAATACTTTGCAATAGGATATAACACAGCATCGGGAAGAAAGTATTTGTTTTTAGATGTAACACTCAAATCCTGATGATTTATCTTGAAACCAAATTTTTCCCACCTCCTTTTTTTCATCTTCTGTGGCATCCTCTTGACAGTCTCTCAACTCGCTCAAAGAAATTTGAACTGCACTTAATGAAAATAAATTCACAAACTCTGCATTTTGTATAATATTTATTCTTCATTCATCATTTTCAGTTCCTAGAACCACACTGTCATCTTCAAGTGCACAATATCTGGCTATTTAATCAGCTATTTCCAAGAGTAACCAAATCTTTTCCAGCCTTATGGTCAGCACACTTGACTATAGCAATTTCTTTTGGTTGCTGTATTGCTTTTAAAAGATCAAGTATATGGCTACTGTATTTTTGGAGCTCTAGAAAATGTCATAATACCTCTCTGCGACCACAGTTGACCAGAATCATGCATCACACCAATACCATACTGACTGTCTGCATATATTGTCAAATTGAAATTTACTGAGAAGCTTTTGTCAATGCAACCACGTTTGCAAACACAGCTTTGCGGCAAAAAGTATAGCTCCGGCTTCCATCATTCCAACGTGCAAGCAGGGCGCCAAATTTATGGAATGCCGCAAACCGTTGCTAAGCTTGGGCTATCATCAGTACATCAGTAAAAACGATGTTTGCCGGATGGGGATGGTGGAGGGGTGAAGGGGGTTTTGCCTAAAAAAATGACACTAGGCTGGTTTGAGGCAAAACAAATGCTGTTAACCTGCCTAGAGTAATTTCCTGACACAAACCATCCTAACACATGACTCCTGTCTTATGAAAGACAGGAGTCATGCCCACCACCCCAATAGCCAGCACAGGGAACCAGGGTCCCCTGGGCATGCCCATTGCACCCAGTGCCATGTGGGGGACCCCTTGTTAGGGCCTCCGATGGCACTTAAAAAAGATATATACTTACCAATACTTATCTTACTTACCTGGGATGGGTTCCACCATCCTCTGGTGTCCCTCTGGTGTGGGTGGGGTGTTCCTGGGGCTTTGGGAGGGCACCTGTGGACCCATTCCCATGGTGTTTAACCATGGAAATGGGCCCACAGCTCCCCTAATGCCTGATCTGACCTTGGCGTTAAATAATGGTGCAAAGCAAGCTTTGCCCTTCTCCCACCTGTGCGTCATTTTAGCACAGGGGATAAATATGGGGCTATAGGGGTAGCACCATATTTTAGATGGGAACACCTACCTTGCATCTCATTGACGCTAGGTAGGTGCACGCATCCAAAAAATGGTGCTATTTTGAAGTGTCTAGCATCAAAATATAAATATGGAGTTAAGTTTGCGCCAAATTTGCATTAAAAAAAATCTGTAAATTTGTCGCAAACATAGTGTAAATATGCCCTTTTATTTTTCAAAAGTTCAGACACCTGTCTGTATTTATTAGCCTCCTCCTCAGAAGGAGCATTATTAGGAGCACCTCTAGCTGGTTCTTCAGTTGGCCAAACAACAGCAACTTCATATTCTGACCAAGAGTCACTAGGGATTGCAATCCCAAATAATTAATTTAGAATAGTCCATAGCACCTGTGAAATTGTTGTCAATCTATGAATCACCTTGTACTTCAATTCAGGTCATTCTTGCAGTGATTGATAATTTGTAGTAAAAGCGTAAAGATCAGCTCTCGTCCACAAAACATATACTAAATTTCCCCCATGTACTTCTCTTAATGGAAATCCCAACATTCTTCCTAAACCCACTTCCGAATCACTAGCTGATCCTCATTCCTTACTCTCTGATTCTTTAATCTTCTTTTTGGTACTGTCCCTATTTTCCATCTTTCTCTGTATTTCTTCAAAACTCTCCATTCCCTTGTCTTTTCAATCAAATCTCTAATGTGGGCTCTTAAGCCATCAAATCTAATTCCTTTATTTCATTGTTAGTCAAATCCATTTCGGAATTCTTTCTCACATTCTTCATCTTACTGAGGCCAACTTCACATTCATCAGCCAAATCTTCTGATGTATCATGTGCTTCATTTGCACATCTAGCTGCTTCTTTGATCAAATACCTCATTAAATCAGCATTGTATGACAATAGTAGCATTTTTCCACATTCAATTTTCAAACGGCAAGCACCCTTCATGGTAACGTCTTAAATCACAATTCCTACTAGTTAGACCCCTGTTCAGTGGTAATCCACCTTGGCTATTGTACCTATTCCTGTGTACTTAAGAGCAAACCACATCAAACCAGATAAGAGAACCATCTTTGAAAAAGGATCAAATTGCATTCTGGTGGCCTCTTCCCTTAACGGTGCAAGACTGTCACCCCCTCCAAAATGGCTCTGTTGCCAAGCCTCCTTTACAGCTTTATCAACTTTCTGAACCATGCTTCTTACATTATATGCCACACATGGAACACCATACTAGTTGAGTTAGTCTGGGACAAGGGGTGCCGTAGAGTTGTGCTGGCAAAGCTACAGCTGCCACAAATCACTAGGGAATGGGGCCCAACTCCAGTGGTCCGCCCAATGGCTGGCAAGCCACAAGTGCTCTAAGTGGGCAAAGGTGCCTGGCGACTGTCATCTGGAAGCTATTTTTTCCAAAATGAGACCTACTGAAGCCTGCAAATAAGCTACTAAAGATAGCGCACAAGTATTACCGTAGCACACTGCAAATCTCCCCTGAGGTAATGCCTCATTCTCCGGAGATCCTACTTTAGTGCTTTAGCACATTCTGACAGGCCACAGGGCATGATGCCGCAGCGGCATGGAAGGGAGAAGGGATAAGTACTTTAGGAGACTTATCTCAGGATAAAGTGTTGATCACTTTTGGTCTCTTCCCAGAATAAGCTGGTTTTCTACTGGGACAGTTTTTAACGCACTGGCACTTGGTTGCAGACTCGGAGTGCCTCTGGGAATCCACACACACTGAGCAGTCAACTCACCCATTGCTCTAGGCACAGGTTGATATAGGAACAGGATGAAGGCTTGTCTCCAGGATTACTAAAGCCATTTCTGCCAGATACTCTGATATTTTAGTGGAGCAGCACCAGTGATGGAAAGTAGAACTAGGATGACCACTTTTGCAAAATGAGTGGGACAGTCTGCACGGGCACCGACACAAGGTTTCCCACAATGCACACTGACAATACATACAACATACTGCAATGGGCTTACCATGCACCAATTCGGGTTCATAAGATCCACCCCACGGTGTCATGATACTGCCTCCACTGCCACACCTCAGAAGCTAATATAATACACATGTTTTGGTCATGAACAAGATTGTTTGGTCATGAACACTGGTCTAGACTTTCTGGACAGAAATCAGCACAATTCTTCTTGACATAATTGGCTGCAGTGAGTTAAATACAATGGAGGGATGGATACGGGGACTCTACAAGCAGGGAAAACCTAGGGGGTGGCTAATAGTGTCCTTAATCTGGCCCTATTACTGGCTAGGTGCACAATCACAATGCGAAGGAAGGCACTGTCCCTACCTGGGGTCGCATAGTGGTAGGACATAGTGATCCAGTGGACAAGGACAGAGTCTATAGCTCTTAAGAGTGAGGAGGCTAGAGGCCTCCTCAAACACCCCTTTGCATCTGCCTGGGAGGACCTGATCCAAAGTTTCAAAAGTACCCTCTAAGATGACACCAGACCGCCGTAGTCTGGTGTCTAGTCTATTACTGCACCCTTCTGCTGTGCTCCACGTAGCTGGTGGCACTTAGTTCAAACTCATGCCTTCTACTTGTGACACATTAGGCTTTGTGGCAATTGGTCCACAGGAGACCACACCTGAACTCTGTTACTGTCCTGTGTGTGACACATGATCAGGCTAGTTACTGTTATGCCTTTCACAGAGTTACTACCTGCACAATGCTGTTGCATACCTATTATACCAGTCTATTTAATGACTCTGTTAATTCATGCCTATAAATTCACTGGTACTCTGGATTGTGTACAACAGAAAAATAAAAAAAATGTTTTGAAAAAAAACTTTGAAGAAGAAAAGTTGTTAAATCAGGAACCCGTATCCATCTGCATGTGGTGCCTTGCACCACACATTACCTTATTCAGAAAAGTAGACCACAATATTTCTATACCTTGGATTTCGACAAATCTGATAACCAAATAATAGTAAAACAAATTCTCCAGTATTGGGGTATCTTTCATAGATTCACATGCTTGAATATTCCCCGTCGTCGAAGTGGGAGTCCCACAGTACATAGAAAGCAATAAAAACTTCATTCAAGTCAATAGGAAAAACACATTCCATTTTATAACTATCAGCCTCATTAGAAAAGGCCCAAACTTCAGCCAATCAGGCGAGACCACCCCTTTAGAATCCTCAGCACAGAGGCTCAGTCTCTCAGATTTTCTACCGCACGTCATGTGTAAGGGAGTCTCCCTGAGCTCTGCTCAGTTTACTTTCTCTTTAAGAGATATTCTTCAATTTTCACTTTTGTTCTTACTGTAGTACTTCTTCCATCATGTCTACAGCAAGAAAAGGTTTGTTTAGACCTTGTGGGACCTGTGGAAAGTTAAGGCTTCACTGTGAGGACCCTCGCAAGGAATGCATATACTGTCTCCATCCAGAGCATAAGGTCAAAGACTGTAAAATCTGCAGGACCTTTCCCAACAAAACTCTGAGAGACAGAGAAACCAGGCTCTTACTTTGGCTTCAGAAAAGAAAGGCCAGAGAAGCACTTTCTGAGGAGGAGGACAACGACACATCAGTGGCCTCAAAGAAGAGGAAGAGGTATGTGGAGAGCTTCTCCCCCAAGAGCAGTAAGTCAGCCAAGAAGCTGCATGCATTTAAGGACAGACCTGAGGAACAAGCTTCAACATCCAGAGAAATTGGTGGTAAGGTTCGTTCAGAGCCATCTACACCTGCTTCCTCCTCAAAGAAGCTCAAAAGACCTTCGAGTTCTCTGCCACCGTCAACGTCCAGGAGATCCACACCGTCGACGACACCGTCGACGAGCGCATCGTTGACGGCAGGCCTTCTTTCAACGACGACAACAGCGACGGCCACGTTTACGGCTCCATCGTCGCCAATGATCGTTACCTCGTCTCCACTGTCATCTACGACTATAATGTCGGTGAGCTTGAAATACGGTCCATCGTCGGCTCACACCTTGAAGATTACAAAGAAACCGTCAACGGGTAAGAAGATGAAATCTCTACCGTCAACGCACTCATCGACGGGTAAATTCCAGAGTTCTTCGTCGACGATCTCACCGACGGAAGCAGCTACGACGACACACCCGTCGACGACAACCCTGTCGGTGGCAGCCCCGTCGACGGAAACTTTGTCGACATTGGCACCGTCGACGGCAACTTCGTCGACGCTCGCTTCACCGATAACGGCTCCACTGACGAGGGCTCCGTCTACGCCTACACCGTCGACGAGAGCATCATCGACGATCGCACCGTCGACGGCTCAATTTCCTGATCCTATACCCAAGCATTTTGGAGCATCTCCTTACCTACCTCAGAGAATTCTACCAATAAAAAGCAAGTCTTCTCTCCTACTTCCATCAATTACATCACCCAGTAAAGTCACACCAATACCTCCACAACATCTCTTTGCTGACGAGGAG
This sequence comes from Pleurodeles waltl, assembly GCF_031143425.1. NCBI lineage: Eukaryota > Metazoa > Chordata > Amphibia > Caudata > Salamandridae > Pleurodeles > Pleurodeles waltl. The sequence continues at coordinate 704,192,652 of NC_090450.1, forward strand.
GAAGAAGATGATGTATATTCGGATGATGGTCTTTTCCCGGTGGCACGTAGCCCCTCTGAACTACGGATTAAGTGTCAGGAGGAGGATGAAGAAGAAAGTGACCAGCTTTATTTAGATCAGCAGAGGCAGAGTCACCTGCAACCTCAAGAGCAGCAGGAGCAGACGGTTCAGATGCCTGTCTCGTTGATAGCTAACCTACAGCAGATGATGCAGGACTATTATTCTAGATTTCCTCCACCTGGCTCCTCTACCCCGGTGCAACCTCCGCATACACCAATATCCACCCCTGCTCAACCATCTGAATTTGCTGATCCTATCCCAGGTCCTTCATCTGGACAGGATATTGCTCCACCTTCATCTGAGGACGAGCAGGAAGAAGGTGAAATTCAGGACACTGACTCAATCATTCCAGAATGGGATGAATATCAAATTCAAACACCATCTCCTTCTACGCCTCCACCAGTAGACTCTCCACCGCAGGATATTGGTGGTTTTCATAGTGTGGTGGAAATCGCTGCAAAAAGATTTCAACTGCCAATAACATCAAAGCAGTCAGACTGTTTTCTATATGACTTCAAGGAGGATACTAGGAAGTCAGTAAGGGCTATACCCATTGTTGACTTCATTTGGGAAGAGGGCCTTAAGGTCAGGCAGACTCGATCCTCCATACCCGCAGTATTACCGAGACTTGAGAAAAAATATAAAGCACCGGACAATTCTCCAGCATGTTTGGTTAGTCACCCTAAACCAGACTCGGTCATCTCGCAGGCAGCTCAGAGAAGGTCCAGAAATCCATCTGCATCTTTGACTGCCCCCCCCAGACAAAGAAGGACGTTGGTTGGATTCGATTGGGAAGAAGTTCTCAACGATGGCGGCCACTACAGTTAGAGCAGCAAATTCCCTAGCAATCCTAGAAAGGTACGACCGCCAGATGTGGTCCGATATGTCGCAGTTTATAGACATGTTACCTGAAGATAGTAGAGCAGAAGCGCGCAAGATTTTACAGGAGGGTGAGAAGATCTCGGCTGAGATCATAGACTGCGCCATAGACGTCTCGTCTACAGGATTCCGCCAGTTAGCCGGAGCATCAAGGGTGGCTGAAAGCTACTTCCTTTAGACCAGAGGTACAATTAAAGATCCTGGACATGCCATATGACGGTGAACTCTGGTTCGGCAAGCTGGTGGATGATGCGTTCCAATCCATTAAAACAGACACTGAGACAGCCAGATCTCTGGCAACATTGCAATACAAGAGACAGCCCTTTCGGGGAGCGAGAGGGAGAGGGACCTTTTCTTATAGAGGTGGCGCACATCAGTACCGTCAATACTCCTCTTACCAGGGACAGTTTCATTCCACCTTTGGCCAGCAACAACCACATTCCTTTCGACAACAGTCAGCCACACATTTCAGACAGCAAGCGAGAGGAAAGTCGACTTACAAAGCCAAAGAGGCGTCAAGAAAGCACTGACCTTCATCAGATGCCTGCAGCCAACCCCTATATCAACACTCTAATAGGGGGCAGAATTTCCAAGTTCCTCCACCAGTGGTCCAAAATTACTTCAGACAAATGGGTGCTCGATATTGTCAACCGAGGACATGCACTAGAATTCAATCAACCTCCCCCTCATGTACCTCTTGTCCCCCGCCGGCCCATCTCAACGAACTTCTGGCACAGATTGCTATCTTAATGGAGAAGGGAGCAATAGAGATCGTACCAAGATGCCAGAGGGGAACAGGTTTTTACTCCCGCTTCTTCCTTATAAGGAAAAAAACAGGAGACTGGAGACCTATTTTAGATCTTCGTTCGCTCAACAAATACCTCAAGAAGCAATCTTTTTGCATGATCTCCCTTCAAGACGTCCTACGCCTACTCAACCGAGGGGACTTTATGACATCCTTAGATCTCCAGGACGCATATTTCCACATCCCCATTCACCCCAGTCATCGGAAATTCTTATGATTCAGGGTTGCAGGCACTCATTACCAGTTCAGAGTGTTGCCCTTTGGCCTCAGGTCGGCCCCAAGAGTATTCACCAAAGTTTTGGCACCAGTTGCAGCCTACCTCAGGCAACTAGGGATACAGGTGTTCCCGTATTTAGACGACTGGCTAATAAATGCACGAACAACGTCAAAAGCTGCCAGGGACACGAAGACATGTCTATCTCTTTTCGGGACACTAGGCTTGACAGTCAATTACCCCAAGTCTCATCTAGATCCTTCCCAGAACATCACCTTTCTAGGAGCCATCCTGGACACAGTCCAAGCAAGAGCCTTTGCTTCACTCGACAGACGAAAGAGACTTTGAGATCTGGCAACACGTCTCAGCAAAAAAAGGTCCGCTTCTGTTCGGACTTACAAGTCTTTTCTGGGGATGCTTTCCTCTTGCATTCCATTGATAGAAAACTGTCATCTGCACATGAGAACACTTCAACAGCAATTAGACAATCAATGGAAACAAATAGAAGGGTCTTTCGTCGATGAAATTCAGATAACCCCATCAGCAAAACAAGCTCTCAAATGTTGGAAGGATACACCCCTCATCGCGGAAGGTCTCTCATTCCTGAATGACAAGCCACTGCATATTATAACAACAGATGCATCCTTAGAGGGATGGGGCGCACATTTGCAGGATCTATCAGTGAGAGGGAAGTGGTCCACTCAGGAGTCGACTCTTCACATAAACGTATTGGAGTTAAGGGCAGTTTCCTTGGCACTCAAGTCCTTCCTCACAAACATCAGGGGTTCCTCAGTCTTGATAAGAACAGACAATACCACAGTCATGCATTACCTCAACAAACAGGGGAGCACAAGATCACAGGAATTATCACTAGAAACGCAGAAACTGTGGCATTGGGTGATTCAACATCGGATATCTATCAGAGCAGAACATCTCCCGGGGATCACCAACACCTGGGCAGATGCCTTAAGCAGGACTCGAACCAGCTGCCACGAGTGGGAACTCAATCAGTCAGTTCTCGACCGCCTCTTTCGTCGTTGGGGCAAACCCAGTCTGGATCTGTTTGCGACCAGAGACAACAAGAAATGCCAACACTTCGCAAGCTGGCGACCGCAGAAGGGATCAAAGGGGAATGCGTTTTTGATCAGATGGCTAGGGATTTATGCATACGCTTTTCCCCCGCTTCCACTCATCCCGAGACTTCTGCAGAAAATGAAGAGGGAGCCATGCAGACTGCTATTAATTGCTCCCAAATGGCCACGCCAGTTTTGGTTCACAGAACTTTTATTACTCTCAGAGCAGCCTCACATTCGACTGAGAACACTGCCGGATTTGTTAACAACGAATCAGGGTCAGGTCCGTCATCCCAACCCGACGTCTCTTCGATTATCAGCCTGGCTCCTGAATTCTATGAATTTGACGGCCTAGATATCCCTTCAGATTGCAGGGAGGTACTTGCCTGTGCCAGGGCTCAGTCTACAAACAGGACATATAAGTTCAAGTGGAAAAGATTTTGCACATGGTGTTCAACTTCCAACGTTCATCCTCTAAACTCTTCTCCTGAACAGATTCTGCCATATCTGTTGCATTTAGCTAAATCAGGCCTTTCCCATTCGTCTATTAGGATTCACCTTGCTGCTATATCCCGTTTCCAACGAACATCTCATTCACCATCTTTATGGTCATCCAGAATAATAAAGCAATTTCTTAAGGGCTTGTTCAGGATGTTTCCGCCGATTCACCGTCCTCCACCTCTGTGGCATTTGAATATTGTACTCTCCCAGTTAATGAAGCATCCGTTTGAACCCATTCATAAGGCAGATCTCAAGTTCATTTCTTTGAAAACAGCCCTCCTTCTGGCCTTGACATCAGCGAAGAGGGTTAGCGATATCCAGGCTTTCACAATCTCACCGCCTTTCCTCCAATTCAAATCAGAGGTGGTCATTTTGAGAACTAATCCAAAATTTATACCTAAGGTTCCATCGTCTTTTCATCTAAATGAGCCAGTGGTTTTGAGAACATTTTTTCCAAATCCGCAAACTACAGCGGAGCGTGCATTACATTCTCTAGACATTAAACGATGTTTAAAATTCTATATTCAAAGGACTAGCAATTTCCGTAAATCTGAGCAACTGTTTATTAGTTATGGACGGATCAATAAGGGCAAGGCCGTTACTAAGCAGACCATAGCGCGCTGGATCTCTTCTGCCATACAGCTCTGCCACCAGTTAACAGGGAAACCGTTATCATCCAATGTCAGAGCGCACTCCACTAGAGCGGTATCCACTTCGACAGCTCTATTCGCAGGAGTCCCTCTGAACCAGATCTGCAGAGCGGCAACATGGATACGTGCCCACACCTTCACCCAGCACTACTGCCTGGAAGCTACTGACAGAATGGATGCCGCGGTAGGACAAGCAGTGTTACGTAATTTATTTGCATAAGGTGAGCCACTAATCTTTTTACCCTCCATCCTCTATGTATTACCAGACTAGTATTTTTTCATGTAAATATATCTATGTGTACATGTATATATTCATGTATATAATCTTTTAGAAGGTTGATTGTCATATTTTAACTACCTATATGAGTCCATATAGGGTAAATTATGAGCAGGCATGCTTCTGGTGTTTCAGAACTCAACCATCTTTCTTACTGCTGACTACTCTGATTCAAGCATGTGAATCTATGAAAGATACCCCAATACTGGAGAAGAAAATAAGTTACTTACCTGTAACTGTGGTTCTCCAGTATTGGTATCTTTCATAGATTCACATGCGACCCACCCTCCTCCCCATAGGGGCTCACCTCTTTTACTTTCCTGTAATCACTAGTGCGGAGAAATCTGAGAGACTGAGCCTCTGTGCTGAGGATTCTAAAGGGGTGGTCTCGCCTGATTGGCTGAAGTTTGGGCCTTTTCTAATGAGGCTGATAGTTATAAAATGGAATGTGTTTTTTCCTATTGACTTCGATGAAAAAAAAAAAAAATGTTTTTTTTTTATCTATTTGTTGCTTTCTATGTACCGTGGGACTCCCACTTCGACGACGGGGAATGATTCAAGCATGTGAATCTATGAAAGATACCAATACTGGAGAACCACAGTTACAGGTAAGTAACTTATTTTCTTATTTGTAAAACAAGATTTACAAAAAAGAATAATACATCAGCACAACAGTGGTCAAACCACCAATTGAGTTACAGTTCAGCACAACAATCCTTCTCACAAACTTGAAACTTCAGCAGCTCACGATTAAAACACCTAAAACACACTACTGACAGAATCATTCCAGCCTATTTATACTCACACTTCAAACTGTTGAAGAACAGCACTGCAAGTGAGACTTCTCTGCAAAATCAAAACTTGATACCGGGAACACCACCAGGAAATCCACTCTCTCCTTACACCGGGCATAAAGGATAAAAGAAACAAATGTTGCTTAGCAAAAGGAGGTGCTCTTTAATGTGCAACCATTCTTTACTACCAAAATTTGTGGGAGCAAAACCTTACCCTAAATTTTGGACACCCCAAAATTTACATTATTTGGTTCTCCCACAGTTTACTGGATCAGAGGCGATATTAAGCCTCAGATTCCTTCACCCGACTCTATAGCACCACACCTTTGCTGAGCGGGGAGGAATTTAAAGCCTACTTCAACACCATACAGTTGCTCTGGCTTGACCCAGCCCATCATCTCAACCTTGATTCCCCTCTTACAGAAGAGGTAGTATTTCAGGTCATACAGAGCCTTCCTAGCAACAAAGCACCTGACTTAGATGGGCTTACCACTTTCTTTTACAAGGAGTACACCGGCCTCCTGACCCACACCTCCTTGCGATGTATGACACCCTGACGTCAGGGAAATCGCCACCGACCATCAGCTAGGCGGTAATCGTTACGCTATTTAAACCAGACAAACCGGCGAATTGCTGCGACTCATACTGGGTGCTTTCAATTATTAATGAGCATGATAAAATACCCACCAAATTACTGGCAAATCGCCTGCTTCCTCTGTTGCCAGACATACTTCGCCCAGACCATTTGGGGTTCGTACCGGGATGGTTCATGGTACACAATCTGCCCTCATGCACTCTGTTGAACCCCAGCTTGAGGCGGTCACACCCTACTGGTTACCACAAAGGCTGGAGTGGCCCTTTTTATTTCCCCTCATGGTGTACCTTGGTCTCTGCCTGCAGTTTGTGCACCTGATTTGGTCTTAAACACCTCCGTGACAGCCAGGTTACTAATAAATGCAATGATCTCAGAACCGTTTCTGTTTTTGCACGACTCTTGGCAGGGGTGTCCACTAACCCTGGTTCTTTTTGCGATCCCAGTGGAGCCGCTGGCTGCCCTATTACAGCATCACCATGGCCATTGGGGGTCTTAGCTTCACAGCCCATAGGATCTTAGTATCCTTGCACGGAGATTACATCACACTGTATATCCAGGAGCCTCAAACCAATCTTGACCCGCTCATTTGCGAGGTCATCAGATTTGGAAGTTATTCGAGCATCCACATACATTGGGATAAATCCACCCTTTTCCTTCTTCGAGTCAGAACACCAACTTCAATGGGCCTTGCAGCTGGTGCGCTATTTAGGTATCTGGATTAGATGAGACATTAACAAACTCTGGAGTGCCAACTAGGGTTGAGCTATGACATGTTTGGAGGAGCAGATCCTGATCTGGAGTAAGCTACCATTGTCGTGATTGCAAAAATGGTTGTGCGACCTACATTTTTATAACTATTCCTCAATATCCTGATTTCACTCACTTGCAATTCTTCTGGCACCTGCGCCCCAATTTGGTGTCCCTGGTTTGGGCTGGAAAACCGCTGAGAATTAAATGTGAGATACTCTCACTACCATTCCAACCGGGAGGCTTTAATGCACCTGATATGACACTGTATGACCTATGCACTCAGGCCCAATAGCCTCACTTTTGGCTCTATCCCATGCGCTTTCAGCCTCTCATGGCGGTGGAGGCAGAGCTGGCCGTCCTGTGTCTGCTGTTCACTGCGCTCTACAGCCCTTCGGGCCCACGCAAACAGAAATCAACATGCTTGAGTGCATCAGATGGACATGGGATGGCATGCAGTGTCATGCCCAACTGACCTTCCTCTCGCTCCCTCCATCCCCCTCACAGGAAACACTCAGCTACCAGTGCTGCAGGACGATGGTGTCAGATCACGCTCACAGAATGACAAGCCTATCACATTTTCTCACATATTGACGGCCAATGCTTACACCTCTTTGCCAAGGCAGACCCGCCCCACAGCGATAGATATCTTGCCTTACCGCCAGCTACGTGCTGCAAGCTGCGCAATGCACCACACATTTCCTGTGTTCCCGCCCGCACTACATGTACTGAGCATATGCTGACAAATGCCTCTCCTCATAAGCTAGTCACTCCCTTGTACACGGTGATGCAGAACAATGTGCTAGAACACACCCCCATGGCCCGCGCCGCCTGGGATCTAGTCATTGAGCCTCCAATCACAGAAGCGCAAAGGACATACTGGTTTGATCAGACTGCAGTGCTGTCACCTAATTACAGGTTACGCCTCATCCATTTTAAATTCTTACATAGGCTGCTTCATCTCGCCTTGGAATGCCCATGGGTGGCGAGATATTGGTCCAAGGTTTATTCAATTTTGCATCAGATAATGAGTCTGCCACTCCCACAGACCCAATTAGTTGGCCTTCTGGGCTACGTTAAAGATGTGCCCCTTGTCAACCGACGCCTCACAGCTATGCTCCTGCTACTGGCCAAAAGGCACATTGCTATGTACTGGGGCATGCGGCCCGCCCCCTAGAACTGACGCCTAGCTGCAGGAGGGAGTCTATTGCCCAGAACAGCTATCCACATACTGGGACCTGATGCCATCAAGTTCCCACCCGAAAAACATTACACTATTGGCTTACTTTGGCAGAGAAACAATACTCCCCCACCCCCACCCACCAGCAGTAGGGAGGGACTAATCCACTCAGATCTTCCCACTAGTTTGAATAGTGTGCAAGGGGCCCGGTTGGCCCTACCCCCAACCTCCTGCGCCTCTGAAACCTTGATATGTGAGTGTAGCCTGCAACTTGTGCTTTTTCCCTCAGCCACCTGTTGTGTGGAGATCTGCTGCACTGATTCCTTATGCAGTGTGGTTGTACCCATGTTACTCTGGTTCAAAGGAGATATGATGGAGGTGATGATGCCATAATGTCTTTTATAATGTAACAAATTTGCAATTGTGCCTTCTCTCCCATCGCGGCTCCTCCTCCGCTCCCGGGTCCCCTTATTCCCTCCCTTGTTGTTTAGAGGCCATTGCCTCACTGCTTTGGAAATGCCAATAAAAGTACCTTTCAAAATAACAAACAAAACCCTCAGTTTTATGAGGCAGTGTGTCCCGCATTAAGACACCTCGCAGAAAATTAAATTAGCAGAGTAAAAACTGCTCAATAAGTAATGGGGTCCACTCACTAACTGAGTTCTAGATCAATGAAAAGTTAAAGGGTTTTATTTACAAAAAAATCCAAAATAAGTGGTAGAGAGTTAATGCCACGAAGGCTTTCAGGTGCAAAGTTATACATAGCATGTAAAATCAGAAATTATTCCAAGTCTCAGTAGGCACCAAATATATAAGAAAATCTGGCAGAATCATTAGTAGAATAGGAAAATCGTCTTGCTCACCCCCAAATTGAGAGCTTTTTATTCACAATTCTTGCCTAGAATTATTAGAAACTCTGCAAACTCATTGTGGTGTGAGAAAAGTATAATTTCTTTAGCAAATCAGAAACAAGAATAATACACACCATCACTTTAACACATACGCACCATCCCAACTCCAGAAACCCTATTCAGCACCCTTTAACCTAATGTCACCCAAATATGTTTCAACAAATATGAAACTTTAACAATACGACGTTCTCTCAGTGAAAAAAAAAAAAAAATGAGCTAGATACTTGTTACAATGTTATATCCACACCATGGCAAGGTCAACACTAGTAAGGCAACTACTACAGTAATCATAAACCATTATGTCATCAGCTTTACTATGTACTTAGCAAATCATTTGGAAAGAGGATGTGTGCGGATGGAGGGAAACAGGAGTGAAAGACAGCCATGGCATTCATCATGTCAAAATGGAGTTTTATGCAGTCATGTGGCCTAACTAAAACACATTAATAACTTCACTTTTGTACATAATATGAATTTTGTTTCTATTGGAATTGTATTAATTCAGATTATATATGTAGGATTGTGTGTAAAATTGCATATTTTATGTTATTATTGGGAAACAAATATATAAACTGAAAAACAGTTCCACAGTACTACAAGGGCATACAGATTTTATAGGCTTTTCCAGCAGTGATGTCACTAAGATTAAAGAGACTTTACAGGAGGGGAGAGCAGGCAGGGTGCACTAATCTTACAGAGTAGCGTTTCAGACAACTGTACTGGTTATCGATCATTTATCTACTTGCAATGTATCCAAGGAAACAAATAATTGTGCTGTCCAACATTAGCTTGCCAGTTTATGAAAATAAGCACATCTTTCATTTAAATACTAGTTTCACATTTTGGAAAAAATAAACGTAAGCCCCTGAAACCAATTATTTTAATGTTTATGACAAAGACACATTTTGTCTTCTGTAACACTAACTTTTAATTTTAGTAAATCTATGTTTGGAGCCAAGATAGCAGTTTATAATTTTATATAGTATTCACCTGTACTACTGCCACTTATGGATAAAGTGTGTTTTGAATGCTCGTGCTTGACTGTCTCATGCCATAGATGCCCAAAATGTGCCAAAGAATTATCACCATTATGATGTGGCCAGGGATATAACACCTGAAATCACAATGCAATAGATTCACCCAAAAGGCCAATAATGCAATCAATATTAAACAGGACACATATTCCCTGTGGCAGGCATCCTCATGTCATGAATGCTCACTCTACATGGACGCCCCTAATAACCTAAGAATTATATCATTTTGGGAGAGGTGGGCTCCATCATATTGTGGATGTTCAAAACAGTCCAGGACATACCATCAGTATGAACACTTTGCCAAGGTTGGGCACTATCGTGCCTGAAGCCTCACTTTATGCCAAGTATTGTCACTATAATGCCAGGACTAACAGTAGCAACAGGGAACACCCTCAAGCCACGAATGCTCTTACAATAGGCAACTAATCACCATGAATATGCCAGGAGATAATTTTGCAAGTGGCGAGCACCATCATCTAGTGATTGCCCCCAGTATACTAGGATTTACAACCAATATTCCAAGATCAGCGTTTTGCCCTGGGTGGGCACCATCATGACATGAGCTCCCCTGCCATGCCAGAATTACCACCAGTGTGGCAGGGCCAGGTATCGGCACACTAACGCATACACCTATGTATCTCACACACACAGAACCGTGCACGCGCGCGCACACCCACACACATGCACTTAAAGCATGTGTTTACCTCTGCTGCTGGCTTGATAGATTGACCTGCACTGCTGCTTCCCACCACTTGTCGCCTCCCACATCCCCCAAGGCTATGACACTTTTCTCTGCTCCAACCGGTTTGCATTTCCTGCAACTTGGAGGGCCCAGAGTCACCTTACAGTGTGACTGTCATCAGAGTTTCATTCAGTCACATTGTTTAAGTCTCACGCTGGATCTGCATTGGGTAAAGACCAGTGCCGATAGACAGCAGACCTTTAAAAAAAATCTATTTGGCACACCTGCTGGCCCTCCTCTATCACAGAACAATTTACATAATTGCTCTGCCGCAGATAAGCTGTGCATGTCTGTTTAGTTTAATGTGTCTCTCTGGCCAGGTGGGCATGCACAGATTGTATGTTTTTCTTTGGGTACTCCACGGTTCACGAGCTGCTCCTATACTATCTTATATCTTTCAACTAATGACAGAGGAAAGGAGAAGCGGTTTCAAGGCGAATCAAGGCAGGCATATGAGGCCCACATTTCTGACTCAGCCCACAGACCCATGATCTTGGTTATTGGCAGTGCTTTAAATGGGCCGGTATTGTTTGACTCTGCTAGGAGGCCGTACATCTTCGCCATATTACGGCCATTGTGGAAAGGACGCCTCTATGTATGTCTGTCGTATTGTGGAGGCGGTAAATACGTGTTGATTACAGCCTCACTGTAGAAAATATACATTTTAGAAAATATACAGATGGGATGTGGTGATTACCGAGGCATTATGGAAACTAGGCAAATAATCGCATTGTTATGATACTGTAGAAACTGGACAGCCGTATATTACTGTGCCTGTGGCAACTTGGAATACTGATCTAATGATCATTTTGGGATGTGGCGATTTTAAGGGTATTATGTAGGTAGCAGTAACCTTGTGATGTGATAATGTCTTGACTCTGAAGGTAGAATATGCTGATTTTTTTGCTGGCTGTTTTTATCATACCCTAGTAGTGTGGGAGAAAATACGTGCTCACCTATGCGGATCTGTTGTTTTTGCTAGCGATGGGGAGGTCACATGAGCTGAAATCTAGGCTGTCATGTGCGGACGTGAGGATAACGGAATGTTTGTGAACGATTTAAACTATCCCGATCTGCATAATAACCGCCACCCAAACAAGGATATTATGTTTAACATCATATTAATTTTCAATCAACATAACTAACCGGGATCCTCTGTGTTTTAAATGCATTTTCCCACTACCTTGAAATTCCAAAATGTCCATCAAACATTCCTTTTAACTCCTATCCAGTTTTGACGAATGGTAATGTTCAAGCAGACTTAAAGTGCACAGCGCTCTACCACCGATTGTCTCGCAGATTCTTCCGGGAAGAATCCCTGAGGCCCTGGTTAAGTTGTCCTTAAATTATCTGCAGTTTAAATCAGTACTGTTTACATGTGCTTTAAACTACTAACTATGCAGGCCCCTGTAAATGAGTCTTTAAATCCTATCATGCTGCCAGAAATGTTATTTGCCCCATGTTATTTAAGATTCATAATTTGTAACAGCTGTTTCTCCTTGGGTACACCGCAGGTACCCAAGAATGCGGGTAAAAGATCTAGGGCCAGATGTAGCAAACGTTTGCGACTCGCAAACGGGCCGAATCGCAATTTGCGTCAGTGCAAAATCGGAAATGGGATGCAAAAAGCCCATTTCCGACTCGCAAAAAGCGATGTGCCCCGTTTGCGAGTCGCACCCGTTGCGACCCCCTTTTGCGACCCGCAATGTGCGAGTCGCAATTTGCGAGTCGCAACCCATATGCAATTGCAACTCGCAAATTGCGACTAGTCGCAAAAAACCCAGTTTGCAAGTCGCATTTACCACTAACTCAGAGCAGGTGGTAACCATTACCAAAGTATAAAAGGAGACCCAGAAGGCATCTGGGTCACTCAAGATGGCGGACATATACCTGATAGCAGTGAGGAGGAGAGTCTACGCAGCCCAGCAGAGGAGGAGGAGGGGCCACAGACAGGAGAAGATATATAGAACAAGGCAGACCCTTTTCCAGCAAACTGAAGAGGAGATCTATGATAAATACCGCCTTAGCAGCGCTGCCATTCTAGAATTAATAGATTTACTAAAACCACAGCTAGAACACAAGACTCTGCGTGGCTGCGCCATCCCTACGCATGTGCAAGTACTATGCGCACTGCACCTCTTGGCCTCAGGGAGCTATCAGGGGGTCATTGCCGTGGCAGGTGGGGTATCCCAAAGTGCAGTGTCAAGGTTCCTCAGGGCATTCCTAGATGCCTTAGTAGCGCACAGGTCTCAGTTCATATACTTACCAAGGAATGAGGCAGAAATTAACAGCACCAAGCTGGACTTTTACCGCATTGCCCACTTCCCCCATGTCATTGGATGTGTAGATGGGACACACATTCAAATATGCCCCCCGCTAATCTGGAACATATTTTCCGCAACAGAAAGTGTACCCACTCACTCAACATACTGGTTGTTTGTGATGCCCATTACGTCATCACGGACATCGTAGCTAAGTTTCCAGGCAGTACCCATGACTCATACATTTTTAGACATAGTGGGATACATCAACGCCTGGAACGTGGGGAGTTTGGAGACGGATACCTCCTAGGTAGAGCTGCATACACCTTGCAGACATACACACAGGTCACTGTGCACGACTATCTGGACTTACTAACAGTGTACTTTTGTGCCCAACAGGTGACAGTGCATATGCTCTAAGGCCATGGATCATGACTCCATTTTTAACACCCAGCAATGATTCAGAGAGGCAATACAACAGTGCGCATAAGAGGACCAGGAACCTCATAGAGCGCACCTTCGGACTCCTGAAGGCAAGATTCCGATGCCTCCACCGCAGCGGAGGCGCCCTCCAATACACCCCCATTACCGCCTTCAAAATTGTGGTCGCATGCGCCATCCTCCACAACATAGCCACCAGACGTGGGCTACCTCTCACCCCTGCAGACCCAGATCCTGATGAGGAAGAGCAAGAACAACCACACCGCCATCACGGGGATAGGAGTCTAGCTAATCAAGGCAGACTGAGACGGGAACACATTGCAACGCAATATTTTGGACGGTACGTGTAAACTCCCACCATACTCACCCATTAACCAAACACTCCTTTTGTTAAGTGGAAGAAAAATAACTGTTTTAATAATGTAATGCATGAACTATATACAAGATGAAATTGTCCATGGGCAGGGAAATGCCAACCACTCATGTGGCACATTAAAGCCATGTGCCACATTTGTTTGTCCGGGCTGTTGGCTAACTTCTCCTGCCCCTCCTGCCAGCCTGGCTGGTCCCAGCCGCATCTATGGTGCTCTGCCTCCCACTCCTTAGCACCCTACTGTCAGTGGCAGATACACTGCTCACTGTGGAGCCCTCTTCACTATCTTGGGGTGTTTCCCCGGTGGCCCTCGACATCTCACGTGTCTCCATTAGTTCTATGATATGTGTGAGACGTCCCAGGCCCCTGGCAACAACCCCAGCAAAATGGCCCATCTCAATTTGCAGGCCAACTGTCCTCCTCGACAGGCCTGTTGTGTTGATGGCTAGCCTGCCGATTGATGTGGCCATCCTGTCCAGTCTTAACATAATCTGCCGATCCCTGCGCCGCCCAGCCTCTGCCTGACCCAGCAGTCCGGCCGCCAGTTCCCTGATGGCAGAGGCAATGTCCCCAGTGTTCTGGCACATCAGGTCCATCCGCTTGTTGAGGTGCCGCATGCTTGCATGGTTTTGTCTTTCAATGCGGTGCAGCACCCCACTGATCCTGCCCAATATTGTGTTCTGCAGGCGCTGACCCCGCAGCAGATGTGCCTCACTGCTGGTTGGAGGATGAATCCGGAAATCAGACGCTCTTGCCCTGCGACGCCTGCGCAGTGGTGGCTGCCCTGTCCTCGCACCTGTATCCTCCCTGGCTGTTGCTGGGGCAGCTCCTGGCGTTGCTGTTGCAGCAGGCGTTACAACTGCAGGAATGCTGCTGACTGTGCATGTGGGGGTGCTGGAGGGTCCTGGGGTGTCCTCCTGGGCCTGGGTGCTTGGGGTGTAGGGGGTGTCTTGCTGGAGACCTGTGGGACATGGGGAACACACTGTCAGTGTCTAGTATCTTTTGCACAATTCCTAATAAACATTTGCCTATGCACTGCCTATTGGACTACATTTCCCATAATGCATCATTCTGACTTTTTCTACCCTGAAATGGAGCTAATTTGGTTGTGCATGCACATGTGTACATGGTGGGTGGGGTATGACATTGATAGGGGTACAGGCTTATCACATGGTACTCACCGGTTGATGTGCTGGGCTCTGAAGTGTCCAGGTCCCCAAATCCACACACTGCCTCCGGCTCAAAGGTTTGCTCAATCCTGTCTTCAAGGGGTGTGGGTGGTGGCACAGATGATGGTCCCCCTCCAGTGCCTCTCATCTCCCGGAGCCTTTCTGCCACCCTCTCCTTGGTCCGGGAGCGGAGGTCATACCACCTCTTCCTTATGTCCTCAATTGTCCTGTGGCTCACCCCCAGGGCATTGATTTTCTCTTGCATTTCCTGCCAGATTTTCTTTTTGGTGGCCTCTGGAACAGTGAGGGCAGCTCTCCCAAAGAGCTCATCATGGTGCTGACAACATTCTTCGGTCAGCACCTCAAGCTCCCTCTCAGAGAATTTAATTTTCCTTTTTCGGGGGGTTCCCTCCATGGCTGCTGCAGCTAGCTCAGTGTGCAGACTGGCAGTTGTAAAAGGGTGTGGTCCAGCCTCCTCCCAGGTGTATTTGTTAACTTCCTGGCTGTGATGTCATCATCATGTGCCAGGAAGTGTTTCCAGAGTGTTTTGGTGTGCTTTCTGGAGTGTTCTGCTGCACCTGCAAGCAATTTTGAGGGAACTCGCAATTTGCGACACCAACTCGCTAATTGATTTTTTTCGCAATCTGCGGACTCTCACACAGCGTTGCGAGTCCGGATGCGAGTCGCTAAATCGGACCGGTTTATTTCCTGGCATACCAAATTGCGAGTCGCATTTTGCGAGTCGCATTGACTCGCAAAATGCGACTCGCAATTTTTATTTTTCCTACATCTGGCCCCAAGCATCTTGAATATGGGTCGCTTTACGTAAATCCCGCATCTTGAATACGGGCCACTTTCCATTTTCATGCCCGACCCTGACCCTCCTATCCAATCACAAACATTACTAGGCTTCCGTATGACTACTATGAAAGAAGCCAGTGGTATGCAGTTGATAGCCTCCTTCACGCAAGATCATATTGCAGCCCCTAGGCGAGGTTTTTGTGGCCTGGTTGCGAGCGCCTTCCGAGGTATGACATATTGCACATCACGTTGTTGCTACAAATAGGACTGAGTAGTGTTTAATTTGTGTCATTGATGGTAGGCACCGGTACTCATTTTTGGGGCCCGGGAGGTATATTTCATCGTTGATACTTTGACCCATATGTAGAGCGGAAGAAATGCAGCAAAGGAGGGAAGATGTAGATAGAGAAAGATAGGAAATCAGTGACAAATTGAGAAAGCATGGATGAAAAACAGCCTTCAGACAAGAAATGAGAGACAGGAAATGTAGGGTGTTGAAAGTAAGAGACATGCGGGAATCAAGATTTGGCATCCTTGGTAGTCAGCAAACCCAGCTATCAGCGGCACTGGCTGCGGATTCCTTAGGAAAACTCTCGCCTTTGCACTTATTGGTTTTACAAATGGAGTACAGGGCTACCAGCGTATGGCTGGCTGAGATAGATGTGCACATTTTATCTTCCTCTTTACCACAGATGACTGTTAGCATGCACTGATGAAACTGAAACACTATCAAACATTCTGTCAACTAGAAGAAAGCTATGTATTCACGAAGCTAAATACACGTTCATTTACTCAATTGTACATTTACTACTACATCTAGGTGTAATTCTAAAGTTTTTTTGCTGTTCATGATTTCGGAGTGTAGATTCGCTTCCACGTGTAGACTTACATGTGTTAAACCACCTAAGTTCAGGAGGTGAAGACATCGAAGACTCAATTTACAAATGTAAAGTTACTACTGGTTTCGTTTCACACGTACCTGAAGATCACCACCACCATGGCGAAGATTTTGTTATGGGGAAGTATAGGGAAAATTAATAACAAATAATTGAAAACATATTTAACCCCTTCGCTGCCAGGCCTTTTCCCCCTCCTGTGCCGAGCCTTTTTTTGGCTATTTGGAGCAGTTCGCGCTTAGGCCCTAATAACTTTTTGTTCACATAAGCTACCCACGCCAAATTTGCGTCCTTTTTTTCCAACATCCTAGGGATTCTAGGGGTACCCAGACTTTGTGGGTTCCCCAGAAGGAGGCCAAGAAATTAGCCAAAATACAGTGAAAAATTCGTTTTTTTCAAAAAAATGGGAAAAAGGGGCTGCAGAAGGCTTGTGGTTTTTCCCCTGAAAAGGGCATTAACAAAGGGTTTGCAGTGCTAAAATCACCAGCTTCCCAGCTTTCAGGAACGGGCAGACTTGAATCAGAAAACCCAATTTTTCAACACAATTTTGGCATTTTACTGGGACATACCCCATTTTTACGATTTTTTGTGCTTTCAGCCTCCTTCCAGACAGTGACAGAAATGGGCATGAAACCAACGCTGGATCCCAGAAACCGCAACATTTCAGAAAAGAAGACAACATTCTGAATTCAGCAAGGGGTAATTTGTGTAGATCCTACAAGGGTTTCCTACAGAAAATAACAACTGAAAAAGAAAAATATTGAAATTGAGGTGAAAAAAACATAAATTTTTCTCTACGTTTTACTCTGTAACTTTTTCCTGCAATGTCAGATTTTCGAAAGCAATATACCGTTACGTGTGCTGGACTCTTCTGGTTGCGGGGATATATAGGGCTTGTAGGTTCATCAAGAACTCTAGGTACCCAGAGCCAATAAATGACCTGCACCCTGCAGTAAGTTTTCATTCTATGCCGGGTATACAGCAATTCATTTGCTGAAATATAAAGAGTAAAAAATAGCTATCAAGAAAACCTTTGTATTTCCAAAATGGGCACAAGATAAGGTGTTGAGAAGCAGTGGTTATTTGCACATCTCTGAATTCCGGGGTGCCCATACTAGCATATGAATTACAGGGCATTTCTCAAATAGACGTCTTTTTTACACACTGTCTTACATTTGGAAGGGAAAAATGTAGAGAAAGACAAGGGGCAACAACACTTGTTTTGCTATTCTATGTTCCCCCAAGTCTCCCGATAAAAATGATACCTCACTTGTGTGGGTAGGCCTAGCGCCCGCAACAGGATATGCCCCAAAACACAACGTGGACACATCACAGAAAACAGAGCTGTTTTTAGCAAAGTGCCTACCTGTAGATTTTGACCTCTAGCTCAGCCGGCACCTAGGGAAACCTACCAAACCTGTGCATTTCTGAAAACTAGAGACCTAGGGGAATCCAAGATGGGGTGACTTGTGGGGCTCTGACCAGGTTCTGTTACCCAGAATCCTTTGCAAACCTCAAATTGTGGCTAAAAAAACTCATTTTCCTCACATTTCGGTGACAGAAAGTTCTGGAATCTTAGAGGAGCCACAAATTTCCTTCCACCCAGCGCTCCCCCAAGTCTCCCGATAAAAATGGTACCTCACTTGTGTGGGTAGGCCTAGCGCCCGCGACAGAATATGCCCCAAAACACAACGTGGACACATCACAGAAAACAGAGCTGTTTTTAGCAAAGTGCCTACCTGTAGATTTTGGCCTCTAGCTCAGCCGGCACCTAGGGAAACCTACCAAACCTGTTCATTTCTGAAAACTAGAGACCTAGGGGAATCCAATATGGGGTGAGTTATGTGGCTCGGACCAGGTTCTGTTACCCAGAATCCTTTGCAAACCTCAAAATTTGGCTAAAAAAACACATGTTCCTCATATTTCTGTGGCAGAAAGTTCTGGAATCTGAGAGGAGCCACAAATTTCCTTCCACCCAGCGTTCCCCCAAGTCTCCTGATAAAAATGATATCTCATTTGTGTGGGTAGGTCTAGCGCCCGCGACAGGAAACGCCCCAAAGCGCAACGTGGACACATCCAATTTTTTGAAAGAAAACAGAGGTGTTTTTTGCAAAGTGCCTACCTGTAGATTTTGGCCTCTAGCTCAGCCGGCACCTAGGGAAACCTACCAAACCTGTGCATTTCTGAAAACTAGAGACCTAGGGGAATCCAAGATGGGGTGACTTGTGTGGCTCGGACCAGGTTCTGTTACCCAGAATCCTTTGCAAACCTCAAAATTTGGCTAAAAAAACACATGTTCCTCACATTTCTGTGGCAGAAAGTTCTGGAATCTGAGAGGAGCCACAAATTTCCTTCCACCCAGCGTTCCCCCAAGTCTCCTGATAAAAATGATATCTCATTTGTGTGGGTAGGTCTAGCGTCCGCGACAGGAAACGCCCCAAAGCGCAACGTGGACACATCCAATTTTTTGAAAGAAAACAGAGGTGTTTTTTGCAACGTGCCTACCTGTAGATTTTGGCCTCTAGCTCAGCCGGCACCTAGGGAGACCTACCAAACCTGTGCATTTCTGAAAACTAGAGACCTAGGGGAATCCAAGATGGGGTGACTTGTGTGGCTCGGACCAGGTTCTGTTACCCAGAATCCTTTGCAAACCTCAAAATTTGGCTAAAAAACCATATGTTCCTCACATTTCTGTGGCAGAAAGTTCTGGAATCTGAGAGAATCCACAAATTTCCTTCCACCCAGCGTTCCCCCAAGTCTACCGATAGAAATGATACCTCACTTGTGTGGGTAGGCCTAGCGCCCGCGACAGGAAACGCCCCAAAGCGCAACGTGGACACATCCAATTTTTTGAAAGAAAACAGAGGTGTTTTTTGCAAAGTGCCTACCTGTAGATTTTGGCCTCTAGCTCAGCCGGCACCTAGGGAAACCTACCAAACCTGTGCATTTCTGAAAACTAGAGACCTAGGGGAATCCAAGATGGGGTGACTTGTGTGGCTCGGACCAGGTTCAGTTACCCAGAATCCTTTGCAAACCTCAAAATTTGGCTAAAAAAACACATGTTCCTCACATTTCTGTGGCAGAAAGTTCTGGAATCTGAGAGGAGCCACAAATTTCCTTCCACCCAGCGTTCCCCCAAATCTCCTGATAAAAATGATACCTCACTTGTGTGGGTAGGCCTAGGGCCCGCGACAGGAAACGCCCCAAAGCACAACGTGGACACATCCAAATTTTTGAAAGAAAACAGAGGTGTTTTTTGCAAAGTGCCTACCTGTAGATTTTGGCCTCTAGCTCAGCCGGCACCTAGGGAAACCTACCAAACCTGTGCATTTCTGAAAACTAGAGACCTAGGGGAATCCAAGATGGGGTGACTTGTGTGGCTCGGACCAGGTTCAGTTACCCAGAATCCTTTGCAAACCTCAAAATTTGGCTAAAAAACACACATGTTCCTCACATTTCTGTGGCAGAAAGTTCTGGAATCTGAGAGGAGCCACAAATTTCCTTCCACCCAGCGTTCCCCCAAATCTCCTGATAAAAATGATACCTCACTTGTGTGGGTAGGTCTAGCGCCCGCGACAGGAAACGCCCCAAAGCGCAACGTGGACACATCCAATTTTTTGAAAGAAAACAGAGGTGTTTTTTGCAAAGTGCCTACCTGTAGATTTTGGCCTCTAGCTCAGCCGGCACCTAGGGAAACCTACCAAACCTGTGCATTTCTGAAAACTAGAGACCTAGGGGAATCCAAGATGGGGTGACTTGTGTGGCTCGGACCAGGTTCTGTTACCCAGAATCCTTTGCAAACCTCAAAATTTGGCTAAAAAAACACATGTTCCTCACATTTCTGTGGCAGAAAGTTCTGGAATCTGAGAGGAGCCACAAATTTCCTTCCACCCAGCGTTGCCCCAAGTCTCCTGATAAAAATTATATCTCATTTGTGTGGGTAGGTCTAGCGCCCGCGACAGGAAACGCCCCAAAGCGCAACGTGGACACATCCAATTTTTTTAAAGAAAACAGAGGTGTTTTTTGCAAAGTGCCTACCTGTAGATTTTGGCCTCTAGCTCAGCCGGCACCTAGGGAGACCTACCAAACCTGTGCATTTCTGAAAACTAGAGACCTAGGGGAATCCAAGATGGGGTGACTTGTGTGGCTCGGACCAGGTTCTGTTACCCAGAATCCTTTGCAAACCTCAAAATTTGGCTAAAAAACCACATGTTCCTCACATTTCTGTGGCAGAAAGTTCTGGAATCTGAGAGAATCCACAAATTTCCTTCCACCCAGCGTTCCCCCAAGTCTACCAATAGAAATTATACCTCACTTGTGTGGGTAGGCCTAGCGCCCGCGACAGGAAACGCCCCAAAGCGCAACGTGGACACATCCAATTTTTTGAAAGAAAACAGAGGTGTTTTTTGCAAAGTGCCTACCTGTAGATTTTGGCCTCTAGCTCAGCCGGCACCTAGGGAAACCTACCAAACCTGTGCATTTCTGAAAACTAGAGACCTAGGGGAATCCAAGATGGGGTGACTTGTGTGACCCAGAATCCTTTGCAAACCTCAAAATTTGGCTAAAAAAACACATGTTCCTCACATTTCTGTGGCAGAAAGTTCTGGAATCTGAGAGGAGCCACAAATTTCCTTCCACCCAGCGTTCCCCCAAATCTCCTGATAAAAATGATACCTCACTTGTGTGGGTAGGCCTAGGGCCCGCGACAGGAAACGCCCCAAAGCACAACGTGGACACATCCAAATTTTTGAAAGAAAACAGAGGTGTTTTTTGCAAAGTGCCTACCTGTAGATTTTGGCCTCTAGCTCAGCCGGCACCTAGGGAAACCTACCAAACCTGTGCATTTCTGAAAACTAGAGACCTAGGGGAATCCAAGATGGGGTGACTTGTGTGGCTCGGACCAGGTTCAGTTACCCAGAATCCTTTGCAAACCTCAAAATTTGGCTAAAAAAACACATGTTCCTCACATTTCTGTGGCAGAAAGTTCTGGAATCTGAGAGGAGCCACAAATTTCCTTCCACCCAGCGTTGCCCCAAGTCTCCTGATAAAAATTATATCTCATTTGTGTGGGTAGGTCTAGCGCCCGCGACAGGAAACGCCCCAAAGCGCAACGTGGACACATCCAATTTTTTGAAAGAAAACAGAGGTGTTTTTTGCAAAGTGCCTACCTGTAGATTTTGGCCTCTAGCTCAGCCGGCACCTAGGGAGACCTACCAAACCTGTGCATTTCTGAAAACTAGAGACCTAGGGGAATCCAAGATGGGGTGACTTGTGTGGCTCGGACCAGGTTCTGTTACCCAGAATCCTTTGCAAACCTCAAAATTTGGCTAAAAAACCACATGTTCCTCACATTTC
Source organism: Pleurodeles waltl (assembly GCF_031143425.1). Classification (NCBI taxonomy): domain Eukaryota; kingdom Metazoa; phylum Chordata; class Amphibia; order Caudata; family Salamandridae; genus Pleurodeles; species Pleurodeles waltl. Next base: position 704,214,410 of record NC_090450.1, read on the forward strand.
TGTGGCAGAAAGTTCTGGAATCTGAGAGAATCCACAAATTTCCTTCCACCCAGCGTTCCCCCAAGTCTACCAATAGAAATTATACCTCACTTGTGTGGGTAGGCCTAGCGCCCGCGACAGGAAACGCCCCAAAGCGCAACGTGGACACATCCAATTTTTTGAAAGAAAACAGAGGTGTTTTTTGCAAAGTGCCTACCTGTAGATTTTGGCCTCTAGCTCAGCCGGCACCTAGGGAAACCTACCAAACCTGTGCATTTCTGAAAACTAGAGACCTAGGGGAATCCAAGATGGGGTGACTTGTGTGGCTCGGACCAGGTTCAGTTACCCAGAATCCTTTGCAAACCTCAAAATTTGGCTAAAAAAACACATGTTCCTCACATTTCTGTGGCAGAAAGTTCTGGAATCTGAGAGGAGCCACAAATTTCCTTCCACCCAGCGTTCCCCCAAATCTCCTGATAAAAATGATACCTCACTTGTGTGGGTAGGCCTAGCGCCCGCGACAGGAAACGCCCCAAAGCACAACGTGGACACATCCAAATTTTTGAAAGAAAACAGAGGTGTTTTTTGCAAAGTGCCTACCTGTAGATTTTGGCCTCTAGCTCAGCCGGCACCTAGGGAAACCTACCAAACCTGTGCATTTCTGAAAACTAGAGACCTTGGGGAATCCAAGATGGGGTGACTTGTGTGGCTCGGACCAGGTTCTGTTACCCAGAATCCTTTGCAAACCTCAAAATCTGGCTAAAAAAACACATGTTCCTCACATTTCTGTGGCAGAAAGTTCTGGAATCTGAGAGGAGCCACAAATTCCCTTCCACCCAGTGTTTCCCCAAGTCTCCCGATAAAAATGATACCTCACTTGTGTGGGTAGGCCTAGCGGCCGCGACAGGAGACGCCCCAAAACACAACGTGGACACATCACATTTTTTCATTGAAAACAGTGCCTACCTGTAGACTTTGGCCTCTAGCTCAGCCGGCACCTAGGGAAACCTACCAAACCTGTGCATTTTTTAAAACTAGAGACCTAGGGGGATCCAAGATGGGGTGACTTGCGGGGCTCTGACCAGGTTCTGTTACCCAGAATCCTTTGTAAACCTCAAATTTTGGCTAAAAAAACGCATTTTCCACACATTTCGGTGACAGAAAGTTCTGGAATCTGAGAGGAGCCACAAATTTCCTTCCAACCAGCGCTCCCCCAAGTCTCCCAATAAAAATGATACCTCACTTGTGTGGGTGGGCCAGGTGCCTGCAACAGAATAAGGCCCAAAACGTGTAGAGATAGAGGGGATAGCACAGCAAGTTTATAAGGACATATTCTTTTATACATCTTTAGACTGACTCTGCTTTGGGGACCCACATAAGTGAGGTGTCATTTTACTTAGGAGACTGAGGGGAACACTGGGGAGTAGGAATTTTGTGCTGGAGTGGTGATCCTACGAAGAAAAGTCAGGAAAATATGCTTTTTTAAGCAAATTTTGAGGTTTACAGAGGAGTCTGGGTAAGAAAATGTTGGGGGATCCACGCAAGCCACACCTCCCTGGACTCCTTGGGGTGTCTAGTTTTAAAAAAATGTCTGGGTTTGGTAGGTTTCCCTAGATGAAGGCTGCACACAGGACCAAAAACATAGGTGCCCTCTCCCCCCAAACACAGGTAGTTTTGTAATATATCGTTTTGATGTGTCCACATACGCCCGTGATGTGCCAAACACTAAAAGTTTGAAAAGAAACGCACTTAGGTTATGTGAAAAAGACCCCTCACCCACCAACCAAGTTGGTGGCATGCTTCATCATTGGGGTCCCACCTGAGGCACCTAGCGTGTCACAGGTGTGCTGCGACGCCTGATTACAGCGGAGCAGGTTTTGTCATTTTTACCACACATACTGGTTGGATTTGGCACGAGGGTGAGTGATGGTTCAGTGGATCAAATTTTACTAACAAGAGCTTTCACAAAAATGAAATGCACTGTTTATAACTGAAAGGCAAAAAACTGAACCAACGACTCACAGCTCGTGAGCTGTAAAGCCGCGACAAGGCACCAACCGCTTTACAGTCCATTCACACAACTTTCATACATGACACACACAAGACCATTCACACCGCCAGCCACGGGCCCAGCACATTACAACACTCACATCGACAGACAGCGCCACTCAAGGGCCCATCACTTACATACGCCCACATGCCTGATACAACAATCACACCAGCTGATGAGAGTGTGTGGACTGGTGTTTGGCTGGCAGTGTGTTGCAGTAGCCAACAGCAAGTCAATATGTACACTCTCAGCCAAGCCCCATTCCACACACAATGGCATCATTTTTATTTTTTTTAAACAGAGGAACCCCTAACTAAGTAGAAAGAATTACAAAACTACAAACACAAAAGCTCTAACTAAGAACATGACAGAAATGCTAACCATGAAACTGAACACATGAAAATACAAAACAGCCATGAGTTTACACTCATGGTTGTTCCCAGAAATTCTTCTGGGTGTGGTAATTCTTAAAAAAACCACCGACACACAGCCCAGGCTTTGAAGGACAATCTGGGCAGTACATTCGATTCTCCATCCGGATATCTCTTCGAAAACACACTCTACATTTCTTAGCTGGAAAGTCTTTTTTGGGTGTGGGAGGAATGTGCTCAGCAAAGTGGCGATCTTTCAATCTAGCCACATCCTCCACCACTGCTTCTCTAGGAACTCTGGCCTGTTCCACCACAATAAGGCTCTCTATCACTGACTCCTGAAATTTCACAAATGTCATCTTTGACTCTGGAGACCTATCCCTAAACACAATAAAAGCATTGAAGGTTGCTAAGTGGAAGAGGTGAAGTGCTAACTTCTTATACCAAACGTAAGACTTACGAATAGCAGTATAAGGTTCCAACCTCTGGTCAACTCTATCTACACCTCCCATGTGCTTATTATAATCTAAAATGCACACAGGTTTGCGCACTTCAGCAACCTGGCCCCAAACAGTCACGGGGGAAGTACTCTCATCATGGATGGTACTTAGCATGTAGACATCCCTCTTGTCTGAAAATTTCAAAGCTAGCAGCTCCTCGTTCCGCAAGGCACAGCACTGTCCCCTCTCAAGTTTTTTACAGACAAGCTCCCTTGGATAGCCTTTCCGGTTAGAACGGATTGTGCCACAAGCAACTGTGTCCACTCTAAACAATTCCTTGAACAACTGCACACCAGTGTAGAAGTTATCTACATACAAATGGTGACCTTTGTTGAACAGTCGTGTACCAAGATCCCACACAATTTTCTCAGTAACTCCAAAAGTGGGAGGACAACCAGGGGGGTCAATATTGGAATCCCTACCAGTGTACACACGGAAACTATACACATATCCTGTACTACTTTTAGACAGCATATACAATTTAATTCCATATAGTGCCCTTTTGCTAGGAATGTACTGCCTAAAAACCAAACTACCCTTGAGGAGGACCAAAGACTTGTCCACACTTATCTCTTTGCCTGGAACATAGACCTCCGAAAACCGATCTACAAAATGATCAAGGACAGGCCTAATCTTAAAAAGACGGTCAGAATCTGGGTGATCTCGTGGCAAGGCTAATGCATTGTCAACAAAATGCAGCATCCTAAGAAGAAGCAAATACCGATTACGACTCATGGTAGCAGGAAATATAGCTGTTGCCATCAAGGGACTAGTAGACCAATAAGAAGCCAGTGACGGCTTCCTTATCAACCCCATCAAAAAAGTCAAACCCAAAAACTTTTTTATCTCCTCCAAATATGTGGGAATCCACTGGGCAGCTCTAGAGTGTGGCCTAAGTCTAGCAGCGTTGTCCCTCAAATGCTGCTCCGCATACAAATTAGTCTGCTCAACAATCTCTTCCAAAAACATATCATCCATGAATAACTCAAAGGAATTGATAGGCAAAAAGTTCTCTGTATTGGCGTTACACCCCGGGAGACCAGTAAAGGCAGGCAACTCTGGCTGCTCCATGTTTGGGGCAACCCAGACATCAGGTCTTATAACTGGAAACCTTTCAGCCCCAGGTTGCTGCACTATCGGCACATCAATGTCCTCCTCTAAAACAGGCCCTTCATCTGCACTGAGTGTGGCTTCATCATCAGAAGATTCCCCTCCAACAGAAACATCACTGCCAGAATCTCTGACTTCCTCCTCTGCCTCAGATGCAGAGTCTGTCTCATAGTCATGATCAGACTGTGACTCAAAAAGCATACCAACCACCTGCTGAGCGGTCATCCTGCGGCTAGCCATGATCTCTCCTGCTAAAATTAACTGGACAAATTCACTACCAACAACCAGCACTGTGTAAGACAAGTAACAAAGTGTAGCTTTGTTAGTAAGAGGTATAAACTCAAAAACTATACCGCTCACTTGCCTGAAAAAGCTTGATTCACCAGCAACTACACAGCAATCACCAATGATATCCCACTAAAAAGAAAGAAAGAAAGGCAAATTAGAAATAAGACAAAACAAATATCATTGTGCACAAACCTAAGGACAATTTCACACACAATCCTTAAATTTAGTACACCCCCTACAAACATGTCATTCATGCATGGCAACAATACTCCTTTGGAGTAAATTGTTTTTACTTACCTAAAACATGCAACTGTGCAAACTGCAGGTCAACCACCGCCAAAACCGCAAGGAGCCACAGCAAATAAAGCAAAAGCTTTGAACTAGAACAAAAAGGAGGAAAACATTTTTTATCACAAATGCAAAGACTTCATCAGTTGACAAACACCCCACCATCAAACATTTAGAAATTGGTGCCTAAGTGGATTCTGCCTTAGGGGCAGATGGGCCTGCTAAAAAAATAGGCCTGTCTGCCCCAAGGAAGCCAGAAAATACCTTTAGTAGTGTGTCCCCATGGAGAGCGACCCTTGCCAAAGGGGACAGCCCTCAAACAAAAAAAACAAAAAAACACACACAACACCATCCCTGGTGTCTAAGTGGCTTCTGCCCCCCTTGGGGGCAGATCAGCCTAAAAATAATAGGCTGATCTGTCTCCAAGGGGTGCAGAAATGGCCTGGGTACATGTGCCCCCAAAGTGGGGGGCGACCCTTGCCCAAGGCCCCCCCCTTCCACTAACACACACACACACTATCCCTGGTGTCTAAGTGGCTTCTGCCCCCCTTGGGGGAAGGTGGGCCTAAACAAATAGGCCCATCTGCCCCCAGGGGGGCCAGAAATGGCCAACAGGTCAATGCCCCCCCCCCCCCCACAAAAATAAAAAAAAATAAAAAATCCCTGGTGTTCTAGTGGTTTCTGCCCCCCTTGGGGGCAGATCAGCCTAAAAATAATAGGCTGATCTGTCTCCAAGGGGTGCAGAGATGGCCTGGGTACATGTGCCCCCAAAGTGGGGGGCGACCCTTGCCCAAGGCCCCTCCCCATCCACTAACACACACACACACACACTATCCCTGGTGTCTAAGTGGCTTCTGCACCCCTTGGGGGCAGGTGGGCCTAACAAAATAGGCCCATCTGCCCCCAAGGGGGTCAGAAATGGCCAACAGGTCAATGCCCCCCTAGGGGGGGCGCCCCGTGACCAAGGGGACGCCCGCCCCCCCCACAAAAATAAACAAATAAAAAAAATCCCTGGCGTCAGCCTAAAAATAATAGGCTGATCTGTCTCCAAGGGGTGCAGAAATGGCCTGGGTACATGTGCCCTCAAAGTGGGGGGCGACCCTTGCCCATGCCCCCCCCCATCCACTAACACACACACACACACTATCCCTGGTGTCTAAGTGGCTTCTGCCCCCCTTGGGGGCAGGTGGGCCTAAATAAATAGGCCCATCTGCCCCCCAGGGGGGCATAAATGGCCAACAGGTCAATGCCCCTCTTGGGGGGGGGGCGCCCCGTGACCAAGGGGATGCCCCCCACAAAAAAAAACAAATTAAAAAAAAACCTGGCGTTCTAGTGGTTTCTACCCCCCTTGGGGGCAGATCAGCCTAAAAATAATAGGCTGATCTGTCTCCAAGGGGTGCAGAAATGGCCTCGGTACATGTGCCCCCAAAGTGGGGGGCGACCCTTGCCCATGCCCCCCCATCCACTAACACACACACACACACTATCCCTAAAAAAATAGGCCCATCTGCCCCCAGGGGGGGCAGAAATGGCCAACAGGTCAATGCCCCCCTTGGGGGGGCGCCCCGTGCCCAAGGGGACGACCCCCCCAAAAAATAAACACATAAAAAAAAATCCCTGGCGTTCTAGTGGTTTCTGCCCCCCTTGGGGCAGATCAGCCTAAAAATAATAGGCTGATCTGCCCCCAAGGGGGGCAGAAATGGCCCTAAAAGACATGCCCCCCAAAGGGGAGCGACCCTTGCCCAAGGGGCCGCCCCCCCATCCACTACACACACAATCCCTGGTGCCTAAGTGGCCTCTGCCCGCCTTGGGGGCAGATGGACCTAAAAAAAATAGGCCGATCTGCCCCCAAGGGGGACAGAAAAGGCCAACAGTTCTATGCCCCCTTGGGGGGGCCGCCCCTTGCCCAATGGGGCACCCCCCCACATAAATAAACAAATATATAAAAATCCCTGGTGATCTAGTGTTTTCTGCCCCCCTTGGGGGCAGATCTGCCTAAAAAGTAGGCCAATCTGCCCCCAAGGGGGGCAGAAATGGCCGTTAATAATTGCCCCCAGAAGGGGGGGCGACCCTTGCCCAAGGGGCCGCTCCCCGCAAAAAAAAATCATTACACAAATCAAAAAAAAAAAAACCCTGGTGTCTAGTGGGCATTCCTGCTGCCCAATCGCAATGTGATTGGGCAGCAGGAATGCTCAAAGAGACACCGGGGGAAAGGAAAAGCCTTTCCTTTCCCCCAGTGCCTCTTTGGCCCAAACCCCCCACCCACCGGGAAGAGGAACTCACCTCTTCTCTGCTCGCCGCACAGGAAGCAAATGGCTTCCTGTGCGGTGAGATCCCCATAGTGAAGTCAGCGCGCGATCGTGCGCTGACGTCATTAGGGGTGGGTGGCGTGGTCGGGGTGGAAGGGGAAGGGCTTCCCCTTCCATCCCTGACTTTGGGGGGTGGGGGGAAGCACACAGAGGGAGCAAGAGCGCTCCCTCTGGGCTGTGTGCCGAGGACGTAGTGGTTACGTCCTCGGCACAGTGCTGCTGTGCCGAGGACGTAACCACTACGTCCTCGGCACAGAAGGGGTTAAAGTATCTTAATGTAAAATATACATGTAAAATAATTTAAGATATGTATTTTTACTGTGGAACAAATATAATGATACAGCACATGCAATCTTCAAAATAAATGTTTATTAAATAATTAAATCATTTAACTGTCATAAAATTATAAAATATTTAAATACTCATATGTTTTAACATTAAAATTATTATACATATTTTTTATTTAAAAGTCACATGAATTTTCATTATTGTAACATTCTTTCCTGTAGGGTGTTATGTTAATTTGCTATCTCCCTTATTTTCAATGGGAATATGCTGCAGTAATTGTAAGTGGCCTTGTGTGGGGCTTGGCTTACACCAAGGCTTTGTTAGATACATTTTACACCTGTCTTTTTTACCTTTTGGGGGTGGAGTAACTTTAGAGGTGTAGTTTTTGAATAGCAATTTTCTCACTCTTTTGTGGGGGTGAGTTGGTAGAAGCATGCCACTCCCTAAAGCCCTCTGTACATTTTACTAAGCTACTCCCACCCAAGAGTAGTTAATCCCCATTTTCCTACTACTTCCCCGATGCTGCTTACATTAGTAACTAAATTACACAGTTATGTGTGTGGAGCTCTTTGCGTAGAAAATATAGGCATAGTGGAGGCAGAGGTCTCCACCCATAAATTAGGGAATAGCATTTTGTAGTAGGTGAGTAGTACTACAATGATACTACTTGATGTACTTTAAAGTACAGTTTGTAAGCAGACGCCTGTGTCTTTTTCAGGTATACTATACGACTATATAATCTCTTGGTAGAACATCCCTCTGACACAAAAGTACTTTCAGTTTTCACCAGAAACTCTCCTTGTCTGTACTCTTCTAGAAAATTCACCTTTTTCATGTTTCCAGTTTACTCTGCATGTAGTTTGACAGGGTACTATATGATTTAGCAAATACTAACCGGAAAACCGACCAATGCATGCACTCTGCAAAGATAGCAGCAGATTCCACCTTTCTTCTCTCCTGGTTTATGCCTTATTCACTAATTGCAGCCCTGCATGACATGGCAGCCCACACAATACCCTCTATAGATAGATGTGTAGCTATAGTGACTGCAACCAAAAAGGGCCCATGCGCCCATGTGGCACTGTGACATACAGAGCACAGCCCAGTGCCTTGTAGGGATGTCCAACATAGGTCTAGAAAAATAGGATCCTTGCCGGACTTTCACGATATCCAGGCAAGATAAGTTTACATATGATAAATTTAGAAGAAAGTCTTTTATTAAGTCAGTGGTTATCATTGTATCGCCATAAGATAAATGCACATACAATGCATCTATATTTAAACTCTATGCTTCTTGGCTCTGGAAAGTGCTGCTCCACAAGTATTGGAGTGTACTGACCCTCATAACGTATATGCTGTATAAAAAGTTGTAACATAAAAAGGCAGTTGGAATTTGAAACGCTCTACTAGCATGTGTGCCTACAGCGAGCTGAGAGTCCTAAAGTTCGGAGCAGGATTGGAGTTGTGTACATGCCGCCACATGCTACCCAGCTTTTACCTATGTGCTTTGAACTCTGTGCTGCTACAGAGTCATGTTGCTGTCTTCCTTGTGACATGCCAGCTCAGCAGTAAAACACCCAACTTTGTATATTTTGTTTTTCTTCTTCACTAGTTGGATTTCTCCTATGTTAGGGCAGGTTGTTTTGAACTGGAGTCGGACAGACTGTTTTGGATTGGATTGGAGTGGGGCAGATTGCTTTGGATTGGAGTGGGGCAGATTGGAGTAGGGCAGCTTGAAGTAGGGCGGACTGGGGAGAGGTGGACTGAATTGGAGTGGGTTGGATTGGAGTGGGGCAGATTGGATTGGAGAGGGGGAATTGGAGTGGGGCAGGTTGTTTCGGATTGGAGTGGGGCAGATTGTTTTGGATTGGAGTGGTGCAGCCTGAAGTGGGGCAGATTGTTTTAGATTACAGTGGGGTAGATTGTTTTGGATTGGAGTGGGGCAGATTGGATTGGGTCAGATTGTTTTGGGTTTGTACTGAGACAGACTGGAGTGGGGCAGACTGTTTTGGATTGTAGTGGGACAGATTTTTTAGATTGTAGTGGGGCTCACCGGATTGGGGCATATTGTTTTGGATTGGAGTGGGGCAGATTATTTTGGATTGAAGTTGGGTAGGCTGTTTTGGAATGGAGTAGCCAGATTATTTTGGACTGGAGTGGGGTAGATTGTTTTGAATTGGTGTGGGGCAGATTGGAGTGGGGTAGATTGGAGTGTGTCAGATTGGAGTAGGGTGTATTGTGGTGAGGTGGACTGGGTTGGAATGGGCTGGATTGGAGTGTGGTGGATTGGACTAGAGTGGGGGGTTTGGAGCGGGGCAGATCTTTTCAGATTTGGGTGGGCATATTGTTTAGATTAGAGTGGGGAAGGTTGTTTTGGATTGGACTGGGGCAAATTGTTTTGGATTGAGTGGGGCAGATTCTATGTCAGGACAGGAGGCTCCGATTATGCTTTCTCTTTCTCTTTACTATTCCAACAGCAGCCAATGAAACAACAGTAAACAAAAAACTTCAATACCCAAGAGGTATAGTAGTAGTCACATGGGCCAATCACATCCCGTAACCTATCCCCATAAAAGCCATGACCTCGATAGTCACCCCCTCTTTCTTTGCTGCTCCGCAGCAGATAAGTGCTATTTGAATTTCCTTAAACTTTAGGCCATATTAAGTGCGATGGTAGTGTACAAGGGTAGTAGCGGTGAAGATGCCGCACCTCCGTACCGTAACAATTCGTATTAAGCAACAAAGTAAATCAGGTAAGAAATTGGTGCCACTTGGTCGGGTGCCCTACTACCCTAGTGGGCACAGAGAATTGTGTACCAAGATAGACAATGACAATAAATGCAAGTTGACCAAGGCACACAGAGAAGTGGAGTCCATAAGCGTTTTTGGGAAAAAGTAACCCCGGTAGTGTGAATCCAGAAGCGAAGAGAAAAGCGATGATTCCGGGTTGGTGTTGAGAGAGTCTTTATTCACAGGCGTAGGTTTGTATCGTCTTACAGGAAACAGCCAACACGTGTTTCGTCACACAAGTGACTTTATCAAGGCTGGGCCCGTCCGGCCAAGGGAAAAGAAACAGCAAGCCAAAGTAAGATTAAGTCGGTAGTCAGTCCCGAATCTGGCCAAGGTGAGTGTTTAATGGTCCAGTGGTCGAAAAAGGAGATGTGAGGGCCCTGATAAGCCCGCAGTCGTGACCCTGTTTGGTAACCAGGGAGCACTTAGTCCATCCGGCGATGGTAATTGCTTTTTATTGACGCTTGCTGTGCGCGATTATTTGCCTCGTTACTTGCTAGCGCTCGATTATTTGCCTTTTACGCGGGCTGCTTGGCTGAGATTTATTGTGCTTTGTGGAGTGGGAGCGGACTACGCTTGATCAGCGTAGTCCTACTTCTATTTCCACCATTGCGTCGTGCCGCGCATGCGTTTTCGGCTTTCTCTTTTCATTTTACCTAGAAAAGCTGGCGCGTTGCTGCGACACTACTCAGATCGTTTGCCCCACGCGTGTGCCCACTGTTTCTATGCTCCCTGACTCCCTCAGTCTTGAGGGTTGTATAAATGGAATAGGCTCTGCCTAGAGTGCTTTTATGCCAGGTCTGCTCCCTCCACTTTTTATACACTTATTTCAATTGACCTGATAGGGTTTTTTTGCACTCCCCCCTACACTCCTGCAGTTCTTTTTACTCCTTTTTTATATTGAAGTGCATTTACTTCAATAAGAAGCAGGAGCATGGCTCAGTGGCATGACAATGAATCAGGATATTATCCTGAGGAGAATTTTGGCCAACTGGAAATTAATTTGGTGGAAGCCCTTGACTCAAGGGTGCAGCAATCAGTTAATGACACTCTGGTCAAAGCTTTGGGACCCTTCTCGGGTCATTTGATTGATTACGCTCGTAATCAGGGGTGGATGCCAGGTCTTCCGGCTTCCAGTGAACCCCCAAATCCCATGGAGACAGGAAAGCTGGACGATCCCAGTACCCCGCCTGACCAGGCTGCTGCCTTTGAAAAACTTCGACGCAAGCGGGCAGGCGAACACAATTATAGCAGTAACAAACCAGCTGATACAACTTCATCCTCCAACGACGACGATTCATCTGACTCAGATGACTCTGCAATTCCAGGTCCTAGTAAAAAACCCAAGGGACAAAAGCCCCCTCCAAAAGTCTTAGATTTTGATCCCACAGATATAATTCACCCTAGAGTGTCCAATTGGATCCCTCCTCCTGAGGTAGCTAATTATGTTCAATCTCATTTACGCAGAGGGTTTGACAAAGAGGTACGTGCGCGGCTCCGTGCTGAATGCCCTAGACCTGACTTGGAAGGGAAAGTAGCAGATACGCCTGAGGTTGATCCTACTATGGTAGTCTTTATGAAAAAAAATTCAAAAGACCCTAAGAAAGGTCTTGACAGAGCTTGGCGCTCTTGTCAACATAAACTCCTAGACATGTCTGGGCCCCTGACAAAGATTTTGGAGTTAGCATTCCAATCTAAAGAATCTGGCTTAGCAGTAGACACAGACATTTTAATTGGCTGGGCACAGAGGGCCATTCTGCCGCGGATGGCTTGTTGTTTGGCGCACCATTTGTGAAAGAACTGTAAATAATTTGCTCCACTTTCTCCTCTCTGGACAAAGCCCAATTATCCCTTAAAAAGGTCTTCAAACGCAGCCTTTTTCTCAGGGCCGGTCGTTACGGAGGGCGCATGCCCGGCCGAGGATCCTTCTCAAGCCCTCAACCCTATTACCCCAGGGGTAGGGGTAACTGGTACAGAGAACCTGCAGAGGCCACCTTCTATGCCACCCGTTCTTGAGGCAGTCGGGGAAGATTCCGCAGAGGTCCCAAACGAGGACAGCTGACCGCAATTCAGGACGCAGGATATTCTGGTAAGAATTATCCCCTTTTCACAAATGACTTTGGGGGGCAGGGTCGGTTAATTTTTACACAATTGGGAACTGATTTCAAGGGACCCTTGGGTTCTTCAAACAGTGACAAGTTTCAGACTAGAGTTTTACAGTAACCAGAGACAGACTCTTCATACCAATCCAATGTATTTTTCCCAACAAGAACTCTCCATTACAGATCAAGAAGTACAAGCGCTTATAGACAAAGGAGCTGTAGTCTTTTCCACTCCTCATCCAGAAGGTTTCATCAGTCCTATTTTTCTTGTGGACAAGAAGGGCGGTGGTCACCGTCTTGTTTTGAACCTCAAAGAGTTCAATGGCTGGATTTTGTACAGGCATTTCAAAATGGAGGGTATTCATATGCTAAGGGACATCCTGTTGGAAGGCGACTGGATGGTCCGTCTCGATCTGAAAGACGCTTACCTGTCAGTTCCGATATTTGCTCCACACAAACGCTTCCTCCAAATCCTGTGGAGAGGTCAGTGTCTGGCGTTCAAAGCACTCCCATTCGGCCTGTCTCCGGCCCGTGGTGCTTCACAAAATTGCTGAGACCTGTAGTGGAGTACCTGCGGGCCAAGGGTGTCCATCTGATAATTTATCTGGACGATATTTTGCTGATGGCTCAGGACATTCAGACTCTCCTGAGTCATTTAGCGTGGACTATTCAGCTTTTACAGGATTTGGGATTCATCATCAATGCGCAGAAGTCACTGTTGAATCCTTCCCAGATCGTAGACTTTCTGGGTTTTCAGGTAGATTCAGTACGAGCCCTACTCATTCTACCTTCACCCAAAGTTCGCAATATCAAGAAAGAACTGAGATCAGCCTTGAGCAAACAGGCCACGTCATTGAGAGCCATTGCCAGGATAGTAGGTCTCCTATCCTCATCCATCAGGCAATTCTTCCGGCTCCACTCCATTACCGAGCCCACCAAAGGTTAAAAATTCAACATTTGCGCAAGGGGCTTTCCTACTCGGAACAGATTCCTTTAACCGAGGAAGTGAGGTCAGAAATTCTTTGGTGGCTAACTCATATGGAAGCCTGGAATGGCAGAGCCATTTTTGGTTCTCTCCCGGACGTGGTAATAGAGTCGGACGCCAGCCAGTGGGGCTGGGGAGCTTGTTGTGGCTCGATTGCGACAGGAGGTCGTTGGGCTCAGACAGAGATGAATCTTCACATCAACTGTCTAGAACTGTTAGCGGTTTCATTTGCCATCAAGAGTCTTTCTCCCCAGAACGGGGACTGTTGTATCTTATTGAGGATGGACAATGTCTCGGCAGTGAGATACATCAACAAACTGGGTGGCACTCAGTCCAAAATGTTGGCAGAGATAACGAAGGAATTTTGGCATTATTGCCTCCTTCACCGTTTAAGTGTCACGGCAGTCTATCTACTGGGAGAACAGAACACCATAGCGGATTGGCACTCCAGGTACTTGAGGGATGCCAGCGACTGGAAATTGAGTCCTCATCTTTTTCAGCAGATCCTTCAGATTCTGGGGTCTTGCAACATAGACCTTTTTGCGTCTCGCCTCAATTGTCAGATTCCGTAATTTTACAGTTGGCGTCCAGACCCGATGGCTCGGGCGACGGATGCATTTCTTCAGGATTGGAGTCAGTTTCGGGGATATGCATTCCCGCCATTTATAATGATTCCCAGAGTTTTAGCGCAAGTGAGGAGACAGAGAGTAGACATTGTACTAATATCCCCTCTGTGGAGGGCTCAACCATGGTTTCCGGTAGCACTGCAACTGGCTTGCTCTCCTCCTCATTCCTCGTCGGAATCTTCTGATGAGTCCAGAGGGCCTTCAGCATCCTTTAGTCCTGTCGAACCAGCTATGGTTGATAGCTTGGGCGGTTTCAGGGCGAAATGGAGTGCCCCAGGAATTTCGCAACATGCTGCGGAATTCATTAAACAATCATGGTCATCTAGTACACATAAGAGATATTCCTCAGCTTGGCGGAGATGGTCCAGTTGGTGTAATGGACGGAGTATCGATCCCATGGGGACGAGTGTTGACATGATTGTGAATTTTCTGGCCAAATTAGCCAGTTCAGGTCTGGCTTACCGGACAGTAAATAATTTCAGATCAGCTATTTCGGCGGGTCATTCACAGATAGAGGGTAAACCGATCGGTGAGCACCCTTTAGTTTGTAAGGTAATGAAAGGGATTTGTTTGTCAGTTCCCCCCCAGCCTAAGTATTCTACCCTTTGGGATGTTGATGTAATGTTAAAAACTTTAGTGAATTGGCCTTCTAACTGTTATCTCTCTAGGAAACAGCTGTCAGCAAAATTGACTATGTTACTTTGCCTTATTTCTGTCAACACCAGGGCAGTGCGCGCTCTATTGGCGACTAGAATGCAAAAACCCAGCACTCTCAAAACAACATAATTTATGCATTGTGCTGATATGTTGTTGTTTAACCTTTTGCATTGCAGAGTTCAATCCTGAAGACTTATTTTTAATGTGCTTACAAATGCTGTTCATTTGCAATGTATTGCTGCAGGCTTTCAGAGTGTGTTAGGGTGTGGTCCCTTTCCAGGGCCTTCTAGAGACTTTCCCTGCAACATGCCTGGGTGTGGTTGTGGGCTGTGCCAAGACTCTATAAAAAGGAGCCAGCCCAGCTCCAAGCTCACTATTCAGAGGTCACTGTGCAGAGCAGCAGCTACTTCCTGAGCTCCTGTCCCGGTGGCCTATTTGATTTTCCAGACATCTGACTTTCATTGTTCATTTGGAGATCCTTGTTCTGGGCGGTAAGACGGTGGTTGGGCTGGCCTTCCGACGCTGTTATCGAGAACTCTCATGTTCTTGGGCCTAATTCTTTTATGATTTGACAGAGTACTTTGCACGTGTGATATATGCGCTCGAGTGTTTGTGACATTTGCAGGGTGACTTGTGAATCGGCAAGACGCGCAATTTGTTTCATGATAATTTTATCTTGTTATTCAATGCACGCTACCATTTCTTGACATTTACATGGTGGCTTAAGAATCGGCAAAAGACGCACGATTTGTTTCATTGTACTTTGATCTTGTTATTCATTGTGAGCTGTTATTTCTTGGCATTTACATTATGGTTTACGAATCGGCAAGACGCGCGATTCGTTTAATGATGATTTGACTTTGATATTCATTGCGTACTACCATTTCTTGGCATTTTACATGGTGACACTCGAATCGGCAAGACGTACGATTCTCTCCTCGAGTTTAATTCATGTTGTTTATTGTATGCCACTATTCTAAGATATTTATCATGTAATATTTGAGTTGAAAAGTTATGTGATTTGTTTTCCTGAATCCATATTGTGTTATTCATGGTGCACAATCCTTTTATGGTGTTTACTATATATATATATATATATATATGTATATATATATATATATATATATATATATAAAAATCTACAGTATCCCCAATTTGTGTTGAAACATTTTAAGAGTACACAGAAGATCAGAGTTTCTAGATGCAATATTGTATGGTCCTAGTATGCATTCTCAAAAAAGGATTTATATGACTGGTTTAAAATTTAGTCAGAATGTTTTTCTGATTCTCATGTAAAGGAAAGTACTTGAATAAGAAAGTTTTCATTTAATCCATCTTGATTCCCTTACAGGTATCCGGCCATCTTGAAACTTAGTCATTTTAAACTTAATTCTTAGATTGTTCATGTTTTCAGAATGACTATGCTTAGAATCATAGTCTAGTATTGATTTCAGGAGATATAATTTTCATATTGTGTGTTCTAACCTTTTTCTTACTACAGGTCTCCTTCCCAGCTGCTTCCCTTCCTAACCCCCTCTTCCCCTCTTGAACTCTCTTAGCCACTGTGATTTATCTATCAGAGTCTTGGAGCTGTTCAGTAGTGGACGTGTTGGGAACGTGCGCAGACCCTGAGGATCTGGTGACTCTGACAGAATAGTGAGCCCACAAATTATTATCCTCCTGGTATGTGTATGTTCTCAGCATGGCCACGCTGGACGAGTTAGTCAAGGCTATCACCCAGCTCCAGGCAGAGGTGGTATCATCCAAAGAATTGACAACTAGCTTAGCTGAGAGAGTGAGTCAGTTGCAAGATAAGGTAGAGAAGAAGAACAAAGTCCCACAGGTGTGTCCTGGCCAGGTACTTCTTCTCAGGCTTCTGGAAGTAATCCGACAAACGTTTCCCTAAATGTTCCTTCCGCAATTACTTTAGCTCCCCAAGAACGTTTCTCAGGTGACCCTTTGAAAGCGCAATCTTTCCTGGTTCAATTGGGACTACACTTCACCTGCAGACCACATACTTTCCCCGACGCCCAGTCCAAAGTAGTTTTCTTGTTATCATATTTGGCTGGGGGGTGCAGCTACTTGGGCAATTCCTCTTGTGCGTAAAAATAGTCCCTTGTTGTACAACTGGAGAAATTTTGTTCATGAGTTTGAGAGAGTTTTTGATCGTAGAACTGTAACAGTCAGCAGATCGTGAATTATTAGATTTACGCCAAGGAAATCAAGACCTAGGGTCGTATTTAGCCAACTTTAACCGGCTGGTTGCCGAGACATCCTGGCCTGAAGAAAAACAAGCGGTCTTGTTTTACAAGGGACTCAAAGAGGAACTAAAAGATATCTTAGCGCAAATCGACCCACAACCTACAGACTGTCAAGAATTAATAAACCTTGTCTTGAGGCTTGATCATCGTTTAGCAGAACGTAAAGGAACGCGCAACAAGATTGAAAAATATTCATGCCGTGTTCATGATAACAGAGACTCAAGAACTCCGAAAGAGAGAACGCCGGAACTGATGGAAATTGGAACCATCAGAAGACCTTTGACCAAAGATGAAAAGGACCTACGCAGAAAAAATGGACAATGTCTTTATTGTGGGCGGAAGGGTCATTTTGCCAAAGATTGTCCAATCAAACCAAAGAACAAGCAAGGTTCAGTTCAGAAGGTCGCAGCCAATGCACCAGTCGAGTTGGAAAAACTAAAACACACAAGATGCAGAGAAGGGTTGCTCTTGGGTGTCACCGTGGACCCTTCACAATCTAGACATCTTAAACTGGAAATAAGAGTTCAGGTCAAGAAAAAGATCTATTTCAAAAAAGCTCTAGTCGATTCTGGGGCTACTGGGAACTTTGTTGATGTCCAATTGGTTCGTGCATGGGGGATCCCATGTATTGAAAAGAAGACCCCAGAAATCATCCAGGCAGTCGATGGAAAACTCTTGACTGGAGGTCCAGTAACTCTTCAGACTATCCCCTTGTCGATGATTTGTGAAGATAAGAATCAAAGAAAGAAACATAAAGAGAAAATCATTCTTGACGTGATCCATGCTCCCCAATATGGAATTATCCACGGCTTGCCATGGTTAACTCATCACAATCCAGAGATCAATTGGGCAGAACAAAAAACCGTGTTCTCATCTGCGCTATGTAACGAACAATGTCTCCAAAAGATTCAAGTACTAAAAGTTTATAACTCTTACATAGCTACTGCCGCCGAGAAAGAAATTCAGCTGCCCAAACAGTATTCATCTTACAAAGTTGTATTTGATGAGAAATGAGCAGAGATTCTACCTCCTCTTAGATCTTATGACTGTCAAATTGATCTAGCCCCAGGTGCAATACTTCCCAACTGTCGTGTATATGCCCTGTCAGAACATGAAAATCAACATTTACGAAAATACCTAAATCAATTTTTGGAGAATGGTTTCATTCGCCCCTCTAAGTCTCCTGCAGCCTCACCTTTATTTTTTGTTGCAAAAGCTAATGGAGAACTTCGAACTTGCATAGACTATAGGGGTTTGAACAGAGTCACCATCAAGAATAAATATCCTTTACCCCTAATTCCGGTATTATTGGAACAAGTAAAGAGAGCAAAAATCTACATGAAGCTTGACCTTCGAGGTGCTTATCATTTGGTCAGAATGAGAGAGGGTGACGAATGGAAAACAGCGTTCAAGACAAGATATGGCCTTTTTGAATACACCGTCATGCCTTTTGGTCTGTGTAATGCTCCAGCAGCATTTCAATTTTTCTTGAATGATGTTCTTAGAGAGTACCTCGACATATTTGCCATAGTCTACATCGATGACATTTTAATCTACTCTGACAATGAAAACGAACATGTCCAACATGTCAAGAAAATTCTTGCAGCCCTTCAAAAGCACCATTTATATTGCAAACTAACCAAGTGTGAGTTTCATGTTACCAAAGTTGAGTTTTTAGGGGTTATTCTTACCCCTCAAGGTATGGTGATGGCAGAAAAGAAAGTAAAAGCCGTATCTGATTGGCCCACCCCAAAGACTGTTCGTGATGTACAATGTTTCCTGGGGTTTGCAAATTTTTACCAGAGATTCATAAATCATTTCTCCCAGACAGTTGCTCCAATCACTAAGCTACTAAGAAAGAAAGAAAAGTTTGTATGGTCCCCAGAAGCTGATCAAGCCTTCTCGACTTTGAAGAAAGCTTTCTCCACTGCCCCAGTCTTGACTCATCCTGATGTGAATCGACCTTTCATAGTGGAAGCTGATGCTTCAGATGTAGCAATAGGAGCCGTCTTATCACAACGAAATAAAGACACTGGTCAACTTCATCCTGTAGCTAATATGTCTCGGAAGTTGAACAAAGCCGAACAGAATTATGTCATTGCTGAAAAAGAGCTTCTGGCAATTCGTGACGCCTTAAAAGAATGGAGACATCATTTGTTGGGTGCCAAATACACTGTCACAGTATATACTGATCATCGTAATCTTCAATTCATGAGTTACGCCAGACTTTTGACCCCTCGGCAATTACGCTGGATGCTGTTTTTTGCCGAATTTGATTTTTGTAGTAACCTTCCAGCCTGGTAAAGATAATCGCAAAACTGACGATTTGTCCTGTCAAGAGTCTACCACGTTGCCTGCATTTCAAGCCTCCAGAGCTATCATTGCTCCTGACAAGGTTCTATGTATCATAAAAACTGAAGATTTCTTTGAAGAAATTCACAACTCTTTCACTGTTGAAAAATGGCAAACATGGGCTCAAGCGGATCCCAAAAGGTCAATCAAGCAAGGACTACCCTTTCATGACGCTCGTTTGTTCGTACCCACTACCAAACTTCGCAAGATAGTGTTTAATTGGTTGCATGTTATACCGATGGCAGGTCACCCAGGTACTCCTAAAACTCTTGAACTGATCCAACGCTATTTTTGGTGGCCTACCCTAACAAAAGATGTAAAAGCAATGGTAAACAACTGCGAAGTTTGTGCTCGCATTAAAACAAGTCATTCAAAACCAAAAGGGTTGTTACATCCACTTCCAACCCCAAGTTGTCCATGGGAGCACATTTCTTTAGACTTTATTACCAGTCTGCCAGTGGTTCAACAGTATTCAGTAATTCTGGTGGTAGTAGATAGTCTCACAAAATATGGACATTTCATTGCCTGTAAAACATTGCCCACTTCTAGTGAACTGGCAACTATTTTACTGAACAGAGTGGTTCGTTATCATGGACTGCCAAAAGTTATCCTCTCCGATTGGGGCTCGCAATTTGCCTCCAATTTCTGGAAGACATGGTGTAAAACACTCCAAGTGACATCTACGCCATCTACTAGTCACCATCCTCAAACAGATGGTCAAACGGAGAGACTAAATCAGACTTTGAAACAATACCTACGTGCCTACGCTGAAAAGGCACTTCATTCTTGGACATCTATGCTCTGGTTAGCTGAGTTAGCTTACAATAACTCATTCCACACTTCTATAGGCGTTACACCCTTTTTTGGTTTATTTGGCTATCATCCTGACACCCTGCCCATCACAATTCCTCAAGAAAGTTATCTTACTCCAGCTGTGTCAGAAACTATTCAGCATTTGCATCAAACCCAGAAACTGATTCAACAGCATTTAGAAAAAGCTGAACAAAAATATAAAAGGCATTATGACAAGAAACATTGTGAGGGACCGCAATATCAACCAGGTGACAAAGTGTGGCTTTCCACAAAACATATAGACTTCAAGAAGAAGCACATGTTTAATTCCAAATTTATAGGTCCTTACACAGTCCTTCAGCAAATCAATCCGGCAACCTATAAACTACAATTGCCCAGATCCTTACGGATTCATCCAGTGTTCCACACTTCCCTATTGAAAAGGGCAGTCCAGAAGGTCCACCCTCATCCAGCTCCTGTTCTAGTACAGGGAGAAGAAGAATATGAAGTTAAGAAAGTGTTGGATTCTAAACTACGAGGGCGTCATCTATGGTACTTAATCTCATGGAAAGGTTATGGTCCTGAAAGTAACTCATGGGTTTCCGCATCTGATGTTCATGCTCCAGTACTTGTGAGATGCTTTCATTGTCTTAATCCAGGCAAACCAGGCCCTAGAGCGCGTCTGGGAGAGGGGAGTACTGTCAACACCAGGGCAATGCGCGCTCTATTGGCGACTAGAATGCAAAAACCCAACACTCTCAAAACAACATAATTTATGCATTGTGCTGATATGTTGTTGTTTAACCTTTTGCATTGCAGAGTTCAATCCTGAAGACTTATTTTTAATGTGCTTACAAATGCTGTTCATTTGCAATGTATTGCTGCAGGCTTTCAGAGTGTGTTAGGGTGTGGTCCCTTTCCAGGGCCTTCTAGAGGCTTTCCCTGCAACATGCCTGGGTGTGGTTGTGGGCTGGGCCAAGACTCTATAAAAAGGAGCCAGCCCAGCTCCAAGTGCTCACTATTCAGAGGTCCCGGTGCAGAGCAGCAGCTACTTTCTGAGCTCCTGTCCCGGTGGCCTATTTGATTTTTCAGACATCTGACTTTCATTCTTCATTTGGAGATCCTTGTTCTGGGCGGTAAGACAGTGGTTGGGCTGGCCTCCCGACGCTGTTATCGAGAACTCTCATGTTCTTGGGCCTAATTCTTTTATGATTTGACAGAGTACTTTGGGGGTGTGAAATATGCGCATGAGTGTTTGTGACATTTGCAGGGTGACTTGCGAATCGGCAAGACACGCGATTAGTTTCATGATAATTTAATCTTGTTATTCATTGCACGCTACCATTTCTTGACATTTGCATGGTGGCTTAAGAATCGGCAAGACGCGCGATTCGTTTTATGGTGTTTTAACTTTGTTGTCCATTGCACGCTACCATTTCTTGACATTTACATGGTGGCTTAAGAATCGGCAAAAGACGCGCGATCCGTTTCATTGTACTTTGATCTTGTTATTCATTGTGAGCTGTTATTTCTTGGCATTTACATCGTGGTTTACGAATCGGCAAGACGCGCGATTCGTTTAATGATGATTTGACTTTGATATTCATTGCGTACTACCATTTCTTGGCATTTTACATGGTGACACTCGAATCGGCAAGACGCACGATTCTCTCCTCGAGTTTAATTCATGTTGTTTATTGTATACCACTATTCTAAGATATTTATCATGTAATATTCGAGTTGAAAAGTTATGTGATTTGTTTTCCTGAATCCATATCGTGTTATTCATGGTGCACAATCCTTTTATGGTGTTTACTATATATATGTATATAAATCTACAGTATGCGCAATTTGTGTTGAAACATTTTAAGAGTACACAGAAGATCATAGTTTCTAGATGCAATATTGTATGGTCCTAGTACGCATTCTCAAAAAAGGATTTATATGACTGGTTTAAAATTTAGTCAGAATGTTTTTCTGATTCTCATGTAAAGGAGAGTACTTGAATAAGAAAGTTTTCATTTAATCCATCTTGATTCCCTTACAGGTATCCGGCCATCTTGAAACTTAGTCATTTTAAACTTAATTCTTAGATTGTTCATGTTTTCAGAATGACTATGCTTAGAATCATAGTCTAGTATTGATTTCAGGAGATATAATTTTCATATTGTGTGTTCTAACCTTTTTCTTACTACAGGTCTCCTTCCCAGCTGTTTCCCTTCCTAATCCCCTCTTCCCCTCTTGAACTCTCTTAGCCTCTCTGATTTATCTATCAGAGTCTTGGAGCTGTTCAGTGGTGGACGTGTTGGGAACGTGCGCAGACCCCGAGGATCTGGTGACTCTGACAAATTCTTGTAAACGTGTTTCAGATGTTAAGGCCTTGGATTTGGCAGGTAGAATTTATTCTCCAGATGGGGTTACATTTAACATCACCAGAAGAACTAAGACCAATAGCAGTTTGGTAACTTACCCTAGTTTTACGGATAATCAACAATTGTGTGTAGTTCAATGCTTGAAAGATTATGAAGCAGCTACTGTTGACATAAGACAAAATGATAAAAGTCAGCTTTTAATATCCTTACAAAAGCCTTTTAAACCAGTATCTGCAGCTATTTTGGCTAGATGGATGAGGTGGTTGATGAATGAGGCAGTAATTGATACCTCGAAATATGGAGCTCATTCTGCTAGAGGAGCTATGGCCTCCAAGACCTTTACCCTTGGCTCTCGTCTGGAAGACATTATGAGAGCAGCTGATTGGTCTTCAGAATCCACATTAAACATTTTTTATTATAAACCATTGGTTCATGTGGCGACTGTGGTGGTTGATCAGCTTTAAACTATCATAATCGGAGCCTCCAGTCCTGACACAGAATAAAAAGATTTCTAGCCTACGCGTTAAGAGTTTTCAATTCTATTAAGGACACGGAGGCGAGGATTATCCCACCCAGCTATATTAAAATTCATATAGATGTTATTCAATTTAATTGATGTTATCACAGGATTTTGACAATTATTTTATTCCCCACCCGGTTGTATTATGACAGCGTGTAAATTTGTTTTGGATATTATATCCATTAAAGATATTACTGGCAATCTTTTATCTATTTTAGGAGCGGATCAGAAAACTCTGTGATATGTACAGATGGTCCTTTTCTTGTTCAGCAGGAGTTGAGTCCTTGTTTTCTGGTTCTTGGAGGGTCGGCTGAAGTCGCAAATCTTCTGGTTCGTTGATGGTGAAACCACGATGTTGGACTGTTCAGAGTGTTTCTGCATCTTCTCTTCTGTAAGGAGTTTTGTTTCCTTCAGTGTTCGATTCTTATCTGACTGTTACAAAGAAAGAGGAAGTGACTATCGAGGTCATTGCTTTTATGGGGATAGGTTACGGGATGTGATTGGCCCATGTGACTACTACTATACCTCTTGGGTATTGAAGTTTTTTATTTACTGTTGTTTCATTGTCTGCAGTTGGAACAGTAAAAAGAAAGCATAATCCTCGCCTCCGTGTCCTTAATAAAATTGAAAATTCTTGACGCGTAAGCTAGACATTTTTTTATTGTTTTACATTGGAGTGGGGCAGGTTGTCTTAGACTGGAGTGGGGCTGATTGTTTTGGATTGGAGTGGGGCACACTGTTTTGGAGTGGAGTGGGAATACTGTTTGGATTGGACTGGGGCAGATTAAAGGGGGGAGATTATTTTGGAGTGGAGTGCGGTAGATTGGAGTGGGGTGGATTGTGGTGAGATGGACTAGGTTTGAATGGGTTGGATTGCAGTGGGGCGGATTGGATTGGAGTGGGAGGACTGGACCAGGCCAGATTGTTTCAGATTGGAGTGGGAAGATTGTTTTGGATTGACGTGGGGCAAATTGTTATGGATAGAGCAGGGCAGACTTGAGTGGGGCAGATTGTTTTGCACTGGAGTGGGGCAGATTGTTTTGGATTGGAGTGAGGCTGATTGTTTTGGACTGGTGTGTGGCAGAATGGAGTGGAGCAGAATGATTTGGATTGAAGTGGCAGGTTGTTTTGGATTGATGTGGGGCAGGCTGGAGTGGGACAGATTGTTTTGGTTTGTACTTGGACAGATTGTAGTGGGGGCAGATTGTTTTGGATTGTAGTGGGTCTAATTTGTTGGATTGTAGTGGGGCATATTGTTTTGGAAAGGGGCATCTTGTTTTGGATTGAAGTGGGGCAGATGGTTATGGATTGAAGTGGGGCAGACTGCTTTGAAATGGAGCGGGGCAGATTGAAGGGGGGCAGATTGGGGTGAGGCGGACTGGATTGGAGTGGAGTGAGGCAGATTGCACTGGAGTAGGGTAATTGGAGTGGGGCAGATTGCTTCAAATATGAGTGGGGCAGATTATTTTGGATTGGCGTGGGACTGATTGTTTTGGATTGGTGTGTGGCAAATTGGAGAGGGGCAGAATGCTTTCGATTGCAGTGGGAGGTTGTTTTGGATTGAAGTAGGGCAGGTTGGAGTGGAGCAGACTGTTTTGGTTTGTACTAGGTCACATTGGAGTGAGGGCAGATTGTTTTGGATTGTAGTGGGGCTGATTTTATGGATTGGAGTGGGGCAGACTGGAGAGGGGCATATTGTTTTGGATTGGAGTGGGGCAGATGGTTTTTGAGTGAAGTGGAGCAGACTGGGGTGAGGTGGACTGGATTGGAGGTGTGTGGATTGGAGTGGGGCAGATTGAGCTCGAGTAGTGGAATTGGAGTCGGGCAAATTGTTTCAGATTAGAGTGGGGCAGATTGTTTTGAATTGAAGTGGGGCAGATTAAAGTGGGACAGATTGTTATTGATTGGAATGAGACAGATTGGAGTCGGGCAGGTTGTTTTGGATTGGAGTGGGGCAGATTGTTTTGGTTTGTACTGGAACAGATTGTAGTGGGGCAGATTATTTTGGATTGTAGTGGGGCAGATTTTCAGATTGCAGTGGGGCAGACTGGATTGGGGTAGATTGGTTTGGATTGGAGTGGGGCAGATTGTTTTGTATTGAGGTGGGGCAGATTGTTATAGATTGGAGTGTGGGAGATTGTTTTGGATTGCTGTATTGGAGTGAGGCAAATTGTATTGGATTGAAGGGGTATGATTGGAATGGGTGTGTTAGGAGTAATGGAGTGTGGTGGGTTGGGTTGGGTTGGGGTGGAGTGGGGTGGATTGGATTGGAGTGTGGCAGATTGGACTGGAGTGTGGCAGACATTTTTGGAATGGAGTAGGCAGATTGTTTTGTATTGAGTGGGACAGATTTGAGTGGGGCAGATTGTTTTGAAAAGGAGTGGAGCAGATTGGAGTGGGGTGGGTCGTGGTGAGGTTGACTGGATTGGAGTGGGACTGATTAGATTGGAGTGGAGGGATTGGAGTGGGGCAGACTGTTTCGCATTGGAGTGGGCAGATTGTTTTGGATTGGAGTGGGGCAGATTGTTTGGGATTGGGGTGGACAGATTTGGAGTGGGGCAGATTGTTTTGGATTGGGGTGGGCAGATTGTTATAGACTGGAGTGGGGCAGATTGTTTTGGATTTCTGTATTGAAGTGAAACAAATTGTTTTGGATAGAAGGGGGCAGATTAGAGTGGGTGTGTCAGGAGTAATGGCGTGTGTGTGGATTGGGATGGAGTGGCGTGGATTGAAGTGTGACAGATTGGATTGGAGTGTGCCAGATTGGATTGCAGTGTGGCTTAGTGGAGTAGGGAAGAGTGGGGAAGATTGTTTTGGATTGGAGCGGGGCAGAGTGAAGTGGACACATTGTTTTGGGTTGGATTGGGGCAGATGGTTGTGGAGTGGAGTGGGGTAGATTGGAGTGGGGCAGCTTGCTCTGGAAAGGAGTGGGGCAGTTTGGGATGGTACAGATTGTTTTGGATTGGGATGGGCAGCTTTTTGTGGATTGGAGTGGGGCAGATTGTTTTGGATTGCTGTATTGGAGTGGGGCAGTATTTTTTGGATTGGAGTGGGGTAGATTGGAGTGGGTTGGGAGAATTGTAGTGGGTTGGGGTGAGTGGTTTGGATTGGAGCGGGGTGGATTGAATTGGAATGGGGTGGGTTGGGGTGTACTGCACAATTAACACGATTATGTGTTTAAGTATAATTTCGAAACTTACACATTAGAAACAATGTTACGTTTCGCTCTGAACCCACCGAGATCATCTGCGGCGTACCCCAAGGCTCATCACTCAGCCCGACACTCTTCAATGTCTACATGAGCCCCCTCGCCAACATCGTACGCAAGCACGACATCATCATCACCTCCTACGCCGACGACACCCAACTTATACTCTCCCTCACCAAGGACACCGCCAGCGCCAAGACCAACCTACAAGAGGGTATGAAGGACGTCGCAGATTGGATGAGGCTCAGCCGCCTAAAGCTGAACTCGGAAAAAACGGAAGTCCTCATCCTCGGCAACACCCCGTCCGCCTGGGACGACTCCTGGTGGCCCACTGCCCTCGGCACCGCACCGACCCCCACAGACCACACCCGCAACCTCGGCTTCATCTTGGACCCTCTTCTCACCATGACCAAGCAAGTCAACGCCGTGTCCTCCGCCTGCTTCCTCACCCTCCGCATGCTCCGCAAGATCTTCCGCTGGATCCCCGCCGACACCATAAAAACCGTGACCCACGCCCTCGTCACGAGCCGCCTGGACTACGGCAACACCCTCTACGCCGGGACCACATCCAAACTCCAAAACCACCTGCAACGCATTCATAACGCCTCGGTCCGCCTCATCCTCGACATACCCCGCAGCAGCCACATCTCCGCACACCTGAGACACCTGCATTGGCTCCCAGTCAGCAAAAGGATCACCTTCCGACTTCTCACCCACGTACACAAAGCCCTCCACGACAAGGGACCGGAATACCTCAACAGACGCCTCAGCTTCTACGTCCCCACCCGCCTCCTCCGCTCCTCTGGCCTCGCACTCGCTGCTGTCCCTCGCATCCGCCGCTCCACGGCAGGTGGGAGATCTTTCTCCTTCCTGGCGGCCAAGACCTGGAACTCCCTTCCCACCAGCCTCAGGACCACCCAGGACCACTCCGCTTTCTGGAGACTCCTAAAGACCTGGCTGTTTGAGCAGCGATAACCCCCCCCCCCCCTTTTTTCCCCTAGCGCCTTGAGACCCGCACGGGTGAGTAGCGCGCTTTATAAATGTTAATGATTTGATTTGATTTGAATGTTGCTTTGCAATATTTAGAACAAGATAATAGTAAACTTTTAAGAGCAGCCCCCACAAGCAAAAACAAAACACAAGTCCAAAGTGAGAAAAGAAAACTTGGAAAAATAAAAAAGTTAACTATAGAAAATACACCTTTATTCAGTGTTTTTTTTGTCCTGCTGGGCATGTTTTTGCCAGTCATGCTCCTTCTGTTTGCAGGGCACTAGAAGTAAAAAAAAGGAAATTGTACCCCAATCACGTCGGGAGCAGTGGACGGGCACTGACTAAGTTGACCCAATCAGTGCTTGTCCCTGCTTCACAGACCGGAAAGGAAATGATTATATGGCCTCCAGTGATGAATTACAAGGCTGTAAAGAAGAGTGACATGCAAGCCAACAAATAGTAAGCCACCAACTACAACAGTGTCTCGCTAGTAATACATGCAGGCTCTGTTGTGTAGTCATTTTAGTTATAGCTCCATGCACATTATTTTAACACACTAGGCCGCTGTGCACTTTGACCTAGATATATTTTATTCGGCTTGCATTGTTATTTTTGCAGAACCATTTTTACGGTCTTGTTTTATTTTTCATCTATCTAACTGTTTTTGCTTAGCCCAGCACTGTGTTCTCAAACAATACATTCTTGATCACTCTGTGCTTCTTTCAAGGCTGCAGTTTGGTACATTGTTGGTGAACGTGGTAGAAGTTTAGTCTCCAACATTCGTAGAAAATACACATCTTTACATAGGGACATTTTCTTAGAACATCAGCTGTGTTATTATAAAAACACTTCATAGTCCCAATACACATTAAGAGGGAGATTCCAGCAAGGGAACCACGACTGTATGCTGATTGCTGAATGCTTCGCTACAGATGCGAATGCAGACTATAGGCCTTTGCTCACATATGAGGGTTGATGTCCTCCCGGGGGAACCTGAAAGGCAGAATTGGAGCTTAACATGCTGTGCTCAGATTATGACTTAGATAGGAAATAATCAGTCGATCGTAGTGACAATATGATAGCGTTATTCTTATGCTTCACTCTTCTCATCACTGTTAATAATGTCATGTTATGTCGTCCTGGTTATTGCAGCTCACGCTTTGCTACCTAAGATGCAGTTGTTTTATTAAACTAATCATTGAAACATATACTGCTTCTGTTTGTCATTTATATATGAGACTGAATTGTAAATGAGAGAACCGGATGCGATGTTTCCCTGAGAAGCTTAGCATGTCATGCGCTTGGCTGCCCAATCATCACTAGCTCCTGGTAGAGATGAGGCACTACTAGTTAGCCAGAGCAAAACCCGGATTTAGAGCGACAGGTGTCACCCACAGTGGGTTAGACTCAGTCTCCCACACCGTGGATGATCTTGCTGCCCAAAATCCAGTAGTCTCATTAGAATAATGAGAGTCTACGCGACATGGCGCCACCAACGTTTGGTCAGACTCTAATTTTCGGCCCGTCCGGAGTATCTCTGTCTCATTATATATTATGACACCTCAATACTGTATGCGGAGACGTCCGTGGTGCTAAGGATTTCCACCACAGCTGTGTAGGTGATCCTACTACAGCTGGAGGTTGTTCAAGCTTGAACTTTAAAAGGAAAACCCTATTTGGTGTGCCTTCTCTGAACTCATAGTGTTACTATTATGGCGAATCCACAACAGGTACAAATAGAGGTTAACATGAGACAACCTCTAACTGCACATTTATTAGCGAATGGCCTAACTGCCCAGAGGGGTCCAGTCACATTTGTGATAGGACGCCCATGCAGCTTATAAAACAGATTTTTTTTACTCTTGGATCACATTTCCAGCTGTTGATGGAAACACAAATACATTTCACCAATATACACCTGCAAATGCACCTGGACAATACAGAGCATACGCATATTTAGAGATACCTCTATCTTATCAAGAACATAATAATTGGCTTGATGGCGCCCTACCCCACACAATATTACCAGTAAGGTTAGGTCCACTAAGTAATGACGGTCCTACCTGGTCTTTATTGGCCACATAAACACCACATCCTGTGGTTGTGAATTTAGCAGTAGCTGAGGTTCGTCGTTTATATATTGAATTAATAGCGATATATAGACGATTAGTACAATTTGTGATGCAAACACTAAATACAAACCCAGCACGTGCTGCTCCAGCACATCCACATGCAGCAACGCTAGGTATAAATCCTGCAACGGTACATCCGAATATTGGTAAAGTACCTGCCAAACGAGTAGAAACTCCGTTTTGGTTAGCACACAAAATTAATACGCTGGAGGCAGTATTTCCCCATACGGGGCCTCAGGATAAACATAGAATATTAACAATGTGCTTGCCTTTTGGGATGGTCCATACAGTAGAAAACTGTAATACCTGGGGCACGGTATTTGCCGCGCTCTATACAACAGCACACGGTACACCGACACTTGACAATTTACCGGAGGTGTTGAAACAAATTGAAGATGAATACGGGGCTGCCCCGGTCCTAGATTTGGGGATGCAATTGATGGGCAATTTTGCCACGGTATCCTCAATCATTTTAAGTAACCTTAAAGGGGAAGCAGTGGCGCTTGCAGTGCGCATGCGGCTTCGTGACATTCCACAACAGGATCAGGAACGAAAGCTGCCTACAATAATAGCAGAGATCTATTCAAGTATTGGTCGAGATAGCTTAGGGCCCAGACCACAGAAACCACAATTTCAGGGTAAATCGAACAAAGATACCCCCAAGCAAGCACCTGAGGGTAATAAGAAACACTGGGATAAAAAGCAACAAATTCCTAAAAAAGAGAGGGGAGACCCCACAGAATAGGTATAATCTCAGAAATAGAGATAATATAAAAACGCCTGATAGATAACAATATACTGATACACGCCAATCTCGTTCCTTTCAGGACTCATCGGAAAAAAGAAATGAGAGAGGTGGGCGATCAGAGCGAAGGACAGAGTACGTGAAACCGAGACAGGAATCACAACGCTCTTCTGAGGTTTCTGTTAAAAAGGAAGAGAAACCCGCCCAACAAAACCAACAATTTAAAAAGAAAAAGGTTGCAGCAGTCACGGCCCGACATGCCGCTCAGGAAGAGGTCCTCTTGAAGAACAAGAATTGGGCTCTAGCATTGCTAGACAGCACGGCAGAGGTCACAATTGTTCGCCGTAATCTTCTAGAGCACCTGGAGGTGAAAGCAACTGATGACTTTATACAAGTAGAGACTGCGGACATGCGTGTCTCCACGCCTGATAGGGTGTACAAGGTAACGTTACAGTTAGAAGGAGACAATGAATGCACAATAGACGCAATCTTTTGGGATCGCGTAGTAAAAGTATATGATGTCTTGTCGGCCGAACAAGATTGGCCACCTGACTTTGTCCGTACCTGCCCATATGGAGAAGAAGTCACTAAGCCGTCTTTCTCACCCCTTGTTCCAGAGGAACTCGCTGAATCCTATTCCATTGAATGGGCTTTAGCACAAGCACCTTCATTATACAGAAGTCAAGTAGGATGGGATAAAGAATCCCCCTACCATGTAATTCCAATTCAAAATTAACCTCAGCCACAAACGCAGTATCCTATAAAACATGAAGCAAAAGCACCAGTGAGAGAAATACTCACGCAATTAGAGTACCAGAGTGTGATTGAACCCTGTGTCTCGCCAATGAATAACCCATTATTCCCCGTAGCTAAACCAGACCATTCATATAGAATAATCTTGGATTACAGACATTTAAACAGTCATACACGTACCTATGCTATCCAAAACTCGCATAGCACAGCAGTAATGAGCAACATAGTGCGTAAAAAATACAAAACAACACTGGACATTTCCAGTGGGTTTTTCTGCCAGAATATAGCACCTGAGAGTAGAGACTTAACAAGTTTCAGTGCACTAGGCTCCCAGAAAAATCCTGTCGTTTACCTCAGGGGTATAAGAACAGCCCAGGACTGTTCGCAGCTCGTGTCACTGAAATTTTGCACAAGATTGACCTTGAAGCATTGTCCTATGTAGATGATATTTATCTCACAGATGATGAATTACTACAACATTTAAGACGGGTAGCCCGCATTGTTGTAGGATTTGCTGAATTTGGCTACAAATTCAACTTAAAAAAAAAACAAAAATAGCCTTCCTCAGCGTCCTGTTCCTGGGATATGAGCTGTCAAGTGAAGGAAAAAGCATAGCGCCACAATTCTTAGAGAAATCTGCAAAGTTACAACCACCAAACATGTTTAAAAAACTTCAGTCTCTATTGGGTTTCCTAAATTTTGGCAGAATTTACATTCCAGATTATGCTACACGCATAAAACCTTTATATGATTTGATACGTCCCGATTTTTCAAGTAAATTCTGGACAATTGAACATACATGTATTCTTCGAGAGTTGCAGAAAGATATGCTTGCAGCACAACATTTACATACGAGGGACAACAAAACACATTTGGTCATCAGAGTAATAGCTGGGGCCATCGGATTCGCCTATGTGACATTTAATGAAGGTGAGACAGTCCCGATTGCACTAAACTCCGTGCGGGTGTACTCTAGTGAGAGAAAATTGGCGCTCGGGGCAATGAGGTGAATATCAACAAAAAAATTAATATCCTCAAACGGTGCACCCTTGAAGGACCCCACCCCTCAGCCCTGACTGTGTGCGACATGCACAACTCTAAACTATAGACCACAAGAGGCACTTGTTACAATAACACAATTTAACAAAGTTTAACACATAATGCTATGGAGTCAGTGTTCTTGAAGCAAAGCAAAATTCCATATATTTCTGGAAGAAATAAGATACAAATACACTTTAACCAACAAATATTTCAATGTCCTGTGATTGAATGTTGATATCCATGTCCAGTTGTTGCTCCGATCTATTTCATGACCAAATATCAAAGTCCCAAATTATTCAGTCCATATTCAATACTGTTATCCATGTATACCGTCCAAATTAATCCTCAACGCCGATTTCAACCTCATATCCAGCCTCACAGCCCAAATATCAAAGTCCCAAATTATTCAGTCCATACTCAATACTGTTATCCACGTATACCGTCCAATTTAAGCCTCAACGCTGATTTCAACCTCATATCCAGCCTCACAGACAACACGTGTTTCGTCTGGGGATTTCCCCAATGACTTCGTCAGGGCTGCAATTATATGAATTCCTGTTAATTAAATCTAAATCAATCATCAAGGTTATACGCTGATGTCACAGTCCGCCACCGTTTCCCCAGAGGGTGGGATGGATGATTATTGAAAATGTTAAACCACATGCATCCTCAAGCATGCTAGTACCCCGGGTGAAAACACCCCTCTTAATTTCTAACAAACCATTACAATGTGTGTACTTGGACCATTGCGGTCCCCTAACACCGGATAGTGCATACAAGTATATTCTAGTTGCAGTTGATTCATGCTTCAGATTTATACGGGTATGGCCACAACGCTCGGCTGACGCTCGGACTGTTAATAAAGATTTGCATGTCTTTATCGGTACATATGCAGTTGCGGCTTTCCATTTGGACCACGACCCTGCTTTCACCTCAAGGGCATTGAGGGACGCCATGGCTTCATTGGGGGTCCAACACAAGTACTCGTCTCCATTTCATCCCGAGGGAAATAGTGTAGTGGAGCGATTAAACCGTGATTCAAAGCAATCCTTAACAGCCAGAGTCTTAGGTACGGGTCGTAGTTGGCTTAACCACCTGTGTGGAGTCCAGAGAACCTCTAAATAATCTGCCGAGAATGTCCCTGTGGGGTCGTACTTCATATGAGTGCCTGTTCGGAACTTGAATGTATGTTCCGGATCTTGATGGTCCTGGCGTGGAGGCAGCAGAAACACCTTTTGACATAAATGAACGTGTCACTGTCTTACAGGAATTGCAACAGTTCCGTGATGAGAATTCTACTAACAGTGCCACCTCCACAGGAATTGAGGATGTGCCTGTAACATCTACTGGCTGGATTCCCAGAGTTGAGGATTTTGTACGTGAGAAAGTCGCTGTGAAAAAGGTATATGGCCCTTCTTATCGAGCTCCAGTCCCTGTACTAGGGATACACAGTACCAGAACTGTTATTCTACCACTGTTGGCAGGTGCCAAAGAAAATTGTTTTGTCTCCATTGACAATGTCAAACTACACCATGTGGCCAATCCTGCACAGCCGACCAAGAGGAATATCCAGTAGTTCCCGAATCCCTCTCGCTACTGGTGAAGAAGTTCCTCTACAAGTTGTTTACACCACCACAGACACCTCTCTGAGCTTGGGGAGAGTGGAAGATGATCTCGCATTAGTTCCACTAACGTCAACTAATTTAGAAACATTTGACCAAGTCAACTCAACTTAAACACAGATGGATGGTGCTATCTATAGTGTGCCACCACAGGAAACACCAACTCCACCACTGACAACGGCACCGCCATTTGCACGAACTGCCTCTGGTTATTTTGCCGACTTCAACGATGATTTCTCAGACTCGTTCGCCTCTTCGACAGCTGATTTGTCAAGTACACGTAAGCTAACAAACTGGCTTAAAGAAGCGTATTTTATTTTTCCATGGAACTATCTATGGCTCTCTTTGACTGTCCTAGCCTTTCTACTTTGGATTGGTTTTGTCATTACTTTTTTCTTATTAATACATGGTCATTTTCTTCCTGAAAGATCAACAGTTGAACGGGTGGAGGAGGTTTTAAAACCACATTTTTCATCACATAAAGTCTGAAGAGACTTATCCTTTGTGAACATTTCCGCAGTGCCAATTCCTGATGGGATTGTTTGGGACAAAGTAATGTTTGATATATATGGTCCCACAGAAGTTATTGAAATACCGTATGTGTTCAAATTATCAATGAATGATATAGTAATACCAGGCATTGTTTCTGATGATTGGGATGTGAGAACAGTTAATTCTATGATGACTGAATTACAGAACGAAGATGTTTACCAATTTAGAGAAAATTATGGTGATATGTTTTGCTATAATTATTATGGGCACCATTTCATACATAGAGCGAGCAGCCCCAGAACTGTTTTTAATTACACGCAATGGGAACATTGTCTGACTCCGCCACAAGGGAGTTCCAAAACATATTCTGAAAAGTTTGCATATTTTTCTGGGCACAATCAAAAGAATACTGAGTCATTTTATTTCAAAGTATCATCTACTAACGATATGCATATGTTAATGACCAATCTGAAATTCATATATTCGGAATTCTTTGTTTCCCGGTTATCGATAGAAGGTTATGAATATTGGCTTAAATCAATTGATCTGAAACGTGTGTGGGGAACAAGAAATTGGCAAATTAAGGGAAAGGAAGCGTTGTTTAGAGCATGCCTTATTCCTGTACAAATGATCTTTTTAAATGAAACAGTACAACAGACAAGTTGTTTAGGCTTAGCTAAAATAAGGGATTTAAACATGCACGGTATACCTGCCCCTGCAAAGTTTTATAAATGGCAAAAATATACAAATGCAACTGAAATTGAGCTCAATGAGTGGGTCCAGAATGGTACATTTAATGCATCACTGACATGTCCTGGCGGGTGGCCATTGTGGCCAATAGATACCAATGGGTGTCATCAACGTTTTGTTAACTCCTCAGGGGTTTTAGGACAAGTAGGCCAGACCCTCGCTATATATCATCAGAACATGCAGGTATAATTACAACATGTAGTGTGGGAAAATTATGCCAGCAGTGGCTAAAATCATCCTCACTAGACGCGGTTAGAGAACACCTCAGTCTCTTGTCTAACTCCACTGACTTACAAGATTTCTTGTTAGTCCCCAGAACACCACATAGGAAGCATTTCCTATATATACAGTATATAATGAGATTTGGAAACTTTCCCAACAAGATGCTGCTGCCCGGTTAAGGCAAATAGATCAGGAAAATCTAAAAAAGGCATTAGCTGTTGTGGATAATGGGATTAACACCTTGTCCGACCGGATATATACCATAAATAATAATGTCTCTTCTGCTATAGACATTATACAATCAGATATGTCTTCTTTACACCATGGACAGAGTCAGATCAAGTCCATTATGCAATTGGGTTGGACGCTTCAAACATTGAAGGAGGGTCACGTCCCAGGGCAGCACGTCAGTGCAAGGGAGATATTTTCTTCTTTTAATCTAACGCGACAACAATAACTAATGGCTAAGAAGGAGCAGCTTATGTCATGCTTAACATCGAGAAATTAGAAAAGTTGTCTTTTACTGTGGCCGATATACCATCTGCTGAGTGGTTAATACATGGGGTTATTAATCTGCCTATTTCTACACTACAATTCACCTACTGTTTAAAACACATTCCGGTAGGCAGATATGAAAAACTGAGAGATAGTTACATTCACAAGGTGTGGGAGCTTCCCTTATCTCACAAATGCTTCA
Source organism: Pleurodeles waltl (assembly GCF_031143425.1). Classification (NCBI taxonomy): domain Eukaryota; kingdom Metazoa; phylum Chordata; class Amphibia; order Caudata; family Salamandridae; genus Pleurodeles; species Pleurodeles waltl. The sequence continues at coordinate 704,249,702 of NC_090450.1, forward strand.
GTGGCATGAAAGAGGTCTTTCTTAGCGGTAGTGAATGCGAGACTTCAGTCAGCCATTCGATTGTTTGTAAACAGCTGTCCTTGCCTGGGGCATATAACGCCTCAGCTGCAAACTTGGCTTGTTAGACTAAGGGAGTCCCTGTCCCCTTTATTAGACCTACATTCCAGGTGCTTTCAAACGGCAGCTACGTCCTCCTCAATGGTGAAGGCTGTTGTGGCATGCGGGCCGGAATAGTTTACGCTGTTTCGGTCTCTAAGGTTGTTACGTACTGTTTCCCCCCACTAAATTTAAGGAGGTAGCTGATATTTGGCCTCACATTGCTACTTCAAACGTGAATTTTGACAAGTTAAGTAGACTCAAGGCTTTATTGTTTCAAACGCATGTGGCCCTTACATCTGCGCACGAGACCTACGCACTTCAAGTGGCAAGGTCATCAGCAGAAATATAGTCCCTGTTAAATACAAACTTTCCGAGACACTTTGGTGAACTCGTGGGACAAATATTTAATGCGTCCAGTACATCTAGAATCGCACATTTTTTCAAAGCTGTTGGTTCTGGTTTCGTTCACAACTTCTCCTCCATATTCGGTTTGATACCCTCAGCTATCCACTCAATTTTCTGTACTATTTTAGGGGGATTTCTGATAACTTTGGCTTTATTAGCTGGCATCCTGCTGTTGCTGTTGTTTATACCCAATGGCTGTCCTGCCACAACGAGGAGAAATGACGGCGCTCCCATCAGTGCAGCTGTGTCTTTCACAGCAGCGTCTGCCTACACTAGATGCTGATCTGTTGATGTTCTCGCTGAGGGTTCAAGACCAGACATCCACATTGAGGTTGCGTTTGCTGCATGAAGCTAATTATGAGTTATCCTTCCTGGAGGAAGTTGTCGACAACTCATCAATGGGCACTCCATGGGATGCCGCCTTGGTTGACACTGGGGCTATGGAACACACCTGCTCCTTGATCCTTTTTTGCAAGGACTTTCCAGCTTTGACATCTGCCGAAGTAGAAGATCTCCTGTTCTCCATGACTCGTACCTAGTTTGGAACTTTTCTAAATTCACATGTCCTTTTAATTTGATTATAAGTCACATGCTGATGTTTTAAATTGCCACGTAGTATGCTTGTGTGTCCTTTTAACCCCTTCTGTGCCTTGGACGAGGTGATCTCGTCCTAGGCACCAGTTCCCGCTCCACCCATGGACCCCCCACCCAAACCCCCCCGGTCGTGGATGGAAGGGGAATCCCTTCCCCTTCCACCCCGACCCCCCAGCCCCCTCCCGTGACATCAGCGCGCATCGCTCTTTTTCTTTTTTCTCTTCCGATCACGTGGAGTAGGCTGGAGAGGCTTCAAAGGGAAGGAAATTAATTTCATTCCCTTTGAAGTCTCTCTCAGCGTTTCAAAAGCCGGATTGTAAAGCAATCCAGCTTTTGAAACGCCCACTAGACACCAGGGATTTATTTTGAAACTGGAAATTGGCATAAGGGAGCAACCCCTTGTGCAAGGGTCGCTCCCAGGGGGGGGCATTTTTTTTTAAGACCTTTTCTGCCCCCAGGGGGGCAGAAACCTCTAGGCACCAGGGATCTTTTTTTTTTTTTGTATTGTTTTTGTTTTGTTTTTTGATTTTTAAAGGTGGGGAGCGACCCCTTAGGCAAGGGTCGCTCCCCTAGGGGGCAATTTATTTTAGGCCATTTCTGCCCCCCTTGGGGGCAGATACCTCCAGGCGCTAGGGCTAATTTTTTTTTTTTGTTTGTTTTTTTTAGAGATGGGGAGCGACCCATTAGGCAAGGGTCGCTCCCCTGGGGGGCAAATTGTATTTAGACCATTTCTGCCCGCCTTGGGGGCAAATTGGCCGATTTTAGGTCAATAGGGGGCAGAAACAACTAGGCACCGGGGATCTTTTTTTTTGCGCCAATGTCACGCAGGGGGAGCGACCCCGTAGGCAAGGGTCGCTCCCTGGGGGGATTGGGGGGGCATATTTATTTTAGGCCATTTCTGCCCCCCTGGGGCCCGCTGAGCTAGAGGCCAAAATCCACAGGTAGGAACTTTGTAAAAAACACCTCTGTTTTCTGTGAAAAAATGTGATGTGTCCACGTTGTGTTTTGGGCCATTTCCTTTCGTGGGCGCTAGGCCTACCCACACAAGTGAGGTATCATTTTTATCAGGAGACTTGGGGGAACGCTGGGTGGAAGGAAATTTGTGGCTCTTCTCAGATTCCAGAACTTTCTGTCACCGAAATGTGAGGAAAATGTGTTTTTTATGCCAAATTTTGAGGTTTGCAAAGGATTCTGGGTAACAGAACCTGGTTAGAGCCCCACAAGTCACCCCATCTTGGATTCCCCTAGGTCTCTAGTTTTAAAAAATGCACAGGTTTGGTAGGTTTCCCTAGGTGCCGGCTGAGCTAGCGGCCAAAATCTACAGGTAGGCACTTTGCAAAAAACACCTCTGTTTTCTGTCAAAAAAAGTGATGTGTCCACATTGTGTTTTGGGGCATTTCCTGTCGCGGGCGCTAGGTCTACCCACACAAGTGAGGTATCATTTTTATCGGGAGACTTGGGGTAACGCTGGGTGGAAGGAAATTTGTGGCTCCTCTCAGATTCCAGAACTTTCTGTCACCGAAATGTGAGGAAAACTTGTTTTTTTAGCCAAATTTTGAGGTTTGCAAAGGATTCTGGGTAACAGAACCTGGTCAGAGCCCCTAAAGTCACCCCATCTTGGATTCCCCTAGGTCTCTAGTTTTCAAAAATGCACAGGTTTGGTAGGGTTCCCTAGGTGCCGGCTGAGCTAGAGGCCAAAATCTACAGGTAGGCACTTTGCAAAAAACACCTCTGTTTTCTGTCAAAAAAAGTGATGTGTCCACATTGTGTTTTGGGGCATTTCCTGTCGCGGGCGCTACGCCTACCCACACAAGTGAGGTACCATTTTTATCGGGAGACTTGGGGGAACATAGAATAGCAAAACAAGTGTTATTGCCCCTTGTCTTTCTCTAAAAATGTTCCTTCCAAATATAAGAGAGTGTGTAAAAAAGACGTCTATTTGAGAAATGCCCTGTAATTCACATGCTAGTATGGGCACCCCGGAATTCAGAGATGTGCAAATAACCACTGCTCCTCAACACCTTATCTTGTGCCCATTTTGGAAATACAAAGGTTTTCTTGATAGGTATTTTTCACTCTTTATATTTCAGCAAATGAATTGCTGTATACCCGGTATAGAATGAAAACCCACTGCAGGGTGCAGCTCATTTATTGGCTCTGGGTACCTAGGGTTCTTGATGAACCTACAAGCCCTATATATCCCCGCAACCAGAAGAGTCCAGCAGACGTAACAGTATATTGCTTTCAAACATCTGACATTGCAGGAAAAAATTACAGAGTAAAATGTAGAGAAAAAATGCTGTTTTTTTCACCTCAATTCCAGTATATATTTTTTTCAGTTGTTATTTTCTGTAGGAAACCCTTGTAGGATCTACACAAAATACCCCTTGCTCAATTCAGAATTTTGTCCACTTTTCAGAAATGTTTAGGTTTCTGGGAGCCAGCATTGGTTTCACGCCCATTTCTGTCACTGACTGGAAGGAGGCTGAAAGCACAAAAAATTGTAAAAATGAGGTATGTCCCAGTAAAATGACAAAATTGTGTTGCAAAATTGGGTTTTCTGATTCAAGTCTGCCTGTTCCTGAAAGCTGGGAAGCTGGTGATTTTAGCACTGCAAACCCTTTGTTGTTGCCGTTTTCAGGGGAAAAACCACAAGCCTTCTTCTGCAGCACCTTTTTCCCATTTTTTTGAAAGAAAAGAAATTTTCACTGTATTTTGGCTAATTTCTTGGCCTCCTTCAGGGGAACCAACAAAGTCTGGGTACCTCTAGAATCCCTAGGATGTTGGAAAAAAAGGACGCAAATTTGGCATGGGTAGCTTATGTGGACAAAATGTTATGAGGGCCTAAGCGAGAACTATTCCAAATAGGCAAAAAAAGGCCTGGCACAGGAGGGGGAAAGGCCTGGCAGCGAAGGGGTTAACTTGTCCAAATTGACCTGGTTTTTATATATATCTTAGGTTGGGCTTTTAGCAATAAAATTTTAGTTTTGGCTTTGAACCACTTTCAGCCGACAAGGGGAGGGTGTTGTGTAGCCATTTTAGTTGTAGCTCCATGCACGTTATTTTAACACACTAGGCCGCTGTGCACTTTAACCTAGATATATTTTACTCGGCTTGCATCGTTATTTTTACAATAACCATTTTTACGGTCTTGGTTTATTTTTCATCTATCTAACTGTTTATGCTTAGCCCAGCACTGTGTTCTCAAACCATACATTCTTGATAACTCTATGCTTCATTCAAGGCTACAGTTTGGTATATTGCCGGTGAACGTGGTAGAAGTTTAGTCTCCAACATTCGTAGAAAATACACATCTTTACGTAGGGACATTTTCTTAGAACATCAGCTGTGTTATTATAAAAAACACTTCCTAGTCCCATTACACATTAAGAGGGATATTCCAGCCAGGGAACCACGACTGTATGCTGATTGCTGAATGCTTCGCTACAGATGCGAACGCAGACTACAGGCCTTTGCTCACGTATGAGGGTTGATGTCCTTCCAGGGGAACCTGAAAGGCAGAATTGGAGCTTAACATGCTGTGCTCAGATTATGACTTAGATAGGAAATAATACTTCGATCGTAGTGACAATATGATAGCGTTATTCTTATGCTTCACTCTTCTCATCACTGTTAATAATGTCATGTTGTGTTGTCCTGGTTATTACAACTCACGCTTTGCTATCTAAGATGCAGTTGTTTTATTAAACTAATCATTGAAACATATACTGCTTCTGTTTGTCATATATATATGAGACTGAATTGTAAATGAGAGAACCGGATGCGACCTGAGTGATCACGACTTCCCAGATGCGATGTTTCCCTGAGAAGCTTAACATGTCATGCGCTCGGCTGCCCAATCATCACTATCACCTGATAGAGATGAGGCACTGCTAGTTAGCCGGAGCAAAACCCAGATTTAGAGCGACAGGTGTCACCCACAGTGGGTTAGACTCAGTCTCCCACACCGTGGACGATCTTGCTGCCCAAAATCCAGTAGTCTCATTAGAATAATGACAGCCTACGCAACAGCTCAACCCTCAAAATGGAGAAATCACAGTGTAAGGAGAAGCTTTTTCAGGTCAAGACGGTTCATAGAGAGTTTAAGAGGTGGAGGGGTTCTTTATAGAGACAGATACCAACCGGAAAAGCTACTTAGGATAGAGAGTTTGATGCATATAAACACTTTCACAAGCACTTTTGCACTTTTAGTACCTTTTTCACTTATTGCAAATTTTAGCACGTTCGCATTTTATTGTCATTTGTCTCAGGGAGTGTTTCTGAGAGATATTGATGGCCCTATGTATATGATTTGCCTTACGTACTTTTTAATACCCTCATCCTATACTGGTTTTAATGGGGATAAATGATTTAAAGATCCTTTTGCTTAATGCAAATGTACTAAATAACCGTAAGAACCTGGCTGTAGAGAGATGGATACTGGAGAACCATATTTCAAGTTCAAAGTTGTCAAATTTAAATACGTATTCTACGTGGGCTGGATCTGAATGTCATTCTTTTGCAAACATATCTTAAAGAGGTATGAGTATTTATTTAATAAGTGTTTACAGATGGAGATTGTTGCTTCACAAAGTGATTCAGAAGGTAGGTGAACGCGGGTTAACTGTGTAATTACCCAGTTTTGCTTCACATTGGCAAGGTTATGCCCTTCTTTCAGATTGTCCACAACCCCTTGTGGAAGCGGCTTCAGTCATTCATGGTACTCCTTGGTCCATTGATTTTAGGTGGAGATTTTAACGTTATTCAGAATACAAGTTTAGACTTTACATCAAAGAATTGTAGGCACAATAAAATGAGAACTACCCAGATCTTAACACAGTAGAAGAAGAGCATAAGCCTGCACGACTCCTGGAGGGAGAAATTTCCCATGTAACTTGAATATACTTGCATTTCAGCTAGCTAGGTATGGCCGTGCTGACAGACTAGGTTTTTTTTCATTTCTGAGGACCTGGTGCTTCAGTAATATATAAATCACCCCAGTGGTTTTTCTGATTATGTGATGGTAGAAATGCACATAGCTAACATTCAGCAGCCCTCTCCTTTGCATAGGTGAGTCTTTTGTAGGTCATTACTGGAGGATGAGAATTGGGTGGAAGAAATTGGGAGTGAAATCCCACAGTTTTTTCTTGTAAATATCCATGCCGCCAACCTCAAAGTTGCCTGGGGTGCTTTTAAGGCAATTTTGAGGGTGATTATTACATCTAAAGATATTGGTGAAACAGTTTGGTGAATTGCCTAAAATATGCTCAGAAGAAACTTCTTTATTGTAAAAGTAATCATAATACTCATGAGTAGTAACATGCTAAGAAAGATTTGTAGGATTATTACTATAAAGTAATTAATCAGAGTAATCGAGTGTACATGCAGCAAGTATATGGAGAGCCAATATGCAGGGCAATTTTTAGCCTGGCAAGCTCGAGATAGAGCTTCTAAAAATACAATTAAAGCCTTAATTGATACAGAGACCAATATGCGTCGTCCATATGAACGGTATTCATAATAAAGTGCTCCAGCATTATAAAACATACATAACGACACAGAAATTCTACACAGATGAAGCTCGCAGGGGGCGGGACTGGGTGGCACAGGGCAGGGGGGAAGGGGAAAGGACAAACAATAAAGATAATTTAAAAAAATACCTTCCTCACCGTGCCGCTCCTCGGTCCTCACATCGGGCACAGGCTCCCAGCCTGCCCTGCGGCCAATCCTAACACTGCTTTCATGCTGCTGGCATCATGAAAGCAGAGTTAGAATAGACCGAAGCGTCTTGGCTTGCCACTCTGAGGCAGAGTGGTAGCCTCTGCCTGTCTCCAATCTGGCAACACAGTGCCGGGTTGGAGAGAGCCCAGTGCGCATGTGTGTTTGGCCATCCCAAGAGCGGCCGGCCTAACATACATGCCCATTGGGAGGAGTGCTGTGCACTCCCCCTCCGTTCCTGTCACGCCCCATGGCCCGCCCCTTTTACAATAAAAAGAAAATAAACGTAGTTTATTATTGTTTTATTGTAAAAGGTTTGCAGCTTCTGCTGCTGGTATGGGGGCGACGCTCCTCTGCCATAGTGGGGGAGCCGACCCTGATTCTAGATCTAGATAAAATGTAGGCTTTTTATAAAAAAAACTTCCCATCCCTGTTTCAGATTAGCGAACCAGGTGAACTGTTGTATCTCCTGTCACACTAGAAGTGAATAATGGGGTTAAATGTTTCTCAAATGGCAAATCATGTGGTGAAGATGGATTACCCGCTGTTTTTTTTTTAAACATTTGCCAGGATTTTGAATCTATACATTGCATTATTGGCAAATCACATTCTGCGGCGGGGGTGCTATCCATAAGACTTTTAATACTGCAATAGAGGTACATTTAAAAAAACAAATAAAGTCCTGGAAAATCTGAATTCGTACAGACCAATCAGCCTACTCAACTCTGAATATGGAATCATCACAAACCTTCCGGCTAGTAGACTAAATCCAATTGTGCATCAGTTGATAAATAGAGATCCAAACAGGTTTATTGCTGGTAGGCAACTATCCACAAATTCACATTTTTTAAGCAAGGCTTTTGATTTTTTTTTTGTATTAAACAGTTTCCCGCTTGTTTTTTTTTCTTGACTCTGGCAAAGCTTTCGGTGTTGTCAGTTGGGAAAGCCTTTTTTACATTTTGGCAGTGTTTAATTTTCCATCACAGTTTATTACTGTATTATGGCATCTCTAGGAAGGCGCATGTGCAAGGCTTATTGTGAATTCTTTGGAAGCTGGTATCTGTAAAGTTAGGCAAGGGACTAGAAAAGGGTGTCCACTCTGTCCGATTATATTTGTGTTTTTTATAGAACCTTTGACATTAGCAATCACAATAGAAAATTAAATTAAGACCCCTATCAGTGGAATCTCCAAAATTACGCTTTATGCTGATGATATTATGTTAATTTTAAGTCCTAGGGTGGACATTCAATTCAGAGTCTTTGAGTTGTTTACCCAGTTTCAGGAATTGGGTGGGTATAAGATTAATAAAGATAAAACTGAGATTTCAATGTGCAATTGCACTGTAGATATGTTAATGCCACCGTTATAGCCTTTAGATAACTCTAATCCTAAGCGCTATTTAGAGATTGTCACAGTGGCCAATACTGAGGATATATATGATTTGAATTTTATACCTTCTGTTCATTTGTATTAAAACCCTAGTTTCTAATGGAACCCTCTCTCTAGAATGGGTAGAATTGCCTTAACGAATGCCGTTACTACTGTTACTCAATTTGTTATTCTCCTCCTTACCCTTTTTTTTTTACATAACATATTTTTATGCAGATGGAGGGTCTGAATTCTGCTTTTATTTGGAATAATAAATGCTCACAGTTGGCTTTCCGTCTATTTTATATGCCAATCTAGGATGGAGGGCTGGGGCTTCCAAACCTAAAGCTCTATTATTTAGCTAATTTTGCACATTCTTGTTCAGGTTTTTACAATGGGAGACTATTTCAGTTTGATTTTATGTCCATAAAACTGAGTGAATGCAACATTATCAATTCTATGCACCTGACTAAGGCGGTCATTCCGACCCTGGCGGTCATGGACCGCCAGGGCCAGGGACCGCGGGAGCACCGCCAACAGGCTGGCGGTGCTCCCAAGGGCATTCTGACCGCGGCGGTACAGCCGCGGTCAGAAACGGAAAACCGGTGGTGTACCGCCGGTTTTCCGCTGCCCTGGGGAATCCTCCAGCTGCGCCGCCATGGGGATTCCGACCCCCATACCGCCATCCTGAACAGGATGGCAGTATGGGGTGTCGTGGGGCCCCTGGGGGCCCCTGCAGTGCCCATGCCAATGGCATGGGCACTGCAGGGGCCCCCGTAAGAGGGCCCCACCATGATTTTCAGTGTCTGCCATGCAGACACTGAAAATCGCGACGGGTGCAACTGCACCCGTCGCACCCCTTCCACTCCGCCGGCTCCATTCGGAGCCGGCATCCTTGTGGAAGGGTGTTTCCCGCTGGGCTGGTGGGCGGCCTTCTGGCGGTCGCCCACCAGCCCAGCGGGAAACCCAGAATACCCGCGGCGGTCTTGTGACCGCGCAGCGGTATTTTGGCGGCTCCCGCCGGCCCTGCGGATACCACGGCCGGCGGGAGTCAGAATGACCCCCTAAGTCCTTAATGAAAGTGAGATACAAGACGCTACTCTGGGCTCTGACTATAAGGGATCAATTGTTTAGATCCTTCTCCATCACAAGTTTAAATATTCTTACTCGGTTGGAAGACATCAACTGGTTAGGCCAGCCACTTTTGGATCATAATATGATTCCAAGATGGTGAATAAATGGCTTTACCCAGTTGACAGACTTTATAGGTCAAGATGCATGGTTAACCTGGATGAATATTGAATCATTTTTTAGGTATTATGACATTTTTATTATTTGGTATTTTAACCATGTATGTCAGTTTTTTAAAGAACTTGACCCAAAAAGGGCATGTCAGAGCTCTGAGTTGGTGAAGGATCTCATTGGAAACACTACAGAGAGGTTGGTTAGCCATTGGAAAACCAGGTTAGATGGTACAAGAAAAATTTATATATTTTCGAAAGCGGCCCAGAGGTGGAAGGTAAAAAAGCTATGATAATTTCCCTTGGACTATGGGAAAAAATCAATAGGTGTAATTTTACGATTTTCGAAGCAACAAATTTTCATCTAATACAATTGTAAACCAAATGACTGTTATATAGAACGTCATTATTTGTCCATAGATTTAAGCCACAAGCTCCATATGCCTTCTTTAGATGTGCTCAAGAAGGGGTAGGTAACTGGGTTCATATCGTCTTCTCATGTCTGAAAATTAATAGATTTTGGCAGGATATCTCACAGTATTACTGTGTGTACCAAGGCTTGGTATTTCACACAGATCCTCAATTAATTTTACTGGGCCTCTCTCTGAATTGGAAAAGAAGCTTAAGAAGTCACAAAAGAATGTATATATTAACCTTGGTCACAGGCTCTTTAATTTTGCAAAATTGATGGTCTTTGAAGACACCTCTGTTGTTCAATGGAAAATCAAAATGTTAAAGGTAAAAGAATGTGAAAAATTAGGTGCTTTAAGATCAGGGTCTATGCAGAATGTTGTTATTTGTGGGAGGGGGATAAGATACGCATTTCTATTTATATGACTGTCAATTCTGCCAATGAATTTTTTTTCCAATTTATGTTAAATGAATTATCTGTGATTTCTCCACATATATAAAAAGGGTTCAAATGTCTACTCACAGGAGAGGAGTCCCGTGCCTTTCAAAACCCAAGTGGGGAGGGTACTAGTGGAAGAAACCTTTGGACCTCTTAAAGGCTGGGGTATGCCTGGACTGTCACAAGCCAGGACATAAAAAGGGAGACTCAGTCTGTTTCAATAAGTCCCTCTTCCACAGGTGGGCAATCTCAAGTGATTGCGGGTGTAGTTATTGGGGTGGAAGTTTGTCCAGGGAAAACAAAGGGTTGTAAGGAAGCCACTTTAGTCTCTGTGATAGGGGTGGATGTTGAAGCCATGGTCACCTTACCTCCCAGCATGGTGAAGTACAGGCAATAGCCAGTAGTCAGCGTGATCAAAGTAGTGGCTCTATGGGATACATAAGCAAGCATGACGAAAGTGGTGAGATGGCTAGTTTCCCCAGAGCAGATTTTCCCAGATAGCCTTCATAGGGTAGTCAACACTGACAATGAGGTGACATTTCCTCCCTTGGCAATGATCAGAGTGAGGAGTGGTTACTGGCCTAAAGAAGGTAGCTGTGAGCCCTGCCATTCCAGTGGAGCGGCTGTTGGGAAAAGACCTAGAAGCCCCTGCTTGGTCAGGGGTAGAAAGGAAGACTTGCATAAGTGAATAAATGTTAGGTCTGCCTGAGTGGGAGTGTGGCCACAATGGCCCAGACATCCCATCAAGGAAGTCAATAGAGCCTGGATTCTGGAACAATAGGCCAGGTTCCCACAACCAAGAGGTAGGGCAAGAAGTGTGGATAACCAGCCTCAAAACGCCCCACAGTGCATAAGGAATCTCACCCCTAGGAGGGAGATCTGAAGCCTAAAGGGTATGAAGAACCTACTCTGAGAGGGCTGCTAGAGCTCTCTGAGATGCACGGTACAGGAGGACACTGCAGGGATGAGTTCTGTCAAGCACAGAGAGCATGCCCAACTCTTAAAGGCATTTGCCACCAGATTAAAGTCTAGGTGCATTGGCGATACCAGTGGAATCTACAGGATCTACTGGGAGGAAGGCTTACTGTACTATGAAGCTAGGGACCCAAAGCCTGCTGCAATCAAGAGATTGGTGGTCCTCCAACAGTTCAGAGCCTTCCTCTTGAACTTAACTCATTATATACTCTTGGCTGGGCATTTGGAGTAGACCAAAACCTGGGACAGGATGGTCAACCATTTTCCTAGCCCCAAATGTCTGAAAAGTTGAATGAGTACTGTTGCTTCAGCAACACTTGTCAAGCCAGTGACAAGACAGGAGGGAACACAAGGCTCAATTAATTTCACTACCTGCAGTTGGAACACCTTTTGAGAGGGTGGTAAAGGGCTCTGTTGGTCCCCCAGACTTTAAAAATGCCTCTGGGAAGCGATTCATCCTGGGGCTGGAGAGACATGCCACTATGTACTCTGAAGAGATACCTCTTAGGACGGTAACTGCCCCAGCAGTGGCTAGGTCCCTGCTTGGTATCTTTATCAAAGTAGGGTTACCCAAAGAAGTTATCGCAGATAGAAGGAAAAGTTTGTATCTGCCTACTTAACAGCTATGTTGGATGAATGTGGGGTGACTTATAAGTTCACCAACACTATCATTAACAAACCAATGATCTTCAGGAGAGATTTAACAAGACAAAACCTTTAAAGGTATGATTATGGGGTTGTCTGAGAATCTCAATAGGAACTGGGTGGCCTACTCCTATACCTTCTGTTTGCCTACAGGGAGCTAGCAGAAAAGGAAGTGGGCTCGACCATTTTGAACTTTTGTTTGGGCACGCAGTCAGAGGTCTCTTAAGTCTTGACTGTGAACGGAGGGAGAAGAACCTAAACAGGCTATTGTTAATTATGTGCTGGGCCTCGGTTCCCACGTGGCTGAGTACATGAAGAGGGCTAACAAGAACTTTGAAAATAGCCAGGAGCTTATCAAGCACTAGTATGACCAAACAAATACTAGCCGAGTCAATAATTGTGGGCTGTGGAACGTGTGGCTCCAGGGGCCCTCCGTGCAAATGCCCAGCGCCTTATATGGTACTGGAAAACATGGATGAGGTTACCTACCTGGTGGAGCTTGGTACCCCCAGACAGCCTCACTGGGTGATCCATGTCAACTGTCTGATGTCCCACTTTGACTGGGCGGATATAACCATGCTCTTGTCACTGATGGAAGACTGGAAAAAGAAAGTTAGCCTCTCCCACGCCTCCTATCCCCCAGGGCCAAGGATGGTTCAGTGAAAGCAGCAGTGCTCACCCTGACACTGACAGAGCAACAGCAGAGGCGCTGTCATCAGTTTTTGGGACAGTGTGCTGGACTGTTCTCTCCGCTATGTAAAATAAGGGTTACTCTGAGACCACTAGGGACCTTGAGTTTCAATTGTATAGCAGAAACAGTGGTCCTTAATACATATTAATAAGCCATATATCCACAATAAAATGTATCTGCATTAAATAATCTATCATAAACAGTGGTGAGCATTAACCATCAGTAAACAACAAAATTGCAGGGAGGTGTCCAAATGTGCATGCTACACAGGCAAAATGTAATATAAATGTGTGGTATTCATAAATATGTGTGTATCACTAATAAAAAAGGACACCCCCACACAGCATAATTAAATCAATGAAAAAAGTGGTTCTTCTTTAGCAGTTGAAGGCATTTTGATCCTATTAAATTATCAGGATCATTATCTGGACTTCAATGTGAGAACAGACTGAGAGGAAACTTTAGACTTGTGTTCAGTGTAGGACAGCGTATTTAAGAGAAACCGAATTGAAGACAGTAGACTCTCACATACAGCGTGGGATGGTAGGGCTTCCTAGGTGAGGATGTAGGGGAGATAGAAATTATTGGTTGCATGTGTGTCTTTGTCTGCCAGCTCACCAACAATAAACCACTTGCTGGAGCTGGTCAACACGCACAAGCCCTTGGCAACCTAGAAGGCAATATGTATTTAACTCAATCTTTTATTTTGTGGTGCACTTTCCTCACAGGTGACCTGACAAAGCTGACTTCAACGAAGTATCCAAAGAAGGTCACATGGACCGAGGAGTGTCAGAAGGCATTGGACACCCTAAAAGAGGCGCTATGTACAGCAACTTTGTTGAAGGCATCTGATTTCAGCAAGGAGTCGGTGGTCCAAAAGATGCTTTAGAACATGGGATTGAGGCAATGCTATCACAGCTGAATAATGATGTTCAGGACCCACCAGTTGCCTTTACCAGCATGCAACTACTCCGCAGAGAGAAGCTTTGGAGTGTCATAGAGAGGGATGCCTTTGCTGTGGTTTGGTCACTGAAAATTCTGAGACTATTCTTATTTTGGGACTCAATTCAGGGCACAAACTTACCACAGGCCTTTCCAAAGGTTCATGTAGATGAGAGGGTAAAACCCCAAACTGTTGAGGTGGTCCATCTTCCAATGGGGTATGGAATTTCCAGTGGAATACAGACCTGGATTTCACCATGCCAGTGGAGACAGTTTTTCCAGTTTCTTCCGCTTACAACTGCCAAAGGAAAGGCTCACTTGGCCCCCACCACCTTTCATCTGGTGTGGTTAATGTAGGAAAATGCCTCTTTTTGCATGAACTCCCCCATTTTTTAACTAATTTTTGTTTACTCTGTGTGCTGTGGCTCTGCTAACCAGCCCCCAGTGCTTATGATCTGACTCTTAAAACATGTTGTCATTGGCATATGGCACCAAAGGTACCTAGGGCCTGTAAGCTAAATGTCACTAGTGGACTGCAGCACATAGTATGACACCGCTAAAATGTCAATGAAAACATGACATGAGGCATGCCACCATTCTCTTAGCTGTGCAAGTTTAACCTGCAAAGCTGACCTGTCAAAATAACCTCTTTTGACAGGCCTAATCCCTTCTTTTAAATATTAATATGTCACCCCTTAGTAGGCTTTAAATGTCCTTAGGACAGGGTCCATGATATTTAAAAGTAAGACACGCAAATCTTTAATGTTAAACATGTTGTTACAGTGATATTACCCTAAAAATATTTTCACTGTAGCAGGGTTAGCAGTTCCACAGGAAGGCATTGGGAACTTTATTAAAGTTAATAAAGTTATCTCCACCTAGAAACCAGATAAAGAGTTCCTTCTTGGAACATTTAAAATATGTTTTATAAATCCAATTTATTGGTCAAGTTGGATTTGAAACAAATATTTCACAAACTGGACTTTTACAAAGTTACATTTAGTCGGCCTAAAGCCTCAAGAAGCCCAGTTGCCCCCGCTTTAAGCTGTCAACCTTGATTTGTTGTGAACTGTCTCCCAGAGCTGAGACAAATGGTGTGGGTGTGGTGAGGTGTCCTGTTGTTCTGGGCAGTGCCCAGGAACTTAGGCCCAGATGTAGCAAAGGGTTTTACCCATTCTGTGTCTATGGGAAAATGTGTTCGTACATATGGCCCTTAATTATCTTCAAAGGGGCCTGCCGTGTCACACGCATATATAGCTCACACCTTGGCTTATCCACCTCTATTGTCCTTCTAGCCAGCCAAGCATTAATCTCAGCGATAAAGGAGCTGCTCCTAGATCCAGTTTTGAGAGACCAGAGGCAAGGATTTACTCATTTTTATGGACACACCTCCAGGTGTGCACAGGCATTCTGCACAGAGAAAGAAAGGTTCTGCCATCTTGGTTTTAGGTCAAGAAGAGCACTTTTGGATTGTTTGCAATAAAGCAAGCAGGAACTGTTAGAAAATAGTAGGGTTGCTCCTGGGAACTGTACCACTATCGGTCAGAAAGGGACAAGGAGTCCCACAAACGGATGCCAGGAATAAATGTGGAACCCTGGCACCCTCTTCAGAAGGCTACTGAACCTGTGGAAGAAAGAAGCAGGACTGCACCTACTGTTGTGACCTGTGTGGAGAACCTTAAGGGCTTGACATGATCCCACTTATACCCTGGACAAAGAAGTGGACTCCATGGATCAGTTGGCTGACCTCTTCTTAAGATATGGGACACAGAATCTGCAAGAAACCCACTATCTTGAAGGAGCACAGCTAACCAGTTTCCGCTGCTCTATACTGGACCCTGCTAATGACTTCTGTTTAGTCCTGACCCCCAGGGGCTGTTCCTGGGGTCCTGGAACCCTTGGCTGTGTCAGAGTATACTCCTCCTGCCTAACCCTAAAACCTGAGACTTTTTTGAAGGATTGGCTTCTCCAATTCAGAGCTTTTACCGCCTTCACTGATGGTATCTCCGAGACCTCCTCCTTAGGCACCCCATCAGTGATCACCCTATCTTTGGATGCAGCTTAGTACCTTGCCCGCTGAAAGCTCTACCGTGTAGGAAATGTTCTAAACCAGAAGGCAACCAACCTGGTCTTTGTATCTGACCTATGCACTATCACAGTTGGCCTTAAAACGTATCTTTGTCAAAGTCTAGCATGACCAGTGGGCAACTTCTGGTGTTATTTTTATTTAAAACTTTAAAAAGTCATATTTCTATTTCCCTTATTGTCGTTTTGCTGTCTTGGTGTCATTTGTCCATTAAAGTTTTCCCTATTTTGTATATATTAGGGTGGAATTTTTATGGTGTTATGTTCTTAACCTTTTAATTGTTTTTGTGCTTCTAAATGCTTTACAGATTCTCTTAAGTTAAGCGTGTCTGCTGTGTGCTTTGGCTATCAGGGGTTGGGCTTAGGTTTAAATTACTGGAACCTTTACTGAACCTAACAAGAATAGTGACTACCATCCACCCCAATTAATAATCCACCTTCTCTCAGCTATATGCTTCGCTATCCTCCCTTCTTCTCCCTGCTTAGGCTCCCTTGCATTATCTTCCACATTCCTTCCCTCAACTTTCACCATTACTCCCCCTTTTAGCCCTTCATCTTGTTAGTTGCTTCCTTTCTTTTCTCCCTTGCCACTGTTTACTTTGCCTCTCCCTACTTCTAGTTTCTTATGCTTCCTCGCTTTTTTCTCCCTCCCTTACTCCACCTTTTTTCCAGCCCTTACTCCCTTCCTTTGTACTCTTCATCCCTTTGTTTTACTTAGCTTCCTGTACTCTACCTCCATTCCTGAGCCTTCTTATTAACCACTCAGATGATTTCTCTCCCCCACCATCGTTCTCTCATGCTGTTTCCTTCCTCGTACACTTGCTGTCCATCCACTTCTCTCTATGCTTTCTCTTTTCCCCAGGGCTTCCTCTGCTTCCATCGTTGCTCTCTTTCCACCCGTGCTCTCTCACCTTTTCATTCCCTCCGTTACCAGCGTTCTCCCTTCCCCCGACCCTCTTCGTACCTCCACTTTCCCTTCCCTTGCTCTCTCCACACTCACCCCTCCTCTTTCCCTCCCTCTGTTCGCCCTCCCCCTTCCTCTTCTTGTCCCCTCCTCCTTGCTCTGCTCCCTCCCTCTCTCTCACACACCACACACACACACACACACAGTGTGCACCTGTCAAGCAGTCGGATCCCCGTTAGCTGCTGCGGCTTCTCCCTTTTCCCCTGTATTCCTCCCTCCCCCTCCACCGCCTCTAAGTCTATTTATCTATCTTTATACCCGGCCCCTCCCCTCTCCAGCAGGAGACCTCAAACCCTCTCCTTGGACGCCCAGGAAAAGGGGCAAGCTTATACCCCTTTTTCTCCGTTTGAAGTCTAAGAAAGAGTGTCTACAGGGAGCGCCGGTGGTTCGGAGGGGAGCTTTCAGAGGAGATCCAGGCTGCGCCCACCGTCATCATGGCCAACACCGCCACCTGCACCCGCTTCACCGACGAGTACCAGCTCTACGAGGAGATTGGCAAGTAAGAGCAATGTGATCTGTGTCGATGGATCGGTGGATAGACCGATAGACAAGCAGCGGCGCCTGCTGAGGGAGACGCCTCACAATGAAGCGTCGCAGGCTGCGTTGCCTACCGCGAACTAACAATAGCAGTGCAAAGATGGTGGGCTGTATTTGCTTCTGGCAGCGCAGGGTCCCTGGGTGTTTGCGTTTGGTGGCGCTCTGTCGCAGCAATAGGAAGCAGTTCGATGCGCAGCAGTCGTCTCGTCGCTGGTGCAGTGACCGCCCGGTGCCCCCGGCCGGCAGACATGCACCGGTGTAGATAGCAGGCCCTCGTGGTGCAGTAAGAGCTCGGTCTGCTCAGCGGCACCGTGCGATCAGCACGGGCACAGACAGCATTTCATGCGGCGGCGTAGCAGGCTCTGTCTTTGGCCGCTAACATTGCACGGGCTGTCTAACTGCTCGTACAGCGTGAGCTCTCTGGCCTTAAGACCTGTCGTGCTAGACAGATGGTCGTGTGGTGGTGCAGCAATATCTGTGCCTGACCGGTGGCATATTGTCTCCGAGCCGTGGCAGCCACGGAAGTGCACACACATGCAGCCGACCCATTGGTCGCGAAGCATGGGGGTTGCCTAGCCGGTAGCAAGCTCAAACCTGCCCTCGTACAGGCAGCTGACCCCGCGCTGGCGCATCGCGGACGTGTCGGTCCGGCGCACCCTCTGTCTGACCGTGTCACTGGGCCGTCAGACCTGCTCCGGCAGCCGACTCCAGGCCGTTGCAGGCGCAGCTTGAGCTCAGTCAGCCACGCCTGGTCGTCAGACCCGTGCGTCAGGCCGTCAGAGAGGCATCCGGCTGTCAGATCCGCACCGACGGAGGAGCAGCTGTGGGGCCGGGCACCCTGCACGGCACAGGGGCAAACCACCGGGAGATTTTTGGCTGGTTGGGGTCATTGAACTATCGCTTCGCCGGCCGCGTAGGCAGCCAAGTCTAGCTCATACCGACGCGGGCTAATTGTTATCCCAGTGCCCTTTGTCTAGTGCTGTCTCCTGTTCGTGTGGCCTCGTAGGGCCCTATTGTGACGCAGTGGAACATTTCTCAGTTTTTTTTAGAATTACTTACTAAATAGCTTTTAAGACAATATTGGTTGGTTGAACATCGCGCTAAGTGAGTAAAAGCTCACCCGAAGTAGCTCAGTATAGCTTCTTCCCCATTAAAGCATTTCCAGAGCTATGTTTTTAGATTCCTGTCCAACTGGCTCCGCAGGACTTTAGGACGAGCGAATGTGACCGGTGACACTGAGCAGCGAGCGGATGACGGCAGTTTGCCCCACGCTGCTGCAGTATGGGCTGAGCTTCACTGCACGCACCAGGCACTAGCTGCGGCATGCTGGCAGATGGCCTATCCTGCTGTGGTACGGGCACAGCCTGCTCATCGGCACGCAGCTTCGGCTCGGTGGCAGCTGGCCTGTGCTGCATCGTTATGGGCTCACATCGACCAGCCGCACCCAGCACCGGCACCAGTGATTCTGGTGCAGGTTTCAGTCGGGAGTGAAACGCACCACAACCCCACATTTGTGCAGCACGGGCTGTGCGTGACAGGCCACGTCTGGCAATACAGACCGTTCTCCACGCTTATGCCGCATGGGCAGGACCCGAACTGCTTCACACAGCACTGGTGTCACAGCTCCAGACCCACACTTTGGACGGTCCTTGTCTGCCTGCCCTGTTGCGACCGGAACCGACACCGTATAGCCCTGCATTACTGCCCAATGGACTGCAGCCAATACCTGCACCGTATGCTCTACATAAGCGCAGTACAGCCTATGCCTGAACTGCCGCAGAGTCCATGACGGGCACTAAGCTAGTTCATTATGGTGTGTGTTGACCAGCTGCTACACAAGGCATTCCCTCCATGACCCCAAAAGGGTGCTTTATGGACTGTGCCGGAAAGGCCACAGTCAGCACAGGGCCAGGGACTCGAGACTGCTTTAGCACGAGTTCTGACCGACTAGCCGCAGTAAGCACCGCTATCAGATACTACACAGAAATACAGCGTGGGATATGTTTGACAGACCGCATCGAGTTCCACTGACCGCACAGGGATGCATTATGGGCTCTGCCCTACTGGTCAAACCTGGTATCGCCACTTGCATGGTGTCAACTAGCGTAACATAATTACATTTCCCAGTTTCCCGTTTTTACTGATTTTTACAGATAATTACAGACAGAAAACAGTGTGTCCTGTCTGTATTTATTTTTAAAAGTGTTAAAATACAGAAAATTGTGCTTCTTGTGAGTGACTCTCCATGCTGTCTTCCTTGAATTCCAGGCTAACAGCTGAGCAGCTAATTGTGGGGAATTAAAAAATAGGATGAGATTTCCTTAAATACACACATATGTTAACATATTTTTTTATATAACGCTAATATTTACCCATGGGTATAGTGTTTTGTTATATTTGTCGGCTTAATTTTGGAAAACGCATGTGTAAATATACCATTTTACGTCTTTATTCTCAAAATACAAAATAAATACGGATAAATACCAAAAAGATGGACAAAAAAATAAATATGGATAAATACAGACGGAAGTGTTAAAATAAAATATATATAAAACCAAACCGGGAGCCATAAACGTAACCCAGTAAATGTCTGAGCGTGTTTAGCTTTTTCTGGTGGAGCACACGTCTCTGTATATGACGTGTGTATGTGTAAGCTGCTAACGTTGTGTGTGCATGCCAAAATGTGTTATTTTCTTTTCATTGTGGATATCTGTCCGGGTCTATTTAAGTTTCTGTGTTTTTGCCCTGGGACTGCCTGAGTGTGTGTCCTCATGGCTGTGCTGTGTCCATCCATATCTCAGTCTTTGGATGTGTCTGTGTATATGTCTCTGTGGCAATGTCTCTATGTGCCTGTCCATGTGTATTTGTATGACTTTCTGAATCTGTGTCTAGGTGCCAGTTTGTGTATTGTGCCTGCATGATTTAATATTTTGAGTCTGTTTGATGGCTTGTTTCTGCTTAACTTTGTCTCTCTGTCAGTTTACCTGTCTGTGTGCCTGCCTGTTGCATGGTTGTGTGTTCCTGCTCCATTGCTATCTCTGTGTCAGTTTCTGTCGGTGTCTGTCTGTCATTCAGTATTTCTTTGAGCCCATGGTTGTGCTTGGCCATGTGCGTGTTCGCCTTTGTGTCTGTGTGCCAGGATACGTATTTGTCTTTTTTAAAATATGCGCAATAATTTGTGTATATATTGTGTGCGGAAATTTTGTGTCTTTCGTGTGAACGACTTGTGGTGTTCGAGGGCCTGCCTGTTCATCTCATTTATCAGTTTATCACTTCCTGTTTGGCCGTCTGTACCATTTCAATTCTTCGTGTATTTTTGCGATCATGTCTGACGGCCTTAGTTTGGTATGGCGTGTGCGCAAATCGTGTTTCTAGGTGTTCCTGTGTATATCTGCGCGTGTGGTTGTCTTTCATGTATGAGTGTAACCGCCTCTGTTGTGGACTGTGGTTTGGTTTGCATGCGATTCCGTCTGTGTATCAGTTGTAGGGCCTGCTGTCTGCCCGTGTATCTGTCTGCGTAAGTATTTGCTTGTGTGTCAGCGTGCGTTGATACGTGTGCCTGACTGCCTGTGTTTGCCTTTCTGTCAGTGCTCCTGTTTTGTCTGTTTGTTTGTTCGTGATTTCCGCCTGTGTCCACTTCGTGAGGGCGCGTCGATTCCACTTCTTCTGTCTACCCTTGGGCCTGTCTACCCATGGGCCTGTGCATGCTGTGGATGTTGGGATGTGTCTCTGCATGCTTTCTCCCACTTGCTCGAAACTCCCACATTGTCCTCCCTATGTTCTTCCTCGTTTTTATGGAATTTCTTTTTATACTTTCTTCTCTAAATGCCTCCTCTCGTTGTCACGGGTGAAAGTATGTGGGTAAGGACTGCAAACAGCAGCAGCAGATACTAGCCTATGAGGAGTGGCGGACTCTCCAGAATTACATCTAGGGTCATAGTGAAGCTCCTCACACCATATTTTACCAATTTCAATGTCCCTGGAGTGCACCAGTATTACACCAGCTATTGTTGATGGAGCTTCCTTAAACCTAATGTGCCTGTTTGTGCGGTGGTGACGAGGGGTAGCTTGAATTGGATGGGACTCTGAAATTAATAGGGAACGCATGATTGATAAATGTCATTAGTAAATTAGGGGAGGTGGCATAGCAAAACAAACTGCCCAACCCAGTCTATTATTTGTTGGTAATAGTGACTAGCCTGTTATGCTATGTATGTGCCAAAGTGTAAGAGCCATCATATCGGTGTGTCCTATATATATAGACTGACTAACCCACTCTTTATGGAAAGGTTGTCGGTTTAGTGTAAGTATGGACTATCCAGTGTGTGCTCTGTGTGGACCAGGTTGACTGTATTCTATCTGGATCAGTAACCCTGTCAGTCAATAAGGCACACTCTGTCTGTGCTCTGTGACTATGGCCCAGTATGTTTCTGCCTGTCTGGTCATCCTATTTGTGACCTGTCTGTGTGGTCCAGTCGGTATAGGTTCTGCTTGTATGTGCCAGCCTGTAAATTCAGGTTATCTGTGGAGCAACCTTGTCTACAAGGCGAGCTTATTCATTTGGAAGTGTAAGGTAACATGGGGTTTATAACCAGACTGCCGTCTGCGGGTGTGGCTAGAAGGTAGTTCATTTTACCAGGACTCGACAAGGATATGAAAACGTGGAAGCATTTTGCACCCCACATTCAGCTGCCCGCTTCTTTTGGCTTGACTGTGTCTTCTGACGACCAGTTTATGGCAATGACTTAGGATAAACCATGGAAATAGTTCTTTATTTAAATATTCTACCTGATCTCTAAGATAGAAACGTCCCGGCATAGCTCAAACAGGCGTACAAACCCTAGCTCCCAGATATTCACAAAGTGGTATGCAAGCAAAATATCTATCTATCTACATATCTATCTATCTATGTACACACACACACACACACACACACATAAAACAAAGCTACTCACACAGGATGATAGTGGTGCACTCAACCTAGTACACTGTTTACACACAAGCCAACACCGAAAAATATATGATAATTGTATTTGTCCAGTCTGTGGCATAGGCAGAGCTATCAATTGTGGCGCAGGTGCAGTGGCACCAGCTGCACCAAGTATGGCTACACACAGTTCTAGGCTTGCTTACCTGAAGGCTTCCATGTGGTTTTTTCAGTTAAACATCTGCGAAGGATTCTAACTCGAGAGAACAATCAGTGGGAAGTAACATGCACACAATAGTGGGGTGGTCCATAGGTTTGCTGCAATGCCACCTAGCAGTGTCAGGATCCGCCAGGACCTGGCAGCTCGGTTGAGGTAGCGGTTTCTCAATAACCGACTTCTAAAGGCCATTTCAGTGGGCGCTGGGCTGATCTCTGGGAAGGCCGAGGCTGCAACATGGGTATTGATTGTGAAAGAATGAGCCCATGTAATGCCATGCTTCCTCAGATATGCCTAGGAGGCTTTTGCAGTCGTGCAGGTGAAGGGGTCAGAGCCCCAGCCAGCAGGCCTGTGGCTGCCAGAGTGCGCTCGGGCACACAAACAGACTTCTCCAAAGCACAGACGGCAAAGGAGAGAATGTGGCGTAACCAGTTTCGAGCCTGGCTTCGGCTCAACATCTGTGATTCTGGTTAAACCACTTCCTCTCCCTGTACCTAAAAACATGAATGTGTTCCTGTGTAATTTTACTGGTGCTCATGTAAAGCACTCCAACACCTTCGGGTTGAGTACGTGCTATACAAAACTGAAAAAAAGACAGACTAGGACGGGGAGACAGATTTGGAACGTAACAGCCTGCAAATCCTACCTGAGCTCAACATAATCAGCAAGTGGGATGTAGGATTTGTGAGCAGAATGACAATGCAAGCCATGGTTAACCACATGCACACACTAATTGATCATACTAGTAGGTGAAGTCGCCGTTCTGTGTGTGCTGCTTACCGCTGCCGATCACAGGCTGCAGCAAGCCAATCAGGAGACCTATGGCTTAGTCAGCGCCGTGGAGGCGCTAACATCTGCACTGCTGCTGGGCCCCTATGGGTACGGGTACACTTCTTGTCAAGGGAGAAGCTCCGGTATTTAAGAAAAGAACATTGAAAAGTGCTGGTACTCAGTACCGGAGAGTACCGTCCCATTTAAAGCACTGATGATATGTCTAATAAAGGTGCCACGGATACTAATGCACCCAAAGAAAAGGGACTCTACCCCTCAGGTTAGGTAGTAAAACTCATCCTTCATAGGCGTATGGCCTGTTCCTGACACCCACGCACCTGCTGCGCTAATTTTACCAATGCACCTGTAAAGGGAACCACAAAATACATTTTACCACTGTAAGAGTTCTTAATTTGAGCAGGTGCTTGCCAGAAATCGGCACAATTTAGAGCAACAAGACTTGAATGAAATGCTTGCATTTATGACTGCACTGAGTGTGCAATGGACCGACATTGGCATATGTTGCTAGAACCATTGCTGCCGCAACCTTGCTAATACATTTGAAAAAACAGCAGATATTTTTGTTTTAAGAAGGGAACTGCTAACACAGGCCGAAGCATATAAACAACCCTCTCTTATGCACCATCACACCACTTGCACGGAGCCTGCAGCGGCATAGCAACGGTGCGTGGACCCTAACTCATACAAATTAAAAAGTCACCCCCATTGCTTGATTTAGTAGCAAGAATAAACTTCTATAATCGGGGGTGCAATGCCCCGCCCCACCTCGAGTCCACATGCCGTTGCAGCTCTAGCTGCTATGTATTGCTGCATCCACGAGTCGCTGATTGGAGCCAGGGTGGCCCAGGCCCATGATAAACATTTTGTATCTCTCGCTGAGCCTTGCACCTGTTGTGTGACCCTTCGGTGTAGGCGTGGTCAGATTAAGATTCCCCGCCAAAATAAAGACCTATGACCAGTGGTTTACCTGAGAAAATCAAGTAAAATATGGAGTCCTGCTATCTTCGTAGTTTCGTAGCTCCGTTATATATGGTACACTACGAATACCATAACAGAGAGGGGAGTTAGCGCCGGACAAGCTGCTTAGCCCCAGATATGGAACAGTTCATGGTCTCTTCTGCTCTTCATACATGTGGAATCCTGGTAACGTGACATAAATGGCACACCGCAGAATATATACTGATATTTTAATAGCGCTTCACACATTTAGAGGGGATTGATGGCACATTGTACACAGCAGTAGGGCTGGCATATAAAAGGAAAGGACAGTAGGGGCGGCACCAGCGAATGCAGTGGCTTTAGCCATCGGCAGGCATCGCTAGAGGACCTACTAAGAAGATCTTCGGGGCTCAGCATTCCGTGTTTTCTCAAACATGTACAGACCGACCTCTACAGCTCGTAAACGATTCACTTGAGCTATGTTATTGAGACTGGAACAGAATCTTCAGATTCTACAATTAACCCTATAATAGATGCATACCAATTGAACGACTTTACACGGAATTTGAGCCTGTAACAACATTTTCTATACTTCTCAGTCTTGCACCTGTCTCCAGGGATATCTTGACGGGAATGGAAATTTTAAAATGCATTTTCCATAGAAGTTTGTGCCCAGCCACTTGATCCACACACATATCTCTGCAGGAGACATAACCCAACGAGCTTTCCTTCTAAAATGGCCCTAAGTATCGATGGTATTCAACCCGCATGAATGTATAATTTGAAACTTTTTCTCTATTCTGACCTATTTCTTTGTGGTCTATTGGGGACTGGTGGGAACATGCATTGGATGCACATAGTTTGGGGTCGTTAAGTTATCACTGAGGAAAAAACCTAGGAGAGGAGTATTGCTGGGTAATCAGAAACTGTCTGCTGGTCCCGTATTTCCACCCCAACCTAAATATGTGACCGACGTTTCTTGGGAATATGTATTTTCAGAGTTGGCACGACCCACGAACAAGCACTCGTCCTCCCATGTACGCTGTATTGGAGGGCGATGTGGACAAGTTTGTGCCATTATAGAATGCCTCAGTATTGCTGCAAGGCCCGAGCAGTGCTGAAATTTGAAATTGATGGGTAACTGGATTTCCCCAAAAGGCTGGTTCTCCCTAGAAAATATGGAAAAAAGAACACATTTTCAGCGAATTTTGTGAAAGCGTTGGATAAAACCCCTCCCCCCCACACTTAACTATGTAGTTCTGAAGAGGCACACATGAACTGTTTCAGTACTTTCATCATGTACAAAGCGGCTCTGATCATCCATCTGGGTGTGTTGTGAGATATTCATTTTTTTAAATCAAAATAAATAGCTTTCACTGGCAGTTCACATACAACTTAGATGACACTAAGTTTACAGGGCATGCCCCAGACAGGAATTGTGACGACACTCTCATACGATACATTGATAGAGGTACTGAAATGGTTTCATGTGAGTCAGCGATAATAGCTATGGAAGCAGGTATTCAGTACATCAAGGACATCATGTTACAATAAGAGTTGACAACTCAGCCGGAATTATCACTGTATTATCAACTTTGGATATACTGTGGAAATACATTGTTTGTCCCCAAAAATCATGGTGGCCAGTTTCGTAAAATGCACATATTTTTTCCTCAATAGTAGCTTCACGTTTTTTCTAAATGAACTATTTTTCTCAAATACCACTGCCACGTTTTCTGAAAATATAGGCATTTTTCTCTAAAAGTTATTTTAAACCATGAACAAATAATCCACCACGGGCTTAGGTATTACCATCGCTTGCCAAGAATGTTCTGAATAACTGAGGAGTAGCCACCAGATGACAGACATTCCCACCTTATGCCAGGGGTGCCCAACTGAAGATAGCAATGGTCACCATATGCCAAGGATAGCCATCAGTATGTCACCGTCAATATGCCACCCATAGACCACATACTTTGTGATGGGCACCAATATGTCAAGGATGCAAACAATATGCAGATAGTTGCTGATTTTGTCATGGCTAACGGTATTCCAGGGTAAGCACCAGTGCGCCCGAGATGACCTCTGCTCTCCAGAGAATACACACAGTTTGCCAACAATACCCATATTGTGTTATCATTATACAAGGCATAATGCCAAGGATGCTCAAAATATTCCAAGACCACCAATTTACCAGATATAGCATCACTGTGTCTGGAGTGGTCAGCATTATACCAATTAGCCTTACAACATGCCAGTGATACACACAACATACAGGAGAACCAATACAATAGGAATAGCTACGATTTTATGAGAAGTAACCATCACTATAACACAGACGGTTATCATCATGTGGTCACACACCAGTATTCCAAGGATGCTCACAGTGAGCCATGGCCCTAATTATGCACAGAATGACCATCCTAATGCTAAGGAGTGCCACTCATACCAAGGGTGCTCACAAATCTTTAGGGCCACCGTTATGTTAAGGGTGACTACCATAATGCCATGGAAGGTCACAGTATGCCAGCTTCTGCCCTGGCCACCATGATGCAAAGGATGGCCACTATTATGCCAGTGATAATCATTACTATAGTTGTGATGACCTCCATTTAGATGACAGCCAGAAGTCAGTGCTTCTTCAAGTACCAGGGTATACTTTGTAGCCTATCAAGCCACATAGCGTTTTGCTGTTCTTCCCCTTGGCCCAGAAGACTGCGGGTTGCACCATGCATCTCAGGAGACAGAGAGCCCAGGGGAAGTCTAAGGTATGGATGGGTGAACTAAAGCCACACTGACAGGTTTGCAAGTTCCGACTTTGTGAAAATGTACGAAGCTCTCTGACTTCGTTCGAGTTGTACTTTCACTTTTCCCACTCATTCTCTGTAGTTGAATGTCCTACCCAACAAGGATGGCACATCAAACTTCAGGGAATTGTGTTTTCCTGCTGCATTCGTCCTAAGTGGCAGCAGGAAAACACGCAGCTCTTCAGCCACGTCATCTTTTCCCATGGTCGAAAGTCCTGCTACAGGATTTCCTGGCGGCTGGGAAATTAGTAGCATGCAGTGCTGCTGAAAACGGCGGTAAGTGGCTGCCAAGTGCTCATGACCCAGCATGGCAGCAGAAATGTGACTTCTGCTGCTCATGGTTCCTTTTTCGCCTCAGTTTTTTAAAACTTTGCAAGCTTTGTGGTTTGCAAAGTTGGTGAATTGGAGAAAGTGAAGTTGATAGATGTACAATATTACAGCTTCAAGCACCTCTTGTTTGAGCACCTGCATTCAAGCAGACTGAGGCATGCGACAGATGGAGCTGTGCATGGGAGTGAGGAGTCACTGGAGAGGGTAGGGAACTGTGTATGCAACAGTGCTGCTGTTAGATTCGGACTCCCTAGCCAGGTCTTCTCCTCCTAACGGATGAGCCTCAAGTAGCTTGGAACTGGCAGGCTGACCACTCTGCTTTCATATCCCATTGGGACTTTTTTGTTGCCCTGAAGCCTGGCGACACTTACAGTTCTGGAGGAATATCACTCCACTGGCACCTTAGCCACTCATGCACACTCACACGTGTGTTGGGGGCACAATTATAGGTACCACACCCCTGTAGGCACAGTGTGTAAGTGTGTGTGCAAGTGAGTGCCTGTTATCACCATGCTACCCTCTTACTGTCAGACCCACCAATGGGAATATAGAAAAATAGTCTGCCAATCTTCTTCCTACTCCTTCTCCACTACAGCCTAAACAATTAAAGGAGCACCTCCTCTGTCACCAATAGATGTTTCTGATGATCTGTGACAAGAGTCTCTCTTGGGGATCCATCGTGCTGTGACTCCTCAGCTTCCTCTGCATCTTACCAGCAGTGCTAAAAGGAAAGGCCAAGGAATTGGCGAACGTACACTGTACATAAGCTGCTTAAATTAAAGTAGTCCAGCAGAGCACTAACAGGAATTTCCCACAAATCTTTACTTTTTCTCCCCATCTATACCAATGTTACCTACTGGGTCAAGAGTGCATTAATCTTGCTTGAGACTATAAAATGAAATAAAGGTTTAAGTTGCTATATCTCTGCTACCCTCAAACCAGCAGTTGTATTTTGCGTCCCCAGTGTTGTGTGTCCCTGCTCCACTAGAGGTTTGTATGATGCTGGATGGAATGCGGCTTTGTCACTTGGAGTGTTGGTCTGACAGTTACACTAGTTACCAGGCTGAACAGGTAAGTCCCATGCTCCTGGTAGGGCATCCTGCAAATATATAAATGTAACTGACAACTGATGTTTCTTAAACATATCTTTATCTATCATTAAAGAAGTTACCAGTTTGTGCTGTGGAGTGCAGACTGTTTCCAAAGTACAAGGGACTTTGCAACACCAGCATGTATCTCATTCAGTGGCATAGGTAAACAAAGACGCCCTAAAATATTCTTGGTTCATCCTTTGATACCGTGCCTGAACTTCGGTCTTAAATCCAGAGAACGTCAATAACTGATGATGTAAAATACAGTTCAAACACAGTTTGGAAAGAAAGGAATGCCCAGGTCAGCGCTATTATAAAATGTACAACATTTGTAAAAAGAAAAACTATGGTTGGCTATTCTAATCAAGGTAACCTCAAGCTGGATCAAGACCAGTCAGCCATTGAGAAATGTATTTTTAACGATCTTAGGAAATATTGAGAATGAGTAGCATCAATTATTATATGGACGCTTTTAACATGATGGATATCCCCATACTTAGTTTAGCAGAGCAGGCATCCCTTGCAGTGGTGTAACTTGGTCAAATAACCTTTGTTTCCGCTTACAAAATGTACTAATGTACTTGCACAATTCTCTAATATGAGACTCCACTGTGCAGTGCCTGGTAATGAAAGAATGTGAAGACAGAAGGTGCTTGGCAGGGTTCATAAAAGAACCTCGATCGTCTACTAAGGACCAGAGGTCTTTCTGGGCAATGGTCGCTGGCTGTACTGGTGTCTGCGGGACAGGCAATGTCCTCAGTTTGGCCTTTTCTTTCACTAATCCGTGTTTTTCATTTATTAGGAAGCAGGGGAGAATAGATTTTAAGGACCTCCCCCCATTCTATCGTGAATAAAAGACTTCATCCCTTTTGAGTTTAATTTGAAAACTTTAAAAGAGATAAACTTTAAGCTCGTATGGATGTTATAAATGTTATTTTACCCCTTTTAGACAGTAGGGTTTGGAAGGGATTTCAAGTGTAAAGTGCACGAATCCCAGGCATCATTCAAAGTGAAAAGCCATGCGCTGGCAAGTGATGGGCCAAGCAGAAACAGCTGAATTTTCCGACACCTGGCTTTCGGTCTCTCCCAAGTAAAACCCTTCTCCCCCCATTGGAATGAATGAGTTGCTGTTTGGAGAATGTGGCTATGGTGTCTTGCTCCTCTCTTGTTTCCTGGGGCGGGAATTAGAATGCATTTGTAGAATGTAGAGTTAGACTTAAGAAAGCATTGTTTTGAAGACTAGTTCGGTTGAAGCTGGTTGTTTGTGGATGAGGGCGTATAATAAGCGCTCTGGCTTTTTTCCTTCATTGCATGTCATCATGTCAACCATGTTTGAGTACTTTACAGTAGTGGGCCTTCTTTGACTAAAAGGTCCCAGACCATTCTTCCCGTGGGACATGAGAATGTGTCATCTGTGTGTTAACGCCACTAGTCCTGTCTTGGACAACATGTATGGGAGAGGGACTTGCAGAGAACGTTTTGAACTCACTCACCGTGAGGTCTGTTATAATGTGGGTGAGCTTTTACACTGATGTAATGTGTGTCTGCCATTAACATTTGGAATTACACTGTGTTATAATTCCACTAGAACCGTCACTGTGTGGTGGTTCTCTTCTTGCCAGTTACCCAGGAGGCTGGGGAGGGGACGGATCGTGTTGGTTTGGTTTTCTCCAATAAAGGGTATTTCTTGTCTTTACCTGTGGTGTGTGCAGAATGATCACAGCAGTCTGCAGGGGAATACTAGATTCCATCGAAGCATCCATGCAGAAGCTGAAGGTAGACTCTGTGGTGCCAGGTGGTATCTGCAGTCTCAAGTGAAACCAGCAGTCCAGCAAAAGTTGCTTAATAGGAATGTAATCTACTGAAATAACTACTAAATAAGCCCATATATTGGAGTCTTTGGTTTACATTGGAAATTACGAGAAAACTAGCTTAATTTTATATAATTGGATTAAAGCAGAATGTTTTTTAAACACCGTTTTGGCCACCTACTTTGTGCCTTCGACTTGCAACCACGAAGGGAAAAGAAAGCTTAATGCATGATGTCTGCTTGCACATTGAGCAATGTACAAACCTTTGAGCCTAGATACAGATCCCAAGGCCTAACACACGTGTAAAAAGTGTGTTGAACAGTAAACATTCTGTGTTCTCTATCACTCAAATAAATGAGAATTGGCAGTAGGGAGTGAGTTATATAGAAGAACGCCAGCAGTTTGACATAGAGTACATGAGGCAAGAGAGACTAACTTCTGCTTACCCTTATGTGCCTACATGTTTCCACCTTCCCCCTGCATCTCAATGATGTTTAATGGCGGTTCATGTGTACCTGATCCATGTGGCATTTTTAGTATATGCGCTGACTGTGTAAATTAGTTCAGTATAGATTTATTCTATGTAAATTATTTTTATGTGGATATCTCAGAAATCTAGCGTGGATGGCGACTTGCCTGTTGAAGACTGAGTAGAAGAGTTACAAGAATAGTATACAAGCAATCCAGAACCAATGTATGTTCAGTCAGAGATTTTCCTCAGCATATACTGACCAAATAAGGCATCAGGTCTAGAGCTATTGTCCAATGCAAGGTGTTCGAAAAAGGCATGTGGTACCCCCATATGTTGGCTTCATGAAAAACATCCAGAATGCACATTTGTGTGGATAGTGATGTCCCTTTGCCATTAGTGTATGCATGCCGCTGGATAAGTGTACCCCAAAAAAGAACAACACTCCACAATACAGGAGACAAATCCAAGAGCAATAAGGGCTTTGTGAACCTCTGTGTTTAGGGCCAACACAGGTAACAGAAAGTCACTATGTGAAACTAAAAGACTTTGGAGCATATTTACAAGCCCCTTGTGCCAACCTAGCACTGCCATAGCATCCTTTTGTTTTACGCTAAGGCAGCGCTAAAGTGGCTTTTCTGGCACGCCATATTTACAAAATGGCACCATGCTTGCATTGCACCACTTTGCGACACCTTTGTCAGGCATAATGTATGCAAAGGGGGCGTTCTAGCCCAGGGAGGCCCGAAAAAATGGTGCAGTGAAATTCACAACATTTCACTGCACCATTTTTCCATAATTTTTAACGCCTGCTCAGAGCAGGCATTAAAATTATGTGGCCATTATATTCAGTGGGCCTCCCTCTGCTTTGCTGCACTAGCGGCACCACAGTAGCGTAAAAAATGTTGATGCGTTTGTGCTAACGACCGCCATGGTGCGCCGTATTGTAAATATGGAGCAACCACTGTGTCGTTAGGTGTGGGGGCGCAAGAAAAGCGGCACATCAACTATGATGTAAATATGCCCCTTTGTACATTAAAAGTAAAAATTAAACCTCCTGTTGATGTCAAGGTTTTTCAGCATGTAAAGCAGAATTCAGGATAAAGAATAGCAGGTCGATTTCTTCTTTCACCTTGAAATCACGAAGTGCCTTTTTATCAGGACGGCTCACATAACATTACCTGCTTAGGTAAGGTTTTTTTTTAGTTCAAAAGGAATGTAAGCCCCAGAAGCAGGTGTAAGTGTGGTGTGCAAGGCAATATATATAAATGACACACAATACGACACATACTGAACCACAGATCCGGCAACATTCACTGTTTCAGAAAGGCCATAAATGAATCCTGCTATTTGACAAAGTTGGCAAGAATCCTGCTGATGGATGGGATTTACAAGAGTGTTTTTTGGAAGCCTTCACTGATGGTTCATCTCAAAAGGGAAGATCTACCATTCTCTCACTGTATTTGACGAGAAGACTAGGTTCCCTTGTTTTCACAGTGGTAAGCTACAGTCTCTTCTGCTTAGAAAGCAGACGGCGCAGAGAAGGGGAAGTGGTGTATAGCAAAGTCAAATAAGAGATCAGACCATTTCTCTGTCATTTCACTTGCACTGTTTCCCTCTTTCTTGGGCTGTGTCTCCTTTCTGTCTCTCTGTTTTGCCCTCTTTGTGTTCAAAGGCATGCTGATTTATGAGGAACTGTGAAGGTATGAAAATGTAAAAAAAAATCTGTATCTAACACTTGATCTCTAGTTCATTGTGCTGCAGCCACCCTGTTCCACTCTGATTTGCTTTATCTTAGGCAGTCTCTTCAGCTCTCCTGTGGCATAGGCTGCTAAATGTTTAGCAGCTGGCCTAGTCAAGTTGTACCTTTACTTTCCCTCACGCCCACTGATTCGTTATCGGATGAGGTGTACACGTTTAACCGAGTCAGTGCACTAATGATTTATGATAGGTCAAACTCCTTGCTTACCATATTTAGAAAGAAGGGTGCTCATTTTCATACTAAGGGCCTCTTTTTGGAAAATTCTATTGATAACACTATTGCCAGGTTGTTTATAGTGCCATTGGTAAATAATCTTTTGAGAAGAAGAAAATACTGCCGGGTTTTAAAATCTGCTATGTATTTCAACACTCGTTTTAAAATTACATAACTCAGACGGTGAATGCATTTCTGCCAGCAGTTCCAGTCACTTTATAAGATAGCGCTCAGAACTGTTTGACTTTACATACCTAAAATGGCTAAAGCCCATAGTTACTTCTAGCAGTCCGAAGCTGTGGTTCTGTTAGGTCACTAATCACTAAAGCAGTGGTGCAGAACTCTTTCTGTTTTGTTCTGCAATGGCTCTATCATACTCCTGAAATTGAAATGTATTATTTGGATCGCTATATTTTTAACGTATGGCCGTAAATATAACTCCCATTGGTATTTATTTTGTTGCTGTTGGCATGCATGGGCAGCTAGCTGTATTTTGTTACCACCAGTGTTAATGTATGTATGGGATACCTTTGGATGGTAATCCCAATAGAGTGTTGATTTGAACAGAATGGTAATATAATACTGGAGGTATTTTTTCTCTAATACAGGCCCCATTACCCATTCTCACTTCGTCTTTGTCATATTTAAAAAAAATTAAAGTTTTGATCCATATCAGTGGGGAAACAAAATCTGTTCTGGTTTTTGCCCCAACATGTCACTCATCAAATAACTAAATGTGAGAATAATGATTTCAGTCTTTCAAGTACTTTTCACCCACACAAGAGGACGCTTAGATGGTCAAATCTGGCAGCTGACGTGCTCTTCTTTCAGTATGTCCTGATCCAAAAGGATTTTTCAGTGTGTTAGATTTTGCTGTGCTTGAGAATCCTGTATAACGGGTTAGCCAATTCAAGCACATTCAAGCACATAACAAATGATTTCCATAGAATTCTTACAGTACATGCAGAGTAAAGTACTCAGGTCACTGATTCACGTACCCAGACTTTCTTTGGGAATCCTTTTAAGCATGCACTGTATTTGCCAATGTCAGGTGCAAACCTAAAGCAGTGTCAGGTGTTGCATGTGATTGGCTATGGACGCCTTATTGCCCGGGAGAAATGCATTTTAATGCTGCTGGTTGTCATGAATGAAGGATGTCTTTATATTCACTGTGGTAGAATTCAGCCACGCAGCAGATCTATCTGGTTGTGGATTTAAACGTTGCAACTTTCAAACAGGTCGCAGACCTCGGGGAACAATCGAGCCCTATTTTTTAGCCCCACATTTGTGTCATTTTGTGACGCAAAAGCGGCGCAAACGTACAAAATACAATTGTGTTTTGTAAGTTTGCACCGCTTTTGCGTCAAAAAGCGGCGCAAATGCGGCGCTAAAAAAGTATAAATATGGGCCTCAGTATTCAAAGTTTCTGCTGTAGGCAGGGTGTTTGTTTAGGTCATGAAAATTATGCGAGGCATTCACAGCATATTCCTGGCCTGTGGAGAAGTATGTCATAGTCTCTTTTTCCTGAAAAATCTGACCACCTTATGTGTGCACAAATGTGCTGATGATGTTATGTTGTTGATAAGTTGTACATCTGCTAGTAGTGTTGATGTCATCTCACCGCCCTTTGAGGGGCGTAAGATCCTTTTGAGACGTATAAGATCCCCTGTTATTGAGGATTATAGTAAAAGTTGAATGAAATAAGGACCTGTGCTATCTAGATTTTTATTAGTAAGGGTTACATAACTTCGGAACATGGTAATGGAATCACATTGTCCACCAGGTACACAGGCTTACTAGTTAACTTGCAGCCAGTTACCTTTTCCCACATGTATCGCAGCATACAAAGTCGTGACAGCGTTCCTCAATTCCAACCAAAGATACCATGCATGTGTTTTCAGGGTTTGTTCCCTGCACTCAGCACCGCACTCAGTCATGTCCTTCAGCAACACACACTAGGAATCCTGATTCCAATCATCTGTCGTGTTTGTTTCTCAAACAAGCATTGCCTGTGCGGTTCTTCCATAAATGTGAACACATTTTACTCCCCTAATTCGGGGTGTTTTTACCTCCTGCCAGCTCTCTGTGAAATCAGATCTGCATTTGAAAACAGGAAGCCGTTTACCGTTACAAATACTAAAAAGAAATTCGAAATCCATCAAAATTGAAGTACATTAGTGCTCCTTCTGAGGCCGTCATTATAAGTGTCCTGATAATTCCAGTGGGACCGATAACATGCGTCACTAGCCTCTTTGGCATTATAAGTTCTGATCTACGGTGTTTCACCTGGAGATTTCATCTGCTTAAAGCATGCTAAGTCTTTTGGTGAATTACGGGGGCGGAGGGGGGGGGAACAAAACAATAATTGACAGTAAATACAGTTTTTCTATGGTTTTTCCCCAAACCCTGTATTTCCCGTTATTTCTGTGCCCCTAGAATTCAGGGGCGGCTGCTCCCTTAGGGCAGAGGAGTGTCGCCCTCCTGCTGCCAGACCGCCAGCCAGCCAAGTTTGGGGTGGGGCCACTGATGCTGACTAGCAACGGGGGAGTGATGCTCACTCCACAGTTTACACTGCGCATGTGATTTTGTACGGCCGTCTTGCGATGGCCAGCCTGACATGCACAGTGTAAACCTCTCCACCCAGAGAGCAGGCACAGGCCCTTAGGGCCCGCTGGAGCGTTGAGACAGTCCACTCCAGCCAATCCTGGCGCTAACTCTCATGCTGCTAACATTATCAGCAGCATGAGAGCAGCACCTAGATTGGCGTGTAGCATTCAGTTGCTGCACTCAGAGCACTGAGGGACGAGGACTCGAGACAGCGGAGGTAATTACATATTTATTTTTCACATTCAGTTGGTACCCTAAATGTTTGGTTGTTTGCCCCACAGTATGTTTAGGGTACCAGCCGTTCCTGTTGGAATTGCTGAAACCTTAATTAACAGAAATTCTAGTGGAGTACAATAACGGTAATTATTATGGGCCACTCATAATCTGTGCCAAGATGCTATGCATAATGTTTCTAAAGTGCTTAGCTCAATAAGCTGCTCAAGTGTTAAAGCGTGCTTAGATATAGATTTGACCTTTCTGGAACAAAATAGATAAAGATTTCTTAAGTGCCGTCAAACTGTGCCCTTAGAAACAAAGACTAAATGTAGCCTCTACCTCCCAGCCATATACTCGGAACATATTCAGAAGGAAATTGTGCAGAATTTACTCAGTAGTGTATTTACATTGACGCCTCCCGTTTAGATATGTTATCAGTTTCATTCCTTCTGCCGTTGCCGAGGCCAACCTCTTCTTTAGAAAGACACTTAGTCGCGTTCACACCCAAAACCTCTCATTGTGCTTTTTGTGGGTTTGGAATCAAAAATCACATCCAAGGATGCATTTCCAAACAAAACCATTTATTTTTCAAGTTTCACTTTATTGCCCCCTTCAGAGAAAAAACATTAAGGGCCTTATTTAAGAAAAGTGGCTGTGCACTTAGTGCAGCACCGCTTTTCTTGCGCCCCTTAGCGCCCCCCTTGAGCTCCACCATGTGTGCGCCGTATCTAGGATACGGCGCACCTAGGCGGTAGTTAGGTAATTTTTGACGCTAGTTAGGAGCTTTGCAGGATTTTTTATGCTAATCCAGCAAAGCTTATTGACCCCCCATTGTAAACAATGGTGTGCCTCCTTTTACGCCTGCTCTGAGCAGGTGTTAAAAGTGGTAAACATTACGCAAAGAAATCTTTTATATTTTTTTGTGCCATTTTTTCACCCCCCAAACGGGGGAACTCCCCTTTGCATACATTATGCGCAGCGCAGGCATAATGTAGCACAAAGGTTTACAAAGTGGCGCAATGCATGCATTCAGCCACTTTGTAAATTTGGAGCAGTGATTTTGGCCTTGTTGGGCCACATTAGAGTAAAAAAAAAATGACACTAATGTGGCAAAAGGAGGTGCCAGGGTCTCCTAAATCTGCCCCTAAGTTCTGGTTTAGGCTAATGCAGTAATGGGCTCAGCTCTTTCTCTATTCATTTGTATATCCATTCCGTTGCAACATGCACTAACGTTGTCCTGGTTCTGTAAGTACTCTGCTGTTGGAATAATAATTTTATCAGGATCTGAATTATAAATATTTCCAGTTCCATAGGCAACTCTCTCAAACATTTTTTTTCCTTTAGGCTTTTTAAACGTGTACAGCATAAAAATAATGTTGCTGTTGGAATTGTAAGGTTAAGCACCTACTATATTTAATTCCTAACTTATGCAACCTGTGCCTTTTCCCAAACGTTTTGTATTGCTTCCCACTCTAACCTACAGTTTTCCGAGTGTTATTTTATGTCTTGATTCCGAGCGTTTTGCTGTGGATTACTTCTAAATCGGGGTCTATAAACCCTGAGTTTTGGCTTAACCATCAAACCTGCATTAAATCTCTTTAGGCAAGCAGCCTTTACTGTTGCCATAGAAACAGCTCTATCTACACGTTCTTTTAGCACAACGACGGTCAAATGGAACATGCAGGTATTCAGATTTCGTGACGATCTCCAGTGTTCCATGGCCCTTAACCCATACTCTGTTCTCATTCACTCCCCTAATTGACAGTTGTTCTCTTTATGCAAATAAACTTTATATTATCCACTGGGTATTATTCTATTTCTTAATCAACTGTATGTAGTGCAGCGCTAGTCCAAATGGTAGCTGGGCTGAGTATATGCTTAAATAACGAGTGCAATAATAACAGCAATAGTTATACACTCAATATCAAGAGCAGACTGTGCAACCTTTTAAGGTTTCGCCTATTGCTTTGTACCGGGGAGGTGTTGGATGCATGGAGGGGTTAGTACCAATGTCTTTTTACCCAATCTCACAGCATCTGTGAACACCTTGGCGTGCTAATCTCACAGCTGACGGCACAGATCACAGACTAACCTATAGCCAAAATACCCTGTATCTCTCTACCTAAGGGAATAAAGCTCCTCCAGGAACAGACTGCGGGGCAGGCTCATACAACTACTCTTTTGTCACTCCTTTGTTTAATAAACTTCCCCAATATCCGGATGCCATCAGAGCAACTAGATTACCCACTGATTTGCTGGGCTTCAGAACTGCGTCTGAGGCTTTAGTCCTGCCTAACATTCTGTGTCTATGGGTAAATGTGTTCGTACATATGGCCCCTAATTTTCACAACAGTCACTCCACGCTGCTTGTGAAATTTGCCTGGCCATTGGACCTCTTGCTGCATGTACAGGAGTGTGCTCCAGGGCCTGTGGTTTCCTACAATCCTTGTTAATTTTACCACCAAAGTAGGCACACTTTAATCATAACTGATATTGTTAATTTCAGGCAGTGCCCATATGAAACAGCCTTAAACCATCTAAGGTTTAAATACAATTTAAATATGTCAGACAGTTATAGCTAAACTGTGTTAGTGATCACAACCCAGTGATTTTAACAATTCGAATTAGGTTGCAACCAGCAATTGTGAGAGGCAAAATATTGCACATTATACCCGTTGGGCAGAATGACACTAAAATAAAATGGACAGGTGTGAACATTGTAAATTTCCTTTTATAACAGACTTAGGGGCTCATTACCAGACTGGCGGTGATGGTCTGATCACCTCACTCAAGGTAATCTGACAGCCACATTATGACCCTGGCGGTCAGACCTCTAGGGAATGTGGTTCCCAGCGGGCTGGCGGCGGTCAGCGTTGTGGTCAACCATGGCAGCGTTGCACCAAGAAATGCCGTGCTAATTACTACTAAACTTTCCTCCAGCCTTTTCATGGCAGGGACCCTGCCACGAAAAGGCTGGTGGAAAGCCAGTGCAGGGAGCTACAGGGGGTCCCTAGCACTGTCCATGCCAATGGCATGTGCAGTGCAGTAGCTCCCTTGCCCAGTACCCTTGGAATGCACACTGTCTGCTTTGCAGACACTGATGTGCTGTGGTATTGGCTTTGGCTCCTGCGATACCAGTACCATAGTACTGTACCCGTTGGTCGGCCTGGCAGGAACGTCGTATACAGTGTTTTCACCAGTCTCCCCGGTGATACAATGGGGGTGGGTGTGGTGGAGGCCCTTAATAGCTAAGAATGTGGATCTTTTTGTAAGTGGCCTGGCTGTGGAAGATAACCATGAGAAGACATTGGAAGTTAATCTCTAATTCTATAAGACAATTTTTGACTAGGAAGGCCAAGAGTAAAGGGCTAAAGAATAAAGGTTGGTTTAATCAGACTAGTACCCAGGCCCGTAATAGTCTGACTAAATTGATAAACTCGAATATTAGAGACTTATCTGATATCCTGTTTGACAGGTGTAGATATAAGAAGGCATTAAATGGTAGGAAAAAAGAGCTTCCAGATGAGGCATGGGCAAAATGAATACAGGCGACTTAGACCAAGGATAGTATCCTTTCCTGAAAGGCAATAAAATCCCCATTGTTCACTAATACTACTGGGCCCAACCTTCCATCTTCAGTAACAGCGACACGCTGGGTGGATT
The DNA here is from genome assembly GCF_031143425.1 of Pleurodeles waltl. Taxonomy (NCBI): domain Eukaryota; kingdom Metazoa; phylum Chordata; class Amphibia; order Caudata; family Salamandridae; genus Pleurodeles; species Pleurodeles waltl. The sequence continues at coordinate 704,288,661 of NC_090450.1, forward strand.
TGTGCTTCAATTTTCTCCACACCTAAAGTACTGGGCATAGAGACCATGACTCCATTAGCATTTCCGTCAGTTCTTGTGGTTTTCACATTAGAAGAGGTTACAAGGTCACTGGACAAAAGTCCAATAGGTAATGGTCTGTGTCCAGACAAAGTCCCAGTGGACACTTACAAGTTTGTCCCTGCCTTATGTGCTCCCCTCCTAATTAAGGGTTTAAACGCTCTGGGGGCTGGATTTATTCATCCATACTTGTCAAACTCACTAATGGTGCCTATTTTTAAGAAAGGCTCCAGGAATGACACGAAATGTTATCAACCCTTCTAATTGCTTGACTCCTCAGCTAAGCTAGTAGGAAGCGTCGCTTTAGAAAGACTAGAGATATGGACTGAAGAAAACAAAAAACATATTTTAACAAACACCCAATATGGCTTTAGGAAAGGCTTGAGCATTTTATCAACTCAAACCTCCTGCAAGGGAAATATTGTATAAATATACTAAGGCCAAAGAAGGTAGTCTATATATGTGTTTTGTGCTGTGTATTTGATTTGGTTGACCACAATAAATTGTGGTAGTGTATGGATTTGTTTGGGGCCCCAAAAAAATTAATTTTGCTCTTTATATATTTGTATAGCAATCTAACATTGTAAGTATGTTTTGGGCCACAGGAGATTCAACACAATCATTCAAGATTGGGAGTGGGTGTAGTCAGGGATGTGTTGTTGCACCTTTTCTCCTTTTGTATATATAAACGGTGTTGGTGATTAATTACAATTGCTTAGTGCAGACACCCCCAGAGTTGGCAAGCGCTCTGTACTAATCTTTCTGTACCTTGATGCTGCTTTATTGGCCTTAACTACTTAAAGTCAGCAGAATCTGATCAACACCTTTACAGACTACATGGAAGAGACAGACCTAAGAATTAATCAAGGACAAATATTTACCATGAGTTGTGGGAAAAGCAGAGGGAGGTCTTGTACATTTTTCATAAAGGTGAACACAATTTCAAGTATTCAAAATTTCTTCTATTTAGGAGTACAGTTTATTTATGATGGGGGTCGGATCCATCATAGAGAAATTAGGGCCATATGTATGAACACATTTTCTTATAGACACAAAATGGCTAAAACCCTTTGATACATCTGGCCCTTAGTACTTACTTTGTATCAAGAAACAACAAGGGTATTTTCAGGTTTGCCTCCACCTTAGGCTCTAAGTTGATCAAAGAGATGTTCACTTTGTACAGTCTTAAAAAGGTTGCAGCAGCCATATATAGTGCAGGAATTTGGAGTGTTTGAGACCATGAAACACTGCAAAAACAAGAGAACACATTTTCATAAAGACTCCTAGCAGTACCTCATTCAACGCTGGAAACTATTGTACATAGTGAATTGGGAGTTTGATTTTTTGTCGATATATTGGAATCTAAAATAATTATTTTCTGGCATTCGGTCAGGTCAAAAACCGAGACCTAGGTTACTGAAACAATCCTTAAAGATTGGTTAGAGCTGGACCAGGCCCATCAAATTCCTTGGCTAATGCATATTAAAAATGCCAAAAGGGCCCTTGATCAATCCGACAGGGATCTCTGGCTACACCCTGAGAATATAATAGTGTTTTTCAAAAGGGATCTGAAGGAATACATATTTAGGGTATACACAGAAAAATAATCTGCTTGATCAAACTAAATCCACTGTGACAAGATAAATGTCATTGAACAGACACGCTGGGCTACAATTATACTTTAACTTAGGTTCTAATACTTATCAGATATCTTTTAACCCTATTCCATTTTCTCATAATTCATCATATTGTCGTATTCCGGAAGAATAGAGGTTGGGGCCCCATGACTTAAATGTCCCTGTGATAACATATCTGAACAATCAACTCAGCAAGTAGCACTTTTTTGTAGATTTTATCTTGTGCATTGGAAGCAATATTCAAAACTATTTTTTTTAAATTGTAAAATCACCACAAGGCATTCCAGAAGGACGCAACTGTATGTCATTATGTAGTAAAGTTTTTTGATCAATGTGCTACGTGCAAGGAATACTCTGACCTGCTTGGAAAATGAAGTTGTTTACATGTAGTAATTTTATAACCTTTTAAAGCACAGAGGACATTGAACTTGCTGGGTTAAAGAGATTACTGGAACTTTTTAAATACTTTTAGCAAATATTTAATATTCTTTTTTACTTTTCACATTTTGACCCATAGTTATTAGCAGATACCCATAACCAACATTTTGATGCCAAGAGAGAAGTCTTAAAAAATCGGAACATAGATTTTAAATAGTAAAAATAGCCACTGGAAACTGTATTCAAACCGAAATAACCAATCCAAGAGAGATAACAGCCCCTGTCCATCTTTGAAGGATCACAAAGATAATTAGGTGCTAATTTTAACTCACCAGATCAGCATAATGTAACAGTGGTAGGAAATATTCTTGTAAACGAGCGGGAGCTATTGAACTTACTGTTTTGGGGAAATGATATATTGCCCTTCTTATTCAAGCTCTTAACCCATCCAAATGATCTATTGATGTCTGCCTGTTGGTAGTAACAATCAAATGTGCAGTCATTCGGGTTAAGCATGTGAGGAAGTTGAATAGCATCTCCCTAATGTTGAGTGAGTCTTGATTTCTTTACAAGTTCTTTTGTCAGTCCTCTTCTAATAAAAAAGCCACATTTGGTGCTAAGAATCTGAACAGCCACAGATCCATTGCAGGCCTTCCATGGCTATTTACAATATACATTTTTGCCATTTATATATTTTGTTTAATAAAGTGCGAACATGACCATCACAAAGTCAGAGCACTGTACAAAGATAGATATGATGAGGGTTATAGTACAGTAAATACGCCTGTCACTTAAGATACTCTGTGCATAGAATTCAGAGAGGAAGGGAAAGCAATAGGGTACAATAAACAGTAGGAAACATTATAAAATAGGGTAAATGCAGTCACAAAGTAGTTCTCTTATGGCACAAGTTTTTCCATTAGAATGCCTTTAACTTCTTTCCTAAAAAGCCTGAGTGAGGCGATTGCTCTTTTTGAGGGTGGTAGGGGGTTCCATATTTTTGGAGCAGTTCTGGTGAATGTGCAGCCCCAAGTTTTCCTTTTTTTTTAAAATCTCGCTGGTTCTAGTATGAGGGATTTCGCACTTCTGGAATCCCTTCTGCCTCTTGATAGCTTGATCCCATTCGCCATGCATCTAGGACCACAGTTGTGTAGAACTTTGTGTGTTATGCATGCAAACTTCAGTTGGATGCTCGCTTCACAAGGGAGCCGGTTGATGCCTCTTAGTGATGGGGAAATGCGATCAAAACAATGTGTGCTTATTTAGAGTCTCGCTGCTCTATTTATTGTCGCTTTCATTGAGGCGAGGCTGGGTTTCGGTAAATCTATGAGTGTGGCATTTCCATAGTCTAGTCTTGAGGGATTGAACCACCGTTTTGAGGTCTCCTGGTCGTATGAAGGGTTTAAGTTTTCTTAGTAGGTGCAAATGAAAGTTAGCGCTTTTTAATTTACTTCTCACAAAAGTAAAAACAATGTTTAGACTGTTTACAATCAGGATTCATTTCAAACACGGAACAGAAAGAGCCATGATAAAAGGAGCATGATATATTTGTGATGACAGATCAGGCGTCTCTTTGCAGTCTTGTCCTTTTGATTCCCTATAAGATGGTGGAACATGGGTCCCTTCTCCATGGCATGAGAGAGTGGCAAGTAGACTATGAGATGGTGTCACATCTTTTTGGTGAAAAAACCGCAGATGATGAGGACGCAGGACCTAGCTATCTTTTTCAATTAAACACTTTAAAGATTTTACCTTTTAGCCTGAATGAAAATCACCCAGCAGTTGTGGGGGCTGTGGCAAGCTTGTGTTTGGTTTATACAAACACCTTGTACACATGGTTACTACATTTGTCAGATTCACAAGTTACAGAAGCTTCAGATTGCAGCAGGAGGATAGTTTTTGAATTTTTACACGATCAGCAAAAAAATGGCATAACCTTCAAGATTATGTGCCTAGTTTTACAAGAATGTTCATGGTCTAGGCGTGGCTTAACCACAACAAAACAGTAAGAGGCTTTACTCCTTCAGGTAATTGAGGTCGGCTGAACAGGTTTTTCTAATTGTTCGAAGATCCAAATGGTTGGCCAGAGGGCTTTTCTCTCTGGGTGTTGGCAGGAGGCTCGCCCTTCTAAAGAGCTTTTCAAGAAAACGTTAAAGGGGAAATTCCATTCAGTTTGTTTTTTAGCCGTTGAGAGGCCAACAATGCTAAAAACAAATAAGCATCTATTCATTTTTGTTTTTTTCCGATGTAAATTGTCACTTTTTTGTAACTTTCATATCTGGGAATTAGCATTTTTCACCCTCAGCGTTGTGCATTGTTGCTGTTTACCGTCAGGCTTCAAATGAAAGAAAGCCACATGTTACCTTTTTACTTTATGTAGAGCGCTCATGCCATTGCTTCCACATATATTGTCAAATTACATGTACCTCTCGTTCACTTGACATAAGTTAGAGAATAAAAATTATGAAAGAATGCTGTTGCTGCCCAGTGTTTACTTTCAACTCTTAAGGCCTCATTACGAGGCTGGCGGTCCAAGGACTACAAGCCTTGCGGTGACCGTCAGACCCCCGCAACTGTGGCAGTCAGACTGTCACATTGCAAGCCTGGCAGGCGGACCCACCAGGGGTCTGCCATCTCCGCCGAGACCGTGCGGAGTTGTACTCATCTAGGGCTGCACTGAACTCAGCACTGCCTGGCTGATTGTAAATTATGGAATACCTATTTGATTTCATTTTATTTTAGTTGCAGGATGCTAGGTTTTGTAAATTAATTAAGAAATAACTATCAATTGTTAATCAATTATATAATTAATTTTATATATGCAAGTTATGGAATAGTTATGGGTGCGGGCTGCTAGGTTTGTAAGGTTACAGGGTGGGAAGTTAATTATTTGATTGAATAACAAGTATTTATTTATATGTTTTTTATTGAATATTAATGATGTAAATTGATTTTTTTTGTTTTTGTTTTTCTACTACTGTATTTATTTTATACGTTACTTTTTTATTAACAGTTTAATATTTTTTCTACATTCACAAGTATTATTCTTACATGTACTGTGTTTGAAATAAAATATTTCCCCAACTCTTGCATAGACTGCAGTAGGAGTAGTAAAAATAACTCCTTCGCAGTTCAACACTTTGCCTATTGTTGCGCTGTTTGAAGTGGAAATAGTACGTCTCACCCCTCCAAAATCCAGCACTTTCCCTACTACTGTAGAGTGAATAGTGAATTTCACCCCTCCGAAATCCAACGCTTTTCCTACGGTTGCACTGACAGGAGTACGAACAGTAAATTTACCCATTCAAAGTCCAACACTTTCCCTACTGTTGTGTAGGCTGGAGTGGGATTAGAATTTCATTCCTCTGAAATCCAACGCTTTCCCTTCTGTTGCTTAGACTGGATTAGCAGTAGTAAATTTCACCCCTTGCGAAGTCCAACACTTTCCCTACTGTTGCATTGATAGGAGTAGGAATAGTAAATCTAAATCCTGAAGTTTTAGGGCCTCATTACGAGCGGTGACAGTCAGACCGCTGCAACTGTGGCGGTCCGACCACATATTACAACCCAGTGCAGTTCAAGGGGTCACAGGGGGACCCCTGAACAGCCCATGTGCATGGGCAGAGCAAGGGCCCTTCTGCTACGATATTGGTCTCGGCTTCCTTAAGGGAGTCGAGTCCAATATCGTAGCACTGTTCCTGCAGGTCAGCCCTGCAGGAGGGCATAATACACTGTTCTACCAGTTAGGCAGCGGGAACATTGTAATACGCTCAGGTGTAACGTCACTGCCATGGCAGTGGCTTCCTCCCCGCCCGTCCCATGATGGGACCGCCAAAGTCGTAATCAGGCCTAAACACTGTCCCTATTATGGTGGTGACTGTGGTAGGAATAGTAAATCTAACACCATCAAAGTCCAACACGTTCCCTGCTGTTGCCTAAACTAGAGTGGGACTAATATATTTAATATTCTTAGACTCCAGTAGTTTTCATAACATTGGTTAGCTAGATTTTCTAGAGTAGTTGTTATATTTTTTATATTTTATATTATCTGTTTATATTTTTAAATGTATTTCAGTGTTTATCGCAGTGTTTATAGTAATTGTTGCAGAATGTGTTTTTTCGATTTTTCAATTTGCAATATTTTATTTATTGTCTACATTAATTGACATTTTTTCTTATTCAATTGTTAATTTATTATGGTTTTGTTGTACGTGATTGTTATATTACAAATATATATAATATATCTATATTATATATATATATATATATATATATATATATATATATATATATATATATATATATATAAATATATGCACACAAACACACACATATATGTGCAACATAATTAATAGAAATATATATTCTACTATATATATATAGTAGTTAATATATATTTCATAGCAATACATCTAAAATATAGAAAAATATATAATGTTAAATAAATATTTGGATTAATTAAATTATATATATTTTAATAGTAATACATTTAAAATATAACAAAATTAATATAATGTAAAATAATTATATTTTTTAAATTGTGCTACACTACATATGTGTATAACACATACATGAAACTGAAAATATTTGAACATCTATTGGCACAGATAGTTGCAGTAAGAAAAAGCCAAAGTCATGTTTCACCTCGTAACTATTTTATATGTTGCTTGGACTGATATGAAATGGAATGCTTAAAAATAAAAAAAATACTGTCATTAGCTTTGAAAAATTAATGATTGTCCAACAGCGGCAAGCAGCACTTTCACGAAACTCGAAAGCAGTATAAACAACTGATAAAATATAAAAAGAAAAATCAGTGTCAGAAACTTTGGCAAGATTTATTCGATGCAGAACATTTTGGGAGATTATAAAATAGCGCTGTGAGCCCCGCTCCCCAAGAATCTAGAGCTGAAGATAAGCTCACAAACCTGGATGAATCACTTTGCAACCCTCTATCAGAACGTAGGAGTGAAAACATCACTAAGAACTAGCGGTTTATTCTCACAGAATCAGCTTCTGTCAAAAGATAATATTTCCTTAAACGTGTCAATGCAGCGAAAACAAAACAGCGGAAAAGTTGACCTGAAGGTAAATACGAGTGAAAACCTGAAATCAGCACATCAAAATATAGATCATCCAAAAATCATGCCCGTTACAGCAAACGCTTTTACTTTTCTAGTTGTTCCATCAGGCGTTTGTTTACATTACTTAAAATTGGGGCTAGTTGATTAATTTACCGAAAATAAAGTTGTTCAAGTGATTTCGACCTCAAAAACCTCAGAAGTTGCTGGACCGGACAAAATTCTAAAAGACATCTAACGGAATCACCTAAACCTTTGGTCAACTGAATTAACCAGAATGATTAATACCATGTGGTCCTATAAGGCGATAGATACCACTTTCTTGGAGAAAAGCACATTAACTGTTCCATAATACAAAAAGGGGCCTAGAGAATCTCCAGAGAATTATCGATCAATTTCAGTGCTTGATGGAAAAGGAAAAATCTTTGGGAAATTGTTGCTATCTCACCTAGACCAGTGGTTAGAAGAAAAATACCTAATATCTTAATTCAAAGCGGGTTTTAGGAAAGGCCAGTGTACAGCAGACCAAGTAATGAGATTACATTTTATCTGTTAAAAATACATCTCTCTACAAAAACCATCTTTATACTTGGTTTTCATTGATCTTTAAACTGCTTTTGATCATCCTACACCGTGACAAATCTTACAGCAACGGGAGGTCCTGATAAATCATTAAAGCTTCTAGCTGCATTGTACTCTGGAAACACCACCAAGGTGAAATATAGTACCAGGAGTGAATACACTGCAGAGATCCCAGGCCGTCAAACAGAGTTGTGTGTTAGCACCAACATTATTTAACTGTTATATAAATGATGCTTTAAAAATACTAGCAAACCTTAAATTGGATGTGCCAAAAAATAAACAAAGGGACAACACCATTACTGTTCTTTGCAGATGACGCATTGATAATGGCTCAAACTGAGTTATCAATGCACTGCCTTCTAGCAGCTTTCGTGTCACTTTGTGCCACTTTATGCCTCACCATCAATGTTGAGAAATCAAGTCTATGATTTTAAACCAAAAAAACAAACTTAGAGCAACATTCAGGATTTATACAAGCCGTTGGATCCTGTGACCATCTATGACTACCTGTGAATCCATCTGGATAGCAAATTGCTGTTGGCCCCCCATTTGTCCAAAAGTAATACTGTTCTGGCCCAGCAAGCTGGTACGGTGCTGAGATTTGTGTGAAAACCGCTTGATATCTTTGGCTATACTGGAATATTGGATGAAAGCCAGAGCTGTAAGCCTATATGGTTCTGAGATCTGTGGGCACAGAAAAAAAAACCATATATTCAAATCACCAAGAAGAATTTCTTACAATGGTTACAGCATTTGGGTCATGGAACGCTGATGGATGCATTGCGAGTAGATGTGGGTATCAACAAAATACAGGATTTCATTGAACTAGCATCAGTAAAATACTGGATCTGCATCTTGTCCGGAGAGGAGCTTGGTTCGTATAAACACACATTATCTGATATTATGAAGAACCGAAACTACCGCTTTCTACCTTGTATTCCACATATATCAAATGTTCTCTATAACATTGGATTGGAAGACCTTTGACTTCACCCGGAAAATATTACCAAGGCTAGCCTTGATTTAGTAATCCCAACTTACTGCTCTTATATAAATCAATTGAAAACAAGCCTCACAGGCCCACCTCTAAAAAGTTTTATGGTATTTAAACAAGACTGCAATTTTGTGGAAAAGGGAACTCCTTGAAATTCCAATTTGGACAGTTTGCTGGTCATTTCAGTAATCAAAAGATGGTCATCAAAGCCTGTTGAGGGAGCAGATCTGTGCCAGTGCTCTTTGGGAGGTTCAGAAACAATCATACATTTTTTGTTGTTGTGTCAGCGAATGTTAAGCATTAATAAATGTTATTTATGCCTGCTTTTTTTCAAACATAATATCAGAAAGTGTAATGAAGCTGCAGCGTTCTGCATGAGAACAGACAACAAGAACATTTTCTCTGCCATATCATCTTATAATTACACTGCTTGGAAGACAAGAGCATGAGATTGGAAAACATTGCCTATATTCCTCAGGCAATATTAAGCGCATAAATGTATAAACCTTGAAGGTCTTTTTTCGATCAGAACCAGAGATCCCCAAGCTTTTACAGTGGCTCACGGAAGAAAAAGTTCTGAACTTAATTAATTTTCTCCTGGACTCGTGCTGCAAAAAACATATAAAGTGGTTCTAGTGAGATAACCCATTGGAGAACCTTCTTTCTTCCTTGCTGCTAATTTAATACAACAATACGCTATTCAAGGGGTTAATACTGAGGAAATTACTAAGGCACTTGCACTTTATGCTCACAGAACAACAGTATTTTTTAGCATTCTTTACTATTTGTTTGTCCATACACCGTTTGCACCAAGGGACAGTGTAATGGTCTAGTTTTAGTCATTTTGCTTTTAGATTGTTAATGGTTCCATTGTAACTGTAGAGAGGTCCCTTTTGGCTTTATTAATATTTGCAATTATCAAATTGCAGAATTTTAATGATCACTAGCACTTTTCATCGTTTGCAACTCTAAAAGTTAACTGTGAATTTTAAATGTAAAGATTGTTTTTAACTGTGTCCTATTTGTTATGGCCTACTTCGGCTGCCAACAATAATACTTTGCCCTTTGATATAAGTATATATGTATGTATAATATTAAATATTAATGGAATAAATTTAATTTGCATTATATTAAATTTATATATTAAAATATTTAACATTTACTACTTTAAACTCTATATTAAAAGAATCTGGATTTTAGAATTATATTAGTCTCAACAATATTTTTTCCCAATATTTTTGTACTTGCCATTATAAGTATAGGAGCACTTTAGTGTGGTAACCAATATTGTTGACACAACAATTTTGTCAAAGATATTGTTTACCACAATATTGTGTCAGTAATCCATTTGTCTTCGGCATGTATGTGTGATTGAGTTGTTGAGAAGAAAGTAGAAGGTAGTAAGAAATCATCAGAGCACCTGAATAGTCAGATTTGAGTTTGTCATGTGCTGTGTGTGAATTTTGTATATGATGAGATGATAAGGAGGTCAGTCCTCTGCTGACTACTTCTTATCTCTTTATCTGAAGAATCCATAAACAGCTTGTGACAACATTCACTTGAATCTGGCTATTCATGGTCTCCTAAGACTGCCAGTATTAAATGCTTCTTCTTTTTTTGTACCTTTCACATTTTGGCCCAGTTATGTGGCCTGTCATCAGCACATGGTATCTAATAAATCATAAATAAATCAAAATAAACAGTATATTTCATTTACCGTGCATCTGAGATAGTATAGGGGGAGATGAGCTTGAAATGTTGCCCTTCATGGGCTTAGAGAGTCACAAAAGAAGTATAATTCTCCATATATTGATTTTTGGGGGGTATAATTGTCCATGAAGTAGTAAAGTAGGTGAATTTGTCAGTGATGTCTTTATTGAGATTTGGGCACCTAGACATTAAATGAAACATGAATGGTTGGGTGTACGAAAAAAAAAAAAAATCAGCACTTAATTTGAGCCGGTGGTTGCAGGTGGTGCATACTGGCCCTTTTTAGGGGGACTGGAACTTAGAGTTCCTTATCAGTTTTTGATCCAAAGCAAAAGAGACAAAACACTCCAGGGGCAAAGAAGATGAACGAAAAAGACAGAAAAACAGGCAAAGGGAGAAATCAGGGTTAGAACATAACTTGAAAGAGTGAGATAAAGGAGCAGGGAGTGTTTGGTGAGGGTTTCAAGAGCCATGAGAAGGAATCAAAACTATGCAGCCTAGATATCCAGTGGCTCAATATTTGTAGCGCTGGATGTGGGCTTCAGAGCAAAGACTAGGGTACTGGTACTTATTGTTATATAAATTAAGCACAGAATGAAATGGGATAGTGAATGGGGTGTTCTAATTTGTGTTTGGTTGTAGAAAAGAATGGTGTATCCACTTAGGATGTGTACATCAATGATGGTTGCTTCACGTTTTCTGCTAGCTATGAGGTCTATTATATATTTCCTGGGAATAGAAGCATAGACCATCATTTCAGAGTGTGTGTTTGTTGAAGATGGGAGTGTAGTATTTATTTTCATAAACAATTGTTATAATTTTTTAAACTGTTACAATAACTCAGTGTTAAATAAATCATTACATTGGGGAAGTTAGAAACATAGGCACATATTATCATTCTTTTACATCTTGGTTCAGTTTACTTCTTCACCACATCCCCATCCCTAAAATTAGCACTTATGTAAAGTTATACCTCTTTCAAGCAAAAGTGTTCCAGCCCTGTGTCTCATAACATCTGGCATTTGTTCAGGCACCCGATAGTCAAATATAAGTCATTTTCTAAATAGGCATGTCTGTCCATTCGCCTGTGCTGTCTCAAAATTGTTTGAGTTTGATTCTGGCCAGCAGTGTCTCATTTAGCTATTTTGCAGCATATCCCCAATAACTTGTGGGTAAATTGCATGCATTCCCATTGCCTCATAATTTCCAATATGGTAATTTTTGAGAAAAGCCTCACAGGACATCCCAGCACTGGTGTTGGATCAGATTTTATTGCTCGCCAATATTGACTGATAAACAGGCAGGATCTTATAACATAGAAGAAATCAAATTTATCTAACAAGTTCCAAGGGCAGGTTGCAGATTGGGCTGAATCCACCCTGTAAATGGGAAGGGGCATAATGATGTCTATGTAGAAATTTGAATTGAACTAAGCAGATGCACACCAGTATTGTAAATTCACAGGGTGACATTTTTAGCTCCTCCAAATCTTTGTTTGCTAATCTACCTACCTCATTCTTCCACTGGACTGTGAACTTCCCAATGTGACCAGGAACATTTATTATCAAGGAGAGATAGATGCATGAAATCCCACATCTGTCCAGGAGCTGTGTGGTAATTATTGCTTCCAGTGGATTATAATCAAGGATTGCAATTAACTTTGTCAATAAGTATCTAGGGCATGCTGAAATTTCAGATATCTGTAAAACTGAGTCCTACAAAGTCCATATTCTCCAAATATGGCCTCAAATGTTTTGAGATGGCCTGCTTCCATGTATCTCCTAATTTGGAGACTTCCATAGGATTCCACTGTCAGAATCCCTAGAGCAGTGGTTCACAACCTGTAGTCCGTACACCCTAGAGGGCCTGCACCGCCCACTCAGGGTATCTGCTACTGCTTAGCAAGTTATGTAATATTAACAGATTAATAATGTGTGTGCATACTGTAAAACTGGACATTTTAAAACGTTCTGTAAAAGTGAAGAAATGTGAAATTGGAGGCAAAAAAATTAAGTTGGTATGCTCAGATTGATTTGTAGGAGAGTACAAGTGCATCAAACAAAATCTACTACGGACAACTGGTGGACTCAGTTGAATTTAGAAAAACTCTAACTTTCCCATTAACAGTTTATTTTTGGGGATTTTGACCCAGAGATTTTGGGAGTGTTTCTGCATTATAAGAACGAGCGTGTGGCTGCCTTGATTGCTGCAGAGAATTGGTCAGGATTTCAAACGGATAATGTTTGAGGTATAGAGTGATATTTGAGGGGTGAATATTTTTTCTGAGTTTGGGGTGCCATTTTCGTGTAGGTTTTTAAGCCTGAGCAGGTGTATGATGGTTGATTGTGGTGATCAGCTCCCTACAGAAATTACATGAACAGCAGTGTGAATTGGATTTGGCTCTTCCTGGTTAAACCAGATCGAAATGTACTGCTGCAGTAGGTTATATTTACCCTTGATTAAATGGCCGGGTTGGTAGCCCGCTGAGACAGCCTGATTGAGTAGAAGACAAGTAACCAGTAATTGGATAATTACTCCATGGTGGTGTTAAATACCTATGAGGGCTCAATTACTTAAGGTGATTTTTAGAGGACTTTCAAAGAGGACCTCCTTTTCTGGGCAGTAGAATGTGATTGTAAGCCCGTGGATGGAATTAGTACTATGAGCAGCTACCTCAGTCCTTATCCACGTTATCACCAATACGACCTTTCCCAGCATGCCAGCAGATGCTAACCTGGTAGACTTGCAGCCAATGCCAACATACCCTGCATCAACCATTACCATTATGTTTGACATGCTCTTAAAATTTATGCAAAAGCAAACCTAGAAGTCACAGAAAGCAATGTGCTGGTGTCTACAAAGCCAGGGCTGAATGAGAGTGCCATCTGCCACATGTGGCCACCAGAGAGGATTTGCAGTCAGGTTTGCAATAGTTAAAGAAAATATTACCATTTGTATGCTTTCACATGGTACTAAAACCTTTGTTTTCAAAATCAAGGCAAATATTCAAGCACCAGATGTTGGAGAAAATACAGAGCTGTCAGGTGTCTCCATGCCACTTGTGACACTTTAACTGGAAATGGCTTTTTATTCAATAGCATTTTCCATTGAGGCACTGGTTTCACTTTAACATTGTAAGTATGAGGTCAGGAATCCTGGCATATAACGCTCTATCTTCTTCACACACTGCAGGGATTCTCAGCTATGCACCGTGCTTGTTCCCACGGTATCTGCCAGTGCTCTGCACGGCTCACATGCTTACTGCCTGCACACAGTTTTTTCACGCAAACATAGTCTCTGCACAGTGTACTCCATCATTTTCTGCCTGGCCAGTCCTTCCTCCCACCGGTTACACGGTGCTTTTCTTCTAATCTGTCTTCACAGTGGTTCTGTCCCACACAATGATTCATCTTCGCCTATTGCACTGTCTCACTCACTGCTTGTCTGCACATTCATTCTTGTCCACAGTCTGTGCCTGTGCAGTGATACTTCTGTACTGTCTGCACAGAGCTTCTTCCTTGATCATCCCCTCAATAGCTTCTCATTTCTCACCTGACACTTACCTCAGCGCACTATCTGCATACATTGTCTCCCTCTTTTACTGCATGTACATTGCTTCTCATCCACTTGGTGCAGTTCTTGGCTCTCACTCGCTGTCCGCCATGTGTATTCCCTCATATACTGTCAGCACACAGCTATCCTCACTCACCATCTTGATTGTGCCCTTCCTTCTCTCAGACAGATCCAAGCCTTTGGTTGAGAATTCCTACTTAAACCTGAATGGGGGTTACCGACTCCCATTGGAATTACGTTAGTGGGGGTGTCACAGACGCAGCGTCTCTCAACAAGGGACATTGGCTGCTAAAAGCAGCTGAGATATCCATAAATACCATGTATGAAATGAGGAATACCCATTCCAAGTAAGCAGTAAGCCAGTGTAATGACTGCTAATATTCTCACCCTTTCACTTATAAACTCTTAGGGCCTTGATGTGTGGTAGAACAAGTGGTAGTAACACCCTTCCTTTTGGCCATCTTAGCTGAATCAATCACACCTATTTCAGTATGAAATCTTATATCATGATCTTGATCCACTGTACCTCTGACAACTTGCTAGACCTGTTATTTTACATTCATCCATGCCACCAGCTACTCATCACGCCATTCCAACACACATTCGTATTCTTTTTCCAGAAGGGAAACAATCTGCTTGTTCATTCTTACAGGGTGGGATGTACCTTGTTATAAATTGGTACCCTTATTAGCTTCATATGATGCAGATCAATCTTTATTAAATAATTTTCCAATTAGTATTTCCCAACATAAAAATTAAATGTTTGTTGAATGCTTACAGCACATGCTATAGGAAAATTTGAAAATTTCCAGTGTTGCACATCAAATTATTTGCACCACTTCCTTTAAAGCACTTCATGCATCTGAAATGTGTTTTTTTTGCTTGAGCACTGCCTTCAACCCATATGCATAACCTTCAACATTTATGATACCCTCATTTCCTGTTACTCATGATTGTAATTATAGAACATTAAACGTCGAGGTTTGATATCTGCAATACATTTAACAAAATTAATTTAAAAAAAGTGTATCCCTTATTCACCAAAGCATCTAGAAGTTCAGCCAATACCCAAATATTTTGCGTAGTATTCCTACATTCACAGGAACAATAAAAGTTGTGGTGAAGTCGTGTACACTCAATTGTGTAAATCAAACAGGTTTCAGCATATTCGTCTTATCGTAGCATACATAATTTATGGCCTGATTTAGAGCTTGGCGGAGAGGTTACTTGGTCACAAATGTGGCAGATAGCCTATCAACGGCATTACACGTTCCATAGGCTCTAATGGAATTGTAATACAGCTGACGGGATATCTGTCACGTTTGTGATGGAGTAACCCCATTCGCCAACTCAATATCAGGCCCTTAAGTTTCATCTCTTGGAAACGTTCACTTATTCTCCATAAGGTCTTGGTGGACCTATGATGATATAATTTAAGGAGACCTTAAACCTCTTTAAATCCTTAGACATGGATAACACCTGGAATACCAGAGACAAAGGGGAAAGTTCAAATGTCTTCTTCAAAAAAGATATTATGAAGCATTCAGACCCCTAGATTATACATGCAGTACTGCATGCAGAGGTAATCCGTTTTATGGTCCACAGTGGTGAAATACCCTGACCCCTTCAATATGCTCATCAATGAAAAAGATATGCGAGAGGATAACAGGCAGAAGAAATAAAAACTGATAAACAGGCAGGATCTTATTAGGATAAGGATCCATTTAGACTTCTCAAACTCCACACGTCGTGAGTTTATCAGTGTCCTTCTTTGACATCAAAGTGCATACAGTAATTGCATCTTTGCATAAAATAGTGTCATTTGCCCCTCCTCAAATTACAAACATATTTCTCACATTTAGTCAGTGAATGTTAAATAATGGAAGCAATCGGAAAATGTTCAGTTGGGTTTGAGGGCACACCCTCTTAACCAGTGTCTATAAACTAATCTGCAGTAGTGGTTTTATAATTTACTACAATGGAAGTATTGATTGTAAATCAAATCAAACAAGCCAAATAATTTGAGCGCAATCCTCAGATGGAGGGGCATTCTAAAAGAATAATTTGGAAGCAATATTCAGAGTTACCATTGTCTAGCAAGAAAATCTTGTGTAGGAAATTGAAACTTTATTGTAATTCAAGAAGCTAAAATGTACGTAGGACTTTATTAGGCACCTAAGAAAGTTTGGCAAAATGTGATACTTGCTTTTCCCTTGTATTTTTTCAGATCATGTCTAGCTAGTAATAGCCTCCCCCACCTCAAGTCTAGTGTGACACTTTTTGAAAGTCCTAAGCATTGATTAGTCCCACCCATCTACAGGGACCCCGGAGCACATGGTAAAATAGTAAATTATATATATATATATATATATATATATATATATATATATATATATATATATATATACAGCCTATAATAAAAATCTGTCTAAATTAAATCAGTAGGCAATCAGTACCTAATTACTGTCAAACACAGGAAATAGACCAAATGAAAATTAAAGGGAATAGGAGACATTTTTAGCCAATAGGCTGCCACTTAACACCACAAGAGAGAAAACTGGCACCATGTCTTTAAGACCTTCTAGGACCCCATGTATCCCATCATGCCTCACTGGTGACAGTTAGGTCAGTTCTTTTTTCTGGTTCCTACTGTTAGGGTCCTGGAGCACTGAGCTCTCAGTTTTTTAACATTTTGGTCAGAAAAACTCTTTAAATCCAGTGAGATATCTGTTCTTTTTGAAGGATCTAATTAACCACTGTACAGACAGCTTTTTTTCCTGACAGAAATATATCTTTTTCTGTCAAACATGTTTTCACTTTTTGTAAAGTGCCCCTCCTGTGGACCCACACTCATTCTGTATTGTATGTCTCATCTATCAAATTCCTGCCCTCACTGCCAGAAGCTTTCCAAAAGGACCCTAAAGGACAGAGCACTCCTTTCATTAAAAAAACCTTCACACAGAGGAAAATCCAAAGAAAGACTTCACTGACATCTTGGTCGATGTCGAAAGGTAGGATGTCGAGAGCGGAGAAAATACCTATTTGCTTGACATCGAGAGCGGCTCTGTCCTATAATCGCTACTCGACTTCAAGACACACCTGCCGTCTAAGCGACATCGACCATCGACGTCAAGAACAAGATCACCTTTAATACAGTTGATGTCTGCAAAAAGGCATGCATTGATGTTGAGGCATGCTTCACCGAAGTAGTGTCTGTCAATGTCAGAGTCACATCCATTGATGTAAATAACTTTGAAAGACCCACCGATCGATGTCAAGAACACCTAAAGTGCCATCCCAGGTACAGGAACATTGAGGGACCTCTCGACGTAATGAGAAGCGCGTGCTGCCGCAGAGGAGACAAGGCCTCCTACTCCACCCAGGCCTTATGCTGCCACTCGACTGAACATTTCACCACGTTGACTGCAAATTCTGCAGCCAAGACCCATACCTTATTCCTGGGACTCTGGATACTCGCAGACAAACTCTCTATCTAGAGTTACACCACAGACACCATCTCCAAAGAGAACTCAGTCACCTATGTTTTCTCCAGAGACTCCTTCGGTTTATTCCAGAGAGACATACTCCTGCGCCAAAGTCTCCACGCAGGTCTAGGAGCATGCTAACCCGATGATCCAGACCCAAATCAGCACAGACAAGATGTACTTCATGATCTAGGAGGTCTCCTAATGTTCCACATCAGCACATAGATGGTGCAGATCACCTTCTTGGTTTGCTGCCTCCCGGTCATCAGTCAGAGACTTCTAACCTACACTTACTGATACACCACTGGCAAGAGTTTCTCCTGTTGGCGATATTACCACCTTCAAAGAGGTTTTGATGAGAGGAGCATCAAAGCTGAATATAGATATCTCTACGCCTATAACCTCCTCTTCAGTCATATTTGAAACTCTCCACCATAAAACAGTTCAAGGCCTTAACTTGAAACTGTTCCAGGTCTGGAACCAGCGATGCAGACATTCCTGACTCCAGTTTCTCTGCGAGCTGCTCCCTCACGGATTTTGAAAAAATATAAAGCTCCAGTCCAAGACTCTCTGTTCCTGAGTGCTGAACCTCTTACTCAGTGATTATAGCTGTTGCCCAAGAGACACATTCAGTTGCCACTTCCTTGTCAGTTGGACTCATTAGGAAAGAAAATGTGTGGGACTTGTGCCTTTTATATGAAAGTAGCGAGCGCGTCTACCTTCCGAGGCAGATATGGTATATTCTTGTGTAATTCTTGAAACAGATTTGCTGAGAAACTCCCAAATGAAGATTGCCAAGATTTTATAGAAATCATCAATGTAGGGGGATTGGTTTCTAGCCAAATAGTAAGTGCTGCAGCAGATGCTTCAGACCTTGCAACACATGGCTATTCCCCATGGTATTTGTGCTAGATGTTCTTCTTGGCTACGTCTTTTAGGCTTAAAAGGAGAGGCCCACTTTAGAATCTTGAACCTTCTTTTCACAGGCAACTCACTTTTCAGAACCCATGCAGATCAGGAAATTTCTAATATGAAAGCAGAATTGGACACTCTCAAAGCTGTGGTGCTGGAGAAAAGGAAAGAATATCGCAAAAAATTCTGTCCTTACGACAGTCGTTATTTTCAACAAATGGTTCAAACCCCTCAATGGAGTCAACACCAACAACAGGCACAGTTGCATTACCATCCCAGACGACACATTCTAGAGGAAGATGATCTCAGCAGCCAACCGCATCCGCCAGCAACTCACCAGCAAAACAATGAACCCACGCTTCCCTCATCGCTGTTACTGCTCCAGTGCAGGAAAGTATTACAAGGTTCCTGGACGCGTGGCATTTCATTACAAGAGACAAATGGGTTTTAAATATTGTTCAGAATGATACTCACTTTGGTTCAAATTCCCTCCTCCTGCTGTTCCACCATCAAAGCCATGTTACCTTCATCAAGACCTCTTGCAAAAAGAAATCAACACTTGCTACAAAAAGAGGCCATAGAGGAGGTTCTGCAACATCAAACGGGAATGGGAATCTACTCATGTTATTTCCTGGTAAAGGAAAAATGCCCAAAACAAGAACCCAGACCCATTCTGTACCTGAGAATATTAAACAAATTCATATGCAAGGAGAAATTCAGGATGTGGGATCTGCACCAAATCGACCCACAGCTACACCAGGGGGACTGGATGTGTTCCAACGATCTTCAGAATGCATGCTTCTACATACCAATCATCACCAAACACAGGAGGTTTCTACTCTTCAAAGTGGGACCACTACTAATACAAAGTACTGCCTTTCGGCCTCAAGTCCACCCCTCAAACCTTTTCGAAATGCATGGCCGTGATTGCAGCAGCCTTTAGGAAAAAGCAGATATTCGTCTACACATACTTAGACGATTGGCTCATAAAGAGGTGCTCCCAATCACGTGTAAGAGAGCATTTTCAAGTGTTTGTAGGGATGCTACAAAATCTAGGTCTCTGCATCAATTTCCAAAATTCTATAGAACATCCAACTCAAAGACTTCACTACCTGGGGTCAACACCGGACACACTAGCCTTCAGATAAGAGATTATACTCAGTCAGTCTGAAGTGTTACAATCTCTTGAGCAATCCACATTCATCTGCAAGGCAGGCTTCTTTGTTGCTGGGCTCAATGGCCTCTTGCATTTTCATTGTTCCCCGCACAAGGCTTCAAATG
The DNA here is from genome assembly GCF_031143425.1 of Pleurodeles waltl. Classification (NCBI taxonomy): domain Eukaryota; kingdom Metazoa; phylum Chordata; class Amphibia; order Caudata; family Salamandridae; genus Pleurodeles; species Pleurodeles waltl. The sequence goes on from NC_090450.1 coordinate 704,308,351, forward strand.
AGACCTCTCCAACAACATCTCGAGAATCAGTGGAACCAGTTTTTTATTATTGGGAGTGCAAACTCCACCTTTCGCAAGAGGCAGTCCAGTCCCTCCCATGGTGATCTCATCAAAAGAACTTGTTGCAAGGAGTTACATTTCACCAGGACCCTCTAGCACAGACATTGATCATGGATACTTCCTTACAGCTTCAGATTCAAGGAGCGTGGTCAGACAAGGCAAGAACTATCACATAAACATGCTGGAATTGAGAGCAGTTTATCTGGCACTAAAATCTATTCTTTCATCAATATTGTCATGCCCTCTTCGTGTACAAACCAGGTCCAAACCAACAACACGACAATCATGTACTTGTCCAAACAAACAAGGAGGAACTCACTCTCACCCCCTGGAAGCTCAGGCCATGTGGAAGTGAATGATGACCAGGGACTTAAAAAAACAAGATAATCACTTGCCAGGAGCACAGAACACTGAAGCGGACTTCCTAAATTGACACTTCCACGAAAATCACTATTAGATCCTACACAACAAAGTCATGCAAGACATCTTCCAAGAATGGGGCCATCCACAAATAGATATGTTTGCAGACGCAAGCAACAGAAAATGCTGAGACTACGCTTCAAGGTTTTACCAACCAGGAACACTGGGTAATGCCCTTTTGATAAGTTAGTCAGGGAAATTTCTCTCAGTGTTTCCACCTGCTCCACTGATTCCCACAGTGATCAGCAAGTTGTACAAATCCAACGCCATAGTGATCCTCATAGTGCAAGAGTGACCTTGCCAGTGGTGTTTCACAGACCTTCTCCATCTGTACAAGAGGCCACACAGGAAGTTTCTGTGCAGGCAGGATCTTATGTACAAGTTTGGAGGGAGGTTCTACAACCCAACCTTGCCTTACTGAACTTGATAGCATGGTTACTCAATTCGTCCAATATAGTCACCTAGGTCTTTCTGAGGAATGCATGAGTATTCTAAGATAATCCAAAAGACCTTCTACCAGAAAATCCTATGCTTTTAAGTGGAAAAGGTTTTACCTGTGGTGTATCCATAACAATTTCCACCCTATTGTAGGTCAAGAAAATGTGATTTTACCCTACCTCCACCATTTAGCAAGGTCTGGCCTACAGTTTTCTTCCACTAAGGTACATCATGCAGATATTACAGCTTACAGAAAGTCAATCACCCACTCATTTATATTTCTTTAAAATGCCAGTGGTTAAGGATTTCCTATGAGGTCTAAAAAAAAAAAAGGTGTTTCCTCTGGTCAGGTCTCCCTTTCCTCAGTGGGAGCTTAATCTTATACTTTCCAAGCTCATGGGTCCTCCTTTTGAGCCAATACACAAAGCCTCTTTGCAACTCATTTTATAGAAAGCTGCTTTTCTAGTAGCTATAACGTCCGTGCGTAGAGTCGGTGTGATTCAGTCTTTGTGTGCCAAAGAACCATATATGTTTTTTCACTCTTAACAGGGTGGTCATAAGAACTCATTCTAGCTTTCTCCCCAACGTGGTCTCCAAATTCCACATTAACCAAACTATTTCACTACCAACATTCTTTCTGAATCCTGCTACCCCAGCAGAAAGAGCACTCTTTAGATGTTAAAAGATTATTAAAGTTTTATCTACATAAAGCAAAGGAGATCAGAAAGTCAGATACCTGTTTGTCAACTATGGCCCAATCTGAACAAGCATAGCATTCTCCAAGCAAACAGTTTCTAGGTGGATAGTTTAATGTATGGTATTTTCATATCGGTTAACCAAAATAACACCTGTCAGACCTAAAGCCCATTCTACCGGAGGTGAAGCTGCAACTGCTGCCCTATTCAGAGAGGTACCTTTGTCTGAAATATGCAAGGCTGCAACTTGGAAGTCTGTACATACTTGTGCTAAACATTACTGTCAAGACCCAGATTCAAGAGCAGATACCCAAAAGGGACAAGCTTCCTTAAGAAATCTCTTTTGATAACAGCTACTATTCTTTATTTCGCTCACAGGTTTGTGGGATGGGCTTGATATTCTATTCAGTGTTTATGACTATTGACAAGCATCCCCTGGAAGAGAAGAAAACGTTTCTTACCCGTGATCCTAGTTCTCTTTCAGGGGAATTCTCATCAAAGTCATAGCAACCCTCCCACCTACCAGGGCGAATTTGTTATTGCAGGTCTTGCACATTTTGTACTACAGGACTTTGTGTCACCGAAAAAGATGAACTGACCTTTCACCAGAGAGGCATGATGGGCGACATGGGGTCCTGGAAGATCTTAAAGGCATGATGCCAGTTTTCGCTCATGTGTTTTTAAGTGGCAGCCTATTGGATAAAAATGTCTCATATTCCCTGTAATTTTCCTTTTAAATGAAGGTTGTAAAACAGGTCTGTACTCTAGTTCCTGTTTTTCACAGTAATAAGTTACTGATAAAGGACAATACAATGCAATTTAGACATTTTAGAGCTTTATTATAGGCTGCATATAGTTGTGTGTGTATGTGTATATATATATATATTAGAGCTTTATCTTGTCTTTACCTTCCTGTAGTTCGTCCAGATTATCCTTCTAGACTATTTATTATACTTTCTTGACATTTTTCAATCCTTACTCAGCAACAGTGGCAGGAACCTCTCAGACTGCACGGATATTTAGTAATATTCGTAAAGTATGAGTGTGCAAGATTGCAACGTTTTAGCAGCCTTATAGTTATATGGAAAGCTTTACATCTCATGCTATTTGCATAATAGTACGGTAGATCCTCCTTCTGGTGTTTTCCTGCCATCATTAGTACCCTATCATACATGGCGTTTTGCAAGCCTTCTTTGTCCTCCCCTAACAAGTACACTTTGCTTCCTTTTTCCTTGCTGCACATGCCTGAACAATGCAGTTTGTAATCCTTGTATTTTTTGCCTTTCCCTTTTTCATTTGCCATATGTTACTCTGCTGACAATCCTGGACTTCGTTCCCACAGTAACCATATGGCCTCGTGCTGTCGTTTTCATTTGTCCTTTAATCCGTTCTATTTTATTTTCGTCACTGTGTATATAACTACTGAAATTCTAAACATATTCATCATAACTCGGAGTGCTTGCATCATTTCATATACTTTGTGATTAGATTGACATGAGGAGACTAACATTATTGACAGGACACTTAAGTATCCATTGTTTTATTAACACATTGATACCCAGATAAAAATAGTTTATCAATGTTGCCGTGTTTCACTAAAATGCAGCAGCGCATGAATGGTGGCTCATAAGTGCGGCTAATTCTTTTAGCCCTTTCTCCATCTCTCTTCAGCACCAAGTATAACTATCCGGAGCAAAAGTATCTTTAATGCAACCTACGTTTTCAATGTACCGTTTAGCTTGGACCATACCTGACAGGGATCATACCTCACAGCGATCCATTCCGTCTGTTATTGGTTTGGCTTGCTCGCCACCTCCTCATTCATTTGGATGCACAGATGACTCCTTGCTACTGGTGAAGTACAGCCCACATCAAAATGGGAGTACTTAGTCAGATGCTTGTTTAGGTATCCAGCCTGTCTGCCTTCATTGCTGCACTCACCTGCCACTTGTGACTCATCCAGGTGACCACCTCCTTTACACTTCTTCCTGAAATGACACAGGACTGTTCTCTGGATTTTAATGTAATAATTGTGCCATCTTGCCTTTCAGTTGTATTGTATTGTATTGTATTGTAGTAGTATTTATATAGCGCTTACTACTCCTGACGAGGCGTCAAAGTGCTTTTTGGCGAGTAGCACGCTACTCCGGAACCCAACAAGAATTAGTGATGGATTAGTATCGGGAAATATGAGTACAGTTTTAGTATTATTATGAGTTAATTTGAGCCGCGGATATGAGAGTTTGTTAGTTAGATTGACTGGAGTAATGGAGGGGTGAAGGAGGAAAGAAATCCAGAAGTGTTAATTGGGAGTATATCCCTCATTTACTCATCCCAAAGGTTTGGGGTGAGTAAAGGGGAATGGAGAAGGGAAGAGTCTGTGGAAGTGGTTAGGGAGATCATAGTAGCAGGGTGAGATAAATGAGGGCGAATTTAGTAGGGTTGTTTGGGAGGTCATGGTAGCAGAGTGAGGTTTGGTGAGTTAGATGTGGAAGCGGAGGGAAGAGCTTAGGCAGATGTATTTAGGAGATGAAAGTAGTAGAATGGATTTGGGATGAGTCAGAGTGGGAATGGAGGATAGATTGATAGAGACATGACATATGATGATGGGTAGATAAGTGTGATAAGATAAGAGCAGAGATTCATAGATATCTAGTATAACAACCCACCCAGGAGCCATGCAATGACCCACGAACAAGCCAAGCACAGAACAACATACATACATACATATATATATATATATATATATATACACACACACACACACATACATACACACATGAATACACACACATATGTACACATATATTTACATACAATACATAATTAGAACCATGGGTAAATATACTTAGTCAAACAGGTTTAAAGAGTGTGTGTGTATTTTATTGTTAAGACATAGTAGCAATACCTATTTTCTAAAGAACTATACATAACTAGAAATAGACACATAAAAAATATTTATCAACATAGGCATATGCAGTCCATAGTTGTTTGAATATGGTGGTTATGAAGGAAAGAGCCAACTCTTGAGTAGTTTTCTGAAGACAAGAAAGTTATCTGTTGCCCTCATCGCCTTCACATTTGCCCTCTAGATTACAGCTCTGTCAGTTGCACCTCCCTAACCACCAACATTGTGCATCCTGCCTCGGAGAAAGGCTCAACTTCCTCTGCTTAGAGTCATGTGGGACATACATTACACCACATGCATGGTGCTAGGTCTTGCCCAGCACCCAGCAGTTGAGTCTCAACAGCAGGTTCTAACTTGCTAGTGAAGACTGATGACAACATAGGTGAAGTTTCAAAGATTTAATCAGCAAACTTAATTATTCCCAGATTTTACGTTGTCCCAATTACCAGTGCTTGTGATTTCCATCTTCAGTTCACAACTTCCCACTCTGCAACATTCAAGGACTGCATCCATATTTGTTCCCCATTTAACATCCCACATACATTCACATCTGTACATTACATCATATCAACATGCACATAGATACAAAAACAGGGTAGTGTACAGTTGCTGAGGGCAAAATGTGTTCACAGATAAGGGGTGTTTAATACGTGTTAATTGGGTTAATAGAATCTCCATCTATGAGGAGCTAGTTACAGGCACTTCAGAATGCAATTTATGACGTGTATGGAATTGTAGAACAATACGTCTTGTGTGATTTAGGTACCATTAATCTGAACTGTCGAGAAATTATAAAGCACATGAATGGAAAATGTAAGTACTGTTTAAGCATGTAATCAATTGTAGACAAAGAGTAAGTTAAATTATTCAAGGACTATATGAGGGTTAAAAATTGAATTGTCAGTCTTCTAAGCACTAATGTATGAACCAGTATGTGTCATAATGGAGGGATTGCATATTGGGTTTCATAATCATATGCCAGAGCTATAGCGTAGGGCAGTTTTGTATTTTTCATATCTCCAAATAATATATTGCCCATAAACTTTGTTTATCAAGATCACAAGTTGTAAGAAAAAAACTAAATGAGTAGTCAGCTACCATCAGAAGATAAGGCTACAGGAACTTTCTTCACAGGTGTCGAAATCTAGTTGTGCAGTACTCCAAGATTCAGGTTATATTTATCAATGATCGGAAAAGCCATTGGCTAATTTCAGCTATGGAGGGTGATAAACTCAAGGACATATAAGGAACAAGTGCTATCAAATTATGATAAACTAAATAGCTTAGCTGGGCAAAAGAATAATGACCTCTGAGGGTCATACTTTGTGCCAGAATGGATGGTGATGATCCATTACATGCCTGAGAAATTGATATATTGCATATGCCAATTTACGCGTACTAGGGAGTGATATGGTTGTTTTGAAATTTAACACTACAGCATACAATGCTATGTGTTTGAACTTACACGTACCAGATGGAGAACACTTATGTAGCTTACATTAGGCTACAAGATGGAAGAGTGACATTTTCATCGCACAGTTGTATTAGAGAAGTACATACATGTATCATGTATGTATCATGAGTGTTCACTTCGGAAACATATACCTCAGCAACTCTGATAGGAAGTCAGTAGCTTTATCTAACAAACATATGGGAAGCAAATTCCCCCAAAGTGGATATTTTCATCATTGATATATACAATACAATAGGAAATATATATGTTTAGCTTTCACGAATATGATGGTCAAAAGAGATCATTATCATAATACTTACCTTTATCTAGAATTAAAATGCTTGATAAAAATGAGAATTTTATATTTTTTAGCACATATGATAAAGGTGCCACTAGATATTTTATATAACATAAAACATGGTAGTAGGTATCATTACTATTTTCAGGTGCAAGATTGGAAGGAGATTGAGACATACATTCATTAAATAGAATGTTGATATCTTTATCACGCATGTGTAACGACAAATACATATATTATCTCAACATTTAAGAAGAAAATAGATATCCTTATCTGTCCCCTATATGATATGATTCGGATATATTTATCACAAATTAATACTCTTGGAAGTAGACGACTTTATTTAATCTACATAAATAAAGTGCAGCAGATAGATTTATCATAACAGGTAGATATTTCTAGTGCACACATATGCAAAAAAGAATAGATATGATCACCTCACAGACTATACAAATTAGAAAAAGACGGTTTTACCCTATTCATAGATGAAAATGGAATCCAGTGTTGTTTTAAAGCGCTTAGTAGCTATACAGTTGGTGTCCTCTATGTGATTCAAACAAAAACTGACATTATAGGCAAAGGTTATACTTCACATTGAATTTGGAATCTTGGATAACATACTAAGGATTGACCACCGTCATGGAAAGGACAGTTTATAAGGTTTGTCCACACCTCTTTTGTTGCATCTATGGCATTCATTTGATTACAAGGAGGAAGTCCAAGTTTTACAGCCTTTGCCCAGCACTGAATCCTGCAGTCCTGCTACTGCACTTTAGGTCCAGTGCTTCAGGCAGCTCACAGAACTCCCCTGCGGGTGACTGCCACTGCAGAGACACCAGAACAGTCCAGATGGCGAAGACAGCCAGCCACGCCCTGAGCACAGCATCCAACAAGGTGCTCTCAGGCAGTTAGTGGAGCATTCCTTCTTCCTTTGAACGCAAGTAGTTTCTGGTATCTCTTTGTACTTTTACTTTTGGCACTGCACTAGGCACCGATTTAACAACTTACCACAAACGTATTTAAAATAGGCATTACATATTTTTTTACTTGCACATACATCAGGTAATAAGAGGGCATCCTTTCTGCACATGCATAAGATGGGAGAAGGTAACACAGATGTACTGTTCAAAAGATAGGAATATCTCTTCCTCACAATCATATAAGATAGGAAGAAGATAAATATATTACTCACACCACAGGTACAACACAGAATACAATTATTTGTCAAAGTTATAGTTTATTGATTTTGGGAAATGTTTGTAAATAAAACCAAAACAAATACTTCTAATATTCAATCAGTGGTGTGCTAATGAATTACAATAAATCAATCTGTCAATAAAACACAGTAGAAATTGCACATGCATCAAAAACTACGTGCATCTCTTACTTTTGATTGATTCTAAGTCTATCATTGTCCGGTTGTGTGTCAGAATATCATACACAATATATATTGTCTGACTTAACTATTATATCCTAAATATTGTTTACAAAAATATCATCCACTGAGTGTAGACTGTCTATTATTAACTTCAAGAGGTTAATTTGTGTCAACACTTATTCTGACTATGGCATTCTGCTAAACGCAGAAAGGGTGACAGAATGAATGCTTTCATTAAGTCCAGCCACTGGCAATCGCTCTGGATAGCATTCCAACCTGCTGTTTTTTTGCCCCCATGCCACCTCATATTGGACCCAGCTATATGCAAATGATACTTGATCCTTACTGCAGTAGGAACAGTTCACTCCGTACTGCCAAGCCAGGTCCCCTCTGATCCAGAACATAAGAAACCCAAGACCAGTTTCGGCCTATTTGACCCTCTTCAGTCGAGTGCAAAGGTTCCAATGGTTTGAAATCCTACCCCGAGTGAATGCCAATGGTCAGACTATTTTCAAGCATTGTTCTCATCACCTTTTGTGTTTACATGATATTCTATTACCACACCTGTTCTCCTGCATAAAATAATTAAAACAAACCACAGAAAAGCAAATCTGCCTTTCTCTGGGCATTCATTAATAGGTTTCAGTTTTCATCATAATTAAGATATATATACTTTGATAATTTAAATACATGCTCATCATGCTTGGAAAGCGAGGGCATTAAATAAAAGTATGCAAAAAAAACTTTCAGTCGTACTGCCACAAAACCTAAAGACTCAATTCATATGGGATCCCTCTATCCAGTACTGCGATTGATACACAAACATGGCTAAGATTGGTAGTCGATCTGTTAGTGCACCGTAGGTAGGTAGGTAGGTACCTACGGCTGTATCAAAAAATCCTTAATAAATAAATATATGTACTTATACATATAGAAAATGTCTTGACTTCCCTGGGGATTCTAAGGAGGGTGGGGATTATGGTTAATATAGTAGATAGGAGATTCAAGTAATATGCTTTAAGAAAGACGCAAACATGGTTGTAATGAAAAATTCTTGGAGGACAGAAAATAATACTGTGTAAGCAGATTGAACAAGAAGCCATGGTTGTAAATGTGCGGTGTAATGACAATAATGTGGTGGTCCTACACAGAAGCCAGGATACACCTGACAAAATCCTGATAATGAGAACCGAAAGAGGGAACAACTAAACCTTTTGACGGGGGAGGAAATGTGAAATAAAGGAAAATGTTTATCATGTGAAAATGTTTGAGGTGAAACGGGAATGTAATCATAAGTAGAGGCAGTCTGTACAAGTGGCAGGTAGCGACTCTTGTTAGACCACGTGACCATCACTTTCAGCACCTGAACGTTTGTTGCGGCTTGTCCTCACCCAACGAAAATGACTCCTATTGGAAGGAGACAGGTCCCTGAATCCATTAAACGTCCATACATCTTTCTCCGTGTTTCTCTTAACTTTGCAATAACATACTTGGTTATCTCTGATATAATTGATAGTGCAGGAGTTGTTCCTGGTACACCTGGTAATTTGGTGGTTGCTGTCCTACTACAATACCACTGACTACAATACCACTGCCGCACATTGATATTGCATTGAGGGCATTCCTTATATACCGAGATATTGCACTGGAGCATTTTGACATGCTTGGCTGTTGGTAGACTACTTAGATTATACATTGCCGTTTTGTATGTATACTGGAATTCTGCACTGGGAGACTGCTGTAACCTGTGACATAGCTGAGATACTTGGACATTGCAATAGGCTGTTGCTTCTGTGATTGTAAAGATTCTTGGGTATTGTATTGGGGTATTTCTGTTATAATGTGATTTTTCACTGGTTGATTGCTGACATACTTGGCCATCCCTGCAACACTTGAATGTTTTACTGAATTATTGCTGGCATACTGCAATGTTGCCCAGTTAGATCGCCTGCACGATGGCTATATCTAAGTTACTTAGGATCATTATTTGGGGTGTCGTTGGTGTACCGTGTACCTGAAGATCACTATGCTATGTTCATGATTTCTGTGCCACTCTAATGTCAACTCAAAGCTTTATGGACCGAAGGGCACGAAGTTAGAAAAGGAAGAACACTGGAATGTTGGAATTTTGCAGGTATACCTATTTAGCACATTCATTGGCATGCTGGGCTTTTTCTTGGATCCTCGTACTTTGCAGGTTTGGATTGCTTGTGTTCTGGGATTTTGCCATGTGAGATAAATATTATTATGGTCTCTTGCATTTTGCTGCTAAGGGTACACTGTAATATTGCACTGGTAGGTCAATGACATACTGAGTGCAGTGGGATACTACTACTTTGCGTTGCCGTAATGCTGGTTTTGTGAAATTCTGTCCTGTGAGATTAGTGATTTACTGGGCTCTTGCATTTTGCTGCTCATAGTGCACTGTGGTATTGCACTTGGTGCCACTGACATACTGGGCTGATTGGGATACTAGTATTTTGCTCTGGTGTAGTCCAGTGCATGCTGAAATTACAGAAGTCTGGCCTTTTGCCAGTCAGGCCTCCTCCTCTGACACAACCTTCAGTCACCAGCCGCTGTTTCTCTCTGTCATACTGATCTGAAGGCCTTCCTTTCTCCATGTTTCGCTCCTTGCTCTGTCACTTCGCTACAGTCACCGTCGGACTGGCCTATAGGTCAATTAGGCAGGGCAAAAAGGGCTGGTCAGACAAAAGAGGGCGTGAGAAGGTTCTTGGACTGTTCAAGGGTCTTTTAATGGTCTGTCGGTCCGGTTATTACTGTCGATTTCCCTAATATAACGACAAACATTGCTTGCACCAAGCACAAATGCCTGCCTAGCAGAACACCTATATAGCCTGTCTTCAAAAGTTTACAACTGCCCGATTTGAAATGTGCACCTAAAGTTTTAGCTATATTATTCGCTAATATTGGACGAATTTACTTTGGTGCTGGGGCTTATTATCTGTCCCAGCCCGACCCCGGACACCACACCTCTCCATTGTCACATTCTCCAGTCTCCCCCTGTCGTACCTCCTCCTGCCTCCTCCACCTTATCACAACTTCCAAATTCCCTTTCTCGATATTTGTCCCATTCTTCAGTCACCACCGCCCCGTCTCCCACTGTCACCTCTTCCTCGCTCCTCTTCTGTTACCACCTTGCTTTCATTCTAATGTGCGCTCTCTCTGCTATTTTTTTTTCTGTTCTTAAACTTCAATAAAATAACGATACTGTTTTTGTTTATTAGAGTCGGGTGGTTTCATTTAAACCAGCCCAAGGCAAAACATTATTGCCTATGCATCCTCTCCGGTGGGATGTATGGTTGTTTGCCACGTCCTGCCACCTGGGAGGCTTCGGTCACCTCTGAAGCATTCATTTCTATGATGAAAGCAACAGGTAACGTTAAATTTGCGCACAGTACAATACTCACCCAAAAGGACCATACACATCCTCAGTGACCTGGGCCCACCTGTACAACACACACAGAAGGTAATAGAAGATCAGACGTCCTCGCCTTTCTGCCCAATTTCACTGGAACTCCTCAGTCTCTAACTTAAACCCAATATCCGCAAAGCATACGACTTCTGTTAGGCTGCATAGGTCCTGGGCTGTACACAAGGCAGACTGAATTAGTTATTCAGGTCACTGGAAATATGCGGCAGGAGACAGAACCGACTTAAGCGGCAGGGTCAGCTAAATGATGTGACAAAAAAAGTCAAACTATGGAGTAGAAAGATACATTTTGAAACAGTGTTACATCATTACTTTGCCCCTTTTAGTTCGAGCGCGCTGTGGACTTTTAACCACCCCCACTGTACGCCCATCAGTAACACTGGTTTATGGGCTTGTCTTTCAAAAATCCTGTGTTATCATTGGTAAATGCTTTACATTTGTCCCTCCTTGGAACAGTTTTGTTACCGCCTTGGCTGTCGACCCTGTTACATGGATAATTGCACATTTGCAATATATTTGACTGCGAGTGAACTTCTTTTCCCTTTAGTGTCTCTCCTTCGCACTTATGGTGGCCGTGGCGCTTTGAATAGGCTCACTTATGTCAACTGTATTACTTTTCATTTTCAATTTATGTGGCAAGAAAAGTCCAGTTAGGAATTTACAACATTAATAGCTCTAACTCGAGCAAACGCGAGACTCATTGCATTGAAATTGCTTCTTACACATGTTAATACTGTGTGGGCAAAGGTTTCACCTCATTACTATCAGTTTAACACCTACATATAGCAGTCAGAAACTGAAAGGTAACCTGCTTCACTGCAAAAGCCTACCACTGCCTGGTAACGTGTAGGTTTTTGTAACATGTGAACCGTTTGAGTTAGATTTTTTTTTTTTTTAAATCTGTAAATTATGCAGATGATTGCATTTGAGGTAAAACCATAATTATGTGGAAACCTCCACAACCAAAGAAGTGTATTATGCCAGTGGCCTTGCTGTTATTTAACTGATCACTTGACAGCACCAACCACCCACACATCGTGCCATCTACCCCACTTCTGCTACACTGTCTTGCCTCACTCAGCCTGCTACTAGCCAACACCCAAGGTGACCCGGGAGCTAAGCCCTCCTCCATTGCCAGCCATTGCTAGACCTTAGCCAGCTCAGCAACATCCCCCACACTTGCCTAAAGTCACCCTCCCACCCACTTTTTCTTCAAAGAAATTCTGACATCATAAGCCATGGCACTGATACACGCCCAATGCCCAAGTACACAGCCACAGCAGACTACATTTTACTGGTTGTCCACCACCCACAGCTTCATACAAATTAAATCATTATGTTATTCAGTTCAAGAACAGCTCCACACTCACTCACACAGTGCCAAGGCAAAATGGTCTACTCAAAGTAGTGTTTGGTGGTGAATTTTATTAATTCAGTGGTATAACTATATGTGTCCGATCCTCCGAGTGCGCTTTGTGGTATGGTTAGTGCTTTAGGTGGTCTCAGCCATCTGCTAGACAGATGTTTGAAGGCCAATATATTTGCTTTACCTCCATGTAGAGTAAAGTAGAAGGCCTCTGGTTATAACCTGGGATTAAATGAGAGCTACCGCATAAGAGTGCTCTAGTTTTGTGTTCAATGCCTTTTCTGTTTATTGAACTTCTCCTCAGCTTTAAATTGCTAGACCCAGGCCTCCCGCTCTTCATACTGTTATTCCAGTTGGTTCCTACAACCGGAAGCTGTGAAAACGTTGAAAACCTTTGTGCTAGTCGGGGAACGACTCGTCACGGTCATTATTTACTGTTTACCCTTTCCGCAACCAACATTGCCTTTAAATTCCTACTCTTACAACAGTGAGCCAGCCTTATCAGCGGGCTTTGTCACTGCAAGGCCATCATTCTGTCTTATACTCGCTCTGCACTCCCAGTGTAATTGACATGCTAGCACAGCAGGTTCACATAAATAACAGATAATAGTGCACATTATGTTACTGCTGTGTGGTTGCTGCCCACAAGGAAAACCATATATCCAGTTGAGATATCAAATGAAAGGCACAGATGCAAATTTATGATGCCAGGGACTATCATTACAGAACAACTCTCCTCACTCTTGCTCTCTCGTTCTCACTGCCTTTCTTATCCTCGTTTTTCCATTTTCTCTTACAATCGCTACCTTTTACCCTTCCATCTATATGAACTCTTCTTAACCTCTGTCCTTCCCACAGACTCTTCTGCTCTCCACATTTCACAGTGTCATCCCTTCCCAATTTCCTCATAGTAAACGAAAAAAACCAATGGAAACCTAACCCTCTCCAGAAATCAGCCTCATAGGCAGACTAGTGGAGGATTAGCAGGGGTTCACAAAAAAACTCTGCCTGCATCCAGCACTTGCAATCCAAAACTTTGTGGTTTTGGATTGCAAATCGATGCTCTTCGCAGTCTCACTTCTCCTAATCTGCATTTTGCACACGCCCTAGTGGTCTCAATAGCTTTATTACTATGAATCACTGGAACATGTATAAACTAGGGTATCCCAGAATCTGATTAGATAAATCACCATAATGCTAGAGCTCTTGCCTTCTTTCCAAAGTTGAAGCATTTAGCTTCCATCAGTTGGTCACCTGTCACCAGTCATTTAACTGGCTGCAGTCGTGATGTTGTCAAGGCCAGACTGGCTGTATTGGGCATTCAGCGTTTTCCCTGGGAGGGTAGAAGGGTCCGGGACTGTTTTGTTACTGAGGGGCCGCAAAGATAACTCTGGTGATTAATATACCTGCTGGAAGGTGATCAGAATTTTGTCCAGTGGCAGTTTTGACTCATGTAAGGTAGCGCAGAGGGTTAATATGCCTGCTGCAAGAAACATGTACTATGCAGACCACAGAGCAGTATTTAATGTGCATAGCCCAGAGGTATACTGCTTTTGTCACAGAGATCCTTGTGTTACTGTGCAGTTCATAAATTAGACATAATTTAGCACAATGAGCTATGAACTGTCATCAAAGAGCTGCATGCAGGCGGGATGGTACAGTTTAGAAAAATATGTTTTTTCCCAGTCTTTAATTCTCCTAATTTTGCTAAAAAGGGTTTGTTTGGGTAGAACAAAATTGTTATTAGTAAAGTCAACCCTAACCTCTGTGTTACTTTCTGAATCCTGAGTTTATGCTTCCCCAGACCAAAATACATACCAGTATGGATAACATGCAAATCCTACACCTTGTAGTCACCTTTTGTGTTATGTAACATTTTCTACTCATTGATTTACACACATATAATTAATTGACTGTGTGTGTGATGTAAAGTACTCCAACACCCTATGCTGGTAAGAGAGGCTGTATAAAACAAATGAAATACATGTGAGAGAGGGGCTATAGAGAGATGAGGAGCACTGTTAATGGGTGATGGTGAGGGAATCATTGAAGAGCCCCAGTAAAGATTGCTGTACCCTCGTGCACCGTAAGGCCATCATTTACTATGCTTTTAAAACTAATACATTTAAACTTATATTGAAAAATGCACAGTTTTGCCATTTTGCCCAAATTTTTTTTAAGAGGGAGAATGCCCAAGCCCACTTGTAGTGGTCAGGGTCGATTGCTATAGACCCTGTTGGTGCTGGTATGACAAAATTTGCCCGGGCTGCTTTGGGTTCCCAATCCGGCCATGGATGCTATATTTACCCTAGAAAGACTGGTCATCACATTTCCACTTCAACATACCTGTGACCACCACACTTCACCTTCAATACATTCTAATGCAATCTTATCTATTAGAACCTGGAAGAAGTTTGACCTAAACTCATTCCAAGAATTGTTCTCAACCTTTCCAAATACTTGCCCGGTAATGTTGCAGAAACAGGTCTAACACAGGCTAACGGGCCTTTGGCAGAGGAGTCCCTTTGAAAACTTTATGCATGTGATGTAAAAGAAACAACTAGCTTGCTCAGCTTGGGTGTAAAACTGCAAAAAGAACCATATCCCTCAATGTGACTGATTATAAAATTCTGCTACAGAGGTAATACAGAATTTACAGAACGTCGAACAAAAAGTACTAAAGGACCTACTGCGCACAACACAGCCAAAGCTGTGTGCCCATCCATAGAGCTTTTCAGAATGTCAGCAACTGTGTGATACCCTGCAAAGTACTACATGGAGAATGCTGCTAACCTTGAAGCGTAATTGTTCTCACAACCAAGCAACATCCTTTAAGATATTCCCTAGCTAGATTGGCTTACCTTGAGCTCCCGCCTGCTTACCATGCTCATTCAGCTTACTGAGACAAAACTAAACAACTTAATTTAAAGTCACAAACATGGCTTGCTGTCCTAGCAGGTGCTAGACTACCAACACTTTCAAAACAATCCTACTTAAACACACTTCTGCTATACCAACGAGAGGGATCATAACTTCATTACTGTCTATTGGAGGATTTCCAAGTTAACTAAAAACATCCTATATTAAGCCTATTCCAATGAAATGTCTTCCAGACCAGGTAGACCCTACTAATGACAAACCAATCATCAATCAACTGTTCTGAGGTAAAGTCATTGAAAATGCAGCCTTCTCATGGATATTAACTTTCATCACACAAAACAGAAACAGTTTACTATTGGGCATAAGAATGTATTCAGGCCTGGAAGAAGCACTAATTTAGGATGACTTCAAGGACACCTTAAGCATCAAAGCAATTACTGCCCTTCTGCTGTTTGACCGGTCATCTGCATTTTACATGTTTCACTACCAAACTCTTGGTCAAAGGCAACACGAGGTTGGGATACAGAGTGTTGCCCTTGACTGGATTGAATCTCCCCTAGTGGTCTGGCTGCGATTTGCCTCACTGCTTCCATCCAATTCTTATGCTTACATCAGTTCAGTAGATGTTACTGAGGGCTCAGCTATTGTAGAACATTCACCTTCTTGACCATGTGAATTTCCTCAGGCTCTCATGCTTTCTACGCTGATTACTCTTGGATCATGTTAAAACTTGAACCACCCTCTGAAGTCCATAATTTCTGACTGAGCAAGTAAATGCCTATTGGCTTAGGAATAATGGGTGCTAGAGAATCATCCCAAACACAACTCCTGAAAAACACAGATATTGACCTGTGAATCATGGCAGAATCATAACTCACTATTCAACTGAAGTGAAAAGCTAGGGTGATTATGGGCTCCAACCTCTCTCTTCAGTCCCAAATCAAGACTATCTAGGCCGAATTATGAAAATGGACTTTACAGAAGACACACTAGAAAATAAATTACAAAACTAGAAAGAATACAAGACACTGCAACTATACTAGTCCCCCAGCTAAACAGGCATGATCATTTAACCTGTGGCACAGATGGCAAATGAACCTCATCTGGGCATACACTTGCCCACTTAAATTGCTACATCAAACGCACAAAAATAATGGAAGGAGTGCTTGCAGATAATTCAAACCACTGACCAAATATGTGATACTTTTTATTCTATCCAAATATTCTCGGCTATTTTTCCATTAATACCTTATTCTTCATGCTTAATTTTTCCTGGCATGTTACATTAGGGCGATATTGTTGCATACAGTATTCTTGGATCATTGCTTTCTTAGTTATTTTCATAATGATTGGGCATTGGCATTGATTCTCTCAGTACTTTGTTCATGCAGTCATAGTAGCCTGTTATAGTCATATTGTTTTTCTATACATTGTTCCGGGTACACTGATTTTCCTGTCACTTTCTTTCTGTAATCTCTTTGTCATACTGGAGCATAGTTATCCCCGGAACATCATCTTGGAGTTTTCCTTTAAGGCATCATTTCAGGAGAACAGGAAAGGACATTTAAACAGGGGTCCCTAGTCTAATATGGAGAGTGATCAACGGCACTACAAGAAGAGTAAAACGCACAACACTCTCACATCCGAATCTCACATATGAATTAATCCAATATCAATACATATTCTAAACAGAAAAATATTTTTATTAATATACACTAAGAAATCTGGGAAAAAATAACAACTACACATATATAAAGAAACAATTCCCCCACATACCAAAACGTGAAACTCAATCATCTGAATTACAATAGAGAACAATAGCAAATTCAACTGCAACACAGAGAGACAGACATATAAGACAGAGACAAAAAAGGAAATAAAAATTAGAAACACCGGACAAACAAATTAATGATAGCAATATAATCAAGCAACTACAGACAATAATCTTTATATGCCATGCTCATAATAATAGATATAATATGGCTCCTAATCTGAATACAATCCAATTTAAATAAACAACAGTTTTTCATATAATGAGTTTCCAATACATAGGAAAGCTAATGGTCAAAAAATATATTTACACAGAATAAAGAGTAATCAGAAAGAATATAAAAAAATACCGAAAAATAAATATTGTCCAGTATCAACTTTGTATATTTGTCATAATCTCAAAGTTCATGAACATAATCCTCAATTTTCATCCAAGCCACACGTTCAAAATTCATCAAGATAATCCTTAATATCAAGGCCTAAGGCTCATTATGATCAGAATCTTGGAATTCATCAACGTCATCCTTTATTATCCTCAAAGCCGACGCATGTTTCGGTGGATAAACAAAATCTGAAGTTTGGAAATACAAGCGCCACCTTCATCAGGGCATAGTGGGAGGATGATGTAAACTGATACACCATGTTGCAGTAATATATCTTCTAAAGGTCTTCTATTTTCTTCTTCCCTCCTATGCACCTCCCGGATGACTCCTGACATTCCACCTTCTAAAGGTCTTCTATTCTCTTCTTTCCTCCGATGCACCTCCCAGATGACTCCTGACATTCCACTCCATGAATATGATACCGTTGACAGGGTCCTTAGAGAGATGAATTAATTTCAGGAGAAAACAATACTCTGCCTCCGTGTTTTTCTTGCCCACTGGTGAATTATCTTTAAGTAAAGAACGGTGTTCCTGGCGAATTCCTTTTTATGACACTTTATTCTTAAGGACATGTAGCCATCATCAACAACATTATTGAATTGGCCAGTCTCCCTCCTGGCACAGTTTTGCTGATTAGAATAATTTCTTAGCTTCTGAATTGTGCCAGTGGGCACAGTTGATCCTGCTGCACAGGGTTTTCGGTTTGGCAGACAGTTTTTCTCGTTGCACAATCTTTTCTGTAGCCATAGTTTCTGCTTTCACTAGATAATTGCTGTGGTTACTGTTGCCACTGCTGTGCTGTGTTTCTAGTGGGTAAAGCATGTAGGGTCTTCTATCGCACATTATTTCAAGTGACATCTTTTCTGTTGTAAAGAAACACAAATGATGGACGGAATGCGGAACCAATCAAACATTCACCCCCAGTCACAGATCTGGGTTTAATCCATCAATTCTTTTGCTCACCATGCCACTCTAGTTTGGACCCAGCCATATGCAAATCAGTCTTGACCCTGTTTACCATGGGGACAGTCCAGCCTGACCTGCCAGGCCAGGACCTCCCTGGACCGGAAACAAGTATCCTGGGACCGGTTTCAGGGTATCACCCTTCATCAGCCAGGCTAGCTTGAATCCAGTGGCACAGTGAGACCGGGACCCACGTCTGGGCATACCTGGCGCATGTATGGCGACAAAAGCAAAGAAACACAAATGATGGACTGAATGTGGGACTAATCAAACATTCACCCCCAGTCACAGATGTGGGTTTAATCCATCAATTATTTTGCTCACCATGCCACCCCAGTTTGGACCCAGCCATATGCAAATCAGTCTTGACCCTGTTTCCTACGGGAACAGTCGAGCCCGAACTGCCAGGCCAGGTCCTCCCTGGACCAGAAACAAGCATCCTGGGACTGGTTTTAGGGTATCACCCTTCATCAGCCAGGCTAGCTTGAGTCCAGTGGCACAGTGAGCCCCGGACCCACAGCTGGGCATACCCAGCGCACTTATGGCGACAAAAGCAAAGAAACACAAATGATGGACTGAATGCGGAACCAATCAAACATTCACCCCAGTCACAGTTCCGGATTAATTCGTCAATTATTTTGCTCACCATGCCACCCCAGTTTGGACCCAACCACCTGCAAATCGGTCTTGACCTCGTTCTCCATGAGAACAGTCCAGCCCGAACCAGAACTGCCAGGCCAGGTCCTCCCTGGACAAGTAATAAGCATCCTGGGACCACTTTCAGGGTATCACCCTTCATCAGCCAGGCTGCATTCCGTCCATCATCTGTTGTTTTTGCATTTATTGCCCCAAGTGGGAAGGGTATGCTCAGACGCGGGTCCCGTGCTTGCTATACCACCAGATTCAAGCTACCCTGGCTGATGAAGGGTGATACCCTGAAACCGGTCCCAGGATGCTTGATCCTGATATGATCAACAGATGAGGATGCCCCACCAGGTCCAGTAACAGGTTGTGGCAAACTGGAATCAAGAAAGGGGTGTTGCACAACAATTCCAGAGCCATTGGGAACCAATGCTGCGCTCGCGTGAGCGGAGTTACTGAAACAATCTCTGCCTTCTGATGACACACTCGAGATAGGACTCGGGATCATACTGAAACTCATACCCCAGGTGGAGGGGCCAATGCAGCAAGAAGGCATCTGTTGCCATTGCATCTGGCCTTCAACTGAAGAAGAGAGAGATCTGCTGCTTCAGACGCGAGGCAAAAAGATCCACCAAACCAGGACCCCACTTGCGATTGAGACTGGAGAAGATCTTCGTATGGGGTCTCCAATTGCTGAAGTCTCAGATGAAGCAGGAGTGCCAATCTGTTACAGAGTTCCTCTACACAGGCAGGTATTCCACTTTGACTGAAATCCGTAGTTGAAGGCAGAAACACCAAAAGTCCTTGGCAATCTCTGCCAGCAGCTGAGATCTTGTACCACTCAACTTGTTGACATATCCTCAGCAGTATGCAGCAATCCATCTGAGAGAGGGAAAGACTCTTGGACGCAAGGAGCTCCAGGTCGTTTATGTGGAGTTGAAGCTATGTCTCAGACCAACAGCCTGTCCCGTGGTCAAAGACCCACACGTGGCTCTCCAGCCCCATCTGCTGGCATCTGACTTCAGAATGACATCCAGGGTGCTGCCGAAGATTGCTTTGCCATTCCAGGCTTCTATTTGTTCAAGCTACCATGTCAAATCCATTTTTGCCTCATCCGAAAGACGAATCTGATCTGAATAGGATAGGCCCCTCTGCAAATGTTGGATCGAGAGCCCCTGAAGGGCTCTGAAATAAAGGGGGCCCGTAAAATTGGCCTGGATTAAAGAAGCCAAGAGGCCTGCAATCCGAGCCACAGATCTCAATGAGATTGTCTGGCTGCTTAATGCCACCCTCAACTCCTTCTTTATATTCTGTATCTTCTGGGCCTGAGGTTCAAACTGGAGCAAACCAAATCTATCTGAAACCCAAATAACACCATACTTTGTGAAGGGATCAGGCAAGATTTCGGTTGATTGCAGAGAAACCCCAGGTCTTGGAGGAGTTGACGTGTCCAGCACAATGAAGAGTCACTGTTTGAGGGCTCTGGGTAAAGAGAATCAGGTCATTGAGGTAGATGATCAACCTCACCCCTTTGGCGTGAGGAGCCTCTGCTATGGGTCTCATTAGCTTGGTGAAGCACCAAGGGGTTGACGAGAGACCAAAGGGAAGGACCTTGAACTACAAGCAGCGAGCGAGCCAAGTGAATTGGAGAAATCGACAATGAGAAGGAAAGATAGGCATCGTCAAGTATGCGTCTTTTAGATCCAAGCGGACCATCCAGTCTCCTTCTTGCAGAATATCCCGTAACAGATGAATCATTTCCATTTTAAAATGTCTGTACACTACCCCTCTGTTCAATTTAAGACTAAGTGGGAACTGCCTCTTCTCTTGTCGACCAAGAAAATTGTGCTGATGAAGCCCCTGAGATGAAGGGAAGAAAGGCTGATGTCCTCTTTCTCCAAGAACCAGTGAATTTCCTTCAGGATGACCCCTTGCTCTTGTAGGGAAAAATTTAGTACAGGAGGGTGAATTATAAAACTCTAGTTTGTAGCTTTGGATAAAATCAAGAAGCCAGGTATCTTGGGTTAACAGTTGCCAATTTTGCAAAAATAACTTTGTCCTGCCCCCTAACACTACCTCGGAGGGAGGGATAATTCTCCCCTGTATAACTGGAATCCTGGGAGGCTTCTTGGTGACCTCTGTTGTACCCTTTACAGAAACGCTGTCGTCCTTCACGAGCTTGCGTGGGGTAGAAGGTATTGCCAACTGACTGTTATTGTCCATAACTGTGTCTGTGGTATGAAAAGTCTCGTTGGGGACCCTGAGGGTAGTAACGGCCTGACGATTGGCCCCTAAATTGTCGGTCCTTACGAAAAAGAGTATTGCAGTATAATATTGAGTATTTAATTGACAACTGGGCTTTGCCCATAGAGCTGAACGTTGCTGCAAATTTAATTACATCTTTAATAAAAGGACCACCAAAGAGGAGGTCCTGCACCACTTACCCCACCTCCGAAGATGCTAAATTATTTAATTGCAAGTCAGTTTGCATCAGGATGAAGTGAAGGTGCTCAGTGGAAATGGCCAAATTGGCATTTCCCTGCTGGCAGACTGCACAATGCGCCCATCCAACAAGGAGATTTGGATCTATGGGAGTGGTGGTTTCTTTAGCCTGGAAGGTTAACTCAAAGATTTTTGTAAGAGGTCCAGAGATGTCTAGGAGCTTGTCCTGGCAAGAACACCAGACTCTATTGAGGCACTTCTTACCGTCCTTTGCCCATTTTTCCAAGAATGTTAACATTGGGGTCCACTTCTGGGGTCTCTCTGATCTTCCCTGCCAGATCAGGCCTCAGGCATATGGCACCCAACCTGGTTTGCACCTCCTTGTCAGAGCTTTGCTGGATGTGTTCCTGAATGTAATCAGCAACCTCTTGTGGAGGGATCTAGCTAGAGGACTGAAGGGTGTACGATCTCTACAGGGTTGAATGTTAGTACTTTTGGAGCGTGCCTCCACGAGATGCTCAGAATGTTTCCTCTAACTGGGCCCAGGGGTATCTTCCTACTCGCTATCACTGTGGTCTGTGGACGAAGAGTCAGAGTCAGCCGACCGAAAGGGTCCAGAGAATCCTCCCACTTTTGGGCCTGGGTGATGCTATAACCATGGTCGGCCCTGACTGTCGCCGACAGTTTTTCAAAGGCTTCCGTGTGTGCCCACCTTTTTGCTTTAGCTTTACCTTTAGAAAGCTTGTCAAGAGGGGCCTGTGGATTCTCTGAAGGTGTGAGAGGAAGGAGCCAACCCTGTTGATGGGTGAGACCCTTAAAATAATGGCTGAGGGGTCCCCTAGCCCTGGCTAGGGCTTTGTTCACTGACATTTGGACACTAGTTTCCAGTTCACCTGCAATTTTACTACCCTGGGTACAGAGCATAATCAGGGTAATATATTTACTAGGCCCAGAAGCAAGAGAAGCACTGCTATTGTTGCCTCTGATAACGCTGCCGTGTTCAAATGAAGCACGGTGGCTGCGCACATGCACATGAGTGCTCTGAGCACTGTGGGGCTAGAGATAGGACTACGGCCGCCAGGAGGACAGCTGCGGCTCGGTCCACTCAAATAGAGCCCCCAAAAGAATTGCTGGTTTGAGAAGCCAAAGCCCTCCACCTGAAAAGGGAAAACAAGTTAGGCAAAAGCAAATAATGAAAGATAATTAATGAAAACGACGGGTGCTGCGTTAGTCCAGCAATATGTGCACCATTCTCAAAAGACAGCAGTATCCGCTTAAGGCGACCCGCGAAATGGCATATAACACAATTTAAGCAATATTAATCACATGAAGTAAAAAAAAGCACTTAACTGGCTACGAAGCAGCAAAGAAAGAGGATTCTAAAATGGAGGTGCTGGACTTTAAAGGGATGGATCATGAGTGATTGGAGCATGGGACTATGGTGGTCTAATGGTTCTTGGGTTATGTAAATTTTTCATTTTACTGTGTTAATTTATGCCCTAAGGCCTGTGGCCTGGACACCACTGACTCCGTTGGGTGAGCTATAGGCATTTGCTGTCATGCGTGGCTGCTATCGACTGTGTTCTCGGGTGACGTCCAGTCCTCCCAATGGATATGCCATTTGATAGTACTTGCGTGTTTGGCCATAATGCTGACTCTACCCTTGAACGCTTCAAGGGGAGTAGGGCTACAGTTCACTCTGGGTCTCTCTGCCCAGTCTCGGCAGCTGCAACAATTCCACCGTTCCTTTCATGGCTTTGGCTGAGGCATCCCTTACCGCCAGCCTGTCTTGCCCCAACTGGGACCTCAGCAATTTTGTGGGAGAGGCCTAGGTGCAAACTGCTCCTGTGGCTAAGGTTAGCGTGCTGGTCAGTCCTCCCCACCTCAAGCCCCCACCCAAACCCAGGAGCCCCACCTGCCAAATCTCTCTTGTGTGCCCTTGCAGGGCCTCAGCCATCCAGTGAGAGGAAAATCAAGTGATTCTATCCGTTTTGGCAAGCAGTCACGTTGGACAGGTTGGTCCTACAGATTATCTGCAAAGGTTATGCCTTACCCATACTCCCCCCCACACACACAATTTTCCCTGTGTATCCAGCAACTGACAGAGGACCATCGCTCCATTTCGCAATAGGAAGTGCAAGCCCATTGGGCCAAAGGGGCTATTAAGATGGTGCCAGTGCCAGAAATAAGCTGTGGTTGTTATTGCTGCTATTTCATGGTGCCCAAGAAAGACAGGGGCCTTCGGCCTATTCTATGTCTGTGCTTAAAGGAGAAACTCAGACTGCTCACTCTCATGCAGGTGTTGTCTTCCCTCGACCCTGGAGACTGTGTTTTGGAGTTGGATCTACATGATGCCTATTTCCACATACCCATTCTGCCATTCCATCAACGCTATCTGCAGTTCATTGTGAGACAGGAGCATTTTCAGTTTTCGTCCTCTCCTTTGGTCTTACATGTGCTCCCTGGATGTTCATGAAAGTGATGGTGGTGGTGGCAGCCCAGGAGTGCCAGTCTTCCACTACCTTGATGACTGGCTGTTGAAAGCAGGCTCGCCCCAGGAAATCGTCAGCCACCTCTAGACAACAAGAAACCTTCTCTCAACTTAGGAGTTCACTATCAACGTGCCAAGTCCACATCTGATTCCATCTCAGACACTCCCCTTCATCTGAACCATTTTGGATACAGCCTGTCTTCATGTCTTTCCCTTGTTAAAGAGAGTGCAGGACATTCAGGCTATGATCCTGATCTTTTATCCTTGGTTCTGGAATTCAGTGAGGTCGACTCTGAGGCTGCTGGTACTGCACCCTCCTGGTCAAGCACGCTAGGTGGCATATGCAGGCTCTGCAGTGAGATCTAACATCCCAGTGGGCTCATTGCCAAGGGACCTTTGCTACCATATTCAGATTTTGGAAGAGGCTGCAAAAGATCTGCAGTTGTGGTTACTGGACCGCGATTGGGCCAGTGGCAGAGAACCCTCTTCCTTCCCCACCCAGAGCTGACAGTTGTGACTGGTGCAGCACATCTGGGTTGGGGTAGCCATCTGAGAGAGGTGGAGATCACAGGCCTCTGGTCTGTGGCTGAATTCCAGTTCCATATGAACTTTCTAGAGCTGAGGGCTATCTTTTTGAAACCCTCACTTTCCATCCATCAAGAAGAGGCTGGTACAGGTGCTCACAGACACCTCCATGTGGTACTGCAACAAGCATGGCAGAGTGGGATCACAGCCCCTATGCCAGGAGGCCTTGCGTCTCTGGAAACGTCTGGGCCACCAAGCAATCTTCCAAGTGGTGAACCATCTGGCGGGGGCCTTCAACACCAGTGCAGACAAACTCACCCTTCGGTGCCTAGCAGATCACTAGTGCCAGTTACACTTGGAGGTGGCACCAGGTCTCTTACTTGAATCGGGAAAACCTTGGCTCCATCTGTTTGCAGCTGCCGAGAACGTTCATTGTCAGCGCTTTCATGCAGTTGAGTTTTCAAGGCATCTGTTGCTTGGAGATGCGTTCCACTTTGAGTAGGCTTGGGACTCCTATACACCTTTCTGCTGATACCACTCCTACTCCAAGTTCTCAAGAAAATTGGGACCGACTTGGCACATAGAGTATGGTATCCAGAAACCCAGGGCTTGAGCATTCACTGTCTGATTAAGGTGCTGTTCCAAGAGGATCTGCTGTCACAGCAGAAAGGTCAGGTTCTCCACCCCAGCCTTCACAATCTCCACCTTCAAGCTTGGAGATTGATTGGCGTCAACTGAATGCCTTCGATCTCTCTCTGGAGGTAGTTGATGTCATCCTGGTGGCCAGGCGGCCATCATTAGAGACTGTGTATGTCTGTTGCTGGGACCAGTTTGTGGTTTGGTGAGGCCCACGGCAAATTGACCCATTTAAGGCCTGATTGTCTGATATCCCTCGCTGATCATGGTCTTTTTTTGTGCACTGTTAAAGGTTATCTTTCGTCTCTTTTAGATTGTCTGATCAGCCTTCATTGTTTAAATCACTGGTTGTGATGAGGTTTTTGAAAGCGCTGCAGCAACTGTTTCCCCCTTCTCCTTTTGTGATTCCCCAAGGGAACTTCAGTCTCATCCTCACTTATTTAATGTGTACTCCAGTTACGCCACTCCACAGCTGTTCCCTACAGCTCCTCACCATCAAAACCATGTTCCTAGTTGCCATCACCTCTGCATGGTGTGTGAGTGACCTTCAGGCCTTGTGTGTTCAACCACCATACACCAACTTCTTCCCCTCTAAGCTGGTTCTGCGAACTAGGGCATCCTTTCTGCTGAAAATGGTGACACCATTTCAATTTGCTCACACCATCACCCTGCTGGCATTCTATGCTTTGCATCAACCCCTCTATGGAGGAGGAAAGGCTGCATTGCTTGGACCCCAAGAGAGCGCTCAGCTACTCCATCGATCATACTAAAGAGCACTAGGTGACCTATCAGCTTTTTGTGTGGTTCGCCGGAGCGAAAAGGCAGGCTGTGCAGAAACTAATATCTCACACTGGAAAGTGCTCTAGGTTAATATCTGCTACGCATTTCCAAAGAAGCAGCCTCCAAAAGGATTGCAAGGCCATTCCACCAGGACCAAAGCTGCTCTGCTACCACGGCATTAGCTTGTGGAGACCCTGTCCTAGACATTAGCCAGGCTGCTGTGTAGGTGTCTCACCATACGTTCATGAACCACTATTTCCTGGACAGTCAAGTTCGCCGAGAAGGGCGCTTTGCCTGCTGGGTTCTGCACATCTTTTTTTTTTTTTTTTCCTTCACATCCTACTTCCTCTAAGGTACTGCTTTGGTATTTTTTCAAAAGGAGAAGAATCTGCGGCTAGGAGTCTCTATCTGAAGAAAAAGATACTTACCTTCAGTAACTCTGTTTCCAGTAGAGACCCTATCTAGCCACATATCACCACCAACCCTCCCATCCCCCTTGTTCTATTATTGGACTTTACTTATTAATAAGACCTCAAGTTTAGGATTCTGCATATGGTTCCATCAGTTTGCTTTTTGGACTCCATGTTTGGATGTTTGGACAGTCTCAACGGAACTGACATCAGCGCACAGTAGCAGAGCCTATATAGGCCCTTCAGGGGGCGCGTGGAAGTACTGTGGAAAAGTTTCCAAATTCAGTCTGACGCCTAGGGAATATTTAAAAGTTGAGAAATCTGCAGTTAGATGTAGTCTTCACCAAAAAGAGCATTACCGAAGGAAAGGAACTTGTTCTTTGATCATGCTAGTATGTGACCTGAACCAAAGAGGTTAGTGCTCGATCATAATAGAAAAAGTATATATTACTGAATGTGAATTTATTAATATTGTGGACAAAATGAGGGTGTAAAGTCAAATACTACTTCTTTTGCATAGCTTTGTGAGTTGTCTTCTGAGTGACTTGGGTGAGAGTCGTAAATGGTTTGTACATAGTTTTTCATAGCACAGGGTCACATACTAACGAGTTGAGGTTTTCGTGCATAGCATTATAAGTGTAGGGAGTGTGCATACTTGCATCCTGCGTGATGGAGTTTACTTAGTTTCTCTCTTTACTACACTGTTTTTAGGTCGTGCGTGACAGTGCCACTGTTGTCACACATTATGTGCTTGACAGAAAAAGAGCTTTCAGCAGTACTTCTGATGGAGGGGCCTTGGGCAGTCCATAAGTAGATTTTCTTGACTACAGCATTTGCTGTGATACACGTTGTTGTGTGCCTCTACTTAAAACACGTACTTATATTGCACTTATTGCCTTGTGGGAATGCAGATGCTCACTACAACAGGTCTGTGCTGGTTGTTGGGGTATAATCCTGATCTGTGTATTATGAAAAGTACAATAAAGGCAGTAGGTCTAACATATTTATCATGAAAAGCATATGCCAAAGGGCATTTAAAGGTGGATTGCTTTTACTTTGTATTAAAGCCTGTAGAAAGGTATTTTGTTACTTGAAAGCATATGCACACTACAGTAGACCTGAGTTGGTTATGGTGACAAGCCAGTGAGAAAAGGTTATATGTCTGATTGGGTCATAGGAAATGGTACTAATATCTCACTTACGTTAAAAGAACCTCAGAAATTCACTGAAAAAAAACAAAGGTTAAAGTGATGTTATAATTAGATAGTGTATTGATTTTAGCCTTAGAAATTCACTGAAAAAAACAAAGGTTAAAGTGACATTATGGTTATGAATGTAATAATATAAAAACTATTGTTTTAAAAAAAAAAAGGTTCTCCAGTTATAGTCTACTGAGCGAACTATATCTTGTGTCCCCGCCACACACTGCTTATGACTTAATGTATTACACCATTTACGACATGTGTAGTGACATCATTAATGGCATCACTGATGACTTCTCAAATGACTTCATCAATGACATCACTGATGACACCATCTACCATGTTTCTGTTCAAATTACTCTATAAACCAGTACAGCATTTCAGACGTGAAAGTAATTACTAAGTGGTGTAGAATCATGTGAAGTATAAATCCCCCTTCAGACACACAAGGCCCCTTATATGAACCAAGCTTTTCCTACCCACAGCCTTTGCACTGTACAGAACACTTTTGTAGATAGCTGATTCTTGGCAATCAACTAGACATGACTGTGCAAGCCCCTGCCGAATACAGTCTTTCCCCTTTGAACAGCTCTTCATTGAGAACCCACTCTTTCCAGAAACCCAAGCCCCATTATGTTGTACAGTCTTTGCCCTGCACTGAACCCTTTGTGGATAGCAAAGCTCTTGTGGGCAATGAACCAGACATCAGTAGGAAAGTACCTACTGCAAACAGTTCTGCCTCCTGTTCAGAACCTCTTCACGGATTAACGTACATGGAGGGACTCTGTGTCAGCCTTCTGCCAATGGTCTGTATAAATGTAATTTGTGCTCTGTTTCTATCCAAGACAGTGTAATGGGTCATTCCACTTCAGCCATTTTCTCTTTTGCCCTGTGAGCGGTGGCATTTGTCTGAAAAGTGCACATTCTCCTGAAAATAATTGTGCTTCTGTTCTAAAGCTGGTAGGCCAGTTATTTAGTTTTGCGTTTTCTCCTTTTATAAGCCCCTTTTCATTTATTTTCAACTTAAGCATACTACAGCTTCCCAGACAGTCCTCACAGGCCATTTGGTTGCTGCTCATGTCATTCTCACTGTGATGTATCCAATTCAGCTATTGCCCATAAACCAGGTGATGATCAATTAATGTTATTGTCCGTGGTGTATCATTGTTTTACCATTCCTAGATGGCTCACATTTGTTTTAAATTTGGTGGCCATGCTGTAACTTTTAAATAATAATACACTATGTTCAGTACCGCTGGATGATATCCACCCGCTGCTATGTTTAATATTATTTGGTATTGTAAGCATATGTCTGCGACTTTTAGACGATGACACATTTACTTTTTTTAAATACTTTTATTCTTTTAATTTATCTTGCTTATGCTGTTGACTTTGGGGGTGTTTTTTTGTGATTGTGTAATTGGTGAAGGCAACTATAAGTCAGTGGACAGATGAATGGATGCATGCGTGCAAGCTTGGCTACTGGAATTATGCAGCAGGTAAGGACAAAATTATGCAGCAGGTATGTCTAAATTATGCAGCACAAAAAGGCAAATTGTGCATCATAATGCAGCACATTGTGTGATGGTATAACTTCAGTAGTTTGTCATATTTACACATGGTAACGTTGCCTGGGAAAATATTTAATCTTATTAGTACCAGTTTAGCATGCAAGTAGAGCAATAAGCAATTGAAAGATGACCATTCAACCTTTGAGAAGGACATTGCACTGCGCGGGGACAGGAGTGGTCATTGTTTTACTAACTTGATCCTTGTGAGCAGGTTTGTTAAAATCTACAGATCATGCAGCTAAAGATGGATTATGTGGCAAATGTCTCAAATGCATAATTATGCGGGAAATGTTGCAGCTACATAATTGCATAATTCCTCTGGCCCTGAATATGCGTATGAGCGACAGAGTGCATTTGTGATGACTTACTGAACGCCTAAACCCAGGAATGATTGAAGAGGCACTTTAGTTTAAAAAACAGACATTTTAGCATTTTGCCAATGCTTGTTTCCATGTGTTGAGATGTGACGGGCTGAATGAGCTCTGTTTTTTTGTGCTTTTCATTCTAAGCAGTCGATGCTTTCTGGGTTCTGTGAAACTGATGTTTTTCCTTTTATGTAATCTTTGGATGGTATTTTAGCAATGGTTATTGTAATTGTAATAGTATTTATGTAGCGCTTACTACCCCTGACAAGGCGTCAAATCGCTTTTTGGTGAGTAGCACCCTACTCTGTAACCCAAGAGAAATTAGTGGTGGATTAGCATAAGGAAATATGGTACAGTATTATATATTTATATATACACACACACACACACACACCTCTATATACATACACACATGCACACACACACACACACACACACACACACATATACACACACACACATATATATATATATTTAACAGTGAGTAAATTTACATTTGTTAAACAGGCTTAAAGAGTGTGTATAAATTATTGTTATGACATAGTAGCGATACATATTTCCTATAGAACTATACATATCTAGAATATACACATAATCAGATTATAAATATTTATCAACACAGGCATATGTAGTCCATTGCTGTTTGAATATGGTGGTTATGAAGGTAATAGAGCCAACTCTTGAGTAGTCTTCTGAAGGCAAGATAGTTGTCCGTGGATGTTATATTTGGGGAGTATTGAATTCCATAGTTTAGCTGCTTGAACGGAGAAGGAAGTGCCACCTATTGTCTTTTTCTTGTATAGTAATGTTCAAAGGCAGGGTGCCAATCTTGAGCAGAGGTTTCTTTGTTGAATGTATTTGGTTATTTTGTTTCTGATAAATAGCGGTCCTGTTCTATTTATAGCTTTGTGGGTGATACAGAGCAGCTTGAAAGTGGATGTTCTGGCAATGGATAACCAGTGTAGTGCTGTCAAGTCAGGGGAGATGTGGGCTTGTGGCCTTACATGTAATAGTATCCTCGCAGCGGAGTTCTGAATACGTTGTCGTTTTTTCATAATAGATAGAGATGATCCTTGGTAGAGGCCATTGGCAAAATCCAGTTTGGGTAGTACAAGAGAGATAGTAGCCTGTACCTTGTGTGGAAATCCGAGGTGGGGGAAGAAGGGTCGCAGAGACTTCAAGGTGATGAAGCTTGATTGTGCTAGTTTGTCCACTTGGGCATTCATTGTTAACTTGAAGTCCATGGTAATGCCAAGGTTTTAAACTTCCTTGGATAGTTGAGGTCCGAGATCGTCAGGCCAGGCGCACAGTGCGTCATAATTTTTCCAGTCACCACATGTGAGTATTTCCATTTTGGAAGCATTTAGTTTGAGATGGCTCCAAGTCATCCTCTGATCAACGGCTCTAAGGCAACTGAAGATGTATGAGTTTTCAATGTCTTTGGGGCATTCCAATTTAAGTAGTATTTTTGTGTCATCTGCATAGTTGTAGCATGTGAGTTGAAAATCATTGATCAATTCTGGTAATGATATCATGTAGATGTTTAAAAGCAAAGGTCCTTGGTGGACCCTTGGTTTTGTGAGGAAGGGTTTGGATGAGAAGGGGGGAGAATAGATAATATTAGTTTGGTTTTGAAGGTAGAATGTAATCCAGTTGAGAGCAGTCCTTTCTATGCTTGCTTTGTGGAGTCTTTGAATCAGGGTGTTATGGTCAATGGTATCAAAGGCAGCCGAGAGGTCCAAGATAAGTAGTGCAGCAACTCCATTGCGATCGACTGTGCTTTAAAGATCATCCCAGATTGCTATGAGTGCCGATTTTACCTGAGCGGAATCCAGTTTGGTAGTCTGAAAGTATGGAATTGTCTTCATTGAACTGTGACATCTGGCTGAATGCAGCTTTCTATCAGTTTGCCCAGGAAAGGTCCATTTGTGATTGATCTGTAGCTGTTAGGGTCCTGCGGGTCTAGGTTTGTTTTCTTTAGTAACGGACGTATGTATGCCTTTTTCAGGTCTTCAGGAAAACGTCCTGTAGCTAAAGAGTTATTGATGATTCTTCTTACAGGTGTGACAGTAGAAGTAGATAAAAGAATGTTCTTGAAGATGTGTGGTGGACAAGGTTCAGAAGGGCAACCGGAAGGCCTGCTTACTTTGACAAAATCCATAAATTCACCTTTTGATATTTGTTTGAAGGAGTGCAGAGGCTGGGCTGGTTTATTCTTGGAGGGGATTTTAGGAAAGGGGTTGGTGTAGATGGTTTTCTTACGTTTTAAATAGGAGTCCAATGTGCCTGCTTTGCTGAACAGATGTTGTAGCTTCTGTATGGAGGATGATGCTGTATTTGTTGCTTTGCTCTATTGCTGTGGGAGGCAGCTGTTTTTAAGTGTGTGGGGTGTGGAGTTTCTGCAAAGGTGATGGTGCACATAGTGCTGAGATCATAGGCATGGTGTTGTATGATTGGTTGAGGAGGATGTCAGTTGTATCTTGTGCTGGCACATGGAACTTCTGCACAAATTATGATGCAATCCGAGTAGCATTTCAAATGAAATTTTAATTCTTATGGCCACATTCCTAGGTGCTTTTAAATATACCTCTTAACAATCTGTTTGTATTGTGGTGGTTTGTGGATTTGCTGTAATGACCAATAGGGTTTTAGAGAGATTTCCTAGCAAACCAGTCAGAGAAATAACAACACAGATCCATGTTACATCTGTGCAAGGTGGCTGGCGTGAGGGAAACTTTAGGCGTTGCCCACCAAACTTTGGAAATTTGTGTTAAGCTAATGATGTTAGAAGGGAGCATGAAATACTGATCTTCAGCCCAAGTAGCATTGCAGATGTCTGGCTTGAAGTGTGGCTGGTACTCGCATTGGATGTTCGGGGAACCTAGCTACCAGAAATTCCCCAAACTAATCAGCCACATCTAGAAAGGGTCAGAAGAGAGGTAGCCCACAAATTCCAAAGTTCAATTGCAGGAATAATTACAAGATCGCCCTATCTAGGGTTTGCCTTCCGTAACCCTTGTGCTGCCCAGGCTCCTTGATGCCTTTCCAAGTGGCTGTCAGTGTTCTGAGACTGAGTGGGCAGCACAGCAGATGCCACTTCCTCTGCACCATACAGCTCGCTCCCACAGCCCTGTGGAGGAGGTACCAGGAGAGAGACGATCAAAGAGCAATTGAAGTCTCAATTAGATTTCCATACTCATTCCTCTTTTGTATAAACTGGTTGATGGTCAGCAGCAGTCCTTGTAAAGCGGTGCCTGGCTAGGTCTGAATTCTCCAGACCTATCATTTATTTATCTATATATTCGTATATTTTGAACTTTTAGATGGCTCATCTCAACCACAGAAGGAGTAACGTGCTTTATAGAGCCCAAATGTAGAGATAGTCTCTTACAGTGAACCACAGCGAAAGTTGAATAAACAAATTAAGAAACAAAAATAGAGGACTACATTTAACCAGTACTAAAGATGAGATATAAAATGTATATCAAAAGGAAACATGAAGAAGAGGAGGGGCCTGTAGGATAGATGGAAATTAAAGAGAGCACAATGGATGAGCAAGAATGTGTGAAGTCAGCAGAGAAACGGAATGCTGTTGAGATTAAAGAGATAGATCGGAGAAGACCTAGATACTTGGAAAGAATTAAGGCCCTCATTACGAACATGGCGGGTTGGCCCGCCATGCCGGCATTGGCAGCTGAAACCGCCAGCCGGCATGGCGGGCCAACCAGCCATATTCTGAACAGGGTGAGGGCCGCCATCGGCGGCCCTCACTCACTGCCAGGCTTCCACTGTCAGGCAGCCTGGCGGTGAGTGGAAACACTATCCGCCAGAGTAGCTGCACTACCCTGCAGATAATGTTCCCATTTCCACCAGCCTTTTCCTGGCGGGTTCACCTGCCAGGGACAGGCTGGCGGAGGGGGTGCCCCTGCACTGCCCATGCACCTGGCATGGGCAGTGCAGGGGCTCCGGTGCAGTGCCCTGTTGTGCAGGTCACTGCCCGATTTTCAGGCAGTGATCTGCGCGACGGGTGCAACTGCACCTGCCGCACAGAGGCATTTACTGCGGCTCCATGTGGAGCCGCCGTCAATGTCCCAGCCGGGCCTTTCTGTGAGCCGGCAGGCGGAAACAATGTTTCCGCCCCGCCGGCCCACAGAAATGTTCATAATTTGGCCAGCAGGGTTCCGGGGTCGCTGGCGGTCAGTGTTTTGACCGCCAGCATGAACACCTAAATGTCTGGAAGGTGTTAACAGTTACGTATTTTTCTTTTTACAGCAGTTTTTCCTAGTAATAAAATAAATTTTGGTTTTCATAATAGCTAACACATTTCTGAATCAGTCCATCAAAACTTACTGTAAGTAAATGTTTATCATACATCTTAGTTGTAGATAACCTGAAAACCTGACCAGATTAGTCTGTGAGTTAACGTTACCAGCAGCTGTTATTAGGCACTCCGGCCAACAAGCTCCCTGGGGCCATCTGCATCTCAATAACCAACTTATTTTTCCCAGTAAAAGCTAAAAAAACTATATTTTAACAAACTTCTGCACTGACTTCTTTAGTCAAGAAGACCTTGTGCAGGGGTGCCAATTAGAAATAGTTGAGAGCAGCCACTGCTACCCCGGCTGACTTTTGGTACACATTATCTGAAGACATGAAGACAGCAGCAAAAATAGAGACTAAGTAGAACTGTAAGGGACCGATGTACAAAGCATTTTTCCAGTTTGCCAACGGAAAAATGCTTTTAGCAATATGCCAAAGGCAAAATGCGACTCTGTAAGTTGTTACTGAATCACATTTTGCTTTTGCAATTCGGTATTTGGAAGGGGCATGTTTAAGGTGTCCTTTCCTAATAGCGAATCGCTCTGGTATGTGGGAATGTTTTATGGCTGAACGGAGTTGCAAATATTCACATTTTACCGACTCCTTGAAGGAGGTGGTAACCAATTCGCAAATGGGAAAGGGTCCTGAAAAGGGACCCCTTCCCCTTTGTCAATGTGGGTGAAAACACAGACCACTGCCTGCTTTTAAAAAATGAAAAGAAAACTTTTCAGTTTTCTTTTTCAAATGCATCCCGTTTTCCTTTATTTAAAAAGCAATCACAGCCCTGGTGGTCTGTTGACCACAGCAGGCCACCATCCCTGTGATTATGGCCATTCCCAATGGGTCACAAGTTGCGACCTGCCTCATGAAATATTGTTGAGGCAGGTCCATTTGCACCCCACTGGGAATCACAGTGTCAAACACACTGTTGTACATCACTGTTTGTGGTTTCCTAGTAGTGAATTCCTAACATTTGCTTTTAGAAAATCACAGCTGGTCCTAAACTTCCTGTTTTTTAGTTTTCTTTTTGTCAATCAATATTTTTATTTGGTTTTCAAGTAGCTTATGGAATAACCATATATAAGTCACACAGTAGTGCACCAGTATATATACAGTGCCAGAGGTGGAAGAAACAAAAAAGAAAAACAACATTAACTCATCCCCCCTGAACAACCCACAATCACAAGAGCAGATAAAGTTACAAGCATTATTTAGTCCCACGACCATCCTATGTCATATGTCCAGTAGTGTCTCTCCTTCTGTCCTCATCAGTATGTAGCAGTAGTCTGTATTTCCAATTTAGTCAGCAATCTAAGGAATTAAACTTCATCCAGCCCCTGGGGACAGCCTCTACTGGTATATGTGACTTTCTGTGCCATCATAAATACATCCATTCCTCTCCTTCAAATTTCCAATGTCGGACACACCTCAGAACCTCACAAACGGGCAGTGTCCCTCTTGGCCACCACCAGTCCATGATTGCAGAACAGGAGCTTAGCTCAGGGCAAATCTATATCATTAGGGATCCCCAGAAGAATTAATTTTGGGTCCAGTGGGATCTGGTCTGACAACACCTCATGAAGTTCCTTCACAATCCTCACCAAGTACTCCTTGATCACTGGGCACTCCCAGATCGTATGTAGGAAGGAGCCGATAGCCCCCCAGCACCTCAAGCAATTTGGTTGTTGTGCCTTCCCCGTAGCATTCATATTATATCTAGTGAAGGATCTTAAATTGGATCAATCGTAGTCTCAACCTGATAGCTACTTCTTGTGGGAACATCAATGCTGCCTCCCAATCCACATCCTCCAATTCCCCCAGGTCAACCTCCCAGCGACATGTTGCTATTAATGATCTTATATGTCATGGACACCGCTCTTTTGTCTAACTCCTTCATTAACAATCTGCCTTCTGACGCGGTGTAGACAGGGATCCCCTCCTCAGAGAGGCCCTCTGCACTCAATGCATGTCGTAACCGTGCATAGTGAAGTAACTGCGTCTTATTAAGCACGTAATCAGTTTGAAGAGACGTAAAAGGCATAAAATCTCACTTTATTTCCAGTGTGGTCCCAAGCCTCAAAGCCCATCAGTTTTATGATTTCCCTCAACCAATACCCATCCCACAGGGTAGTCTCCCTCGTGGGTCGGTGGTGCTATCCTAGGAGAGTGATTAGCTTGGTCCATGTAGTCACAGACACCTGAGTGACCGGCAGAAGGCACTAATGTTTCCTCCCCTCCTATAAAAGATTTCCTTACCCACTGCAGTCTTTCCAGTCGGAACGTCGGGCAGTCCATTGGGGCAAACATCCAATCATTAACATTAATAAGATGAGCTGCCCAGTAATACGCTTCTCAATTTGGAAGGAATAGACCCCCAATTGCATTGATTACGCTGTAGTGTTTTAAGGACAATTCCAGGGTGTTTCCCACCTGCAGAAAGGTACGCATGTCCCGCGCTATAGTAGCAGAAATCTCCGGCGGTATCTGGTAGCATGTGTTCTGTAGAACATACAACAATTTCAGGAGGGAGATCATCTTCAACATGCCTGCGCGCCCCATCAGTGTAAGAGGAAGACCCTTCCAGCGTTTCATGTCAGCCCGGCAGGCTCCCATCACTCTCCCCAAGTTGCGGGCATGGCAAAGGTCTGTCTGCATGATATATATATATATATATATATATATATATATATATATATATATATATATACACAAAGGTATTAAAATCCCTCTCACAAGCATTGAAGATGCCTAGACAGGGAGTGCATTTCCATCTCCCCCTGTGGGGTATATAGGATTGATTCGTCCCAGTTGATCCGGTAACTGGAGTAACTCCCATAGTCCTTGCATAATGGAAGAGTTGTGGAAGGGATATTAGGGGCTGCGTTACATACAGGAGTATGTCGTCTGCATACATTGAAATTAATTTCTGCTCCACCTCTCCCTCCCTCAGCTTGAAACCAGCATTTCAGGGTGGATACAGACCACGGACACCAGAGATTTTATAGTAAGGGGACAGGGGACCACCCTGTCTAGTACCCCTTCCAATGGGGAAAGGCCCCCATTAACCATAATGCTGTTTCCGGGTTGCAATACAGCACTCCAGGTATCAAGGGCCAAACCCAATTCCCACCTGTCTACCTTCTAAGAAGGGCCAATGCACTACATCAAACGAGAGCCAGGAATACGTGCGGGTCTGGGCGCTTCAATGTTGTGCTCAGCCAGTTGGTGTACGCCTCAGATTATATTGTGTGGAGCGTCCTGGCATAAAGCCAGATTGGTCCCTATGGATCAGTGGATTAATGACACGTTGGAGGCGTATGGCTAGCACTTTCACCTCTACGTTCAAGAGGGAAATGGGTCTATAGGATGTACATGACACTTAAGGTCTCCCTTCCTTGGGGATAACAACTAGGACAACCCTCCTCAGATCTGGAGAGGAGTCACCTGTTGCCTTGCCTCTAGAGCGTATTTAGGAGATGGGGGGGCCTGTAGCCCGCCATAGCACTTAAACAACTCCATTGGGAACCCATTAGGGCCCAGAGCTTAACTCCGCCGTGACGGCCTGGACCTCCTCTAAGGTAATCTCACATTCTAAGAGTCCTTCGGTGGTCTGGCCCTGTACAGATCTTTGTAATAGCAGGCGAAAGCCTCTGCAATCTCCCCATCCGAAGACACTCAAGCTTTTTCAGGGTTCACTGTTTCAAGTATCCACCTCGCCTCCACCTCTCTCCTTCCCAGCCATACCATGAGCTTCCCTGCTTTATCTCTTGTTGGATATAGCCTGAACTGGGTGACTTGCATTTGGTTCTTTATCCCCTCCTCCACAGTTTCTTGATATTCAGCCCTCCTGAGTGCCCTGGCATCCCCAATCTGTCAAGATTCATCACCATCACATCATTAAAGTACCCCTTAAATCATGGAGTGGGGAGTCCACCTCTAGTAAAATCTCTGACAATTTCTCGAACTGGGAAGTCTGAAGCTTGGGTGCGGTGTATGCATTAATAAGCATGAACATAGTTGCCGGGCTGGAGACAGCCTACAGCGCATGTGTGTTTGGCCGGCCTCAGATGGTCGACCAAACACACATGCGTGCTGAGCACTCCCCCCAGTGCACGTCACCCCTGTGGCCCGCCCTCTTATAAACAAAACGATAATAAACATAGTTTATTATCGTTTTGTTTAAAATGGTTTGCAGCTGTTGCTGCTGCGGAGGGGAGCAACGCTCCTCCACCCATACGGAGGAGCCGCCACTGATTATACCTGTGCCAAGTATAATGTATGCAGGGTAGGCGTTGCCACGGGAAAAGCCACACAGAACTGACACAGTGAAATTTACAGCATTCTGTGGCTTTCACTGCATCAAAATTTTAGAGCTCAGAGCAGGCGTAAAATTGACGCTGGGCTTTTTCCTATGGGAGGCTCCATGCATTGCTGGAGTTGCATCATTTTAACAATGCTATTCCAGCAATGCTTGAGTTTATGCGTCAGAAATTCCGACGCATCTGTGAAAGCGTGCACCATGGAGCTCTGTATTGTAAATACAGCGCATCCATGGTGTTGTTAGGTGATGTGTGGGAAGCTCAAGAAATCTGACGCATTGATGGCGATGCATCAGATTCTTGTAAATGAGGCCTTTAGTGTGTCGAACTGTGAGCAGCTGCCAGGCCAGTCTTTCTTACTTAAACAAGCATTGACAAAGTAGTACTTCTAACTTTGGTATAGTGAGAATGTTTACTCAAGATGTACTAGTACACACAGGGCAGGTGCAGATTGGTGGTGGGCATTACAGGTCCGGTAAACTTCTGATAATAATACTGGCAGCTGCACTCATGCAAAACAGTTACAGCAAAGGCAGCAACAATGCAAGCTTGCTTGACACGTTAGTGGCATATCACAAAACCACAAAGTTCTTACAGGTTTGGATGCCTGACTGAATCCAGAGATTTTAAAACAGCATCGTTACCACATACTGTTAGGTGGTGCCGTTTTGCTCCACATCAGCGTCACTTCAGCCTAGAAGTAAGAGTAGAACCTCCTCTGCATCACAGTTTCTTTTTTTCGAAAGCTGTACATGGGAAAACACCAGAAGAAATGGTGCAAGTCCAACTCGTAGTCAAAGTTCAACAGTGCACAATTGTTCTTGGTCCCAAAGCCATTCCCGGGATAGATTCCTTGTTGTGGTCGATCCTTCAGGTAAGTATAAATGGAAATCAAAGAGGAAACACAGGAAAGCCGAGCTGGAAATATCCCTAATACCAATCTATCTCCAAAGAAGAGAAGGAAAAAGAAGTCATGAGGGTGTCAGCACACCACTCAGTCTCCTGTTCCACAGAGGAGCTGATTCCACAGCTAATCCTGATGCACCCTGAATTTCCTGGCAACATCAGAGCAAAATAAGGCCATTAGGGAGACCACACCGTGCATCATTGGCAATTTTCCGGTTCCCCTGTCAAGCGTTTGGGCCCAAAGATCCACAGAGGCATCCAGTTGAGTTACCCCCAGAGGGTGCAGTCTCTGCAACAGCTGTGCTTATTGAGCTTGCCTCAGACAGTGCCCCAAATGCACTTTGGCACCCCCAGTCTCCAGTCAGTCTAATTTGGGTAGAAGATTGTAAAACATTGCCTTTGCCACAAACCCAGGTGTTCCATCAGATTTATTAGATCTGCCTCTGATCGCAGTCAACCTTTTGCAGACGCCAGTGGAGAGGATGGCAATGAATTTCCCCCACATCATGAATATGACAATTTGAACATGAACCTACAAGTGACCCCTCAGGCTGGCATGATTCCCCCTGGGCCGTCGATGGAAAAGAGTACATTGTTTGCTGATTAGCGATTAGGCGTGCAACTGAATTTCCTGACCCATAGCTCCCCTCTATGGAAGTTAAAACTAAAGTGTTCACAGTGGGGCTTCAGCCTGGATTGTCCTTTTCTGAACATCTTCTACCTCTCAATGGAGCTTTCCTGGATGCAATATAGGGCACTTGGGTGAAACTATGTTGTTGGCCTCCAGTGAACAAGCAGATTGCTAGATGTCATAGGCTGGTACCACACAACCCTGAATTTCTGACGCAGAATCCTAATCCTGAGAGTCTGGTGTTCCAAGCGCCCAGCAGCAAGCTGAACACAGATGCATGTCCACTGGTCAGAGAATCAAAGAGGATTGAGTCATTAAAAAAATGGATGTTCTCGTTGCCCAGCCTCGCCATGCATGCAGTAAAAGCATACCCTTCGGGACATATACATTAACGGCGAGACCTTGCCACAGTCCCTGAAGACTTACAGGATTTTCTGATGGCCAAGATGCAGCCAAACATGTTATATATTCTGGCTTGGAGACTGCCAATTGGCCAAGCATGGTGCTCCATTGCCATGCTTGGATGAGGCCTGAGGACTTCTCAGGGGGCATCCAGGCATCTTTTATGTATATGCCTTTTGATGTCTCTCACTTGTTAGGCGAGTAGGAAGATTCTGCCTAGGAGGGATTTAAGTGGAGGCGAGCCACATTGCATTTCTTGGGCCTTTCATCACCTGCTCAAGCACTGCCTCAACAGTTTATACCCTTTCGGGGTACTTCAGAGAGTTTGT
The DNA here is from genome assembly GCF_031143425.1 of Pleurodeles waltl. NCBI lineage: Eukaryota > Metazoa > Chordata > Amphibia > Caudata > Salamandridae > Pleurodeles > Pleurodeles waltl. Next base: position 704,348,785 of record NC_090450.1, read on the forward strand.
ATACAATCAGTGCCAGGCTCCACTGCCTTTGCAGCAGGTCCCCCAGTCCTCTTGTAGTTGGGATTCCAGTAGATAATGTCCAGGCCATCGGAGCAAGAATCCTCCAAGTCTCCCATCCCTGAAGCTGCAGTCTCTATACAGCTTTGATGGTATTTGATGGCACACAACCACCTGTGGAGATGCAGGCAAGATTTAAAGTTTTATCCATTTGTGGCAATCTGTAACATCAGACAGATGGGTCCTTCAGATCATTCAACAGATCTAAGGCACAGGTTTTATTTCACACCCACTTCATCATCCACCTACATCACAGTGGCTTTCAGGGGGGCACCTGTCCATTTTGCATTAGGAGTTGCAGGCTATTCTGGCCCAAGGAGCCATACAGAGGGTGCCGACCTCCAAAATAGAGAGTGGATGTTATTTCCATTATTTCCTCTTGCCAAAGATGGATGGTGGCCTTTTTTTTATTTAAAATGTATGCTCTCCCAATGTTTTCCTGCGGGAGGCAAATTTAAGAAGCTTACTTTGGCACAGTTTCTATCCTTCCTGAATCCAGGCAACTGGATGGTGGCTTTGGACCTGCCAGACACCTACTTTCTGATAGACACTTGTAGCTGCAGATTCTTCACCTTTTAAATATTCCTCTTGTATCGAATAGGTCCAGACACTTTTCAGAAGTACCTCTTTGAGCCAGTAGGTGGCACCGTGCAGCTCCTCAAGGATGCAGTTTTGGCCTGGAAATGAAGTGCCGGGCCTATATAGGTGACACTCCTGCATGCTGACCTCAGTTCCTGGACTAACAGATGCTCATCTTGGGCTACCTCATGTCTCTTTGAGACACTTACCACCATCAAAAAAATGGACATGTGAACCCCCCCAAAATGACAGGTTTAAAGCACTATGGGGACTGTCACAAAAAATGTCTGTGACAGATCCTCATCAGAATTGTCTGCGATGCCTGAGGTCGAGCCATGGCTCTAATGCCTGCAGTGACTGTTTGTTGAGGAACCTAAAGGCTATGCAAAACTCGGAGGTGAAACCCTACATCGCCAAGCATTGGAAGACTCCACGATGAAACTGGTCCAAGTCAAAAGATCAGCCCAATTCGAGATTCAGAAGTTGCAGGAATTCATTGAAAAAGTCAGTTTTTTTCTCAATCAAAGACTTTGGGTAAGTAAAAAAAAAATAACACAAGAAATCTAAGCAGGACTCAACCCCTTCCCACTACGCACACTTCTTTGAGAAGGCTGGGGGCAGCTCCTTACATCTCATTCTTGCTCTCCAAGTCATTTGACTTATTAGCCAATCCTGCAACTTGTTCTGGCACACCCTGAGTTTCAGTGGGCTGTTTGCCACTCCTAAACAGATTGAAGAGTTCCACAAGTCCATACTCTGGCTCTTTGGATTATTCCTGACTCCCTCTGGTACACCTTCGGCCCACAAAGCCAAGAGATTCTCCACCTCCAAGACCCCTATGAAGCCCCCTCCGGCTCCATTCTCGACTCCACCTTTGACGCCTTGGTCCACACCTTTTCCTAGTACTTTGCTGCTGATGCAGACTCCATTGATGCCTGAGGAGGAAGCCTCAATTGTCATCTCTCACCAAGTCCACTGAGGCTATGCTCGGCTGCCGCAGATACCTTGCTTCCTCAGCTAGATCTGCCTCCACCAAGAATAAAGCACACCCTGAATTCCCTGTTTGGCACAGATTCAGACAATGATTATGATGTGGGTGATGAGATTGGACAACCTTATCATGAGGAGAGTTGATATGACGCGCTACAGGAGACTATTGGCCTTAATACTATCCCTGAGTCAGGGGTCCTCTTACCCCCTGTTCCTGCCACTAAGGAGTGTGCTTTTTACGCCATGATGATGCATAGGGTGGTCAAAGTCCTTGACCTCCAGCTCCCCATCTTGAAAGTCAAGACTAAATGTTATTGTGGAAAATATACTGGAGACTCTGGTAAGTAAATTGGTTTTATTCCAGGGTATCACAAAGCCTTCATGGGACGTGTCCTTAACAGATCAGCCACCAACTGCACACCTTTGAAACACTCACAAACATAAAACTATCACAGAAGAATCTCCCCACCAAGCGTTCCAAAGGGAAACCATTAGATCACATAATCATATCTCTTTTTTCTAACAAAAACAAAGTAAGTATTAACCATAAAACATTACAACTAAAATAATGATATGGATATAAAGCTACTATTATACTGTACCTCAACAAAATGTATCAATGCCAAATCATTGGTAGTTGCCTTAGAATTGCAGATAAAACAATTTTATCTTAATTTCCAGGGAAAACATTTCTCTGAACACGTTCTACGCAATGTGCCATCTGATGAAGATGAATTTGCTATGTCCCCTTTTATTTGTGACTGTGCTTGCCCCCTGAAGGTGCCCTGACAATTTTTCTCACATTCTCCCATTCTTCTCCACTAACCATCACCGCACTTCTACACACTTTCTCAATTGGAAGTGATTCACTATAATGTGTCCCATCTCTGTACAAACCCTGGTTGTTATACAAACCACATGACCCACATGAAAAGACTGTTGTTTGATATGTATTCTAATATTATACTCTTTTTTTGTTTTTCTTGGCAATCAAACACTCTTTTACAGATGGAACTATAGCCATTCTCTTCTACAGGGCCTTTACCTAGATAATTCAATAGTCATGTTGCAAATAAGATATACTTTGGTTTACATCCCCTTAACAATTCAAAAGGGACTACTTTAGTGACTGAATGAGGAATGTTGCTGTAGAACCACAACAAGGATCTGATAGCATGCTCAATGAGGCATTAATTTTTCCTCCCCCATTTGATGCAGTCAGTCAACACAGTTCAGTCTTTCCACCAACCCATTGACTTGTGGATGATAAAGTTAATTTATCAGGTGCTTAACACCCTGCTCCCCAACAAATTTCTTCATCTCTGATCCAAAAAATTTGACCCCATTGTTGTAAACAATATATTAAGAAAAACCCTCCCTAGAAAAGATTTCTCTCAAATACACCGCAGCACTACTGGCTGTGGGGGCTGAGACAAATCGAACTCCTGGCCATCTGCTGCAGTAATCCATTAAAACATAGGCATAACGTTGATGCTGAAATAAGAAATTGAACTGGCCAGCCATGTCATTTCCTACTTTCACCCATGGGAACTGAATGAGTTCCAAAGGGTGATCAACTACCTTAAGGCTTTTCTTAGTAGTACTACAAGTCACAGACTCTCTAATATCTGTATCTATGTCTTTGTCCATAGAAGGCCACCAATAATTAGCTCTTATTCTTATTATTCTTCTTTTTGCTATGTTGGATCCTAATAGGCCCTCACGAGCAAACTGTATCAAACGTGGAGGTAAAGAAGAGGAAGGAATACATTGTTCTCCTCTCACTATAACAATAGCTCCTATGAAAAAAAGTCCTTGTCATTCTCCTCATTTAAATGTTCAGGGGCATTTACAGTCAGTCTGGATACAGAATCTGCTGTTGGATTTCCTTTTCCAGATACAAGCACAACATTCTGTCACCCCATGTGTCTTTAAACAGTTCTGAAGTAATCACTGTAATTCTTGATCTAGAACCTGCCAAAAGATGAAGACTATTACCACCAAATAGGACATCGATATATGGGTCAATACATTTTCTTGAATCTCCACTAACAATAGTAGTGTCCGCCACTACATAATCATTTCTTGAAAATCACGACCACTTGTTGGACGGGATTGATTTGACTGTCATCATCCATCAATCTTTAGACAAATGACCTACTTCCGAAAAAATTCGACATGTTACAGTTCTAACAGGACAACCCTTTCCACCTCCCCTTAGTAGGTTGTTACCACACTTGAAAAATATTTTTTTAGATAAAAAAATATTTTTTGCATTTATTCTCATGACTTTCTTCACATATGCTTTGACCTGCACACTTGTAACAAATTCCTTTTGGACTGAAACATCATTTAGTTCCTTTATAGAAACCTGTGACAATTCTTTACCCTTTGCCACCTTAATAACATAAAGGATTACCCATAGTGAGTAGTTTCTGTTGAATGTGTTTGATATAGCAATGACCAAAAAAGTGCTTTCTGATCAACGGTTCTGTAAAACTGTCAAATTTAAATTGTGGACCCAGTTTTTGCAGTACACTTTCATAAGCATCTACATTTTCATTCTTTTTTTTGCTGTCTTAAAAACTTGTGACGCAAAACAACCAGGCTAGGTTGTACATCAGACCTTCTCTCCAACTTCGTAACCGCTTCTTGGTACTCATCTGACTTCTCCTATTCTGGAATTTCAAGTTTCGGAAGGTGCTTGAAAATCTCTCTACCTTCGAAACCAAGTGAATAAAGTAATAAACATTTTCTTTCTGGTCTGAACTGCGGGACACTAATTGCTAGAAGGTACATTAAGAGTGCACCATACCATTGTTTCATTTGAGTGGAGGAGGTCCCTGGAGTTTCCGAAATGGGAGGTGGTAGATTAACAAATTGCATAGTGAGAAGTGACCAAGAAAACCCCCCACAAGGATCTATAGAGCTAAGAATAAACTACAATCAAAACAGCACACAACGCGGATATGGTGTGTGTGCCACAATCTGCCTTACAGTACGTGATCCTAATTAACAAATACTGAAGGCTGTGAAGAAGCACCAAAAGGTGTGTGTCACCCCCTCACTGCCGTTCCAGGACACGTGTGTCACAACTTGGATAACATGATGCTAAATAAAGTCAAAAGGTGTATGTGTTCCAGGACACACATAACACAAATTGTACTTGTTCCAGAACACACTTGACACAAATTACACAACTTGATAGATGATAAAATGCCAGCAACTATTATCTCTGGAAAACTTGTCTTTGGAGGTATGCTAATTAGGAAACCTCTGTATAAGATAAATTTGACTTTGTTTAAATTTGTTTTCAAAACAATGGTGCATTCGCATACACTGTAATGGAAGCAACCCAGTCCTCCAACAAAGAGGACCAAACAGCCAAATTGCATCGTTTCTATGGGTAGTCAGGCTTGTACATACATTTCTTCTTCGTTATTTAAGGTAGCAATGCATTGCAAGGAATTTGGGCTTATTTTTCTCTGAGTATTTCAAACTCCTTCCAAGCTCCCAAGATGGCAGGCGCTGCTTATGTTTGTGTTTAAAGGTGATCATGCTTACCCATAATGCACATGCTCAGTCTTGCTGCCCCAAAATTACGTCTTACTAACCAGCATACCATTGACCATGCCAGGTTTTTCCAGATAATCTGCCTCGCTAGTGCCACAGGATTTTTAGTATATTTTTTATAAGGGCTGGGAACCAGATCGACATGAAGAGGAGGGACTCTTTGGCTGTGGCTTCACTTTCATGGAACTAACTGGTGGGCAAAATCATGTTGTAGTGGAAAACTTAAAGGAGGCTCCGGTAAGTAAATTAGTTTTGTTCCTGGGTATCATGAAGCTACTGCAGGAGATGCCCGCAACAGATGGACCTCCAACTGCCCACCTTTGGAACACTCACAAACGTAAAACCCTCACAGTAAAATCTCCCCACCTAGTATTCTGAAGAAAGACCATTAGATCACAACATCAATGCTCTTACAGAAGTCTTACAGCCTGGGCAAACATCCACTAAGCCTGTTGCTTTTTAACGAGCCCTTACGTATACTTCATTGGGGGCCAGGGCAAAACCTTGCTCTGGCCTTCCGGTGAACTGCCATATTGCATAACGCCACTGCCTGGCCCCAGGAGTCCCTGTGTTTTTATCTCAGCACCCCTCTCCTGAAAGCTTGTTGGTGCAGGCATCTGCAAGTAAGACTAACCCCAACACGTACCCTGCTACTCCCCCGGTCAGGAGTCAAATGGGTAGAGGCGCTTGGGAATTACGTTTTCTGTCCACAAGCCTGGGGGTTAGTTGGTGGCCTAAGTCCTCCGTGGATACCTAAAGATCTTCGACCTGCCATTGTCCAGGCCATACAGGAAGGTTGTAACTCACTCAACTTCACAATTCGTTGGGGCTTGGACCCCTCCGATTCCATCGGGCGGGGCATTGGCACCAGTGTTGTCACAACGCTTGGCTGTGGTCCACTGGTTTTTCAGGTGATATCCAATCAGCCCTCATGGTTGGGGTGTCCATCTGGGAGAGGTGAAGACAGAGACCTCTGGGGAGTACCGGATTTATATCAATCATTTGAAGCTGAGGGCCATCCACTTGGCGTTGAAAGCCTTCCTTCCATCCATCCATTAAGGACAAATCAATTGTCATGTGGCACTGTAATAAGCAGGGCCGGTTGAGGTGCCTCCTGGCTTTGTGCCTGGAGGCTGTGCGCCTCTGGAAATGGCTGGACCATCAAGGAATTTTCCTGGTCATTAACCACCTGGCAGGATCTTTGAATGGCAGGGCAGACGGGCTCAGTCATTGGGACCTAGCAGATCATGAGTGGCAGTTGATCCAGGAGGGGTAAAGCAAGGTCTCTTCAGCTAATGTGGAGAGGCTTGGCTCAATCTGTTCGCCACCAATGAGAACGCGCAATGTCAGCACTTTTGTATGTTGGAGTTTCCAAGGCATCTCTCACTCAGAGATGCGTTCAGGCTTGAGTGGAACTCAGGACTCCTCTATGCCTTTCTGCAAATTCTCAAGAAGATCATAACTGACTGGGCTCAAGTCATCCTAGTGGCTCTGGATTGGGTATGGAAACTATGGTATCTAGAATTCCTATTCTTGAGCATCTGTCCTCTCATCAGACTGCCACTCCAGGAGGATTTGCTGTTGCATCTGCAGGGCACGGTTCTTCACTCAGGCCTTCACAATCTCTAACTTCATGCTTGCACATTGAGCAGCAAAAGCGGAAATTCTTTGACCTTCCACCAGAGGTAGTTGATCAATCAATCAAAACAATTTATAAAGCGCGCTACTCACCCGTGAGGGTCTCAAGGCGCTTGGGGGACTGACGTTTTACTGTTTGAAGAGCCATGTCTTGAGGAGCTTTCGGAAAGACATGCGGTCCTGGGTCTTGCGGAGGTCGGTGGGGAGGGAGTTCCAGGTTTTGGGTGCGAGGTAGGAGAAGGATCTGCGTCCTGAGGTGGTTCGTTGGATGCGAGGAACTGTGGCGAGGGCTTCTTGACCTATTGGTTTTCTGCATCCTGCTCGTCAGTCATGCCAAGTGGCACATGAGGGCTCTATGCTCAGATCCGAAGTCTTAATGGGCCCAGCACGAGGAAAACCATCCAGGTTTCAGAAGAGACTGCAAAAGATCTTCAGTTGTGGTTGATTGACCGCAGTTAGACCAGCAGAGGAGCAGATGGTGGTGACAAATGCATCTCTACAGAGTTGGTGGGAAACGTATGGGAAAAGTGGAGATCACAGTACTCCGGTCTGTGGTGGAAACCCTGCTCCACACCAGCATGTTGGAGTTACAGGCTTTGCGCCAGTCGCTGACAGTCTTCCTACCATCCATCAAAGAGAGGCTGGTACAAGTCCTCATGGACAACAGCAGTGCATGTGGTACTGCAACAGGCAGGGTGGAGCCGGGTCCCAGATCCTGTGCCAGGAATCTCTTTGTCTCTGGAGTTGCTGGGGTGTCAGGGTATCTTCCTGGATGTTAACCTGCTTGGCTAGATTTTTGAATGTCTGGGTGAATGAGCTCAGCCATCTTAACCTAGCAGATCAGTAATGGCAGTTATATCCTGATGTGGCACAGGGCATCTTGCAACAGTGTTGAGAACCCTGGCTAGATCTTTTTGCCAATGTCGAGAACCCACAGTGTTAACAATTCTGTGCAGTGAAGTTCCCCAACAGGCTCTTGCTAGGAGACACACTCCAACTACATGGGAACACGAGGCTCCTATACGCTTTTCCACTCCTCTTTCTCCTGCCCCAAGTTCTGAAGAAGGTCCAGAATGACCAAGCCCAAATCATCCTAGTGGCTCTGAATTGGGACAGTAGTGTGTGGTACAGGGAACTTCTGTCCATGAGCGTCTGTCTTCTAATTAAGCAGCTGCTTTAGGAGGATATTTTGCAGCAACAGGGCAGGGTCCTGCACCCAGGTCGGCAAACTCTACACCTCCATGCATGGACATTAAGTGTTGACAGCACTCAGTCTTCCTCCCGATGTAGTGAATGTCATCCTTGCGGCAAGGTGCCCTTCTCCTAATTCTGTCTCCACTGGGCGCTGTGACAAGCTCTTATCCAGGTTTGGCAGCCCTGCTATGGCTCCATTACAGGCAAAACTGTCTGATGTCTTATTGTTTGTTTTGTCCCTGGCCCAGCAGGGACTTTGAGTGGGCACCATTAAAGGTTATTTGCCAGCTCTTTCGGCCTTTTTGTGTTTGCAGGATCAAATATTGTTTAAATATTGTTTAAATAACCTTATGTGATGTGATGTGTTTCTAAAATGTTTGATACATATGTTTCCCTCCGAAACTCTTTGTAATGCTACAGTGCGGTGTTAATTTGGTCTTCACTTTCCTCAGGTGCACACCCTTTTAATTGATGCACAGCTGCCCTCTACATCTCCTGACCCTGATGGCACTGTTCCTTGCTGCGATAATTTCAGCTTATTGCACGAGTGAGCTTCAGACTCTTTCAGTGCAGCAACCTTACACCACCTTTTTGCAGATAAAATGGTGTTGAGGGCCAGAGCAGCCTTTTTGCTTTAAGTCGTGACACTCATTCCCATCAGACAGTTCAGTACCCTTCAGACATTCTTTGTTCTACCACACCCCTCAAAAGAGGGTGAGAGACTCTATTAGCCAGATACCAAAAGAGCCTTAAGGTTTTCTATCAGTCTCATGAAAGACAACCAGCTTTTTCTGGGGTTCTCTGGGGGGAAGAAAGGCCAGACAGTGCAGAAGAGGACTCTGTCAAGGTGGATAGCCTTTGCATTAAGATTTGCTAAGCATGGGCTAGGAATGTGTGGCTATAAGTAGCCATCGGAAGAAAAAGTTACTTATCTTGGTAATGCTCTGTCTGACCAATATTCTATCTAATCACATATTCCTCACCACCCAGCGACCTCTCCTGTCTTTCTCCATTTAAAATGGCTCTAATGTAGGGATCTGCACACTGGTACCTCTAATCAGATTTGGGCTGTGTGTCTGAGGTGCAGAAAGAGTAAAAAAAGTAACTGATATTGACGTGCAGGGGTGTGCTCTCCCGTCACTTCCAGAGCAGAACTAAGTCGATGTGGATAGAACCATCTACTGATGCGCAGGAACAATGATATTTTAAAACTCACAATCCAGTCTGGCACCTGGGGATTTTATATCTAAAGGTGAGGAATCTCTGTTTAGATAGAATATCCACCAGAGAGAGTGTTACTGAAGGTAAGTGACTTGTTCATTCAGCACTTCCCATCCTCAAGGTCACTGCTAGCCAGAAAGGCCTGAACTCTTCTTTAGTGACAAAACAAGTTTGCCGATTTAGAATCTGTAATTTCATTTTTGTATTCATTGCCTCCGTCTAATAAACAATATTACACCCCTTTTGAAATCTATCTTCAGTGTTTTCTGCAAATGTCTTCTTTATGATATTTATGTGATCCATTCCGTAACAAACGTTCCTGAGGTGAACCTGATTTTTTGATTTAAAACTGTCACATGTGTGCTTACTGTGGCACTTCCCCTCCAAGTTTGAATATTTCAAGGCAATGTTCAATTATATCAACCAATGATATGCCACTATTCTTCTCACAAACCCTTACATCCCATAAACCAGCTTTTATCGTAGCTAGTGGCGTGCCATGAAATTTTCTATATTCAGTAAGCAGTTGGGTCTTGAGAGTATTTGTGATGATAGAATAATCTCTAACCTAATGTGAGTGTTGTGTGTAGACTGAGGAATATTACACAGCACCTAAAAAGTTCTGCATTGAGTGTTGTCTAGCCATGACAGTTTCATCTGTGTGCTACTTGTCCGTATATGAGACTGCATCAGTTGTGAGAAAATCACTGTTACCAGTGGTGACATACTAGGGTTGCTAAATTGTATTGTAATCACGTAGTAGCCAGGAGCGGTTTCTCCTTTAGGGCTAAGGGGCTGTGCCCCTCCTACGTTCCCACACATTTATATAAAAAATATGAAATAGATTGATTTTGTTTAGCGATTCAATCGTATCGAATGTCTGTCCTATGCTGTCAGCCCCACCTTGCTTTGAAGCAGGAGATGGAAGCCAGGCAGTAAATCAACTTTCTACACTGTGACACATGACGCAGGGCTTACCCTTCTAAAGCCCTTTGTTTTCATTGTGTTCTATAGTGGTATCCACTATAGGCCATTGACGCTTTTAGTGTCATGGTTTTGGGCGTCAGAGTCTTCATCCCTGCGTGAGGGCAGGCATTCGTCATTCACAGTCATGGATCCCACCCTTTCCCATTTGTCACGCAGTAGGAGTGGATGCAAGCATGTGTGATTTAGTGCCTTGTTCTTGGTAATGGTGTTATAATGCTAATCTTGGGTTATTTATATATTGTGCTGAGACACCTTGTCACCCGAACCTCCCCCACTGTGACACCTCTGGCCCTGGCTGCAGACTTCTGGCCCCTTCAAAAGTGGAGTTGCTATATTTGTTCCCCCACCAAATTGATCATCAAAAAGATGAGCAGGATTCTTATTCCCTTGCGTAGCTGATCCAAATATCCGATTTGAGCTGAAAGCGAGAAATATGTGCTTACAGTAAAGGCAGTTATCTGCTGTATGGCATTAAAACAGGCCCTATCTTCGGCCCTTAATAATAATGTCAAAAACACGGATTGATTTATGAACAATGAATGTTTAAAAAATCTTATTACTCTTGTATAGTGAAAATTTTGACTTATGCCAGGCGTTTATGAGAGGCTTGATTGAGGGCGCTTAGGCTGAAGGCAAAGCAAAGTGCCTGTCAGTGGGTTGGCATCTCTGCAAAGCACACAGGCAAATGGTCATGTGTTCCAGTTACGATTGAAATTCAGTGTAAATGTGTGTGAAGGGTGTGCACAGAGGTCAAAAGAAGGCAAAAGTAAAAGGAAATAAAGTGCATAAATGTGAATGGGTGCAGAATATGTTTGGGGTGGTAAAATGAGGGAGATGCGAGGAAGTGCATTCAGGGGAGATTGAAAGGAGAGTGCTGAAGAGGAAAGAGAGGAGGTTGAAAATGTGCAGATGGTTGAGATGTGCATAGAAAAAGGTCATGCCTATCTAACGTAAAGCACACATAACTGAAGGCCATGCTCCTTCCACAGGCTTCAATAATATTTAATCCACAGTCTCACAATTTCAGAATTGAAACATTTCCAATGTTAATTATTTATAACAAATCATTGTTGTTACTCATTTAGCTTAAACAGCTAACAATCATTGGCAAAGCCAATAAAACTGACACGTTTTAGTTGTATATCTGTTGTGTTATATTTCTGGATGCAATAACATCTCAGAGGGAAACCAAAATACAGGTCGGGTGACACACTATGGCAGTGGTTCCCAACCTTTTGACTTCTGTGGACCCCCACATTATCAGAACTGGAACCCAGGGACCCCCACTTAATCATTATTGGAATCTGGGGACCCCCCAACGAGTCATCACTTAAAGCTGGGGACCTAATCTATTACATTTTTTAAGCAGCTGCGGACACCCTGAGGAGGCTTCAAGGACCCCCAGGGGTCCCCGGACCACAGGTTGGGAACCACTGCACTATGGGAATCACAGAAGTTTATTTTACATGTCCATTTTAGAGAGCCCCCACTTTTTTCATCTCACATGAAGACTTGTCTGCACATATTTCTGTATGACTGATTGCTGCCAGCAGCTGTGGGTGCGCCCTGACGCCTGGCTAGAGAATTTTCTTCCAAAGTTGATGCCGCATGCAGCACAAGACACTGGAAGCACACACTTTAAAGGGCGGAAGTTGTGCTGTACAATTTGCACATTAACGTAACTGTTGAACTTATTAATGCAGTAAGATATGGGGCAGTTTTTAATGTGTTTAATATTTCAAGAGTATACTTTGCACTGCTGTATGAAACGTGCTTTCTCACTAAATTACTTTTCTTTCAAATGCATCATTTTGTCAATCTTTTTTCAATTTTTTTCCTTTTGAGGAGGACCTACAACTGACCCCACATTTGTCCATTAAGTCATACCCAACGTTTACGCTCCACCACTTTCAAATGTCACTAGCCACCACTGTTATTAGCATAAGTGAGGACATTGACATTGCTGTTGAGGTTTTCCCATATTGCACGTAGAAGCTGTATTCCTGTCGTAAGAGTATGAATAACAAATAATACCTTTGATTTAGAATGATTTACTAAGAATGTGTCAAACTGATTGTAACTGCCTGCTGCCTGCAGGAACCGCTGCAAGCTAGTTACGGTGTAATCCAAAATCACAGAACCTGGAGATGGTATAAAACAGTTTTAGGTGGAAATGATATGTCATTGGAATCAGCACAAGCCTCCATAGACAGACAGACAGACAGACACTCATTTAGACACACTTTATTCCTGCACAAGGTTGTGGGCTAGGGCCTGGGATCAATTACTGCGATAGTGTCACTGCTTAGTGGACTCAAGATAAAACAAGCATTTGCAATGCAATAGGTCTTTCATATACTTGAGTTAGAGCTAGTAGCGTTTTTAAATATCTAACTGGAATTTGCTGCCCACACAAACTGAAAATAAAAAGTAAAACAGTTGACATAAGCGAGCCGATTCAAAGCGCCGCCATGAACGCAAAGGATAGAGACAAAAGGAAAAAGAAGTTTGCTTGCAGTCAAAGTTATCGGCAATAGTGTAATTATCCGTATAACAGGGTCGATGACCAAGGCGGTAAAAAAACCACCCTAAGGAGGGACAAACGTAAAGCAGTTACCAACCAAAACAAAGGATTTTTGAAAGGCAAGCCCATAAACGAGTGATAGTAATGGGCGTGCGGTGGGCTTGGCTAAAAGCCCAGATACATACCAACACGTCGGAAAAGCAGTGCTTGCACGCTGCTATGCTCAATCTAAAAATGGCTGGAGGACGTTTGAATCTCCACTATAAGAAATCAACGGATGAGAGAAAAAGACACCTAAAGGACCATCTTTTCCCGTGCACTAGTACTCATACGACCACTTTATTTATTAGTTTTCAGTAAGAAGTAAAGAATACTATGCCCACCTAGACCCAAAGGCATTAATAGGTTGGCCAACCTACATTGGATGCACAATTCTCTTTGGCAAATCTAGGTCAAATAAGTTGGTAATGTTGGTCAAGGAGAATGGGTCAGTGATGGCCACAGTTTCCTATCACTCATATTAGAGGCACTGATCTTTTGGCTATCTTTTAACAACCAATACATAAGTGTAAATACAGATTCAACGAAACATGTAGTGTCCAGCTTTCTTTGAATACACCTTTGATTGAACTGTAGGTAATCAGAAAATGTAAAACAAAACCACATTTTTTAGATATTTTACATTAATTGCTGAATATGTTGTGGGTTATTTGGTGGTATGTGTTGTGGTGTATGTTTAATGCTGTTACTGTACGTGCAAAACCTTTATGCATAGTATGAAGTGTTAGTTGCTGTGTAAGGGTAGGTGGCATAGGTGATGTAGGGTTTATGCAGAATATATGTTAGTGATGTAGGGCTTATGACTTGGCTGTGTGGGAGGCAAATTATGCAGGGCGCAGGTGGTGAATGGGGTAGAGGAGTGACCGTCTTGGAGGGTCAAGGTCTATGTGGTGGTAATGTAGGGTGAAGGTGTTACTGTATGAGGTGTAAGATATAGGTAGGATAGGATGCACTGTGTAGAGGGTAGTGTAGGTTGTAGTGTTGGAATGCATGTTGTTGTGAATGGTAAAGAGGATCAAGGTGTTGGTGTAAGGGGGTTATAGATTGTTGTATAAGTGGTGGTGTAGGAGTTGTAGATTGTTGTGATTTAAGTTGCAGTGTAGTGCGGTGGTGGTGTAATATGTTGAAAGTGGTGCAGGGTGATGATGTAGGGTGCAGTCAGTGAAGTAGTTGATGTAGGCACAATGTATAGCAAGTCGTGTACAGTGGTTATATAGGTTGTCAGCAATGCTATGTGCGAAGAATGTTGGTAGCTGCCTTAGGACATATGTATAGTAGGCAGTGTTGAAGTATAAGGGCAATAGTTTAGGTTGGGGTGTGTGTGTATAGGTGACGGTGTATTGGAGTGCTCCACAGGTGGCCTCTGATGCATTACGGGTGGCATGGGAACATTAAGGGGGACCAATGGGGATTACAAAGAGACAGGCAATCGTCAGGATCCTTTGCTGGTCTATGAAACAGAAAAAGGTGAAGGGTAGGAGATCTGCTTTACCCAGTGTATATGGGGAAATGTTGCTTCTGTTTCAAAATGATAAGCCTTTTTCCTGTGAAGCATCACTTTGCACTAGTGTGCTATGCTTATAGCAACACGGAGTGTGGAGAACGGAAGACTCAGAGGCTCGATATGTGACCTTTCTTGAGCTAGGGCCAACGTTCTTGTAAGGTCAATGCAGCAGTGTGTCCTAAAGCCAGAAATGAAAATACCTGGTGGGTGATGGCTGTTGACTACACGTTCCTTATTGGTTACTTTTATATGAATAGACCGGCAACAGTGCTTCCACAAAACACTTCTTCCTGGCTGACTTCATTGCCTCTAAAGCCCTTCCCATACTCCCCTCTCCACCGTCCAAGCTAGGGTGTCAATAGTATGTGAGCTTACTGACATTTTCAAACAGAATTTGACTCTTGCTTCCATAGTCAACCACAGAATTCTAAAAACAGAGGAACCCAAAGGTGTGGGACCGACTTCATATTAACATTTTGCAATGTTCTTGTGTGTTACTGGGGCCCGTTTGGCATGCAAATAAATGCCTTTACTGCGATAAAAGCATAGTTTGCATTATGTTATATTTTGTTATTGTTTTTATGTTTTTTTGATGGCCATGGATATTGAATGGTGTTATAGCCTCAAGAAGTTAAATGAATGGACAGAGAGACTGAATTCCCTTCCATGTGTCTATGTTTGTAGTACGTATATGATGAGGGATTGAATGCACTCACTTCTGACCCCCAGATCAGGTCCTGACAAAAAAACAGGCTAGAGCTGGAATGGAAATCAAATCCCATAGGCTGTTGGCTCCGGGGAAGCAGTAGAAATAAATACTAGTCCTGTCATTAGGTAAAGGCCGCGCGGAAGACTCCTGATAAGCGAGCGATAAAAGCATGGGAAATAGAGATCAGATGGCATATGATATGGGAAGGAGAGTGTGTGTGTCTGTCTGTCTGAGGAGAGAGAGAGAGATGGAGACGAAAGAGAAACGCAGAGGGACATGAAATACACTTTGTTCCCCTCATCATTGCACATTGAACGCAGATATTCGTGCTACGTGCCGGCTCTTGAGCACAGCTTCGCTGCAGGGGGTAGACCACCTGATAGGGATCCTGTTTCTGTGGCCACATGGCCTCTGGTCACATGTCCTTCTGACTGTGACACCTAACAGCAATGTAATAGTGCGCACAGTGCTCCAGTTTCTGCTGGTGCCTAGCATGTGCTCTCTGGTTAGGTTCCCATGTCCTGCTCTCTCTGCCAATGAACAGAGCTTTCAGAACGAATTACAGCAAGGCCAAAAGTACGAGAGTTCACTAAAGAAACAGAAAGTATTGCTGGAAAAGTATCGCTAGAACCTGAATCATTTTAAAGAAAGTTTCTGTCGCTACCCCGATGATCCTGTGTGCTTGCTCTTCTATATCCTTCTGTTTCATCTACCTCTCTCCCGTCTACATGGAGGCGACACAATATTTTTGTACAGTGAAAGGAGAAAAATGGGTGGGTATAAAACTGGTGATGTTAGAACTGCTCCAGGCCCACAAAAGTGTCTTACTTCTCATTAGGTATGTGACATCTGTTTCCACTGACTTAGTAGAAACATCAGTAACACTTAGCTGCAGACATTGGCTGGCCTGGGGTATTCTTTGTACAATACGAGCATGGGATGATGATGTCACAGAGTTAGTGCGCTAATACTATTAGGTAGGAAGCCCTATTAAATTCTACATCTCAGCCCATCCACACCTGGAGGATGTCACACACCCTGGTCTCATCTTCACCTCCCAAACAGACACAATGCTTCCCATAGACTTCTGTGGGATCATAGACCATGAAAACCTTCCTCAGCTGGCCAACATGTTTTCATCTCCATTGGTTTAAATGTGAGCACCCTCCGAAAGCACACAAATTCACCCTCCTAGGAGATTCAAAATGTTGAGAGGTACGTTTAAATGGAAGAGGGCTAGTTACAGGCAGGTTGTTGATAGAAAGCAGAAAGATGTTAGAGGACAAAGCAAGGGCTGTACAAAGGGTGCCTGGAGCGACTAATAGTCATTGGAAGGTTATGTCAGTATATCGTGGACGGAAGTATTGTAGGCCAAAATATAGAGGGCTAAATATCTGGGACCACAATGTCGTGAAGGTGAGCACATGCAGGTACACGTAGACCTGCTATGTTAACTCCACAGCTATATACTTTGAAGCTATATGTATCACCTGGGCACCTGGATGTGAGTTAAATATAGTGATCCTGAACTTACCTCCATATACTTGCCTTGAGTATATTTTGTTCCTAAATATTTTGGCCCTATGATATTTTACAGTTGGTGTTCTGGTGGAATACTGTTACTGACAGGGGGTGTAGGAGCCTGTGAAAGGAAAGCGGGAGGTTCTTGTAATAAGGGGAAAGGAGAATGGAATTTCTAACAGAGATGGTAGCTGATAAGAGGGGACAGAAGCCACCCTCACATTGGAAGTATATGGGCAGTAGGGGGGGGGGCATTCTGGTGTTTGATGGCACATTGTGAAAATAGGTCTTCCATTTGGGCAACTGAGGGATCATGATTATGCACTAATGCATCAATATATCGAGGGAGCACCATGCTGTTACCAAACTTGGCCTTGCTCTTGAAGCAGGCAAGGTCAGCAACTGCAAAGGAGGCTTACACTACATTAATCCCCTGTTGCTCATCTATTAATACTGCCAACCATTTGCTAGAATTGACATACCCCTTTGACCACTAAAGATCACTCCAAACTCCTATTAATTTAACGTGCCTCATGGAAACTGGAGTAAATGAATGAAATGGTTTCTTGAAGAGCACAAGACTAATCCCTATAACCAACGATTACCATAATTAAAAAAAAGCTAACATTGAGTGCTATATAATGCAATTGCAATACAATATATAACTCCCTTGACCACACTAATGCTAATATCTTAGCACCCAGCAGTCATGGAGTCAATTGTAGTTCATACAGGCTGCATAATAATTCCTTTACACAGCGTATCATTCTTAAACAACTTTACATATTACACTATAGGTCCTGCCCATTGCCCAATATTGTAGAAGCTCACAGCATTAAACAATGCATCACCAACTGAACAGGCATGGAGTAACTGAAGAGATCTGCCCGTGCTGCTGGCCGTTGGAGGACAAGTTACATACTGTGACCACTTTGACAGTCAGACCTGGGATGATATAACCAAAGTTTATCTCAGCAGACTCCACCATTTCTCCCTTCAATCAGTGGAGCTGTTTAGGACCGTAAACGTTAAACAGAATATCTCAGAACGAGCAACTGAGTGAAGTAACCAGCTAAGCGGACTGTGATCATAAGAAATACCATAAAGAGGCTTGTAGAGCCGCTAAAATTTGCCAGTTGCATTTATGCAACAGAGTCAAGTGGCAACAGTTTACTTTCGCTTTAACGATTGTTAGTAGAAAGTGAGAGAGTCCTGTCCCGTGCCCAGCACCAGTTTGATGAGGGGAGCGCATCTGTACTTTCAAGCGGTTTGGTAATTTCAACACATAGCGTGGTGTGTACCTTCACAAAGGACATTCCATCCTGTGTGTATGTATGTAGTATTATGGGTTGTATAACTGAAAATAAACTTTAAAACAAAATAAAATAGCTCTTTGTTTTTTATCTCTGCATGTATGTTAGCATATCCAGTACATAAGACAGTTTTGCTAATCTGTAATAAACATTGGGTAGTCAAAATTACCGTCACTGTAATATCTTTCAGAAATAGAGCTTAATGTTATAAATAACAAACCTGCACACCATATACTTTGCTATAGTATCAGAAAACTTGTGGCCCCATATATCCATAGTCCTACAGCACATCTTGTGCACACTAATTAGTATCAAATAGAAAGAATGCAGAATGCACCCTATTCACTCTATCTACCAGACCCATTTCGCCCCCCATCACAGGCACTACACATACTGGCCCCCCCTGGCCTCCGCACCTATAATTGAAAACCTCATCATGGTGTGATGTTATTAAATACAGATGTATCTTCTTAGCTAAGGCAGCATCTTGTCAGATTTGGCATGTATCGTTAGTTGTATAGTGTCCCACTGTGTAATAGTCACATCTCCTGGTCTTTGTCTCTGTAAAAGTGTTAGTACATTTATCTCTGTTGCTGTCCAATTTGTAAGTCTCCATTCCAGTTGTGAGGTGTCAGGGCAGTGGAGGATTTCCATTGCATCACAATGGTTAGTTTAGCAAGGAGCAATACTCGGTCTATAAATCTGGACACATCTTTTGTCTTTGATGGTCTACTGAACCTAACTAGCAAGCCAGTTGCCATATTGGTGTCTAGGTGTCTGTCCGTGTTGTGTTGTAAAATAACTACTTTTGGAGTCCAATGTTGGTAAACAACTGGGCAATCCCACACCATGATAAATAAATCTGTCATGTCTGCCCTACATTTAGGACAAGTGTCTTCAACCAATCGAGCTACCAGTAGCTCCCAGACACTTTCAGAGTAGCTCACAGCCTGGAGTAGTTTTTTTTTAAAATAAGCCCAGGGTCACATTTTCCTTTTAAAGTTAAGGGAAGGCTCTGTCTATTTAACATTATTATCATCAGGCTGCAGATAGCAGGGCCTGATAAGGAGTAGTGCTAGAGTCCGATTTATTACCCAGGTCAAAGAGGTGGAGAACTGAAGCACTAAGCTATTTAACTCTTAAATAAAAGTCCTTTTCAGCTCAATATTGAAATTGGGGTAATTATGTTTCTCAATGCTTTTAGATTGGAAAAAATTCAAATGAATAGTTACCTTATGATTAAGTTAACTTTTCATTTTAATTTTCTCATTTTTTCTCAAAGTGTTGCATTTGGAAACAGCAGGTCTCTTGTTCCCAGTGGAGCACTGTGCCATATTTATATTTGAAAAATGCAGTCATTATTTAAATGGGAGAAAATTAAAGTGCAGAAAAATGTTCCACATTATCAACATTTTTGTACTTTAAATTCCTCCAATTTAAAAATAAATGGTTGTATGTTTGTGTTATTTAATGGGGCCACGTATGGCAAAAGGTATGTCCTGTGCCACAACTGCGTTCAACACAGTCTCTCAGTTACCCATACACATATATCCCATTCATGCGCAAACATGTTCATACATCCCCAAAGCACACACTTTCACTGACAGACGTGGCACCCCTTAGTCAAAGTATTTTGTTCAAACCACAGTATATGGCTGTAAGGACATGAAGCTTACAGTCAAGGAAGCTGGGCGTGAGGGTGTCTGGTAATAATGCACAACTTATTTATCCTTCAATCCTCACAGTGATTTCCTCTGATCTGAAGTAGCTCTTGCTACAGAAAAGGTTGGAGACCCCCTGATCTAGAGTAAGCCAATACCCCCACCCCAGGTATATTTTAGCTATGCACATCGTGGAGAGGTAATTATAGTGCATAATGATAATTAAATTGGGTGTAGTTAAAGTGTGGGCTCGTATTCACTTTTTTGGTGTATTGAGGGACCCATGGCTGCTGTTTGTCTTAGATTTCCTCCACTCGTTGTTGTGCCCAGGTTTTGTTCAGTGCCCGCAGAAGGGAAGCAGAATGCAGGAGTTAGTGCTTTATTCATTATTGTCATAGCTTTGCACTGTACCCCATGTGTGAGAAGGCGCATAGTTCTTCAGATTTTGGGGGTTCAGTCCTGCCATATTCTCAAATCGCCTTAATTGCACCAACAATGGTTTTGTATATTAAGAATTGGCTGGAATGAAAACCAAAATTGCTAGTTAGGCTCTGGAATGTGATAACTGTACAACCTTCATATGACTTCCCAATTGTGCTAATTTAATTTTGTGTCCAATACTGAGTGAAGTGTGTATTAGCTACTGTTACATATGGGGTTTCTGGTTGGCAGCGGTATGCACCCTGTCCAGGCGGGAACCACAATCTTAGTCAGGGCAAGTCAGATAAACACTAAAAGTTAACCTGTGATCACCTTCTGGTAGCTGGGAACAGAACAGTCAGGCTAATCTAAAGAGGCAATGTGTAAATTGATTGTACAACACACACACACACACACACACACACACACACACAGAGTAACACAATGAAAACACCACAAAAAGACTTCACACCAGGTTACAAAAATAGACTATAATTTTATAAATAAATCAAGACCAAAACGACAGAAGTCGAGTTATATTTTTGTAAAGAAAAAAAAAGAGCTCTTGCGCTTAGAAGTAGTAAGCGCCAATTGGGGATATTCTGAATGTGCGGGACCGATGCAACGTCAACAGTTCAGGCCGACCGCGTTGGAGCGCCGAACAGGGACAAGAGTCACTCAGGCCCGGTGAACAGAGTACCTTGCTCCTGGTGCAACAGCGAGATGTCGGGCGCAGAAGGGTGACGCGCTGAGACTTTGATATCCTTGAGTCTTAAGCAACATGAGGCAACCTAGCAAGCCCTTGGAGATCACTTCAGTTGCAAGGCAGAGTGGAGCTCTCCCTCAGCAGGGTCAGAACACAGCAGGCACCACAACTGAAAAGCAGTCCTTCCAGTCATCAGTCCAGCAGAGTAACAGTCCTTGATGCAGTAAAGCAGGTCTTAGTTGTAGGTCCAGAAATGGTTTGGTGAGGACAGGGACCCAGTACTTATACCCACTTGTACCTTCGAAGTGAGGATGACTTAAAGGTAGAGTCTTTGAAGTGCACACAGGCCCTTTCTTCCCAGTCCCAGCTCCAGGCTATCTGTAGGGGTTAATCAGCCCTTTGTGTGGGGACAGGCACTCCCTATTCAGGGGTAAGTGTCAGCCGCTCCCTCCCTTCTTGCCGAGGAAGAGCCACCAGAATGCAGATGAGTGCTCAGACACACCTAACCTTCCTGTGTGTGAGGCTGTCTAGAGAAAATGCACAAAGTGTAGCTATTACCCACCCCAGACGTTTATTGGGCTGCAGGGATACAGAGCTGTTAGAGCAGAGAAATGTCCACTTTCTGAAAGTGGCATTTCTAAAATAGTAATGTTAAATCTGACTTTACCAGTAAGGAGGATTTGTAATTATAATTCCAATAATATGAAACATGGCATAGATACTCTTTCTCAGTCAGGAATTACACTGTAAAACTGTAATAAGGAATTCCCAATGTTAAGCTATTAACATTGGGAGGAATAAGGCTCACAGTAGTGAAAAACGAATTTGGGCCTTCAACTTACACAGCACCCTGCTCTATAGGCACCCTACAACCTACCTTAGTTGGCCCTTAGGTGTAATAAACAGCAAGTTTTAGGGGTTGGCAAAGGGTTTCAAATGCTAGGTCGAAGTGGCAGGAAAACTGCACACGCAGGCTCTGCAGTGGTAGGCCTTAGACATGTTTAAAGTCCTACTTGTGTGGATAGTACAATCAGTGCTGCAGACCCACTAGCAGCATTAAATTTACAGTCCCTGGGCACAATTAGCGCACTGTTCAAGGGACTTACAGGTAAATTACAAACGTCGATTGGGTATGAGCCAATTTTGCCATGTTTAAATGAGAGCGCACATGCACTTTAGCACTGGTTAGCAGTGTGGCAGTGCTCAGGGCCCTAAAGCCAATAAAAGCAAGGTGAGAAAAAGAGGAGGAGGAAGGCAAAATGTTTGGGGTGACCTTCTAGAGAGGGCCATTTTCTAACAGCTACATTCACTAGCTCGATCATGATCCACAATGGGAGGAATGGGAGAGAACAGAACAGCATTCCCCGATGTACAGTTGTATTTACACCAGCATACTTTGACAGTTCACTTTCACTTTCAAGTATTTGGTTCCTAAATTCCCTTTACTGTATATTACTTGTAGCAAGTTGGATTTTCCAATTATGTTCATCAGTTTTATTCATTTAAGATATGTGTCCACTGCTATCCACCTCGACAACCACATCATCTGGGCTGTGAAATAATATACCTCTAGGTTGGGCATCCTTACCTCCCCTACATCTATCAGACGCATAGCCTTATCCATAGAAATGCATCTCCTCTTTTGGCCTTAAAGCAATCCCGATAAAAGTAATCTCAGAAAAAAGATCCCAGAAGGGTCAAAGGAATGCCATAAAGAAGTACAATAACCTGGGGAGTATGATCATTTTGACTATTGTTAACCTACCCCGGGGGGCACAGTGGCATCCTGGTTCAAAATTGAATTGACTGCCTAATGCCATTAACACACCTGTCCAGGTTTCTCACTTCAGCTTGCCATCCTAATGGTATGTTTTTATACCCAGGTATTTGAAATGAATGCATCTGGTTTCCATCTTAAGAAGGTCCCTGCCTAGGGCTGACAATCATTGGTAACAGGCCTTCTCAGGAAAAACAAACGGGACTTATCCCCGTTAATTTTCAGGTCAGACATGTCCCCACGATCTGAAAATACTGTTATCACATGAAGAAGACTCATTTCTGGGTCTCTGAGAAATAGCAATGCCTCATATTTGTACCAGGCTGCAGCATGTGTCCTGCAGAAAATGTTTCTACCCCTCTCCTGTCCTCACACTCTTAGTATGCATGTCAGTGGTTTAAGTGTCAGCATAAACATAAAAGGGACACCAACACCCTTGTCTAGTTCCCATATATATATCTGCCACCTCTACGTGAAAACCTTGCCCCTTTGTTCCCTTACCAGTGGCTTTGGATACAGTAACTGCATCCATCGTAACAGGCTACCTGTCACTGCCATCCTAGTCAGCACTTAAAAAAGATACTACCATAACAGTGTACTGAAAGACTTTTCAATATCAAGGGAGGCCACAGTGACAGAGCCAGGTGTTATGTGCATTTGATCCATAATACGCTGCATTTGATCCATAATACGTAGCAGTTGGCACATGTTAATATGCATGCTCCTCCCCGGTATAAACCTGTATTGATCTGGATAAACCAGCGTAGGCGGATAAGAAACAAGTCGATTCACAATAATTTTACCAAGTATTTTAAACTCTGTGTTGAGTATCGAGTTGCCTATATGATTTGACATTGAGTGGATTCCAGCCCTGTTCATGGAACGCAGTTATTATAGTCTCCTGGAATTATTCCAGGAGTACCCCTCTATAGTAGGCCCCCATGTACATGACATGAAGTTGTAGTGTTAGATGTACCTAGTAAGTAGCTTAAAACTCCAGTGGCAGCCCATTTAGTCCCAGAGCCTTCCTCCTTGTCAGTCTGTCAATGGCTATCTTACCTCCTGAACCTCGAGCTCCTGGTTGAGTGATAGTGTATTTTCAGGGGTGAGGGACAATACAGGAATGGAATTCAGGTAATTCGTAATATGTGTGGAGAATGGCATCACTGGAATGCTACATAGGTACTGGTAATAATCAGTGAACGCTCTGAGCTCTACCAGAATGGATTCTAGGTGACCAGTGGTGTTCGTATGGAGCAAATGAGCTTAGAAGCGGTCTCTGATCTCACAAGCCAAGCTAAGAGTTTGTCCACTCTGTCACCTTCTTTTTGTTGGTGCGTCAGGTATTTTTTATAGTTCCAGCATTATAGTCATTCTACCGTGGTCTGGTAAGACCTTAGTTGCTGCCAGACGTTTAGGTCTAACTATCATATACAGGCACAGAAGTCTCCAACATGCGCATGTTATTCTCTGCCACAATTATTCCATCTTTCAATTTTAAGTTTATACCTTAGGACGTTTTGATACAAAGTCCTTTTGTGACTCTTTTTCTCACAGAACTAATGATCTTGAGACTCTCCTTTTGTAATCCTAGATCGAAGAATGCGTCGTGTCCGTGTGGATACTGCAGGTATCAAGCTGCCATAATGTAGTATTAATAGCGATGGGTTGTGGTCTAAATCAGTGCAAGATAAGTATTCTGGAGCTTGCGTAGTAAATCTGCTGTCCCTATGTACATATATAATCATGTATACCTTAGACAGACAAGAAGAATGAGTATTCCCTGTCCTCAGAGTAGAGCTCTTTCCAGAGATCGTGCAGACCCCACTGTCGAGTCCATTTATATAACTTGTGGGCTAAAAATTTACTGGAAGTATTCAGCAAAGATGGGAGTGAAGGTTCCTGGTATTAGTCTGAGGCCAAATTGTAGTCTCTGCCCCTTAGACCAAAGCACCCCACTTTCCTAGTCACCTATGGCGCTAGGTTTGCCTGGAATTGTAACTGACTATCATCTGGTCCATAAATGTCAGCAACAGTAAGTAGGCTTCCATCAAGGAAGCCCTCTGAAATTGTATATCTCCCCTCATCTACGACCCTGCTGGTTATGGTGTAGGGCAGTGGTTCCCAACCTGTGGTCCGGGGACCCCTTGGGGTCCGTTAAGCCTCCGCAGGGGGTCCGCAACTGCGTAGAAAAGTAAATAATATTAACAGATTAAGTTCTCAGCTTTCAGTAGTGACCCAGTGAGGGGTCCCTGGATTCCAATAATGATTTAGTGAGGGTCCCCGGGTTCCAGCAATGATAAAGTAGGGGTCCACAAAAGTCAAAAGGGCGGGAACCACTGGTGTAAAGCATCCCGTTGGCAAACTAAATAGATGAGACTAAAGAGAAAGCAGAGAATGAAGTCTCCAGAATTTGGCCTCGCTAGCTCTTCTCTTACTGGCTTAACTCGGGTAGTGTCTTGTGTGTCTCTTATAAATAAGCTATATGTACTTTCCTAACCTTAAGGAAGGTTTGTATATGTTATCATGAGGAAGGTATGACTCTTATTATGGAAAGTATATACACCATGTGTCACCCTGATTGATCAGATCCTTTCCGGGGCGGAAGAATATCCGATGGCTAGGGAGGAATGGCACATCGGTGCGCATGCATGTCAGCTATGCAATCCCTGCATAGTTATCCAACTCATGGCTGAATTTCATTAAGTTCGAATGCATGCAACGATATGTGGGCAGATTGGCAGTGGTCAGAACATCCCTGGTCATGACAAAACGTGCGCTGACCACCCTAGTCACAACACATAATATGAAACTAAACAAACTGAAAATCTTACAGAGTTGTATATTTGTAGAAACGTGGAGAAAATAGGGAGGGAGACACTTGATATGCTTTTGGAGCCCTGCCCCACCAATACAGACAACGTGACAGGCTTGCATCTGAGGGTATTCTACCCTGTATAGTCTGCTAGGGACAGGGACTAGGGTCTTGCCCTAGGCACCACAGTGGATACCCTAGCCCCTGTCATATAATATTTTGTCCATGCATAGTGTCAAGCAATATCCTTGGTGATCATAGGGGTGGTGGAGGCGTCTTTCTGGGATGGAGGCCCACCACCCGAGGTCAAAGACTCTGACCCTCAGTCTAATGTGTCCACATCACTTAGACAATGCTGTGTTAACTAAGCCTGGCACGCTCGAATATCCTGGACCACAGTGGCTCATGCAGCTGCTGCTTGTTCAGTGCTTTTGTGACGCTGCCTGGCCCTCGATCCCTGAGAGTTGTCTGAGCTCTTCCTCATTCAAGCCTCGTCATGACCCGTGTTCTCTAGCCATGTCCATACCTCTTCCAGGATCGTGAAAAAATTAGTCTTATCTTCTGCCACCACTCTTACTTTGGGCAGATAGAGCAGGCCAAAAGTTAAGTTTGTGCATTTCTGTGCCCACTTGACCTCCAAGAAGCTCTGCCTTTTCAACTGTGCCAGTTTTGTATAATCAGGGAAGATTTATATTTTTGGCCTTCCAGTTGTCCTAGCCATGTTTATTTGCCAGCTGTAGGATAGTGTCTCTGTCTGGGTAATTAGTAAGCGCCTGACACTCCTCAGAGTCACACCACCACATAAGACTATGGCGGTCATTCCGACCCTGGCGGTCATGGACCGCCAGGGCCGGGGACCGCGGGAGCACCGCCAACAGGCTGGCGGTGCTCCCAAGGGCATTCTGACCGCCGCGGTCAGAAACGGAAAACCGGCGGTGTACCGCCGGTTTTCTGCTGCCCTGGGGAATCCTGCGCCGCCATGGGGATTCCGACCCCCATCCCGCCATCCTGTTCCTGGCGGTTTTGGCCGCCAGGAACAGGATGGCGGTATGGGGTGTCGTGGGGTCCCTGGGGGCCCCTGCAGTGCCCATGCCAGTGGCATGGACACTGCAGGGGCCCCCGTAACAGGGCCCCACCATGATTTTCAGTGTCTGTCATGCAGACACTGAAAATCGCGACGGGTGCAACTGCACCCGTCGCACCCCTTCCACTCCGCCGGCTCCATTCGGAGCCGGCATCCTTGTGGAAGGGTGTTTCCCGCTGGGCTGCTGGGCGGCCTTCTGGCGGTCGCCCGCCAGCCCAGCAGGAAACCCAGAATACCCGCGGCGGTCTTGTGACCGCGCAGCGGTATTCTGGCGGCTCCCGCCGGCCCTGCGGATACCGCGGCCGGCGGGAGTCAGAATGACCCCCTATATGCCAGGACGTGCAGGTGTAGTGTATACACTCGCCACCACCCACAATTGGGGCAAGGGAGCGCACACGCAATGCCCCTCGCCTCCGCAGTCCCAACCAGTATAGTTCAGTGGAAAGACTGTAGCTGGCCCTTCCCTGTGCTCAGCTCCATGCTAGGAGTAGCACCAAAACTCTTCAGGTTCAGTCGCCACAGGCCACAATGCAGCACTGGGAGATGAGGGTGCACGCGGCCACTGTGCCATACCATTGCAGTCACCATGTGCTGCTATCTAGGGTGCCAAATCCACTTCACCTTTATGAAGCTGCCATCTTAGGCCTTGTCACCAGGTCTTGTAGGCCTCTAGGCAATGACTTCAAATGTCAAGATAACCAACACGGTGCGCACTAGTGTCAAAGGCTGCTCACCATGCACTCTGTTCCGAAGCAGGCAGGTGTAGTGGCCAGGATGAATGGAGGATTTGGAGATTTGGTCGACGGAGCGGGAGCACCTTTCTCAGACATCCACCATCCTCCTTGGCTCGGCCATGCCCTCAAATGAAAATAAACTTACATTTTCAATCAACGGTTCAGCTCCTACATGGTATTATGACGAACCAATTATTCAGAAATACAATACCTTAATTTTCTTTAAAAATATTTTTTTCCATAGCATATAGATCTGTGCCTTTTTTCTGCATTTCCCCATATGATGATGACTTTCATCTTGAATCCAAAATCAACCTGACAGCTCACATAAGAGCCAATATGATCAGCCAGTCTGTTCATCTATTGAAGGCATGACATGTGAAACTTAATGTAACTCTTAATAGACGTGACCATTTACTATTGGGTGCTTCATAAAAACACTTATCAGTGCTGAAAGTACTACAAGGTAAGGTACTCTTTTACAGATCTCTTACTTGCCTTTGTGAATCAGCCTCAAAACTCCCAACTTCTAATTAGTAAAAGTGCAAAGAGTATACAGTCCTTTCTGGTTATAGTCATTCTATATGAATATTTCCTGAATATTCCCATTATGTTTCTATTTTAGTTGTTTTGGGGCTAATTTACATAGGCGTGTAAGCATATGTAAAATGGTACCACAGAAGTACTAGTTTATAATTCAAAATGCCTTGTGGTGTCTGCATTTCCGATTCTGTGAAAGAACTACAGGCATTAGCTTTTTGTTGCATCCCTTTATTAACTGCACATGACGCAGCAGCCCTCATCAGCAACAACATACTACATTTCCAAAGAGGCATAGGGAAAATAGTAGTCAATAAGACTCGATGGTATTCCGTATTCCTATATGTATTCCTTTCTGTTGATGATCCTATTCTATTCTTCACTGCTCCCTCATCTGTTAAGTGCTTCCTTTTTCTGTGACACCCTGTTTGTTGAGCTTGACTTTTGTTCTGATACACTTATAAATTGTTTTTCCTCATGAACATGCTTTTTTTCTTAAAGCTTGCAGGTTGTGCTAGTGTGGGACTATTGTGTTCAAGTGAACGCTGTGGTTCCTGCCAACAGCTAGGTGGTGAGCGAACACGGCCGACTTGAAACCATGCTAGTAAGCACCATAGAATTCTGCCATGCATGCTCACAGAAATCGGGTCGCTGGGCTGCAGATCTTAATAGCGTTCAGACTCTCCTAGTTCCTTTAAGTACTAACAAGTAGGCATTTATTCCAGTTTCCAGCATGCAGCACAGCGATCATAGTTACTATGAGGAGAAAGTTAGAGATTTTGGGGGTTATTACAACTTTGGAGGAGGTGTTAATCCGTTCCAAAAGTGACGGTAAAGTGATGGATATACCACCAGCCGTATTACGAGTCCATTATATCCTATGGAACTCATAGGAAAGGGCAGTGACCATTGCCGCTGACCATTTCGAGAAGTAACTCATTGTCTGGGCTGCTGTCCTCCCCGAAGTCCTTGCCGAGAGGTAAGACTGATTTCCAACCCATAGTGCTGTTGAACACTAAGGTCCAGAGTGCCAGATTCCTCCAAGTTCAAATGGGAGAAAAAGCTCCCTTGTTCATGTCAAACAGTATTTTTTTAACAGGATTTTCAAATCCTGCATGGATTTGTGAATCAGCAGTGGCTCAGGGAAGTAATGGTCCAAATGGCTCTGAAATGTAACCTCTTCATTCCTAGACTGGATCAATTTGTGAATGCTAATGTCTCAAAAACTACTGAATGGATTTACACCAAACCAAGCACAGGCACTTTCTTGAGTAAAGCTCTGTTTATTTGGCAAGTTTGTTATAAATTGGATTTGTTGCGTTTTCTGTATCGAGGAGAAAAGAATCTTATGGGAGTTAAAATTGGAAATGTGACCTTTGGTCCTTCCACCAAAATTGAGATCCCTGCTTGACGTATCTGCACGAAACTTCCCAAGAAGAACTTAAACTTGATTTACTTTGTTTAAAGTGTAGTGTAGATGCATACAATGGCACCAAAGTTAAGAAAACATAAAGTGACTTTTATGAGGAAACTGACCCAGCCATAACAACATTTATCCTTGCACACCAACTTTCCTTCCATTGCGAAATGCTTTCTTGATTTTATAAAAATACTTTTGTAATTGATGCTAGACAATAACTTCTACTCGACCTAAAGAATTACTAGACAAGCAGCCGATTTTCAGCACATCTCAATGACTGATAGTGCTACTGTTCTCACAGGTACCAACCAGCGTTATCATTCTCACAAACCAGCCTTGAGGCAATGATGAAAGATAACCTGGCTAAAACAATTTCTGACATGCTCTTGATTTATATGGTTTCCAGTCTTTAAAGTGGCCATCTGCCTCGATTTGAAGGGCAAATTAATTAATAACAATATCATACGTTC
Source organism: Pleurodeles waltl (assembly GCF_031143425.1). Taxonomy (NCBI): domain Eukaryota; kingdom Metazoa; phylum Chordata; class Amphibia; order Caudata; family Salamandridae; genus Pleurodeles; species Pleurodeles waltl. The sequence continues at coordinate 704,378,282 of NC_090450.1, forward strand.
CTCTTTTTCGTAGATACTGGTAGATAAGATTTGTTTCTATTCTGAGCAGCTCGTATCTCGGGTTTGAGTGACTTTCTTGTGTTTTTCATTGGTAGGTGGAGCAGCGCTATCAGGTTGGTGTCTTTTTGTCTGACCCTTGTCATAAGCACAGGTGTTCTGTTTACGTTTACATTCTGAGAAGTAAATAATGTTGATATGGCCCGACACACTCTGGCCCTCCGCATAATACCCGTTTGCGCCTTGTAATGTTGTTTTTGCTGGAGGCTCTAAAGATTTTCATATGAGGGCGGGGCCAACTACACCTCTTATTCAGGATGAATACTAGGTATTATTGAGTGTGCCCTCCAAGAGTCTGACAAAATCAATGTTGTGAGTCCAAACAAGTTGTTGTGTGTTCCAAGGTTCAATTTATTATAACATGACCACTTATTAGGCCTGATGATGAACGCCGCCGCCCCACGAGCCTCCACCTTACTAGACCTATCCCAGCAAGCCAGAGGCGTCAGCCGGGGGGAGTCCTCCCTGGCCTCCGTGAGGTCTGTGCATCTTCCGTCCTTAGGAAGTTTTCTCTCCTTTCAGAGGGCTGTCCGAGCTCAGCACCTTTACTCCCAGCAGAGTTATCCGGCAGCCCGCCGTGCTTCACAGCTATGGGAAGGCACTCTTGTATCGATTTCCAATGCCACAGGGATTGGTCTCTACGTGTAGGCATGTCCAACCTCCTCTCCTTCCATCCCCCTCCACACCGTCACCTCTCAGCAGCTTTTCTTTCGCGACTTACTGCAACCGAAGGCCAAAAAAACTGTGACTGGACAAGGATCAGAAGAGTTGTTACACAATCTAACCAATTATGTATATGTGGTTGGAAACGAAGTAAACTAGATGAAAATGTATTATTTAAAGCGTACGTGGTTTCAGTGATGTGAGTAAGTCTTGGATGAACACGTGTGAAATGCCACTAATAAGTCGAGAAAGAGGAGAAGGAGGAGGTAGGAGCTGTGGTGATGCCATCGAGTATTCAAATCTGCAGTGTTGCAGTGAGGCTACTGATAGGGAGCTAGTATATTGCCCTTGTCAGTTATTGAGGTAATCTGATTAACTATGTATTTCTTATCTGCTTTTCCCGAGCTCAGGGAGACAGTGGCAGGCTGTAGGTGGTTGGTCCGAAGAAACCTTAAGTTTCATAATTCTGGGTGTGCTTTGACTAGTTTTTGGCTATCAGGCTAAAACGTTTTGTAAGGCTGTCACCAGATTTTGAGGAAGAATCAAAATTATTTTCGAGTAGCATTGTATCATTGTGACGGAGGTGTAGAGAACACTTGCACTCTGGGAAAACACAGACAGGATCTCTTGCTCATCTGATTCTGTCCATTGTTTCTTGTAGCGAATCTGCCCGAAGAGCCAGGTCGTTTGTGGGCTTTGGGGGCCATCAGGGAAAAATCACCTCCCAGCTTATGCCCATTTAATGCATAATAGTCAATATCGTTGTTATGACATTTCTACATGCTTACAGGGCCACAAAGTGGTCTTAACTATGTCAGTACTATATAGTACATTACACTAACAAACGTTCATTTAACAGCTTCTGTTAAGCATTTTAATGTATACAAATTATATTGTAAAATGTAATGTTACTACCTTTTGTGCGAGTGTAGCTACACTTGGTTAAAAAAAAACACAATGAGCTTGCTGTTGAAAAGCAAATGAGTTTGGATTTAATGTGACAGTGCATGTAAACCAAGGCTTGAAAGTTGTGCTTCCTTGCAGTAGCATGTTAGATTTGGTCCTATAGGCTTTTCCAATTCTTGGTAATGGTGGTATGGTATTGGCGGAGTTTGTGGTGGCGCTACTAAAGTGATCTTTATATTGATGGGGGTATTGGTAGTATCTGGTGCTATTGGTGGTTGTGGTATTGGTATCATTGCTTGTACTATTGTTAATGGCATTGGTGGTGGTGTTGCTATTGTTAGTATTGCTGAATTCGATTCTGGTTGTCTTAGTGGTGGTGCTGGTAGTGGTGGTGTTGCTGGCTTTGGTGGTGGGATTGGTGATATTTCTGGTATTGGTGCCATTGATGGCACTGGTGTTGGTTGAGCTATTGATAGCTATGTGGGTATCAGGTGTTATTGGAGTTGGTGGAATTAGTGAGTTTGATATTATAAGTGATGTTATTGGTGGTGGTGGCACTGGAATTAGTATTGCTCATAATGGTATTGTTATTACATGTGGTAATGATGGTGGTAGTTTTGGTGATGGTATTGGTGTAGGTGGCATTGGTAGTAGAGGTTTTTCTGGTGGAGGTATTTCTTGTTATGGTATAGGTAGAGGGATTGTTGCTGTGTGGTATCTGTGATAATGGTATGGTATTGACGTGATAAACAGAATAAGGCTGTGTTAGGGTCAAGCACACTCGAGTCATGGCAAAAGCATTGAAACAAAGCCTGCTGCATTCCACAACGATACCTTTATTTATAGAGTGCATGTATGAGATACCTTTATTTATAGAGTGCATGTATGAGATACCTTTATTTATAGAGTGCATGTATGAGATACCTTTATTTATAGAGTGCATGTATGAGATACCTTTATTTATAGAGTGCATGTATGAGACGGCGGATTGAACGCAACACGAAGTGCGATAGATGAATCTTTAGATATAAAATAGGCCCTTAAGTTCTGCCGCGTATAATTCCACAGGAGTTAGAATAATACAATAAACAGCCAGTCTCATCAAAGTGAGAAAGAAAAATTCCTCTGAATGAACTAAGATGTGATTGACAATGCGTCTAGCCAGTGGTTTGAAGAGGTTGATTCTTTTAAGTCATTTGTTCAATGAGGTCGTCTCAAACCCCTCTCTGTGTGTTTAAGCAATAGGGATTTCAAACAGTTACAATGTCAATTAAGGCCTAAAATGAAATCAGTGGTTGATTTAAATTGGACAGTAAGTGAAGGATAAATCCTGATTGACAACAGTTAATCTCCAGAATCCCCATTATGTATAGTTGTTCCTCGACAGTCTTGTGCTCTTGTAATGTAATGTTGCATACATGCGTGTGCACTCCTTTATTACTGTAACTTACACTGCTCTTTCTTGCCAGGGGTGCATTTTCCGTGGTGCGACGCTGTGTGAAACTTTGTACTGGACACGAGTATGCAGCCAAAATCATCAACACAAAGAAGCTTTCTGCCAGAGGTAGGAATCTGCAAGTCTCAAACACAGTGTGAAATGTGCATTAATTGTGCTTAAATCAACCAGTTTGAGTTAGAACAAGCACCAGTCTCTATGTAGCGTCACTCAAAGTCTTGTGCATTCGGGTTATTCGTTGTGTATTCGAGAATGCTCTAGTTTAATAGAAAACTTAAGCCCTCATCTCAAACTATGTGCAAATCCCGATAAAGGCACAAAGTCATACTTTTCCCTGAATCAGAATTCCAACTTGCGTGTTTATTGCACCCTCGCAGTTGTGTTTTCCCACACAGTTTATGGCAGGTAAATCCGAGTGAATTTTTTTGGTTGGTAAACTTCAAAAATCTGAGTTTGTGCATTTTGAAATTGAGGAAAACCTTCTACTAGAACGTTATCCCTCATTCTGAGGTCTGAGCTGAATAATAATACTGAAATTCTCTATACTGTGCACCTGGAATCGTATTCCACCTGGAAGTGTGCCCCTGTGTGCTGAGAGTCTGGTGTATTGGAATAGTCTATGGTCCTGATTTAGAGTTTGGAAGACAATGGGCCAGATGTATCATGAAGGCCTTTTGTGATTCGGAAATAGCGATTTTTAAGAAATCGCTATTTCCGACTCGCAAAATGCCATGTATCACATTTGCGAATCGGTAATAGCGATTTCTTAAAAATAGCAAATGCTACTACCGAATCGCAAATTGCGATACCGGCCCCATTCGCACCTATGGGCCTGTTGGCCCATATCTGCAAATTTTTTGCATTTCCAAAATTGCGATTTCTTAACCAGAAATTGCAATTTTGGAAATGCAAAACCCCAGGGTGCTAGGGGCCTAAGGCCCCCTCTGCTGCACCCCAAAATTATTTTTTGGGACATGTAAAGTGCACACATGCCAAAAGGGCATGTGTGTTTTACATGTACATTTTAAAAATGCATTTAAAATGCATTTAAAAATTTTGCACATGGTTACCACCAGGTTCAACCTGGTGGTAAATAGTGATTCCTAAATGCCCAAATCGCATTTAGGAATGACTTCATACATGTGCTAAGAAATCGCAAATAAGGAATCCTTATTTGCGATTTCTTATTTAGAGAGTCGCAATTTGCGACTCTCTAAACAGGGTCCCAATTTTAAGGAATCGCTATTTTAGCGATTCCTTAAAATTGCGTTCAGAATGTCTTTCATACATTCTGAACTGGCTTTTTGCATTCGCAAACGGGCATTCGCACCGTTTGCGAATGCAAAAAACCTTGCTACATCTGGCCCAATGGTTGTTGCAAATATAAGGTAGTAGTCAGTCTGAGAGTTGGGTGGATGGTCATACAGCCGGTGGTTTCCGGTGTTAGAAACCGGCACTTTATTTTTCAGGGCCGGCACTTATTTTTCTGCCTCAAGCAATTACTGGAAAGAGAAAGACAAAAAGAGTCACAAAGAGAGAAAGCTGCAAGAGTGAGCTGAAGGGAGAGGGAGTGGCTGTAAATAGATTAAAGAGGCCCGAGATGGCTTCAGAATTACGCTGCCTCAGTATTCCGTGCTCGCACATTTAATTTCAGCAGCCTCGAGTTTGAGAGGAGAGCTTTGGGCACCAGCACGTTTGTATTGACAAATTATGCACTGTGGTCATGTTTTCACCTTTGATTTCTTTGCTGGGTATCCTGGGTGGAAACCTTACACATGTGGCCCCATGGACTTGAGATCTTTGTGTAAGTGCATCAGGCATCCACCATGTTTAGAGCAGCCAATCTGATGTATTTCTCAGAGAGAAAAAAATATAACCTGGACGCTGTAGGGGAAAAAAACCCTAAGGAGTTGAGGTCATTTTTTAAAACAAAAACAAACTGCCGCACAAAACATGGGAGCCGCTCAACAAACTTTGAATGCTCTTATTGGAGAGGCCATAATGGCCGATCCTTCAAAGAAATGGAGATCTCCACCAGGCAGGCAGAGATCCCTAAATACGGGAGGCAGGTGGTATTTCGCTTGGGCAGCATAGGTCATTGTCTCCTCTCCTCTGGCAGATGCGGGCCTAAATAAGGGTTTGTTTCTTAAACCAATCCTATTAAGATAGGACCAGCAGTTTGTATGTTTTACTTATCTCCTGTTTGTGTATAAATGAAAAAAAAACAGCCATATCTATTCCTGTTTGCCTGACGCCTTAGAGTATTGCTGTCCTAGGCTGAAATGTCCAAGTACCCTAGGTCACACCTTTCCCATGCTTGAGTTTGAGCACTCACACAACACATGCAAGCAAATCAACTTTATTTATTGAATCTATTCATTGAACATTTAACTAGGATCATTAGCAATAGGATTAGCAATAATATGTATTTGGCAAAGTTGCAGAGTTAATTGCTCTATGTATACTTCAGCAGAATGACAGGTCACGTTCATGCCATTGAGCAGCCTCACTACCAATACTTCATTCGTTTTATTGAGGGCTCCTGTCCTCTGAAATCAGTGTGATTTGTCATTATCCTGATCCCGTTCTGTGACTGTGCAGAGGCACAATAGTGATCCATGTACCATTTTTTAAGACATTCACTATTTGCAGTGCATGCACTAATATATATAACTCTGGAAGTTAGTGCATGAACATAGGGCATTGCAGCTAGGAAATATGGAGCAGCAGTCACTTCGTGTTTCTGAGCTGTTCTGTCTATAATGCGTGCTTCAACTCGCACTCAGCACGCCTTCAAAAACCGGCACACGGCTCTCTTAGGAATATTATAATACAGACCCTGGTTCTACTTGAGTATTCCGTTGAGAAAAATGTAAGTGGGATGACTAATTGTCAGAAGCAATGTGCAAGCAGTCACATGATGTATTGCCACAACAACATCATTCTCCTAACTTCAGTAGCAAGGGATATGGTTTCCTGTGCAGCTGAGGTAAATCCATTGCTATATATATTTTTTATCCATGTAAATTTATATACAGTGGATGTATTGTTTGTGCACTAGCTTAGTACAAACCTAGACATAAAGTTGGCCGCGCATTCATTTCTGTATACTTGTGTTGTCAAAATAAAACAGTAACTGTTTGAGGTAATACATGTGCTGACAATACAAGAATAAAGCAAGTCTTCGTAATCCAAAATATATGTAGCATAAAATAACGAACGCATGCATACCTGCCATGCAATTTTGAAACACAAATTAAAGAATGATGGAATTGTTTTTAAAAGCTGTGCTCTTTTTGTTGTTATCATCTATATCCAAACTCATTAAAGTGATTTGAGGTATACGTTTTAAAAAGTGTGAAATGGTTAATGAGAATTATGATCATATTATGTTTTCATTAGCACTGTGGAGCATTCTCCTCACTGCTTGAGAACTATCGTGGTAACTGCTCTTTTGGGGCGTGGGTTCAAATACCACCTCTGCCACCAATGTTAGAAATGGGGCCTTTAGTTGGCAGTCGGTTTGCACCCTGTGCAAGTAGGGACCCTCACTCTAGTCAGGATAAGGGAGATACCCACTCAGATAACCACTGGTCACCCCCTTGGTAGCTTGGCACGAGCAGTCAGGCTGCTCTCAGAAGCAATGTGTAAAGCATTTGCACATTACACACAGTAATACAGTGAAAACACTACACAAGGACACCAAACCAGTTTTAGAAAAATAGCCAACATTTACCTATATAAAACAGATCCAAATACAATAAAAATCCAACATACAATAAATAAGATACAAATTGTGTTATAATTACTTAAAAAGACAGTTCTTTGAAGACAATAGCTCCATCTGAGGCTATCACGGAGTCGTGAAAAACAAATCCAACAGTTCAGACTGGCTGCGGCGTCGCGGGCCAGCTACGATGTCGGGAAGACACGCAAACAGTACCTTGGAAATCGCGATGAGGTCCAGAGAGCGGTATCACTGGTGTTATGGTGTTGGTTCCGGAGTTCGGTGCGGGGGGCGTCGGGCCCTTGAAGTCACATGCGTTGCAGATCGAAGTCTGGGCTGATAAAGTCAGAAGCGCTGACGTGGATGATGTCGGGGCTGCAGTGCAAAGTGGGACGATGCGACGTGCTGTGCCAACAGATCACGGTGCAGGCAGCGGCTCAGTGACGGCATCCAGCAGCGTTGTGAGACCAGGGCTGCATTGTGAAGCGGGGTGGTGTGATGTGCGGTGTCACCAGGTCACTGTGCAGGCAGTGGTGTAGTTGCTGAAGCGATGTCGTCAGTAGGCCCAAGTCGGCGGTGCAACGCAAGATGGGCTCTGTGAGGCATCCACGGGTCACGGTGCAGACAGGGATGCCCGGTGACAACACTGGAGTCGATGGTGCTGGTGTCAGTGGACTGGGGCTGCAGTGCGGGATGGGATGGTGCTTCGGATACCTCACGAACGGTGTCCACAGGCCACGGTGCAGGCAGCAGCGCTGGTACCAGCAGGAGCGGTGGCATTGGGGATGCCCAGGCTGCGGTGTGACCAAGGCAATGGCAGAGTGCGGGGCCCACAGGTCACGGTGCAAGCAGCAGCTAAGGTGGCGGTGTCGGTGAGACCAGGGTTGCAGTATGAAGTGGGGCCGTGAGGCTCTGTGCGGCATTGGCAGGTCACGGTGCAGGCCAGCGGCGGCGTCGGCAGCGTTGCAGTGATTTTTCTTCTTGAACAGCACAGAACACACAGTTACCAGTGCTGCAGGCAGATAAAACTGAAGTTTTTGGTATCCCAGAGACTTCCAACAGGAGACAAGCTCTACTACAAGCCGTTTGAGAACTCTCTCAAGCAGGATACACAGCAAAGTTCACCCTTTGCTCTCTTTTAAGGCAGAAGCAGCAACGGCTGGCCAACCCAGCAAAGCACACACAGCATAGGGGCAGTACTCCTCCTCCAGCTCTTCAGTTCTTCTCCTTGGCAGAGGTTCCTCTTGATCCAGAAAGATTCTAAAAGTCTTGGGTTTTGGGTCCAAAACTTATACCCCTTTCTGCCTTTGAAGTAGGCATACTTCAAAGGAAAGTCTCTGTTGTTGACAAGATCCTGCCTTGCCCAGGCCTGGCCCCAGACACATTCCAGGGTTGGAGACTGCATTGTGTAAGGACAGGAACAGCCCTTTCAGGTGTAAGTGACCACTCCTTCTTCCACTCTAGCCCAGATGGCCCATAAGGATATGCAGGCTACACCCCAGCTCCCTTTTGTGTCACTGTTTAGAAGGAATTCACAACAGCCCAACTGTCAGTCTGACCCAGACGTGGAATACACAAGCAGGCAGAGGCGCAGAATGGTTTAAGCAAGAAAATGCCCATTTTGTAAAAGTGGCATTTTCAAACAGACAATTTAAAAAACAACTTTACAAAAAGATGCGATTTTAGATTATGAGCTAAGAGACCCCAAACTCCATATTTCGATCTGCTCCCAAAGGGGAACTGCATTAAAAGTTACTTAAAGGCAGCCCCCATATTAACCTATGAGGAAGACAGGCCTTGCAACAGTGAAAAACTAATTTGGCTGTATTTCACTGTTAGGACATGTAAAAGACATCAGTATGTGTACTACCTTAAACATACATTGCACCTGCCCATGGGGCTACCTGGGGCCTACCTTAGGGGTGTCTTACATATACAAACGGGAAGGTTTGGGCCTGGCAAGTGGGTAGACTTACCAGGTTGAATAGGCAGTTCAAAATTGCACACACGCACACTGCAGTGGCAGGTCTGAGACATGTTCAGAGGGCTACTCATGTGGGTTGCACAATCAGTGCTGCAGGCCCACTGGTAGCATTTACTAGGGACTTACCAGTAAATCAGTTATGCCAGTCATGGATAAACCAATCAACAGTACAATTTATATAGGGAGCACTCACACTTTAGCACTTATTAGCAGTGGTAAAGTGCACAGACACAATAAACTAGCAAAAACAGAGTCCAGGATACCATAGAAACAGGAGGTCAGAAGGCAAAAAAACAGGGGAGACACTCCAAAATCTCCCAGGTCTAACTGTAACAAATACAATAGACATTCTCCAGTATTGAATCTTTCACAAACATGCATGTTTAAAACTTCCCCATTGTTGAGGTGGAGGTCCTACTCTAATTATCTTAAGTCATGTAAAGCAAAACATTGAGCAGCAAAGTGTAATCTCCAGCAATGGTATCTTGTTTACATCGTTTTGCAAAGGACCAGACTCTGGCCAATGGGGAAGCAGCTCTTGAATCACTCTTACCCCTCAAGGGTCACCCTACCTTAGTTTTGTTACTGTATAATGATTGAAGGGAGTCTCAGTTCTGCTCAGTTTCTTCGGTGTGACAACTGCTATCCAGGTTCTGTTGAACTTTGATTGAACCCCAACAGGACATAGAAGATGACAATGACTAGGGCAATGAATATATTGACAGATTGTTTTTCAAAGATAGGCCAGAGGGAAAACCAAGCTCTTTCAAAGCCTTTTAAAATCAGTTTGCATATGATGAATCTTTCACAAACTCACATGTTTAAATCTTCCCCATTGTTGAGGTGGAGGTCCTACTCTAATTATCATAAGTCGTGTAAAGCAAAACATTGTGCAGCAAAGTGAATCTCTGACACTGATAATTTGTTCACATCATTTTGCAAAGAACCAGACTCTGGCCAATCAGGAAGCAGCTCTTGAATCACTCTTACCCCTCAAAGGCCACAATACCTCAGTTTTCTTACTGTATATTGTTTGAAGGGAGTCTCCCACAGTTCAGCTCAGTTTCTTCACTGTAACAACTACTATTCACGTTCTGTTGATCTTTGATTGATCCCCAAAAGGACATAGATGACGATAACTAGGGCAATGAATATATTGACAGAAATGTTTCTTTCAAAGATAGGCCAGAGGCAAAACCAAGATCTTTCAAAGCCTTTCTAAAACAGTATGCATATGATGACTCATATGATGAACTCCGCTATTGTGAACCTATAATGCAGGTTACTATTAGACTGGCTACAGACCTTCGCCAGATGCTTTATGATTGCTATAAGAGATTTCCTTACTCAGGTAATCCACCTCCACAGACACAACCAACTCCTGCTCTTCAGTACCTCCTACCCCTACACAACTCATTTTTTTGTCAGGTGATTATTCTCATGGCTGAACAGAGACAGTGTGCACAGCCCAAAATATTGGAGCCTATTGCCATTCACTATGACTATGTGCAAGAGGATGATGATTTTGAACATGAAAAAGGGGAAATTATTCATGATCAGCTGAGTGGCACAGGACAGAAGTGGGATGATTATATGGCATCACTCTCTGTCCCGCCTACACCGCCAGCTGCTAATTCCCTTCAGGGTGATATCAAAGGTTTCAACGCTGACCTGGAAAGGGCAACCAATAGATTTGATCTTCCAGTGCCAGTGAAAGTATAAGATTGCTTCTTTTAAGACTTCAAATAGTCATTTAGGAGTTCTGTAAAGGCTATATCTATTGTGTAACACATATGGGTAGATGTTTTAAAATTAATGAAGAACCCTGCCATATTGGTAATACCTCGCCTTGACAAAAAATACAAGGCCCCAGAGGACTTCCTGATTTGCTTTGTTGGTCACTTAAAACCGAATAGTGGTCATGCATGCAGCGCAAAGACGCTCCAGAATCCTACCAACCGTTGCTCAGCACCACCGGATAAGGAGGGTAGGCGTTTGGACGATGAGGTTTTCCGCTATGACGATTAGAGCTTTCAGCTCTCTGGCTACTCAAGGCAGAAGCAAATGCCAAATGTGATCTGATCTGGGAGCCTTCATAGAATTCCTACCAGTAGACAAAAAGAAGGAGGCAAGTGCCATCTTGAAGGATGGCAAGAAAACATCTACAGATAGGGCCATGGATGTAGCCTCAAAAGAATTTAGACAGATTGCAGGAGCAGGTATCTTAATGCACCAGAGATGGCTGAAAGCGACTTCTTTTAGACCAGAAGATTAGGTGCAAATATTAGACAAGACATATGATGGAGCGACTGTGTTTGGAAAACACATTGATGACCCCCCTTCATTTAATAAAATCAGATACAATGACTGCAAGATCCTTACGGGTATTACAAAAATGTTGTTTGTAGCCCTTTTGTGGTTCCAGCTGAAGAAGGCAGTACTCGTAGATAGGAAACTACCAAACAAACGGGTACAAACTGTACCCTCAGTCTCAACAAGGTTTTCGCTAGCAGTACTCATAGCAACAATACGAAGCTCCACCAACTGCTGCGTTTATGAGACAAACTGCTCGGAAAAGACAGGTAACCGCAGAATGCAGACAGGGATCATCTAGGTGTCAGTGACAACTCCCAGGTATCGGTCACCTCCACACACACCTCCTGACCACCACCCCATCCCCCCATTAATCACTTTGAGAGCAAAAGTCATTCCAACTTTTACAGAAACTAGAGTCCAATCTCTTCAGATTGTTGCGTATTGGATCTATTCTCCTAGAATTCATTCAGAAACCTCCTCAAAATCCACCTCCCAGGATTCTACACCAGCATCCTTGTCTGCTAAGGAAAGAAATATAGGCACTCTTACACAAATAGGCCATAGAGGAGATCCCCTACACTCATTAAAACACAGGTTTCTTTTCACATGTTGAATTATCCTGGTGGCTTCAGCTTGGCCCAACCTCTTCTTTTACACCGAAATACTTCTCATGTTGGTGCAACATCATATTTCTCTCACACCAGTGCCAAGAAGGCTTACAATTAACTGTAGTCAAGTTCTCTATCCAGCAACGGAAACTCTTAATTCATCGGTCTGACTCCTGAGTACAAAGAACTGCACCTCTTAAATATTTCTCAAGAATGCAGAGATATTTCAGAGAAGGCTAAGCAGAATCTACAAGTACGACATACAAGGCAAAGTGGCCTCGATCTTGAATATAGCGCTCTTGTAATGCCATCCATCCTTTCTTGGCTACTCCTGAGAGGATTCTACAGTGCCTTACTCATCTGGTGCTTTCCAGCGTTTCTCACGGTCAGTCAAATTCCACAAAGCAGCAATTTTAAGATTGCGAAGATAACTGAACCAAAAGTCCCTATGGTCAAAAATATTTATCAATTAATATTTAGGAGGGTTTTTTAGAGCTTTCCCTTCAGTTAAGACCCGCCTGACTAATTGTCTGTTGAATACGGTACTAGCTCAATTAATGAGAAGTACCTTCAAACCCATTCACAAGGCTGATCTGAAGCATCTATCTTGGAAAATGGCTTTGTTATTAGCTTTCACTTCTGCAAAGAGACTCAACTACATTCAGGCTGTTAGTGTTGAACAACCTTACTTACAATCCAAACAAAACACAGTCATTTTGAGGGCAAACTCTCATTTTAGCCCTAAAGCCCCATCTGATTTTCATCTCAATGAACCCATAATTATCAAAACTTTCTTCAAGAATCCGACCATTGCGGCAGAAAGAGCACTGCATAACCTAGAGATGTCAAAAAATGCTTAAAATTCTACATTGAGTGAACTAAACTATTTGGAAAATGTGAACACTCCTTATAGCATTTGCCCCTCCACGGAAAGGTCAGGCTTGTTAAGAAGTAGTATAACCTGTTTGTGTTGCAGCAGCTATAGTTTTCTGCCATGAAAAAGCTGGTCATCCATTGGTTGGAATAAATTGAGCACATTCCACAAGAATTGTGGCACGTTCTGCTGAGTTATTTGCCGGAGTTTCTCTACCTGACATATGAAGGGTAGCTTCATGGAAGAAAAAACATTTGTTCACTAAACACTGCTGCCTATATGCCATTGCAAAGGATGATGCAGCATTGGGTCAAGCAGTTCTTCGCCGTTTATTCCAGTGAGATGAACTAAAATGTATATAATCACAGTTTCTTCCATCTATGTTGTACGCTTCTCACCACCATATAGTAGTGTGTTCTGCCAGATTTGTCATTACCTGCTATTTAGATTCAAGCATGAGAAGCCATGAAGATACTAGAGAAAAAAGATGCTTACCTATATGCTATGCTGTGGTTCTCCAGTATTATTATCTTCCATTGATTCACATGACCCTCTCTCCTCCCCATTGCAGGAACACACTGCATCGGTGACCTCATTTATTACCTTTACACTTGTTCTGAGAAATCTGAGGTAGGGTGGCCCTTGAGGGGGAGAATAATACAAGAGTTGCTTCTCTATTGGATGGAGGTTGGTTCTTTGCAAAACGATGTGAAACGGTTACCAATGTCACATATTAAGCATTGCTGTTGAATGTTTTGATTTACATTACTTATTGTATTTATTGTGGGACTCCCACATCAACAGTGGGGGAATATTCAAGCACGTGAATCCATGAAATACTGGAGAGTCACAGTGTATAGGTAAGTAACTTACCACTTTATCATGCAAAGAAATGTGGAAAGAACATTTAGATATCCATGTCACCTTTTCTAAATCACATATATCTCTTTCATGTGTAATGAGATGTTGGAGCTTAGAATTTATTTTTGAAGAGGTTGCTAATGCCCAGGTAAGAATATGAGTAGGAAAAATGAGGGATTGCTTTATTTTTAGAAAATCTGACCTAAAATGTGGAGACGGATGCTGAAGTGATGTAAGTTTTTTTTTCAGTATGGCACCAACATCTAGCAGACTGCTTTCAAATCACAGAGGAGCGCAATAGGCAGAGCTAGGCTATTGAAAGCAAGGCTCATCGTTCTGGTGACTAATGCAACATTTCAGTACTACCAACAATAAACCTAAAATAAAACACATGTTCTCCCTTAAACAAAGGAAAAAAGGGGAAAACAGAAATGACTGAGAATGGTAGAATCAAAAGGAAGGAAAGAAAAGGGAGGTCGAACACAAACCATGGTAAGGATAGCAACAGGACACTTAAGGAAGAAAAGGGCGATCTAAAAAAGATGACAAAGCCAAAGAGGAATGTAGACCTATCCCTATTTGTCACACCAAATCCAGTGCATTAGACATGTTTCCTGGCCTTTGCATAATGCCAACATTGAGGTCTTTCATCTTCTCTCACAGACCGCAAGTGTTAGACTTAATCCATGTGAGCTATGCCCAGCTTCCAACCCCAAGGCTTTTTACCCATTCTTGTCCATTACAGCAGCTCAGTGCATCATGCTCAAACCCTTCGAGCCGCATGTATGTGTGGCCTATTTTCATCAATCCCTCAGTGCTTTACACAGTCCTGGTGTGCTGCCTCCAGACCGATGAGCAACGTTCATTCCAAGTTCACAGCCTCCAAAACCAGTGTGCAGCGTCCATCCCATATTCACAGTCTTCAGTCCAGTGTGCCGTATCTATTCCCAGTGTGCTGCATCTAGTGCCAAATGTACCACCTCCAGTCATAGTATGCTGCCTCTAGTACCAGCATGCTTCCTTCAAATCCAAGGAGCCGCTTCCATTCCATATGTGTCACATCCAATGCTAGATTGTTGTCTTCACTAGGTCTGAAGCTTCTAATAAACGTGTACAAGCACCAATACCAGTGGGCTGCCACCTATCCTAGTATGCCGTCTCCAGTCCATGTGTACTGCTTATAGTCCCAGTCTGCTGCTTCCAGTCTTTGTGTGCCACCCCCTGTTGTGCTTTTTCTTGAGTCCTCTCAGGCTCCAACCTCTCAGTCCCAGTATATTACGTCATATCCCTGGGTGGTGCCTCAGTATCAGCATCCACTTTGTGTGTGCAGCTTCCATCCACCTGTTCTTCTTCCTATCCCACTGTGACACCTCCAATCCCAGAGGTTTTCCTGATACATTTTAAAAGCAGGGATGGTGTTTTCTTCTGTAGATTTACGGCAAATTACCGAAGTAACAATTAGGTGAGCAATCAAAGTTAGCTCAGATTTTACTTACTTCACCCTGCTGAAAGAGGCCAGATTTTGAAAAAGTGCTTAACTTCCAAGTCTGATTGTGCACTCAGTCTTAGGAAGCCATTGTTCTCATCAGTGGCGTCTCAAGCACTTGATTTATGATCTCCAACAGGGTAAACAATGTATAGATGAAAAACATACCTCTAAACAAAATCCTACATCGATAATCCAAATTATGTTTAAAACACCTGCTATATACCCCCCTGGACACTTTATCTCATGCCGCCACCTACAGAAATTCCTCCTCACATCTGCCAGTTTCCTTTTCAGTCTAATCACACCATCTCTAACCACTTTCTATGTTCATACTCTTTACTTCTCTAATTGCGAGATGAGATCGGCTCAAGGTCATGAGGGTAGCTGAGTAACATGCTCTTACTCTTCAATCCACAAAATGTTCTTCTTCCCGAGTGAATGAAGAAGAGCATCTTGTGGATTGAAGAATAAGAGCATGTTCTCATGATGTAGACCAAACTCAAGGTGAACAGAAGGAGAAAGGTTAACAAGTGGATAGACTAGTTTCCAAGAAGTACACAGTGGGAGTCAGAGCAGCAGAAGTCACTAACATGATAACATTGTACAGCACAAAATCTTAGTGGTAAAGTATGATGAAGAACTGGTATTGAAGTGTTTCGGCTGCTTGTTGCTGAGCACAAAGTCAATCATTGGGGAGAGGGTGCCTAGATGATGGGAAGGAGAATAGCCAATCTTCGTTCTTAGGATGGGTGGCATTAGAACTACCATACTTGGAATTATTTTCTTATGAGACTAAGGAAGGTGGTTATTGGAGTGAAGGATGGTAGGTTATTTGGGTGAAGATCGCCTATTTACTATAGTTGAGTAATGTTGTTAAGCACTGGAGAGAGGCATGCAATTGAAGGCAGGTGGATTGCCTTAAAATGGACAGTTAAATGTCACATCACTGAAAGTGAGAATACATCTGCCCTTGAAGTCTAGGAGTAGTGAGGCTCACCAATGGAGAGCAATACATCCTATTGCCAGGTGGTACAATGGTGGCAAGTTGAGTAAAGGTCTCAACTTGAACAGTGGGTGTCGTAATACTGCAGCGCCATACCATATGCATATAGAAAAAAAACTCCCTATGCAAAGTGTGACAACTAAAGAAACTGTTTTGAAGAGGAAGAAGTCTGTTGAGGATCACTGAGAGATAACTACTAAACAGCAAGTGGAAAATGTGTAGGCAAATCCCAAAAGTAACTACTGTGACTAAAACGGAGAAGAATACCCATTTTACCCAAGCAATGCAATGAGGATGCTCAATATGTACGTTCAGTGTCCATCTAGAACTCTTTCAGTCATATAGACAGCACAGGTTGCAGATAAGAGCCAGTCAGAAATGGGAAGAACAGGATGGCTTTCGACAGAAGGCGCCTTGGGGACTCAATTTGCTCATGAAACAAGGATGGCAGTGGCCTGATCCGCCCTCAAATCAGGAAGGCCTGGACCCACCATGTATTTCATATCAAAAGGTCCCTGAAGGGCCGTGAAAGCTTCCAGATACCCTCAGACAAGCAGATAACCTCTCTGTTGGCAAGAGTTCCACTGTGAAAGTAACAGTGGGCTCGCTGTCAGCTAGGTCATTGAAGGCACCAGCACCGGCAAAGAGGTTATAGTTTGTTTCCTGACGACCACTTCCTGAGCAAAGAAGATAGCAGGTCTGAAAAGGAGAGGACAATGAGCAGATGACTGAACTCCCAGTGTAAGATGTCCTGTGAAGGGGTGAGACAGGAAGCTCACTTCAACCCCCCAGAAGAAGAGAGGGGCCTGAACCCTCAGAGGATAAGCGCAAGGGATGGTGATGTGAAAAGCTGCAGTGTCATGTCACCCTAGGCTGAACCTGGCTTTCAGCCGAAAGCTCTTTCAGTCTAGATTAATTTGACCAATATAATAATAATCTCATAGGGGAGCTAGAGTATCTCCCTAAATTGAGGAGAAAGTCAAGGACAGTGAAAAGAAACAGTTGGAGTCAAGAAGAAATTGAAAACATACAGAAAACAGGTGACATGAGCACATCTCAAAACAACCAGTAAGTAATGGTCTCAGAATATGTAATACACTCTAGGCAGTAACAAGAGGAGCTCGGTGAGAGAATTCAGTCAGCCAAGAGATCCTGTCGCTTACAGCTAAAAGGGGGAACTTGCTAAGAGTGAAGTGATTTAAGAAGTAAGCCAGGGTAAAAAAAAAAAAGAAGGCGGGCATGGTTGAAAGCGTCAGTAATTAAAGCACATCGTTATGTCCGCTCATAGTAAGAGTTATAGGAGGGGACATGAGCTGAACTAGACAGAGAAAAATAAAGTTGTACAGGAATTAAACCTAAAAAGGGATGAGAGAAAAACTAAGGAACAGAGGCAAAAGGACCAAATGGGAGGGGATAACAGAGAGAAACTAATCTAACATTTAGGTGGAGGAGGATAACGTATAGAGTAAGACCGTCCCATGCAATATACAGGGATTAAAAGCAAAAACCCCAAACAGAGGGAAACATAGACAAAACCCCAAACAGAGAGCAGGAAAATGTGTTTAGTGCCAAAGCAGCAGCTATAAAGAGAACCGTTCTAGGAAGCTGCTGACCTTTTTGCAGCAATGCCACAAGTTCCTATTTTACCCTATAGCTTCCTGGAGTCACAGAGAAAAGGGTTTACACATTATGTTGCCTTATTGAATTACATTAAATCGGTTGCCCAAAACCCCAACACCTCAACAACACGGCTTGGTTTTGAACAGACCCAAATCAACAAGGGTCCCATACAAGCAAAGCCAGCCATTAAATTTTTAGAGTGTCGGGAGCGAACAAATCAGTGGCATGAAGCCCCAGCTGCTAGGTTTGCATGTAAAAATGGCAGAAAGATCCTTTAACCCAACAACCTATCACACAAATAACAAGGATCAACTCCGATGAGGAAGGTTCCCTCAAAGGCAAAGTCAATTATCATATTTATAGAGTACCAAAAATATGTTTCCCTATCAGTGGACTCCCAGTGAACTAGTGACTAATGTCCAGTCACAAGATACGCCGACTGGTCTCAGTCTTGTGAAGTAGAGGTAGTAGTGGTGTAGTAGTGACTATGGTGTCCTTTGAGTGTATGAGGCTATGTGTAAGATCCTGTATCACAACCCTCTGTGGTCATATATTTTCTAGTTCCAGTGGCACCAAAGGGAATAGGGACAACCCACCCACTTAGCCCCACTGGGGACAGGGCTTCAGGGTTGAGATCATCCACATTTTTAAATCATGAAATCCTTGGAATCTTAAGGGTTAGAAAGATGGTTAAAACAGTCTCAGGCTCTGGATGGTCAGCTGTAGTCAAAGGGAGCAGAATCTATGCCAGAGATATGAAGGTGTAAGACCTCCAGTTAACATCGGACTGGAAATACCAGAGATAGCCACATTAAGAGTACAGGGCCAGTTGGGACAGTGCAGGCTCGTCGGTTTATTGTAGGAAATCATCTCTGCAGCACCAGGACCCAGGTGAGGTTTGTCTGGTCTTTATTGTGCTTCCAGGCCAGCTGGGATAAAGATGTCTCTTGGCCTCTGTGCAGTGTCAACTGCTTGAGCGATTCCGTGGCAGATCTTCAGTCAGCCGTGCCTTGTGCAGGTCTTCCAGACGCCAGGAAAGCTCCTATCACAGAAAAGTCAGGCTCTCAACTCTCATAAAACAAGGTTTTCCAGAAATCCAGCCTTGTCCACAGCCCAAAGGAGAGCATCTACTGACAAAGGTTGAGTTCATGGGAATGCATTTACCCACTAATTAAACAAAGAATCTCTTATTTAGACAAACGTTGAGGTTTTGGTGCAGAGGCCAAGCATTTAGCCATTTTGGTGCCACATGCGGTCCTGTTCCAAAACAGAGTGCTGTTCTTTTTAAAGCACAAGTTCTCGCAGTTAGGGAGAAATGCATCTTCTTCCGGCTTGCCTACTAGACAGCTTTTGTGTTAGCTATCTGGTTGGGAAACACTTCTTCTGGACTATCATTGATTTCATGGTCGGCTTTGAGCCCACCCATTGCTCCCACTGGTTAGCTTTATTGTCACTTTCATCTCCATGTTTTTTACTCACTGACTTTCCTTTCTCTTCTTCTGTTTGTCCCTCTCCTAGTGCATAGCCTATTTGCCATCCTTTTGATTGGCTGACTTGTACCCTTTACTGCTCATATTCAATGAAATAAATTTTTTTCATTTTCTTTAAGCCCTTAATGAGAGTGCATGTGTTTTCAGGGACTCTTCATCGTCAGAATCTTCATCCTCACCAGATCTCTAGGCCTCCACCCCACACACACTCTGATGCTCCCTTCTCCTCCCATCCTGTCCGTTGATTCATCCTCCTTTGCTTTTATAAATTGTTCTTCCACAGTCCATAGCTTCCTTTACCTACTGCATCCCTCCTTTGTTGCTCCCCCAACCCTCACGATATAAAAGAAAAATATATTTGATGGGCCCAGCAGTTACCATTTGCTGCTAGGATTCTCTGGTTTAAAAAAAGCGTTTTGCATATATAAATATTTCACTTTTTGTATTCACCGGTCCAGGTGGTGCCCCCACACCCCTCAGTAGGCGAGTGCATGTGTAATGATGAATGCATGCACATTCATCATCATGCATGCACGTGGCGACTGTTTGGTATTGGCCTCGTTAGCGTCATGACGCATACATGTTATACTCACGTCATGATGCATTTCTTCTCTTTTATTGCTAGTACTGCACAGCATGTGCAAAAAACATTTTCCTTTTTACCAATGCTGCGTAGCATCGCCAGAAAGCATGGCCACAGCCAATAGTTCTCAAATGCGAGATCTGTTGACTTTGCAGTGTTTGTTTTATGGACGTCTGGAGAAAGCAGTCCATGTGAAGTCCAGTTGATGCTGCTCAATGAATCAATGTGCATTACCCCAGACAGAGCTGAAAAGGCTATCGTTGATAGGTGACAGACACTAATATAGGAATGGATGAAATGGGTGTTTCCATTTTAGAAGGGAAACGTTGACTAAACAAAGGGGGTAGCAGGCTCCCCCACGCAGCAGATAACCTTGGTTATAGGAAGGAACCTTAGTACAAGGATGCGCAGTAAATAGTCTATGACTGTGTGTGGGTGTGCCATGACAGCCTGCTTGTTTGTGTAGATATTTTAAATTCCTCTGTGTTTTAACCTGTGAGGTCCATGGCTGTATTTTGGTTAATGTTATTTTTCTCGTTTGCTCATTATTCAGGCTGTCAATGATTGCTCTGTCTTCTGACGCTAAATTGAGTTGATGGTAGATTCATCCTTATTATTATGCTTTGAACGAACACATCTGAAAGAGTTATGAAATTTGAAGTAGAGAAGTTGTGATAATAATTCAGGGCCTTATGGTTCTAGAGCCAGCCATCTGCACTGAGACACATCTGCCTGCCTTTGGCCATGTTCCTGTGGAAACATGCATTGGGTGAAATGTTTTCGTCAGTGTATAAAGAATAAGCATAGCACTGACGAAAAGAGGGCCAGTCCATCAAACCAAACAAATGCTCAATACACATCTGCACCTTTTTATGAATGGACAGCCACTGAAGAGCTTCCAACACCGGTGACATGTAATCGAACTACAGAGTTCATAAGGTCCATAGGAGCTGCTTTCTGAATGTGCTGTAGTATTCCCAATGTATATCTGTGTGCTCTCCAGCAAAGACCAGTGTTGGAATGACTTCAACTTTATTGGCCTCATTCCACGTCCAGTTTTATTTCAGAAAATAATATCACATCTGACAAATAGTGATATAGTGTGGCATTTATCAGGTGCAATATTACTTCCCTTTTCTATGTTGCTCAATAGGAATGAGGAGAAGCAATGTAATTCTGCATATTTCCATCTTTCCAAGCAGAAAAAGCACTGTCTGTAGCATTTCTTCAGACAAATTTCACACATTTGTAGTAAACAATGCTTGTGAGAGGGTACAAAAGCTGCATTATTACCACATCAGTTGTCATCTAGCGTCGGGTACAAACTCCCATTTGTGCCTAGATTGAGATTACCAGACCTTTTGTAAAAAGAGCCTCTGTCTATAAAAGGAGCAGCCGATATTTCGATAAATTTAAGGTAGAAGGATGCTGTTTTATAACATTAGAAATTTCCTTCCTGATAGAAACTTCTATCTGCAGATTGCTTACCTTAGAATATTCCGCAGGCGTCAAACTGCACCCAGAAATTTTTCATTAGCAGTATCCCTTCATGCCGGTAGGTGGCGTCATTCAGCTCCGCCTGGCGTTGTCATCTGCTCCAGCAGTGATGTGCGGTGCCTATACTGGCGCCACCCCAGTGCGCTGACGTCAGTTCTTTCCTTTTTGTGTCAGTAAGCATAGTTCAAGAGAAGAGCTACCCCCAGTCACTTTTTGAATGACCTTTTCTCAACTCATTTATTCTAGATTTTTGATGCTTTGTCTCCTGGTGTGGCAGGATGTCCGTAAAGAAGGATGGTTTCAGGCCCTGTTATAACAGCATTAGGGGATGGCCCAACTAACCCTCTCAAGTCTTGGGCCACATTCAACATAACAAATAAAAATGTGACTTGTGAGAGAGGGAAACAACAGTTTAATCAGTCAACAATAATACCTCAATTATTATTAATGGACTTTGAATTATACTCTCCATTAAGCTTCATACTTATGTTATTTAACACAGAAACTTTCTAGGCAGTAAAGTCAGGCTTACTCAGTTTCTTAATGAAACAACCACAATTTACAGTGCTTATATGTACAGTGTACAAAGGAGACAAACACATCCAAATTATAGGATACAGACTCCTCATGTCAGTTCATAAGTACTATGGGCAGTCTAGTTGATTCCTTTTATATCTAGATCCGTCACAAGGTAGTCCAGTAAACCAGATACCCAAAGTCCATATGTCTTGTATTCATTATGGATAGGCTGGTTGTGTTGATTTTACATATTCCTCTTTTGCATGTGCACTCCTTGTGGATAAAAGTCACGTGTTTCGTCTTTTTCTTTCAAGCCTCCTCGGGACAGCAAGAGGAGTTTGACCCTTGTGCACTATTTGGCAAACGTACTGTCATGGGGGTGACAAACCATTCACTGATAGGACTACTCGCAACCTCCTTTCTGTGTGTCCCTAGGCGGGCTACAGCTGAAATCCGAGCACCAGAGCTCGTGCTTCTCGTGATGCTGTACATGCACTATTTACTGCATGCTTATTCCTCGAGACTTAATCTCCAAAACATTCTCTCGCTCGCGGAGACCGCGTCCTCTCCCGAGCACGTCCTAATATTAATGCTATGAAACTGTCTTCTTATGGAATGTGTCTTAGAACTTCCAGCACGGACTTCGTGCCACACCCTGTCTGAAAAGTGTAAGCTGCCAGTCCAAGATGCTCCTTCATTTTTCAGCCTTACACTCTTGTGGACTGTTCTGCATTCTACATTATACCTGATATTTCTTGTAGATGTCAGCTTCCTTTTTGTTCTATTAGCCAGGGTGCTGCTTCTAATAGCCTACATTCCTTCCCGATTGCGACCCTTCAGGATTGCTTCCGGGATAAAATGATGACTTTTTCAACATTTTGAACAATCTTTTTTGGCTCTAATGTGGAAAATGCTTGTCACATGGATTTTTGATTCACGTGGGACCCTAGCCAGATGAATGTTAATGACAGCCATTCGTGTAATCATTTTTTGTATTTAAGTACGATTATTTTCACACACTTGTGCACTACATCATCGCTTCGCAGAAATATTTATTTGATGAATATACACCTTCTAAATAATAATTTATTCTTTATAAATGTGATAGTTCTTTGTTACATTTCTTTTACAGTTTACACATGTTGCATCATTTATTGCAATATACTGAGGCCATCATTATGAGTGGTCTGGTAAGCTTTACTGGCAGCGTTACTGATACCTGGCGTTGTCAGATAGAGAGTTTCTGTTGGGCGGCCTGGGGCGGTGTTAGTAATTTCCCAGTAATAACTAATTTTTGGACGGACCGTCACCTGGAGATTTTGGATGCTTTTAATATTGAAACCTGTGGGTGAAAGTTAAGAGATCCACTGTATTTCTGCGAGTATCATTCCTATGGAGCTGATAGTTCCTGTTACCGGCCCCATCTGAACAAAGAGGCCACTCGAAATGAGGACCTAAATGTTTTAATTGGACAATCAATTGGAATGTCCCAGTGGCATTCCGCAGTCTCTAGTTGGCTGAGGTATGCCCTATCCAAACAGGCACCACAGTTCTAATCAGGGCAAGTCACAACACAAACTAATTTATCCTGTGCTCACCCTCGGGTAGGTTTGCACAGAGCAGGTAGGCCAAACTTAGAAGCCAATGTGTAAAGTATTTGTGAAATAACTCATACAGCAGCACAGAAACCCTACAAAAATGACTCAACAACAAGTAGAAAAGTAGGAGTTATTTATCAGGATGAATCAAGAACAAAAAACAGTACATATCCAATAAGCGTACAACGAGATAACTTTGGCAAAAGTATCCCTTCAGTGTTTTGCAATTCGGGTGCACTACTCTTAGGAGTGTTTTGATAAAGTCAGTGAACGGGCCCAGAGACAATGAATGGGCTGCATGGAGAAAGCCAGTGACAGAGCATGCAGGCCTAAGTAAATCAGTACCTGCGCGGGAAGTGTGGTCGGCACTCAGCTCTAAACATGATCAGTGAGCAAACACACTCCTCCTAAGATGCTCATTACAGTCCACCATTGCGGGGCCCCAGCTGCACAGTGGTTCGGAAGGTGCGTGGGGCACCACAGGAGTAGAGTGATGCAGAGCTGCGAAGAGGCACTGCGCTCGCAGGTGGGAATCCCCAGCAGTAGACTGAACACTTGAGTGAGTGGCTCACTGGCTGTGGAGAGGCTTGCACTCAGTGATGGTGATCTGTGGCAGGAGGCACAACTTCGGAAGAGTGGCGCGGGGCTGCAGAGAGCCTCTGCGCTCGCTAGCGAAAATCTGTGGCAACAGTCACAGTTTCAGGGAAGTGGTGCGGGGGCTGAAGAAGAGCAACACACTCACTATATAGTCTGTGATAAAGTTCCACCTGGTCAGAGTGGTGCTGGTGCTAGTCAAGCTCTGTCATGATGTCTTTGATGTCCCTGAGACCTTGCAGAACGACAGGAGGCAAGCCAGTAAGCCCTTGAAGATCATGTTTGGTCAGAAGCAGAGTCCTTGCGGGGAAAGAGCAGGAATGCAGTCTAGTTGAGTCCTTTGGGCAGCTGGTCCAGTAGTGTTGATTTAAGGGGTCAGAGCCCCAGTATTTATACCCAGTTCTGCCTCTGAAGTGGGGGAGACTTCAAAGAGTGTTTTTGAAGTGCACCAGTTCCCTTCCAGCCCAGTCCTGTCTGCCAGGTTATCTGTGGTGGTCATCAGTCCCTTGTGTGGGGTCAGGCCACTACCCTTTGAAATGTAAGCGCAAGCTTCTCCGTCCTTCTCGCCCAGGAAGACCCATCAGTATGGAGATGAGTGCAGGTGCAGCTAAGTGTCCTGTTTTTATGACTGTCTGGATGGAATGCACAAGGAAAGCTGTCACCCATCACAGACTAGATTGAGATTGGAGACAGGCTGGAAGGCACATAGAGCAGGAAGAGCAGAGAAATACCTACTTTCTAAAAGTAGAATTTCTAAAATAGTGATGTCAAATCCAGCTTGATCAATAAGACGGATTTATCATTACCATTCCAAAGCTATGAAAGTAGCCACTTCTCTCTGGTCAGGAATTACAGGTTACAAGCATTTTAAAGGATCCCCAATGCCGGTCTATGAGAGGAGCAGGCTTTCCAATAGGGAAAAAACAAGTTTGGGAATTGTTCACCACCAGGACTTGTAAAACGTAATATTACATGTCCTACCTTGCACATAGACTGCACCCTGCCCAGTGGGTCACATATGGCCTACTTTCGGTGTGACTTATATGTAATATAAGAGTGTTTTGAGGCTTGGCAAAGGGTTCTACATGCCAAGTTGAGGTGGCATTGAAACTGCCCAAACAGGCCTTGCAATGGCAGCCCTTGGACATGGTTAAGGGGATACTTATGTGAGTGGCACAAGCAGTGCTGCAGGCCTACCAGCAGCATTTAATTTACATGCCCTAGGCACCTGTAGTGCTCTTTACTAGGAACTTATAGGTAAATTAAATATGCCAATTGGGTAGGAACCAATGTTACCAAGTTTAGGGGAGAGAGCACAAGCACCTTAGCACTGGGCAGCAGTGGTAACGTGAACAGAGCCCTAAAACCAGCAAAAGCGAGATCAGAAAAATGGAGGCAGGCAGAAAAGTTGGGGGAAGGCCATCCTAAGGCTGTCAGGTCTATCACCATTAATTACTTAAATCAGAAGAGCAGTAACTCAATTGTATGATAAGCTAAAAGGTGTGAATGGACAGTAAAGAGTCACTCTTGTACTTAACTGAATTTCTGTTCGAAAATGTGACAAAGGGGCCAAGGTATTCTGGCTGCAAATACAGTATTCATTGGATGGGTTGTGTTGAAGTCGCCTTTTGTCTTTTAGGTGGTATTTTGCTTCTACTAAGACAGGTGTATTGGTGCACTTTTTGTACTGGGGCAAACCAGTCGGTGACTAGTGTAATTTCATTGATGAATTGTCTAACGATTTAGGTCTAGATCTTTTTGCCCATGCTTAAAATTGGTCTCAAAGATCAATGGTGGTAGTTTGTCAAAGTTTAGGTTTTACCTGGGTTAAATTGGTATGCCGAAAGTGAGGCATGTGTTTTCTTCCACAGCCCTGTCAGGTTGGATGGTAAAAGGAGTTATTAAATGGTCGGATCATTCTAGAAGCTTTGGGGATTCTGAGATCAGTTTAACATGATATTGGACAAAACTTAAGTCTGTGGGTACAAATTTAGGTATTAGAGCATTGTAGCAGTCCTTAGAGTATTTTAGTAGTGACAGTGCAATAAGAAGTGAGGGCTGATGGTGTGTCCTATGGCCTAATTCATACATTTAAGTCACTTAGAACAATTAAGTTGTGTTAATTTGATAAGCCAGCTTCAAGTTAGCACACTTCAGTATTTGCAAATGTGCCAGTGTTAGTGAGTAGATTAGTAGGAAGTGAGTAGTCACTGAAATATAGTCTTAACTACATCAGCATCAACACACAACAGGTAGTGGCATGCATTTCAAGATGACATGTCTGAATTGTTTTATTATTTTATAAATGCTAACCCATTCTTTCCTTCCTTTACATAATGATCCAGTAGCTAGTGTGGGCTGTGTCTGATGCGTGTGTTGCTGTCCTCTGGATACCTCCGTGTGTGAGTGGTTTCTATCTTTCCTTGTGTCCAGGGGCCACATGTACAAGGATCCGGTATTACGACTCGCAAACTGCGAGTCTTAGCGACTTGCAATTTGCGAGTCACAATACCAGATGTACAACAGTGTACTTTGCACTTTTTGCGATTCCCAATGGGGTCGCAAATGACCTACCTCATCAATATTTATGAGGTAGGTCGCAATTTTTCGACCCCATTGAGAATGGCCGCCCTCACAGGGATGGTGGCCTGCTGGAGACAGCAGACTACCATGTCTGTGACTGCTTTTAAATAAAGCGTTTTTTTTAATGCAGCCTGTTTTCCTTAAAGGAAAACGAGATGCATTTCAAAATCAAAAATGAGTGGGACCACTGCCTGCTCTGAAAAAATATTTCTGCGGCCATTCACAAAGGGGAAGGGGTCCCATAGGGACCCCTTCCCGTTTGCGAATGTGTTAGCACCAGTTTGAAATTGGTGCTAACTGTGATTGTTTTGCGACCGCATTCGCGGTCACAAAACAATCATACATGCCATTAGGATTCGGTATTAGGAAGGGACGCCCTTGACACGCCCCTTCATTAATACCGAATTGCAATACCCAAACTGCGATTCGGTCATAAGTTACCCAATTGCAGTTTGGGCTTTGTACATCCCAAAAGACATTTTTCAAGTCACAAACAGGCCGATTCGCAGAATCGGGCCCTTTGCGACGTGAAAAATGCTTCGTACATCTGGCCCCAGATGTCTGTGATTGTGAGTATGAATGGACTGTAAATACGTGTCTTTATAGCTCTGAACTAGCCCCATGCCAACAAGGAGACAGTCAATTCTAAACATTAAGTAAAACTTTTAGGCAATCTAGGGTGTGTATGTTAACTGTTAACTGTTAACTGTATACTTTGTAATTATGGGCCTACAGGTAAGAGTATGTATACGTGCTATTTGGCAAAAGAAAGACATGACTGCCTGAACTTCACGTCATCATGCTGTGGCCTATCATGTCCCATGTCCCCGTCCGAGTCCCAGTGATAATCGTCCCCGCTGGGGTTGTCTGTGGGAGAAGGGCCAGTACTCTTAGGATCAGCGTGAATACTAGGATTCTAGTCCTCGGTAGGAGTGGTGGACGGGGTGTCCCCTAGAGGCAACGAGTGCGCTAGGAAGTTTTTTTTCCCGGCCTATGAAATGCATCCAGATCAGCTCCTGGCGTGTGTCGCTGTCCTGAGCAGGTGTTAAAATGACAGAAAAAATGGTGCTGTGAAATCTGTTAGATTTCACTCTGCCATTTTTTCAGGCCTCCTAGCGCCGGAATGCCCTCCTTGCCTACGTTATGCCTGACGCAGATATAATGTGGCGCAAGAGTTTACAACGTGGTGCAATGCGAACATTGTGCCCCTTTGTAAATATGGTACAGTTGAAATGCCACCTTAATGCCACATTTGCGTTGAGAAAATGACGCAAATGAGGTGCAAGGTGGCACAAGGGGCTTCTTAAATATGCTCATTAAGTGCAGAAAGTTCAGCATAATCCTCGCCTCCGGTCCTGATATAGAATGTATAAATGGATTTTTGTGTGATAGGGTGGTTTAAGATGTTGGAAGTTACATTTGCCAAACTCCAGCTCTGAATATTGACCTGACATACGTAATTGAAGAGGCTGCTATCACTGGAGATGATATGTACTGAACACAACATATTTGAGACTTTAAGTGGCAAAACTGCTGCGACATGAAAGTCCTACAAGACTATAACGCCTCATGTGCCACAAACATCTGTAAACAGAGTATTTGTACAGTGCGGTTATTAAAAACAATAAAGAAATATATATTTTTTTTTTTTTAAATATGGTTTATGATTTCCTTTGTGTACAGAAAATGGGAGGTTTCCTCTGCGTGCAGCAGTTCGCCTGCGTTTGATTGTTCTGCGATTGCTTCTGTTTGCTCTTTTTTCCAGCAAGTGGCAGACTCTGCTTCCACCCTAGATCCTGTATCCTGTTAACATTCACGGAGCACCACTTTGTTAGGAAATATTGACATTTCTCTGTAGGGGGCCACATTCTTCTCTTTTCCATGTCTGGGCTGATCATACGGGGCACAGGGAGAATCCCTTGTAAAATTAGAAAACTTACAGGGCTGGTGGAGCTGACTGATTTCGTTCCTAGAAGTAAGCCGTAGGGAGCGTCACAACATTTTCCATGAGGCACATGACTGATCTGATGTTACAGAGAAACAATGTACCCTCCTTAAAGATGGTGGCAGTTTAAAAAACTGTTGGGTTCTCGGATGCAAACTAAAGTCTGTGACTTTTTTACAGTATGTCGTGAATGGCGAGATGCAACCGTGGGTGCGATCTGGAGTGGAGATCTGAGATGTAGTATGATGTGATGTAGTGCTATGTGGCGTGATACCAGATTGTACGATTGTGTATGATGTGACATGGTTTTTAAGAATGCAGTGTGGTGTGTCATATAGTAAGGTGAGATGTAGAGTTAGTGTGGCTTTGTACAGTGAGGTGAAGTGTGATAAAGTTTGATATGAAGTGGAGCGGTAAGATGAAGCATGGTGCAACCTGGTGATGCATGTGTGATGTGGTGCAGTATGGTGTGATGTGGTGATGGATGGTGTTGCATGATGCAGTATTGTGATGCCGTAGAATAGAGAATTGTATGTAGAGTGTTGTACCTGGTATGTAGACTTCACTGTTCAGGCTGTATTTGTGAACTGTTCTTGTGGTTTATTGGCATGTAGAAACAAGGTTTTTTCCTGGTGTGAGTTTTGCTAAAATAAAAATTGTTGTCTATCCAGAGGGGGTTATGTCATGTGACGTGCTGTGACGCTGTATGTTATGTTGTGCCATTGGAGTTGGGGGTATGGATGTGTGTGTGTGTTCATTTGGGGTGGTCTAGGGCGATGTGGTGTCTTATGGTATGTTTGAATATGGTGCGTATAGATGACATGTGCCAGTGTCCAGTGATATTAGCTGGCCTGGTGTTGTTTTGAGAAATGTATTTGTTGTGGTGCTGAGTGGAATACTACTATGTTGTTATATTGGGTCGAAAATTGTCATATGGTTTGTTATTGCATGATGTGACATGGTGTTTGGATGAGGTGATGCGGTGTTTTTGTGTTATGCTGTTGTGATGTCTGATGAGGTATAGTGAAATGTGGTGTTGAGTGGTCTGGCATGTCAGAGAGTACCATGGTATGTTGTTTAGTGAGTGATATTGTGTTGAATGTTATTAATGTTATTACAAGGAGTGTATGATGTGATTGTTTTTGTTGATTTATGTTGTGTTATATTTTTTGGTGTAGTGTGAAGTGTTATATCATAGTCAAGAATGCCTTGGAATACAGTGGTGTAGCCTGGTATGGTGTTGATTCGTGTAACGTGGTATGAGTAGGGCTGTGTGGTATTATGTTATATTACATGGAGAAGTGGGGGTTGGAATACCTCGGTGCACAGTTGTGTGACATTGTGTAATACTGTATTAAATGTGTGGTTTGGTATGGTCTGAAGTGGTGCTGGGTGATGTGATCTGGTGCAGTGGGGCATAATGTGTGTGGTGTGATATGGTCTGGTGCATTATATATTGTGCTGTGCTGTGATGTGGTGGGGTGCCTTGTAATATGGTTTTGGTTAGGTCTGTCATGGGTAAGAATATGTTGTGTTAATAGTGTGCTGTGGTGTAGAACGATGTGGTTATTGTTATTACCAAGGAAGATTCTATATTTCCTCTTTTGGGTGCGGTAAAAGCAGTAAAGATCTGCTTTCATAGATTACAGGACTATAGGAACTTGGAAAGTTTGCTTGTTAACTTTTGTCCGGCAAGGAGAGGACATAAATCACCCAAGGTCATACAGGCCATTGGGTTAAATCAGTGATTTCTTCAATTGCAGGAAATCGAGTGTGAGTTCTCCAGAAGCAATTTAAACTCAGTCAACCAGAGGGATGTGCGCCTCCTCGGCTATGTTGTTTGGGGCTGCACTGATTGACATCAGTTGGGCACCCGCATTGGCTTCCGTTCGACTTTCATTTCTAATTATAAACTGAATCTGCTTCAAGAGAAACAAATGTTATTTGGTCTACTGGTATCTTATCAAAAGCAGGTGTTGTTCAACATGTTGATGTATTTTAAATTAGACAACTGTTATTTTCCTGTTATTTTTCTACTGAGTTTCCTGCTTACAGAAGTGTGTCTTGTAAAGTTTTGAAGGTTCATATAGCAGCATTTCTGTCTCAACATGTGACATGTTACCTTGAGGATTATGGAATGTGAAGAGGAAAGAGTTTAGGCGGTTATAGGGAATGGAACTCTTGGGGGCAGGCAGTCTGGCCTTAAGCACTCCGAGGACCTAACCAGGGGCATAGCTACCGGTGATGCAGACAGTGCAATGCACTGAGACGCAGAGATATGAATGAGGCCTATTACAACAGTCCCTTGAGCCCCGAGAGGGCACCTAAATAACCATGCTGGAGTTTTGAAGGTGAACCCTGATTTTCAAAAGACTTAACATTTTGTTTCATCCTGTCACATTTGATGTGGGTTCAAAGACAGAGGTCACATGTTAGTCTAGTCTTCTAACAAATTCCTGCTTATTCTTTTAACATGAAGACTGGTATTTACTTTTATTTCACTTACAGCAAGGTATACGATTTTTTTTATGAATTATGTGACAATCTTGCTTCTGTGACAAGAAAGGCTTTATGGTGTTTTTTCTTCTAACACAACAACATTAAAATACCCATAAATTAACAGTACACATGTTTCAAAATAAATAAACGTTCAAGAAAGCACAAATGAAGCTTGTTTTTATACCTCAGAAGTGTAATGGATCAAAACAAATCATAACATTTTACATGGTTATGCACATTTACAAATATTTGCTGAACCCAAATTGCCACACATTATTACTTGTGTTTTGCATAGTTTTATCTGTAAAACAGTATGTGCAAATTTCTGGTCATTCCAATGCAAGATGGGCTATCTGTTAATGATAGTGGCTACCACACCATGCTTTAGTAATAGATGTGTGGCAGTGTGCTCCTACATATAACACTACCTACATACGAGACTGTTACCACTCTCCTGCTGAATGGATAAGGCTCATTTGTGACACTAGTTCCATGGTGTGATGCTTGGATTTCTCAGAATCCCTATGAGTTCAGTAATGTAACATTGATGGCAGCACCACTAGTCTAAAAAATGTTCCAGCATCACTGTCTGCTAGGGCGAGAGGAGCTTTTTCAGCACTCGGAGTTTCCTGTTAGACCCGTCCGATTCCCTCAGCTGCAGGAGTATGACTCCGAGTTGCAGAATCTACTGAAGCACCTGCGTGGGCACTGCAGATGCCTCATTGCATGCTTACTAAATGGCTGAGTAGTGCACATGCTCACTTTTGTAAATGCAGAATGCGCCATCCAGCCTTGGCTACCTGATACCAGCAGAGGGCAAAGGAGGAGTTATGCCCACTTTACTAGGTGGCTTCTGAAGACAAGAGAGTCACACTAATCATTGTGTTCAGCCTGGTGGGTGGACTGAAACAGTGGCAGTCACTACAATAAACTAGACTTACTTAGGACAGAGTGCTGGAACTGGGAAAGTGAATGATTTAATGCATATGGAACTTAAAAAAAACAAATTGGTCTTGCTAATGAACAATTTTTTATTAAAACTAGAAGTAGGAATAGGTAGGTATCCTTCTGAGACCTGTGGAAACCAACCAGAATCTCAGAAAACTAGATGTTGCTCCCGAGAGCAAGATACTAAGAAAAGGGGAATTAAAAAAGCTGTTATACACAGTATTTAGCAGAGATGGCCGAAACAGCGTATTAACAGGGAGAGCCGGGCCAAGGGTTAGTCTTGGCTCTAAAAGCCTTTCTTGGTTCTAATGGCCCAAGCATGAACTGAGCGATAGGAACATTTGCATGGAAATCATGCAACAGATATTATGTAAAAATATGATAAGGCATCTTCAAAACTTACACAATGTATATTTCTTTGTCGAGCATTTCACTTTAGTACATCTGATTATATCACGGCATTGAGAGGCACTTACTAAAAGTAATTATTTTAAAAATTACCATAAAAACATTTGTGCTCCACCCCCCACTCTAACCATTAGTGAAATAAGGGCTTATTATTTGTCAGGTGCACCCTTTATGTGAGCTATATTCTTATTTTACACAGAGCAACATTATACCCCATTAAGTGAAATACAAAAGAGATTTTTGTACAGCATGCATACTCATGTATTTCAAGGTTTTCTCATATGCAGTAAATAAAAAAATAGGAGGCACTATGAAAAAAATAATTGCCTGGTATCACACAGTTCAATCAAGTGACCAAGCCAGGATTGATCCCAGGTTCCTGGTTTCACATTGTGTAATTCAGCCACTAGATTGATATCCCTTTCTCGCTCTTGTTTGATATCAACATTTAATGGCTTGTCTTTCATTCTTGGTGCATGAAGTTAGAGCTTTGGGTAGCGGGGAGGAAACTCAGGTAATTTTGGGCTTGAGGGCTCACATTGACCTAGAGCTGAACAAGAGTCTACCATCTGGCTCAAGTCTTCAATGGCTCACCCACCTCTTTACTCTACTCTGAGTATCCTGAAATAAGCTTAGATGCTGTTTCCAGTGTGATGCCTGTTATGTATGTGAGTATATCTTAGTTTGTGCTGCGGATGACCATCTTGTACCTGTGCTGCATGTGAGGGGAACTTACACAACTGCTAAATGCTGTACATCGTGTGTGTTTGTTTACATACAGGCTTGGACTACTGCTGCAGATGCTGTCCTTGTTATATGCATACGAGGGAACTTGCATTGTTTCCAACCAGATCAGTATATGATCTGTGGGTGTGAGGGAAGTATGTACTTCTGCCCGGCGTTGTATCTGTTTTGTGTGTAGAAATCTTGCTATGCATGTGAGTCAAGCTCACACTTATACACCCAAATGCTGTTCCTTACACTTCTTTCAAAGCTTTTTTGTGTAAAGTGGTTCTGCCCAAAGACCCACTTGTTCTGTGTCTTCGATGGAAGATTGCAGTGAACGTGCAATACCAAATATGTTAGGCGCCTTTGAATGAAGCGTGAACTGGCTGGTCCTGCAGTACCAAATGTGTTCCTCGTGTTTGAAGCAAGCTTGTCCTATCCCTGAGTACCATACTTGTTGCGTGTCTTTGAAGGAAGCGTGCACTGGTCATGCAGTGCCACACAGGTGTTCCATGTCTTTGAATGAAGCTTGTATTGGCCCTGCAATACCACATATGTTCCATGCCTTTGAAGGAAACGTGCTCTGATCCTGCAGCACCACACTTGTTCCATGTCTTTCAATAAAGATTTAGATGTTTTTGACCTGTGCTGTACTTCTTATGCATGTGAGCCAAAGAACCTCAATCTCCTGCTTCCTGTGCTCTATCTGTTTCTGTGTGGGTTTGGTCTGACCAAAAGAGTGTTTTAGTTATTGCACCAGCCTCCTATTTTCTTCAAAAATAATTCATAATCTTGCTTACAGAAAATGGGCTTCGGGTAAGTCCATTTCAGTTACTAATCCGACAGAGTGCCATTCACATATTAGTTCAGCTCTTCAGAACAGCATACAGTTTTGGCAGTGGCTCAGCCCTCTTCACTTTTGCTGCCAATATTTGGCTCTGCCTAATAGAGAACCACTGGTCTTTAGGATGCCAGGCAGTCCGAGTAACAGTA